>NC_083685.1:128127500-129480000 GCF_033118175.1 Dama dama | reverse complement strand
ACAGGCGTAAAAGGAACAAATTTAACAATGGTCTAAGGATGAGTTCCACGTGCCAGGTTTTCCCTCTGCTATCTAGACATGGATTTTACAAACAGTAGATGAAATCAGGGTTCCTTTAGATGTCATTCTCAATTTACGAACATAGACATGGAAGTCTGGGTCATCTCCATTGAGAATCTAACAAATAATTTAGCAACCTGTTTATAGCATGAGACAGTAGCCAGCCATTTAGGGATCAGTGACCAATACTGTGTTAGGATAATCATGTTAATGTATACCCGGACACAGTTTAAGAAACTCGGCTTTAGTAACACGAGTAAAGATTAGCTTTTATAAATATATATATTATCATGGATTTGCTGTGTAAATAAATATATCATACTTTGTATGCATTTCAAAAAGTTGTGATATTGATTTAAAGGATTTTTCTGTTTTCTGAATCCCATGTGTGGCCACATCCAGATGTGAGAAATAGAACAAATGAGGACCGGTCACCTTCCCACACAGCGACTAAGTAATGCACCTTGTCACCAGTTCAGATGGGGACTGGCCGTGGTTTCTCGTCGTTGGCGCTTGCTTCAAGCAAATAGTGTTTTATCAGGGGTGAAGGGAGCAGAACAAAGCGGAGCTCCAGCAGTCCTCTCACCGTAAACAACGTGTGTGTGGAGGGTGACAGAGGGACAGACTCTCAGAGAATCTACAGATGTGGGATGGAGTGGGATAGATGCACTGCCCCACTCACGGGGGCTTCCAGCCTCTTCACCCCCCCTTGGCCTCTGCTTCCTTCTCTGCACCTGGGAACCTCTCTGTCTCCATCTCTCTCATCATCTGTATCTCACCTCCCAGTCCTTCTGGGTATCCGCTTGTCACACTCTCTAATTCACATCCCTGAGATCTAGAAGGTGGGCGGATCTAGCATTGAACCCCAGCTCTTTGGGTCACTAGGTGGGCAGCCACTGGCCAACTTCAGTCAACCCTCAGCCTCCAAGGAGACCTGCTCCCAGGAAGCCCCAGGCTCCAAAACCCACTGATGCTCAAGCTCCTCACATCACAGAGCAGAGCACAGTCCACCCTCCGTCTCCGTGGATGCCACATCCCCTCACGTGCCCCGAGGACTGGCTGAACCTGTGGCCTCAGGGAACTGGCAGACACAAAGGCAGACAGTACTCAGACTCAGACACTCAGACTCAGACACAGTTTCCTTATCTGTGAAATAGGCATAAGAGTTCTCACCTTGTCGAGTTGTAGGGACAGTTAAGCAATGGGTTGCATGCAAAGGCGCTTAAGACAATAGCACACAGGGTTTTAAATCGGTCAGTGCTTGGAGACCATCTCTGTTTATAGTCTGAATGAGGCATCTCTTCTCCGTATTCAAATCCCTTGTCATTGAAAGATGTCTATCCATCCATCGCTCTGTCCTATCTCTCTCTCTCTATCATCTATCAATCATCCACTTATCTATCTGTCCATCCATCTATCAGTTCTATCTATTGATTGATCCATCTGTCTGTCTCCTTTCCAGGTCTGGAATTATTGCAGTCAGTGATATAAGAGCTTTCAGTCACAGTACCTGACTTTTCTGAAATTCATTAACTCATGGCTTCCCACACTGAGTGTTTATCTTGTGTCTAGTCATTCACAGACACTGTGAAGGCAACAGAGAACCAACCAGAAAAATAATCTTCCCCATTTGGAAGAACTACCTAGTGGGAGAGGCAGAAAGTAAAGAAGCAATTTAAGGCCAGGCATAGTTAAGGGCCATACAAAAAAAAAAAAAAAAAGAGAGAGAGAGAGAAAATAAAGGTGCGTATTCCTGAAAAGACTGGTGGGTTTCATTTTAGGTAGGGCCATCAGGGAAGGCTTCTCAGTTGAGGTAACATTTTCTCAGAAGCCTAGAATAGAGAAAGTAATCCCTGTGGATCCCTGGGGAAGTAGAATTCCAAACCAGTGCAAAGACGCTAGAGCAGAAACAAGGTTGAGAATCTGGGGGTAGTAGCAAAAATGAAGAGCTCAGTTTTGCATTCCAGATGGCTCTTTGATACTCGGGGGGAACAGTCGGTAGGAGGTTGTGTATCCATGAATTTGGAGTTGGGGGAGAAGGTCAGAGCTGAGGGCATACACTTGGATGCCTCTGTGTAGATCTGTAGGGAGAGGTACAGGCTTGCATGAGTTCTACCAAGGATTGGATAGAGGTTGGGGGACAGGGTACCAGAGCCGGGGACGCTGAAACATTGTGAGTCAGAGACAAGCAGACACTCATTCAAGGGAGATGAGAAAGAGCCCTCCAGGAGGTCTCAGAAAAGACAGAGAAGAGTGGTTGCCTAAGAGCCGAGCAGAGAAAAGGAAGCAAGCAGTGGCTGACGGTGGATGCTGCTTAGACCCCAGGTGTGAGAGACCAGCATTGCCCGTGGACTTGAGCAACTGCCTGGAGTCAATGCCTGACTCGAGGAGGTTCAGCGGAGAGCAAGAGGTGAGAGATGAAGGACCATGCTGGAAAAATCTTGAAGGAAAGAGGAGAAGGTCAGTGGGAGAGTCAGCGCTAGAGGGAAAGGCAGGGTCAAGGCAAGCTTTCCGCTGTTTCTTTCTTTTGTTTGCGGGAGGTCGTTGAGCATGTTTATGAGCAGATGGGAAGGATCCCGTAGAGAGGAAAAAATAGATGATGTAGGAGAGAGAGGAGATAATTAAAGAAGTGGAGTCCTGGACTAGATGGAAGGGAGTGGCATCTAGACTACAAGTGGAAGGAGGGCAGCATCGGGACCACAGGGACAGGATGGGAGACCACGAATCTAGGTCAAGGGGGAGAGGTGGGCTTCCTGTTTGGGTAGAGGAAGGGGCTGACGGTTGAAGACATTCTCTTCTCTGTTTCCCTTTATTTTCCAGGGTGATGGCAAGCCAGGGGGTCAGCTGAAAGTGAAAGTTATTAGAGATTTGAGTGGAGATAGAAAATCAATACTCTGGCCACCTGCTGCGAAGAGCTGACTCATTTGAAAAGACCCTGATGCTGGGAAAGATTGAGGGCAGGAGAAGGGGATGACAGAGGATGAGATGGTTGGATGGTATCACCGACTGAATGGACATGAGTTGGGGTAGACTCCGGGAGTTGGTGATGGACAGGGAGGCCTGGCGTGTGGCAGTCCATGGGGTCACAAAGAGTCAGACAGGACTGAACGACTGAACTGAGCTGAACTGAGCTGAACTGAGAAAATCCTCATCTCAGAGAACACCGGTGTGAAGAGACTAGGAAAATAGAATAGGACTGAGAGTGGCCCCAAAGTCCCTTTTAAGGTTAGTGACCATATATTCAAAGTAACACCAGCCAGCATGATTGGATTTTTCTTCATCTAGAACATGTATCATCAAGCTGAGTTCCCAAGAATATATCCATATAAAAGTCCAGCTTTCCAAATTAGTACGCTCTCTTTTTGTAAGGGGTGCATGAAAGTGGCACAGTGGTTAAGAATATGCCTGACATTGCAGGACATACGAGGGGTGAGAGTTTGACCCCTGGGTCAGGAAGATGCGGTGGAGAAGGAAATGACAACCCACTCCAGTACTCTTGCCTGGAGAATCCCATGGACAGAGAAGCCTAGCGGGCTACAGTCCATGGGGTCGCAGAGAGTCGGACAGGACTGAATGACTGACCACATGAATATTCGTCTACATGATTCCATAACAGAGAAAACGGAGCTCACCAGTTATTGACACATGAATTCCAGCATTTAGAAATTAGCACTAGATCACCATTTTGGCTCAAGAAGAACTTCTGACCACACCCATCTGTCCTTGGGATTCTCCAGGCAAGAACACTGGAGTGGGCAGCCATTCCCTTCTCCAGGGGATCTTCCTGATGCAGGGATCAAACCCAGGTCTCCTGCATTGCAGGTGGATTCTTTACCGTCTGAGCCACCAGGGAAGCCCTAATTTTTTAATTAAACATTTTATTTTGTATTGGAATATATTACGATAGCTTCCCGTGGACAACCAAGGGACTTAGCCGTACATACACATGTATCCATTCTCCCCTAAACTCCCCTCCCATCCACGTTGCCACAGGAGACTGGGCAGGATTCCCTGTCTGTGCAGCAGGAATATCCTTCTAAAACAAAGATATCCTTTTAAAGCAAAGTTGTTTGTTTTTTTTTTTTTTAATTCAACTGCTAATTTTATTTTTCACACTTTTAAAATTTCCTCTTACAGAGCACACAGTTAATGAAGGTTAAAATCTAATGGGGCTATTTGCAACCAATTTATTAGAACATAAACGCTAAATAAGTTCATTGAAAGTGTTCTAAGGAGAGAGTGATGGAGTCAGGTCTGATAATAGGTTTTTCTGTGGATAAATGAAATAGTTGTAAAGCCGTGCTTGAGTGTATATTAGTGTATAGGTGACCATATTGATTTCTGGGGCGTGCGCAATGTGTCATCTTAAAAGTATCGAAAAATATTGTAAGTGAAATTCTATTTTAATGTGTATTTTGTGGTTGTTGTAAATTTAATTGTGATATTTGGATGAGGGGAGTGTTTAGCTTTAGCTTACAATAAAGGGACTTCTCAGATGGCCCAGTGGTAAAGAATCCGCCCGCCAGTGTAGGAGACACACTAGACTCAGGTCAATCCCCAGGTCGGGAAGATCCTCTGGAGTAAGAAATTGCAACCCAGTCCAGTATTCTTGCCTGGAGAATCCCATGGACAGAGGCGCCTGGAAGGCTACAGTCCACAGGGTCACCAAGTCAAACACAGCTGAGCCTCTGAGCATACACACACACACACACAAATTGCTATTTACTGGGTCACTAAAATAAATAATTGATTTTTGTTGATTATCACTTTCTACAGACAACAAAGTTTCCCAAAAATTTGCCGGTGTGCTTATTTACAAAGGAAACACTCTTGAAAACATCCTTCTTGTGCTCTGATTACTCGCAATGACGGTTGCCAGACTATTTAGTCTTTTCAAGAGCACGTATGAAGGAAATCCATATTCCTGTAAGAACATTGTGTTGAAAAGACACAAGGTCAGTGTTTTTAAACTCATATGCAATACGAAGAAAGAAGGTAGTAGTCCCTAAGTTAGTATTTTCTATATTGAAAACTATGATGATAAGAACATTAATTATAGTAACACCTCTAGATCAACCTTCAGAGATCACCAGCTTAAAGTAACTGCAAAAGCAAAGAGAAGAAATAGTATAATTTAACCATGTTGAATGTCAGAACTGAAACTACCCAGTTCATGGAGAACTAAGGTAATGACTCATATTGAACTATGTTTATATCATAATCATTTAAAGGATATGACTTCCAGGGGACTTAAATCCATGCAGGGGTTTTAAAAACTGACTATAACAATTTTATTTCTGGTAGATCAAATTGGTAAGAGATCCAATAAAGTAAAATTTATGCCATTTTAGTTTGACCAAAGAGATCATAGAAAAATAACTCTAGACAGAACTTTGTTCCACTCCTTCTTCAGGGTTAAAAAGAGAATTAATTTGCCATGAATTTTTGAATGAATATTTAACCCCAATGATCACTCAGATCCCTCTTTCATATAAAAGATTTTGATGTTAAATATAATGGATTCGGGAGAATCCTATATTAAGGTAATTCATATCATCATTTTCATTTCATTAGAGTAGATTCTGGAACTCCAAATTTCATTAAGATGGACTGAGTTGGTTTTATTTCTTTTTAATATTTGATGAATTTTCTTCCTAGATTTCCTCATGACATGCAGTCATTTATTATATTTAAAATCTCATCATCTTCCTCTTTGATTTTTTCCCTCTCTTATGTTTCTCTGTAACTGACTCCTAGCATCAGTTATTAAAAATCTACCCACCTATACACACAATCTGAACAGCAAATTGTTTTATATGGAAGTATAGCCATGAAGCCTACTATGTAATTGTGTTCTAAAAAAACATATTGTCTGCCTATCAGAAACAAGCTCACTGAAAATCAGTATTTTCAGGAAGATTTTCATGTGTTAGAATCTGATTTACAGGGTCTGCCTATGGGTTTAACATTTCATGTTGTCTATAATGAAAAAAAAAAAAAAAAAAAGAAACCAGGGATAGGGGATTCATGATGAAATGGGCAGTAGTTTCTCTTCCTCTTAAAGAAAATATTGAAATGAGCAGAAGTCTAAAACCCTTATGTCTTTGATATTGAACTTTTGATATTAAAGGAAATTTAACTCTTACCCAACAGGTTAAATTAGACTTATAATCACATTCAGTGGTCTCAGGGAGAAGAGACCAAACCTCAAGTAATTCCTAGAAACGTTGAGGAGGAATAAGTTGTAGGTAACTTTGCATTTCAGTTCCTAGAGAAAATGTACCAGAATTTGCAAAATAATCCAATTTATTCAATTATTTGTAGTTTTGGATGTTTTTCAATCGCTACACACTGTTAAGTGCAACACTTAATGATCGCAAATAAGATCGAATTAAAAATTGGTTGAATTGAAGCGACCCAAAGGTAGATAACTATCTGGGGGTTTCACGGACTCTCAGATCCCTTTATAGCAGGGGTCCCCAACCTCCAGGCCATGGACTGGTACTGCCTGTCGGATCAGAAGCGGCATTAGATCAGAAGTCAAGTGCTCAATAGATGAACCATCCAGAAACCATCCCCGCGCCCCCACCCACCCCCATCCTTGAAAAAAACGTCATGAAATTAGTCCCCCTTGCAAAAAATGCTGGGGACCACTGCTTTATAGAACAGCACACTTGTAAAAGTCTAGCTATAGATTTGCAAAAATCAAGAAAATTAGCAATGTTGAAAAATAGGCCAAAATGTATTCAATCTCTGTGGAATCAGTTTTGTTTTTTAAAAAGTTCTGTTTTTTGGTTTTTTTTAATGTGGACTTTTCTTTCTTTCTTTCTTTTTTTTTTTTTTTTTTTTACAGTCTTTACTGGATTTCTTACTCTATGGTTTCTGCTTTATAGTTTGTTTGTGGTTTCCTTTGGCCATTTCATGAACCATGTGGGATCTTAGCCTCCTGACCAGGGACAGAACCCTCATGGGCTGCACTGACAGGCCATGAAATCTTAACCACTGGACCACCAGGAAAGTCCCTCTGTGGAATCAGTTTTGACATTCATTGCTTTTAAGGCTTGATATTAACCTTAATTCTATTTTACAAATCCACTTGGAAGCCACTTAATTGAAATATGCAAGTTAATTTGATCAAGATATATCAATGATAATTAGTTTGAACAGAAAATATGTGATAGTTGAATACATATTTCACAATCATTAGTTAATCTGAAAATAAATCTATGAACATCTCATCTCCACTTTAACAAGGAGGCCTCAACAGTCAAACGAATCCTTCAATTACATTTATTCAGCCTAGAATCAGCGGGGCGGGAATAGCATATCTGTCTTTCTGACTCAGCTTGGTCTTAAGCTCTGTACCTTTAGCCCAAGCCAGTGGTCAGCAGACGTTTCCCACTCAAGGGCCAAAGAGTGAACAGTTTTGGTTCTGTGAGTCACATATGGTCTGTGTCTCATCCACTCAACTCTGCATCACAGCCCGAAAACAGTCAGAGTCACTATGTAAGCAAATAAGCCTGGCTCTGTTTCAATAAAACATTATAAATCCAGAAATTGGAATTTTATGAAATATGCAAGTGTCAGACTTCCCTAGTGGTGCAGTGGGTGGGAATCTGCCTGCCAATACAGGGGACGCGGGTTCGATCCCTGGTCTGGAAAGTTCCACCTAATTGACTCAGAGCAATCAAGCCGGTGGGTCACAACTGCTGAGCCCCCCAGCCTAGAAACTGTGCTCTGCGACAAAAGAAGCCACTGCAAAGACAAATCTGTGTGCTACTATGAAGAGTAGCCCCCTGCGTGCTGCACCTAGAGAAAGCCTGTGTGCGGCAACGAAGACCCAGCACACACACACACACACACACACACACACACAAATCACGCGTCACAAACTCGTCTTTTTTCCCCTGCTATTTAAGAGCATAAAAATATTCTTAGCTCACAGGCTGTATAGACCATGAGCCACATCTGGTCTGGGGGCTCTGGTTTGCAGATCCCTGTTCTATGACCATGGAAAGGATGACCCTCTTGATTTAAAATATTAGACAGACCCAGGTTTCAGAGAAAAGCTTTGTTTCCCATAGTTCTTCTAACATAAGGATATTCTCCTAACCAGTGTGAATCGCTGCTCTGGGTCATTTTCTTGCTGCAGATAATTTCCCGTCAAAAATGTTCAAACTTATATTGTTTCTCATGAACAAAAGAAGGAGGATATGCTTGGGAGAAAACCCATTTGAGAGTTGGCCATATCTGGTTCCAGAGAAGTCCCTCCATAAAAGAAATTTGGGAGAATTGCTTTTTTTTTTTCAAATGGGATTATACTTATGGAGCTCCATCATTTATGAAACAGACTCCCGTTTCTTTCAAGATTGTTCTTACAGAAAGCAGAAGAAGAGCAGTCACTTGGACAGTGGACCTGTGACTCTCAGGAAGCCTAGGGCTCTTCCGGCGGTGCCCACGGCTGGGGGATGGGTGGTGCCCACCCTCTGGGCTCTGTCTCCACCCTGGGCATCTGACCACAAGGACCACACTCACATGGTCCTGACCTCTTCGCCTTTGACCCCCGGGAAGTCTGTTGACTTGGCTGTTGTTGTCAGAAGAATTGGTTTTTAAAGAGAAACATTCCAGTGATGTTATCTCTGTGTATGTTCTCCTGGGTTGCTACTTTTTTCCATTTTAATTCAGTTCATGGAGAACTTCTAAGACTGAATTCTCTTTTGAATCAATCATGTTCAGAAGTTCCCAAGACCAGCTCTTTGCGATCTCTGCATGTCTCGGTATCTGAGCCAGGAGACACGGTGGAGGTTTTCCTGAAGGAGTCGGTGTGCAGACAGCAGGGAAGGAGGAGACAGGGGAGGAGGAGGAGAGGGCGGCCCTGGCAGGGTGGCCCTTGAGCGCTTGCTGTAGATGCACCCACGGCCAAGGGCGAAAGTGCGGCTTCGCCCATCAGCGTGACGGCTGATGTCCTTGCTCTCCAGCTGATGGAAAATTCCTGGAGGAGAAACAGAAGAGAAAAAAGGAACGGAGGCGGGGGGCCGGTTACTAGATCTGAGCTGAGAGAGGGAGAGGCCGAGCCCCCAGCCCTGCCCACTTTCTACTGGTCCCAGTAAATCCCTCACTGAAGGCTCGGTTTGCAACCGTACACTTGCTCATCTAAAGAAGCCTCCACCGCAGGGCTGGGGCAGAGGAAGCGTAGGCACCTGTCACACTTTGCACTCTTTGAAGCATTTGCTCTCATCTATAAAGGAAATAAACATGGGATTCTCTTCTCCCCAGAGGCCTCCCTGGTGGTGCAGTGGTAAAGAACCCACCTGCCATTGCAGGAGACATGGGTTGGGTCTCTGGTCAGGAAGATCCTCTGGAGAAGGAAATGACAACCCACTCCAGTATTCTTGCCTGGGAAATCTCATGGAGAGAGGAGACTGGCGGGCTACAGTATATGGGGTTGCAAAGAGTCAAACAGGCTTAGAGACTAAACAACAACAGCAGATTTTCCCGAAAATACTTTCCCCTTGTTAGAAAATTCTCTTCTTATGTTTTGTAGAAAGAGGGCAAAGCGTGATTGATGAAACTATCAGAAGTAGTTTTTTTTTTTTTTTTAAGTCACTGCTAAGACTTTTATCTGCCTATAATTCTTTCTGAACCCAAGTTCCCTGGCTATTCAAACCATCTTCTTGCCTAGCAAGTTAAGTTTGGGACAAAGCAGTTATTTGTCTAGTACTTTCAGGCAGAATCAAACCATCACAAACCAATCACCGAAGGTTACTCCCTACAGCCCAATAGTAGAGACGATTTTCCCAGATACAGTGAGCCTTTTAGGTGCTTCGGAAAGGAAACTCACCAGCAGGTACATCTCTCTGTCTAGAGATCCTTTCTAACTAGAAGGCTGTTGAGATCATCTAAAGTGAGTGAAAATAGGTCCTCTAGGGAGAAGGTTTTTCGACCAGAAGCTCTAGTTATGAGGGTTGCCATTGTTGTTCCTTTCAAGGGAGAGAATAAAAGTGTAATCACAGGAGGTCATGTGTAAATTTATGCTGTTTTTACTGGCGCTTAACCCTTTTCCTTCCAGGAATTGTTAGGCTTCTTAGCAGTCATAGATCAGTCCTTGGGTATGTTCTCACCCAGGGTGACTGGTTGATGGTAAGATCCCTCCGTTGTCCAACAGAATAGAAGTCAGGTCATGTTACTGACTCCCTGGAAATTACGTAAGAGAAATAAATACCTTGGTATTTGCACAGAAAGGAAATTATGCCATTCACTTCAAGCATGAACTCAGAGTCTCTCTCAAAATCAAGCCTGTGAGAAAAAATTTTTCTTGGTCTTAGAGGGTCTTCAGAGGAGTTAGGGGTGGATTCTTGGGTCGGAGAGACCTCCAGTTCTTACCTGGCTTCAAACTGGCTGCAGGTCAGGTAGCTCCGGATGGAGACGGGGAAGCGGGTTCAGGAGACCCAAGAAAGGCCAGAGCGCCCATCAGGGCCTAGGGTTCTCGTCTTGTTTTCTTGTCTTTTCTTTCTGTTTGTGGTTTGAAGTCATGGCCTGTAAGTCAATTCACAGAGAAGGCTTTCCCTAATGGAGGAATAATTTCAGAAATGATTTTGTTGTGGACTGGACTGTCTCATATGCAGAAGACGGTTGATGTTTTTAGGTGATTGAGAGTGTTGGTGCTTTGGCAGCGTGTTATCTTGTAGATTATGCTCTGAGAGGCAGCCTGTGGAGCTGGAACTGTGCAGAGATGAACCGAATACTTCATTAGGACAGTCAGACAATGCTAAGCGCTATGCCTTGATTACTGACTATGTTTGGGTCCCTGCCTCCCAGCTCCCTTTTTTGGTAGGATTTGAAATAATGTATGGACCATGGAGGAAAAAAAAAAAAAAAATGAACCAAGACAAGCAATGCAGGAGGAAAGAAGACAGAACATAGAAAGGGGTAAACTAATTTCTGTGCTTAATTCACTTAGGGAAGAGCACTGATTCGTTCTGAGCCCAGGATTAAAGAGCCTTGCATAAATTCCAATTATACTGCTGGGATCTTGCAACTGGACATGGTATTGGTGACTAAGTCTTTGTGCTAAATGATGCTTTGACCGGGCAAACGTTCAGATCACTTCTGCAAGAAAATGCAAATAGCCTTTTCCTGATTGTCTTCTCCTGTCAGAAAACTGCTTAAGATATGTATACTCAGCTACTGTCCTATGGAAATATTGAAGCTGGTTAGCCTCAGAGCTGTATAGACTGCTGTTGGAAAATACTGACAGAGTTGCTACTTTCTGCTTTGAAGTTTTCATATATTTTAATGCATAAGAAATATGGGTGCAATGGTGAGTAGATGCTCTCTTAAAATTGCAAACTGTAAAATATAACTGAACTCTGAACACCATGAAACAAGAATCATGACAAGTCTCTGAGAAACAGCCTCACTGCTGACTACAGGTCTTCTGTCAGAACGAAGCAACTGCAAAGTCAAAACTGAGCTGCCTCCGACCTCCAGAGGGTTTCTGGATGTGTCGTCATTCGGTCAACAGGCACAACCCCGTGTGTGTATGTGTGCGAGTGTCTGCATCTCATAGATGCTCTGATTTTGCTTTCTGCCGATTCACTTATTAAGTATTTTCCCTCCATTACCTAATTCTGCACTGAGGAGGCACTGCACTTTTATATAAAATAATAGACATTAGGAACAATAGCACTGGGGTTTGCTCTTTCCTCCATGCGGGAAATATATTATTGTCTTTCAAGGATTTTCCTTTTAGAAGCATGACTGCATGTGTTAGCACAGATGAGAGGTTTCATCTCAGTCAACAGGACAGTTAGATCTCCTAACTGATTTTTTTCCCCTCAAGTTGACTTAACAGGTACACTGTGAGTCTTCACATACTTCAGTTTTCATGCAGGGAAATGACAATCAGGTTACAAAAGAGCTTTATTTATAATGTATAACTGACAAGTTCCTGCCTGGCTAAAACTTGGTGACTCAGTTATGCAAGCCCTGTAAAAGAATAGATTTGGGTATAAACACAAGTTTTGCAATGAGATCTTCTTTGCTGAAAAGAAGATCAGAAGCTGAAACCTGGAGACGGAAGGTAAGCCTGTTGTAAATTCAGAGGCCTTCTTTCGCTAACCATAGAAGCCCTTTTCCTAATGCTTGTTCACAGTGGTAATTCATTTGAATTTCCTTAACATTTGAAAACTCACATGCAGGAAAAGCAATATCTGGATTTGGTCCTAATTAGTACATTAAAACATCTAAGCAAACACCTATCAAATGAGTAATGCCATAACCTGGGTTTTCTTTAATCATATAATGCTATTAATGTTATTTTTCTCTTACCACTTGGCATTCATGTTATTGGCATTAGTAGGATACAAGCATTTTATTTTTACATAGTTGTGATACATGTTTTATTTATTTGCAACTCATACACAGGAGCTGTGGCTACTAAAACAAAACTTATCAAAAGCCTGGAGCCAAATATTATTCGAGGTTGTAGGCCTGCAGTACAGAAACTGGTCAATGAAGAAGGATTGAATTGAATGCTCAGACACTGATCAAATTTATTTTTAAAATGGAAAAAAATATCCTCCCACAGCAGGAAAAGTGGACCAAACATTTGGAATTAGGTTCTGTATAAGGATAAAAAGGCCAAACTTTATATACTACAGTCAGGGTAGAAATTTGGAGGGAATTAGTAAGTGCCTGTGAAAAATATAGGTCCTATTCTAGGATCTCTCAATTTTTCTGAGGAGAGATGCTATAAAAAGTTATATTCTGCAGAAAGTGGAGGAGGAGATCCTGGGTTTGAAATCAGCAGGTCAGAAGCCATCCTGGCAGGTTCCACTCACACAACGAGCTCTCCTGAAATGGGATTTCTATACCTCTGTTTTTAATGAATTAAAATCGGGACTTGGCAAATCGTATTAAAAAAAAAAAAGAACAAAAGATCACATGGTAGGACTATAGCCAGAAGCAGTGTAGGAAGAAATGACAGATGAAGGTTCCAACAGGCCTGCTCACACCTCTTATCTTTTCACTCACTCATCTGTCTGCAGAATGAAGTGTCCACTCGTCCTGCTTGCCTTAAGGGTCTAAAATCTGGCTCAGACTTAATGTTCAATCCTCATGTCCCTTTTTTCATGAATTTATACAAATGCTGACCACCAACTGAATTTCATGTTACTCACTTATCAAATGTCAATTTCTACTTCTGGATATGGCTGTAATATTCTCCTGAATGCATCAGACACTTACCTCTTTATGATTTTAGCACATAATCAGGCACTGCCATTGACCACTATGCTGTTTAAAGGCTTATTATGTGAAAGTGGGGCTTCCCAAGTATCTCTTTTAAATATCTTATTCCTCGAACTAAGTTATATTCTTGTTTTGTAGCAGCAGTGGTAGTATAAATTACCACGATTTGAGGGATTGCTACACGGCAGGCATTTCATGTATATTATTTCTAATCCCTATAACAGTCACTCACAGCTAGCTAGATCAGTGCTGCAGATCATATCAGGCTGACCCAAAGCCCAAACTTTCCCTACTGTGCAATGCTATCACCACTGTCAAGGTCATAACTTAGAATGTCCTTGACATTCAATGCACTGGGATTTGATTTGAAATAATTGCAATTAAAAAAAGAGTTGTAAGAGATCATAAACTTTAACCTAGTAATTCCACATTTGGACACATATTTTAAGAAAACAGTAAGAGATGAAGATAAGCGTTAGTCTACAAAGACAGTTAATGTATCCTTGTGAGCATAAAACAAAAATGAATATAGAAGTATAAGAGTAGGTGATTCATCAAAGTATGGTTCATACACATTATTGAAATAAAATATATGCAAACATTAAAATATATACTCTCAGATGATTTTTGATTGTATGACAGATGTGTTCATGCTTAGTTGTGTCTGACTCTTTGCAACTCTGTGGATTATAGCCTGCCAGGCTCCTTTGTCCATGGGATTCTTCAGGAAAGAATACTGGAATGGGTTGCCATTTCCTTCCCCAGGGGATCTTCCCAACTCTGGGACTGAACCTGTGTCTTCTGCACCTCTTGCCCTGGCAGATGGATTCTTTCCCACTGTGCTACCTGAGAAGCTCTGGTATATGACAAATGCTTATATAAAACAGTATGTTACTCATTTTTCAAAAAGTATGGCACAATTGATTTTAAAATTATGAAAAATAAATAAAGATAAAAAATTAGAAAAAGAACTGTAAGACAAAGCATAAGAAATAACCAAAGTATTTATAAAGGTGGGAATGTGGACTTATTTTATGTTCCTACACTCTTCTGTATTTGTAATGCTTATATTGCACATTTCTCACATTGGGCACATATTACTCTGATAATTAAAACAAAAACACCTAAATACACATTACACTTAAAAACCCACACACATAAACTGTTAAAGCCCATAACCCCAAACCTCGATATTCAGGTATGTATGTACCCTTTTTTTCAAAAATATCATTAAAGTATTGTTGATGTTGGGCTTCCCTTGTGGCTCAGCTGGAAAAGAATCTGCCTGCAATGTGGGAGACTGGGTTTGATCCCTGGGGTGGGAAGATCCCCTGGAGAAGGGAAAGGCTACTCACTCCAGTATTCTGGCCTGGAGAATTCCATGGACTATATAGTCCACAGGGGCGCAAAGAGTCGGACACGACTGATTGTTTACTCAATCAATCAAATTGAGTCAATTACTCAAACTATGTTTTGCAATTTCTTTGTAACTTGTGGCACATTCCTTAAATGTCTACAATAATGATGAGCTTTGATTGTCTGAAATTGTTGGTTTTGTTGTTAGTTCTGGAAAAAGCCAAGTTGCATGCATTTTATGGCAGGGCTACCTGCTGAAGGAACCACCATCCATAAGAGAATGCACCAAAGCTGCAGGCTTTTCATCCTTAAGAGAGCTAACATACCACAGATAACACACACACAATGATCATCACAATCACTGTGTTAAGAACCACCATAATGGTGAGGTCTGGCCCTCAGATGCATATCGTATTTTCAGAGTGTAATCGTCTCACCCTCATGAGATAAATACAGGCTTCCAGAGACTGATAGAAAATTTACTAAGTAATCACTCAGCAGCTCTGGAAGTGTGAGCTTCTTAAAGAAACATCCCACTTATTGTTGTTGGTTTTAACATATTTGATGAAAAAGATCCTATAAATGGACAAAGTGAGCATGCAAGTGAGTTCTCAATAAATGAGCGTATGATTTTCTTGTACAGCAACATACAAACATATGCATAGTTGCAGGCAGACAGGTAATCTTGTTTTTCCAGAGTTCTTTCTCAACTATTCATAACACAGCAAATACAAGGTCTGAAGCATATAAGTGCTCTGAGAAACTAAAATAGATGCCATAAATCCATATCCCAAAGCTTTTTTATTCAAAAAGGAAACCAACCAAAACAAGGTAACTCCAAATTTAGCATAGGCTCATACTATTTCAAAAATATACATCCACTTTAAGCCCTTCAAATCATATTTACTTTTACTTTGCATATATTTTTAAACAACCTTGGTTACATAATTTCTCAGCCTATGCATATTAGAATCAACAAATTAGACAGAACACGTTGACAGCCTAGTAAATTCCAAGCACGTTGGCAGAAGCAAAAATGAGAAGTGAAGGCTCATTGATGGAGAAGAAGGAAAAACAAGCAGAACAACTTAAATAAGCTCAGTCTGGGGTCATTTAATGTAGAAGACACTGTTCTTATTGTATCTTGATAGGCTCTCTACTGCAGGTAAAAATGAAATGACTTATGTTTATTATAATGAATCATTACTGAGTCATTATTCAAAAGCCATCTTATACTCAGAAATATTGTTACTTTCATTCTTTTCATCATTCAGCTGACATTTATTGAGCCTGATTTATTTGCTCAGCCATGTGCAAGGCAACAAGGATATAAAGATAAAAAATTGGCAGTGGACTTCAAAACACTCCTGATTGGTAGGTGGAAACATATATAAGGGAAAATATCTGTAATAGCCCGAGAGGAACAGAATATACCATACTGGAAATATATACAGAATGCTACAGGGGCCACCAGTTAAAAGTTTGAAGATGCATACGATAAGGGAAAAATCATTCCCAGTCAAACAAACTTCAATTATTTAGAAAAGCCATTCTGTAATATGCTGCATTCCCAGGCTGCCAGATAAATAAGGCAACGTTACTGTGTGTTACAGGGGTGACAAATGACAAATAAGGCTCGTGAACTAAATCCCAGTGCTTTAGAGGAAGTTATGCAGGCAGCAGCATACAGGAAGGACATGCCATTCTTAGAGGCAGCTTATAATTTACACACACAGTTACACGTATACAGACGGAGCTGAGCGCATAATGGGCATTTAGGATGCAGTCCAAGTGAGGGGCAACCCCATCTCCAAGTGTGCTCTCAGCATCCTTGACACAACTGTGTGCGTGATCATGTCAAGCATGTTAAGTCTTCCGTCCTAAAGACTTCCCCACACATTCCCATCCATTTCATTCCACTCCTCAGAAGCCCTCCAGATTCTTCTTTTCTCACCAACCCATTTTAGCACTTAATCATAGGCTGCCTTATCTTGTCACTGAGTCATTCCACGTAGGCATTGTCTGGCTGCTCAGAGATCCTGGATCCTCAAAGGGGAGGAACTGTTCCTGTCCCAGAGCTCCTTTGTTTCCCACATCACTGAGCACACGGCTGAAGTACAAAGTAGCTACTCAGCAAGTACCTTTATGGATTTTATGATGAAGATGAAATCTTACCAATATGGTAAGTGAAACTGCCAAAACAACTTCCCCCCAGGTAAGATTACATTCAGTGTCTTAAAATACCCTAGCAGATGACTTGTCCTCATAGCAGCAGATTGCATACCCAGCCTGTCTATATTTCAAGTCAATATGACACAGTGGTAAAGAATCCGCCTGCCAATGCAGGTGATGCAAGAGATGCTGGTTCGATCCCTGGGACAATCCCCTGGAGGAGAAAATGGCAACCTACTCCAGTATTCTTGCCTGGAGAATCCCATGGACAGAGGAGCCTGGTGGGCTACAGTCCATGGGGTTGCAAGGAGTCAGACATGACTGACAGAGTGCACACACACACACATTTACTAATCTATTTATTATGACTATTAATTATTACTGCAAAGACTAATGAGTGATTCTTGCTACCAGGAAGATGCAAATAACAGGAGCAGCTCTTCTCTTATCATTATAAACTGGCCTGCAGTGATGGTTAATGGACCCTTGAAAATAAAGCTGATTGCTGGTGGTCTTTACTTAAGCTCAAAAGAAAGATTTGTGTTCCTGGCAGAAACATGTCCTTCCTGCGTCAGACGACCATTCATAATCTGACTGCAGATCTAGACTGTGACTAATATTTGGCTCTAATATTATAGGTGGTTACTGTGGAGGGAATCAGTAAGGACATAATTGTCACTTCCTTGGAAAAATTTAATCCACAGATGGATCCCAACACCCAACTGTACTGGTGTCCAACTGCATTGGAGATTTTTATTTTTTTGCTAAATAAGGACTGATTCAGCCAAAAAGATATACTCTGAGAGAAATCTATATCACATACTCGCTCCAAAAGAGTACATTTATCCAAGCACTGAATGGTTTGGAACACTAGAATTTTCCTAATAGGGACATAGTGAAAGGCTCATTCATTTAATTCACATTTATATTTTTCTTATAAGATGAAGCAATAGAGTTAATTAATGCTTTCCTGCATTTATAAAGTTTCAGTCGTAAACAAAATTTAATTCTTCATGTTTCCTTATTTAGCTAAATAATTAAGGGAAACGGTCTATTCAGATTGGGAATCTTCTTGTTAAAACAATCAACCTTTCTCTAATTTTTGGCTTCAGTAAATAAGGCTTGATGCATATCATTCCATGGGAGATGAAAGTGACATTGGTAAGAAGGACTAGGACACATGTATTTATTTGCAATTTATTTCCCATCAGTAAATTTATACAAACAACCATCCTCTGATAACTTTGCATTCATTTTTTTTTAAAAAAAGATTTTTCTGATCATATGAAACCATCCTGATCTGTGGTGTATTCAGTTTACTTAGAGTAGCATATTAAAGTAAAACCATTTCAATCGTAATTCCAGAGAAATGGTATCCCTTTCTGGGTGACTGGTTTTCAGAAAGAGCTCATTACCTGGAAATAAGAGTGTTGGATTCTTGTGGTTTGGAAAATCCTTAGCCATCTACAGATGCATAGATTGAATCACAATAACAGAAGACATCATCTATAAACGATGAATTTCCTCTTTCCATTTAGGTTTAATATGCTTTGAAGGATTCACGGGACCTCTCCGGTCCAATCAAGAAATGCAGGAGGAAACCCGTCTGAGGCAGCTCATTGCAGCGCAGGGAGCCTCGCCGCGTCCTTTGTCCGCCGGTCATGCGGTCAGCTTGTCTGTCTCCAGGCTCTTTCAGCTTTAAGCTACAGCCTGGCTTCCTATACATCCACCCCTTTGGCACAGTTAGTCCAAGTGGCCTATAAATAGCACTTGGCTTCACACAGGTTAAATGAGACCTCCATGGTGTGAACCGTGATTCCCACGGAGAGGGCTTTAAAAGGCAAGACAGTTGGTAGCAGCGCTCGAACCACTGACCATCGCCACGAGCGGAATGAAACAGCCAGGCGCTCGGCTGTCAGAGTCACACCGCCGGCACCACCTGTTCCAGCCCCTTTTAATGTCAGTGTCTTGGGACAGTGACTAGGAAGAGCGGCACGCTGGCTGAGGCAGGATTCAGAGGGAGCCGGGAAGCCCAAGCGCACGTCACCAGCACCTCCTAGGGGCCGGGCGCGCGAAGGAGGCTCAGAGGTGGGTCCCGGCGCGAAGCCCGGTTCCCGGTCGGTTTCACTCTCGCGCTCCCGCACAGCCACCCCGGCGGTACCGCCCGGAAAGACGAGCTAGCGTGTGGAAGTAGTTTGGCGTCTCTAGGAGGCCTTGGAGAGGTTTAAACTGCGCGGAGGACACATTTGATCGCTTGAGGAAATAAACATTCACCACACACACACACACACACACACACACAGAGGGATGGCAAACTTGATGTAAGGAGGATTCTTAAGTATTCTAAGAGCAAAGCTCCGTGATGACACCAAAACGCTTAGGCGTGCGCGGCTCCGCAGTGTACACACACACACACACACACACACACACACACACACACACACACACACAGTGTTCCAGGGTCCACGCCCGGTTCACACTGCGTTTGACAGCGTTTGTGAAAGGGTCTCCTTGCCCTTGCCCGGTTGCTGGGCGGGAGGGCTGGGAGGCGCCGGCGCGCGGCAGCGCTGAGCGCCCGTAGGAGTTGCCGTTGCAGAGAATTCAGGAGTCTAACTGCTCTGGGTTTAGATCAGCAGAGCGTGCCGGGCGCGCTGGTGGAGACCGGGATTGAGGGCGGACCCCGCGGCAGGGAACGGGCCGTTCACCCTGCCAAGCAGCGCCGGCTCTCTGTAAGTAACTCGCCCCCAGTCGGGAGAGGGAAGGGCCGGGCGGCCCGGGCGCGCGTCGGCCCCCGGCCGGGCTCTGCGCGCCGCTCGCGGTCCCTTTCCGCGTTGCATCGGCGGCTCCTCCTCGCCCCGCTGGTTCAGCCCGGGATTCGGGGGGCGGGAAGGATCGCAGGGCGGGGGGGAAGTTGCCGCTGGTAGGTGGGAAGGGGAGAGGAAGACGCGCCCCCAGCTGACAGGCAAGCTTCGCAGGCGGCCGCCGGGCGGCCGGGACACCGGCCCTCCGCGAGCCCCTGGGGGCGCGCGCCCGGCGCCCCGCCGCCGAGGACAGGAAGGGGCCAGCGTGGGGCTGGCCCCGGAGTGGGAAGCTCTGCCCACCGGCCGGGCTGCAATTAGGCCGCCGCCGGAGCCGGGCCGCGGGCGTCCCACCTGCTGCGGGCCCGGCCGGGCGCGGCCGCCTCCTTCTCCCGCGCGGCCGGGCGCGGGGGGCGCGCGGGGCGGGAGCCGCGGCAGGTTCTCGCGCCGGCCGCGCGGGCCCCGCGGGCGCAGCATCCTCCCCCCAGCGCGGTCCCCGCGGGGCCGGGAGCGCGGCGATTGGCCGGCGCGGCCGGGGGCGGGGCCGGGCGGCCCGGTGCCTCGCGGACGCCTCAAAAGAGCCCAGGAAAGCGCAGAGCGCACTGGAGACCCGGCCCGCGCGCAGCCCGCCCCGGCGCCGGCCCGCTGGGTCTTGGGAATTGCTGGTTCGCTTTGGCTCCCTCGCTTGTACAAACTCCTGGATCTCACATGCCTCTGTAACCCCCCCACTTCCACTCCATGTCCCCATGCTCCTGCGCCAGCAACAGGTAAGGGCTGCTGTGTGTTTTCTTACCCGCTTTGCTCTCCTTGCCTGTGGGTCCCGGGGAGAGGACTCGGGCTTCGGTCCCCGACCCCGCCCGGCCCGGCCGCCCCAGAGGTGCCCAGCTGTCAGGCGGCCTTTAGCGCTCCCCCACGCGCCGGAGTCCCAGAGCCTGCCTATAGAGTTTGTGTGCGCACCAGAACATCCTCAGAGCTAAAAATACGGAGACATGCTTGGAACAGTTGAGCAATAGAAACGTTTCTCTGCAGCATCTGTTTGTGCTCATAACTTCCAGTGCACCAGCTGGAGCGAGATACTCAGTTGGGAGACCCGGGCGAGGGAGCCTGTGTTCGATTCTGTCTCTAAGGAAGTAAAAAAAAAAAAAAAAAAAAGGCCGTGGCTGCGTCTAGAATACCGGTCTCAAACCTTGGCAAACCTTGGGACTCAGCGCCGGTCTCGATCGTTGGCGTCTTTCCTCCCCACCCCCTCTGTCATTGCTTCAAGTGTAGCTTGAGTTCCAAACCCAGCGAGCTTCTCTCAAAGTTGCTTTGCTGGGGAAGAGAACCGGAGCTCGCGCTGGATCTGAGCCCTGAGATCGTGAAACTTGCACACCTTCGCTAAGCAGCTTGCTCTTCTTTGGAATAATCACGTTAATCCTGAAATTTGAAGTCGGTGAGGTTTCAGGGAAGCACGGTGGTCGAAACGACTTGATTCTGCAAAGGATTGCATCATAACAGAGAGTCATCATGACAGTTGGAAAAAAAAATCGAGATAGGAAGTGGGCAGTTTATTGTCTGTGTCTGGGCGATCCTGTCAGCAGGGTAACTAAGATGCGGCTGTGAATCCTGGCATTTCTATTAACCAAGAATTTACCTTTTAGGAAATCAGGCCTGATTTGAAAGCCTGTTTTGGGTATGCAAAGAATGCATATTGCTTTGGACCACTTGCTTTCATTCCCTGTTAGTGATCTGTAGGCTGTCAGATTTTCTCCCACTAAGGACTGCTGTATGCCTGCTCTGTGTTACCTGTATGCTTGCTAGCTTTTTCCTGCTCACTTCCACGCCCTGCTCCAAGTGTTTTATTATTTGTCATGATCCAGAAAAATTCCCAGGCTGAGGAATTAAGAGAGGCGACTTTAAGGATGGTGGGAGGGGTCAGAGTTGGGGTCAAGGTCGTGTCATTTTGCTTTCACTCCCCCCCCCCCCGCTGCTGGCACTTTCTTTTTGTGTTATTTCTCTCCATAGGAATATTTGTTCTGAGCTCTTGTAAACTGACCTTAAAAAAAAATAACACGCGATATTTCTACTTCCTTCTACTTCCTTCAGACCTTCCGGCTGCCCAATCCTTGTCGGAGTCCTTGCATGACTTTTTGAGTAGCATAAGACCGACCGCGTCTTTACCTGGGCAGAAGGACAGTTTCAAGCTTTTTCTTTCTTTTTTTTTTTTAGTGTTTATTTTTCTGTGCTATAGAGATATATATTTCAGCTTGTGCGCATACCAAGTGATGCTATACGCCTTGTTGCACTGTTGAGTGTGAAAGATGTGGGGCTCCCAGAGGTGAGTGGGTGCCCCCCCTCTCCAAGCGCCCCTCCCCCCCTTTCTGTTTACTGAGCTTCTGAGAGGTTGCTTTGCCAGCCTTGAGCTCTCGTAGCAACCGACGCCCAGAGCACACTCAGGCTGGTCTATATGGCGTCAGCTGGGGAATAGCTGCTCTAAACACTCATTAGCAGACCTCTCCTTCAGTCCTTCTGCCATGCCTGTTTCCTCTCCTGACTCAGAAACTTTCTTATCCACTCCACACCACGACCATGAGAGGGGGCCCACTTATTCTCATTTAGTCTTCCAGGTGAGCATGTCTCTGTTCTTGGGTGATCTTTCCTGGGAATATCTCGGTGATGGTAAAAATGATCTGGATACATTCATTTACACCGCGTTATCTCCTTGGCCTCATCTCTGTCTCCAGCTCTCTCTCCTTTAACATCTACCTTGAGATGGAAGCCCTGAACTATTTTTTTTCCACTGCTTATGCTTAATTTGGGCTCAGCCTATAAATAGTCTTAACATGAAGAGCAGCACATGTAACCTCTCCATTTCCCAGAAATACTTTCTTTCTCATTGGTTATGCCCTGGGTAAAAATGATTGTTTGTGTCTATTAAGTTTATTTCAGGCCCTTACATATTCTGGCTGAAAATGGGGGCGTTTGCACATTGTTCATCAAATAACATGTGAATTCTCCTGAGCTGTGCCCCTCAAGGAGGGCAGTCACTGGGGGTTTTCACTGGTTCTTAATCAGATGATTCTCAAGAACTTACTTAGAATGTGGCCCTAAAATGAAGTTGCACGAAAGCCCTATACCTAATTAAAGTGTTTTCCCAGATGCTCATGAATTGGTGATTTTCAGTGTGAGAAGTGCAGGCAAGAAAGTTTTCTGCTTGCCTGCAGCCACTCAGGCATGTGGGCAGGTTAATAGGAAAGACAGTCTTCAGAGTGGAATATTAAGACAGTTACCCTATCAGACTTTGGCAGCGTCTCAGCTTTCGCTGTATCATCAGCTCCACCAAAGTCTGAATGCGCATCATGTGTGCGCACATATACACACATGAATCTGTTTTGGAACATATCTGCTGGAGGTGACAAAAGTTTCCATTTTGCCAAAAAAATCTTTCTTTTTTTTTCCCCCCTTTCCAGGCAGAAATGGTAAAATTTCTAAATGATGCTCCGCATATGGAACAAATTCTGTCATTAGCAATGGAAATAAGACAATAATAGTCGCTCAATACAGGCTCTCTTCAAGATTCTAAATACGGAAAGCTATTCATTCGTAGGAAGCTGGTCGTGTGTGTTTTGTGGAATTCAGACGAATGTCCTGGGGTCAAGATTTTTAGAAAGTCGTACTTCAGTCTTTAGATTTCATATGACTGTTATGCTTTAATCTGGAAAGAGAGCAGAAATAAGTCAGAAGAAATTTGAGACTGTCTACTCTTGGTCCCTAATGGTAACTCAGATGGAAGGATTGTTTTGAATCATGAAGAGGGAATTTCTTGGTGTCAGCTTATAAGATCCTGAAGTTAGTCAGAACTCACACTATTTAAATGAGGCCTCCCCTGTCCCCTGTTTCTTGGAACATGCACCTGCATTTGGTGTCATATTATTATCTCTATTTGTGCACGTGTGTGTGTGTGTGTGTATAAGGGCTCAGCAATTTCATATGAGCCAAATAAGCTGAAATCTCTGTTTAAAAAAATTCTTTCTGTGTCCAGGGTCTAGAACCCTGAGGAATCAGACTCTTGTTTCTTTTGTCCAAGTGCAAACTTCATGGGAAGCAGACAAAACACTGAAGCAGGTGGAAGGGTGAGAAGACACAGCACCTTCTTTTTATAAAGTAATTCAAAGGCAGTTTCAAATCGGGCATCATTTAGGTGTCAAAAGCTGCCAAAATGTAACACACATTGCAATTTTCACAGATGACTAATCTTAGGAAAAATGTGTTGGGGCACATTCTTGCATAATAACTTGGATAAAGAGGCAGAAGTGAAAAGACTATAACAAGTCATTTTCAAAGACAATACACCTTGCCTTCTTACTCAGGGGGTGCGTGAAAACAGATCAGTGATTTGCTGTCTTTGCAGCTGGTCTGGTTGCACGTGGTTGTGTTAACTGCTTAATCTGAGTGCGGTTTAGGGGGAGAAAGAAAAAGTGGTGTCCTTGTCATCAGGGCGTCGACGAATATCTGATCCTGTCCATCTGCTGTTCACTGTCCCCCTTGAATCCAGGAGACAGCTTTGGTGGTTTGAAAGTCAAGCATCCCTCCTATTTTTCATTTCCCTGCTGTGTTCATTTCTTAACTTATATTTGGTTGCCAAAACACCCTAGACTTTCTCCCAGCCTTTTGCAAATCGAGGAAAAATGATATCCTTTGGAGCAAACATGGAAAGGCAAAAGTCAGTAGATGACTTTTAACTACGGGGGCAGGGGTGCAGGGGGCGGGAGATGAGCAGAGAGGGGAAAACTGAGAACTGCTGTTTATTTGTTCGCATTAAGTGAAGGTGAGCACCTTCTCTGCAGGAACAGAGGTCAGAAAGCCGCGCTGCAAATGCGAGTGAGCTGAGGGGGCCTTGTGACTTACCGCTGCAGAGTTGTCTGTGTTTGGGAGCACACACGCTTGGACTCCTGTGAAATGAGTCCCAGCCGTATCTCAATCCACTAAAGGCCTGATCCTTGAGCACAAAGGTGCTTACTTCCTCCGCTGTCTTTACACACGGCAATCCCATCTCCAGAGAATTTCAGGTCTCTCATTGCTAAGCAACAGGATCACTCTGTATCCCCTAGAGTGAGCCTTCATCTTCAAGTCCAAATCACTTGCAGGAACAGAGATGTTATCAGGAGTTTTCTGCCGCTTTCGGAGGCTGCTGTCAGCGTGTGACGTGATGGAATAAGCCCAAAAGGTCTCCAAAAACCCGCATCCCTTTCAGATGATTGTAAGGGCTGTCTGCTCAGTTATCTGTTAAATGAACTAGTCGATGCTTTTGGATTGCAGCCTCGTTGTTGAGGGCTGTCATATTCTTCCACAATGCACCTGCTACTCGATGAATATGAACATTGTGCATTCGTGTGAAATGTTCTCTGACATGTCCGAGTTCTTAAAGCTTCATGGCAAACCTGGAAGTTAGAAAAGTCTTTCTTCTGCTGTATCACCAGGGACCCCAGCACGTAGAGAAGGCAAATGAAGAGCATAAGAAGAGACAGGTGGATCTGTAAAGTAGAATATTCTAGATTTCTGGCCAAAAATAGGGGAACAGGAATCTGAGACTTTGGATGAGGGGAAGGGATAATTAGGGATGGATGGATATGTGCACACTGCTATATTTAAAATGGACAACCAACAAAAATCTGCGGTCCAGCTCAGGGAACTCTGCTCAATGCCCTGTGGCAGCCTGGATGGGAGGGGAGTTGGGAGGAGAATGGACACGTGTGTGTGTGTGTCTGAGTCCCTTCACTGCTCACCTGAGACTGTCACAACATTGTCACTCAGCGATACACCCATATAAAATTTAAAAGTTAAAAAAAAACACTGTCATGAACAACTATCACTTCTGTGTTTAGCGACGTCATGTTTTTAAGTAATATAAGAAAATATTTTCGTTCTATTTTTTTCAGTTCAGTTCAGTTCAGTTCAGTCGCTCAGTCGTGTCCGACTCTTTGTGACCCCATGAATCACAGCATGCCAGGCCTCCCTGTCCATCACCAACTCCCGGAGTACACCCAAACTCATGTCCATCGAGTCGGTGGTGCCATCCAGCCATCTCATCCTCTGTCGTCCCCTTCTCCTCCTGCCCCCAACCCCTCCCAGCATCAGAGTCTTTTCCAATGAGCCAGCTCTTCGCATGAGGTGGCCAAAGTACTGGAGTTTCAGCTTCAGCATCAGTCCTTCCAATGAATATTCAGGACTGATTTCCTTTAGGATGGACTGGTTGGATCTCCTTGCAGTCCAAGGGACTCTCAAGAGTCTTCTCCAACACCACAGTTCAAAAGCATCAATTCTTCTGCGCTCAGCTTTCTTCACAGTCCAACTCTCACATCCATACACGACTACTGGAAAAACCACAGCCTTGACCAGATGGACCTTTAGGGCTACACAGAGAAATGAAAACCCCAGTAATTCAGCATAAAGGACATTTATGTATATCTTTCTCTGTTTCTGGCTAGGAACTGTTGCATTAAAGAGTGGAACCCTTTCCTAATGAACTTCTTTTGTAATAAAAGATCTCTCTCTTTTTTTGCAGGACCTGTTCTCTGGATGTTAGCTGAGTTATTAAAGTGACTCTGCATGTCAAGAGACAGACCTTGGTAGCCAGAACCTCAAGGCTCCTGGAGACCCCATCCCTCCTCCTTTTTTTGTGTGTGTGGGTCCTCACTGAACATTCAAACCTGTTTCTCCAAAGGGTTTTGCAAAAACTCAGACTGTTTCCCAAAGCAGAAGCGCTGGCGTCGGCAGCAGAAGCGATGGGCAGCGTGCGCACGAACCGTTACAGCATCGTCTCTTCGGAGGAGGACGGCATGAAGCTGGCCACGCTGGCGGTGGCCAACGGCTTCGGGAACGGCAAGAGCAAGGTTCACACGCGGCAGCAGTGCAGGAGTCGCTTCGTGAAGAAGGACGGACACTGCAACGTGCAGTTCATCAACGTGGGCGAGAAGGGCCAGCGGTACCTGGCCGACATCTTCACCACGTGCGTGGACATCCGCTGGCGCTGGATGCTGGTCATCTTCTGCCTGGCTTTCGTGCTCTCCTGGCTCTTCTTTGGCTGTGTGTTTTGGTTGATCGCGCTGCTCCACGGGGACCTGGACGCGTCCAAGGAGAGCAAAGCCTGCGTGTCCGAGGTCAACAGCTTCACGGCCGCCTTCCTTTTCTCCATCGAGACGCAGACCACTATCGGCTACGGCTTCCGCTGTGTCACAGACGAGTGCCCCGTGGCCGTCTTCATGGTGGTCTTCCAGTCCATCGTGGGCTGCATCATCGACGCCTTCATCATCGGCGCGGTAATGGCCAAGATGGCCAAGCCCAAGAAGAGAAACGAGACGCTGGTCTTCAGCCACAATGCCGTGATCGCCATGAGGGACGGCAAGCTCTGCCTCATGTGGCGGGTGGGCAACCTCCGGAAGAGCCACTTGGTGGAAGCACACGTGCGCGCACAGCTCCTCAAGTCCAGAATCACCTCTGAGGGGGAGTACATCCCCCTGGATCAGATAGACATCAATGTGGGCTTCGACAGCGGCATCGACCGCATATTTCTGGTGTCTCCCATCACCATCGTCCACGAGATCGATGAGGACAGCCCTCTGTATGATCTGAGCAAGCAGGACATCGACAACGCAGATTTTGAGATCGTGGTCATCCTCGAGGGGATGGTAGAGGCCACGGCCATGACCACGCAGTGCCGGAGCTCGTACCTGGCCAACGAGATCCTCTGGGGTCACCGCTATGAGCCGGTCCTCTTCGAGGAGAAACACTACTACAAAGTGGACTACTCCAGGTTCCACAAGACTTACGAAGTCCCCAACACGCCCCTGTGCAGTGCTAGGGACTTGGCGGAGAAGAAATACATCCTGTCGAACGCTAACTCGTTTTGCTATGAAAATGAGGTCGCCCTCACAAGCAAAGAGGAAGACGACAGTGAAAACGGGGTTCCCGAGAGCACAAGCACAGACACGCCCCCGGACATAGACCTGCACAACCAGGCCAGTGTACCTCTAGAGCCCAGGCCGCTACGGCGGGAGTCGGAGATATGACTGAGTCCTCCTGGGGAGTGGTTCCTTTGAAACACGGTCTGTTGGTCAGAGGCCCAAAACAGTTACGCAGACGACGGTACCAGGGCCAGGTGGTTTGAGGCAAGTCACCACAGGGACAGGGGCGAGCACGGTGGTTTTAGAGAAAGACTGTAAGCCCGAAGATGAACCTAAAGCACTAAACAGGCCTCCCCGTGACCCGAAGGCACATAACACGTTGTAGAATAAGTTATGGGGTGTTTGTGTTTGTGTTTTGTGTTTTGAACCAAACTTGAACTTGCAGGCAAGCCTTGGTTGGTGGGGTGTTTGACTTCTCCAGAACGCTTCTCTCTAGGGAACAAGAATGTTTTTAAATGGCATCACATTTTTCAATGTTTTAAAGGCAAGACTCTGCCTTAACTTTTGAAAAGCTGCTAACTACACCAACACACGTTGTATTGTTGCAGTGTAGTTTTTTTTTTTTTTTCCTCTTGTGTGTAATTTAAAAAGTCAGTGTTGAACTTTGTTGAAAGCTCATGATGTGCGCTTCAAAGTGGCAAGTATTTGGCTATTAGCTGCCAAACGAGAGCCTGATTTTTTGAGGCCAGTAATTTGTTTGCTAGGATTGATTCTCTCTCTCCCTCTTGTGCTCTCTGTCTGTCTCTCTCTGGTTACATAAGGGCATTATGTAACACTAGCCAAATGGTAGCCTCCGGGTTGTTGTTAATGTTTTATTTTTTTTTTTCCCACCAAGATGTTAATGGGTTATCTCAAATTTTAAGTTAGACTACCTAAAATAAATACCAAAGATAATGCACATTTTTGCACAGTGGAGCTTACACTAAAAGGGAAAGAAAGCCCCATGGCTGCCTTGAAATCAAGAGACAAGAACTTTGAACCTCAGCGAGACCTTGAACTACCCTCTCCTTTTGCACCTTATTCAGAAAATAGAACATCACACACACAGTTGAGTTAAGTGTGGTGCTTTTAATTTTTTGTTCTTTCATGTAACTTTCATGTCATAGGAAGAAGACAGGGGAAAGTAAAATTCACACACACACACACACACGAAAGGTATAAGCAACTTTCCTTTCCTTCGAGGTGGTGCTGGCCAGGCGAATGCATACTTTGAGAGATGATGATGACCCCTTAGATTTTTTTTTTCCTGGATTTTTCCATGTTTTGCACATTCCAAAATTTATCCCAGAAGATAAGACCTAGGTTGACATGAGTTGGCATCCTCCACGCTGAGCCATCCAACTTGAAAGATCAGTAGGTTTAAACCTTAGGGCTGAATTCCTCGCCCTGATGGTGGGTGCATCTCTGACTTGACTTCATTTTCTAAAAGATGCCACGCCTGGCCCATGGGCTGGTTCTTCCCATTAGACTGTTTGGGCCAAGTCCTCCAACATCTGAGAGGGTTGTGAATGCCCCAGTGAGAAGGTAGCAAGATGTGGAAGAGCCATTTTGATGAAGCTCATCAACTCAAGTCTTTAGGAGGAAGGGGAACATTGCTTTTTTTTTTTTTTTTTTAATGATAGAGAGCAGGAATGAAAATGTCTCAGTATTTTAGGGTCAACAAGGGCCGTAACAATCCTAACAGCATCACAAGTCAAGGAGATAATGATCTAAAAGTGTCCTTCCCCCCCCACCCCCGGTGGATCCACACTCGTCTTTGAATCCGGGTGGATCCCTTTTGTCTGTGGAGACCTGGAGCCTGTTACTTGGGGCACATCGTTTCCCAGAAGCTTCTCCTGCCTGGCTGCCTGCCTCACTAGGAACATTTTGTTTGGTTTGGTTTTCCGCTCTAGCTTGATATGACGGAACTCTGTTTTGGTTTAAGGTTCCTTATTTGTGAATTCTGGGGTCACTGATTTTTTTTTTTTTCTCTTTCAATGGGAGTCTCAAAATCAACTCTCTTTGTGGTATTACACCCCTGTATGCCATTAAAAAACAGCTTGTTCTGGAATCCTGTGTTTCATCAGCCCGTGTCTGGGATGGTCTCTGGTTCCTGACCAGCCATATCTGCATGGGGTGCCTGCAGTCACAGGACAGTCTCTGCTCTTGTCCGCCTTTCGAGTCGGTGGGTTTGAACCCCGTGCAGTTATTTGCATGGAAATCAGGTTAGGGCTATCAGGCGAGGGGATGATATTTGAAGTCCAGACTTACAGGCCGATGGGGGAAGTTGTGTAGAGAGCTGGAGGACTTGGGGTGGAGTGGACACAGCATGTACAGTCTTCTGTACATGGCGACCGTCCTGCCATTGACAGGGAGAGGGTGTTGAGGGTTTCAGCTGCTGCTATTCCGATATTTTTGCAAAGGACAATAATCAAACCAAAGAGTATTCCGTGATCTGTAAATTACATGAAGATACAGTGGAGGATGGGGGTGACCACGGCGAAGGCACCCTCTCGTCACACAGTGCTGCCACTTAAAAAGACTTGAGGTGTTTGCAACGGGGGTGGGTGGAGGGGGGCAAGAACGAGGGAGGGAACTCTTGCAACTTCTTTCTGAAAAAGAGAAAAAAAATTAAAATTTCTGGTGCACAGGTTTGTTTTTTTTTTTTTTTTTCCAAGAAAATTTTGCAGAAGCTATGTTTTTAAAGTGTACATTTTATAAAGTTTATCAGATATTTTCATATTTAAAGCCAAATGTAAATAGAAGTCTGTAAGGGGAAGAAAATTGCCATAGAAAGTATAATTTCAGTGCAGCAATTTCTGAGAGCTAGTACCTATATGCTACCGGTTAGCATGGTTTTAGCAAATATCTACCAGCCTTATAAGGTTTGTCTTGCTATGTTCTCCTGTTATTTATTTCAGCATGGACTGTTCATTTGAAAACTTTTTCTAGTTATTAGTATTTTAACAGTTACAAGCTTTAAATGGCAATTTTTGTGGGTTTTTTTTTTTTTTTTTTTGTCAAGAGCCAAGACACAGTAATGCACAATGTTTTTTCTTTTGGTTTTTGTTTTTTGGTTTTTTTTTTTTTTTTTTTGCTGCATTTTACCTTCAAAACCTTGGTATTTACTGCCTGGGTCTCCTTACTTAGTGCACACGTGTTGTGGGAACACAGACTGAAGAAACTCACAGAGTATCTGGGGTCTGTCGCCAGATTCATGTTGCTTCTCTGTTGCAAGCAAACCCCCACTGAGTTTATTTAGGAATTATCCCCTTTTGAAGAATCTGTGCCCGTAACTGGATGGGCTTTATATTTTTGGGAGGAGGTTTAGATTCCTGGTTATCCTATTTTTAAATAAAAGGTAGACAAAGTGAATTCTATTTTGATTATTGAGAAAGGAATATTAATAGTTTTCTATCCCTCTAAGATTATACTTGAATCAGACATTTTAAGGATGTCACCATAACTCTGAAGTCATTTCCAAATTCCTGATGACAGTTTGTTCAGTTTTACTTTTTTTAAAATTCTATCAGTGCATTATTCCTCCCTTCCCTTCCTTTCTTCCCTGTCAACTCCCATCTCAAACCTTGATGTTTATTCAGTGCATTTTGTCCCCTGAATCTTGTTACCCTGACAAAAAAATAAAAACAAGTGTCAGTTCATATTTGATGATAAGCCACACAGTAAAAGCAAAAAGCTTGTTCTGAGAAGCAGAGTGGATTTTTTTCACTCTGTATCTAGTAAAGTTAAGGTTTAAGAAAAAAAAAAAAAAGTGTTGCCTAGTCCCTTGCTCCCAACTAGAATCCCTTTTCTAGTTATGTTGGGTTTCAAGCTCTGGGCTGCGGTGAACTGAACAACCGCAGCCTTTGACAATCCTGAGTTATTATCTTCCCGTTTCCTGTCTTTTTGTATCTGAAGTCTTCCTAATGTACTGCACAAACCATGGATTGTACATATTTTTATATATTATGTCTTATTTTATTATTTCTAAATAAAAAGTTAAAAATTGAAAACAAATCAGTGCAAGAAATTTTTGGGCTGTCTGTGTGATTCCTGTAGCATCTCAGATAGAAACCAAAGGTTCCCAAATGAGAGGACATAAACCCGGATAGGTGGGAAGAATGGGACCATCGAAATCTCCAGAACAGGCGTGGTGCAGTGGCAGGTTACCTTAATCCCAGTAGGAGGAAGTCAGCCTCGGATTTTGTTTGTGGACAGAATGCCCCAGGTGGAGAGGAGAGAGAAACAACCAAAAACAGCAGGAACTATTGAATAGAAGGCTTAGACCTTAAGTCTCTGTGTAATGATAAAAGTTACTTTGTTGAGCTTAACTCTGTGTAGGGTTCAGTTTATATTAGCTCATTTCCCCAAAACCAAATCAGGTTATTATATTCTCGTGTAATAAATCAGAGCAGGCAAACACGTCCCATGAAAGGCCAGATACTAAACATCTTTGGCTTTGTGAAACAGTTCTTTGTCTCAACCATGCAGCTCTGCCCTCATACTACAAAAGCAGCCACAGATAATATGGAAAAAAAAAGGTGCAGCTGTGTGACAATAGAACTTCACTTATAACTACAGGTGGTGGGCCAGACTCGGCCCATGGCCTATACTTTATCAACCTCTGTTACAGATGAAGAAACCAAGGCTGGATTTTAAAGCTAATGACTCACTGAGCTGATACTCAAATGCAGGTTTTATCTGCCTCTAAATTTCATTTAATCCACTAAGCTCGATGGTGTTTTCGAGTACATAGTTACCAAGGATATGTGGGTCTCAGAGAAAACATCAATTCCCCTGGCAGATTTTGAATAGCTTAACTGTTTTTCACCAGTGGAAACACTGAGGAAAATCTCCATTCTGAAATATGGGTTGCTCCTTAAAAGTTTTCCTTTAATAAATACTCGATATTTTTCCTTTTAACAAATATTTTTCCTTCAATAAAGTCCTTACTGTGATTCAAAATGGTTCTAAGCTCTTCATGAGTATTAAATAATTTGATCTTAGTGGAGTCTGCGCTATTATCGTCCTTATTTAATAAATGAGGCTCCTAAGGCTCAAGGAGGTTGAGTATCTTGTGTGAGCACACACAGCTATTAGGAATTAGAGCTGAGATTTAGACCGAAGACGTTTAACTCGCCGCGACATGGATGGGCCTAGAGATGATGTTACTCGGTGAAGTGAGTCGGAAAGAGAAAGACAAACACCCTAGACGTCACTTACATGTGGAATCTAAGAGATGACGCAAACGGACGTAGCTGTGAAACAAACTCACAGAGATCAGACTTGTGGTTGCCAGGGGGCAGTGCTGGGGGCTGGGGGCCTGGGCGGTGGGGTTAGCGGGTGCAAACTGTTACCTAAAGGATGCTGCTCGATGAAACAGGGAAGTGTACTCAGCACCCTGAGATAAACCGTGATGGAAAAGGTATGAAAAAGAATATATGTATTCTTATATTCATATATATATATATATGAAGTATAGTTGATTTGTAATGTCATGCTAATTTCTGCTGCATAGCAGAGTGATTCAGTTATACACACACATGTAGATCAACTGTACTTCAAGTGAAGAACAACAGAGGCTGTTGATCTGGGCTTTCTCCTCACTACTCTCTGCTTTCCATCTGGAGGTATCCTTGGCAAGTTTCAGCGTTTTGTCTCAGGCCTCTGCTTCTCCGTTGTTGTTCCCTTAGGTGGTGGAAGCACATGCCTTTCGTCTTCATAGAGCGCGTGGACACAGGATTCCCCACCCCCTCCACAGCCTGCTCCACAATTGCCCCCTCGGTTTCTGGGGAGAGGGCACAGCTCACAAGTGTAGACTAACGACACATTTCAGCTTCGGCTGTGGGATGTGGGTGAATTTCAAACTTCAGATTAATTTCAATTAACTAGGAATTGCTGAAGCCTGTCCCGAGGTGAAACCACAAAGCCCTGTTACTGAACAAGCGGCAGGCACCTCACCACATCACAGGCTTCTCTTTTCCTCCAGCCGGGAGCCGCCAAGGTTAGGGAGAGCCTCCTGGTGGCCGGTCCCATTCAACAAGATGCAAAATGGTGACTCCAGGCAACAAGTTCAACGTCTTATGGGTCTTACCACTACTTTAAATATATATATATATGTCTTTATATATATATATTTATAAATATATATGTCATATATATAAAAATATATATATAAATATAAACATATATGTCTTATATATATAGATATATATATGTCTACTTTAAATATATATATATGTCTCACCACTGCTTTAAAAAAATATATATATATACAAAATATATACTCACACACACATATATATATATATACAAAAATATATATACATATATATATATACAAAAAGAAAAAGCAAGGGTGGAATTTCAGAGTTTTTCTCCTTAGGGCTTCTTCTTAGTGACAGCTGAACAAGACCTCTCAACTCCATCCTTTTTAAGTAACAGGCCCCAGGTAATCCTCCCAAAGGAGAAAGCATCTTTCTCTCTAGCAATGTCCATTTTAAAGCTCGAAACACTGACTGCATCAATCAGATTTGGTTTCCTAAATTGAAAGAAGAAAGAAAGAGGAGAAGGAAAGATGGGAGGAAGGCAAAGAAAGAAAGGAGGAGAGAAAGAAATAAAGGAAAAGAAGCCTAGTTTTATGCATTTTAAATGAAGAACCAAGTCCTTGATTAGCATATTTCAAGAAGCCAGAGTCTTTTTTATTTTTTTTTCAAAATAGTTTGGATCAAGGACCTTAAGGATCTGATGATTTGAGCCACTATATGAGTCTTGCTATAGTGACTCAAAACTTCTTACATTATTATAAGGTGAAGCCTAGCAGTCACGGGTGCAATAGAACTATCGCATTGCCTAGCTCTGGACTAGGGTGACCAGTTGTTCTCGTTTGCCTGGCACGAAGGATTTCCCCAGCATGCAATACAGGCAGTCCTAGAACTGGAAAGTCAGTCATCTGTTTTGGAAGCCAGGGGAGAAACAGAGTTGGGAAGTAAAGGGAGGGACAGTTAAGAAGCCTGTGGAAGGGAGGAGTTTAGGAAGATGAGCCAGATTCCGCACGAGCGTTACTAAACAGTAAGAATAATAATGATGAATAATTACACATAAGTGGCTCTCCTCGAGTAACTGACATTTGTGGCCTCGAGGGCATTCATTGTTTTGGAGGAATGGTTTGCTAAAATATTATACAATTCTCTGCTTCGTTCAAAGAGCAGTGTGTATCATTTAACATTTCCTTTTGTGATTCAGGCTGCGAGGGCACTTCTTCTTGGTGGGGTGTGCGCTGAAGTCTGTCCATTGAACAGGCAGCTGCTGCTTTGGCCTTGGTGTTGTTTAGGGTCTTGTTTCTCCCTGCTGCTTTGAGGAAATCAAATAATCCATTCTACAGGTCATATGACTGAGAGTTACACAAAAGATGAGGCTCGAGCGTAGGGTTTTTGTGGTGATGGTACTAATTTTGTTTCCAGGGTAAGACTGCATTCTGAAGGGTTGACTCTGTTACATGGTTTGACTTCTAGAAAATTCTATTCTATTTGACCAGAAATTTATTGAGGAATTATGTTACGGTTCTGGTTACTTGAAGTGTTCGGTATGGACTTTGTCTTCAAGAGGTCATAGTTAGGAAAATGGGTGGTGCTGTTGTACACTTTCTATTAAAATTGAGTTTTATATATAAAAACTTTCTGTCTAATAATCTGTGTCTGTGTTAGTTGCTCAGTTGTGTCCAATTCTTTGTGATCCCATGGAGTGCAGCCTCCCAGGCTCCTCTGTCCATGGGATTCTCCAGGCAAGAATACTGGGGTGGGTTACCATTTCCTGCTCCAGGGGATCTTCCCAACCAGGGATCCAACCTGCAACCTTTGTGTCTCCTGTATCGGCAGGCTGACTGTTTACCACTAGCGCTCCTTTCTTCCAGCTAAATGACCACTCTGACCCCAGACTCTGCTTAGATTTGGTCTGTGAAATGATCTTGGTTATATGGGAGTGAAGCCGGCTGGTATCCGGGTTCACTCCCATATAACCAACAAATGAACGGAATCTCATACTGTGTAGCTTTATTTGGCTTTTGTTTTTCAACTTTTTGCTAACTCACTTCTACTTCTGAAGTCCCAGGTAAACAACTTTTTATTTGATCCTACAGACAGAGTGCATTTCAGTAAAACGCATCTTGCTCAGCTGCTCAGTCCTGTCGGATTCTTCGTAACTCCATGGACCGCAGCACGGCAGGTTTCCCTGTCCATCACCATCTCCCGGAGTTTGTTCAAACTCATGTCCATTGAATTGGTGCTGCCATCCAGCCATCTCATCCTCTATCGCTCCCTTCTCCTCCTGCCCTCAATCTTTAGGAGTTGCCTTTAAAATATACACATATTAGGCATTAGGTACTTAGACCCGTAAAAATAGATCGTTTACCAATAGAGATATTTCAAAGGCAAGTGTGGACCCAACCCTCGTAACATTTGGCAAAAGCACGCTCAGATGGCAACCATTCACACAAAAACTAGGGAAAGCACATCCTACACGCCAGGGGTTTTCTTCAGGCCTGCAGTGAGCTCTTTTTGTGGCCCGAGTTCTCCTCCCTGCCTTGCCATGCTCAACTGAAAGTCACAGTCTACCTCACTTGGGCACACCCAGTCAATGAGACAGCTGAAGATGCCCCAGGGTTGCCATAGAAACCAAAAGAAGCATCGGAACACCTTCTCCTGCATACCCGTTAATTTCATCTGAGTGACTTTCTTCAGGAACCAAAAATAAAACGTGCACAAGGATATAATTATATAAAAAGCTGTGTTGGATGATAAATACAGTATGTATTTTTGCCTCAGTCTATAGCTTGCTTCTATCTATTTCGAAACATTTGAACTTTTTCAGCAGGAGTCTCTGTGTAAGGTTTAATTGAAGCGAAGCACAGATTTACTAAGATAAGGCAGTGAGGCTCGCTCAGGAAATTCTGCCTTGCCCTGGCTCCTAGCTGACATCTCGATGTAAAGTCTCTTAAAACCAGGTTCACTTCCAGCGTCTGCTCGTGTCGGGCCGCCTCAAGCTCGCTGGAACCAGCCGACTTGGCTCTGTCTTCAGTGTGCACAGTCTTAAATGATCTATAGATTCATCATCATTTTCTAGGATAGTAAAAAAGAAGTGGACAGAGAATGCCAAAATAGCAATTAGTGGAGAAGGCCAACAAAATTCTCCTTTCTTTTTTTTTTTTTTTTTTTAATAAATCCTGTGGCTACTTGCAATAAACAAGCTCCTCTCAGAAAGAAGAGATGGTCCATCAAAATGCAAATACCTCAGTGCTACTGTTGCAACACTCACCTGGGAGAAAGCTTTCAGAGCCTGACCCTGTTCTTTCTACCTTCTAATGGACGGATGGATCAAGTTACCGATTCTTCCTACCATCCATCCACAAGGCAATCCTGAACCTGCATGCTGGCAGGATTTAAAAAGGACTCTAGATTGCTATTTCCTGCCAGTGATTTGCATGAAGCTCTGTGCAGTATAGAATTTACTTAAAAAGGAAAATGCAAAGGTCCAAGGTGTGTCTGGTAAGCAAGAGTCCACCCTTATTTGTCATCTGTACATCTGCACTGTCTGTTCTCTTGAAGGACTAACCTTTCATCATTTTACAAGAAGAGAGGGCCCAAGATGAAGGTTTCCTTTGAGGTAAATCTTTTATATGAATAAGATATAAAAGGATTTTCCTCTTTGGAAGAGCTGGCAGCCTGCAGGTTAAAAAAAAAAAAAAGTGACAGGTCCAGCTAGTTCTGTTTGAAAAACTAGACTGACCACGGTGTTAAAATGCTTGTGAAAATCAGCTGCGTGTGCATGCTCAGTCACTTCAGTTGTGTTTGACTCTTTGTGACCCCATGGACTGTAGCCCACCAGGCTCCTCTGTCCATGGGATTCTCCAGGCAAGAATACTGGAGTGGGTTGCCATTCCCTCCTCCAGGGGATCTTCCCAACCCAGGGACTGAATCCGCATCTCTTACCTCTCCTGCACTGCAGGCAGATTCATTACCAATGAGCCACTTGGGAAACCCAAACTCACGACATTTAAGTCCAACCAAGAAAGAAAAGAGAGTTCATTTGGGAAATACTGACAAGGCAGCAAGCGCCTTGAACCACAATGAGTATTGGAGAGTCAAAGGTCCTCTTTTCAAAGAGCTTTCAGTGGCCTGAAGAGAATGAGAACAATTACAGTAATCTAATTTTAGATTTCTATATCTGTGCTCTGACCTTGGCTATCAAACTAAAAGACCTCCAACACAGAGTCTGGGCCAGAAATGCAAGCACTCTGTTCTCACTCTTGCTGAGAAAATCCATCACATTAGCTATCCTTAAATGCCAAGGTGGGGTTTTTTTTTTTTTTTGTTTTTTTGTTCTAGAGTTTATCAGGTGAAGTTCACACACCTGGACCCTGGTGCTCTGTGACAGAAAGTCATTGTTCTTGGCAAAATGCTCGGTAACAACCCTATCAGATTACAGAAAGGATTTCCTTTATCTCGGAGCACTGGACTCCATTCAGGGGACAAAAGAGATAGGATTTCACAGCTTGTTCGGACATGCTGGTCGTTTTTTATTCTGGTTCTTTCTGAGAGAAGAGTGCAGTCTCCTGGCATACCTCCTAGTAGGGTCAACGCCTGAACAAGAAACACATTCAGTGCCCCAGATTCCTGCTGCTGAAGAAAATGGTTTTATCGACCCCAAACGCAACTGCCTCCCACATGCAAAATGTTGGGTCTTGGACCTTCCAGCCAAACAAAAGCAGCCTTACCCTTTGGCAGCAGCTGGGTGGTATTTCTATCAGGGTTCATTAGATAAGGAAACCTCCTCTGTTAACCTCAGAGCCCAAACTGATTTCCCCTCATTGGTCTCTGAGAGATTCTTTCCTTATCATTTCCTTGCGGATATATATATATATATATATATATATATATATATATATGTGTGTGTGTGTGTGTGTGTGTGTATGTGTGTATCTTTTTTGTATGTATATATATGTATATAATATGTATATATATATATATATATATTTTTTTTTCTTCACCGTCTTCATCACTTCATTTTGCAGGCTAAATCTTCACCAAATTTTCATTTCACCAAAAGATTTCTGGAAAACTGCTAAAATGAACCATCTATTTTCTTTTTGACCAGAAAAGAAATAATTTATTTTAAAAGAAAGCAGAATTCCTGACGAAGAATTACGAAGAGGTGCCTTTTGTCCAATGCTCCATCATAACTCACACACACCAAACTACTGCCTTCATGATGATGCTCAGGGCCTTCATTTTCTTTTTTTTTTTCCTCTTTGTAAACATATTTAATTTATTGATTTGGCTGCAACTGGGTCTTAGTTTTGGCATGGGGGAATGTTTAGTTACAGCATGTGGGATCTAATTCGCTGGCTGAGGATGGAACCTGGGCCCCCTGCACTGGGGGCACAGAGTCTTAGCCACTGGACCACCAGGGGCGTCCCCTCAGGGAGATCATTTTTAAGGAGTCTCGCTTGTGACATTGGTCAGATTCAAGGGGGAGATTCAGCCCAGAAGCTGGACAAACATCATATAATTTGAGTCATTTGACCTGAAGTATTTTTGCTTACTGTATCTGCTGTGGTTACAGGCAAGGAAGTAAAAATTATAATGGGATTGTGGGTGATTATCTCTTTATAATCTATTTATAATTTTCATTTTTTTACTGTAAAAATATACCTTTTTTTAAGTCTTATTAAGATTGTAGAGATGAACTTATAGTTCATTTTTCCTCCTCTTGTTTTCTTTGTTTTATGACAATGAATAGGCTATAAAATATCATCTGAGTACCGTATTTGCCAAAATCCATTAGTTTTTGAATTTATAACATTCTCATTTAAGTTTCTAAGTACTTTGTAATAACCCAAAGCTTATCAAACATAAGTCTTTTAAAACGTCCAATTGGACTTTTGTTAATTTTTTGTGTGGTTTCGTGTGGTTTTGTGTGTGTGTGTGTGTGTGTGTGTGTGTGTGTAAGGAGGCTCATTCCTTGTGCTTTTAATATCTGATTTTATTTAACTGTGGTCAGAAAACATAATGTATTATTTTCTTTAAAACATAATGGCCAGTTTTTGTGAATGTACCATGACAGAAATAAAAATATATTTATACTTTGTTAGGAACAATGTCTATATATTTATAGAACTGTTAATTATATCATTATATAATTAAAATATTCAATACCCTTAAATATTTTTTATTTGCTTAACCTCTTGACTACTAACTAAGTGTGTTTAGATCTCTACCATAATAGTGGAATAGTTCATTTTTACTTGTATTAAGGGTTCTTGCTTCCTGTGTATCTCAATGATATATTATTAAGTTATGGTATATTATTGTAACATATTGATACATGATATATTGATATATGTTAAGTCATTATGAATAATATATTATTCATATTAATTGTTGTTAAATCATAGCAAATTGTAGCTTTATAAAATAAAATAATAATCTTTTTGTCTTGAATTATTTTTGCCAGACATTGATGTGGTAATGGTGTTTTAGAGCTTGGGGTTTTCTTTTTTTCTTTTCTTTTTTTGGTATTTACCCAATATCTTTTCCCCCCCTTTTATTCTCTATCTTTTTATGTCTGATTATTTTTACACATCTGGTTTTCACACCAAATTTGGGGAGAAAATCTATGACTATTATGAATAACCACATGTTTTCTGTTTTCCTTGCTTCTCCTTTCTTCCCTATCCATCAGTAAATTAATGTGTTTATCTTTGCTTTCTCTTCTATTGGCTTTTGCATGTATGTTCTCGTTCTTTAATTTTAGAAGTTGTCCTTATATATTTAACAATTGTGTTTAAACAAATCATTCTGAAAATCCTAGAACTTGTTTGCATTTTTGTCTTTTTTTTTCACCAAGACAAATGTGCCTGTGTTCAGCATTTCCGCACCCCTACAGTACGTGATAAAAGTCAGAGCGGAATGAATTTTAGTGGGTTTTTATTTTAAATGTGATGTAAATTCATTATGTTCCACAAATTAAGATGAAAAAGACACTACAGTGACTCAAGTGGAAGAAAAAATTTACTATGTCAACAGAGGAGTCTGGATTAAGTTGTCAATTGCAGGAACTCGGTCAGGTTGTTAGTTTGATGTTGAACATGGCCGCCTTCACAGTCCGGTCTTGCGAACCCACATCAGCTTACACTCACCCACTGCCGCCTGCGGGAAGGACCACCCTGATTCACTTTGATGCACCAGAGTTCGAGATCCCCTACACGAACCAACCACAGAAAAGTGGTAGCTCACCCCAGTCCTCCTAGGTAGTAGGCGTGGGAACAAGACCCCCAAATCTGCATTTCTCCCAAGCTCCCAACTGGTACACCAGACGCTGACACATGGACCCCACGCGAGGAACAATTGGTCTAGCACAAGGGTTCTGAATAAGAGCCCTAGAAACTTGACAATCACAAGCCAGACCTACCATTTTGGGAAAGTCATTTCCTCCTCCCAGATTCCAATTTCCTCAAGTGAAAAAGGAAGAGGAAGGATCAGCTGGTTTTGAGGTCCTGCTAACTCTAGTCTGTCTTTTCTCCCCTCTCTGCAAAGAGGCTATGGTTTGTTTTCTATCACAGTTGATAAAAGAGCACATAACATCATATTCATCAGTGAGTTTGAGATAATTATATAAAGACTTCTTTCTTTTAGTATTTACACGCCAGTAAAAATTTCATACAAAAAGATACAATAGATTTGCTAGAGGCAAAAAGAAAATAAAGGAAGTAGAATTCAAACAGAATAGAGAGTAACTTATGTAAGTTATGCCATTAATATTTTTATATTTATATAATGGGTTCAAAAGTTGCTTCTGTTTATTTCTTTAGTAGTCTGATGTAAGGAAAAAGGTCAAAATAAGGGAAATGATTTATGAGGTTCATCAAGTGCTATGGTGATCCAAAGGTGAAGGAAAATACTTGTATTCAGGGAAACTGGTTAGAACAGAGAGGATTTGGGTGTCATAGGGAGCTTTGAAGATAAAGCTGAAATGATGAGTAAGATTTGAATGGATAGAGGTGGTAGGCAGGAATTTGCACGCAGAGCACCCTCTGCAAGCCCACATCTAGATCCTGGAGACCTAAGGTGTAGCTTGATAACAGCAATGCACCCACCTTGCCTACACCAGGAATTTTGCTACACCGGAACGTTTGACAATGTCTAGAGATCACTGCGGATGGTCACTGCAGTCATGAAATGAAAAGGTGCTTGCTCCCTGGAAGAAAAGCCACAACAAACCTTCGGTTCAGTTCAATCGCTCAGTTGTGTCTGACTCTTTGTGACCCCATGGGGACCCCATGGGCTGCAGCACGCCAGGCCCCCCAGTGCATTTGTTCCTTGACAAACCTAGACAGTTTACTCAAAAGCAGAGGCATCACTTTGCTGACAAAAGTCCGTCTAGTCAAAGCTATGGTTTTTCCAGTAGTCATGTACGGATGTGAAAGTTTGGGATGGGCATGTATACACTGCAATATTTTAAGTGGATAACCAACAGAGGCCTACTATACAGCACAGGGAACTCTGCTCAATGCTATGTGGCAGGCTGGATGGGAGGGGAGTTTAGGGGAGAAAGGATACATGTATCCATATGGCTGGTCCATTCTGGGTTCACCTGAAACAATCATGATATTGTTAGGTGGCTATATCCTAATAGAAGATGAAGTTTAAATTTAAAAAAAAAATGTCAAAGAAGAAGAAGAAACAGGGGAGACATAAAAGAGGGCTGGAAGGAAGGGGAAGGAAGACACAGTGGATTTTGAGGAGTGGGCAGGATGTTTATAGGGGGATGCCCAGTGAAGTAGGCTCCTGGAAGGTAGATATATTCAAAGTAACAATTCTGTCCACATTCCTAAACTCTTCCAGTTGAGTTGAGTCCAAGTTACCACCCTCAACTGCAACAATGTAATCTTTTCATCCTCATAGGAAAGGAACTCAGGCTTGGTCCTTCTGCAGTTCAAGGAGCCAGTTTCATCCTAACTCTGTCTCATTTCACTAAACAGTTGTCAAGGGCACTCGTGCGTTTTGTTTACTATAGGTTGTGCCTGCCTCTGTGTGTATCTCCCATGATTTTGGGGTTGTAAATCTGCAAGTCACATTGGCTCTCTGGGCATGAGTTCACATTCATGTAAATCACCTTCGCATGCTGCTACATACCCACTCAAGCTGACGATTCAGCACATCCCAACATGTACACTTGAGAGGATTCCATGAATTACACTCTTTGTTCTAATCCTGCGTTGACTCATTCCCGTGTATTGCCATGACTCCTGCTGCAACTTGACCCAGGGTGCTCTGTTCACCTTGTTAAACTGTCTTACTTTACAGTGGGCAATGGTGCTGTCTCTCCACCCCTGATGGCAGAGGGGAGTCAGAGGAGGCCAGGAATTAATCACTTTCCACAGCACAGGAGCAGCCAGAAACAGGCATCTCGATTGGTTCATTCACAGGCTCAGCACAGACAGCTTCCTTCCTCTGACTTCTGCAAAGCATGTTTGCTTCTATCTCAGGATCTCCCCCTGCTTCCAGTTCCACAGAATCAGGCAAGTCTAGAATCCACATAGATTGTCTATTCCAACCATATTTTGGCCATGTAATTTGAGTTTGGGCTGCAAAGAGGAAGCGCGGTCTGCTAAGGAAACCGAACTCTGGTTAGTTGTGAGACGTCTACCTGTATCTCACGAGCTTTCTGCTAGCTGATGGGTCAAAGGGCTCTCCTGGTTGTGGATGCCCACCTGTTCCATGAATTTTGGTGACTAGGCTGGATTTGGTACCGTAGGGTCTCCAAGGTACTGGTTTCCATGTGCATAAGTCAGACTCACCCAAGAAGATGAAGATACACCAGGGTGATCTATTGTGAGAGCTGCTGAAAGATTAACATGGTGGCAAGTCCTTCTTAGGAGGGGAAAGGATAGGGGAAGGTGTCTCTTTCTCGTCTACCAGCTTCCACCTGCCACCAAAGAAACAGTTTCCAGACAGACAAACAGGTCAGTGCCACTGATCCACTATGCTCGGCATGGAGGATTCTCCAACGGGCACCTCCATCCTTCACTGACTCAGGACCCCGAGAAACTTACATTTTACAAGGCTACCTCATTTTACAGTGCTTCCTCATTGATGGGGAACCTATTGCCTGGATATGTTTGCCTGGCTGCCAGGCCATCCTTCCCAAACTGCATCATTCACATTCCCAGGGGTTCACAGTCAAAGTGAAAGTGTTAGTCACTTAGTTGTGTATAGCTCTCTGTTACCCCATGGCCTGTAGGCCCAAAGGTTCCTCTGTCCGTGGGATTTCCCAAGCAAGACTACTGGAGCACATTGCCATTTCCTTCTCCAGGGATCTTCCCGACCCAGGGATCGGACCCTCCTGTCCTGAGTCCCCTACATGGCAGGTGGATTCTTTACCTTCTGAGCCACCAGGGAAGGAGGCAGGTCAACTCCTGCCCGGGCTTCCCTGGCACCTCAGCAAAGGATCTGCCTGCAATGCAGGAGAAACAGGAGCTGTGGGTTCAATCCCTGGATCGGGAAGAGTCAAGTCTACAGATTAAATGAAGTGACCTAAGGTTTCTGCTAAACCTTTGTTTAGTATTATTAAGGATCCATAATTAGTTATCAGGGCTTCCCAGGTGGCACTACTAGTAAAGAATTCTCCTGCCAATGCAGGAGATGCAAGAGACATGGGCTCTATCCCTGGATTGGGAAGACACCCTGGAATAGGAAATGGCAACCCATTCCAGTATTCTTACCTGGAAAATTCCATGGACAGAGGAGCCTGGTGGGCTGTAGTCCATGGGGTCGTAAAGAGTCAGATGCCTCTGAGCGACTGAGCAATTGGTTATCAATTTGCCCTGATCTTTAAAAGAATTCATAAGCTACCTATATTAATCTAGAAATAACTGGGAAAAAATTGGAATTTATTTCCCCATGTGTAAGCAAGGGTGAACAATGGTTACCTCCCGTGACATTTAAGTGCCTTGATAAATTCCATTTAATCTGCCTAAGTCAGGACTTCTAAACAAGATGGCTGAGTAAAAGCACTTTCATTTGGCAGTCCTTCACAAAAGACACCCAAAACATCAAAATTAAAAAAGAGGAAGAGAAAGAAAAGAAATCCCTTTCCAGTATAATGAGGCCCACAGCTCAGACACTGATGAAAGTCTGAAAAGCACAATGAGACCTGGATCATTCTGAAGCAGGCCACCAAGATAAACTGTTATCTTCAGGTTATAACCCATATGGCTAGTATCTTTTTTTCTTAAAGTGACAAAGAACAAAGATCCAACCAAAGGCCATTTTTTCTTGGCAAATCAAAATGTAGGCATAGAGAACTGATCTGGGGGGGAAAAAATCACACCAACATCCAGTTCAATAGAGTCCTATTTCCTGCCACAGAGCAATGGGGAGACAGAGGGAAGATGAAGTCACCACCATTTCCCAAGATTTAATCCCCCAGTGAGAGAAACGTCTAGGGAGAGACAAGTATCTGTGATAATCAGACCAGAACAAGAAGAACAGAAAAACTAAGGACATATTCCCAAAGCAGAGGGCAGACAGATTAGGTGACAAAATGTTCTAAGGAGGAAGCCTCTGAGAGATGGGGCAAGCTTCCACTAGCAGAAAACCTGGCATTTATTAGGCATTTATTAAATATTCCTTGGTTGATGGAAAGAAGGGCTTCGCAGGTGGAGCAGGGGTAAAGAATCTGCCTGCCAGTACAGGAGATGGAAGAGATCCCTGCGTCGGGAAGATCCCCTGGAGAAGGAAATGGCGTCCCATGCCAGGATTCTTGCCTGGGAAATCTCATGGACAGAGGAGCCTAGCGGGCAACAGTCCTGGGGTCTTGAAGAGTCAGACACGACTGAGCAGATGGAAAGAAGGAAAGGATAAAGGGAAGGAGGGAGAGGAGGAGACAGCAGGTGACTGACAGGTGCCTAACCATCCTGGCTCCAGGGTTCCACCCTTGCCACATACAGATGAAGCCTTTGCTTCTTTTCTGGTTTTCTACCAAATGTCTAGAGCCCATGTGACATTCTGGGTGTATCGACATCTGGGCCAGAAGGGTAAAATGTGTTTGATCACAAACCCTCAGGACATACAGGAATAGTCTAGGTCTCCTGAGAAGTCCTTGGATAATGAGCAGATGTAAATTCTCTTTCACACTTCTTTGAGCCAATCATTAAAAATAACAGAAATATATTTAATTTCAACCAAGGAGCTATCTTTGGATTCCACGAAGATGAGATTGAAGACTGTGTATTTACACTTTTTTTGGTGTCAAAATAATATTTGTATTGGTGTCAAAGTTAGAAACAAGTTAACTTTTAAACCCGTGCATTTTAAAAGTGACATATGTCTTATTAATACTTATGAGAGTTTCTTAAACTTTCTTTGCTCCATTTTCTCAAATATTTATTGTTTTCGGGTAGTCACTAAGTCATGTCTGACTCCTGTGACTCCATGGACTGGGCCCGCCAGTACCATGGGAATTGCCAGACAAGAATACTGCAGTGGGTTGCCATTTCCTTCTCCAGGGGATCTTCCAGACTTTGGGATCAAACCCAAGTCTCCTGCTTCACAGGCAGATTCTTTACTAGTGAGCCCTAGTAAAGCCCTTTCTCATGAATAAAATGGTAGTAACAGTATCCGCCATGCTTGGTGTGAGGATATAAATGAAAACTATTTACAACACCTACCATGGTGTCAGGTACATTGTAAGCGTCTGATTTCTCCATTTTTAGACAAGACCCTAGAGTAATAATATTTTCTGTGTCTATCTTTTCCAAAGTACTTTGGAACCACTTTTTAAAAAAACCCCATTAAGGCATTCGAACACTATCAAGCAGAAAAAGTAAAATCTAACACTTCTAAAATGCTCAAAACAATGTGTTAAACTTGAAAAGACCTGAACATGAAGGGTCGTCTATGTAGACTGAAGGTACGGTGTGTGTTCTTTACAGTTTGAACGAAATCCAAAGTTGATTTTTCCCCCTCTGCCTTCCTGTATTTACTTCCATTCACTTACCGATGTCAGAGTATCAGAGAGGGTGGTACTGCTGAAAGCAAACATTCCAAGTGGGGAAGTTGGGAGAAGTCTCCTTGCCAAGCTCAGCCCGGATGGTGGGAGGAGCTTCCTGCAAAAAGCCCTTGGCAGAGGAGCCAGCGGAATCCCAGGACACTGGTCTCAAGTTACCCAGACCTCAAGAGCAGGGAAGAATTCTTGTCTTGCCTATCAGCCTGTTCGAGAAGTTAATTCCCAGCCAGGGCAGTAGCTCTCTCTAGGGTGTTTTTGGGAACACGTGGGGGTGTTTCTGGATTTCACCACAACTGGTCGTCATTCAGTCGCTCAGTTGTGTCCGACTCTTTGAGACTCCGTGGACTGCAGCGCTCCAGGCTTCCCTGTCCTGCTTCATCTCCCAGAACTTGCTCAAACTCATGTCCATTGAGTTGGTGATGCCATCCAACCACTGTGGCTGGAGGATAATTCTAATATTTAATGCCATGGACCCAGGGATTCTCCAGTTCTGCAGTGTGCTGAGAAGTCTGCAGATGAAAAAGCACCCCATCCAGTTTATAGTCTCATGCCTTAAAAATATTGCCATTCATGCATAATCATGGGCACATATATATGTCTATTTAATAAACTATACATGTGTATGAAGAAAAACATGGATTCCATCTCAAGATGTTGATACTGACCAGGGTTCTTGGCTTATGCCAATCAATAGAATTTGATCAGGGGCTGGACAAGAAATCCAGACAAAGCTTTATTGGGGCCCCTGCTGCAGCAGGAGGGATTGAGGACAAGTAACAGGTTTCCCTGCTTGTTCCCCAAGGAAGGGTGGAGGCGAGCTTGCTCCTTATATAGGGTGAGGGTAAGCGAGTGTCCAGCTGGCTGGAGGGGCAGCTTGGGTGGTTTGCCCATCCTGTTGGTGGTATTTCATGCAGGGGGCATGTGCAGTACCCTGATTTTGTTCCCAGCTCTAGAGAAGTGGCAGTTGCTTTTTGGGGCCTTGTGGTATCTCGTTATTCAGAATTTGGGAGTAGGAAATGGCAACCCACTCCAGTGTTCTTGCCTGGAAATTTCCATGGACAGAGGTGCCTGGCTCCAGTCCATGGGGTCGCAGAGTCAGACACGACCGAGCGACCGAGCACATTCAGCATCGCACATTCAGTATGTGCACAGTTGTCTTTAGTCCCTTATAGTTTCTTCATATTTTGTTGCTCAAGATGTTTGTCCAGCTGGGAGTGCTACAGCGAAGGGTGCCTGGTCTCAGCCTGTCTCAACGCTGACCTAAGTTAAGGCAAGAATGACTGACTGCGTTTCTTAACAGCTGAGCTGCTTAGAGATTTGTTTCCTCTGCCTCTGAATGTTGGTCTCAAACCACTCTCCAAACCATTGGATCTAAGAAGCAGCTCTTGGGGATGGAACTGCGTGTCTCCGCCACACTCAGCTTCTGTTAAATATTTAGAATGGCAACGGATCTCTAAGAATCATAATTTTTTTTTTTAACCTCCAGGTTTAAAGTTTCTCTCTTAAAGAAGCCCTTGGGAGAAAAAGTCAGTCTGGGTAGCGAGTAAATCTGTGTGTGCGAACCCACACAAGAGGCATCTTCTTCAGGAACGGATGCTTTTTCAAGAAAGATTTTTGTAGGTGGTTCTTTTTCATTCTGACGTTGTGCTTATATTGGGCTCCACCCCCACATTCTTTCTTGCAGTTGCATTTTCAGAAAGCCAACTCATAAAAAGATATATATCTTTGCCTTATACTGGGGTGGAGACGCTGCTTATTTATATACACTGTCAAAAACAGATGCTATAGAAACACACGCTCTTATTTTTGGGTGGCAACTTGCCCTTCCTAACTTCATGCAGACCTAGAGGAAATTATATCCTAAGGAAATGGAAGACGGCAATAGACTGGTGAAAACTCCATTTGAAGAATATCTTTCTTCAGAGCTGTCCTCTTCAGGTGGAGTCCTTTCAGGCTCCCTTTTCGATGGTTTAGCTGGGTCTCTGAGCAAGGAGGGTTTGGCTATTACGGGTGTATTCTCCTCAGCAGGGTTAGGACCATTTCCTGATTCTTCCCAGCCAAAAGTTACAACATCAAAGAAGAAAGCAGAGTTTTATGAGAAGTGTTTTCCTGGGAGCTTAAGTTACATACCGGAAGGTGGAAGAGGGAAATTTTACTGTGATGCAAACTCTTGCTTGCTGTCAGAATAGCTGTTGTAGCAGTTGAAGAGTTTATGTGTTGCCCAATTTGAGGGCAAAAATCTGTCCTTAGAGTGTGTATACTTCACCTAATACACATCTTCCTCGCATTATTTTATCTGTGAAAAATGAAAGTAAGAAGGCTTGTATGTTTTTCTAGCTGTATCTACAGTATTATGGAGAAGGAAATGACAACCCACTCCAGTATTCTTGCTTGGAAAATTCTGTGGACAGAGGAGCCTGGCAGGCTATGGTCCACGGGGTCACAAAGAGTTGGACATGGCTGAAGCAACCGAGCACGCATTACTGTGTTAAATGCTTTATTGCTTAAGAATTTTCTTTCTATCTTTCTTTCTATCTAGTATGAACATTTCATCATCCGAGTCAAATACTCCATTAAAAGCATCATTGTATTTTTTTTACTTTTTTTTTTTTTTTTTTTTGCAGCATTTTTAAGTTTACACCAAAATTGAGAGTTAAGTTCCCAGGTAGCACAGTGGTAGAGAATCCACCTGCAATGCAGAGCTGTGGGTTTAATCCCTGGTTCAGGAAGATCCCCTAGAGGAGGAAATGGCAACCCACTCCAGTATACTTGCCTGGGAAATCGCATTGACCGAAGAGCCTGGTGGGCTACAGTCCATGGAGCTGCAAAGACGTGGGCATGACTGACCACACACAAACTCTAAGAACCAACCAGGAAGGTGCAGACATTTCCCATGCATGCAAAGCCTCCCCCGTTATTAACACCTCCCAGCAGGCTGGTGCAACTGTTACCGTCTGAAATAGGAGGGAGGGGGCAGGACACAACCTTTGAAAAAGTCACAGAGCCCAAGGACAAGACAAAGACCGACTGGAATCAAATAGGGCCAAGACGCTGGGTGAATGGCCTCGGTATACGCTCACTGTAACATGTCAGCTAAACGACACACCACAGGCACCACGCCAGCTCTGAGACCAAGCAGAAAAATAAAAAAGCGGACAGTGGTCCAACTCCTGGGCACCTCTACCCACTTCACAAAACAGTTGGTATAGTCCTCCCACCCATTAGCCTATGAAATTCCCAGCCCGTAAAGGTTAACCACACGGTATTTCAGGGCCTCTCACCTTCTGATATCGTCCACATCTTGTGTGTGGAGTGTATCTATTTCTAAATAAATCCACCCCTTACCTTCACTTTATCTCACTGAAGTCTTTCTGTGATGGGACACAAAGAACCTGAGACTTGGTGCATATTTTATGGGTATCACAGTATTTTAATACTTGTATTTTAAGACAGATATCGCATTCTTGTGTGTGCTCAGTTATAACCAATTCTTTGAGACCTCATGGATTGTAACCCGCCAGCCTCCTCTGCCCATTGGATTTTCAGGCAAAAACACTGGAATGGGTTGCGATTCCCTTTTCCAGGGGATCTTCCTGACCCAGAGATCAAACCTGTGTCTCCTGCATTGCAGGAGCCCCCCAAGGGAGGCCCTCGAGTTCCTGGGATCACACAAAATCAGCATTTTCTCAAGCATCTGCCTACTTCCCTGGAAGATGCTGTATCAGGGCTCAGAAGTTCTGTTTTGCTTGTCCCACTCTAATTTGGTAGCAAACACACACTCCCTGAACTCTGAATCTATTGACTGAAATAAAAAATTAACCTCTTAACATCTTATTTTGCCTGTAAAGATGCTACATAAAAGAGAAAGTGATATTTTCTAAGAGTCGAAGATTTTCAATCTAAAACAGAATTACATTCAACATTCTTACTCAACCCAATCTGGAGATCCTAAGAACTGACGTGACCAGTGTATCAGTATTCTTCAATCTAGAAATCTGTTACTTTCTTTTTGACTTCCAAAAGATGTTGTCCTACTCAGACAGGTGATGTTTGCCTTATAATTATAGTAATATTTGTGGCTTGACTTTTATGTTTTGTATCCTCTGGACATCTCAAATTCTAAGGACTAAAATCCTGACTGTGTTTAAGTTCTTCTATTATTAATAAAATAGGACAGTGCATCTACACATTCAAAACTGGTTTGACTGATTTAAAAAGAGGCTCAGTGGTCAAAGAACCTGCCTGCCAATGCAGGAGATGCAGGTTTGATCCTTGGGTCAGGAAGATTCCCTGGAAAAGGAAATGGCAACCCAGTCCAGTATTGTTGCCTGGGAAATTCCATGGACATTGGAGCCTGGCAGGCTACAATCCATGGGATTGCAAAACACCCGTACAGGACTTAGTGACTAAACAACCACCACAATGGATCGCATGCAGTAGAAAGGCTGTGTCTTGAGCAGCTAAGACAACAAACAAGGCTTTTGTCACTTTGCAAGTCATGGTTGTATAGATACAGCACTTTTATCTACTACCTCATCTTTTAAGTCATTGTTCTTGGTTAGATAGCGTCAGTATCAGCAGTTTATCTGGTCCTTTGACCTCTTTGACCGTTGAAAGCCATGAGGCCTGGCTTCCAAGAAGAGTTACAGGGCAGAGCTACAACTCAGCGTCTGATCCAACCCTCTTGTAGTCTCTTTCTGCTGCTGATCAGTCACAAAGTGGGGTCTGACTCTTTGGGACCCTATGAACTGCAGCATGCGAGGCTTCCCTGTCCTTCAGTATCTCTTGGAGCTTGCTCAAACTCATGTCCATTGAGTGGGTGATGCCGTCAAAGCATCTCATCCTCTGTTGCCCTCTTCTCCTCTTGCCCTCAAATCTTTCCCAGCGTCAGGGCCTTTTCCAGTGAGTCAGCATTTCGCATCAGGTCACCAGATCCTAGCCACTAAACCAGTGGCTAGTGACAAGGGCCTTGGCCCTTTGGCTTTGCAGGAAAGAATTCCCACAAAGACAAAAAGAGCGAAACAGGTAAAGTATTTATTAAGGGGAAAAAAGAGTACAGCGCAGGTGAATAGATGCACGGGTGGGCTCGGGGAGAGAGGGAGTCAGAGTTGCATCCTCATGGTAGCTTGAGTTACTTCCGTGGGGCGTTTCTTCCTGGTTTCCTTTGGCCGATTGTCCTGATTTGACTGGTTCACAGTCCATATTTGGTGCATCGCGGGATCCTCCCACGTGTGCACACGCATCTCTTAGCCAAGATGGGTCCTACCGCAAAGGCATCTGGGTAGAGCATCCCTTGACATTGCTCCCCTTTGGCCTGCAAGGAGCGTTTTCTGCGCTTGTGTGGTTGGGAAGGCTCCTGACGTTGGGAAAGACGGATATGCGGTCTGAGTAGGGTCTAGCCTCCTCCCTTAATTGTGCTGCTATCCTTGTCTAGGAGTTTCGGGCAATAGGGAATGAATCTCCAACTGCTTTACTGTGGGGAGGGAGGGTGGGCTGGGGATCCTGGGGGCATCTGCTTCCTGCCTCAATCAGAATGCCAAATTATTTGTCAGAGGTGTAGACTGCTATTCCACCAACAGAAGCGTATAGTAACAGAGGATTTGTAACAAGGAAGACAGACAAAGCGCAGGGTAATGGGGCAAAGTCAGGGAAAGTTATTAATATAAGCATGGGACAGATCTTGATAAGAGCTGCAGCCACTGAACAAAATGTGTTTTTGTCTGGTGAAACTGGTGTTAGTTAATCTACAATCCATTTTTATTTTTATTTTTCATCAAGATAACATTGGCTTCTAATATTATCTCAGCTTCCTGTGTACAACACTGATATTTCTACTTCTAAACGCAGTGTGCTCACCACAAAAATTTTAGTTTCCATTCATCTGGAACAACTGTTTAGTAACAGTATTTTTTTTTTTTTTTAAGAGGGGTACCTGAAACTATGAATATGATATTGAAAGCAAATTGCTACTTTAATAGAAAATCTGAGAGTCTGCAGCATAGGATTGAGATGGTTTGTTGAGATGAATTTAGCCAAACTCTGCCAGTGTTAATTACAAACTCAATTTCATTTACGGAGACAGTGTTCTTCTGTTTTACCTCTGATCTTTAATGTTTGTTCTTTCGTCATCTTTGAATTCTTCTTCAAAATAAGTCTCCTTAGACTTTTCCCAAATGCTATCATTGACACGAGTAGCCTGTAATCTGTAGGGGGTTTGCAATGATTGACGTGCCAGAGTTCGTGAGTGGGGATTTTGTCATAACGTGCGTCCTGCATCATCTGTAATTTTGTTTTTCTAGTTCTGTGATTCAGACTTTTGCTTATTCAACTTGAAAAAGCAGGGGTGCTTATTCCTTTCTCTTGCTTACAAAGCATATTTGTGAGATGGAAAAAGAACCCTGATTTTCAGGGGTCCGTAAGGGCATATCTGTTGGAAAGCTTTTCTTGACCGTCATCTGAGTGTAAAGTGTTTCCAGCTTGCGAAGACGATGGCTGTCTCTGCCTGAAGACCCGTGTGACAAAGCCGTCAGGCAGCAGCAGTGGTCCTCTGCCACCATGCTGGGCAAGAGTCAGAACGCTGAGGTCCTTTCTGGGTTTCCCTATAGCTCCAAGCAAGGTTGCTACCCTTTGACTGTTAGTAACCAGAGACCCAGGATTCTAGTGCTGGGCTATGTAATGAAGAACAGGAATTTCACTGGCTTTCACTCAGAATTGACTCTGGGAGGGGTGGGGTCACCTGCATACAACTGAGACGCCACCCCTTATTGTGACCCATTGGAGCTGGAATTTTCCCTTCTTAGCATCAGCTCTATTGTCGTGAATGAAAACACAGACCCCCTACAAATTACATACAACCCAGGAATTAATACTTTGGCCACCTGATGCAAAGAGCTGACTCAGTGGAAAAGGCCCTGATGCTGGGACAAACTGAGGGCAGGAGGAGAAGGGGGAGACAGAGAATGAGATGATCGGATGGCATCGCTGACTCAATGGACATGAGTTTGAGCAAACTCCTGGAGATAATGAAGGACAGGGAGGCCTGGTGTGTTGCAGTCCAAGGGGTCTCAAAGTCTTAGCCACTGAACAACAACAACGGGTGTTGCTATATGTTTGCTGTTTTCACTAGAATGCCTCACCTTTTCTTTTCTGGACCCAATAGTCTCCTACTCGTGCTGGGACCCCAGCGCTATCTCTGCTGACATGATTTTCCCTTTTTCCTCCAGCAGAACCAGCTGTTCCCTTATTCGCACCCCTACATAAATATTTCTGAATTTTTAACCTAGTATTCTTTCAAAACAGAGGAATGAATCCAATTCTAAGGGCCCGGAGAAATCACTGAAACAGTCATGACAGGTAATTTTCAATTTAACAGGCACTTAATCATTCTTGTTATGGTCCAGGCTGATTGTGTTTACAAACACTAACTCGTTGAATCCACCTAGCAACTGATGAGATATGTACTGTTACTACTCCCACTCACCCGACGAGAACGCAGAGACGCACAAAGTTTAAGATGCTCAGGGTCACATGTGGACCAGGATTTGAACCTCGGTGGTCCAATCCCCCAGTCCACAACCTTGCCCACTCCAGCACTACATCATGTCCTTCTGATGAAGGCCAGTCCTCAGGGCATGTATGACTGCAGAATTTCAGGCGGATGGACTCGTTTCAGAGCCATCAGAAGGGGATCAGTCTCCTTGTTGTTCATGAACCCATGCAGCCATAGCATGTAGCCGCTGGGTTTCCTTTGATCTGCAGGGCTGGATCAGAGTCACACAGGGTCTCTTTATTCAGGTAAAGTGACGTCCAGAACAGTGTGTTCTTAAGGGAACCTCGTGTCTCCCCGAGTGGAGGAGTTGGCCGGGTCTCATATGATTTATGAAGCCACATGCTAAATGGAACTCCAGTTGCTTGGAGACTAGGTGTTTCTATACCCTACGGTTGCCCGGGACATTTCCTGGGGGTGGAGCTCAGTAGTTGAAAGTCCACGGCTTGGGCATGACTTTTTCCTTCCTGGAAAAGTGAGCTTTGAGATGGTTCAACATGATCCAGAAGGTGTAGGCTGTATGTAAACCTGCATCTTTTGGGGTATGTTTTTTTCCCTGATGGCACTTCTTCATGGTCAGTTACCTTTGGTGAGTATCTATTGACTAAAGATTAATAGGTTTGGACTATAGCTAATAATGCATTTGAGTCTTTAGGCTACTATTCCTTTGATGAATACTTTGCTAAATTAGATGAGGAATTGTTACTTTACAAATATAGACTAATTCTCCACTTTATGTTTTAGTTCTGTGTTTTCCTTCTGATTAGAAACATAATTATTTCAAAAGTGGAACCCATTCACTATGTACTTACTATTCAAACATTACAGAAAACAGAGCAGATTATAAAGGCCCCTATAAATAGCTTCTCAAAGACAACTGTAACAACAGTTTGATACGCCTCTCATTTTAATGCATGCAATAAATTTATACACTTATGTTTATCGTATTGCTTCCTGGGCAGTGAAGAATCCTCCTGCCAAAGCAGGAGATGCCGATTGGATTCCTGGGTCAGGGTCAGGAAGATCCCCTGGAGGAGGAAATGGCAACCTACTCCAATATTCTTGCCTAGAAAATCCCGTGGACAGAGAAGCCTGGTGGGCTACAGTCCGTAGGGTCGCAAAGAGTTGAACAAGACTGGGAGACAGCCTGCACATATTTAACATATTATTATTGATAACAATTTTAAATGAGATTATATTGTATATACTGTTTTAAACTGTGCTTTTTAACTAAACAATAATTATTGAGTGCAAAAGCACTCAGTAAGTACTCCATCACATAATTTCTCTTGCATAAGGGAATCTGATAGTTAAATATTGCCAGTTTCATACCTCCAAAATGTTCTGTATTGTAATAAATAAAACAACATTTGACTTGGAAAAAAAATTGTCACCTTAAGAAAAAAAAATAAGGTTTCTCTAAACTTCATCCACCTTAATTTTGCAATGTTATTGACTATGAAATTGAACCAATAAATTATACAAAAACTTTTCTACTCACCTTTAACTTAAAAGTGAAAGTGAAGTCGCTCAGTCATGTCTGACTATTTGCGACCCCATGGACTGTAGCCTACCAGGCTCCTCCGTCCATGGGATTCTCCAGGCAAGAGTACTGGAGTGGGTTGCCATTTCCTTCTCCACTTAATTTAAACACATGCACAAAAACCACATGCCCTCCCCTCAAATCAAAAAACAGATAAGAAAACCTTCCGCAGAAGTTCCTATTAAACTTTCAAGGCAAATAAGTTTAATAATTTAAATTAATCACACACACACACACACAAATAGATGGAGAAAAACGCTGCTAAGACTAGGATAACAATGACCAGGGTTTACAGTGAATTCTTCTTTTATTAGATCTTTGCCATCTTCCCTAATCATTTTTTAAACACTTTGGAGCATCTGGAAATTTCCATACAGGGTAGCTTTCCTGTAAAGAGATGTTGAAAAAACGTAGCAGCATCAGGAGATAGTGATCAGCTCGGGGAGGAGGTCACACCGGTTGAAACATATCTGAGGAATACGGGCTCATTGCCAGGGCAACAGAAAACAGACCAGGCCCCTGTCTCTCTCTCCTCCTGCTCTCTTCCTCCCTCCGTATGAATGTTTGAAGGTTGGTTAAAAAAGAGCTTTCACTCTGTCTTTCCTCCTTCCTTCCTTTCTTTTTTTTTTTTCTTTTTCTGTCTGTCATAAGGGCTACATTAGAATTAATGAGAAGACAACTCGAGGAACCAGATGGCAATATAAGGAGAGTTACTTGTGATCAGACATGAATAAAATCAGTTGTTTGCATTGAATGGTGGTAAGGATGATGATGTTGGTGTTATAAACAATGCAAAAAATAATAATTAAGCTGTATTGATCATACGTGCATTTCCTGCATTATCACAGTGAATCTTGGCAACAGCCTCATGAACTATTTTTATTATCACCACTTTACAGATCAGAAAGTCATGACATTAAAGCTTTTTGGATGTGTCCTGTGATCAGCCTGAATGCAGAGCTGAGCTACATCACAGAGGCATACCTCAGAGACTAAACTCCTAAGCACTTTGCTTTGTGAATGGTAGTGAATCATCTATTACTGAATTGGCCATTGAATCATCTGTATAAATATTTAACAATCTCTCCAGCAAATACTCAAAGCCATTGTGATAATAATGCAGTGGGATTCAAACAGCTGATGATTCGTTGGATTAGATCCCATTGGTTTCATATTTTATGACCAATCAAACACAAAGGTCACGGTTTGTGAGTTGGCAACTTAAGAAACCTTCTTCAAACATTTTCGTAATTAGGATGGCTCCTCCCTACACACACATACACACACCATTTCAGACCTACTTCCCACTCCTGGTGCATGGAGCACAGCTTAATAACCAATTGACTTTTTTTTTTTTTGCTTTAGAAATACAACATCTGTTTTGTTTATTAATTTATTTATTTTGGTCACACCATGAGGCATGTAGGAATCTTAGTTCCCCGACCAGGGATTGAACCAGTGCCCCCATTCCCAGCCCCCCCCCCCCCCCCACATTGGGAGCTGGAAGTTTTAGCCACCAGACCACCAGGGAGGTGGCGATAATCAGCAGACTTTGGAGGATGCCCTCCTCCAGGCAGATCTGATCCAGGAAGCCTGGGCTCGTCTGCAGAGCGGCCTTTGTGAAAGTCTTTCTCGTCACAGTGAGGACGAAGGGCAGCTGGGCCTCTCTGACGCTCCTCCGTGCGCTCACTTGAGAGAAGGGCTTCCGAGGATCAGGGCGGGGCAGCCGCCGTGGGGACCCAGCCTCTGCTTTCAACATCCTCAGGACCCGGCGAGTGAGGTTCTCAGAAGAGCGTGTGAGCAGCGTGAGTCATCAAGTGGCAACGTTTCATTACTGAAATAATGGATACAACGCGTTACATAAGGGCAGGCTTTGCAAGCGTGTAGTAACTTCTCAGTGCGCATAATATACTTCTCTTCAAAAACATATATTGGAATACTCTGTATTTTCTTTGTGTTCTAGAGAGTGTATGGATTTGACAGTGTGTGTGTGTGTGTGTGTGTGTGTGTGTGTGATCAGGGGTCCCCAGCCTACTGAATCTAATGCCTAATGATCTGAGGTGCTGTTAATGCAATAATAATAGAAGTAAAATGCACAAAAAAATGCAATGCGCTTGAATCATCCCCAAACCATCCTTCTCATCCCCACCCTGATCCTTGGAAAAACTGTTCTCCATGAAACTGGTCCCTGATGCCAAAAATGTTGGGGATTGCTATTAAATGATATATTTCCTATATTTCTCTTTCTTTAACTGGAGCCTAAAATTTCTGAGTGGGACTCATCGCTTAAATAAAACAAAGTTCTACCTGAATAGGCTCTCAAAACCTGCAGAAATATGAGGAGAATAATTAGAAATAACCCATGAAAAGTTTTTTTAAAGCATATAAATTACTGAATCTCAGACAACTGCTAAATTAAAATTCTGAAAACCCCATCACTCTGCCAGAACTATTTTACATCAGCGTCTCTCCTACAAAATAAACCTGTGTGTGTTCATTTTATATGGATTCCTTTCCAATCTCCCATGCCTTTCCCAAGGAGCCAACTGTTAAAAGAACCACAACAAGAAACCCTTTGAAAGGACGGTGCGTTTGATTATTTTTATGGGCGGCGCATTTTTATTTCAGTAAGGTGATTTTTTTTTCCCAATGGAGTTCACCAGCACTAAAGCCACCTCTGAGTCCTGGGTTTTAGATAAGTTGACAGTGAGGTGGTTCTGATAGCATGTGATTACCCTGGCGCTTCCCTAGCAGCCCCTGGGGCCATTTTCCATGCCATTCAATTAAAGAAGTTTCCATCGTGACTAACATTCTGCGCTCTGAAGAGCTTTCATCATATGGTGCAGTGAGGCATTATTTTAAAATAGAATGCCTGCAAGAAAGCTCTTTCCTTTCCTCCCATTGTGAGATGTTCCTTTTAAGTGGACATCACCCAGACACCGTCCACTTTCTTCTCTGACCCCCGCGAGGTCAGCCTTTAACGTTCGGATGAGAAAAGGAACAGGACGCTTCGTGGGCATCTCAGAGTCCAGCGGAGGGAAACGTAAAGGGCTCTGGCCCGGCCACTGCATTCGCTCCACACCTCTCTGCACGCCTCGCTTTCCAGGCTGACTCCAATGCTCTGTTGCTCAGCTGTGCCTGAATCTTTGCGACCCCATGGACTGTAGCCCGCCAGGCTCCTCAGTCCATGGGATTTTTCAGGCGAGGACCCTGGAGTGAGTTGCCATTTCCTCCTCTAGGAGCTCTTCACTACCCCAGGATGGAACCTGCATTTCCCGTGTCTCTTGCCTTGCAGGCAGATTCTTGACCCATTGGGCCACTGGGTAGGCACTTCTAGGCTAAAGAAGACACTTACGACACATTATCTCAAGCACTGCAGAAGGGTGAAACAGCTTAGTCAGCTCCCCCAAATCTCCTGTTGACTGACAAAACATAAATTATTTCACTAATTATGGTGACTAATGACATACCTGTAAATATTTACCTGCATGACGTTCAGATTTGCTTTAGAGAATGCATTAAAATCTCTATATAGATTCTAAATCTATAGATTTATAGATAAATTAAAATCTATATAGAGAGGCTATATTAAAATCTATAAATCAATGAAGAATGATAGGTGTGTTCCCAAAACATATAAACGGCTGATTTTTTTTTTTTTAATCTTAAACTGAGATCCATTTCTCAGGTTGATGAGAAATGTTGAGGTTTGACATGGTGAGTTAGATCAAAATGTTCCTTTGGGTAAAGATGGCTCTCTCTCTTATTTTGGAAGATATTTACTTGGAAGATATATACTTGTAGGTATATAGCCTGAGAGACACAAGAAATAACCTGAAAAGAACGTACGTTGTGATAAGTAACTTTGTTTTGAATTACAGACACTAAAGTTTTGATCCAGAAAAGAAGACTGCATAATTCACTCAGATTCATGACTTTGCTTTAAAGTTAATGCCATTGCCAACTGGTTACCCCTCCAACCTTTTCGCTGCAAACTTCCTTTGAAATTGCACAACTTCTCCATTTCTTAAGCATGCAGCATTGACCTCCAATCCTGTGTGTTGAGCTCCATTACTTTGGTCACCTGACGCAAACAGCCGACTCACTGGAAAAGCCCCCGATGCTGGGAAAGACTGAAGGCAAGAAGAGAAGGGGATGACAGAGGATGAGATGGCTGGGTGGCATCATCGACTCAACGGAAATGAGTTTGAAGCAACTCTGGAGACACGGAAGGCCAGGGAAGCCTGGCGTGCTGCAGTCCGAGGGGTCGCGGAGAGTCGGGCAGGACTTAGTCACTGGGCAACAGCGATAGCATCATGACCTCGTTATTCTCACACGAGGATTTCTTCAAAAGCAAAGCGATTTTATCCAGCGCTGAAGAAGCCCATTCAATCATAAATATCTAGGAAAGGAAATGGCATTTCCTCTCCATGTTCTCCCTTTCAAGTCCAAAAAGGGATGAAACACATTTCTGTTTGAAAAGCCCTTTGTGTTCCATCAGCAAGTAGACGTAGCCGGGAATGATACACTGACAGGCAGACCGCTCCGATCCTGGAGAATTGTACGCCGTTTCAGGTGACGGGCTGTTCTAAACACCCGTGTGAGTCACAGGGAAACCTCTCTATCTGCTCCACCTATTCTGTTAAGGGCACCTTTCGGCCATTGGTGGTGTTCTTCTGATGCACTAACCCTTGAGTAACATGTGCTCACTTACTTTTTCAGTATTTTTGAACAGCGTGTCCTTACTTCAGAACAGCACAGTATATGTTGTTTTTGAAAAATAAAATAGCTTCTTCACACCAGTATCATCCCTTGGTTGTTCTATGTAATACTCCATTACCATGAATCACAAGATATTGATTAGATTAATATCATATGTGAAAAAACTGTTCCACAGTCATATCTGGATGCAAATAATTGTAGTCTACCTCAGCACAGCACACCTCACTCACTTTCTTGTTTGTAACGTAAGTTTAAAAAAATGGTTTAAGCAAAAATAGCTACTAATCTAAACCCCCCGTATCTCCCAAACTCACATTCCCTAAAATCCTCTTTATCTCCCAAAACCCTACCCAGGAAAGAGAAATACATTTATAAAAAGATAGATTTTGTGGATAGTTTTTTAATCTTATTTCCTTCCTGTCTTTCTGACGAATAGCTGAGTAAAAGATTCTTTATCTGACAATAAATATCCAGACTGGAAATTTCACTTTGTCTTTAACTTCTCCTTTGTATTATGTTATGAAATAGATGGACTTCCCTGATGGCTCAGATGGTAAAGAATCTGCCTGCGATGCAGGAGACCCAGGTTCAATCCCTGGCTTGGGAAGATCCCCTGGAGAAGAGAATGGATACTCATTCCAGTATTCTTGCCTGGAGAATCCCATGGACAGAGGAGCCTGACAGGCGACCGTTCTTGGGATAGATAGACACAGTAATGCAGTAAAACAAGGCACCTTCTTTGCACCAGATTTTGTCCTTTTCAGATGCTGCTCTTTCGGAAAGAGACAGTAAAAGAGTTAAACCTGCCATAGGTATTCACTGGGGCATTCATCCCTGCTGTCATGGAGTAGCACTCACTGATAAATTCACTCTATTTGGCTTTCACACAAAGCCTGGGAAGTTCTTAGCACAGAACCTAGAACTGGGTAAATAGTCATTACAGTGAACATTTTCTAGAAAAAAAATATTTTTTGTTTTTGAGAGGGGGAGATGGTTGTCTTTATGGACTATATATTTTGGAATACATGTTTTCCATTGGAAAACATGCTTACTTCCTTAAAAGAATTTTTCTTAAGAGGCCATTGTTGAGGATGTTACATATCTCAGGGTACTAATCTGAAAATCTTCTGATCACATTTGTGAGAGTGAGGTTGTCAAGGACCCCGAAGTATTTATCCTAACAGTTTTATGTATGAATAGATCAAGGGTCTGTAAACCATGTTCTTCCTGCCAAAAAACCTGCTTTTGTAAATAACCTTTTATGGAACACATAGCCATACTTATTTTGTTCATATCATCTATGGCTGCCTTTGAGCTACTATTACAGAGTTGAATTGCTGTGACAGAGACCCAATGAGGCCCCCAAAACCTAAGATACTGACTACCTGGCCCTTAAAGAAAAATGCTTGCTGACACTTGGTACAGATGATCAGCCTCTCCTGACTCAGCTGAAAATGAAATGATATATTCAAATATTTAAAAGTTTCAGACACAGAAGACAATCAAATACTTTCCCTCCAGAGCTGAAATTTAGTTTCGTTGAGACAGAAAGAAAGAATTGAATACATTCATCTACACTTTTATTTATTTTTTTAAACCCTGAAGTATTTGAATGATGCTGCTTAATAAGACTTCGAAGAATTTCCCAATTCATCTCTTGGATGGGACCGAATGTTGGCAGACCCTCTTTATCCAAACTCGGCTGCCTTTGGGGGTTGGGGGGGAAACAGAGGACTCAAGATAAGAGCTTCTTTTCATTTTGGCAAAGGAGAACAGAGTTATCCCACTTCTGAGAAATCATCCCATTTTTGACACATCGACAGGCATGCAAGTTGCATTTTGTTTCATGAGGCAACAAATGAATCTGAGGTGTTTGTATTAATGCTATTATTTCAGTTGCTGGAGAATCCCTTGCATCACTCGGTCACTGGATTTCAGAACTAGATGAGGCAGGATATACATGGCTTGTGATTTCATAAACAACCACATTATCTGGTCCACCCAATGCAAGCAAAGCCGTGGGACTGTTTCCAGCACTGGTATTGGTTCTGTTCTTTCTGCTGCAAAAGGAACGCTCGCTGTTCTAAGGGGCTGCACAAAAGCAGGGCCTGCTGTCCGTCTCAGCCACAGCATCAGTCGGGACCATATGTGCATTGACAATCTGATACAGAGCGAGGAGGAAGGGCCTGTGTTTTGAAAATATTAATAGATGTGCAGGTTCACAGACTACTCCTTCCCCTTGCAAATTAAAATCTCTCTGGAGCTGGCCAGCTAAATCGTTCTCTGCCAGAACAAACATGAAGACAAGATGCAGCGCTCAGGGGAAAAACCATCAATCAGTATTGCTGTCACACATCTCTGGAATCCATCAGCTCGTATCAGAAGGTGACATCAAGAATAAATATCGGGGACTTCCCTGGCGATCACAGTTCAGTTCAGTCGCTCGGTTGTGTCCGACTCTTTGCGACCCCGTGGACAGCAGCACTCCAGGCTTCCCTGTCCATCACTGACTCCCGGAGCTTGCTCAAACTCATGACCACCCTGGAGATCCAGTGTTCTCCAATTCAGGGGATACAGGTTCGACCCTTGGTCTGGGAACTAAGATCCCACAGGCCTCAGGGCAACTAAGCCCACGTGCCGTAACTAAGACCCAGTGCAGTCAAATAGAGAAAGAATAATTATCGTCACACCTGCAGATTTCAAGACTCTTACAGAAGAAAGGTGGGCTTCCCCCATGGCTCAGCAGTAAAGAATCCACCTGCAAGGCAGGAGACACAGGTTCGACCCCTGGGTTAGGAAGATCTCCTGGAGAAGGATAAGGCAACCCACTCCAGTGTTCTTGCCTGGGAAATTCCATGGACAGAGGCGTCTGGTGGGCTACAGTTACAAAGAGTCGGGCATGGCTTAGCAACTAAACAACAACAACGAAAGAAAGGTATGTTAGAGTCTAGAACTTTGAAATGTTTATGAATGCTGTTCAAAATCAGGGGAAACATCCCTTGAAATGATTAAGACATTTCCAGCCACCTGTGATCTACACTAGCTCTTGTGAATTTTGGCACTAGATTAAAGAAGGCTGTACTAACACAAGATATGTGTCTGTTTTCAGGGACAAAATGAAAAAAAAAATAGCATTGTAAATTAGCTTGAATTCCTACTGTTAATAGTTATAATCTATTGACACTGCATTGGAGACACAGGACTAGACAATATTGCTGCCCTGTAACTGGAAGCATTCTCAAAGGCCAAACGATCCTCTCTCTTGTATTTTATTTAAGAGATACAGATGAGGACAGTGAGTCTTCATGAAATCTCGGCGTTTGACTGATCCCAGCCTCTATAAGCCTTCAGGTTGGTCCAGCATCCCTCCAAATGCACCAAAAAGTCTTCCTGGATCAAAGACAAATACAAACAGCAGAAGGTGCTTTCCTAACAGTTGTGGAATCAAGGGTAAGAGTTAAAATCAAGAGCCACATACCATATGTCTAACCATTTAAATCATACGCCACTGCTAAGAACAATTCAATAAAGCGATTTGTATTCCACTGTCTTAACAAATACAGCTGCTTTATGACTTAAAGAGTCAACTTTGGATTTAGAATTTTGAGCCTTTGGAGTTTCTCACTAGCGCTTTGAAACATTCACCTACCTTTTATTTTTGGTCGCTCCTGTGGGCTTTCTCTAGCTGCAGGCACGGGCTCCTCGCCGCCGGGCCCTCTCTCGCTGCGGCTCCAGGGCTCTCGGCGAGCGGGCTCGGCAGCTGTGGTTCCCGGGCTTCATTCCCGGGTGGCACGCGGAACCTTCCGGGACCACAGAGGGAGCCTGTGTCCCCGGCCCTGGCGCGCGGTTCTTCACCCTGCACCACCAGGGAAGGCCCCGCAGTGGCATCCGAGGGTGAGAAGGCCCCAGTCCCCGCACCCAGTCTCCCGATTCCGACCTGAACCACGGGAAGCACATCCCGGCGGCATGGAGATCCCCACCTGTGCGGTGTAAGCCTTCCACACTCCCCACACCTCCCGCTCTGCCGCAGAGCTACCGTTGTCTGCTCCTGGGGCCTAGGAGTCACAGCTGGGAACAGCTTGGGACTGGCCTGGAAGGAGGCCTGGGCTGTTTGGGGCTGGAGATTCTGTGGTCCTGGAGCCTTGGAACATGGTCGAGAAAGGAAGCACGGTCCCTGAGAGGCTAACCTCTTACTTAGTCCTTGCCCCACAGAGAGAGGGACATCCAGCCCAGGGCAGAACCTCGTCTTCTAGAGAATTTGGGATTAACAGATGCACTCTACTGTATATAAAATAGATAGGCCATGAAGAATGACTGCATATCACAGGGAACGCTGTTCAATGTCTTGTGAAAAGTGTGAAAGTATTAGCCGCTCAGTCAGGTCTGACTCTTTGCATGGGCGGTAGCCCGCCAGGCTCCCCTGTCCGTGGGATTCTCCAGGCAAGAACACTGGAGTGGGTTGCCATGCCCTCCTCCAGGGGATCTTCCTGACCCAGGGATCGAACCTGTGTCTCCTGAATTACCAAATGAGCCTAAAATAACCTATAATGGAAAAGAATCTGAAAAAGAATAAACCTGAGTATGTGCATAGTAAATATATGTACATCTGAAGCATTGTAAATCAGTTATATTTCAATTTTCAAAAAGGTAAATAAATAAATAAAATAAACTAACAAAAGTTAAAAAGTTAAATAAGTGAAGTATGACCTTGGATGAGGGCTGGCTGATCTCTCCACTCACGTGTTTCTGTGACAGAAATGTCTCCGTTCACAATTTCCCATCATGGATTTTTCTCCTTGCCTTTAAAACATCATTTAGAACATATTTCACTCTCAGCTGGAGTAGAAAGGATGATTGTGGTCATATGTTATTGAACAGCGTTTCATAACAGCAGAGATCAAAGTTCCAAATTGATAAGAACAAATCAAATTGCCTGAGCCTTCTGTAATTATTTTGTGAAGGATTTATTGAATTTGGCACAGATTCCTGCATAGAGGCCACAACCAAACCAGCATGGATCCATCTTCACCCCAGATAAGGGAGCGATTCATGGTATCTGCAGAGTTGCTATGTACATAGCATGCACCACATCTTTATGTGAATATGTTCAGGTTTACACGCCTTATGAAAGTGAAACTGTTAGTTGCTCAGCCGTGTCTGACTCTTTGTGACCCCATGGACTGTAGCCCACCAGGCTCCTCTGTCCATGGGATTCTCCAGGCAAGAATACTGGAGTGGGCTGCTACTTCCTACTTCAGGGGATCTTGCATGACCCAGGAATTGAACCCAGGTCTCCTGTACTGCAGGCAGATTCTTTTCTGTCTAAGCCACTAAGTCTTCCCAAGTGACTCTAGAGGTAAAGAAGCTGTCTGCCAATGATGGTGAGGTTATGAGATGAGGATTCGATCCCTGGGTAGGGAAGATCCCTTGGAGAAGGGAATGGCAACCTACTCCAGTGTTCTTTCCTGGAGAGAATCCCATGGACAGAGGAGACTGGCTTGTCACATAGGTCGCAAAGAGTCAGACACGACTGAATCAACTTAGCGCAGACTCCATATGTTCCCACTGATGTTCCCTGTGTCAGACTGTTTATTTCAAGGTGAACCTCTCCTATGGCTGTGCTTCTCTGTGATCCTCTTGGCAGTTTCTGAGAAAGTCATCTCCAGCTCTTCTTTACCCTCTTAAAGTCACATGGATGATACAGAAATGCTCTAGGCCTGAAAAAAAAAATGTCAATTCACAAAGAATATTCAAGTTTCACAGAAAATTGCATATTGATCTCAACCTTTGTACTTCCCATAAAGAAGTCTGCCTGAGGCAATTTTCTTTAACACAGGCATCTCAGGAGTTGTGTGTAGAGACGTGGATGGACCCGGAGACCGTCATACAGAGTGAAGTAAGTCAGAAGGAGGAAAACGGATATCACATATGAACGCATATATATAGCATCTAGAGAGGTGGCAGAGATGGAGCTATCTGCAGGGCAGGAATCGGTTGGGACGGATTCAGAGACTAGGCTTGACACATGTACACACCACCGTGAGCAACCAGAGAGCGGGCGGGAAGCTGCTGCATGCAGGGAGCTGGGCTCAGCGCTCCGTGATGCCCTCGGGGGCGGGAGGCAGGCCCCAGAGGGAGGGGACGCATGTCCACCCGCGGCGAGTCACACTTACACCGCGGAGGCAGCACAGCCTCCTGCAGCAATGATACTGCAGTGTAGGAAGAAAAGAAGACAGGATCACGGGAGCAAGGCGTGCGCCACGTGGTCACGCTGCGAGTCAGGGGCGAGAAGGCCGTGCGGGAGAAGTAACGCGCGGCGCGCGCTTCCAGAGGCGCTCACAGCTGCCTACAGGCTCCGCTCCTGACGCCAGCAGGGCTTCGGGAGCTCGGCGCCTCCCTTGCAAATCAGATGGCCGCTTCAGCGCTCGCTTTGCAAGTCATTCCAAGGGTATACCGATTCCCATAAACTCGCTGGCTTCTCCTAGTCGTATGCACTCACATTTTTAATCCAGCAGAGTCAAGAAATAAATAAATGAAGGGTGGATAAGGACACCAAAGAAACTCAAGCTAAGTCAGTCCAATTTTCCCTGGGTTCACAAGTAACTGACTCTGGTAATCTTGAGCTCATTCTATGGATGACATTAAACGTGAGGAGGGGATGCCCACGCAGTAAATACTTTTCTTTGGGGTGGCATGTTTATTTTTTATTTTTACAGTTGGTGTTTAAATGGTAAAGTAGGCTGCTACATAGATCCGCTTACTCAGACTTATCTTAAATAAAGACTTGCTCGCTACCCAGAGGGACAAAGATTTTTGTTTTTTTTTCCCGTTTTGCATCAGCTTATCCTGATGGCAATTTGTTGGCGTAAGAGGACAGACATAGTTCTCATTGCTAACATACAGATAAGTTGTAAATGGCTCCCTGGTGGTCAGTGAGTCATGAGCAACTAAAATTTCATCTTTTTTTTTTCCATTCCCCAGGATAGACCTTTCCTCTCCCATTTTTTTTTTTTTTTTTTTTTTAAAACAAGCCACATACCATCCCAAGAATCTTGGGAGCAGGAATCATAAAAACTGCACGTTACTGGGTGCAGAGTGCTCAGGGCTTTATATCATATCTCATTCAATCCATGGTAACTTTTTTTTTTTAACTGAAGTATGGTTGATTTACAATGCTGTGTTAGTTTCAGTTTAACAGAATGGTTCTGCTATATATATGATAAGTGTGTGTGTATATATATATATATGCTCTTTTTCATGTTCTTTTCCATTATAGATTACTATCAGATATTGAATGTGTCCCCTCTGTTATGCAGGAGGTCCTTGTTGTTTAGCTGTTTTACACACAGCAGGGTCTACCTGTTAACGCCAGGCTCCTGATTTACCCCCGCCTCCCCTTCCCCTCTGGTGACCGGTACTTCGCTCTCTAATCCGTGAGTGCTTTGGTGTCTCAGAAACGCTCCCAGCCAGTTCCTGTGTCTGCCTTCAATGCACACATATAGAAAAGGAAGGTCGGAATGTTTTGGCGACTCAGCTAAAGCCAGTCTCCACATTTATGGAGATGTTGTTCGAGGCTAAATCTGGATGACTCTAGAAGTCATGCTTTAGTTACTCCGTGAGTCCTCTCCTGGCGGACCTAAACCTGTGGGCCTAGAATGTAGACCGCGTGCCTTTTTGCTCTAGCACCCAGCGGGCCACTGTGTGGCAGTCTCCTGTAGATCCTTGGGTGCCCATCATGGTTATTCGATAAGACCCCAAACTGGAGGACACTCTCTGATTTGTCTAGACGCCTTTGTTGCAGCCACTGTAGTTGATATCACAGTGTTACTACTGGTTCTCCTCTGTGGTTCCCTAAAGGGGGAGCACATTTATTAACACTTTTCTAGACCAGCACTGGTTACTCCATGCCCTCTGTGTATCCTCGGTGTGCGGGACTGTTACAGGTCACTTTCTTCCTCTCTCTGTCTCTCTATCTGACTCTCTCTTCTGGAAATTTCCAAACTCACTGCACCTGAACAATGTGGTGATGATTCAGGCATTCAGTACAATGTATAAAGCCAAGTCAAGGTCTATGTGTCAATATGACGCCCAGCATCACTCGCTAATTGGGTCTCATTTAATCAACCATAGAAAAGTTTCATGGAAGTAAATCAGTGGTCTTTGAGTTTCTCTTCACATTGACTCTGATGACAATCTTATATAATTTAACCTCAGCCTTGGTAAAATTGTTACACTCCTACATTTCTAAAACCCACTGGTTTCCTGCTTTTCCCTAAATCTAAATTAGATTACATGAGATGCTCCCTTGCTAGCGGTTTTGAGGGTTGGCCTTTCTCAACAAGTAGCAGCCAATGATAACTAATCCACAGATGATTGTTCTGGATGAGTGCTTATACCTGTCTCACACTGAACTTGACGTTCTTTTTCCAATTTCTTAAAATCACTAAGGGTAAAGGCACATAACTTTCCAGAAAGAAAATGAAACAGTCTGTTCTTTTGACTCTCTGATCACGGAACCATATTTATTTAATATGCTTATTATAATGAATGATTTTTATGCATACATGTCTCAGCTGGGGAGTAAATCTGTAAGGTCTGGAATAGTATCATTATATTATTCACTGCTCATATAAAACCCTGCCACTTCAGACAGGTTGATAGATAGTGCTATTTTTTTTTAATGTGAAGAAAATTTACTTTAAGCCTTTAACACGATGTCCCTTGGTCCCTCTTTCCTGTTGTGCCTAGTCACTTCAGTCGTGTCCAACTCTTTGCCACTCCAGGGACCATAGCCTGGCAGGCTCCTTTGTCCACGGCATTTCTGTGATGAGAATATTTGAGTGGGTTGCTGTGCCCTGCTCCAGGGGATCTTCCCGACCCAGGGATCAGACATGCGTCTCCTCCATCTCCTGCAATGCAGGTGGATTCTTGACTTTTGAGCCGCTGGGGAAGCCCACTTGTTTTCTTATAAAGTTCCAAACTGCTTAAAAGTTTAATCACTCATGAAACATTCCTCCAAAACAGTCCCGCTGGGTAAAGTTGAGACCAGGCTGTAGGGCAAGAATTTTATTGCCTAAAGTTAATCTTTAATCAGGAATTAGACCACTTCTTGTGGATCTTTCTCCATGAAATTGGTGGCACCATGCTTATTTACAAAGTTAGCATTTGACCATGGCACTACGTAGGGCTTCCCAGGTGGCGCTTCCGGTAAAGCATCTGCCTGCCGAGGCAGGAGACATGGGTTTGACCTCTGGGTTGGGAAGGTCCCCTGAAGGAGGAAATGGCAGCTTGCTCCAGTATTCTTCCCTAGAACATTCCATGGATAGAGGAGCCTGGCAGGCATGGGGCTACAAAGAGTCAAACACGACTGAGCATCTGAGCACACATGCAAGGCAGTACTTGAGGAGGTCTGCTCTATAATCACCAGAACATGCATCGTTGTGGAAAACTAGAGTCATTTCCTGTGGATGATTTTTGAAGTTCATCTTCCATACTATCATATACGATGTACACACCGTGCGTAGACGTGCCATTCTTTTTCTCTCTGAAGTTGAAGAATCTGAGCATGAAAAATGAAATAAAGAGCTCTCCTTCCCCCTGATCCAAAAACAGCTTCCAAAACACCCTCTATATATTAGGAATATTAAGTATGCAACACGAGTAATAATGGAAATCATCTATTACTCGGTTATCCAAACTGGGCTGCAGGCAATTCAATTTGGTTCGATTCTGGAGAAACCTTGATCTCATTTTCAGACAAATGTACAAGCTAGACCCAGCTTCTCCTTTTATAAGACGTCAGCACAGGCAAACCTCGAACACGCTCCCAGATTTTTAATCATTTATTTTAAGCACTTGAGGAGTGATGACATGACATCGGTCTCTTTCAATCAGTAATTTTTTTTTTTAAGAACTAAGAAGGCAGTTTATTCTCAGACAAAAAATGATTGAACCCACTTCAAAGCTGGGACTCTACTCAACCAGTTCTGGGCTTATATGGAACTGATTCTGGGAGGGTGGTCCATCAAACTCCAACCTCAGCAACAAGTTGTTTATCAGAAACCAGTGGAATGAGGACATCTTGACAGTTTTTGACAACAAGTGCTTATTTCCTTACCAGAATTGGAAAGAAAGAAAACGAGAGAAATAGAATTGAAGTAAAACAAACATGCTCACCTCCCCCGCACTGTAACCTCTACTGAAAGCAGTCTTCTCCTTCTTTTTTGATATTATTATGCATATCCTTTGCATTTTTAAAAAAAGGGAGTGCAGTTGATTTACAGTGTTGTGATGGTTTCTGGTGCATAGCGGAGTGCATCAGCGGCACATACACATATAGTCACTCTTTTTTAGGTTTTTTCCCAGACGGGTCATGACAGAGTACTGAGGAGAGTTCCCTGCACTGTGCTGTAGGATATTATTAACTGTCTCTTTTGTACAGAGTGGTGTGTATAAGGGAGGGGTAAACCGAGCGATTGGAATGCGTATATATTCTTCCTCCTACTCCCTTCCATTAGGGTTTAGCCCAGGATATTGAATGTCCTTCCCTGTGCTCTATAGCAGGACTTTGTTTATCCGTCATTCTATGCAAAACAGGTGATTCAGTTCTCTCTCTCTATAAAACTGTGTATATATAACAGCATATTATTTTCTTTTTCAAATTCTTTTCTATTGTATTTATTACACAATATTGAGCATAGTTCCCTGTGCTTTGTGGTAGGCCCTTGTTGGTAATCTATTTTATATAAAGTAATGTATATCTATTAATCCCAAACTCCTAATTTATCCCTCCCTCCTTTTCCCTTCTGGTAACCATAACGTTTGTTTTCTATATCTGTGGTTCTATTTCTATTTTATATAGACGTTCATTGGTATCATTTTAGTTTTCACATATAAATGATATCATATGATATTTGTCTCTGTCTGACTTTCTTCACTTTGTACGATCATCTCTAGGTCCATCCATGTTGCTGCAAATGGCATTATTTCATTCTTTTTTTTATGGCTGAGTAATGTAGATTGAGTGTATATTTACACGGGGGGCTCAGTGGTAAAAAATCCACCTGCAATGCAGGAGACACAGGAGACGCGGGTTCAGTCCCTAGGTCGGGAAGATCCCCTGGAGTAGGAAATGGCAACCCACTCCAGTATTCTTGCCTGCAGAATTCCATGGACAGAGGAGCCTGGTGGGTTGCAGTCCATGAGGTCGCAAAGAATTGGACCCAATTGAAGCGACTGAGAACATATGCATATATACACGCTGCATCTTGAAAGCAGTTTTCTTTTCTGCAAAGCCACCCCCCTCCTTATCAAAGAACATCAAGAGATCAACTTTTGAAGTGAAGAAAACACAGTTCTTCTCATTACCCACTTCTGTTTCAACAGTGATTGTGACATGGGACACATTTTGCATAGTAAAATGATCATCTTAATCTTTTGCAAAGAGTGTGGTCATTTCCTTCCTGGGAGTGGAAGTACTGAAGGAATCCAGGTGGGCAAGGGAGGCTGGTGATTCTGTAAGTCAGCCAGGAGACAGCCTGCTCAACCAGCTTAGGGGAACTGGTCCTGAATGGGGCATTCTTCGACAAATGGGAAGACCAGCTTCTTCCCTGATAACTTCCCATCTGGCAAGTACAACGTGTATTGATTCATATAGCTGATATGCAGAGGAGTAGGCAGAAAAAAACAAAACAAAAACAGAACCACAGGCTGCTGAGCTGAAAATAATGTCCCGAAATCATACTGCCAGTTTTCTAAGAATTTCACCATCAGTTTTCTAGAATTATGAGCTTAGATGCTGCAGGCTCTTATGTGGTTTTAGTTGCTCAACTCAGGGCTTAGTGATTTCTTGACAGCGATATTGAAGAATCAGAAGAAACACGAACTTGAGGTTAAGTCTGGTCTGTGTGCACACCTTTGTCTCCTAACCCGATGCTCAACGTGCCGGTGGTTTAAATAATTTGAGTTGCAGTGAGACTTAACTCTATCGAAATAAGTATGTTGTATGTAGTAAAAGTCTGGGTTCTTCAGTCTCCCACTTCAATCAGATTTTTGCATGTGTTCAAAGAAAGCTTCCCAATTCATCAGCTTCCTCCCTTGAGTTAACAAAGGGAAACCTCACAGGCTGGCTCCCTTGGCTTGGTTTCCATATCCCAAACAGCAAGAACAAAATCAACTTGCCTACAAATTCTGACTCATGGATCTTTTTCTTCTGGATACTAGTTTCTGCAGCAAAAGTCTCATAGGGTGGGCAGACTTTGGATGGTGACACCCACACGATCAGTCATCAGCTGCTTCAGAGCTCATTCAATCATTCATTCAACAGTATCTTTGGGGCTCCTTTTATGTGGAACAGTTGGGAGGAGAGGAAAAACTCCGGAGGACTGAATTCCCTTGTCCCTTCTTAGTACAGACTTTTAAATATTTAGTATTAAATGTGTACTTTTCCAGGCTGAACTCTTTATTTATCAATTTTGGCTGTGCTGGGCCTTCTTGGCTGAGCGGACTTTCTCTAGTTCCAGAGAGCAGGGGCTACTTTCTGGTTGTGGAGTTGTCGTTGTGGTGGCTTCTCTTGTTGCAGGGCACACAGTCCAGGATGCATGGGCTTCAGTAGTTGCAGCTCCCGGTTTCTAGAGCACAGGCTCAGTAGTTGTGGCCCCAGGTCTTAGCTGCTCCGTGGCATGTGGCATCTTCCCAGATCAGGAATCAAACCCGTGACTCCTGCATTGGCAGGCGGACTCTACTATTGAGCCACCAGGGAAGGCCCCGGCATTGAACTGTGGAACAATGTATTCCATCTCAACGAGCACATTGACGCAAACACACTTATCAACAGGGATTTTTATTTACCTACATAAAAGGAGAGGGAAGTTGATGGAGAAAATGACAAACAGAAGACAATTCAAAAGTTGTTTATGCCTGCAGAGCACATATTTTTGGATACTCCTTTTACCTTCCAGCTTATGTTCATGCTACCATGAATTTGCATCCACTCAGCATACACCAGCTGTATATTAAAATAGGAGCAGCTGGGTGGGGAAAGCAGGGGAGGAGGAAGCAGCCTCCAGGATCAGGCAAACAGAAGCCAAAGCAGCGTTTATCAATGTGATCTCACTTACTCACGGACTAAATAAGGCACACTGGGGCTGAGGGTTCACTGCCGACCTTCTTTAATAATCATGTTTTTTCTTATGCTTCCTTTCAAAGAAATCTCCCTCTTTACAAACAAAACAAAACAAAAAACTTTTTATTTTGTACCGGGGTATAGCCAATGAACAGTGGTGTGATAGCTTCAGGTGGACAGTGAAGGGAGTCAGCCAGACACACACATGTATCCTTTCTCCCCCAAACTCCCCTCCCGTCCAGGCTGCCAGGAAACACTGGGCAGAGCCCCCTGTGCCGAACAGGTCCTTGCTGCTTTTCCGTTTTAAACATGGCAGTGTGTACATGTCCTTCTCAAAGGTGTCTCCTTACACAATAATTTCCCCAATAAATCCCCTAAGAAACCTGCACTGCAAATCTCTAGGAGACAGTTACACGCTCCATGCCCCCTAAACGCATGGAGAATGACCTTCTGGCCGTGTGTCCACATCGTGAATAATGTCCTCGTATATACACACTCACAGCTATTCAGGCCCCACATCACTTCTAGCTATTTTACCAGCTTGACTCAGGAGTGAACCGGGGGGATAGAATAAATCACCTGGATATTCTCTTCCAACCAGGCACTTGACCCTTGGGAGGAGAGGTGTGGTTGTTAAAACAACGGACTGTAAATCAGCCCCGTGGATGAGGCAACATCACTTAAGGGGCTGAAGGGGAAAATAATTGGAACCTCAGTGTGGGGGCACCGTGTGAGCCCCCAGCTCCCCGAGGAGACCCCACTCCCTGCCGCTTGGCCTCCCCCTCCCCGCTCCCCACTTCAGGATTCTCCTTTGAGCAAAGCGGTTCCATTTGACGGTCAAAAGGCCAGCCCAGAACAAACCTGCCGTGACTGGCTTTGGATGGCTCAGACAATTTCCTGGGGAAAACACCATTTTCTTTCTGCTTTCCCTGAATCTGTGAAAAGTGTGTTTGTTTTGGCATTTTTCAGGCTTCGTGTGATTTTTCGTATTCCGCAGTTTGAGAGGATTACATTATACCTTGTGATCAGAACAAGGGCTGGGGGTAAGTTGATTCCACGGCATTAGAATCCTATAATTACGGGTTCAGATAGGAGGAGGAAGGTGAACTTAGATCAACTCCACTTTAAGGACTTAATACAACATGCTGGGTATGACTGAAGACATAGTCTATGTTTGTATTACACGATACAGGCCTTGTTGTTCAGTCGCCAAGTTGTGTCCAATTCTGTGTGACCCCATGGACTTCATTCAGCATGCTAGGCTCCCCTGTCCTTCACTATCTCTCAGAGTTTGCTCAAATTCATGTGCATCGAATTGGTGATGCCATCCGACCATCTCATCCTCTGTCGTTCCCTTCTCCTTTTGTCTCCAATCAGGGTCTTTTCCAATGAGTCGGCTCTTCCAATCAGGTGGCCGAAGTTCTGGAGCTTCAACATGAGTCAGTGAATATTCAGGATTGATTTCCTTTAGGATTGGTTTGATATGGGCCTTTCCTGTGCCATAAACATATCACATGCAAACATTTGACAAATCATGAAGGGCTGTGTAAAAAAGAACTTGGGAACTGAAAGGGAAGTGGGAGTCTAACCACTTCACTTTACAGAAAAGACATTATATTAAATGGAATTCAAGGAATTTTCTCAGAGTCCCACAAAAAAAAACAACAGTGCTGCCACCAGAACTTGGGTCTCCTGAATTTCAGCCCCATGCATGTATATTCATGGGGTATATCTGATCCTGAGCAAAAACTCCTGCATTTGATAAATACACACACACACACACACACACACTGTTACTTACCGTATTGTACATAAGGATTACAGAATTTGCATTTGTTTGGTTTTAGCCCTGCTGACCAAAAGTAGCTCTGAATGTTCACAGTAGCTCTGGAAGTAAAATGTGAATGCACTTAAAAAAAAAAACAAAACACAGTAGATAAGAGCCAATTCTTTCTCTTTGGAAAAGGAGAGCATGTTCTGGGCGGTTTTCTAAATAGGAACCCAGCTCCCACAGCTGCCAGGAAGATCCCATTAATAGGACAATAAAGGGTTTGGAATTCCTTTGCTATAACCACTGCCCTTTTATTAAAGCTAGCAGGTGTATGCTCCTAGATAATCATCATACTCAAATGATCACAGGAGACAAACCTGCTCATCTTGGGGAATAGCTACCTTCCCAGGATTTTACACACTTGTCTTTATTCCTTACATTCTCTATCAACCCAAAAGGCCATGATATATTTTCACTCCAAAGGCAGTGATAATGTCTTTAAAAAGAATAAAAGTTGTGTTTATGGAGCCAGGGGCTTCCCTGATAGCTCAGATGGTAAAGAATCTGCCTGCAGTGCAGGAGACTCCAGTTCGATTCCTGGGTCAGGAAGATCCCTTGGAGAAGGGATAGGCTACCCTCTCCAGGATTCTTGGGCTTCCCTTGTGGCTCAACTGATAAAGAATCCACCTGCAATGTGGGAGACCTGGGTTCGATCCCTGGGTTGGAAAGATCCCCTGGAGAAGGGAAAGGCTACTCACTCCAGTATTCTGGCCTGGAGAATTCCATGGACTGTATAGTCCATGGGATTGTAAAGAGTCGGACACAACTGAGCAACTTTCACTTATGGAACCATGAAACAGAGGGATAGTAAAGTGTCAATCTTTAAAAAAAATAAACAACAACACAGTTTCCCATTTTATTAATTTTGGCCCTGCCAGACAGCATGTAGGATCTTAGTTCCTGGGAACTGAACCCATGCTCCCTGCATTGGAAGCATGGAGTCTTAACTACTGGACCACCAGGGAAGTCCCTAAAGTATTGATCTTGGTTCAATTTTCTGGGACAAGGTCTATGATGATTATTTAAAGTTGCATATCTCTTATCATCTTATTATCACACAAATGCTCGGAAGAGGAGGAGAAGTTGGGAAACACTAGCACACTGGCAAAGAGTGAAATTCTTGGCAACATGGGGGGAAAGAGGAGACAATGCCGTGTGTGTGTGCACATGTGTGCACATGTGTGTGTGCATGCACGTGTGCGCGCGTGTGTGTGTGCGTGCGTGTGTACATGAGAAAGAGGGAGCCCCAGAGACAGAGAGGAGCTACGAAGTTATCAGGAAGGTTGGATTCAATCAGGCTTATAGACGATACCATGGTGACATGACTTTGTACCTCCTACTTGACTTTTTAGGAAGTATGAAAAGATACTGATGCTGTATTGGATCTGATTGAATCGAGGGCCATTTGCCTTCACTTGCTACCTGCCCAACCTTTTTTTTTTTTAAAAAAAAAGTAATTGTTTGAAGCCTCTCAAGAGTGTTGTCCTTTGTTTTCTCTGATTTTATATTTCACCACACCCACAAACCTTGGGCAAAAATGGGCAAAAGCCAATGCATAGACAACAAGAGACAAGATGTTAGCAAAGATTTCCTTAGGTCTAATGAGTGGACACAGCAGAAAGCATCATGATTTTCAGGAGAAACCAGCTTTGTCAGCTCATCACACTGAACTACAGGGTTTCAGAAACCAAATCCGTGTACCTTCCCTAGACAGTTGGTGCCACAGAGATCCCAGAGATCCCAAAATTAGTATTAATAACCAGCTGCTATAAGTGGTAGGAAATTGTTGGGAATGGATATCACTGTGAAAAAGAAAAGACTTCATCAAGGCAATTTCCTACCAGATATATTCATTCTCTTGTGTCCCTTAACAACAACAACAAAAAAAGCAATGTGGGTAGGCAGAAGAGGTAAGCAGAGGAAAATTTATTTATTTTTTTGTTACTCACTGGCTGAATTTCCCTTGCAGGAACATTATGTCTAATTAGAATGTACAGACTTGAATCCTATTTCATCTCCTCAGGGAACGTCTCTTTTTAATTAAAGACTTTAAATGTACAAATTCTATCACCAGATGAATTTCTGAGCTTTTCAAGATACCTAGATACGGACTGGGCATGGAGAGGCTGTGCTTCCAGGGTGGAAGTGGCAGGAAAAAACGACGGGTGGGGTGTCACATGGGACAGGGAAGTTATGTAACTAAACCCTACTGATGTAAATTTTATCTCAGGCTGGATTTTAGGCCGTGACTTATTATTGTGCACCAGGGTTTTCACATGTTTCAGACAGATGCGGATGGATAATATACCTGTTACTAGAAACACTTCAGTGGTTGCTTCCCAAATCTTTCTGCCAACGGGAAGACCTCACCAGGGTCTCCTGTCCTCTCTTCTTCCTCCATTTTTAAGGATTATTGGCTACTAGAAAACCTAATTGTTCACTCTTAAGTATTCTGTCTCTATAAATGTTGTTCTGTGAAGAATTAATGTTATAACGCCATTCAAGTACCCAGAAGGCCAAGAGGCTGGCATTTTTGAAGTCTAGAAGCAATTCAAAAGAGGATGATTCAGCTTAAAAAAAAAAAGAATTGTGTTTGTTTAATCTTGGCGGCGCTGGGCCGCCGCCGCTGCGCTGGCTTTGCTGCGCCGCGGTGAGCAGGGCCGCTCTCCGGCGGTGATGCGCGCAGGCTTCTCACGGCGGTGGCTCCTCCTGTCGGGGACCACGTGCCCTGGGCACACGGGCTCCGTGGGCGTGGTTCCCGGGCTCTAGAGCACAAGCTCCGTAGTTGCAACACGTGGGCTTAGGTGTTCCGAGGCGTGTGGGGTCTTCCCCGACCAGGGATCGAACCTCTGTCTCCTGCACTGGCAGGTGGCCTCTTTACCACTGAGCCACCGGGGAAGCCCCTGCCATCGTTTTCATGCGAAGGAAACTCTGCTGACTGTTTTCTAGCGCTTCGCTCAGTGGTAATGGCAGGTCCTCATGGAAGTTTGGGTCAGGATAAATGCAGCTGGGGCTATGCATTTTTCTATTCATTCATCAGTCTTTTACCCAAGTGTTTAATGGACACTTGGAATGTGTCAGCTTCCCTGAAGGATCAGATGGCAAAGAATCCGCCTGTAATGCAGGAGATGCAGGTTCGATTCCTGGGTCAGGAAGATCCCCTGGAGAAGGGAATGGCAACCCACTCCAGTATTCTTGCCTGGAGAATCCCACGGACAGAGGAGCCTGGTGGGCTGCAGTCTGTGGGGTCGCAAAAGAGTTGGCTATGACTGAGGGGCTGAGAATTCCGGCATACTGTTGTTACAAGAATTCAAAGAGTTAATGGAGACAAAAGTGTTTAGGACAGTGCCTGGCATACAATGCATGCTCTCTGAGAAGAGTCTTAGGAGAATTCTGTAGTGATATAGAGGGGAAATTAGGAGTATCTGGGCTAAGACAGTGTAGCAAGGATAGAGAGAAGGATGTGGTTTTGAGAAATATTTAAGAAGTAGGATGTGTGAGGCTTGGTAACTGATTAGATATAACGGATCAGAAAGAAGAAGGAGGCTGGGATGAAATCCAGGTTTCCAGTGTGTGTGTGATGGATGAGGTGTCTCCATTCATTGCAAAAAGGAAAACAGGGGGAGAGGCCATTGTGGAGAGAGATGAGGATCCAGTTCTGGACACTGACTTGGAGCTGTCTTTGGGCTTCTGATTGGTGGGGTCCAGTAGGCGATGGAAGATCATGCTCAGAGTCACCTGCGTCCTTAGCATACTCATAACTGGAGCTGCAGAAGAGATGAAGTCATCCCAGAGAACGGATCAAATGAGAAGGCCAAAGATAACACATGGAGAACATTCAAGAAGAGGGTGGAAGGATCAAGCTGACAACAGAAACTGGGAATGAAAAAATAAAGGAAAGATTCCAACTTCTGGCCATGAGGGAGTGAGTGCCGTGCGTTAATCCTCCCACTAGACACAACCAGAAAACCTGGCAAAACACGCGACATGGCCGTTTCTAGAGGCTGCAGCAGGCAGTGCCGCTCTGGGATGCCTGAGACGAGGAAGCAGATGAGGGGAGAGCCTTGGTTGCTCCAGCTTTCCGTCTAGAGCCATTCGTCCACACCCCAGCGTGGGGGGAGATGCCCCATCAGAGAATGGGGGTCTGACCAAGCAGAGCGCAGGGCCACTGATGCACAGCTGGAATTTGAGGGGCAGAACAGCAGTGGGAAAGAACTGTGTCAGGAAGGAGCTCCTTAAATCTGCCCAGGGGTCCTGAGCATTTGGTGGATGCTAAGTGGTACACATGTGAGCTGGTATTCTAGGAACCTGGGCAAAGAACAACCAACGGACAGAGAAAAGTTTCCACGGAGCCACGAGCTAAGTGATGGTCAGAGCTTGAGCAGGGCTGTGAAACCTTTAATTTCCTCCCAACTAGAGGAAGAGTGGACTGCAAGGAGCTCAAACCAGTCCATCCTAAAAGGAATCAATCCTGAATATTCATCAGAAGGACTGTTGCTGAAGCTGAAGAAGCAATCCTTTGGCCACCTGATGTGAAGAGCTGACTCATTGAAAAAGACCCTGATGCTTGGAAAGATTGAGGGTGGAAGGAGAAGCGGGTAACAGAGAATGAGATGGTTGGATGGCATCACTGACTCACTGACTCAATGGACATGAATTTGAGCAGACTCTGGGAGAACGTGGAGGGCAGAGGAGCCTGGAGGGCTGCAGTCCCTGCGGTTGCAAAGAATGGGACCCAACTTAGCAACTGAACAACAAATGAGTGAAGAGATCCAGTTGAACATAATGGACATTGAGTTGATTTGAGTCCACATGTTAGGAGCAGGGCATAGCCAGACACATCCGCCACAAAGCCCAAAGACCCACCTTAAAACTAAGGTCGCCGTTCAGTCACTAATGGAAACTCAGATATAGAGAATGGGCTTGTGGGCACAGTGGGGGAAGCAGAGAGCCGGACAGACGGAGAAAGTAGCATCGACATGTGTATCTCACCGTGTGTAAAACAGAGAGCTGGAGAGAAGTTGCTCTGTAACTCAGGGAGCCCAGGCTGGAGCTCTGTGATGACCTAGATGGTGGGATTGGGGGAGGCGGGGGAGGCTCAGGAGGGAGGGGATAGACGTTTGATTTTGGTTGATCTGCATTGTTTTATGGCAGAAATCAACACAGCACGGGAAAGCAAATTTCCCCCAATTAAAAGTAAGTTTTAAAAATTATCAAAGCACTATGAAAGTTAATTAACTCCTTCTAGGACAAAACTCAAGAATGAGGAAATGGAAGACTTTGGCACCCATACGTCTGTATACATTCATGGTAAACTTTTTCCCAACTCGCTGAAAAATATAAACACATCAAAAAATCTCAATAAACATCAGGCAGAATAAACAGTAAGAAATCCACAGCAAGAGAGACATCATCATAAAAATAAAGAGACCGTCAAAGAAGCAGGTAAATGCGACCCTGACCAAGAGAAAAATCAATAAATATAAGCATACTCAGAAACTAGACAACGGAATTAGAAAACAAAGGCTTTAGATGAACAATTATGAATATGCTAAATGAATTGAAAGTAAATGTGAAAACAATAAGGGAAAAAATAGAGTTTCAGCAGCAAAATGGAAGTTATGTAAAGAAACTTAGGGAAATTTTACAAGTGCAAAGTGCATTGGCAGTAAAACCACTGGGTATACTGCAGAGCTGGTTAGACACCAAAGAATAAAATCAGGGCAGAGTGGTCATTCACTGAGGGAGGAAGGATTTCGGGTAGAAGGGCAGAAGGTCAACACAAGGAACTTCCCTAGCGGTCCAGTGGTTTGGACTCCGCCTTCCAATTCAGGGGGTGTGGGTTCAATCTCTGGTCAGGGAGCTAACATCCCATATGCTGCAGGGTGCAGTCAAAAGTTTTGTTTTTAAAACTTCAACCCTGGACTTTCTTAGTTTGAGATTCTCCTCTCTGTGCCACACTATAGCCCTTTATTGCTATTATTTTGCTATTATCCCTGTAAGTCTTCATCTCAGACCACTATTTTGATCCATGTGAAAACCATTTACTTTAGTGGGCTTTGTACATTCATGGCCATGTACAAAATATATAGTTTATAAGATTTTGTATTACATGATTTTCTCACCTATAGTTTGTTATTCACCCACCCTAGAAGTGAAGCAGCTTCGTTGTCTTCCTAAAGTGCTGAACTTTGAAGCTTGAGAGTATTTTGAATAGAGATTGGTTGTGGGATTTTGCAGGATTTTTAGACACCCAGGTTGGGCTGAAAGGGAAGGCAGTGTCCATGTGAAGAATGCATTTCACATTCGGTAATATTTGACCCCAGATGAAGTAAAATGTGGCTTCACCTCCAATGTAAACATTGGTCAGTTCCTACCCCATTAAGTGTTCCTGAAGACAAAGATTCTGGGCTATCAATCATAATAATACTCCCATTAGCTCTTAAGCAACATGTTTGAATAGGAAACTGCCTCTCCCTGTCTCTCTCTCTCTCTCTCTTTTTGTCCATTGCTGATTTAGAGACAGATCTCCAGGCTTATCTTGAAAATATTTACTCAGCTTCTTTCAGCGATCATTTTAGAGCTTGGTCATGAAAGCATATGTTTCTCCAAAGCAAAAGATGACAGAAGAAGATGAGGAACACAGAGCCCCTGTCTGCCCTAATATTTTGGTGGAAGGTGACAGGGGAGATCAGAAAGCTAACACTGAGGAAATGTTTTTGATTTTCTGTCTGCTCCATTCAGCGAAACAAAAATAAAGGTATAAAGCTCCATCTGGTTTCTTTTTATCTTTTTCCACTAGGTGCAGGCCTCCCCTGGTGGCTCAGATGGTAAAGAATTCACCTGAAATGCGGGAGACCTGGGTTTGATCCCTGGGTTGGGAAGGTCCCTTGGAGGAGGGCATGGCAACCCACTCTAATATTCTTGCCTGGAGAATCCCAAGGACAGAGGAGCCTGATGGGCTACAGTCCATGGGGTCACAAAGAGTCAGACACAACTGAGCGACTAGGCGCATACCTACACTTCAGACTTTTTTGTCTTCATCCTCCTTGCGTCTTGTCTACTTATTCTCTCTGTGTGTTTCTGACTTGTGTTTATCCTTGGAGAAGGTAAGCTGAATATGCGAGTTTTAAAATATAGAAAGAATACAAAGTATTAAAGGTGTGTTCCTTCTCTGTGGTCAGATAGACTAAAGAAGTAAATAAGTATGGTTGACACAAGTGATTTTAGCTTATCTGACAGTAATTCTTACAGAATTACTTAAAACTCAACATTCAGAAAACTAAGATCATGGCATCTGGTCCCATCACTTCATGGCAAATAGATGGGGAGACAGTGGAAATAGTGAGAGACTTTATTTTTTTGGACTCCAAAATCACTGCAGATGGTGATTGCAGCCATGAAATTAAAAGACACTTGCTCCTTGGAAGAAAAGCTATGGCCAACCTAGACAGCATATTAAAAAGCAGAGACATTACTTTGCCAACAAAGTTTTATCTAGTCAAGGCTATGGTTTTTCCAGTGGTCATGTATGGATGTGAGAGTTGGACACAAAGAAAGCTGAGCACCGAAGAGTTGATGCTTTTGAACTGTGGTGTTGGAGAAGACTCTTGAGAGTCCCTTGGACTGCAAGGAGATCCAACCAGTCCATCCTGAAGGAGATCATTCCTGGGAGTTCATTGGAAGGACTGATGCTGAAGCTGACACTCAAATACTTTGGCCACCTGATGCAAAGAACTGACTCATTGGAAAAGACCCTGATTCTGGGAAAGATTGAGGGCAGGAGGAGAAGGGGATGACAGAGGATGAGATGGTTGGAAGGCATCACCGAAGGACATGAGTTTGAGTAAGCTCTGGGAGTTGGTGATTGCCAGGGAAGCCTGGCGTGCTGCAGTCCACGGGACCACAAAGAGTTGGACACGACTGAGTGACTGAATTGAACTGAATTCTTTGAGAAAGGAAGAGAGAATGATATTCCCATTTTGGTTACTAATACATTAAAAGACAGTGAAGATAGATGATATCCCCCAGGAAGGGAGTTCATTGGTAAGAACAACAACATTAAATCTCAAGGACTGGAAATTATAGATCATTTGGCCATGTAGCCATGATGTCGCAAACCACCAGGGAAGTTCCCGTGTTTTATTTTATTTTTTATAGAACCACCAAAAGAATGAAAGAATCAAGATATAAAGTGCCTACATTACTATTTTCTTAGCCAGTTCGTTGTCAGAACACTGGAATACAGCACTGGTAGAATAGTCTCTTCGGGAGCGTCTTCGTTATCAGAGCCGGACACCTTTGCAAGTGCCCCCAGGTGACATACCTGGACTTGGGGTTACTCATCTGAAATTACATTTGCTCATCACTTTGGTTATGAATCTTTCTCCAGGAGAGGGAAAAAAAAATCATCAGTCTCCATGGCATCACATCTTATTTTTTTAAGCTTTTTATAGCTTCAAACCCCATTTCCATCCTCATGATGATTCAGGCTGTGTCTATACTACGCCAACACAAATGGTTAAAACGGGAAAAATTCAGAGTAATAATTGGAGTTTAGTTGACAAAATTCTAAATAAAGTAAAATTCCTTCTAATTGGAAGTCTTTTAAAACTGAGGCCTTCCAGATTCTTAGGCTTTAAACTGTTAATATTAGCCATAAAAATTTAGCTCTAACCATCCTGTTTAGGAATCTTTCTACATGTTTAACAGATTTACACCCCAATAACACTATATAATAGATAACTTGAAATATACTCCTATATGAAACAGCTAGAAATACTAGATAAAATGTAAGAAACACGCCAAGAGGTCCAAAAATGAAGAGAAGGCTGGAACCATAGAGGAAGCTGCCACTCCCTGTTTGGCTGTCCCCAGGACCTGGGTTTAATGAATAAACTAGAAGAGAAGACAGTCTTTGATTCATACAAGGTGGACGTTTGACCTGATGCCCTCACACAGAATCAGGACTTTTGAAGGATTACACATTTAATGAGGGAGTACAGTAGAAAAGATCATTTCTGGAAGGTGCCAGAAAGGTAGCATCATGGGTCGCCATTAGAACTTCTCAAGCTTCAACGTGCCTATACATCACCTAGGGATCTTGTTAATGTAGAGATTCCGATACAGTACAGCTAGGTCTTGAGGTTCTACATTTCTATGAAACTCCCAAGTGACACCTATGCTGTTGATCCAATTACATCTTGAGTATCAAGTCTACTCAGGAAGAACACTTGCTGCACCCATGTGGAAAGAATTAATTGTCAAGAAGGCATGGTGAGAAAAGAAGTTTATAAAACATGTGGCTAAATCTATACAAGTGTTCACATAAAACAACTCTGACAGTTAATTTAATAAGTGAAAATTAAAAAAAAAGCTGTGGGGGAACAAAATACTGGAAAAAATTGCTACGTTCAGGTCAAGTCCAGGACCAGGAATATTCACTTTTAAAAAAGCGCTCCCACTGGGTAATTCAGATGCAGCTAAATTCATACATTAAAAAAAAATAAATTTAGACTTTTTGTTTTATATTGGGATGTTGCTGACTGACAATGGTGTGATAGTTTCAGATGGACAGCAAAGGAACTCAGCCATGCATATACATGTTTCCATTCTCCCCCAAACCCTGCTATCCTAGCTGCCATTCAACATGGAGCAGGGTTTCCTGAGCTATGCAGTAAGTCTCTGTCGGTTGTCCATTTTAAAAGTAGCAGTGTGTACATGTCCATCCCAAGCTCCCTAACGACCTCTTCTCCCCTCCCCACACCCTTCCCCCTTGGTACCCGCAAGTTTCTTCTCTAAGTCTGTGAATCTATTTCTGCTTTGTAAATAAGTTCATTTCTATCATTGGTTTTTAGATTCCACATGTAAGCTCATGCATTTCTATTTGGGAACAAAGGCAGTTGCTTGGTTATGTAGATCTTCAGTCTTACTATTTTATTAGTCATCATAAGCTAGGTAGAAATAAACCCTGAATATCATTGGCTTAAAGCAGTACAAGCCGCTTGCTTTTACCAACAGTCCAGTCCTGAAGGTGTCTCTGCCTTTGAATGTGATTCAAGGATGTTGTTGTTGTTTAGTCACTAAGCCGTTTCGGACTCTTTTGCAACTCCATGGACTGTGGCCCACCAGGGGCCACAAAGGCTACAGTGCATGGGATTTCCCAGCAAGAACACTGCAGTAGGTAGCCATTCCCTTCTCCAGGGTATCTTCCCCACCCAGGGATCAAACCCGCATCTCCTACATTGGCAGGCAAACTTTTTTTTTTAACCACTGAGTCACTATGACCCTCTTTTCTGGGTCAGCTGTACCATGCCAATATTGGGTTGACCAAAAGGTTTGGTTAGGTTTTTATAAGATCTTATGGAAAGGACTTCCCTGGTGGAACAGTGGCTAAGACTCCAAGCTCCCAATGCCTGGGTTCAATCCCTGGTCCAGAAGCTAGACCCCACACACCAAAACTAACGATGCTATACACCACAACTGAGACCCAACACAGTAAAATAAAAAATAAATATTTAAAAAAATCTTATGGAAAAACTCAAATGTTTTGGCCAACCCAATACTTCACTTTGAGTCATACAAGCAGAAGGAAAGGATACATACGTTTTGAGGATGGTCTGGGGAGCATTGGACCTCCCTTCTGCTCCTGTTTCATGTACGGTGTATGGAGGGCTGGCAAATGCCATCTCCCTGGGTAGACGGGAGAAAGGAATGGGACTGGGAACGTTCAGCCAGTCTCTGCCACAACCCTTTACATTCAAGGACATCTTCCCTTGAATGCTTGACTAGCGTTACCAATTCACTCTGTGGTAAACAGAAACAACCCCTGAATCTCAGCCCCCTTTCCAAGGCTGAGCTTCCTCTTCAATTTCTTACTTTTGTCAATGGTGGTGGTGGTTTAGTCGCTGAGTTGCGTGTGAGTCTTTGTGACCCCATGGACTGTAGCCCATCTGGCTCGTCTGTCTGTGGGATTTCCCAGGCACAAATACTGGAGTGGGTTGCCATTTCCTTCTCCAGGGGATCTTCCTGACCTAGGGATGGAACTTGACTCTCCTGCGTTGGAAGGCAGGTTCTTTACCACTGGGCCACCTGGGAAGCCCCTTTTTCAATGGCATCACCATTCTAACCACAGAGGCTCATAACCTGGACACCTTCCTTCATCCTTTCTTTCTCACATAACCACCTGCAACTGTTTACCAGGCCCTATTGCTTCTGCCTCCAAAACACCTCATCCAGCCTCCCATGCTGTCAACCCTCAGGGGCAGAGCTCAAGGCTGGCCCACAATACCTGTACCTTAAAGTCTTCCTATGCCCCACAATGTAGACAAATTTAGCCATCAATTCCCTTTTATTTTCTTTTCCCAAGTTGTCTCTATGTTTCTCACTGGTGAGTTGACCCCCTAATAATTTCCTCTGCACAGTATCAATACTACCTAACAATTACAATGCACTAATTATACATCAAGCACTGGCTAAGTATTTAATATGCAGTGAATGTTATTAGCATTCCTTTTTTTCTTAAATAGATAAACAAGGCTCAGGGATAAAATAATTTTCACTGGCTGGCAAATGAAGAGAAAGGATCTCAGTCATATAATTCTTAGGACTTCTATACTCTAAAGCCCTTGTTTCATTTTAAATAAACCACTTCATAATACCTTCTTCTTTACAAACTTCTCTATCCTCTTTCTGAACCTAATGAAGTCCTAGGTGTCTCCTGTGAACCCCATTTTTTATTGGGTCCTGTCCAGTGCTTGGTTTTTAAATGTTCATGCAATGTTTGACAGTCATGGTCCAACGTCAGGGTAATTTTTCTCTTAACTTGCAACTCTCAATCTATTCTTATGTTTTTGGAAACGAACAAACAAACAAACAAAAACCCCTCTTTTCCTTTATAGGTCAAATTATTCATTTATCCTTCTCTCCACCCTTCTTTATGAACATCGATTTCTTTGTAATAAAGTCATTCCCTTTAACATTAGAGTGAATTGTAGTCACCACCTAACTTAGCAAGTGATGCCCATGCTGATGTCATAGCCAACATGCCAGTGTTGTATTTCCTTATATTTGTAACTTAGACTTTTAACTTTACTCTTTCAACAATTTCCTCACTTCCTTGCATGCCCTCTAGATTTGCCTTCTTAAGATATTAAACTCTAATATTTCAATTCTCAACTCTTCAACTTTGCATTCTCTCATTCTTAGTGCATCTGATCTTTAAATTCAGTGTGACCTCTGGACCCATGAGCTCCTATAAAAATGTCCAGCTTATCAATGCAAAGAAACAATGTTTCATTTTATTGCTTTTCAGTTTGAGCGGTATTTGGGCTACAGGAGAAACTCTACCATCAAACTGATTTCATTTTATACTACCCTTCATGATTGCTTTTGCTTGTATATCAGTTTTCCTGTTCACTTTTTCCATGCAATTTTGTCTCTCATTTAAAGCTTATCCCAAATCTTTTTACCCTATCCCGTCTCTATATGTTTGGACATTTTCCTTCTCTCACACTTGTCTTCAAATTTCACTAGCTCTTTCTAACTAGTCAACCAACATGACAATGAACATATTCACTCTTTCTCTTAAAAAAAAATTTAATCTGCATTGAGTTCTAATTAGTGCCTTGAGCTAGTTCTTCCCTCACTCAACTGCTTCTTAGGACTGTAATCTACACTATCTTTACCCTCTGGTTTTTTTTTTTTTTTTTGGCCCCATCACGAGGTAGGTGGGATCTCAGCTCCCCCACCAGGGATTGAATCCATACCCCTTGTGTTGGGAGTGCAGAGTCTCAACCTCTGGACCATCAGGAAAATCCCAAGCTTTCATTCTACAGACAATGAAAAGGCAAGCTCATACAATAAAAAGTAAGCTATTTAAAAAAAAAAGTAAGCTATTTCTAGAAACACACAAGTATTCTTCATTCACCACGCAAGGGCCAGATATAAACACATATCAAAGATTTTACTTAACTCACTATTAATTAATTAATCTGCACCTTACAAAGCTGTAAGATAGATGGTAGAAATTTAAACCCAGAACCTTGCTCAAAGAACTCCTAGTAATCTCTTTTTCCTATTTTGAAGTTTTATATTATCTTGGATTATTTGAATCATTTGTCTAGCATCTCCTCTTGCCCTCTTAGCTCCTTTGATCATAAACAATTTTCAAAGCTTGTTCTTCTTACCAATAAAGATTGGTCTGGTTATATTTGATCTGTGGCAAGAGTGTAAAATAATCATACAACTCTCGTTGAATGTTCTCTGAAAAACTGGAACCATATAGCATTGAGTAAAAAATATTGCAAAAGAATAGATTTCTGTTTTAAAAATGTCATAAGGAATCCTGACTGGACTTTTAAAAAAAGCCTCTCTCACTTACTTTTCTATCCTGAAGCTAGAAAGCTAAGTCTAAGGCATAAAATGCTCCACTGGATTTCATTCTCAGTTTTTATGAATTTGGCTGTATTTCTCTCCTCTTGAAGTTTGCAAATGCTTCTAAAGTCCCTGATCTTCCAGGAAGTGGCTCCATCGCTACCTATGAGCCAAGCCCAGGTTCATGTTTTTGGAGGAATTTTATAGGCATTGGCTCCACAAGTAAATTCAATCCTTGTTCCTTACTACTGGTTTTGTCACACCTGATTAAATGAGAGTCTTTCTCAAACACGACACTCCCCTGAGATCTTGGTTGCAGAATTCACTTGTCCAATTGCATCCTGGTTCAAAGGGGGACAGAGTCTTATCCAGATCAATCTGGATGTTTCTGCATTTTCAGAGACAGGGAGCTATAGCAACATTTGACAATGTTTCATTTCGGTTCTCAAGTGCCTAGCCTACCAAGTTGATTTTTAGAAGAAGGAGGAGAAAGGACTTCATGTATCCCTGGACATTAAAAAATAGTGCCAACTTCATTCTTTCTAAACAAGGAATCACAAGACAATTCTTCTTAGTTCATTATGTTCCATGCAATATATTCACGTTCTGCTGGATGCTCAGGGTGAGTGGATTGCTTTCATGAAGTACATCTGCTTCTGGACTCCAAAGAGTCCTGGGACCCTGACTTAGCCCCTCCTAGCAGTCTGAAATTGTCTAAGCAACGTTAGCTCAGAATCCTGTCTCCACAGCCTATTTGTGGATGGATCAGAAGTTCAGATCATCTTTTCACAGCATCGGAGACTCTTCAGCATCAAAGACACAAATTCCAGAATGTCATTTGTAGTAGAAACCAGTCAGCTTGCTATCACTTGCCCTGTAGGCAAGTGTCATAGGATAACAGACTCGTTTGATATGAAGAATGAGAGTCTGTGGTTAATTTATCACAGTAACCAAAATTACAAGATGGGAGTAAAATGCTACTGGACTTTGGTACATACCATTTCATAGGAAGAAATCACTTTTTCCTTTGAGGATAGGAATGTATTATAAACAGAGAAAGCACTGAACCATCTCTAGCACTTGCCCATAAAGTGTACAATATCTGGAAAAAAAAAGCCTTCGTGACCTGCTTTTATCTATGTTGACTTAATTTAGAAGAGGCTGATCTGACAGTTCTTCTCATGCAGAGTTCATAATAAAGCTGAGCTAATTAAGAGGCATGGCACATATGAAACCATCAAAAGTGTTTCTAGTTATCTTTCTTTTTATAAGATGAAAGAATAAATCACTGTGAGTTGCCAGGGGCCCTCTAAGAAATCATAAAGGGAGTTTTAGGTGGAAAATGTATCCTGGTTTTATCCCTTAATTTTAAGGCCTGAACAACAGCAATAGGAAAGACAAAAATTAAATGTGTTGACACAGTTGATTTTGCCACTTGATTGCAATAGGCTCAATGATACCTGAGAAATAAACATTGATTACCTATTTAACCCGTAAACTATTTTAATATAACATAACATAGTTTATTTAATAAACTAGCATAGTAAGGAAACATGATTGCAAGGAAATTTAACTTTATAGGAAAGGCTTTCTTTTTTTAAATAGTCAAAGAAGTGACAAAGTGAACACAAAAAATCACAGATAATTATATGATAAGACATGACACTTTTACTATCCGGGCAAATTACACGGACAATTAAAAAACAAACAAAGAAACAAAAAACTTATCACAACTCCTCATAAGAGCTTTAAGAATAACTTAGCTTTTTAACTGAGTCAGTTCAAAATTTGCTTTAATATAGTATTTGGCAGTAAATGATTCACCAGTTTGTTTTTTTTTTTTTTTTCCTTTTAAGTAAACCCATTGAACTGATGCAGTTTTGAAAAAGTTTTAACATATTTTATTAGTCTTTTTAGGTTCATGTATTTGCAGATATTATAAACCAAAGCAAAGAAATTCCTGTATCCATCCATGCCTCATCTCTCACTGTTATCTTTCACGTTCTGGAACAACAAGGCACTTAAAGAGAAACTACTCCCCCTCTCCCCCGCCTTTTTTAATCTTGATAAACTGAAACCCATTTAATTATTTTGCTTATTGTATGCACACTTATCTGATACCATTGGCCCCATGTCATTTTATGTTTTGAAACTCATGTTAATTTTAACTTTAAACTGAAGTAACTTAATTTCCACTTCACAGAGAAGACTAAGAGGCAGATAATTACTAGTCTCAGGGTGATGGATGCTTTGTGATGATGAGATATTTCCAGCAATAGAAACATTACAAATAATGTGCCCAAGGTCAGGACATGTTTGGTGTCTTCAGGGAATGGCAAAATCATGTTCTTCGTAAAGCATAGGGGAGGTATGTGGGAGATTTGAGAGAAGGCATAAAATTCAAGGAGGAAGGGTCGCTGACCCCAGGAACCTCATTCACAAACCTGCTGGGGACCTGCGAACACCAGGGAAGAATGCGGGGTCCGTTCCACTCGAAGCCCGGATCTACACCTAAGAGTCTGCAGCCGTCAACGCCAGCCTCCCTCTCTCTCCCTCCACCACCCTTTCCCCTTTGAAGACCTTGAGTCTGCTTTCTGTGTCTGGGAAGCTGTTCCTATTTCATGATAGGTTCATTTGTGCCATATTTTAGATTCCACGGGCTTCCTGGTGGCTCAGATGACAAGGAATCCGCCTCCAAAGCAGGAGACCTGGGTTTGATCCCCGAGTCGGGAAGATTCCCTTGAGAAGGGAATGGCAACCCTGGAGAATTCCATAGCCAGAGGAGCCTGGTGGGATACGGTCTCTGGGACTGCAGAGTCAGACATGACTGAGCAGCTACCACTTTCACTTTCGATTCCATGTGTAAGTGATATCATGTATTCGTCTTTCTCTTACCTGACTTCACTTAGTATGGTCACCTCTAGGTTCATCCATGTTTCTGCAAATGGCATTACTTCATTCTTTCTTATGGCTGAGTATTATTCCAGTGTGCATATATTTGTACCTCATCTTCTTTATCCATTAATCAGTCTCTGATCCCATTTTTATGGATTTTCACACTGCCCACTGTGACCAGTCAGACATGTCTGCTCCCTTCCTGGGCCAGTGGACTACCTGCGCTCTCCTTGTGGGTTGCTGGTGACTCCTACAACTGTATTCATTCTTATTTTCTGTGCTTGCACCTAGACAATTTAGCAAATGTGGTCATAAGTGAAACAGTTTTACTTGACTATTCACTCAGCAAAAAAAAATTAGATATCTGTGGAAATATTCTCTTGTCTGTGCCTGAGTCACTTATACACTAACCATGTGTTACAGGATCTTTCTGCAAACTCATCATAAATATCCAAAGGAAATGTTCTGGAGGAGATATTTTACAACCATCCCCTGATTTTGTCCTCTTTGCATCCCACTTGGCTTGTTCTTATTCCCATAATCTTATTCCTTAAATGCAGTTTCATCAATAATATTCTGCCCTAATGCTTGTTTTTGGATGACTTTGTGAAACAATCTATTGCTCATCTTAGATTAACTCACAGAGCAATGGATGTAAAGGTGCTGAGTCATTTCCGTGGTTATCAACCGCCGGGAGTCACAGACACATACCCAGGAATATCAGCAGCTCTCTAGTAGAGAAGGAGTGAAAGTGTTAGTTGGTCAGTTGTGGTCCACTCTTTGGGACCCCACGGACTATAGCCCACCAGGCTCCTCTGTCCATGGAATTTCCCAGGCAAGAACACTGGAGTGGGTAGCCATTCCCTTCTCCAGGGGATCTTCCCAACCCAGGGATCCAGCCTGCGTCTCCCACAAGTCAGGCAGATTCTTTACCATCTCTCTAACAGAAATCCACACGTAAATCCTCTAGAAATCCATTAGTCAAACACTAGGGAATTCTGTGTGAATCCAACACCCTGGATTTTCAAATGAGTAAGATAAGTCCCAGAGAAAAACAAGACCAAGGACAAACGATGAAACAGTCCTCAGACTCTGCACCAAGCAGCGCTGCATTGTAACCAGGTTGTTGTGGACTGAGAATGAAATCTTGGATTCTCTTAAGCAAAATTAAAATTTTGCTTCTAATGCACCTATGCTAAATTTTTTTTTCTTATCAACACATTATTTGAAGGTTTAATAGCTAAAAATTTCTGAATTTGGCAAAAGAATAAACCCATGGTCCCAAGAAACTGAGTGACCCTCCAAAAGAATAAACTCAAAGAAAATCATAACCAGAGCCACCATAATCCAGCTGCTGAAAACTAAAGGCAAGAACAAAATCTTGACAGAATTCAGAGCAAAAAGAAATTCACTTTTATAGGGAATAATGATTTCTCCTTAGACACTGTAAAGATCAGAAAGAAATAACATCACTTTTCTAAATGATGAAGGAAAATTATCACCAACCCAGAATCTATAGTCAGTAAAAGTATTATTCAACAAAGAAATTGAAATACAGATATTCTCAGATAAAGGATAACTAAAAGATTTTTTCTTTTGCCAGTAGATTTGCAGTAAAATAATTGCTAAATTACATCTTTTAGATAGAAAAGAAATGATACCAACAGAAATTTGAAACACAGAGAACCAAGGAAGAGCAACAGAAATAGAAAATATTTAGGTAAAAATAATGAACTATTTTTACCTTGAATTCTTTAAAATAGGCTTAATAGTTGAAAGCAAATTATAACTTTATTTGATGAGGATTTTCAAATATGCAGGGCCAACATCTGATAACATAGCACAACGAGTAGAGAATAAAAAGAACTTTATATTAGTAAAGTTTCTATTTTCAATGTGAAGTAGTAAAATGTTGATTATAAGTAGACTGACAAAGATTAAATATATATTTTAATTTATAGAATCACCACTAAAATAACTACAAAAAGGCATAATCAAAATCTCAATAGATACATTAAAAAGGAATACAAAAAAAGAAGATGGTTCAAATAACCAAATAAAAAATAAGAAATGGAAAAATAATAGCATGTAAGGAAATAGAGGGAAAAAACAAACAAAAAATTTAAATGGTAGACCTAATTCTAGGGATATGAGCAGTTGCATTACACATAAAGGTCTAAATATGCCAACTGAAAGACAGAAATTGTCAGAGTGAGTTTTAAAATATGACCAAACTCTTTGCTGTCTATAAAAATTACTTCATTCAATAAATTGCTATTATGATCATATTAAAATCAAACTTGAACAACACAAGGCCTTGTAATGAATTCTCCTTATCTCTTCCTCCCATACATACTTCTCACTGCTCCACATTCTACTTTCTCAAATGTTATTTTTGTTATACAGTTTCTGTTGCCTGACATAGGGTTCTCAATAAAAAAAATAAGTTCTCTATAAAGAGAGCTGAGCACTGAAGAAATGATGCTTTTGACCTGTGGTGTTGGAGGAGACTCTCGAGAGTCCCTTGGACTGCAAGGAGATCCAACCTGTCCATCCTAAAGGAAATCAGTCCTGAATATTCATTGGAAGGACTGATGCTGAAGCTGAAACTCCAATACTTTGGCCACCTGATGAGAAGAACTGACTCATTTGAAAAGACCCTGATGCTGGGAAAGATTGAAGGCAGGAGGAGAAGGGGACGACAGAGGATGAGATGGTTGGATGGCATCACCGACTCGATGAACATGAGACTAAGCAAGCTCTAGGACTTGGTGGACAGGGAAGCCTGGTGTGCCACAGTCCATGGGGTTGCAAAGAGTCAGACACAACTGAGCGACTGAACTGAACTGATGCGCCCATGTCCATCCCAAACTCCCTATCCCTTCCTCCCATCCTTCCCTCTGGCCACCATGCGTTCATTTTCGAAGTCTGTGAGTCCGTTTCCACCACCGGCCCTCTTGCTCAGAGACTTGCAAAGTGTCGAATGCTACTGAACAACTGTGATTCTCAGTACATCCTATTAAACAAGAATTTTAATCTTCCTAGATTTCATTGACTACAAAGTGCTTGCAGAGTATTTGCTGATTCTCTTAAATCAAGTGGCTAATTCCAGTTAGAAGTCTAGGTCAGAATAGCGTCAAACCATCTCATATTTTCCGTAATGGCCTATCCTACTCTGAAAATTTTAAAATGAAACTATATTATAACTGATAAAGAAAATATTGTGTTGGCCAAAAGTTCATTCATTTTTTTCCACAAAGTTGCATGGAAAAACCCAAACAAACTTTTAGGCCAACCTAATACAAATTACTTCCACTGTATAATCATAAAGGATTTGATTTAGGTCACACCTGAATGGTCTAGTAGTTTTCCCTGCTTTCTTTAAGTCTGAATTTGGCAATGATGGAAAGACTGATGCTGAGGTTGAAGCTCCTATAATTTGGCCACCTGATGCGAAGAACTGACTCACTGGAAAAGACCCTGATGCTGGGAAAGATTGAAGGTGGGAGGAGAAGGGGATGACAGAGGATGACGTGGTTGGATGGCATCACTGACTCGATGGACATGAGTTTGAGTAAGCTCCAGGAGTTGGTGATGGACAGGGAAACCTGGTGTGCTGCAGTCCAAGGGGTCGCAAAGAGTCAGACATGACTGAGAGGTTCAACTGAATACAAATTACACACATCATGTTGTACATTTTAATAAAATAGAATAATTTTTGATGATTTTTAACAATAACATCCAAGAAGATACATATTTGAGTTAAGATCCCTCATAAAGTGATAAAAGAACTAAAATTGAAAATCCTTCACATATACCTTGCTTTTTATTCTTGAGGTTTTTCCTACAATAACAATATCAGTTTCATCTAACATTGCTGACCATTTTCAGTGTAAAAGACATAGGCTACATGCCTTTTTAAAAATTTCCTCATTGAGCATAGAAATCTACAGGGTCAGTGGGAGGGACAGAAAGTTGAGAGACTTTCAAATCTGAAGATCTGAGTTTGAGGTTCAAAAACTTGGCTTACACATCTCTTAAATTCTTTCAGCCTTTGTCTCTTTAGCTGAAAAAATGGCAAGATGCTACAGTTCCACTTACATTCCAAGGTTATCCTGAAGATCAGACTGTGTTTGTCTAGCACTTCAAAATCTTTATGGAATGTCACTGTCCACTTTCTAAACTGGAATGCATTTTCTACTGTATCACGTTGACATATTTAAAGGACTCTTAGGTCGTGTGATTAGCTCCATCCATGCAGGGACCAAAACAATGGTTCTTTTATGTGTGTGTGTATGTGTGTGTGTTCAGTCATGTCAGACTCTTTTTACCCTATGGACTGTAGAGCACAAGGCTACTCTGCCCTTGGGATTCTCCAGGAAAGAATGCTGGAGTGGGTTGCTATTTCCCCCTTGAAGGGATCTTCCTGGAACGGGGATTGAACCTGAGTCTCCTGAGTCTCCTGCATTGGCAGGTGGGTTTTTTACCACTGAGCCCCTTGGGAAGACCAATGGTTCTTTTACACCCTAATTATTCTTGTTATCATCAACATAATCTCTTCAAAGAAAATTATCTTCTAGATCTTCTCTGAATGCCTTCTTCCACTCATAGAAGAGTAGTATACAGCCCTGATGCCTAGACAAACAACAGGAAGTCAGTGGAGAGTGTATGGGTTAACACAAGTCCCTTGTACAAATAAACCACAAAAAGGAAGCATGAAGCCACATGCACATGGGGTCTAACTTGAGTTCCAGAAAGAGTCATTTTGCCTAAAGAGGGTGGTGTCACTAGAAGGGTGACTTCATGTATGAGATTGTCAGTGATGTTATAACACATTACTATGAATTGGGTGGTTTAAGGGATAGAAATTCGCTGTCACACAATTCTGGAGGCCAGAGGTCTGAGATCAAGGTGTCAGCAGGGCTGGTTTCTTCTGAGGTTTCTCTCCTTGGCTTGCAGATCACTTGGTTTGTGGTTTCTGTGCTCTAGTCCCTTCTTCTTATAATGACACCAGTCATATTGGAGCAGGGTCCGCCCTAGTGATCTTATTGAACCTCAATTACTTCCTTGTTGTTGTTACTGAGTCACTAAGTCATGTCTGACTCCGCCATATCATGGACTGCAGAACGCCAAGGTCCCCCATCCTCCACTCTCTCCCAGAGTTTGCTGAATTGAATCTGTGATCCTATCCAACCATCTCATCCCCTGCCACCCCCATTCTCCTTTTGACTTCAGTCTTTCCCAGCGTCAGGGTCTTTTCCAAAGTGTCGGATGGCCAAAGTACTGGAGTTCAGCTTCAAAATCAGTCCTTCCAATGAATATTTAGAGTTGATTTCCTTTAGGATTGACTGGTTTGATCTCCTTGCAATCCAAGGAACTCTCAAGAATCTTCTCCAGCACCACAGTTCAAAAGCATCAATTCTTTGGCACTCAGTGTTCTTTATGGTCCAACTCCCACACCCATTCATGGCTGCTGAGAAAACCACAACTCTGACTATACAGATCTTTGTTGGCAAAGATTACTTCTTTAAAGATCCTATATTCAAGGACAGTCACATTCAGAGGTACTGAGGGTTAGGACTTCAGTATATAGGTTTGGGGAGTCAGGGGGGCAGATTTCAGCCCTCAACAGTCATCCATAATGCAACCCTACCTAATTCTCATGGGTTAGTAACTTTAAACTCCTCTTCCATCAACATTAGGAGGTTCCTGAGTCACTCACTCAACATGTGCTATTGAACATGAGCTAATATGCAGGGTGATAAATACAGTTCAAGCTGTTCTGATGCAAAGCAAAGACATGTGCAGCTGAAGAGTCATCTCAGGAAAGCAGAGTGAACGGGAGATGCCCCTTTCAAAATGTATCAGCTTACAAACAAGTGGGAATTGTGTTTGATGAGAACTTGGAGCTCACTCACTGTGTGCTGAGCTGGATTCCATTCTTGGCAACGCCCAGAGAGAAGGAGATACTGGAGAAGTGACTGGGACGTTGACCCAGCGAGCCTTCATGTCAATTACACGCAGTGAGATCGAAACCACAGCTGGAGTCTGTCCGAGGGTGAACCGCAGTGCGGAGGCCAGGCCCAGCGACCCTGGTCACAGCGCCTTCCACGTAAAACCAACAGGGCTCTCCATCACCTTGCCCTGCTCTTTACAGTTACCCAAGAGGAGCACATTTACTTTCACAGATCATCCTCTTGGGTTCCCTTTTCTGCCTAGTTACTGACATTTTATTGGGGGACAAAAGTCAAGCTTCCAGCCCTCCCTCTCTCAGGCCATTCCAAAAGGAACAATTTCTATCATTTTTCAATTTCCAGACAGAAGCAGATCAGAGAGACTGAAGGACAAGTTGCACTGTGTCTCATTGATATCTTCCTTTTCTTCTAATTTCAAAGAAGAAATGGATGAAGAGAAGGACTGGGCTTTAGGCGATGCAAAAACCATTCTCCACAGCAAATAAATCAGTCTGAACACTAATAAACCTCTTTTTGACTGCAACTAAACGAATTTACAAATGGATGGTCATGTCTCTGAATTTGGTGAGGGATTGCATAACACAACAGATAGGCCAAAAAAGCACCAATAAATCAATCTTTACTAAACATACAGTGAGACTTGGCAAAGCCGAAGAAGAAAAAGGAAGAAGCCGAAATGTGCACATGAAATTTCCACATTAAAAACTCATCGTTCTTGCCGGGGTTCTGATGCAATTTGAAAGGAAACAGACAATTCTATAATTTTAGCAAAAATATTTATGGTACGGTATACAAGTTCATCAAAACATTCTCTCCCAACTTCTTTCAAAAAATCAGCATTCCCAGCAGAGGGGCTGCTAAAATAAATCTATTTTTAGTACATTTCAGAACATTCTGGATTATACTCATAAGAAAACACAAGTGTGCCCATCTTCCCTCCTCCCACCTGCATCAAAGAACTCTTTGGCTGGATGCCCTAAGCTCCTCACTTCTTGATACCACATTTTAGAGGGGAACATGTGGCTTAGAATCAGGGTCCTTGGAATCAAGATCAGTCAGTCAACATTTCAAAGACAAGGTCAGACATCGGGTTGAAACTCTAGGAGCAAAAAAAGAAGGAATTTAAATTAAAAACACTGGCTTGAAATTCTGACCCTGAGCAACCTCTGTAAGCTCTAGGATTTAAAGATGCAATTGCATGAAGAATACATAAAATAAATATATAAATAAATTATCTTTACATCCTATTAGGCAATTATTAGGGTGGATCAAAGGGGGAAATTATTTATTTTTTCAATCGTTTACACACATAGCAGGTATTTAGTGAATGTCTGTTTTGTGTCAGGCAGGTTTGCAATAATTGAAGTGAAGTCTCTGATCTTGAGGAGCTGAGACTCTGGCGAGGGAACCAGGGATGCCAGCAGGAGTTGGCCGATGAGTCTAAAAGCCAGGAGAGAAGGATGCATGATGGTGTAATGAGAGAACCATGGAAGGGAAGCTATCTTTCCAAATGACTCAGCAGGTAAAGAATCCACCTGCAATGCAGGAGACACCAGAAACGTGGGTTTGATCCCTGGGTCAGGAGGATCCCCCGGAGAAGGAAGTGGCAGCCCACTCCAGCATTCTTGCCTGGAGAATCCCATGGGCAGAGGGGCTACAGTCCAAAGGGTTGCAAAGAGTTGGACAAGACTGAGGGATGGAGCACATATTAAAATTTTTAAAAGTATTTTAATTGATCAAAGAATAAATAAACATGAATAGTTCTCTTCATAACTTTTCTTACAAATCACACATTTGCATAGCTCTTATCAAGGATATCCCTAGTTAATTCACAAAAACAGAAAAAAAAAAGATAATTTTATGCTGTGTATAGTTTTTAAGATCACTACCTCCAGTTCTCCTCTTTCTTTGAACTTGCACCCTCAGGCTCTCCTCTCTCCTTGAATGTGAATGGAAACTGTTATGGCTGCTTTATTATTATTATTTAATTAATTTTGTTTTTTAAATTACATTAATTTTAAAATTAATTTTGTTTTGGTTTTCTGGCCTCACCATGTGGCATGAGGGATCTTAGTTCCTTGACCAGGGATCAAACTCAGGACTCCTGTATTGGAAGCATGGAATCTTAGCCACTGAACTGCCAGGAAAGTCTCTAAGTTATGACTTTAAATTCCATGAATCCTACCAGTTTTCAACTCCATTTTTTACGTCTAAACTGGTGGTTGGCAAACTTGCTCTCTTGCAGCCCTGTAGACTGTAACCCAACAGGCTCCTCTGTCCATGGGATTCTCCAGGCTAGAGTACTGGAGTGGGCTGCCATTTCCTTCTCCGGGGGATCTTCCCGACCCAGGGATCGAACCTGTGTCTCCAGCATTGCAGGCGGATTCTTTAGCGACTGAGCTAGGAGGGAAGCCCCCATAAACGTCAAGGCAGTAAGTGTTTTAGGCTGTGTAGGCCCCCGGGGGTCTCCATCCCAGCTTCTCACCTCTGTCCTTGCAGAAAAGAAGTCCTAGGTGATCTGTCAACAAAAAAACAGGACTGCGTTCCAATCAATTTTACATTTGATATTCGAATTTTATGTGATTTGCGCATATGAGGAAACATTGGTCTTTTGATCTTAAAAAATCATTTAAACGGTGTTGAACCTCTTTGCAAGGAAGGAACGGAGATGCAGGTGTTGAGAACGGACTTGTGGACGCAGCGGGGGAGGGAGAGCGTGCGAGATGGAGGGCTGGTGAGAAGCTACTGGACACAGTGGGAGCCCAGTCTGGTGCCTGTGACGACCTACAGCGGGTGGGGAGAGGAAGGGGGCTCAAGGCGGAAACACATTCCTTGCTTATGAAGCACAGAAAAACAAGAGGTGGAGTGGACTGGAACTGACCCCTGCTCAAGACCATTCATTTCCAGGTTGGCTGTGTAGAAATCTCACAGGCACTTCCAGAGACCCTCGTATCTTCCAAGTTCAGTTTATTTAATTCACATGTATTAAAAAAAAATTGACATGGAAGGAATCAGAGGTGCTGAGAGTCTCAAGCAGAAGTGCGGGATCTGAGCAGTAGCTGAGGTCCTGGAATCCAGCAGGTACTCACGGGCCAGTGCCCCCCAAAAAGCGATGGGCTTAGTACTTCACATCGTGCTTCTTGAAATCGAAGGGGATCATTAGATTCTATGGGTTCGATCCCTGGGTCGGGAAGATCCCCTGGAGGCGGGCGTGGCAACCCACTCCAGTGTTCTTGCCTGGGGAATCCCGGGGACAGAGGGGCCTGGCGGGCTACAGTCCAAGGGGTTGCAAAGAGGCGGACGCGACTGAGCAACTAAGCCCAGCACAGCATTAGATTCTGTGCAGAATACAGGGGCTGGTTTGCCAGGGGACGGACTGATGGGTTTCCATTTCATGATGTTTGTTCTCAGAGGTACAGAGAGTTTCCCTAAGGATTAAGCTGGGCTTTGATGCACACGTACAAGCCGGTCACCCAGGAGGAGCTGTGCTTCTCTTGCTCAGGAATCTGGGTTCCCAGCCCCGCTCTGCCCCCAGCGTGTCCCATCCTGGGGGCCAGTCAGTCAGACCCAGACAAGCGTGGGCACAGCCCTGAACGGGCGCTGTCGGGCTCAGGCTCCAAGGTCGCGGCTGCCTCTTAGAAGTGGGAAACTCGCTCTGAAATGCATGAAAAGACCTGTTCCACTCGGAAAAAGATCGCCAGCTCCGGAGAAGGCATCGCCTTTATGACGTGATGCTTTCAAGTCTCTTTCTGAGTCTCGGGTCCCTCCTTTAGCTCTCGGCTTTGTCTCACAGAAGAAAAGGGAAACCGGGAGGGTGCGGGGAGGAAGGAGAACGCGCACTTGGAACGAAGCACCGGTGCTGAGCTCCCTGCGGCTGGAGAACCCAGCTTCCCCCCTTCCGCTACTGGGACAGCTCAGCCTCGGGGCTCTCTTCCCCTTTTTCACAGGCCCCGGGATCCTTGAGAGCTTTCTGAGAGTTCATGAATAGGGCGGGTCCTCGTCTTTTTCTGAAGAATCATCTTTTATTAGCTACCGTTGCCACCCACCCAATAGAAGCTCAGTTTGTTAATTCCTCTTCCAAAGAGTGAATGATTTAAAACAGCTGTCAAATATATACATTACCTAGTGTAAAATAGACAGCTAATGGAAAGCTACTGTATAGCACGGGGAACTCCGCTTGGTGCTCTGTGATGGCCTAGGGGGTGGGATGGGGGGTGGGATGGGGGGTGGGGGGAGGGAGGCGTAGGAGGGAGGGGAGATACCTGTATATATAGAGATATGTATCGGTATATAGTGGCTTCCGAATGGGGACTTCCCAGGTGGCACAGTGATAAAGAATCTGTCTGCCAATGTGGGAGACACAGGAGACCTGGGTTCGATCCCTGGGTGGGGAAGATGCCCCGAGAAGGAAACCCACTCTAGTATCCTTGCCTGGGAAATCCCATGGACAGAGGAGCCTGGTGGGCTGCAGTCCACGGGGTCGCAAAGAGTCAGACACCATCGAGCGACTGGGCACAGCAAATTCAAGTTTTTGTACAGCACAGACTAACACAAAATTGTAAAGCAATGATATTTCAGTTAAAAAAAAAGTTAATGATGAATTAAAAAAAAAAATAGCTGTCAGACTCCAATGACAGTGTCTGAGAGCCTGTTTGTCTTGTAGCAATTACAATGAAGTGAATTGGTAGCAATATTTTATTTTATTAACGATAAAGGGAAAAATAGAAAAAGCAATGTTGGAGAAAATAAGCCTCAAAGATGGAAGAAATTTTGAGACCATTATTTCATATTTCCAATTCTGTGCTCAGAAAAAAGAAATAAACAATATCTGGACTATAGTGAATGAATTTCAAAAAGCCCAGACTGTCACTGGGAAACAAATAGAACCAGGAAGCCATTCCTAAGGTTTATTTTAAACTCCTCCCACTGTCATTTTTATCAGGGAATGTACATGGAGACCTTATCAATGCCGCTTCACTTCCAAGGGGAAGAACCTTTGTGCTTCCTGAGCTGAATGTTGCCGATGGCATACCCTTTGCAGAAATTATTTTTGTCCTTCATCTACGAGTTCAAAGTCCTGGCTTACAAGCAGGATAGCAGGATAGAGTTACAGACTCTTAAATAGACCTGGAAGGAACTTGAGAGAATTTAACCGGGGATCACTCATCTTGGAAACAACAATTTCCAATGTCCTGGTGACTTGAAGCAGTTTGCTCAGCTACTTAGCGGACGTGCTAATTGGATCAAACACGACTGGTATAGGGATTTTTTTATTTTATTTTTTCAGATGTCGAAAGTATTGCAACATTGTAAAGTAATTATCCGCCAAATAAAATTCAATAATTGGGAAAAAAAAAGGTTTCAAACATAGACCAATAGTTTTCTTCTATTCAACATTTGTAATTGCCACATTTTGAAGAACATTTAACCAGCAAATGTGGTGTGGTGGTGGGTTAGTCATGTCCGACTCTTTGTGACCCCGTGGGCTGTAGCCCACCAGGCTCCTCTGTCCATAGCATTCTCCAGACAAGAATATTGGAGTGTGCGGTCATTCTCTTCTCCAGGGGATCTTTCTGACCCAGGGATTGAACCCAGGTCTCCTGTATCACAGGCAGGTTTTTTACCAAACATGAGTGGGCCTCGATACATTCATGAAAGACTCCTGTTGTAGGAATGAAACAAAAGGAAGGATTCATGCTGTTTCCCTTTTTTTCATTGACCCAGGAAAGAGATATATTCTTAGTTTAGGGGTTATGAAATTTCGTTTTCTTGCCTCCTTAAGCAGACAGCATAGGTGGGTGGAAGTGGGGAAGGAGGGTAGACATCTTTCTCTAGGCCCACGGGTCCCCAGAAAGCGGGATTTTGATTTGTCTGGTTAACATATCACTGACCACAGACTTATTAATATGTCTTTTGTTACTTGCACATTATTGACCCCAGAGAGAGTGATACAGTTAACACTGGGCTTCCCTTGTGACTCGGTGGTAAAGAATCTGCCTGCAATGCAGGAGAGCCGAGTTTAATCCCTGGGTTGGGAAGATCTCCTGGAGGACAGATTGGCTACCCACTTCAGTATTCTTGGGGCTTCCTTGGTGGCTTAGACTATAAAAAATCTGCGTGCATCCGCATGTTCTATCTGTGGGCTTCCCAGGCAACTCAGTGGTAAAGAACCCACCTGCCAATGCAGGAGACTTAAGAGACATGGTTTCAGTCCCTGAGTCGGGAAGATCCCCTGGAGGAGAGCATGACAACCCACCCCAGTATTCTTGCCTGGAGAATCCCATGGACAGAGGAGCCTGGTGGGTTACAGTCCATGGGGTCACAAAGAGACAGACATGACTGAAGCGATTTAGCACGCATGAATTAATTGTGCGTGCATCCTCTGAGCTGCCTCGACTCCCAATCAAAAATAGTTCTATCATACTGCTCCAGAGGAAGAAATAGGTCCTATAATTTGGGACGGTCTCCCGAGTAACAGTATATAATTTGAAGTCAAGGTTAAATTCAAGAACTATAACATAGTCTATTGAAGCAATTCTTGACCATGTGCTGTCTGCAGAAGGTTGGAGGGTGACAGAATTAAAGAGCTCTGTGTGAACGTGGCTGAGGGTTCTGGGAGATTATGGGTTAGCTCTGATGTCATAGAAAGGACCCACCAGCTTCAGAAAGCAGAAGACATGAATTGCTTCAAAAAAGGATAGTTTCTACCAGGCCCAGCAGAGACACAGAGAACCCAAACCTGGAAGTACCAAGTTCCCTGCTGTGTAAAAGGAGAGAAAGCAAGCCATGTCCTGGTGGGAGCTGAGCAGGCATTCAAATCTCCGTTTTATGTACTTCTGCCTTCGCTTTGATAAAGTCCTTTAGTTCCTCATTTTCGCTCTTCTTGTGAAAGAGGGTGGGGTCGAGACGGAGACTGATGAATGAGGGGCAATACACACAACCCACATGGGCTTCCCAGGTGGCGCTAGTGGTAGGGAGTCCATCTGCCAATGCAGGAGACATAAGAGACACGGGTTCAATCCCTGGGTTGGGAAAATCCCCTGGAGGAGGGCATGACAACCCGCTCCAGTATACTGGCCTGGAAAATCCCATGGACAGAGGAGCCTGGGGTGGGCTATAGTTCATAGGGTCACACAGAGTTGGACATGACTGAAGTGTCTCAGCACGCATGCATTATAAATTATATTTAGAGCTGAAATTTATAGCTGAAAATTGTTGTAAATAAACAGGGATGTGGGCATAGGAATGCACTTAAAATTCAGAACTGTTGTTTTTCCCTGTGTGAGAAATAGCAAGCTTGCCAGAAATCTCAGTTTATAGGCATTTGTTTCCACTGCTTGTTCCTAACCTCAACAAACATACGTGGACCCTGTTCCTAGGCTGTGAGTTTGCAGGAATGCACAAACACACAGCAATGGATGTTCTGGAAGTCTCTAGAAGTCCTAGCTGCAAGATGGTTAAAAAATATTTGCTCCATTGAGCCAACGTGCCTTTCCCCTCCACAATCTCTTTGGGAATATTTATCTTTTATGAGTTACAGAAAAGATTCCCTGCCTTAGAGGAAAGACAGATGAACAAATTAACCCTGATGGGATCACACTGGCTGCTTCTGGTCAGGCTGCCTACTTAGACTAATCTGTTCTTTTCTTCCTCATCTCCCTATATAAGGGATGTGATTTAATGAGGAAAACCATCATTAGCTGAATATTTATTGAGAAATCCAGACATCATTGCTACTCTTTCCTTTTCACTTAATTCTAGATGATAAGAAATAAAGATTGAGAAGTCTGATTATGTGGTATTTGGTACCTATGGTAGGTGCTAAGATGCTCATCCATGTTTGCTAGGCCAGCTACTGTTGCCTTTATCCATCAGCTTGAGCATTTATCATATACTTCAAAGGACAATTGTTATAGTTCAAGACTTAAGTGACTGCTTTTTCTGGGCTTCATCAGTCTCTTGGGTGCGTCCAACTCTTCGAGACCCCATGGACTATACAGTCAATGGAATTCTCTAGGGCAGAATACTGGAGAGGGTAGCCTTTCCCTTCTCCAAGGGATGTTCCTGATCCAGGGATCGAACCCAGGTCTCCCACACTGCAGGTGGATTCTTTACCAGCTGAGCCACAAGGGAAGCCCAATCACTCTGACATATGACTCTATCAACCTAAGTTTAAGACTCCTAAGATTAGGAGCCAAATGTGGACTATCATTAGGCATGCTGATAGAAACAGAAAGAAGCTCAAAATGATCATGCAAAACCCTGTTTGTAGAGAACAAACTATGGACACCAAGGGGAGAAGGGAAGGGTGGGGTGGAATAATTGGGAGATTGGGAGATATATATATATACACTATTGATATCCAACCAGTCCATCCTAAAGGAGATGTCCTGAGTATTCATTGGAAGGACTGATGTTGAAGCTGAAACTCCAATACTTTGGTCACCTGATGCGAAGGTCTGACTCATTTGAAAAGACCCTGATGCTGGGAAAGATTGAAGGTGGGAGGAGAAGGGGACGACAGAGGATGAGATGGTTCGATGGCATCACCGACTCAATGGACATGGGTTTGGGTGGACTCTGGGAGTTGGTGATGGGCAGGGAGACCTGGCGTGTTGCAGTGCATGGGGTCGCAAAGAGTCAGACATGACTGAGCGACTGAACTGAACTGAACTGATAATGTGGATAACTAAAGAGAACCTACAGTATAGCACAGTGGACTCTACTTAGGGCCTGTGGTGATCTAAAAGGGAAGGAAATCCTAAAAAGAGGGAATATACATATATGTGTAGCTGATTCGCTTTGCTGTGAAGCAGAACCTAACACAATATTGCAAAGCAGTTATACTTTAATAAAAAAAAATTTTTTTAAGGCTTTTAAAAGAGCAACTTCTCTGGCTGAAATTCATCACCTGATAGAAATTCAGACACAAATCCCTGCTAGGTAGAAGATAATGTTTATGAAGGTGAAGGAAATGAAGGAGTCCTCAAGAGAGAATGCGATACAGCCCTTGGCCTGAATATCTAAGGTCAGATGGTTACGAACAGGAATTGTATCCAAAACGATAACAATTGGTTGATAATTAGACATCAACCAATCAGAATGGACCGTGGTCATCTCGCTGAAGAAGGATTCCAGAACAGTCAAGTGCTATAACCATTTGTTGCTGAATAATGGGGGTTAGCCAGGGGTACCGCCAGGGTAGCTGGGGTATGTCAAGGAAGTTGGGGGACCCAGGACAACAGCTACATATAAAGCAATCTGGATGTATTTCAGTATTTCTACAAGGAACACAAGTTTTCTTGAGAAAGCCATTTAAACATTAGCCTTAACGGTGCACACTCTCTGAGAATAATTCTCTCCCTAAAGTGCTTTTCATCTAACACCAATTTCCTCAGTATGTTCATCTGAAATTTCTCTAGATTAATTAACACCCCCCCGTCGTATGGACCCCATCTAAAAAACTCTTTGTTATTGTTGTTTAGTTGCTAAGTTGCGTCTGACTCTTTGTGACCCCACGGACTGGAGCCTGCCAGACTCCTCTGTCCATGGGATTTCCCAGGTAAGAAACCAACAGTGGGTTGCCATTTCCTCCTCCAGGTGATCTTCCTAACCCAGGGATTGAACCCATGTGTCCTACATTGGCAGGCGGATTCTTACTGCTGAGCCACCAGGGAAGGCCCCCCAAACTCTTCACTTACATGAAAACAGCCATTGCTTTTCATTTTTCTTCTCTTTTCCAAACACGGTGCTGGAGCTAAGAAATCTTTGAGATTTGGAGTGTGAGGCGTATGTGTTTGGATCAAGGTTACTAGCCATGCATCTGAGCACATGATTTCATAGCTCAGAGCAGGAAGTCTGAGTCCCTGGACAGTGTCTGCACACAGTGGGTATCCCATAAATGTATCGTATCTCTCATTTGTTTTGTCTGTATGACCCCTGTGTCACACACAACGATTGGTTCCCAGGTCTGATCTCCATCATAAGTCAACAAGCAAATTCTTAGAGGAACTGTGTTTAGAGAATTTCATCTTCATTTTCGCCATAGTACGAGAACAGGATCACACACCCAGTTATAACAAGCAGCCACTGAACGACCCTCTTTGGCTTTTCTTCTTAGGATTGACCTTCCATCCTCTTGATTAGTTTTTTCCTTTTTCCTGGACGCAGTCCAGATTCTCATCCTTAAAATGTAACATTGTTAAAGTACCTTCCAGGGACACATGTGCAAAGAATGAAACTGTGTTACTGGAATCCATTTGGATATCTTGAAGAGTCTAGTTTCCTTAGCGATTCTCTGTAAATCTTACTCATCTAGGCTGACCAAGCCTTCCTGTTCCTTTCTGATTTGTGCTTCTCAGACACTTGGGACGCCCCCAGGGAACCCCACACCGCCCCACCCGCTCCATCTGAAAACAGTTGTTGACACTGAAGTTACACAAGACCTTTCTCTAAGTATTGATTCCTTATAGAGCTGTGCTGAGAGGCAGTGCAGGGTAATGGTTAGAGATATACATGTCAGGTCTCTGCATGGGTTCCATTCTGTTCTTCAACTTGCCAGTTTCATGACTTTTAGTGATGTAGTTAATTCCCCTATGCCCTAGTTTTCCCATATATAAAATAAGGCTAGTAATAGTAGCTACCTTATAGGGTCATTTGAAAGGTCATTTAGTTAATGCGTGTAAGGAACTTAAGTAGTATCTGGTCAACAATTAGTACTCAGCAAGAGTTAGCAGTAGGTTTTGCCTGTTACCACTCTGCCCTGCCCTTCAGTCTAAGTGTTGTGCACACATTCTACAGGTGAAGTTTCATAGATTATCTTGGCATTTCTGACACACGAAAAAGTACCCACAAGAATATTTCCTGTGGCATTGTCAGTATGGTAGCAAATATTAGCCACCATTTAAATGTTTATTAATTACTGGGGGGGATCAAAAAATGAACTAGACTCTACCTATACTGGAGATGATCACACAACCATTTAAAATAATTCAGTTTTTCTAAGGTACATTGTTGAGAATGTGAAAGCAAATTATAGAATAATATGTCCCATAGGTAAAGATATTCAGAATACAAGCCAAGTACAATACTTCTAGATAAATATATAGAAATCAGTTTGGAATGACCACACTAAAATGAAGATAGTGATAACCTCTGTGGAAGGCAGTGGAATAGGATAGAGTCAAATAATTTTGTGCGTTTATTTCTATATTTTAAAAATGCTAGGTAAATATATTTCTTGAAAAATGAAACATCAAGATAAGAATAAGAGAAGTTAAACACAGAAAGCTAATTGGAGCATTTTAGTTCAGTGGCATTAGCAGTTATCGACTCCTTTTTTTTTAAAAGGCTGAACTATTTCTTTCCGGGATTGGGAGAAACATCGTCAGAGTGAGTTCGTTGAGTAATGAGTCGACAGTGCTAATGAGCTCAAGCCTTTTGAATCAACGGCGTCTTCCTTTCAGCATGGGCATGTACACATGTCGATAACCTGTTTTCAGATCAGCATTAGGAGGATTAGGTTTAATACTGAGCTTCCTCATGAGCTTTTACAATCAAGTCCCTGTACTTTAAGGAATAAAAAAAAAATCCAGAGTTAAACTAAGGAATTCATCTCAGTCACTTCTCTTTGTCCGCAGAAGAGACCTTACTCCTCTATGTGGTTCTGGGGTTTTATTCTATTAGAATTCATTTCTCTCTTTAGAACCTGGGACCTTATTTCTCAGTGGGGAACACTTCCAAATCGAAAACAAAAATATCATTCAGTTTTTGAATTTGGGTAATGGTGAATTTCTGATTTTACTGATTTTTTTTTCCAGCAATTTCATTTCTGGAAGGAGCTGTGAAAACGTGCCCTGCGGTCTGTCCCCAGCGTTCTGAGGCCAGCACCGTGTTCACGAGCGAGGCCTGGGTCTGGACGGCACCAGAGGCATCGGCCCGCTCGCACTGATAGACTGTCACCTGTTTTGTGGACAGGAACTCTGACCTTTGTGGTCCTGAAAACTCTCATAAACTCAGACCAGGAAATGTGAGTTAATAGCAATATGCAAGCATCTTCTAGCAGATTTCCTGGGATCCCGTTGGGGTCTGAGTGAAGCACTGACCCACAGAAAGGGAGTAAGCATAGTACTCACCCCCACCGTGTTCTCTGTCCAAAGTCTGTTATGGCCTGTGGTGCCCGTACTGTTCCCGAACTGGGAGGCCCAAGTTCGGCTGGTGTTAGCTGCAGGACGGTGCGTTCTGGTGCTTGGTGTTGGGATGAGGGCTTGGCCACTGGGTGGGGCTTCACCAGTGGCTCAGAGGTAAAAAAAAAAACCCACCTGTCAATGGAGAGAGGCATGAGTTTGATCCCAGGGTTGGGAAGATTCCCTGGAGAAGGAAAAGGCAATCCACTCCAGTATTCTTGCCTGGAGAATCCCATGGACAAGAGGAGCCTGGAGGACTACGGTCCATGAGATCACAAAGAGTCAGTGTCCCATTTCTTCTTTGGGAGGTGGCATAGAAGAGTATAAATGTAATTTAGAAGCACAGAGGGATTCTCAAATTCAAAAAGCCAGCTGCCAGATTGGGAAAAAAGCAAAGACTACCAATGCCAAATACTGGGGGGAAATATAGAACAAGAGAAACTCTTATTACAGAGCTGAAAAGAGGGTGCAAGATTGTAGAAACTGATTTCATTAGAAAGTTGAAAGCGTGCACATCCTTTCTAGGTATACACTGAGAGTATTAAACACATATACAAGGGAATACGTAGTTGTCTGTTTCTACAATGTAATCCCATCAGTTGTTAAAAAGGTATAAGTGATAACATGGAAAATAAACACAATGCTAAACTGATAAAGAAAACACACACACACAGATTCAAACCCCAGCTTTATCATTTACCATGTGTATAATTCGGGGGTGGTTTTCAATCTCTCTGAGTTTTAGTTGTCTTATCTGTAAAATAGAAGTAAGAGTAACTTCCTCGAAGTTACTGTAAGACTTCCAAATAGCATTTCTAAGGAAATATTATATGATACCTCTTATATGTGGAATCTAAAAAATAGTACAAATTGAACTTATTTACAAAACAGAAACAGACTTGAAATCACAGAAAATTAACTTATACTTATCAGAAGGGAAGGGGTGGGGAAGGAATAAGTTGGGAGTATGGTGTTAACGGACACACACTACTACTACACAAAATAGATAAACAGCAAGGTCCGACCGTACAATACAGGGAACTGTATTCAATATCTTGCAATAAACTAATGGAAGAGAAATGGAAAAAGAATATAGATATATAGGTATATATTTATATATCTGTATTCTTATATATATGTGTGACTAAGTCAGTTTGTTGCACACCTGAATTAACACAGTATTGTAAATCGACTATACGTCAATAAGAAAGAAATAACGCATCTAAGAAATACCTGGACTATGTGAAGATGCAGAGTGCTTATTTTTTCATTTGTGAACTGTGACAATGGACTGTGGCTCAGTTTAGGATGAGTGGTTTATGTGATAACCTTGTGATAAGGGAAGGGTCCTCCTGGCAGGGAAAAAAGCATGAGGGCCTTTAACACAGGCAGCTGTGCCGTTCCGTGTCAGCACCCCACAGACCTCCTGACCCCGTGTCTGAGAGCCGCTAAAACCAAAACAAACTGCGCTCACTGGAATACTGCTTCTGACTCCCACTTATCGTGTGATCACTGCATTTTTGCAAATGCCACCACCAACAGATATTTCTAAGCTTGTCTCCGAAGCAGATGGCCCTCGCTATCCAGCCTATATTTGACTGATCCCTGAAACCGAGTAGCTCAGTCAGTAAAGAGTCCACCTGCGAGGCAGGAGACCTGGGTTCAATCCCTGGGTCAGGAAGATCCCCTGGAAAGGGAAATGGCAACCCACTCCAGTATTCTTGCCTGGAAAATCTAATGGACAGAGGAGCCTGGCAAGCTGCAGTCTATGGGGTCGCAAAGAGTTGGGCACGACTGAGTGGCTAGGCTTACTTACTTTGAAACTGAGTCTGGAGTGGCCATTGCAAACCAGGCAAGTTGTGAGGTCCCGGGGAGCCAAGGAGGTAGAGGATCTGTTATCTGGCATCTAGTAGCTCACACTCCAGTGTAGAAGGTGGTAAGTGGAGGAACAGCCTGGGGTGAGGGCAGTAATAGGGTCAGGTGCCCTGGAGGCAAAGAGCTTTGGGAAGAAAGAGTTAAAAGCAGTTGATTTATCATCTAATTCTCCGACCTAACCTGACTGAAATCTATCATCAGAATCTTCAGCTTGGGACGCAAGAACCCTGAATCCTCGTCTCGCTCTACGGATCCTATTCCCCACCTTCTGTCAACGCATCCCTGTCTTTCAGTCTTTGCAAAAGATGTCAAAGACACCTGCCTTCGTAACAATAACAACGGCAGAAATCTTAGTAAATGTTTAATGAAATGGACTTGATTCTTGTATCCATTCAAAACGTATTCACCTTTCTAGAGCAAGATCATATCTCCAGTCTCCAGCCACCTCAATTTTCTATGATTTTCTAAGTATCTAGGAAAAAGAAGCAAGCAAAAAACCCAAAGATCTTTATTTTTTTATTTTATTATTCCCCAAATGTTTTCTATCCTTTCTTCATTTAATATTTTAAAAAATCTAGTGTTATATTGGAGTATAGCCAACTGACAATGCTGTGATAGTTCCAGGTGGGCTGCAGAGGGACTCAGCCGTGCAAACGCATGTATCCATCCTGCCCTGAGCAGGTTCCCGGCGCCCTACAGGAAGACCCTATTGGTCATCCATTTAAAATAGAGCAGTGTGTCTGAGGAAACCAGATCTGGAAGACACACGTGCACCCCAATGTTCATCGCAGCACTGTTTATAATAGCCAGGACATGGAAGCAACCTAGATGCCCATCAGCAGACAAATGGCTAAGGAAGCTGTGGTACATATACACCATGGAATATTACTCAGCCGTTAAAAAGAATTCATTTGAACCAGTCCTAATGAGATGGATGAAACTGGAGCCCCTTATACAGAGTGAAGTAAGCCAGAAAGATAAACACCAATACAGTATACTAACACATATATATGGAATTTAGAAAGATGGTAATGATAACCCTATATGTAACACAGAAAAAGAGACACAGAAGTACAGAACAGACTTTTGAACTCTGTGGGAGAAGGCAAGGGTGGGATGTTTCGAAAGAACAGCATGTATATTATCTATGGTGAAACAGATCACCAGCCCAGGTGGGATGCAGGAGACAAGTGCTCGGGCCTGGTGCACTGGGAAGACCCAGAGGAGTCGGGTGGAGAGGGAGGTGGGAGGGGGGATTGGGATGGGGAATACGTGTAACTCTATGGCTGATTCATGTCAATGTATGACAAAACCCACTACAATATTGTAAAGTAATTAGCCTCCAACTAATAAAAATAAATGAAAAAAATTTAAAAAATAAATAAAATAGATCAGTGTGTACATCTCCATCCCAGACTTCCCAAATATCTCTTCCTCCCATCCTTCCAATGTTAATATTTTTTTTTATTTTAAAATATTTGGAACTTTTACGATAAGTTGCCTCCAGTTCCCGTTTGAAAAAGGCTAGTTTCTCAGACTTCCAAGAGCAGAGAGCAACCCTTTCCCCTCCACGAACCCTGTTCCCACCTTGATCCCCACAGTGCTCTGCCCAAGGTAGAGGTCATGCTGGAAAATGCACGATTGAATTGGCTTATCTTGCTGTCCGAGCTTGCAGGGGTATGGAAATAGACAGAATGAAGTATCTTCCCTATTTGTTCCATTGAACACAATATAATATCAGGGACCGCTTCTGCTAATATTCATGTTTAAAAAATGAGCATGGATAAAATGAGTAAGTTTCTTATTTCCTGAGTCTTTTCATATATCTCAGCTAGTGATACTTTGAACTACAAAAGAAAAAAGAAAGGAAAAAAAAAAAAAAAAAAAGACTAAAGGAATCGTTCCAGGAGAAACATCTCCAGCGCACAGTGACAGGTCTATGCCGGTTTCCTGAAGTTTTCTGTTTATTAACCCACCTCATCTGTGTCCGGCAGCTCGTGGAGTTATTCTAGCCTCATTCCTCACTGCCATGTGGGAGACCAGCCGACTGGATTGAGCATGAATCAGCTACTAAAATAAGTGGCAGGGTAACTGGGATATGTCACTTGACCTTCAAATTCATTTTCTCTTGTCCTCACGCCATCCTGTCTCTCTGCCTGTCTCTTTTCGGTGTACTTTTGCTAAACTAATAAGAAACAGATGTGAGACCAGAATGCCCTTAAACCTGTCCCTCTGAGATTTCTAGAAGCACTCCTCTCTGAACAGCCTGGTCGTTCATTCATTTCTGTTGTAGCATAAACACGAGTTGCGGCATAAACACACTTTGTGTTTTTTTCCCTCTATTTTCAGCAGAAGCTCTGCCTGTCACTGTCCTTGTCAGAATGTTGGTTCAATTTTAATGCAGGTGGAGACTGGGGAACGATACATAAGTTTTATTTAGTCTCTTTGGCATAAGTTAAAAAAAAACAACAACACGGATTGTTTAAATTGACCAAAGCAGGCAGCACACACGTTGAGGAATGACTGCATCCGGTCATGTGAGCCTTTGAAATCCTTCAGGTGAAGAGGGAGCATGAGACGCTCAGAACCCTCCTGTGAGGTCTTCTAAGGACAGAGATGCTACCTACGTTCAGGGTCCACTCACCCCTGGTGGAAAGACGTTTGGAGTGAGCAGCTTTGGGGAGAGGGGACCAGTCTGAGGGAGGGCTTTGCCTCCATTCTGTCATTTAGTGGGGAGACCAGCAGACGGAGCTGAGACTGACGGATATTACAGGAGGTGAGGGGGGTGGGCCGTCACCCAAAGCAGACACAGAGAAGCCCCTGTGAGGCTAATGCACCTGGGTTTGCAGATTCAGCCTCGGTGGCGGCAACCCTGCGGGAATAGCTGGAGAGAGTAAGAAAGGATAAAGTGAAAGGAGGGAGGTAGGGAGGGATGGAGGAGGTAGGAAGGAAGGAAGGACGAAAGGAAGGAAGGAGGCGGAAGCGGGGGAGGAAGGGGATGACTCTCAGCTGATGGAGGAACACTCAACACCTAGGGAAGAATTCCAATTTTTGTCCTTTCATCCATAAATTATGGGTCCCCTTGGAGACACCATTCCTAATACTTGGTGGGGGTGAATTTGACCACCAGGACACTTGGATATTTATAATTCAGTGTCTCCCTATCTGTTGAATTAAAAAGCAAAGGCTAGCATTTATTAAACATAGGTAAGGAAAGGAAGTGTTCTTTATAGTTGACCTTTTATTTGCTTATATAAAAAACGAATCGGTGAAAGCCTCTCACACAGATGCAGAGAAAATGAATGTTTCCGAGAAAAAGCAGAATCCAGAAGATTATGAGCTTAAAGAAAGTCTGGGAATCTATTTAAAACGTATCACAGCAAAATGCCCACATTGAGATAATGCTCTGGAAGTTAGGATCAGTGTCCTAATTACTGTATGACTCCCATATTTTTGGCCAGGGCCGGTCAGTTTGCCAAAGCGTTGGTTGGAGGCTGGACTCCAGAAAGTGTTTTATTTTCAGTTGTACATTCGCCAGTGAAAATGCAGCTGCAACCTAGTTCAACCTGATCTGGTCAGAGACGCGAAGGAAAAGTCAATTCATTTTTCCACTCCCTGGGGCCAAGGGGAAGATTAGAGTAGAGAACAAGTTTGCGTTGGTGGGGGGTGGGGGGAGGGTGTTGGTGACTCTTTTGTGGACAAAGTAAGGCTTTGAAGATCGAAACACCAAGTTAACAGGAATCAATCCAACTGAAGTGTGTTACTTTCTGAAAAAAATAAAAAAGAGAGAGAGACATTTTTCTTCGATGAGGCTCTCAATAGCAGGGGGTAAGGTTCCCATCGTGATTGCCACAGTACCTCACGACATGTGTCTGGTACAGCAAATACCAAATGTTTGTTGAAAGGATGTCTGAATGGTTGAAACGCAATCCTCGGGGAAAACATGCGTCTAGGTGATCACACTCATTCTACCGCTCGTTCCTGAAACATTACTCTTTGCCCAGTTCCCCCCTGTTTCGAGTTGTCAGATCACACTGTCCTATATTTGGAATAATAGAGGGCTGTCAATGCTGCAGATGTCTGGGTTAGCAATTCCAATCGCCTCACTCTTTTGCAAACGCTGCCATCAAACAGCGGCTGAGTTCAAAATTAGATGAATCATCACCTTTTCTGTCACTTGCTTTGCCCACCTGCTGACAGGGAGAGATTTTCTCTTAATAAAAATCATCTTTAGTGAAGATAACACACTTCTATCTTTATTAGGAGCAGCTTAAGCCTGACCCTGGGGCAAGTTGTAGGGGAGCTGAGTGTTTTTATATTCTGATCTGTCACAAACAAAGATAACCTGTGTTTGGAAATGATGGATGGGAATGGAAATTTAGCTGTGCCCTTTAAAATACTTTTTTTTTTAACCAATGAATATCATAAGAACCACAAAATTCCCTGAGCTTTTGTTCATGAGAAATTATCTCCCTACCGTTTCCTAAAACTTTTAGGGAGTGATCATTAATCATAGAATAAAGTCCTAAGTCAGCGAGCCCTTCAGGATTGGATGTGATTCCTTGGCCTGCAATCTCAATAAACTTTATATAATTCAGTCACGATGGGCAGACACTTTTTCCTGTACATAACCCCCATTTCCCACTATTAATAGAGAATAGTATGGAGGTTCCTTAAAAAACTAAAAATAGAACCACCACAGGCCCCAGCAATCCTACTCCTGGGCATATATCCAGAGAAAACTATAATTCAAAAAGATACATATACCCCAATGTTCATTGCAGCACTATTTACAACAGCCAGGACATGGAAGCAGCCTAAATGTTCACCAACAGAGGAATGGATAGAGACGATGTGGGACATACACAGTGGAATATCACTCAGCTGTTAAAAGGGATGGAATAAAGCCATTTGCAGCAACTTCGATGGACCTAGAGATGATCGTACTAAGTAAGTCAGAAAGAGAAAGACACATACATGTCACTCATATGTGGAATCTAATGTTTTAGAAATGATGTAAATGAGCTTATTTGCAAAACAGAAACAGACTTATGGATGTCAGAAACAAGGTCATGGTAACCAAAGGGGAAGTGTGGGGGGAGGGGTAAACCAGGAGTTTGGGGCTAACATATCTGCACCGCTAAATTTAAAATAGATAATCCTCAAGGACCTACTGTATAGGAAACTCTGCTCACTATTCTGTAATAACCTAAAAGGGAAAAAGAATTTGAAAAAGAAAAGATGCACACGTATGAATAACCGAATCACTATCACAATTACACCTGAAACGAACACAACATTGTAAATCCACTCTACTCCAATGAAATAAAATAAAATAAATAGCATGGTCACCACTGTTGTCATTGTCTCCACGTTGTGTCCACTTTTCCTACCAATTCCTCAAGATTCTGTTCCAATCATCTGATGCACAAGTGTTTCCTACGTCCCTTTGGTCTCCTTCTCTTGAGCCCATCACAGTAGTTTTCAACTTCATTTTATCATTTATTGCTTAGCAGGGTTATTTATTACTTATTGTGAGATGGAAGACGTGCAAGGCTTGCCTACGGTCATTGCTAATTGTGCCAGTTTTTCTCTGAGAGCAAAGATCATACATTTTGGTTTTTCTCAAGCTCAGCACTTTGCATGACTCCTTGTACAAAGCAGAGATTCAATAACTATTAGTTGAATTGAATTGTACTGAACTGCCCTTATGCAGCTTTTAATCTAATTGGGAAAAAGCCTAAGCGCATCAAATGATGTTAGGAGAACCGCAAAGCATCAGAATTAAAACCGCAAAATAATGTGGTAGAAAATGAGCATCTCAATGGAGGAAAAATAGAATGTATAGCAATTGTTGCAGCTGAGCAGAGGTAACCAGGAAAGATTCTGAATGTACCTTTTCTGATAGATCATAAAAGATACTGTGTCACCCAGTGACTGACACATTAAACAAATATATTTACCATCTTATTTAGAGGCTGTGTAACATTTTCATCATCAGTATTGTGCAGTGGAGCTGCTTTCATTTCTTATCAAAAGAAACATCTTGCACATAAAGTATTTGTATTTCAATCATCATCTTAAGGCATATTTACAGAAGTGCAATTATCTTGTCAAAAGATGTGATGGTGCTAATGTCTGATGTATTTTGCTACTCACTCTAAAATGGCTCTTAGCAATTTCAAGCACCAATAGTGGGTTATGACATCTAAAAGACTAAAAAAGTTGCCTTTCTTATGTTTTATTTTGCTTGTTTTTACTGAATCTTTCTATCATGTTGGTTTACTATTTGTATATCTTCTCTCATAAATGCCTTTTCATGTTTTTCCCAGTGAGTTGTATTCCTTGTCAGATATTCTTATATTTTTAAATAAGGTTTTATAGCTCCTTTTATCCTACTTTGTAAGAACAGTTTCCCATCCTGCTTTTTGAATTCTGGGTTTTGTTACACCTTTAACACCTGTACACTTAAGATCTTCATATAGCAAACACTGATTTCTTTTTTCTGTGACTTGATCATTTACTTGTCCATTTAGAAACTTATTAATATTTTTCTTCTAGGTCTTTAACAAATATTCATTTCTATTTTCCTCTAGTTTTTCTTGTAAAATATTTAGCTTTACATGTATAGCCAGACTTGATTTACTACAGGGAGAGATTTGAAAGACAAATTTCTGATTTTTTAATTTATTAAACATTGATTCAAATATGTATTTCATTGTGAACTCATTGGTATTTTAAAACAACATAATTGCAATTCATAGGTATGCCTTATTTATTACTGTTGAACTATACTTTAAGCTAAATTAATAAAGCAATAGTACTCTAAGAAAAAAGCAATTATATAAATATTATTTGAATAAATTTTGTATGTATTTGGTTATACATATAACAAAGGTTTGAAAAGGAATAGTGTTTGTTCTCAAACTGAAGATTTACAAATGGTTGTTCAAGAACTTGATATTGTTCTATTTCATTTTCATCAGTCTCTACTGTTCTTTCATTTTTCATTAGTCTCTACTGTTTTTTCTGATTCACTGATTAAAAGATGTCAATTTTAATTTATTTTTTAAACTTCTTGTTAAACAAATGAACAAAAAAGCATATATTGTTCCTTCCATGGGTGGAGTGGACAAGACAAAACATGAGTGGACATGACAAGAAGGCTGAGTGCCAAAGAACTGATGCTTTTGAACTGTGGTGTTGGAGAAGACTCTAGAGTCCCTTGGACTGCAAGGAGATCCAACCAGTCCATCCTTAAAGAGATCAGTCCTGGGCGTTCATTGGAAGGACTGATGCTGAAGCTGAAACTCCAGTACTTTGGCCACCTGATGCAAAGAGCTGACTCATTAGAAAAGACCCTGATGCTGGGAGGGGTTGGGTTCAGGAGGAGAAGGGGACGACAGAGGATGAGATGGCTGGATGGCATCACTGACTCGATGGGCATGAGTTTGAGGAAACTCCGGGAGTTGGTGATGGACAGGGAGGCCTGGCGTGCTGCAGTCCATGGGGTCGCAGAGTCAGACACGACTGAGTGACTGAACTGAACTGAGGATATATGGCTCTCCTAGGAATGAGATAGGAGAAATATAGAGATTTTTTTTTTTTTTTTAATGGACCAAGGGACCATGCTATGGAAATTGAAGATTTTGGGGGTTGAATGGATCTTGGTGCACTGGTTCAACCAGCTCATCAGACTGATAATGAAAACACAGCAACGAGCGTCAATCTGACATTATGACACAGAGATGGTGCCATATTATTTCTTGTTTATTTCTCAAAATCTTCTCCTGTGTACTCCCAATTTACAAATGAGGAAATTCAGCTGAGATGCCATTGTTTCAGTATGCCTATGAGGAAACTGACCACCGGTGGTGAAAAGTGACTGATAAAAAATTACAGAGTTGTGTCAAGACTCTCAAAAATTGTGATAGGGTGATCTCCAGTGCAATTTTTATTTTGTGTGGCTGGTGCAAGACAATACACACACAGACACACAGACCCACACACGCGCACACTTCCCTATCTACTGGTAAAGTCATTTATTTATTTTGTATAGAGTCTTGACTGAATCTAATTTTAGGTACTCAAAATATATGATGCACCAACACAGAAAAGTAGGAATACATTCACACTCCTTTAAAGACCCCGTGTTGCGTATTGGTCACTCACACAGTTGTGACGGATAGGACAGTAACTAATCCTAATTTCCGCCATGCCCACTCTTGTCCACTCTTGCCAGATCTGGTCAATGTAATTAGATGATACCCCGTGCCTCGTTTTGCTTTGATGGGCTCCGATTCTGGCTGAGTTTCGTGTGAGGTCGTCACATGCCGCGGTCAACACTGTCATTTTCTCCACTAGCGAGTGTAGCTCTCTGTGGACTGACTTATGCCAGGTGTATCATTCCATCTCTTCTACCCTGTTAATGATCTCAAGGAATACATCAGTGTTATACTTACTTTTTGTTATGTTATACATACTTTCCTGTCCACCAGAATACCATTAATCACCATATTCCACACATGATTTACATGCAAGGAGTATGTTGTCCTAGAGGGCAGAGCTCTGGGGTCATCAAACTAATGGTTAACCTTCTGTCTCTCCTACAACTTTCTAATTCTCAGTGTACCTCTCTGTAAAATGGGGCTAAGGATCCACAGAGTCTTCAGTGCTTTATAGATTTACATTTGGGGGCATACAATTGTTTCTCAACATAGGTCGTTTCTTTTCCGAAGGCAGCTTTCTTTCCACGGAAACTCTGAGCTCTTGTCTGCATTGTCTTCACGGCTGACTTCGGACAGTATCGCTTCTCTCCACGTCATTCCTCCTTCTGTATTAATACGGTGCTCCTAATTAGGTCTTAATCTGTCTGGAAACATTCACAATACATAGGAAGCATTTATATGCATTTACATTCATATAGCCCAATCTAAGCCTGATTGTTAATTCAAGGAAAGAGAGCTATAATTTTCCATTCTTTTCTGGTTGTTTTTTCCCCCCATTAGCATTATTTGTTAAAGACAGAACTTCATACAAGGAACAGGATTGAAAAATAAAGAAGCATTTGGCTTATCACTGTCACAGAGCCATCTCTGAAGGTCTGGAACTGCACACGTTTGGGGCCAGAATCTGGTCTTCATCCTAAACTTTCTTACACATGTTTGGGGCCAGAATTTGATCTTCATTCTAAATTTTCTTGCGTCACTTCTTGGATACACAGAGCAGGAAAAAAAAAAGTCAGAGAGACGAGAGCAGATAGATTTTTCACAATGGCAAAAATCTGATGGAAAAGACTCCAGGCTCATCACTGAGGGAAGCCATCTGCGCCAGAGTAACTGTCTGTGACAGAGGGGAAAAAATAAATCATTTTCAAAAACCCCATTGCTTCAAAATCTGGTCCAATGCCACCGTGCTGAGCGCCAAATATTCTATCTGGCAGAGGCAAGTCGTGGAAAAGCACAAAAGCAATTTACCCGATTGGCCTGGGCAGAGAGTTTATTCTTCAATTATTTTTTGTGAGTCTTCTTTCCTCTGAGTGTGGCTCAGACAGCTGTGCGCAAGGATCAGTGGCCGGGCAGGGCTCAAGTAGGCGAAAACCCAGCTCGGGATGGGTAGCCGTGTAATTCATCGCAGCTTAGTCTCCCTCCAGTTAAGAATTCCCCCTCCCTGACAGGTTAACCCTATCTTAAAAGTGTGGTTTTCCAACAAGGACCTCCTGTAGTGCACAGAGAACCCTGCTCAGCGTTCTGTAGCAGCCCGGATGGGAGGGGAGTTGGGGAAGATGATGTGTGTGAGTGGGTCATTTCACTGCCCACCTGAAACCATCACACACACTGTTAACTGGCTATATCCCAACACGAAATACAAAGTTTAAAAAACAAAATCGTGGCTTTCAAAGAGGAAATTCCTGACACAATCGTCAAAAAGGGCACACAGTAAATTGAGGCTCAAGCTCAAATGGCAGGGACCTTTGGAAATTTATCATTTCACAGCCTCAGTTTCTATGTGGGCTGCCGGGAAGAATCCAATTCATCGATGACTTCCTCATCTCTATTACATTCTCTCCTTTTTAAGCAAAACCTCCATTTTAAAAATGTGTCTACTTTCCCTATCCTTGGAAACCAACCAATCCAATGATGTGGTTGTGTTGGTGAAGGGACCTATTTCTTAGGAGACTGCAATTTAGAGGATTAAAATGATAAGACCCCAAAGAAGGCATTTTATTCCCAACAGTATATCCATGTATGTACCTTTCAGAGAATCTTCTAGAAACTTTCTTAAAACCAGCTCAGTACATGTCACGTCATCCCAGGACAGGGACACCCAGCCCTGATCGAGATTCTGACTGGCACATTTTCTGAGCTATCACCCTGGTGATTTGCACTGTGTGGAATGCATGTTCTCCACTCTAGAGACATGAATCACTTGTTCAATTAAAAATAGTATTTCCCCAGCAGTTATTTGGGCTTCCCTCGTGGCTGAATGGTGAAGAATCCACCTGCCAATGTAGGAGATGCGGGTTCAGAGGTTGCATCCCTGAATGGGGAACAGCCCCTGGAGAAGGAAATGGCAACTCACTCCAGTATTCTAGCCTGAGAAATCCCATGGGCAGAGGAGCCTGGCAGGCTACAGCCCAGACGGTCACAAAGAGTTGGCCAGGACTTAGTGACTAAACAGCAACAAGCAAAGCAATTATTCGCTCTAGAATGGGAATAAGTTGTGGATTAAATGGTAGCCATTTGCATTCTTATCTTGGACATGTGTCTGTAGTTTTGTGACAGTTTATACACTTAAGGATCGATTTCTTTCTAGAAACATCAGCCCCAAAGTTAATGACTGCTGATTCTCCCAGGATTTTCTGAAAATTAGGTCAGGACCTACCAGTGTGGGAGATAAAGGCATTCTTTTTATTGTAGAATTTAGGGGGAAAATCAGATGCCAAGAAAAAGCATACTAAGGATCTAGTCCTATACTTTCTTTACCAAATTATGTGAGTCTCCTTTTATTTACTCAAAACAAAGGAATGTGACTCTATAGGATTATAGCGTGGACATTAGCTGATCAATAACAACCTTCAAATTTCATAATTCAGCTTGAAGAATCACTTTATCCTAATTATCTGACATGCCTATGCCTTCAGTTCATGCATTCATTTTTCAGAACTTATATCTTCAATGTGTCAGTTACTCTACAGAAGTTTGTGTGAACCCTTGTGATATAGTCTTAAGACGTTCACTATTGTTTGAGGAGGCATATATATTAACACTTGAACATTAACTCATACAATGCAAGGGGAACAGAGAATAAATCAATTTTCCTGTACACACTTTGTTTCTGCCTTTAGGTTTAAAGCCTGAAAAAAAAAATAAGAAGTAGGAAATTGAGGGTAATTTTGATAAAGATAGAATTAGGCAAAAGGCAGTGACTTGTGAAAGCTTGGAGTATTGAGGGAAGTACCTTGACTGTTCAACATGACATGACTGAACACAAGGATACTGGCTGCTAAGGTGGCTGAATGGAGAAGGCAACGGCACCCCACTCCAGTACTCTTGCCTGGAAAATCCCATGGACGGAGGAGCCTGGTGGGCTGCAGTCCATGGGGTCCCTAAGAGTTGGACACGACTGAGCGACTTCACTTTCACTTTCATGCACTGGAGAAGGAAATGGCAACCCACTCCAGCGATCTTGCCTGGAGAATCCCAGGGACGGGGGAGCCTGGTGGGCTGCCGTCTATGGGGTCACACAGAGTCGGACACGGCGGAACTGACTTAGCAGCAGCAGCAGCAAGGTGTCTGAAAGGAGCCTTCGATGCTCAGTAAACACATTTTGCCTTAATTCTCTAGGTTATAGGTATCATGGAAGAATTTTAACTGGAGAAATGCTAGGATCTTGTGTACATTTTAGAAGGATGAGGCTAAATTTTTAAATTGAGGTATCAATTTAAAAAATGAATAACAGGTAGTTAAAAAAAGAGAGAGAGAGAAAGAGAGAAAGGGTCAAAAGGTTTCTAAGTCTGGTGATGATGGAGGTGTGCAAAAATGTTGACGTCATTAACTAAAGAAACAGAATGCGGAAGTCAGAACGGATGTCTGCTTTTGGCCCACTCTGTGTTTGGGGTTACTTCAACTGCTTAGTGATTTATGCGTTAACATGCATCTACTTAGTTTTTAAATTTGTCATTGGAAGATAATCTGCTACGCAGTGTTCTGTTGGTTTCTGCTGTACTGTGTGAATCCGCTGCGGATACACATGTACCCATCCCGCCTTGAGCCGCCCTCACACCCCGATCCCGCCGCGCTAGGTCACCACGGAGCACTGGCCTGAGTGCCCTGCGCTACGCACAGCTTCCCGCGAGCGCTCTGTCTGATGCGCGGCGATGTGTATGTCTCAGTGCTTCTCTCTGTTGTCCCACCCTCTCCTTCCCTCGCGGTATCCACAAGACCTTTCTCGATGTCTGTGTCTCTATTCCTGCTCCACAAGCAGGCTCATCAGTACCATTTTTCTAGATTCCACATAGATGCATTAATATATGATACTTGATTTTTCTCTTTCTGACCTACTTCACTCTGTAGGACAGAGTGACGGTTTGGACCCAGCAATCCCACTGCTGGATCTAATTCCAAGAAGTTTATTCAATTCCTGAGAAAATCACAATTCCAAAAGATACATGCCCCCCAGTGTTCATTGCATCACTATTTACAATAGCCAAGACACAGCAACAACCTAGATGCCCATTGACAGATGAATGGATAAAGAAATTGTGGTATGTATACACAATGGAATATTACTCAGCCATGAATAAGAATGAATTTGAGTCAGTTGAACAGAGATGGACGAACCTAGAGCACTGATTTATTTAGACAGAGGTCTTCCCGAATGCAACTAGCAGTGATGAAGGAGCATGAGGATGTACTATTTGGGTGGGGGAAGGGATGGATCATCCTCTTGGATAATGTAGTCTTTCCTGGGTTTTTCTTTGCAGAATTTGACTTCAATCAGATTCTTTCCATCTTGTGTCTTTTCAGGGACTACTTTTGACTTGGAATGTTAGACTTTATATCTGTTCTCTTCAATATCACTGCTCCCGTCTGGTGAGATTTGGAATTTTGATTCTGTCAAGCCTTATGGAGGCTTTATCTTCTCACTCTGTGTGATGTGATGCTGTGGGGCAATGTTTGTGTAAGATTCTATCCAAGTGACAGATATGATTTTTACTGAAGGACACCAGGAACCTGGTGCCATTTGTACAAAACGAATCCCTCCACTTCAGTGAGACGTCAAGTAGCAATAGCTGCTTCCAGCGAAGTTTTTCTTCCTGAGTCGTAAATCCACCACAAAGTACTGTCATTTAGACCACAGCTGTAAAGAGAGGCTGTATTGAGTGTGTTTTGCTTAAATCAATACTTTGTAATTTCACATGCCTGATCTATCAAAATCCAGGGTGGGTGGCTGTTAATGTACCTCCCATTCTTGTTGATTCCTGATAGCTCGATGTCCTTGCATAAAGTTCAAAATGGTATTTTTGCTCTCAATAATTATCTGGGTACTGTAGACTAATGCAAAGGGAAATTAAGTTTATTTTTTTCCAAAAATGATCAGGAATTAAGAGATACTTGTAATTTTTTTTTATTAGAGTGTAATTGATTTAAAATGCTGCGTTCACGTGTGCCGTATAATGAAGTGAATCAACCCTACATAAACATATGTGCCTTCCCTCTTGAGCCTCTCTCCTCCCCCTCCCAACCCTAGGTCATCACAGGGCACAGAGCAGAGCTCCCTGTGCCGTACAACAGCTTCCCACCGGCTATCTGTCTAACATGTGAGCGTATACACACGTCAGTGCTGCCCCCTCAGCTCACCCCCCTCCCCTTCCCCCACTGTGTCAGCCACAGTCCATCCTCTACGTCTGCATCTCTATTCCAGCCCTGCAAATAAGTCCACCGGTGCCATTTTTGTAGATTCCATATATATGCATTAATATACGATCTTTGGTTTTCTCTTTCTGACTTACTCAGTAGGACAAACTCTAGGTTTGACCACATCACTACAGATGGCCCAATTTCGTTCTTTTTATGGTGCAGTAATATTCCATTGCATATATGGGCCACATCTTTATCCATCCATCTGTTGATGGACATCTAGGTTGCTTCCATGTCCTGCTGTAATTAGCGCTGCAGTGAACATTGGGGCACATGTTGTATTGCAATCTTGATTCAACTATAATCTAGCAAGGTTCTATTTTATTAATCAATCAAAATTAGTGGCAATTATCATCCATTGAGTGCTGACTATATCACTTATTAATCGCTAAAACTTGTCATTTCATCTTATTCTCACAACAATCCTATGATTTTAGTACCATAAGGAAGCCTAGCCCCTGGATGAGAAAAGAGTCACAAGAAGTCGGACACAACTCAGTGAATGAACAATAGCAAAGACCTCGGGGACGATTGTCTCAAGTTATAAGCTTTACCTCTTGTTGAAGAGGGGTGGGGGTAGGTGATTAGTCAGCTTTGTGGCTACTCACGGGTCAAGTGATCAGAAATTATCTTCAGTATCTTATTTGAAGCTATATCCCATAGCACAAGGGCCACAAATAAAACCCCACTGAAGTGCAAAAACAATTTTCAAACCCCATGTGATAAAAACTTAGGCATGCACATCTTCAATTACTCCCTCCTTTTCATCTCTCCATTAGGGCAAAACAAGATCATATTCGTGTTTCTGACCTTCGATTAGTGTCTGTGAAATTCTAGCACGTATAAAGAAGACAACAGATCAACACATCTCCCTGGGAACATACTTACTTCAGCTAAATAAAAAACAAAATAAAAACAAAAACACAAGAGATTTTACTATTTCCATTTTTTTCTTGTAACTGGAGAATTTAAAAGAAACATCTTTAATCCCGATAACCAAAGAGGAAATGATGATGACAAGTCACAGACTTTTGCGGCATTGAGAAATGACCTCTCAGGAAAAGACAGAATCTCACAAGGAGGGGAGAACTCGGAAATATATTAGATAAGGGAACATTCTAGGGGGTCAAAGAACAAAGAAAGGCAGGTAGTTTGCCATGAGATTTGGGAGAAAGTCCTGAATTGCTCACTTCTCATGATGAGAAAGGAGCAACCCAGAACCTCATGTTCAGAGGACCCAGAACCAAAAGGGGAGTTTAAAAACAAGAGAGAACAAGAGGCCACGGTCCCGTGGCCCCGGGCCTGCTCTCGTTGCTCCCACCTGCTCGGGTTTATCGGCCACCGGTGTCATGTGAGGGCCAGTCTCCCCGCCTTGGCTTGGCCTGGGCAGGGCCATGTGACACATTGGAGACACTTCAGCCTGTTCTCAGCTTCTCTGTGCAACTTCGCAGCCACGTTTCTATCAACTAAGAGAGCCGTTCGTCCACACAATTCTCCCCATGGTTTTATACCTTGGTTGTTTGCTTTTTAAAAGAGAATTGACAGGTCACCAGGCCAGGTTGGATGCATGAGACAAGTGCTTGGGGCTGGTGCACTGGGGTGACCCAGAGGGATGGGATGGGAGGGAGGTAGGAGGGGGGTTCAGGATGGAGAACACATGTAAATCCATGTTGATTCATGTCAATGTATGGCAAAAGCCACTGCAATATTGTAATTAGCCTCCAACTAATAAAAATAAATGGAAAAAAATAGTAAAAAAAAAAAAAAGAAATGAATATCAAAAAATAAAAAAAAAAAAAGAAAATTGACATATTTCTTCCTATCTGGGCCTTTCATGCACCCAGAATTTGCTTTGGCAAAGACAGTCTGGTGAGTCAGGGGGCGGAATCCATCAATACCTATGGAATGTCATGCACAGCCATCTTCCTCCGTTAGGTATCATGTCTCTAAGCATCTCAGAAATGAGGACAATTCCATCCCCTCATTCCAGCAGAGGACACAGTTCATTCTTCAGAGGCAGCTGGGAATGAATGAACCTTTGTCACAGGAGGCAGGGTCAGGCTTCCTCAAACTGGGTGAGCGGCATCAGGCTCCATCACCCCGCAGGGCTTTAAGGCTCTACATCCAAACATGAGTCTAGGAATGCTTTTTAACCTTAGCTGCCCATCAGACACATACACACCTGCGCTAAGTCGCTTCAGTCGTGTCCGACTCTTTGCAACTATATGGATCATAGCCCATCAGGGACTCTCCAGGCAAGAACACTGGAGTGGGTTGCCATGCCCGCCTCCAGGGGATCCTTCTGAGCCAGGGATCAAACCTGTGTCTCTTGTGTATGTGTCTTGCAGTGGCAGACAGATTCTTTACCTCTAGTGCTCCGTGGGAAGCCCCACCCGTACTTGTAGATATAGCTATACGTACATTAAGACCCTTTGGTATGAACAATGCAATGAATATAAAGATGAGTACCACACAACCTCTATTTTGTTAGCTATTTTTAAAGTTCATTGCCATTTCACTAGTGATTGGGCCGTTCACCTCAGCGCCCCGCTATATGCCGTGACTCAGCAGATTTCCACACTTGCCTTCCTCCTGTGAATTAACTCTCTCTAAAAACTGTGGCTCTTCCTGGGGCTTTTGGAAGCTTTTCTTGCGCTGAACCCCGATGACTGCAGTTTTCTCTAAACGTATTTCCCCTGACTCTCCGAAAAGGAAACAGAATCTACACAGTCTTCCTGTTGAAACTTTTCCCTTCCGCCTCTAATACCACGGTTTGCAGCAGCTTTTCTTGTTGACGTTTATGTTCTGATCCGAGTCTAACTGCCTCGCGAAGTTGCGTTAGTTTCTGCCGTAGGGCGAGAATCAGCGGTACGCACACACACAGCCCCGCTCTCTGGGGGCTCCCTCCCGCCCCTCGAGGTCCTCGCCGAGTGTCCCACGAGCTGCTCGGTTCACACCGGGCAGTGTGTACGTCACGCTGGGTGGTGTGTACGTCACAGCGGGCAGTGTGTACGTCACAGCGGGCAGTGTGTACGTCACAGCGGACAGTTATACGTCACGCCGGGCGGTGTATACAGCACACCGGGCAGTGTATACGCGTCAGGCCTCAACTCCCAGTTTGCCCTGCCCTTCCCCAACCAGGTCCACAAGCCCCTTCTCAAGGTCTGCCTCTCTGTTCCTGCCCCTGCAAACAGGTTCATCTGTACCATATTTCTGGATTCCACACATATGCGTTACTATATGATGTTTCTTTTCTTCATTATTGACTTATCATTTCCTATCTCATTTGGTGAATCATCTTTCTTTTCGCAGCCCTAGTTTTGGGGTGCTTCACCTTTCTTCATCTCTTTCTCTAAGTTCTTCCTTTCAACTAGGTTTCGGTATCTTTAGCCATCACCCCTGAGTTCATAGTTCTCAAATCCCCAAGTTCAGCCTTAACCTCTGTTACAAAATTCAGTGTGTGCTTTCACCCCTCAGGTGTCTAGAAATCGTTTGTCTTCATATGGATATACTGTCCTCTCTTTATATGCTTCAAACAAACATATCCTTTATATCTTACAAACAATCATACAATCTTTAGTCTTCAAAATTGGCTTGATAACTCAAGTCTTTTGCTTTTCATATAAAGTTTTGAGACAGTTTGTGAAATTTTACACACACAAAAAAAATCCTAGAAGGATTTTGACTGGGGTTGTGTTCAATGTATAGATTGATTTCGGCAGAAGGTGACTTAGGGGCAAAGAATCTGCCTGCCAATACACAAGATGCAGAGACTTGGGTTTGATCCCTGGGTCAGGAAGATCCCCTGGAGGAGGAAATGGCAACCCACTCCAGTATTCCTGCCTGGAGAATCCCATGGATGGCAGAGCCTATGGAATGCAGTCCATTAGGTAGCAGAGAGTCAGTTACAACTGAGCACACACTCTACCTCTATTTATTTTCCTTATTTTATTAAAGTGGCAGAACCACCAGTATAATGTTATATAAAATCTATAAGCATAGACATGATTTTTTATTCATCTTAGGATGTTACAATATGTAGCATTACATAGAATGCTTCCTATAGGTTCTTCATGGATATTTATCAAGTTGAGGGGTTTGTTTATTCTTAGTTTGCTGAGAATTTTTTATATTAAAACATACACTCTTTATATTTTCAATATAAATAGAATTTTCATATTTATTTAATTTTCATTAAATTTTATAATGAGTAGGCATTGAACTTTGCTGGCCACTTCTTCTGCATCATCTTTTTCACTTGGCTTAAGCAGTCTTCTTTCTTCTCCCCCTTCCTCTTTTTATCATTCTTATTTGAGGACTGGGCGTTGATTACACATGCCAATAGAGACCGAGGTGAGTGGGCAGGCCCTTAGTCACTCAGCTGTGTCCAACTCTATGCGACCCCATGGGCTGTCGCCCTCCAGGCTCCTCCGTCATGGGATTTCCCAGGCAAGAAGACTGGAGTGGGTTGCCACGCCCTCCTCCAGGGGATCTTCCCGACCCAGAGACGGAACCCGCGTCTCCTGTGTCCCCTCCATGCGCAGTGGGTTCTTTAGCACCACCTGGGAAGCCCGAACGACTAGCATGTATGCCCTTAAATGAGCACACCTGTCTTTTTTCCGGAGGGCGCCAGTGGGTGGTGGAGCCTCTCTAGTCGCTAATCAGTCAGACTGGACTTGGCTGTTGCTAACTGCCTTCAGTGGACAGAGCCTCTAGACTCATCTGGAGCTGGGCCGCCGTAACCCGGGGCGTGCGCAGCCTCTGCGGGGCTCAGGCTTTTCCTCAGCGTGCCGGCCCGGCCTCAGCCCCCTGCAGGCCCTGTCTGTCGTCCACAGGTCAGAGTCCTCTTCAGTTCTCACTCGTCTCTCTGAGACGTTGCTGTTGCTGGTTATCCGGTGCAGGACTTGCGGTGGGCCGGGAGTCAGCGCCCCGGCCCTCGGTTCTAGCCTCGGTCTTAGGCAGGCGTGGAAGGCCTGCAAGTTTGGGCATCGCTAGCATTCTTGCTCCTCTGCTGGGCCAAGCAAAGTCTGCCTGGTCCCTGAGGCAGGGGAGGGCGTTTCTCTCCGGCAGGAGGAATTTTCCTGTCTCAGAAGGGTTTTGCTTTCTCCTTCTCCAGCAGCTGGGTACCAATGCTCCCAGCTGGGGGTGGTGAGGCCTCGACCCTGGGCTGGGCCTCCCTGCATCCAGGCTGAGGTCCCCTTTGCAGGAGGGCTTTCTGTCCGTCCTGTAGCCTTCAGAAGAGGACGCCTTTTGTTGTCTTTCTCTCTGAGGCAATGAATCTTTGACCCTTTGGGATTAAAAAGGTTGTCGGCCCTTCCCTAGCGACTTAGGATGGTTATTTCACAGGAAAGAAAGTTCCAAGAAAGGTGGTAGTGGTCTCATGCCGAGGGCCTCTGAAGGCAGGCGGGGTCCTCTCGGGTCTCTAGCCCTGTCTCCATGTCTGACGAGCACCACGGGCCCCATGAGAAGGCGGCTGCAGGTGCTCCTGTGGGCTCCCTTCCGGGCCGCAGCTCCTGGGTATTCTCAGCTGGCCGATAAATGGCTTTTAGAAACTTGCTAAAATTTTGGCTGCTTTCTTACCAGCTCTCATGGCCGCTGGTGTGTTGCCTTTACTCTGCCCCAGGGGGAAATGTTTTGTTTGATCTCTGCTTCCTCCAGTTGCTGTTAATTCTGCTCATTCAGTTGCCACATAAACCTTTACTCTCTGATAACCTCAGAAAAGGTTATGATGTTATCAATTATCTGGCTTCCTCACCCCCGCCCCCCATTCTTAGGGTGGGAGCCACATTCACTCCCATCTTCATTTTAAGTGCAGGAAGAACCTGAGAGGTTTGGCTGCTATGTTTAAAGTTTGTACATGGTAATGTTTGTCAGACCAGTCGGAATTTACTTTTATGGTTTCTTTTTTTTTTTGGTTCATCTCTCTTCTACATTCTGGTAAAAAGTATTTCTTATGGCTTTGTATGTTTTTGTTTACCCCATTGCCTTCTATAATCCAGCTGAATTTCTTTTTCTTAATGGTTAACTAATGGCTTCAACACCATTTACTAACTAGTTTCCCCAATGACTTGGATCACACAATTAAACATGTACTGAATTCCTACATGTATTCCTCACCCCCCCCAACCCTGGACCCTGTGTTTGTACTTCCAGGACTCTTGCTATGATATATGTGGTCAGTTGTCTGCAAAGATAAATGCCAGTCATTCCTCTCATTCTTGTATGTGGATGTTGCTCTCTCTCCAAGAGATGAAGACTTTGGCCTCTTCCCTCGAGTGTTCTCTGGCCTGAGAATTGCTTTGGTTGGGATTAATAGAAGGTTGTAGAGGTTATAGACGCCTTTTCTGGGCCTAGGGCTTAAGAGGATTGGCAGGTTCTGCGTTTTGTGGCTTCGAGTCTTGATTTACTGTGGAGGTAAGTTGGGCCACCGTGCTAGAGGGACCAGGTGGAGCAAATGATGTCCTGAAGCGAGAGAGCCCGCAGGAGGAGGAAGGATCTAGAAAATAAAAGGGGTGGCGTGGCCTGAGCATCTCAGCAGGCTCAACTGAGGGACCAGGTCTGTGCAGGATGCTGTCTTGGCTCGTCCAGACCAAACTGCATCTGCCTGACCAGGCCCACTTGCCAACCTGGAAGGAGAGGCTTTCCCAGCTGAGCCTGGCAAACCAACCCACTGGGTCATGAGCAGCTTAAGTGATGGTTTTGTCTTGGTTTTAGTGCCACTAAGTTTTGAGAGTGGGTGTGAGGGCTTCCCCAGTGACTCAGTGGTAAAGAATCCGCCTGCCAATGTAGGAGACGTGGGTTCAATCCCTGGTTCGGGAAGATCCCCTGGAGAAGGAAATGACAACCCACTCCAATACTCTTGCCTGGAGAATCCCATGGACAGAGGAGCCTGGCGGGTTGCAGTCCATGGGGTCACAAGCGTCAAGACACGAGTGAGAGATTAAACAAACAGCTGCCAACTCTTGGGAGTGTGGTTATGCAGTGATAAGTGACTAATGTGACCTGGATTTTTTTCAGTAAGGAACCAGAAATTGAAAGTGAGAGATGATGAATCAATGGTAGGAAGTAGAAGAGCACTGGGAATATTTGTTTAGTAATTTGGGGGAAATTGCTAGAGGAATTCAAAGGAAGTCCTTGCGAAAGCCCTCAGGACTAGTCAAAACGCAGAAAAGGTGGAAAAAAGTCATTTGTAAAAGACAGGTCCATGCAAAGTTGGGGATGTAGTTATACCCAAATAATCACAAGACAGATCTGAACATCTTGAAACCAGATACACCAGCCCTTGTTTCCAGTGAGCAGAAAACGGTGTCGATGTCTTTCTGCTGCATTGTGAGAGAGGTCCCTTCACCGTTGGAGATCTTGACTCCGCTTGTACTGTAGCTAGCTGACTGCAGGTGTGGGGGTTTTCTTCAGATAAGGCTAACCCCTGGCCAAGCCAGGCCTTGTGCTCACAGTCCGCTTTTAAACAATTTTCATTGGAGTATAATTGCTTTGCGACGCTGTTAGTTTCTGCTGCATAGCCATGTGGATCAGCTGTGCGTACACATATGTTCCCTTTCCTTAGCCCCCATCCCAGCCTCTAGGTCATCACAGGGCAGCGGGCTGAGCTCTCTGCCCGTCATAGGAGGCTCTCATTCCTTCGCTGTTTCACACGTGGTGGTGTGTATATACCAGCACCACTGTCTCAGTTCCCCCCACCATCTCCTTCCCCACTGTGTCCACAAGTCCGTTCTCTAGGCCTTTGTCTCTATTCCCGCCCTGCAAATTGGTTCCTCAGGACCATTTTTCTAGTATGTTGTGTATACTTCACCGTGTATAAGCGTTAATGTATGATATCTGTTGTTTTCTTCTGACTTACTTCACTCTATATGACAGACTCTAGGCTCATCCACGTCACTGACTCAGTGGCTTTCCTTTTTATGAGCGGGTAGTATTCCACTGTGTGTTTCCCACGGCTTCCTCATCCCTTTGTCTGCCGATGGGCATCTGGGTTGCTTCCGTGAGGTCCCCATTTTTTGAAGGACTCTTTGTGTATGCAGAGCATCAGGCACAATGAGAGGGGAGAGAGTTAAAACCGCCTGCGTCCCCAGCTACAAAACCCAACAGCCTGCCGGGTGGCGAGGCGCAGACGGGGTTCGTGAAGGCAGGTTTAGGCGTGCCCTCTGCTCCTGTCCCCCGAGGTGCTGAAACAAGACAGCAGCCCTTACGAGGCAAAGCCGGGCGGCCGGCAGCTGCGGGGCCTGCCCCTCTGACAGCTGAGCCGTGCGGTGGCTGAGTCACCTCCTCCACCCACAGCGCAGCCCAGGGCCCGGCGGAGGGTCCGGATGCCTGGGTTCCACGCAGCTGCCTCCCGGCACAGCAGCCCTGGGGTCATGAAGGGAAACCGATGGTCTCCGGGAAGAGTTCCAGGGGCCTCGTGAGACGTGCTGTGGATAAAGAGGGCGGGGGTGGGGGGTGGTGGACCGTGTTTGCCGTCACTCAGGAGTTATTTCCCATTTACAAGCCTGTGATCAGATCCTGGCCATTTGTTCTACCCACAATGACACGCCAGGAAAGGAGACTTGTAATGGAAAATTCTTTTCGACCTGTTTTTTTTTTTTTACGATTTCAGCAAAGATATAAACATCCTCATTTTTCACAGGAGAATAAAACTTGTGAAACATACATCCAGTGAGGCTTTGCAGCCTTTCAAGCAGAGAAAGATTACAAAAGTTGCTGCTTCAGAGTCTGAGCCTTTTCAACCTGAAAGCTGCTACTCTGAGGTCATCTACTTTTCATGTTACCGAAGGCATGGGTGAATCTTTAAAAAGCAATAAAATTCAAATAGCACCCACTGGGGACTAGGAAATAGGCTTTCAGAACAGGTGGATTCATTTAATTTCAGTCATGTTCAGTTTGAAAAGAAAGCAGGAGAGGGAAGTCCAGACAGAAGCTGAGAGGAGAAAAAGCAGGCTGGTTTGAGCGAGATGACCTTCAAGGGTCCTCGCCTGAGATCCAGCTTCTCAGAAACCCACAAAGGTAGACAGAGAACCAGAGCCACTGGGGAAGAAAAAATTCTGATAAGGTACACCCATAACAAACATCACAATTTTTGCATTTTTTTCGTCCTAACTTTTTGTTTCTTATTGGCATATAGGCTCAGTGGTGTCAACCAAAAATATATAGTTAGAGAGTTGCTTTGTTTGGTGGGAATGTTTAGGATTCAGAGCCCAGGAGACAATATCTCAGTAGCTCTGAGAAAACTGCTCCAAGGAGGCAGGAGAGGGGAGTCAGGCTATATACAAGTTTGCAACAAAGGGAGCAGGCAGTCTGAACATCAGGTGTCAAGTTAAGGAATTTAATGCAAGCCTCTGGGCTCACTAAATTCATTCTTTTCAGATGCACCTCAGCTATCTGGGGCCAGTTCTGTTTGCTTGTTCACCTCGCTTCTTGCGTTCCCCCAGTTCCTCAGGAATCACCGTTGGGAGGTGGCAGCAACGGCTAGATCAGTTTTGGGAGCCCTCATTCCCATTTGGAGGCCAGAACCACTGATGGCTGTGACATTTCTTGTTTATTAATAATGGTAGGAGATATTTTCATTCCACACATTGTGTTAATATGCAATATTTGCTTTTCTGATGTCACTCTGTATGATGGTCTCTGGGTCCATCCACATCTCCACAAATGACCCAATTTTGTTCCCTTTTGTGGCTGAGTAATAGAAGGAATTCATTGTTGAACTTGTGTTTTACAGGGCCTGGGAATTTAGACTCTGAGATTGGCTGGGGCAAGCTCTGCTTTTTCCAGCCATGACATAGTGGCTCAGAGTCACTACATGCTTGTCTAATTTTCTCATCTAAGAAAGGCCTTGATTCCCTTGCTACAGGTTCAACCAAATTTTAAACATGGAGACCATAGTTCTGTCATCAGAAGTCTTTTCATTACCATGCATCCACCAAAGATCCTGAAATAATGGCGCTGTATTTGCTTATAAACAGAACATGTGTTTCATGGGTTGTGAAAATGCCCACAGAAACAGCTTTTCTTCATATGGTCAGCCTGCAGTTTTGGAGGACGCCGAAAACCCTGCAGAGACGAGACTAACTGCCTGGGCTGGCAAGCCTGTATGCTGTGGCTTTTGCATGAAGTAGTTGAGCAGGATCTTAACCTGAGTTTTGCATCTGACTTCCCTACCAATGCCAAGAGGTCTCTAGGAGCAAATGTGTATCTGACATCTATTTAGCCCTGTCAGGGGTTGTCATGGAAGCCAAGGTGATATTGACTTGAGCAAGGTCCTTTGAGGAGAGGTGGCGGGGGGAGGACTGGATGTAGCCGCTGATTCTATTTTCATGTCTGCCTGCTGTTTGCCAACAGGTTAAGTTTCTCCCATCTCCTTGTCAGCACTTCCCAAGGTCTCCCCTCCTGCAGGGCATCTGCTGATACCAGAGGAGTTCAGGCTTAACTGGTGGTAGTGATGACAACAGATACGCCAGAGATGCACACTTCCGTCTCCACTTGCTGTAGTTGCAAGTTTTTTCCCGCCCACTCTTGGCCTTTTAAGTTTTATGTTGGTGCATGGTGGTTTAGAAGGAGAAGACTCAGTCTTTTAAAAGGATATCCTGAATCGTATTTCTCAAGTGTGAAAGAGCAGAAAAAGATAGATAACAGATGCCAAAGAAGTTTGAAAGCTGAAGATGTCCATTGGAACTGTAATGGATAAAGACTCACAATAGCCGGCATATAATAGCCTGAGCAATCTCTGAGGGCAAACACTGGAATTATAAGAGCAGCAATTTACTGACCTATCCATTAGATTCTAAGTCTTTAGAGTAGGATTGAGATTTGAAAACTCTGACACGGCTTTATCCATTACTGTAATTCATTGCTGGGAAATATATTTAAATCAAGTTTCAGTCTCAAGTTCCAAATTTGTAGATGAACTCTACAGAACTGTTTCCTGAGCTTAAAAAAATGACTAAATACTCTGGTTTTCTGAAAGCAAACACCTGAGACACTTCCAACGACGAAGGCCATTTTGCAGCCCTCTGGGCTTGAGTCCCGCAGATGCACACTCAGGCCCGTAGCCGCTGCCTTTCCTCCTCCCCCCAGCAGGCTTCTGTTCCTGCTTCTAAGCTCAAATTCTTAATATGTGCTAAGTCCTGTGCAAAACGGGTTACCCGGCTTGTCCCAGAAATCCTGCAAGGTAGCCACTGGCTGTATCTCCATTTTACAGACAAGACACCCAAGGGATAGAGTGGTGACCCAGCTAATGGTTGAAAGCGATTTCCTGAAACTGTGCTTTTACTACCATCCAGCTGGCCTTCCCAACCAACAAGACTAGCAACCCATACTCTGCCAGTTGCCTTTATTTTCATTATAAACTGCATTTAAAAAATCTAATATTTTAGGAAATTGTTTTAAAATGTTTTCCATCTATTTACCTATGGAAAAGTGTATTTTTATCCATCATCTCCCAGTGATTGGTTAGGTATACAGGTATGTAGATTTATAGATCTACAGCTCTATATAGCCATCTGAAAGTAACTGATTGCCTCCAAAGGAATAAAAATTAAGTAACATGGATGAGGGTGAGAGGGTTAATATATTGAAATTTTTTATATATATATTTATATTACCTCAGTTCAGATGCTCAGTTGTGTTCAACTCTTTGTGACCCCATGGACTGCAGCATTTCAGGCTTCCCTGTCCATCACCAACTCCTGGAGCTTGCTTAGACTCATGTCCATCAAGTCAGTGATGCCATCCAACCATCTCAACCTCTTGTCCCCTTCTCCTCCTGCCTTCAATCTTTCCCAGCATCAGGGTCTTTTCCAGGGAGTAAGTTCTTTGCGTCAGGTGGCCAAAGTACTAGAGTTCAGCTTCAGCATCAGTTCTTCCAATGAATATTCAGGACTGATTCCCTTTAGGATGGACTGGTTGGATCTCCTTGCAGTCCAAGATACTCTTTCTTTTAAAAATTGTTATTTATTTATTTTCATTTATTTTTATTAGTTGGAGGCTAATTACTTTACAATATTGTAGTGGTTTTTGCCATACATTGACATGAATGAGCCATGGATTTACATGTGTAAATCCAAGATACTCTTAAGAATCTTCTCCAATATCACAATTCTCAAAAGCAATTTAAAATCTAATCAAAGAATAACAACAACATAGAAATGTATTCCCCTAGAAGAATGTTGGCTTTCCAGCAGATAAGAAATTACAACTGGGATACTTTTTATGTACCATCAATAACACATTATTAGCCACATTTCTTCACAACTTAATTGACACTAACAATTCAATTCCAGGGATCAATTCATTACGTTTTAATTCTTCTAGCATGTGTCATACCTTCTTACCCTTAAAAAGAGATGAGTTTTTTTAAGTGCCTTGTCATTCACCATTCTACAAGCTAATGCTGCTTTATTAAACCTCACTCAAAGAATGCAAGCTTCTAACTTACAGAGTTCAGCTTGATAAGCTGGATTTCAGCAAAGCACTACCCCGTAGGCTGCCTGGCACAGGGCAGAAATGCACGGCTGGGTTTCCTGGAGGGCTTTAGCTAAAGTCACCATGCTGCTCCTCGATTCTCTGAATGTTTGTTCACTCACTTCTTCATTCATTTTTTCAGCTTTGCTCGGGGTTAATTAGGTTCTTTTCAGGTGTCCAGTCACCCTCAAGTCATGACAATATATGGAGAGTTGTGGGAGCGAAGGAAGGCATTTCAGCAGACACAAAAGCAGTTCTACTAACCTATTAAATTCCAGGAGCCTCAGCCTCTCCTCACTCTGGGTCAAATGGTGGGCATGGCAGGCTCCATCTTAGCATAAAATGCCAGGCATTCTTTTAGACTCAGATGCAACTCCGTTTAGGCTTCTATTTGATCACTGCATCATGCTTTCTGTAACCAGCTGGAGTTTTGGGCTTTAATACAGAACAATTTTTGGATGAATCATGCTGGGGCCACTATAGGCATCTCATCTGAGTAACTCAATCTGTTTACCAGTTTGATCTTTAGAATAGTTGAGCATGCATAACCTCTGTTGTGCCTAATACAATACACATTTTCACAATATTCTCCAGGCAGGAAAAACAAATTGCATATCTGTTCGTCATGAGCAACACTATACAAAATGGCTCATGCCCTCTGGGTTCTAGGATTTCAGGGGCTGGATTTGAATGCTGGATTTGCCTCTAGTTTGTCCTGGTACGAGATCATTCAAGCTAAGTCACACCTGACTCATTTCTAAAGAGGGTTTCTTGTAAGGATTAAAGCATATAAAGTAAATACAGAGAAGGGCATCTAATAATCACTGAATATGCGTTAGCTCTTATTTTTGTGGTTGATGCTCTTTTTTTTTTTTTAAACCCCCTCCAGTTTTAATGAGAAAAAATTGACCAAACACTGTATAAGTTTAAGATGTATAGTATGATGGTTTGATTTGTATATATTGTGAAATGATGACCCTTAATTCCCAGAGAATACTCTCAGATCCCATGTTCTTTTCCACTATGGTTTGTTACACGATATTGAGTATAGATCTCTGTGCCATCCAGGCGGGCCTTGTGTATCCATGCTATATATCATGGTTTGCCTCTGGCAATCCCAAACTTTCAGCCTTTCCCGCCCCTACCTCACCTCCCACCCCCGGCAACCACACGTCTGCTCTCTCTGTGAGTCTGTTTCCGTTTCATGAATATGTTCACTTGTGGAGTATTTTAGCCTCCACATATAAGTAATATCATGTGGTATTACTCTTTTAGCTTTCTTAATTCACTCAGTATGATCATCACTAGATCCATCGATGTTGCTGCAAATGGCATTATTTCACTCTTTTGTGGCTGGGTAATATTCCACCGTATACGTCTCTGCTGTGCTTCGTCGCTTAGCCATATACACGCACACTACATTTTATCCATTCATCTTTCAGTGAACGTGTGGGATGTTTCCACGTCTGGGCTGTTGCAATTAGTGCTTTTGTGAGCACAGGTAAATCTTCAGACTTTTAATTTGAGTTTGTAAATAGTCAAGCTTTTAGAGGATTATTTTATAATTGGGAGAATAATCTGAAGTGCCTTCTGCTGCAGAGCTTTTTTTTTTTTTTTTTTCTTTTTTTAAGGCAAGTGCCATGAACTTGACTGTGCTTGCACTGACTTAAGTGACAGGTGTCATGATCTTGAAACGGAACATCAAGGTTGAGTGTACTGGCTGAGAAATGCTTGCTGAGGCAGATATATTAAACCCATGCATTGCAGCTATCACAAAGGAGAGTTCTCATTGCGTGACAGACATTTCTTGACCAGGAAATTGTATTTAAATGTCTTTCATGTTTACACAATTTACAAGTGGGGCAATTACTGTATCTCACCCTGAGTAATCTATTAAAATACTAGAACCTCCCTTCTTGGCCTTTCCTGCTGCTGCTCCCTCCTAATTCTTCCTACTCTCCTGGACCCTAAATGTGTAAAGCAATTAAGAATGATTTTTCAAGGTTTTACACAAGTTTCCACCTCCCCGCCCCCCTAGAATTTTATTTCTTCTCATTTCTCACCAGGAAAGCTACTGTCTGTTGAAACCCCACTAAAATTTTTCTAGAGGGAAGCCTTCCTTTATCCCTTCTTACCTACATAAAAATAGAAAGCACATCAGAGTTATTTTGAATTCCTAGAAATGAGTGCCATATTTGACACCATAAATACAAAATGTGTGTGTATCAGTTGACTAACAGCTATCGTTGAAACCTGAACAAATATAGGGTCAAGGTTACATCTTTGGACTTTTGCTTTAGAATGTTATCCTAACCTGGGTTCCTTGATACAGACTCCATCTGCAATGTAGAAAACCTGGGTTTGATCCCTGGGTCGGGAAGATTCCCTGGAGAAGAAAATGGCAACCCACTCCAGTATACTTGTTTGGAGAATTCCATGGACAGAGGAGCCTGGCAGGCTATGGTTCATGGGGTCACAAAGAATCGGACACAACTGAGCTAATTAATTGTTGGCTTTTCCTCAGTATGATTAATATTAATTTGCTTTTGCTTTTTTACTCAATATTTATAAGAATTCTTGTAATTATGGGATCTAACTGACAACTTTAGAGAAATTTTTCTTCTATTGAAGACCAATTAATATCATTATTCTGAAATATTCTCTTGTGGCACAAATAAATATTAGATCTAGTCAAAGAAACAGAGTGAAACTATTTATCGCAAAACTAATGAAGAGCTCTAATGTTCAGCTCACCTGATCTTGTGACTCTGAGTGTCTATAACGGAATCCCACCTTCTATGTAAAATGGAAATGGCCTGAGTCATTACAAACTAGTATTTATCGCTCTGTGGCCAGTGGTTGCCCATGTTTAACCATGGTGACCTTTCATCCTAGTTTAAATTTTTTTGAAAGTAGCTTGGATATCATTTTGCATCTTTCCAATGCAAAACAGATCTATGGTTTGACTTTCTAATGACCTTTTGTTTTTAAAGTTTTGTTTAGTTTTGTCTGTGCTGGGTCTGCGATGCTGCGAGGGCTTCTCTCTACTCGATGGGAGTGGGGCTATGCTCCGGTTTCATGCTTGGACGTCTCACCGCAGGGACTTCTCTTGGGTGTGCGGGTTTCAGCAGTTGCAGTTGTGGGCTCACTCCTCGCGGCTCCCAGGCTCTAGAGCGCAGGCCTACCGGTTGCGGTTGCAGGGGCTTAGTTGCTCTGTGGTATGTGGGATCTTCAGATCAGGGATCTAGCCTGTGTTGGCAAGCCGATTCTTTACCACTGAGCCACCAGGGAAGCCCTTGAATGACATGTTAAGTTCCCTCATTAGGAGTTAGTCAACTTTACCTAAACATAGGCAGGTGGAATGAGGTGAAAGGTCTCCATATAAAAATATGTATTTATTTACTAATTAATTTCTGTAGAACATTCTGTTCCAAGGCAAACCTTCCCTATAATAAAATCATTTGGGAAAAAACACCTACTGCTAGCTTGCACTTGGCAAGTGACCATGGATCTTAATATTGTATTCTCCCAGAAACCAAAAAAAGAACAATGATCTCAGAAAGGCCTGTTGTTTTGGCAAGCAGTGAAATGCAATTGCATTTCTACATGTGGAGTAGCAGTTGGTACTTTATAAATGGTTAATGCTGGTATGATTCCAGGAGGCATTAGAAATATTAGTCGGTAGCACATTACAACTCAGCAGTTCTGCACATAACCAAGAGTTGGGTGGCATCCATAGAGAATATTTATTACGTAGCCAGGAACTTGAGCAGAGAAGGCAATGGCTCCCCACTCCAGTCCTCTTGCCTGGAAAGTCCCATGGACGGAGGAGCCTGGTGGGCTGCAGTCCATGGGGTCACGAAGAGTCGGACACGACTGAGCGACTTCACTTTCACTTTTCGCTTTCATGCATTGGAGAAGGAAATGGCAACCCACTCCAGTGTTCTTGCCTGGAGAATCCCAGGGATGGGGGAGCCCGGTGGGCTGCCGTCTATGGGGTCGCACAGAGTCAGACTCAACTGAAGTGACTTAGCAGTAGCAGCAGGAACTTGAGAATATGTTTCTGGAAGCAAAATTAGATGGTAATGAACAGTGTGCCAAAATAGCTATAAAGGAAAATTATTTATTGGAAAAATAAATGCATGTGGACATGGACGATAGTTCTAACAATCGTTAAACCTGTTCAGATTTTAAAAGAAACAAAATGGTTTTAACAATGGCTGTCAAAGTACTAAAGTCTAGTTGACATTTGATGTTTTTCCTCAAATTTCTCACTTTGGAATTTGACTGTATATACACACACGCATATAGGTGTCTGCATACATAGGCGCATGCATGTATCCTTCTAAACTTTTATATTTTAATTTTTAAAAAATATTTTAATATTGTGTGGTAATAATTAATGAAGGAGAGTAGAGAATCTAGAAACACACCAACAGATAGTCTTTCATTTTTACTAGTGTGGTCAATTTAATGCCACATGTTTTAAGCATGTGCTACTTTCAATAAACGTTTAGGATTTTATCATAAATATTAATAGGTGCGTATTCTTTTTTCATTTATTTTTATTGGAGTACAATCACTTTATAGCGTTGTAGTGGTTTCTGCTGTGCCTCCGAGTGAATCAACCGTATGTACACGCATCTCCCCTCTTGCGGATTCCCTGTCCTTTAGGTCACCACAGAGCCCTGAGTTAGACAGTTCCCTGTGCTATTCAGCACGTTCTCACTAGTGACCCCTTTTAAACATAGAATCAGGAGTGTATTTGTGTCAGTTCTAAGCTCCCGGTTTATCCTACCCTCCTTTCCCCTAGACATCTTTATCTATCAAAGCTATACGATGTTCCATAAACTGCAGTTCAAGGCTGATCATGTTGGAAGACTGAAAAGTTCATCCAGTTTGGTTTAAGTTGAAAATATTTTTGAGGATCTGCCATTACTCATCGGACATTTCACGTAGGCAACTTTTTCATTCAAGGAAAGCCAACTGTGACAGAAGCAGAGTTGTGGTTGTCTGCAGCTTGACGTGGAAGACGGGTAGTGTGCGCGCGTTCCCGGGGCGGCCGGCGGAAGGCGGCCGGCAGCGAGTGGCCTGGAGAGCCAAGCCTTCATCCTCCGACTCCCAGGGGCCGGCTGTGCCTGCGGGGCCCGAGGCGGCATCGCCGCGTTCCCGGTGAGTGTGCGCACATCAGGGGGCCCCAAGTTCAGACCCGGCCCCGCCGCTTACCCAAAATGTAAAGCTGGGCATGTGGTTTCACGTCTCTTCCACTTCCCAGCCAGTGACGGGAGCCCCGGCAAGGCCGTCCCGGGGCTGGAGCGGGTGATGCAGGTGAGCGCTGAGCCGCCGCCGGCGGTGGAGGAAGCCCTCGGCAACCGGGCAGCCGTCGTCACTGCGCTCTGCCCGGGTAACGGCCTCCTCCCCGAAGGTTAGAGAAGCGACATTCCCAACCGCAGAGGCTGGCAAGCCGCGTTCTTGTCAACTGCACGCTGGAGAGGGTGGCTTTCCTCTTTACACTTGGCATGGTGACCTCTAGTCATGTCCACGTTCCTACAGAGAGTGTCATTGTTGTTTAGTTCTTTTTTATGGCTGCGTAGTAGAAAGGAAAAGACAAATACCGTAGGATATCACTTAGATGTGAGGTTTCAGATACAACGCAAGTGAACCTCTCTGCGGAACAGAAACAAAAGCATGGACCCAGAAAATAGATTAATGTGCCCAGGGAGGTGGAGTTTGGCGGAGGGGTAGAGGGGAGGCTGGGGTAGGAGATGAACCTTTTTACATATATGGATAAATGGATAAACAAGGCCCTACTGTATAGGATAGAGAACTGTACTCAATATCCTCTATAAACTATAATGGGAAAAAAAAAATATATATATATATATATAACTGGATCACTTTGGTGTACAGCAAAATGAACGCAACAATATAAATCAATTATACTTCAATACAGATTGATCAGAAAAAAGTTCTTAAAAGAGTACCTCCGTGTCTTGACTAAGTGCTTCCTCCTCCCACTGTGAATGAAATCGGTTAATTACACCTCCGGCAATCAAATTAGATTATATCAGTCTATCAGTTCCTTTTATATTTGGCATGTATTCCTTGGGCAAACATAATTTCAACAGTATTTTCCTTGTAAATAGCGGTTTGCTCCTAGAACTAACATTCTTTCTTTGCTCTGGCTCTCATGAGTCCAGGCCAGGCAAACTAAGGCTTCACACACACACTTGCAAAAAAAAAAAAAAAAAAAACACAAAACCGTGTTTCATACCACTGATTACTGCTTAGGCTGGGAAGCCCACAATTTAATTATTGGATTAACCACACTAATCATCTCCTTGAACCAGCTGTCCAATTGCCAAATTGTACCAACACAGAGGAGTAGCAGTCAGCTTGTGGAGAAATTCTAAGTCATTACAAGCAATTAGCAGGAAGCAGTATAGCTATGACTAAAGATTTATTTTGGACTCAGACTCTCTGAGCTGAAATTCTGGCTGTCTGCTGCTGTGGGATTTTCAGCATTTACTGTACCTTTCTATTTCTTTTTTTTTTAATCTTGGACAATCGCTGAAGTGTATGAAGTGTTAATTGCTCATCAAGTCTGACTCTTGAGACCCCATGGACTGGAGCCTACCAGGCTCTTCTGTCCATGGAATTCTCCAGGCAAGAATACTGGAGTGGGTAGCCATTCCCTTCTCCAGGGCTTCAAACCCGAGGGATTGAACTTAGGTCTCCCCCATTGCAGGCAGATTCTTTACCATCTGAACCACCAGGGAAGCCTGAAGTATATAAGTGAAGTGTCCACAAATCACTCAGCACAGATTCTGTCATTTAAGCATGTAAAACTGAAATGATGTTATTATTATTATGATTTATCCAAAGACATGTTATCTCTGGTGACAGTTACTAAATTCTGTTTTCTTTCCTATAGTCGCAAGTTTCTCCCTTTTCCTTATATTTTTTTAATGTCAGAAAAAAAAAACACCCCAACAAATTGGCACAGTTCCAAGTGAGTCAACCCCAATCTATTGGAAGGCAGTGAGCGGCAGGACCTACAGCAGTGGGTGAAAGGTCTTCACGAAAAATGTCTACAATTAGGAATATTACATATGGAGCTAAATGACTTAAAAAAATCCATTAGTGCATAAATACCAAATTAGGACACCTGTTACCGATGGTATTTGAATACGTATGTACTAACATTGACTAGAATGTCCTTTGCCTTTCCATGAAGGGAATCTTGTTACTCTTGAGGGTGTACTAAGACTTGGCGAATCAGTGCCCTTCTGGAGAATGTAACCATGCTCTCTGGAGCTGGCCCACAGGCACTCAATTATTTAGAGAATCTTGGGCACATGGCCTATCAGCTCTTGGATGGTAACTCAGAAGTCACGGGGGCTGCCTATCTGAGCTGCTAAGAAGAGGAATGTTCTACATCAGACATTGATGTGTAGCACGTGATGCCCTGAAGTCTCCAGTCATCCTCTGGTCTAGCCTTTGCCTCAATTGTGTAGCGATTCATAGAACACACTGTGGATTCTGTAGTTCCCTACAGTGTGAATTTCTACTAAGTCACATGTAGCTCTTTGGTCAGATGCATTTCTTTAGGACTAGACCTGCTGTACTATTAGGTTGACCAAAAAGTTCATTTTAGCTTTTTGGTAAGATGTAATGGCCTTCCCTGGTAGCAAAGTGGTAAAGAATTTGCTTGCTAATGAGGGGAGGATGTGGGTTTGATCCCTGAGTCGGGAAGATCCCCTGGAGCAGGGAATGGCAACCCACTCGTTTTCTTGCCTGAAAAAGCTCTTTAACAGACGAATCTGGTGGGCTACTGTCCATGGGGTCACAAAGAGTCAGACATGACTGAGCGACTGAGCACACGGGCATGCATGGAAAAACCCAAACAAACTTTTTGGCCAACCCCATGTTTTAAAAAAAAAAGTATTTAGAAATATGACATTACATGGGAAATAATCATTATCACTTTACATATTTTTGACCCCCATCTAGTCAAAGCTATGGTTTTTCCAGTAGTCATGTATGGATGTCATGTATGGATAAAGAAAGCTGAGTGCCAAAGAATTGATGCTTTTGAACTGTGGTGTTGGAGAAGACTCTTGAGAGTCCCTTGGACTGCAAGGAGATACAACCAGTCCATCCTAAAGGAGATCAGTCCTGGGTGTTCATTGGAAGGACTGATGCTGAAGCTGAAACTCCAATACTTTGGTCACCTGATGTGAAGAATTGACTCATTTGAAAAGACCCTGATGCTGGGAAAGATTGAAGGCAGGAGGAGAAGGGGACAACAGAGGATGAGATGGTTGGATGGCATCATTGACTCAATGGACTTGAGTTTGAGTAAACTCTGGGAGTTGGTGATGGACAGGGAGGCCAGGTGTGTTGCAGTCTATGGGGTCACAGAGACATGACTGAGCAATTTAACTGTACTGAAACCTTTGTGTAATGAGTTCACTTGATCCTTAAAATCATCTTGGATGCGTGGCAGGTGTCTTGCCGAAACAATGCAGCCAATAAGTGGCAAACGATGCTGTGAATCCAGGACTTTGACTTGAAATTCCCTATGCTTCACTATGGGCTTCCCTGGTGGCTTAGGTGGCAAAGAATCTCCCTGCAATGCAGGAGATCCAGGTTCAATCCCTGGGTGGGGAACATCCCCTGGAGAAAGGAATGGTTACCCACTCCAGTATTCTTGCCTGGAGAATTCCATGGACAGAGGAGTCAGGCGGGCTACAGTCCATGGGGTCGCAAAGACACAACTCAGCAACTACCACACACGAACACATGCTTCACTATACCTCATTCTCCCTAAGCCACGCATTACATCACTCATGGAAGTGTAAGTTTAAAAATGACCCTACCTCACCTCTTGTTTAGTCACTGAGTCTTGTTGGACTCTTTTGACCACACTGACCATAGCCCGTCAGGCTCCTCGGTCCATGGGATTTCCCAGGCAAGAATACAGGAGTGGGTTGCCCTTTCCTTCTCCAGGGCATCGTCCCCACCCAGGGGTTGAACCTGCATCTCTTACATTGACAGATAGATTCTTTACCAACTGAGACACCAGGGAAGCCCCCATCTTACCTCTCCTCCCAAATTTCCATGCTCTCTGCTACCTTCCAAAGTCATGGCCTTCATTCACGTCTCCACCCCCTTTGTAGCAGACCAAGATATCTGAAAACTACTGTACAGGAAGAGCGTTGCAGAGCTGAACAAAATGCAGACGTCCAGGGCTTTGTGATCCAGGCAGTCTGGTATCGCTTCCTAAGAAACCTGGCAGTCGGTGCTGACGCTAATGACTCTGCCTCTTGACCTTTGCTTCCAGGTAGATTCCCGAGCCCTCTGTTTCAATCCTGCCACCTCTCCTGACTCACTGTGCTTCTGGCTTCCACAAACGCCTAAACCTAGATCCTCCTCTTCCTCTTCATTCCACCTCCGCTTTCTTTATTTCCATTCTAATATACAGTGAAACACTTTCCGAGAAAGAAACCCGACCTGTTACAAGCAAGATAATCAGGTTTATGTCTTCTTAATTATAGTTGATTTATTATTGCCTTCCTTTTCAAACCTGTCAATCCTAAAGGAAGTCAAGCCTGGAGATTTACTGGAAGGACTGAAGCTGAAGCTCCAATCCTTTGGCCACCTGATGCAAAGAGCTGACTTACTGGAAAAGACCCTGATGCTGGGAAAGATTGAGGGCAGGAGGACGAGGGTGAGATGGTGGATTTGAGCAAACTCTGGGAGATAGTGAAGGACAGGGAAGCCTGACATACTGCAGTCCATGGGGTCGCAAAGAGTCAGACACGATTTAGTGACTGAACATCAACAAATTATTGCCCTCAGAATCTCATCCCCTAAGAGCTGGTCCCCTCTTTCCCTGGGCCTCCACAGTTCCCTCAAGGGTAATGATATTCTAGCCCAGGGGTCCCCAACCTCCTGGATCTAATGCCTGATGATCTGAGGTGGAGCTGATGTAATAATAAAAGAAATAAAGTGCACAATAAATGTAATGTGCTTGAATCATCCCCAAACCACCCCTCACCCTGGTCCTTGGGAAAAATTGTCTTCCATGAAACTGGGCCCTGGTGCTAAAAATGCTGGGATGGACCTCTAGGGCTTCCTTTTAGCTTCTTTTGGAAGGTCCAAGGAATGTGCAGCCTTTCATGGGCAATTGCGTCCTAGTCAGAGATGCATGAAATTGTCAGCCTTGATTCGTGGACTGCTCTCAATCCTGGTTACAAAATTCCCCAAACCAGAGACCCACCATGCACGAGAAAGTATAAGATGTTAATGTTTTCAAACAGGGCCCGAGTGTCCTTTCAGCACTCCTCCATGATTATTCATTAGTCATTCAGCTTCAGATCATCGTCGCTGTCTGTGTGTTTTCCAGGTCCTAATTAAACATGTTGACTGTGCCTCTGATGAGCCAAAATCACTGATGCCTTATCCACAGGTTATGTCTCCCGTAATTACCAAGCTGTGTCGGTCAGAGGAGGAGCCCAGCAGTGGCTTCATCTTTCCAGCTGGAGAGTTTAGAATCACATGACTGCATCCCTGTTGTTAGCACACCCTGACGTGGGCTGTGGATATCCCCTGCCCACTGAATCACAACCAAGTCCTTTTCTGACATAGTGACTTGGTGGATGGACTAGATTTCTTCCTTAATACCCCACCCAGATATGCACTGGAACGTTTCTGGGCTATGTTTTTTTCTTTTAGCTTTTTATTTTGTATTGGGGTACAGCCAATCAGCAGTGTTGTGATAGTTTCAGGTGAGCAGAAAAGTGACGTACCAATTTGTATACCTGGATCCACTCTCCCCCAAACTCCTCTCGCTTCCGGGCTGCCACATAGTATTGAGCAGAGTTCCCTGTGCTGTGAGTAGGTCCTTGTTGATTATCCATTTTATATAGAGCGGTGGGTACATGTTCTGGACTTTAGCAAGGACATCTGGTGGCTGGGATGTGCGATACTGTAGTTTTGATTTGGTCTACAGACCAGAATTCCACTTTTCATGTCCTGCTAATAAGATGCAGCATCACAGACCAACCCAATATGCGGCCAGAGGCCTCCATGTTTCTCCCTTAGACACTCTACAGCTGAAGAGGGTGTTGCTGTCTTGGCAGAGTCATGTTTTAGACCAAGGTTAGCCTCCTTGAACCTCTATCCCACCCAGTTTTCCCTTTCTGACCAAGAATTGGGTTGGCTAAAAAGTTCATTTGAGGTTTTCAGAAAAACCCAAATGAATTTTTGGCTAACACAATGCCTAAAGTCTTGGAATCACTCTCATCTAGTTATACTGAATTTTGAGATAAATTGCCCATCTTTCACGTGTATCACCAGTGGATACCATCGTTTAGAAAAAAAAGTAAAGGTGGCCGTGTAACTTGGGTCTAATCACTTCCTTAGAGCAGTGGTGGGCTGAGAACGTGGCCCTGTCTCGTGTTGCAAGAGCTGGAGTGGGAATGGAGTACGTTTGATTGGCTGACTATGGCTAAGACGTATGGAGCAACGGGCAAGATAACTCACACCCAGGATCGTGAGTGAACTGAAAGGCAGTTAATTCTAAAATGTCCAGAACGGCAGAGGAGTTGGTGAGATCCCGGAAGGGCACCTAAAATCATATGATTGGCTAAAACAAAAGTTGAACGGCAACATGTGTGTGAATGGGTGGGTTTAAAATAGTGAATTCTGAAGGCCGAGCAGAAATGTTCCAGAAAGCTACAGAGCACGGACAGGGTCAGGTTTTAGGGAAAGCTCATGGTGGATCCCCTGACCTGGGAGGCCGAATCCAAACCCATGGGCCAGCATGAAGAAGGCTGGATTCCTTGACTCTCAGAGAAGCATCTGATCTTTCCAGAGCTTTCTGATTACTTGCCCAAAGCGATTAATTTCAGCTGAGCAAACGACACCACAGGCCAGGGCATTTGGAAAAGATCTCTAAAGTAACATAGTCTCGACTGTTTGCGGCATGAATTTCAATGACTGGCTAAGCTTTGATCCTACAGTCTTCTGGTACAATGGTGATGGTAGACTTAGTCATTTTCAGTGTAATGGTACTATGAGAACTAGATATTTCTACCTGTCTCCTGCATTTAGGTCACTTATATTTCCTGTATTTGTACAAGTTATTGTCTCTAAGAGTATGGACTTCCTGTCATCTTGAAAAATACACCAACAACTAGCAAAGAATTAACACGTAAGGGCCATTAATCTCAAGAGAGACTATGTGTGGGCAATTATTCCCTCTCCTGCTTCACCGGCCCCGAAGGGATTTCTGTATGAGGAATTAGGAAGTAGCTGCTAGTCAGTGTACGGTTCCGTTGGTTTGTTTTGACAGCTTCTACCTACACTGTATTAATTTCTTCACAGTTGGGCTAGCCGTCATAAATTTCCTAGTGAAAACTACTTAGGGCTCTCCAGCCTACGTGGTTCTTTATTCCATTCAAAGATCTGTATTGTTGATCACTACCATTTGGGGGGCTGTTTTTGAATCGATGTAGAATTAGCACATATATATGGGATCTAGAAAATGGTACTGATGAGCCTGTTGGCAGGGCAGGAATAGTGACGCAGACAGACAATGAATGTGTGGACACAGCCGGGGAAGGAGAAGTGGGGGGAATTGGGAGATTAGCATTGACACACACTACCTGTGTCAAACAGCTAGAGGGAGGGTGCAGTACAGTAGAGGGTCCGCTCGGGGATGACCCAGAGGGGTAGGATGAGCAGGGGGTGGGAGAGAGGCTCCAGAGGGCAGGGATACATGTATACCTAGAGCTGATTCAGGTTGGTGTACAGCAGAAAGCTAACACAACACTGCATGTCAACTATACTCCAATAAATAGTGAGTCCGAATTGCAGATAAAATCAGTTTGCTATCACTGATAGCAAATAAAGAGTTTCTTTCTTCCTGTGGTCAGTATTTCCCACGTTGATGCTGCTGCATTCAGGCAGTTCACAGCTGAGAAGATAATGAGTTGCCTGCATTGTCATCAGCCTTGTTTTAGATAAGTGACTCAAATGACGTATGTATACAGAGCTAGGGTCAGCGTGTGTTTATATTGTTGTCTGTCATAAACAGAGCATCCCAGGAGACTCGTGATCGTGACAAAGAAACAATAACTTCTGATCCAAAACAGAGATTACATGTACCCCGAACCAGGGCCTTTCCCAGTGTGCGGTGTATGGCGGTGTATGTGCGGTGTATGGCGCCCTAAGGCCAGGCAACTGGGTGATTGCTGTCACTGCCTTGGGCTCTCAGCTCTATCCAGAGGAGACTTCTCTTTCTCCGTGATTTTATCATAGTCACTATTCCGGAAACTACCAAGCCTTATCATCCACACACAACTAAGCAATTACTGATTCCACCTGCTCCCCTCCAAGTCTGAGAATGACTATTTAATACACAACAGAGTTGAAACGGTCATTAAAGCTGAACCAACAGTAAACACTGACATGAGAGGTGACTTCAGGATCTGCTAGACATGGTCACTCAGCTACGGCTGGGCTTCGTTATCACCAACTTTTATAAGCACGTGGAGGGACATGACTCAAGCTGTCGTCACTGGAGCTCAATGGGGAAGGTAGGGCAAAGACCATCATCTACAGGGTCAGTTCATAGGGGATTCACATGTTCACCAGCCCTTTAGAGTGAAATTACAGAGTCAAAATCCTACAGAGAAAATCCGCAGCTCTGAGGTAGAAACAGATCTTTTAGTTCTGCTTGCAGAATTACCTGGTGAAATCACGGCTCAAAATTATAGAGCTAGGAATGGAATGGAAACCCGGAAAGTAAGGCTTCAGAGTGTCTGCAGCTAACTTCTATTTTACTTCAAAATAACAAATGTATATTGTATGTTCCTCACGTGAAACATACAATGCCTATTTGAATTTCTGGTGGTTAAGATGGTAAAGAATCTGCCTGCATTGCAGGAGGTGTGGGTTCGATCTCTGGGTTGGGAACTTCCCCTGGAGAAGGGAATGGCTACCCACTCCAGTATTCTGGCCTGGAGAATTCCGTGGACAGAGGAGCCTGGTGGGCTGTAGTCCATGGGATTGAAAAGAGTCAGACATGACTGAGCGACTGACACTTTCACACATTCTGTGTCAGATCCTACGAGGCAGGCACTGATGACAGAGCAAGAAGCAAGGTTGTAACCCAGGTATGCAGGTATTCAGTTATTTCTAACCCACTGCAATTCTGATGGCTCTCTGGGGAAAAAGAAGAGGATGCTGACAAAAATGCAGCCCTAAGTCCTGACATAGGTCAGAAGAAGCAAATTTCCAGGTGTGTCTTTGAGGATAAGTTGGAGTTTCCTGGCAGGCTGGGAGGAGGGAGATGCAGAGGCATCAGTCAGCGTGAACACATGTGACATAAATAATCGTGGAAGATACACATTCTCCCAGAATTCAGACTCTACCACACACTCTTCCTGGTTCCCGATCCAGTCACTCTGTCGGGTACTGTACGAAGTGCTTTAGTGTTACAGACCCAGTTAATGCTCCCAGAAGTACTATGAGCTAAGTATTACAGGTTCACTTTATGGCTAAGAAGCAAAGGAGCAAAATTTGCCTTGTCACTGGTCATGACTAGCTGTTGACAGTGCACTGTTCTGAGCTCTTTCTGCTGCTCTGCTGAGTCTTTATTCTTTGCATGAGGCCCTGTTTGTGTCCTCATCCGTCTTCACCAGGCACTGACCCCAGGGTTTGTGCAGCTCAAGGTGAGATGAATGCTTCTCTGTCATTCTGCTCTGGGGCCACAATCCTTGGACGTTCACATACTCCAGCCAACTCCTGTTTTCAAATAAGAAGCGGGAGCATCCATTGAACAGGAATACAAAAGTACTCCCTAGCCTGTGAAGCAGTTTTAAAAATTGTACATGGAATGATTATTCTGAATATACGCATGGCTATCCTAAAAGGGGGGGCTTTCCTGGTGGCTCAGTTGATAAAGAACCCACCTGCACTGCAGCAGAACCAGGTTTGATCCCTGGGTCGGGAAGATCCCCTGGAGGAGGGTATGGTAACCCACTCCCGTATTCTGGCCTGGGAAATCCCAGGGACAGAGGAGGCTTGTGGGCTCCAGTCCATGGAGTTGCAAAGAGTGGGACACAACTTGGTGACTTATCCACTGCCACATCCTAAAAGGCTATTTCTTTTTTTTTTTCTTTTTTTCTTTTTAGTTGGCATTTTTCTATATATCTTTTATTGTTCTTTTGCTTCTTAATATAAGCATAACATTAATAGTGGACAGTTTCTTGTACAAGGGAAACCACTCCTCTATTTGAGGCTGAATTCTGTTGTAAATGTCATTGGTGTGTATCTCAGTGTATTTGACTCATTTCTGGAGGTGTGTAAAGCTCAAGCTTCAGGAATCAGATGTTAAAAAAATGTATATGCCAGTAAAATTGAAGCTCTGGGAAAAAATGCAGGAAAAAAAGTGTCAGTCCATTTGAGTGACGTTCTACAAGCGGTGTAAATCCAGTTGAATAAACCCCTGCATGTTTTGGAGAGAAATGAGATTCCTACACCTACGAGGTGGTTCTGCAGATGAAATGGAGTTTGCCCGGTTCACTGTGACCTTGGGAAGTCACCAGGCAGAACTGAAACTTCCTTCTCCCACCCAATCCATTAAGATTTCTGTTCTAATTCCTTTATCAAAGCTTCCTTTCCCATGGTGCAGATACAGTGCAAAAAGCTTTGAAGATAGACTTTGTTTAATCTGTATTTCCTGTTACCCTTGAGATTAGGGGCTGTGCTAAGGTACAGCAGAGAAGGGGAATCAGGTTCACAATTATTCTAATGGGCCTCAGAGACAGGTTTAATCTTTACTTCAATCAAGTTAATCATGAAAATCATACTAAAGTTCTTTTCATTCTTTTTTTTTTTTTTCCCCTTGAGGAAAAGAGTAAGAAATAATGTCCCACAGCACTGGAAAACATACAAAAGTCCTCTTGGGATAACAAACATATTTCATTCTCACTTGGGCAACTGCTGAGATCACTTCCTGGTAGTTGGGCTTATAGGTTATTGAAACCACTGGGATTTTGTTAAAAATAGCCATCCAATAAATCTGGCCCTTCTTTTAATTAGAATCCTGGTAATAACTTTTTTGTGGGTTGTTTTCTCCCTTTCAGGACAACTTAAAAAATAATCCCTCATAATGCATGAGTGGAAATTAAAAAAAAAAAAACCAAACCCTGACATATTGATTTCTGTGGATTGCTGGGAGAAGGTTCTAAGTAATTTAAGGGCTAAGTCAAGACAATGCACTGTTTCCTTTGAGAGGATTTAAACTTTTCTAAGGGGCTTCTCTGGTGGCTCAAGAGGTAAAGAATCTGGCTGTGAGTATAGGAGACATGGGTTCGAATCCTGGGTCAGGAAAATCCCCTGGAGAAGAAATGACAACCCCCCCAGTATTCTTGCCTGGGAAGCCCATGGACAGAGGAGCCTAGTGGGCTGCAAAGATGTGACTGAGTGACTAAGCACACACATGCTCTTATTCACCAAACCTTATTGGAATGATCATTAATCATATCTATCAGGTAATCCTATTCAGTAGTTCACTGTTGATTTGCAAATGGCCCCATACAGAGAGGGCAGAGAGAGGCCCAGGGGAGAGGCAGCCACTCCAGATCAGTAGATGGCATGTTTAAGAAGGAAAGAACCTTCCATACAAGGTTTGTCTTGGTTGCTGCAAGACAGGGAGATCTCCACACCTACCCCCAAATCGTAGAAGTTTATATAGAGGCCTTGACTGGGTCCAGTCATGTATATCAGGGGTCCCCAAACTCTGGGATCTAATACCTGATGATCTGAGTTGGATCTGATCTAATAATATGAGAAATAAGATGCACAGTAAACGTAATGCCCTTGAATCACCCAGAAACCATCCCCTTCCACCTGAGGGGGGGTAAACTGTCTTCCATGAAAGCAGTCCCTGGTGCCAAAAAAGCTGGGGACCACTGGTGTATACCATCCAGATGGTCTCAACAACCCCTACTATTCCAAGGTTGTGTCCTTAGAACAGCTTCCACTATAGGAACAGTGGGCAGAATGGACATTCCAAGGATGGGGGTGTGGTGAGGAGCCTCTGAATGCCTGGGTCCAGCCCACAGGTCAGTCACTAGTGAGGCCGTCTTGATGACTTTATCTGATCGTCCTTCCTCCTTTGTTGCTGCTGTTTGGTCTCTCAGTTCAGGTCCGTTGCTCAGTCATGTCTGACTCTTTGCGATCCCGTGGACTGCAGCACACCAGGCTCCCCTGTCCTCCACGATCTCCCAGAGTTTGCTGTAATTCATGTCCATCGAGTCAGTGATGCCATCCAGCCATCTCATCCTCTGTCGTCCCCTTCTCCTCCTGCTCTCAATCTTTCCCAGCATCGGGGTGTTTTCCAGCAAGTCTGATCTTTGCATCAGGTGGCCAAAGTGTTGGTGCTTCAGCTTAAGCTCTTCCAGTGAGTATGCAGGGTTGATTTCCTTTAGGATTGACTAGTTTGATCTCCTTGCAGTCCAAGGGACTCTCAAGAGTCCTCTCCAGCACCACAGTTTGAAAGCTTACAGAAATTGATGGGGTTTCACTTTCCTGCCTGGTGGAGGCTGGTGGACCCCATCGCTTGCTTGGCCCAGTGAAGGGAAGTGACCTGACTCAGTTCTGGGTCGAAACTTCAGGAGCCTCTCATCACTGGCAGTGATGACAAAAGGCCAGGTCAAGGTGATGCCTCTGTCAGCCCAAGGGTCGCCTGGACAGACCGCATTGAGTAAAGTCGTCCTGCCTGGTGCATGTCATGTGGCCTAAATATACACTTTGGTTGTTAAGACACGAAGACGTGGAGGATGCTTGTAACCACAGCCCAGTCTCTCCTGAGACAGTCGGGCTGCTGCCAAATATATCGTAAGCTGTCAGCATCCTGCCAGTAGAGCATCCCCAGCGGGGGAGGCAGCCTTCGTCTGCAACACTGGGCGGCACTGATGGTGCAAATACTCCCGCTGGGACTGGTTTCAAGCTGCTGACATGATCACCCCGAACGTAGATTTGGGACAAGAGGGACAAATCCAGATCTGACAAGCCAGGAGGAGGCCGACTCCAGGGTACCACTGCCTCAGGATGCAGTCACCAGGGAAAGAGAGGACTTAGAATTCCCTTGAGCTTGCAGCCTGGAGAAGCAAGCCCTAAATGGGATAATAGAGAAGATTGTGGAGGTGCCCTATCCTGTCCAAAACACGGTGACTAAAATTAGGATCTCTTCTGTCATTAAGTACAAATCTTGCTTAACCTGGCACCCACCAAGAGGAAGATGCTGAGACTGCTGCCGTATGACCTACTGACAACAACATCAATTCGAGACCCTAAGGTTCACTCCTGGGATAAGCGCCAAACCCAGTTTTAGCTAGTTGCACTAGAAATAGACAGTGTCCAGATGCATACTGAAGCGCTCATGTTTTCATGACACCAAATTCTCTTTTGGATTCAGTTAACCTCCCCTAGACACACTTTTCCAAATAACATGTTGAAATCACAGTATTAGGACAGACAGAGAATACGTCAGCACTTACACACATACGATGACTGTATTGTCCTCTGCAGTGGAGACTGGAGAGATAAACACGTATTCATTTTATTTCATTTCTCTGGACGCACTAGGAGACTGCACTTTCCAACCTCTCTCGCACTAAGTCCGAGGTGAGGAAAGAAGAGGTGCACACCGTGGCTGGATGTGGCCACACTCCACTTGCTCTCTGTTTGCTGGTCGCCCGGCTGAAGGTGGGAGGTCCAGGAAAGGACTGCAAGGAGACCCTGGAAAGGAATGTCAGCCGCAGAAGAGAAGAGCCTGGACTCTTGGGTCATTGGTGCAAAGCCCAGTAGCTAAGTTCTAGTTGGACTTTCCATTGAGTTATTTTGTATTACTGTTGTAGTTAGTATTTATTACCCAGAGTGATATGTCTCTTATCTGGGAATCTTATTTGGCTGGAACTAAAAAGTTAGCATGTCATTTTGGAATTTTATATGGATGAAGAACCTAGAGCACAGACAATTACATTCAAACAAGTTGGGTAAGTCCTGACACCATTAAATTATTTAAGGAGAAACAGAGGTAACTCAGAAAGGGTTAAGAATGTAACCTGGCTTTACTCAGAGAATTCATCATTACTGTGGGTAGAAATAAATAATTGCTTCATGCATTTTCCAAGTCAAAGAGTTGAGTTCTTTCACCCTCTTCATTAACTTTTAAAAGGTAGCTGTGGAGCTTTAGAAGATGAAGTTAATTTTAGAAATATTTATTTTGTCAATGGTTAGAAGAACATGATGGCCTGTTGTTGAGACCAGCAAATGTTGAGATTAATCAAAATGCTCCAGTTTCTAAATGAAGTTACTGCTTAAAGACTCTTGATCAGTTCCTTGCAGGCTCACAAGAAAAAGCAATTACTTGCTAAATCTTTGTAATAGAAAGGATTCTTGTGCATCAAATAAGTAAGAGCCAATGGTAGACAGTGTTTTACCACCCAGATGGCCCTTCAAGGAAGGACCTGCTGACCAGCCATAGACAATGTGGTCAGCCAAGTCCTCCAGCCATGGGTCCCTGCAGCACCAGCTGAAGACAGCTGCCTCGCCCGTGGCTGGGCAATGCCTGAATGCCACCCATCCAATGACCCACAGTGGCTGAAGTGACCCAGAGCTCCCAGGGGGCTTGACTGAGGTTGTGCCCAGCCACATCCCACCTGTCTTCTCCCTCTGCCAAGTCTGCCTTCTGCCTCTTTGAAAGAGGTGGACCCCTAACAGACATCATTCACCCCAAATTCCATCTTGGCATTACCTTCTGGAGAACCCAACCTTTGACACAGACTATGAGGAACTAGAGAACTGACCAGAAAATGTATACTTAAAAATCCGAAGGAGAGGGTGGGAGAAATTAGGAGAGGAGCATTGATATAAATGTGTGTCTGTGCCTTCAGGTGCTAAGCCGTGTCCGACTCTTTGTGACCCCAAGCAGCCAAGCCTCCCTGTCCTCCACTATCTTCCGGGGTTTGCTTGGATTCATGTCCAATGAGCCAGTGATGCTATCTAACCATCTCCTTCTGTGCCGCTGTCTTCTCACTTTGCCTTCAATCTTTCCCAGCAACAGGGTCTTTCCCAATGAGTTGGCTACCGTACGTGACATAGACAGCAAGTGGGAGGCTGCTGTGGAACACTGGGAGCTCAGTGATGCTCTGTGATACTCGGTGATGCTCTGTGATGCTCTTTGATGCTCTGTGATGCTCAGTGATGCTCTGTGATGACCTCGGCGGTGGGATGGGGGACGGGAGGGGCCTCCAAGAGACGGGCTGTGTGTGTACGTATAGTTGATTCATGCTGCTGTCCAGCAGAAGTTAACAAGACACTGTAAAGCCATTACACTCAATACAAAAATAAAAGGATAAGCAACAAGGAAACAAAATTGAAATTTAAACATAACTCTGGCTCCACAGAGGAGACAGACCAGTCTCAGGCCTCCATTGCTTACTCTGGTCAACAGAGGATGAGAGGGCTGGATGGCATCAAGAACTCAATGGGCATGAGTCTGAGCAAACTCCTGGAGAGAGTGGAGGACAGAGGAGCCTGGTGAGCTGCAGTCTGTGGGGTTGCAAAGAGTTGGGCATGAATTAACAACTGAACAACTGGAAAACACGCTGGAGATTCTTAGTCCTGTTTCAATATTTGAATGACTTTTTCCTGATACACTTCACAAACCAAGGTATTGGAACATGTTTTGAAGAGGTTTCTAGCAAAGGATACTATTTTCTCCTCCTGTTGCAATGGAGGGAAGGACAGTAGTTGACTGATTGACTGATTCAGCCCCAGGCCAGAGTCTATAGCTATAAACGGTATATTGGCATCTCATTTCTTTTTAACTAAAAAGACTTGAGCTCATAGATGTTGATGAGAGTCATTTTCACTTAGATCTATGCTTTGGTTTAATTCTTTCTCCTTGTAATGATTGTACATAAAAATATAAGGCAGAAGAGATCTATATATCTTTAAGTATTTGTCTTTACCATGATTTTAAGCCTTTACTTGTATAATGTCATATGATGGTTGCTCTTGGAATTATGGCCACTGAAGCCCGACTTGGTTGGTTGTTCAAATAATCTTGTTTATCCCAGTTTGTTACTACTATGGATTTCTGGAGATTATAGCTGAGACCATTCTTCTACAGAGCTGAGAAATTTATCATAACTTATGAAATGGAGAAAACTGTGAACTATCCCCTTTGCAAAAATAGTCTCTGAATTGTCAGTCATCAGCTCAGCTCAGTCACTCAGTCGTGTCCGAGTCTTTGTGACCCCATGGACTGCAGGATGCCAGGCTTCCGTGTCCATGACCAACTCCCAGAGCTTGCTCAAACTCATGTGCGTAGAGTCAGTGAGCCAACCATCTCATCCTCTGTTGTCCCCTTCTCCTCCCACCTTCAATCTTTCCCAGCATCAGGGTCTTTTCTAATGAGTCAGATCTTTGCATCAGGTGGCCAAAATATTGGAGCTCTAGTATCAGTCCTTCCAATGAATATTCAGGACTGATCTCCTTTAGGATGGACTGGTTGGAACTCCTTGCAGTCCTAGGGACTCTCAAGAGTCTGCTCCAACACCACAGTTCAAAAGCATCAATTCTTTTGTGCTCAGCTTTCTTTGTAATCCAACTCTCACATACATACATGACTACTGGAAAAACCATAGCTTTGACTCAATGGAACTTTGTTGGCAAAATAATGTCTCTGCTTTTTAATATGCTGTCTAGGTTGGTAATAACTTGTCTTCCAAGGAGTGTCTTTTAATTTCATGGCTGCAGTCACCATCTGCAGTGATTTTGGAGCCCAAAAAAATAAAGTCTGTCACTGTTTCCATTGTTTCCCCATCTATTTGCCAGGAAGTAATGGGACTGGATGCCATGATCTTAGTTTTTTGAATGCTGAGTTTGTAAGCCAACTTTTTCTCCCTCCTCTTTCACTTTCATCAAGAGGCTCTTCAGTTCCTCTTCACTTTCTGCCATAAGGGTGGTGTCTGTGTACCTGAGGTTACTGATATTTGTCCTGGCAATCTTGATTCCAGCTGCTTCATCCAGCCCGGCATTTCACATGATATACTAATAGAGACCAGCATTAATGACCTAGTTCTTCAGATTATAAAGATTAATTAATATTTAGTGTATTTTAGTTAACCATGTATATTGTTTAGTGTATATTTTATGTTAGTTATAATGTATATTTATGGAAACCCACTCTAGTACTCTTGCCTGGAAAATCCCATGGATGGAGGAGCCTTGTAGGCTGCAGTCCACGGGGTTGTGAAGAGTCAGACACGACTGAGGGACTTCACTTTCACTTTTCACTTTCATGCACTGGAGAAGGAAATGGCAACCCACTCCAGTGTTCTTGCCTGGAGAATCCCAGGGACGGGGGAGCCTGGTGGGCTGCCGTCTATGGGGTCGCACAGAGTCGGACACGACTGAAGTGACTTAGCAGCAGCAGCATGGTCACTTCCTATGATAAATATCTTACGTGAGTTATTTCCATGAAGCAGCCCTTTATGATGGGCATTCTATGGCCATCTGATTTCACTGATGAGGAAACTGAAATCCAGAGAGATGCAGTAATGCCTCAAAGTCATGCAGTTAACACCACAGAACCAGGATTCATACCAAGCAGCCTCTTATTCATTAGATTGTATATCTAATACATAAGGTCCTGGTTGCTAAGGGTCCTCAAGTAAGAGTAAATACCAATTAAAAAGACAGCTCACTATATTATTAGCTGAACAAAAGAAATGCTTGGTAACTATTTTCATGCTAAGAAATCGATACACAGATTCAGTTCAGTCACTTAGTTGTGTCCAACTCTTTGCGACCCCATGAACCACAGCACACCAGGCCTCCCTGTCCATCACCAACTCCCAGAGTTTACCCAAACCCATGTCCTTTGAGTCAGTGATGCCATCCAACCATCTCATCTTCTGTCGTCCCCTTCTCCTCCTGCCCCCAATCCCTCCCAGCATCAGGGTCTTTTCAAATGAGCCAGCCCTTCACATCAGGTGGCCAAAGTATTGGAGTTTCAGCTTCAACATCACTCCTTCAAATGAACACCCAGGGCTGATCTCCTTTAGGATGGACTGGTTGGATCTCCTTGCAGTCCAAGGGACTCTCAAGAATCTTCTCCAACACCACATTCAAAAGCATCAGTTCTTCAGTGTTAAGCTTTCTTTATAGTCCAACTCTCACATCCATACATGACCACTGGAAAAATCATAGCCTTGACTAGATGGACCTTTGTTGACAAAATAATATCACTGCTTTTTAATAATATCTAGGTTGGTCATAACTTTCTTTCCAAGGAGTAAGGGTCTTTTAATTTCATGGCTGCAATCACCATCTGCAGTGATTTTGGAGCTCCCCAAAATAGTCAGCCACTAGAATTATCAAATTACCTAGTGTTGCCTTGGGAGGCTGGGAGATGGTAAAATAGGATTTAATTTGGATGGGGAGGAAAGAAAAGAGGGCAGGATGGATCTAGAATATAAACATCTCTCTGGAAAAGGGAGCTTGAATAGGTTTGATTATGGAACTTGAATAGGAACCACACTGAACGGGTTTCTTGGAGCCAGGAGAGAAAAATCATAAAAGATAATGAATATCTCGTGATGGAGGTGTGGGATTCATTCAAGGCACAGAAGGGAAAAGCACTCTGCCTAGAAATGATTTTCATCCTGGCTGCTGTTTTCCAACCCGGTTTCCATTTCTTTCTGTAGCACTGAAGCACAGTAACAATAAGATGCGTCACCTCGGGTTTAAATATATTTGAAATTCTGAATCTACAAAGTAATGTTATTTTAAAACAACAAAATCTAAAAGTATTTACTTTCCCTACATGCCTACTAGAACTTGGGCATGCAAGTGACTTTTACTAGTTAGGTAATGGGAGGTTATTTACATAAAGTTTGAATGGAGTTTGAGTCTACATTAGAGTGTCGTTTCTAAACAAATTCAAGATGCAAGTCCTATGGAGTTTGGTGTTTTCTTGTTCAGTATACAGTCCTTTACAAGTCCTTTCTGTAATTCTTTGAGTTTCAACACTAGATGAATCACATATTACTGAGATAGTGTTAACTTTTCAGCACACTAGATCCTGGGAAACTGAAAGTATGCCTTTTTCATTTGTTGTCAAAGAGAACCAAATCTCAAGACTATCAGATGGGTTTCTATATCTCAGATCATCACTTATCTAAGGTATTCAGTTCCGCTTTCCTCACAACATTTTTATGATTGAGCAAGTGCTTTAGTAACTAGCTTTGCAGAGGGGGGTGCTTTTCGTAGGGGGCGATTACACTGTTGATGTAAATTACTTTGAAGTTTGGCAGCTCTCTCTAGAGACAGGGACTCTTCCTGTTGTTGTTTTGCCAAAACTTGCCTGACTCTCTGATCTTTGTATTATAAAAACAAAATGCCTGTGCTGAATCCTGACACGTCATAAGCTTGACAGTGTTAGATTACCTTTCAAAAGCTGCAAACGTTTCAGCCTGTCTTCTTTAGAAAAAAGAAATCTGTTCTAATTTCTTAACTGCTGAAAAAGAGCAGAGCTCACATCAAGTGTGACTCATGATAACGAATCTGATGGCTTTCTTCCTCCTCTCCCTGTCCCTTGAACATTGATCAAGTACCCAGTCACTTTCTGACTAGAGAGACATTGTACAAAATTCTTGAGCAGGAGGGAAGGAATGTTTGGCTCAATTTTCATGATAATTCAGCCAATCAATCCAAGAATGGAGTGGGGGAAGGGTATGCATAATCACTAAGTGTAATGATATTTCAAGGTGTATTCTGGTCATCTCCCATCAACTAATTGCTAAACAACCAGTTAGCTCTGAGGTGGGTGTAAAGCCCGTCTAAACTGTGGTTTCATTTACCACAGTTCCTGCTTTAAACTCAAGTCTCCAGGATAGGAATACACACATGTGGCAACGAGTCAAACCAACTTCTCTCCCTCCCCTCCAGATTCTGTCCAGAAACACTAACAGCTGTTCAGATGGACAGCTGCTCTTCTCTGAATCATGGGAACTGGTACGATGGTTTGGGAATAACATTGTGTGTATGCCTCCCACAGCTCTGGGATGGGTAATTCTGACAGGTAACCAAAGCTACTTAAGAGGTCTGCCTCTCCTGCACAGAGGAATCTGTGTTTTAACTGACCTTTGATCAGGAAGCTTGGTATGGTAGATAAATATGCTCCTTCCATTTTAATGTCAACTTATCCACACCTTCATTCTGATGTATACTTAATACAATTCCTATATTAAAAATGTAGCCAAGACTTAGTATTTACAGTATGACAGTTACTGGGCTGGACTCTGTTGTTGTTGTTCAGTTGCTAAGTTGTGTCTGACTCTTTGCAACTCCCTGGCCTGCAGTTCAAACTCTATTGATAAATGCATAAATGACAGGGATGGACTGACTCATAGATGAGTCAGCTGCATCCTCAGCTTGAAGAATGTCCATGGATGTCCCTTCCAAAACCTACTGGATCTATCCAAGGGGCCGTGAACAAGGAGAGGACTTTGCCTGTGGTGTGGAGGGCAGCGTTTATCAGTGTCTAGGGGCATTTTGGACCTTTTGTCACAGCTGGGGCAGGGGTTGGTACCATGGACGTCTAGCAGGTCCAGGCCATGGATATGGCTAAACACCCTGCAATGCACAGGCCTGTCCTCCCTAATATGGAATGATCTGGCCCCAAATGTCAGTAACAATGCGCTTGAGGAAACATGTCATAAAACTTCATAAACAGTAGGGGTGGTGTAGAAAAGAACATCTGGCATTTCTCTAAATAAAGTTCTTTTGAGATAAGGAAATAGTGATTGTTGACGGACAAAGGAGTTGACAAATGTGCAGAGAAGCCCTGACTTTCTCAGGTGTCTCAGTGTCAAAGAATCTGCCTGTGCCAGTGCAGGAGACACGGGTTTGATCCCTGGTCCAGGAAGATCCCCTGGAGGAGGAAAGGGCAACCCACGTCAGTATTCTTGCCTGGGAAATGCAATGGATGGAGGAGCCTGGAGGGCTATAGTCCACAGGGCGACAACTTAGCAGCTGAACAACAACACCTTGATCATCAGTTCAGTCAGTTCAGTCACTCAGTCATGTCCAACTCTTTGTGACCCCATGAATTGCAGCACGCCTGGCTTCCCTGTCCATCACCAACTCCCGGAGTTTACTCAAACTCATGTCCATCGAGTCAGTGATGCCATCTAACCATCTCATTCTCTGTCGTCCCCTTCTCCTCCTGCCTTCAGTCTTTCCCAGCATCAGGGTCTTTTCCGATGAGTCAGCTCTTCGCATCAGGTGGCCAAAGTATTGGAGTTTCAGCTTCAGCATCAGTCCTTCCAATGAACACCCAGGACTGATCTCCTTTAGGATGGACTGCTTGGATCTCCTTGCAGTCCAAGGGACTCTCAAGAGTCTTCTCCAACACCACAGTTCAAAAGCATCAATTCTTCAGCCTCAGCTTTCTTCACAGTCCAGCTCTCACATCCATACATGACCACTGGAAAAAGTATAGCTTTGACTAGACAGACCTTTGTTGGCAAAGGAACGTCTCTGCTTTTTAATATGCTGCCTAGGTTGGTCATAACTTTTCTTCCAAGAAGTAAGCGTCTTTTAAATTCATGGGTGCAATCACCATCTGCAGTGATTTTGGAGCCCAGAAAAATAAAGTCAGTCACTGTTTCCTCATCTATTTGCCCTGCAGTGATGGGACTGGATGCCATGATCTTAGTTTTCTGAATGTTGAGCTTTAAGCCAAGTTTTTCACTCTCCTCTTTCACTTTCATCAAGAGGCTCTTTAGTTCATCTTCACTTTCTGCCATAAGGGTGGTATCATCTGCGTATCTGAGATTATTGATATTTCTCTTGGCAATCTTGATTCTAGCTTGTGTTTCCTCCAGCTCAGCGTTTCTCATGATGTACTCTGCATATAAGTTAAATAATCAGGGTGACAATATACAGCCTGACGTATTCCTTTTCCTATTTGGAACCAGTCTATTGTTCCATGTCCAGTTCTAACTGTTGCTTCCTGACCTGCATATAAGTTTCTCAAGAGGCAGGTCAGGTGGTCTGGTATTCCCATCACTTTCAGAATTTTCCACAGTTTATTGTGATCCACATAGTCAAAGCCTTGATTATAGCTGGCAAGATTCTCGGTATTTTCGCCATTTACATGCATTAACCCCTGGTCCCATCACTATTTCTCCATCAGCCCATTCACCTTACTCTCCTTCTCAAACAGCTTAGCTTGCAGATCTCAAAACTCTTTCAACTTTCTCCCCAGGCAAAACCTTCCTACATCTCCCCTGCAAATTCTAACCCTGGTGAAACTTATTTATGCCTATTCTGGGCCTGGACCCAAGAAGTCATACACGGCTGGAAAAACAAAGATCCAGGCTACCTGTTTCCACTTTAAATATATGATTTAAAAAAAAATTCTCAAGGGAGCTTTTAGCACAACTGTAATGCAGTTCTCTGTTTTGGCAGCTCGGAATTAGGTAAGAGTTGAAAAGGATACTCAAAATCTCAGAAGGAGGCAGAATAAAATAATGGTAGCCAGATGGGCTTCTGGAGTCGAATATCTCTGAGTCTACACCTGTCTCTGACTTTTACTAATTGAGTGACCTGGAGCAAGATATCTCCTCTTCTTGTTGTTTTGTTGCCTTATCAAGAAAATGGTAACAAAATAAGAATTTATACCATTTTTTTGGAGGTGTGAGGAATAAATGATATAAAACATATCAAGCACTTAGCATACTCAGATTTGGCCTCTAAGTCAGGAAGATTCCACAGAGTAGGAAATGGCAGCCCACGCCAGTATTCTTGGCTGAGAAATGCCGTGGACAGAGGAGCCTGGTGGGCTACAGTCCATGGGGTCACAGAGAGTCAGCACATAGACTCAATCAATCAAATAAGCACTTGGTAAATACAAGCTATCATTGTCAGTTATGTCATCGAACTTGGAACCTGTACTTTGGGACTTCCCTGGGGGTCCAGTGGCTAAAATTCTGTGCTTCCCCTGCAGTGGGCATGGTTTTGACCCCGTCAGGGAAGTTCCATATGCTCTGCTGTGTGGCCAGAAAAAAAGGCAAGAATCCCCATCTTAATTTCTTACCAGGGCAGATTCATTTTTGGAACTTTAATGCATTCACTAATTAACATTCTTCCTTATTTCTCATTTTCCAATATTGATTCCTGTAGATAGTGTCTGAGTGTTTATTGGTATTGTCCCAGCACAAATCTCATTGGCTAAACAGAAGGATTCAGGTGCTTGAATGTTCTATTGTTTGGAATCAGTTTTACAAGTTGGGTTTTGTAGAGTCAGTGTCTCAGCATGTCTATGAATGCTTTTCCTGGAATAGTTAAATATTTCTCAAGCTCAACAATGCCTCCCCCACCATCTCCTAACCGAGCAAAATGACAACAATTTAGAGGAAGCAGTGATGTGCAATAGGTCTTTCTTTACGTGGCAGTAAATTCTGGTTTCCTTAACAACCAGTAAGTGCTCCATTCATGAAATGTAGTCACATCTTTAAGGAAAGAGATGACAACAGGTGCAAACTATTTCCAGAATTCAGTTCATCATGCACATAATCAGATGATTTAAGTCAGTTCACAGTGACGTATGAAAAAGGGGCAGGGGAGGATTAGGGACCACTAAGAGTGGACAGAAGTCTGGCAAGAATATTTTAAAAAACTGATCAGTTAATTTCCCATTTCATACTTATTAGCATTTACCTTCAGAATGGGAGAAAATAATAGCAAATGAAGAAACAAACAAAGGATTAATCTCAAAAATATACAAGCAACTCCTGCAGCTCAATTCCAGAAAAATAAATGACCCAGTCAAAAAATGGGCCAAAGGTCTAAACAGACATTTCTCCAAAGAAGACATACAGATGGCTAACAAACACATGAAAAGATGCTCAACATCACTCATTATTAGAGAAATGCAAATCAAAACCTCAATGAGGTCCCATTACATGCCAGTCAGGATGGCTGCTATCCAAAAGTCTACAAGCAATAAATGCTGGAGAGGGTGTGGAGAAAAGGGAACCCTCTTACACTGTTGGTGGGAATGCAAACTAGTACAGCCACTATGGGGAACAGTGTGGAGATTCCTTAAAAAACTGGAAATAGAACTGCCATATGACCCAGCAAACCCACTGCTGGGCATACACACCGAGGAAACCAGAATTGAATAAGACACGTGCACCCCAATGTTCATCGCAGCACTGTTTATAATAGCCAGGACATGGAAGCAACCTAGATGTCCATCAGCAGACGAATGGATAAGGAAGCTATGGTACATATACACCATGGAATATTACTCAGCCATTAAAAAGAATTCATTTGAATCAGTTCTAATGAGATGGATGAAACTGGAGCCCATTATACAGAGTGAAGTAAGCCAGAAAGATAAACACCGATACAGTATACTAACGCATATATATGGAATTTTAAAAGATGGTAACGATAACCCTATATGTAAAACAGAAAAAGAGACACAGATGTACAGAACAGACTTTTGGACTCTATGGGAGAAGGCAAGGGTGGGATGTTCAGAGAGAATAGCATTGAAACAAGTATACTATCAAGGGTGAAACAGATCACCAGCCCAGGCTGGATGCATGAGACAAATGCTCGGGCCTGGTGCACTGGGAAGACCCAGAGGGATGGGATGGAGAGAGAGGCAGGAGGGGGGATCGGGATGGGGAACACATGTAAATCCATGGCTGATTCTTGTCAATGTATGGCAAAAAACCACTACAATATTGTAAAGTAATTAGCCTCCAACTAATAAAAATAAATGGAAAAAAATAATAAAAAAATGGTCAGGACCTGACATTTATACACTGCTTTATTGAAAATGGATCTCCAACAAGGTCGTACCTCATAGAACAGGGAACTCTGCCCAGTACATTGTGGCAGCCTGGATTGGTGGGCGTTTGGGGGAGAGTGGACACATGTCCATATGACTGAGTCCCCTGCCGTCCACCTGAAGCTGTCACAACACTGGTAACTGGCTGTACTCCAGTAAGCATGTGAGCAGTAAGTTAAAAAAGAATAAATGTAAAAAGTGATCAGGAGAAAAAGAACACGGAAGGGCACTGCGCAGGTAAAATTACGAAGGGTCACCACTGGGGAATTCCCATTACTGATGGCAAGAGAAAGATGAGGAGGTAATGATTAGTGATAATGGCCATGGATTTACTAATGGCTTTTCTCCCATCTGTCCTCAATGCCAGGGAGCCACAATCATCTAATTATACTAAATTTAATGCCTTGATTAAAAGCCCTTGTTTATTCCTTTGTACTTTCAGAGAGCAAACATTTCACTTGGGCAAAGGTTATTATATAACAGAGACACCGTGGCTTGCTTTGTTAAGCAATAGGTTTTCTCGATAGAACTTGGGGAGTGGAGGAGGGGAAACAGCTGACAATTTTAATGAGGTTTAGAACATGACCATATCGTAATCTATAGCTACAACATGAAAAATCCCTGTAACTTATAAATGCTTTCTCTGTCACAAGACGAAAGAGAAATTGATATACCCAGGAAGATATAAAGAGGATAGCAAGAGAAAAATAAATTAAGGAACTCCTGTATTCAGGGGAAAGCATTGTTAAATTGACTGTAGAATAAAAAAATTAAAAGGGGTTTCAGAAAACAACTTTTACATTGGTAAAATCATTTTTGTGATAGAAATGCATTTCTTACTTAGTGTTCTACATCATTTTTTTATATTTTTCAAATGTCCTAAATACATTAAATCAATACAAAACTATGTAAAAAAAAATAACCAAATCAAAAAATGGGCAGAAAAGCTAAATAGACATTTCTCCAAAGAAGACATACAGATGGCCAAACAGCACATGAAAAGATACTCAACATCACTAATTAACAGAGAAATGCAAATCACATCTATAATGAGTTATCACCTCACACGGGCCAGAATGACTATCATCAAAAAATCTACAAACAGTACATGCTAGAGAGGGTGTGGAGAAAAGGGAATCCTCCTACACTGTTTGTGGGAATGTAAATGTAAATGTTCTACTAGGGCGAACGATATGGAGGTTCCTTAAATACCTAAAAATCGAACTCCCATATGACTCAGCAATCCCACTCCTTGGCATGTGCCCGGAGGAAACCATGATTCAAAAGGAGACTTGCACCCCAGTGTTCATTTTAGCACTGTTTACAGTAGCCAGGACATGGAAGTAACCTAAATATGCATTGAAATATGAATGGATAAAGAAGACGTGCTGGCATATATACACAATGGAATATTACTCAGCCATAAGAAAGAACAGAATAATGTAATCTGCAACCACATGGATAGAGCTAGAGACTGTCATCCTGAGTGAAGTCAGTCAGACACGGAAAGACAGATATCGTATGATATCATTTATACATGGAATCTTAAAAAAGGGTGTAAAAATGAATTTATTCATAAAACAGAAGCAGAGTCATGGATATAGAAAACTTGTGATTACCAGAGGGTAAGTGGGTGGGAGGAGGTATAAATTAGAGATGGGAACTGACACGTAGGCACTGCTATGTATAAGAGAGGTAAGTAATAAGGACCTACTGTAGGGCACAGGGAACCCTGCTCAGTACACGGATCATGGCCTTCATGGGAAAAGAGTCTAAAAGAAATAGTGGATGTGTGTATATGTGTAGCTGATTCACCTTGCTGTACCCCTGAAACTGACTCCACACTGTAAATCAACTGTCTCCTCTGTTCAGTCGCTCAGTCATGTCTGACTCTTGGCAATCCATCCCATGGCTGCAGCGAGCCAGGCTTCCCTGTCCGTCACCAGCGCCTGGAGTCTGCTCAAACTCATGTCCATTGAGTTGGTGATGCCATCCGACCATCTCATTCTCTGTCATCCCCTTCTCCTGAATCAACTCCAGTCCAATACAAATTAAAAAACAAAACTAGCAAGTAGCAGGACCACTGACATCTTTCCAAGCATGTTCTTATGTCATTGGATGGTTGCAAGGATAACAAGTTAATATATGAAGGTGATTTGAACACTTGTATTATAAACTACCAGTGAACCAGTGAAGTTGCTCAGTCGTGTCTGATTCTTTGCGGCCCCATGGACTGTAGCCTACCAGGCTCCTCCATCCATGGAATTTTCCAGGCAAGAGTACTGGAGTGGGTAGCCATTTCCTTCTCCAGGGGATCTTCCCGACCCAGGGATTGAACCTAGGTCTCCCACATTACAGGCAGACGCTTTACCATCTGAGCCACCAGGGAAGCCCAATATATACTAAGTGCTCGATAAGTTATTTTTTTAACAGGTTGCTCTCTGATCTTCATGATCATCATCATTCACTGTGAACAATAAATATATCCTAACTTGTCAGATAAACCAAACAATTACCATCTTTTAAAAGATTGTAAATGTATTTTCCCTTATGATGACAGTTTTTAAAATTAAAGAGGTATAAGGAGGTTCTGGTCTGCCAGACAATAAAAGGTATTAACAGAACTTGTGTGAGTGATAAGATAAACAAGCAGGAAAAAACAGATTATCCTGCAGAGAGCTACTATCCACAACAGAAATTCTTACTATTTTGAGCAATACTTTGAAGGAATGTAAGGTATTTAGAGATATACCACCAATTTCTTTTCCAGGGAAGTTTCTTGTTTTTAACTGTAGTATAGAGTAGTTGCAGACAATTGCACAAAATCACAAATAAGTTTGATGAAATTTTATAAGATAAGACCATGAAACCATGACTCATATTAAAATATAGAACATACTGGTGCCTCAGAAATTTTCTAAGGACCACTCTGTAATTACTTCTGCACAAAGATAATCACTGTTTTACTTTGTAGCTCACATATTAATTTTACCTTAAAAAAAAATCTTAGACAAATGGGATCTTCTGAGTCAGACAACTTTTCTCAACATTGATCTTTATCATTTTTCATTTCCACTGTTATATAATTTATATTGTGTATGTACCTAAATTGATTATCCATTATCACTGATGGATTACTTCCAGGTTTTCAACGTTATATTTCCAGTTTGGAGCGTTATGTATTTATTTTGGTGCTGTTAAGGTATTGTTGTTCAGTTGCTAAGTTGTGTCCAACTCTTTGCCAACCCACGGCCTGCAGCATGCCAGGTTTCCCTGTCCTTCACTATCTCCCTTCATTATCTCCACTATCCTATAAGGTCCTTCATAATCTCCAATGGACATAAGTTTGTGCAAACTTATGAGTCGGTGATGCCATTCAGCCATCTAATCCTCTAATTGCCCTCTTCTCCTTTTGCCTTCAATTTTTCCCAGCGTCAGAGTCTTTTCCCATGAGTCAGCTCTTCCCGTCAGGTGGCCAAAGTATTAGAGCTTAGCTTCAGCATCAGTCCTTCCAATAGATATTTAGGGTTGCTTTCCTTTAGGATGGACTGGTTTGATCCCTTGCTGTCCAGGGGGCTCTCCAGCACCACAATTTAAAGCATCGGTTCTCCGGCTCTCACCCTTCCTTATGGTCCAACTCTCACATCCATACAGGGGTACTGGAGAAATAATAGCCTTGACTATATGGACCTTTGTCGGCAACGTGATATCTCTGCTTTTAAATATGCTGTCTAGGATTGCCATAGCCTTTCTTCCGAGGAGCAAGCTTCTTTTAATTTCATGGCTGCACTGCAGTCACCATTCACAGTGATTTTGGAGCCCAAGAAGATAAAATCTGTCACTATTCAATATATAGTTGCCATGTTTTGCTTTTCTTTTAGTGATCAAATACTTCTTTGTTTTCCTCCTCTCTTAGCTTGTTAATTGTACGTAATTCTACCACTCTGCTAATTTTCAGAGTACAACCTGCGTCTGTAACGAAGAATTAGTGCTTCTCACTTTTTGGACAATGCAAGGACGTCAGGATCCTGTTCATTATTTCTCTTCTTTTTTGTTCAGTGTTATTCCATCACATGTTTTTAAGTATATCTTGACTCCCACATGCCATTATTGAAGTCAATATTTATTTACACTTATCCATACAATTACTCTCCTTTAGTGCTTTATTTCTTAAGCTTAGTGCTTCCAACTTGGATTCTATTCTTGCCAAGAACCCCTATTCATCTTGTTTTGAGTTTGTTAAATTTTTTTTTTTAATCGAAGTGTAGTTGATGTATAATAATATGAGTTATAGGTGTACGGTGTAATTAATTCATGGTTTTTAAAGGTTTTACTCCATCTATAGCTGTTATAAAATATTCCCTATGTTGTACAATATATCCTGGTAGCTTATTTTATACATAATTGTTTGTACATCTTAATCTCCTACCCCTAGTTGCCCCTCCCCCATTTTCCTCTTGTCCACTGGTAACCACTAATTGGTTCTCTGTGTCTATGAGTCTGTGTTCTTTTTTGTTATGTTCACTGGTTTGTTGTGTTTTTTAGTATCCACGTATAAGTGATACCATATAGCGTTTGTCTTTTTGTCTGATTTATTTCACTTAGCATAATACCCTCTGGTCCATCCCTGCTGTTGCAAATGACAAAAGTTCATTCTTTTTAAAAGGCTAAGTAGTGTTCCACTGTATGTAGATGGACCTCTTCGTTATCCATTCATCTGCTGATAGATACCTAGGTTGCTTCCATATCTTGACAATTAAAAATAATGCTGCTAAACTATTGAATATATGGATTAATGTATTTAATCATTTTAGGGAAATTATCAGCCAGTATTTCTTCAAATGCCATTTCTGACTCATTCTCTTTCATCTATTATTCTTGGAATATATTCTTGTACTTTTCCACCTTTTATCTCTTATGTCCTTTTCTGTATTTTCTCTTTCTGAGTTTGTCTGATATTTTACTTATCTTAAAATTGAATCATTCTCTTCCCTTCTATCTAATTTATCACAGTCTATTGGGTTCAATTACATTTTTTTCAGTTCAGGGACTTCTGTTTGATTTTTAAAGTAAGTTCCAGCTAATTTTGAAATTGTCTAGCCTGATATCTAGCTTTCTAGATATCATTTTAAGATATTTAAAATGATATTCCTGTTTGGAAACACCGATGACTGTATCATCTATTTTCTGTAACCTTTTTATAATCCTGTTTTATGGCATGGCTCTTGGATTTTATTTTTTTTATTGGATATCAGCTATTGTGTATGAACAATTACTGAAGCTTTGGAAGACATTTTCCTTCTATAGAAAATATTTACTTCTCTTATGTCTGCCTAAGTTTTTAGAGGTTATGAGAGTTGTCTATTTCCAGAGAGTCTGTTCTCCCGATGTGTAGACCTTAACGGGCTCACACTGAAAGCCTGGCTTAAACCCAGATTATTATTTCACACGGTGATATGACCACCAATGTCGGTGCTATGTAGCCTGAAACTAATGTTTTAAGCTTGGTTTTTCAGGCTCTCCACCTGCCGTATGTGGTGTAAGCAAAAATGCCAAAAAGGAACATCAGTGGAGAACGTTAGCTTTAGGTGGCCGTGTCCCTTTTTCCTGGAGTCTGGGCCCCTCACGTCTGTGATGCCTTGGTAGCCCTGACCTTTGGCTCCTGTTATAAGACTTCTGAGAGTTCTGAGCCTCGCCTGCTCAAGGATGCGCCTCGGATGGAAACGTCCCAGAGAACGTCTGACTCACCTCCGTGTGTGAACCCCAAGTTCTCTCTGCACTGCCTGCCTCCGGAACACTTCCCAGGCTTTGTTTGTATCGTTCAACGTTGTGCGGCTTTCGTGGTTGCTCTAGATTCTGGTCAGTGAGGAGGAGTGATCTTGCTGTATCAGTGTGTACTTACTCTCAGGGCGATGCATCTGACATCTGTCAGGCCACAGGAAAAGCACATGTTTACTAAAAGAATTGTGAATCCTAAGCAACTAATGTGAATAATAGTTTAACTCAGCGGGCATAGTGCCCTAGGGAAGCTGTGTGAGGTGTGGTGTTAAAGACCCTACAGAATGTCACTGTTCTAGCAGCAGCTGCCGTAAATATGGCCAACTGTCGACTGCAGCCTTTCAGTGCCTTTAATTGCGCCAAGATAAATTCAACTCTTCAAGAAAGCACCAGAAAATAAGCGAGTATGCAAGAACGAGTGTCTGTTTTAAATCAGCGTCACAGGGTAAGAGTGTATAGGAATAAAGGAAACGTCAGATAACAGGAAAGGATTATTTTATACAGCATTCTAGGACAATTCATTTAGTGTTGGGAGAGGCTTAAAAATATGTGGAAATATACTCTATACCAAGATAAAGTTGAAATAAAGAATAAGATATCTAAACTTAGTCATAGACTTTTTAAGATAATTATTTATACAATTACTGCGGCAAAGATTACTTTCTGCACTTAAAGGATTTTGTTTTGTTGTTTAGTCACTAAGTCATGTCTGACTCTTTTGGAACCCCGTGGACTGGAGCCCACCAGGCTCCTCTGTTCATGGAATTCTCTGGGTAAGAATACTGGAGTGCGTTGCCATTTCCTTCTCCAAGGGCTATTCCTACCCCAAGCATCAATCCCATGCCTCCTTCATTGGCAGGCAGATTCTTTACCACTGAGCCGCCAGGGAAGCTCAGAAGAAAGGATGGATCACCTGAGGTTGTAAACAAGTGGGACCTTGTTTTTCTGGCCTTGTACAGGGCAAAGAGAAATATTTTACAATATGCATAGAATTCATACAAGCTAATAATAGAAACATTCAGTGGATAATAAGATAGCACTGTAGACAGATCTAGTTTTACATAGATATGATCATTCCATAATTTGTTGATTGCCGTCAAAATCAACACATCTTCACTGTTGTTAATTTAAGCTGATTAGTGGCCAATCTAAGGCTTCCAAAATTCCAGTTTTCTCGCAAAAGCTCAAATTTTATCACTGGCAGCAAATACTGTCAGTTTAGTTCCTTGAACTGACAGTCTCACTTTTTTCACTTTCAAGAAAATTTCTGCCAAATACCAAAGTCTGAATAACCATAGTTGTCTGTCAGTTGTTCTTTCAAGTAAAAATAGTGTTTCTTACAAAAAAAAAAAAAAAAAGGAGCTAGTTCAGCTCGTCACTCAAAGAATTGCATAAGCCAAAGACAACCACTGTAGTTTAGTAGGCAGGTGAGGTATTTCAGAAATGTTTCCAATTCCATTACACACAATAATTAAAAATATATATACTGAGCAGTGGGAATTTAATGAATTAAGTATATTGCTTATACTCAAGGATGGCCCTAAGTGAAACTGTTTGTTTTCTTTTTTAAACATTGGGAGTCTAGTTGTTTTACACTGCTGGGTCAGCCTCTGGGGTACAGCAAAACGAATCAGCTATGTGAACACGCATATCCCCTCTTTTCTGAATTTCCTTCCCAGCAAGGCCACCACAGAGCGCTGAGCAGGGCTCCCCGCCGTACAGACTGTTTTCAGTGGTTATCTGTTTTATGTGTACTATCCAGTGTATGGATGTCAGTCCCAAGCCCCCGTTCATCCCACCTGCCCTGTTCTCCCTTGGTATCCATACATTTGTTCTTTATGTCTGTGTCTCTGTTATTGCTTTGAAGAAAGATCCTCCATACCATTTTTCTAGATTCCACATAAACACATTAATACGTCTTTCTCTTTCTGACATACTTCACCCTCTTAGTCTCTAGATCCATCCACTTCTCTGCAAATGACACAATTTCATTCCTTTTGGTGGCCGAGTAATACTCCATCGAAACGGGCTTTTCCCCCTTTAACTGCATGTGCCTGCGTGGTCATGAAATTGCAGTGACTCCAGACACAGTTCAGTGCCCCTGCCTCACCTCTTGCACCAGCAGTTTCACCCCTCATTGTTTTTCCACCATCAGGGAAAGACAAATAACATTTTGGTATTATTACAAAAATATTTTGATTTCTTGGACTTCACAAAATGGCCTTGGGGATGCCCAGGGGTGGGCAAATCAAACTTTGAAAACTACTAAAATAATTCATTGAGTTCTCTAATAATAACATCCCTGTTTAATGGATGAGGACAGGATCATGGAGGAGGGTTAATACATGCCCCATGTCACAACAGAACGCCCTAGTGTTAAGAATATGGTGCCGGGCACCCCAGAATATCAAAGAGTCGCTCTCACATTCAGTGTCCATCTCTCTCTTTCCCTCTCTCTCACACACAGAGACACACATGGACGTAACCCAAGGAAACTCTGGGAGATGTTGGGTGTCTCTATTACCTTGACCATAGTGATGGTATCCTAGGTGGGACCATGGTAATGAATCTGGCTGCCAATTAGGAGACCCAGGAGATGCAGGATTGAGCCCTGGGTCGGGAAGATCCCCATCCCCCAGTAGGAAATGGCAACCCACTCCATTCTTGCCTAGAAAGTCCCTTGGGCATGGGAGCCTGGTGGGCTACAGTCCCTGGGGCTGCAGAGTCAGACACAACTGAGTGACTGGGCACAGCACAAGTGATGGTATCACAGGATTTTTGCACGTGTCCAAAACTCATCATTAGGTATCAAGTGTGTCTCCAAGTATAAAGAAAGAACAAGGCTTTAAGCCAGGAAGCCTGGCACCACTGCCTGTTAACTACTATACTATATGACCACGCATAACTCAGCTAGTAAGGAGTCCGCCTGCAGTGCAGGAGACCCCAGTTTGATTCCTGGGTCAGGAAGATCCCCTGGAGAAGGGATAGGCTACTCACTCCTGTATTCTTGGGCTTCCCTGGTGGCTCAGAAGGTAAAGAATCCACCCGCAATGCGCGAGACCTGGGTTCGATCCCTGGGTTGGGAAGATCCCCTGGAGAAGAGAAAGGCTACCCACTCCAGTGTTCTGGCCTGGGGGATTCCACGGACTGTATAGTCCATGGGGTCGCAAAGAGTTGGACAGGACTGAGCAACTTTCGCTTTCATGACCACTCAGAGCTGGAGGTTTTAAGACTGAGTCAAGGAACCGAGTTTTGGGTCCAGCACGTGGCCACAACTCTCAGAGATGATGTCGACGGTGACTAGAGGACTTGGCATGGAAGGAAAATAGGAGCTAAATGTGGGGACAATGGAGGAAGATGAATATGTGTCTTGGGGCCTGGCTTTTCCCAATCATCAAATGTTTGAAGAAATTATGGATTCACAAGAAGAAATCTGATTGAACTGGGTCCAGGGAACAATTATTCACAAGTGGGAATAGGACTGGGGGCTGAACTTTTCTTCCCAGGAGATCAGAGGGGCAATAAAAAATAACTGAACTGGAGAGAACTGTACAGGAGATTTTCTTTGGAGACGGTTGTCTCAGGTATTGTTTAAAGCAGAAAGAGTTGTGAGAAAGGTCCTGGGCAAGGGATCTGCACATTATTAGAACAGGATGTAAATTACAGTAATACCATATTTGTGTATTATGTAACACTGTATACATAAGAATGTATATTGTATATTATAGTAACACTAGGCACATCATACAGGAATAGTGGGTATGTGTTGGAATTTTCCCTTTACTGGACATACTTCTTCTGAAGAGAGCTGACCAACAATCTACAGGTAGCCTCTCCCCTCTAACATTTGATGGAAGATTTTTGGTTTAAGAGTAAATAAGCAGAAAATAGCCTCAAGGAAGAGAATTTACATAAGACTTTCGGTATCTTGAAACCTGTGCTTATTCGGACTAAACAGCTGGTAAACCAGTTCTCTTAATTATATACAAACTAGCTCATAATTATACACCAACCTAATCCCTGGTAATCTTAGAAGATGTTTTTGCTTATGGAAGGTATACTACACTAAGGTACTGCCTTTTTTTTTTTTTTAAGAAAAAAAAAATGACAAAAAGTTTGGAAAGTCTCAGTGATCTCCTTGTTCCCTCATTTACTTTTCCACAAGCTCTGTCTAAACTCAGAGTTATCAATTTACCATTTAACGATATGGTCACTTAAATGTATCCCAGTCCTAACGAACAGTCCTTCATTTCAAGCTTGCATAGTTTCCGACAACGTTTTTTCCATGCCCTGATGTTTCCAATATTGAGATTTTTGCGCCATTTGGACTCCAGCTAAGTGTTATAGGACTACCTCCACTATGGTTGGGATTCTTTTCCCCCAGATTTATTTCTTTTTAATTCTATTTCCATTGTCTAATGGCAGCTCAAAACCTAGAGTGAGTTCTGTTTATTAACTTGTAAGATTTTAAGTTTTCCATTGGGCTTTTAATATCTGCCGTAATTTTCCATTATGGAAATAAAAATATCAGCCATGTCTTTAGTGAGCTTTCTTCAAAACTTAATTCGTGCCAGCATCCGCCCTTTATCCTTCTCAGTGGCCCATGGATGTGTCCTGTATCCCTGTGTACCTGTTTTCCTCCCATCATGCCTTGATCGCAGCCTCTTCATTTTGCTTCTCTCTCTAATCAAATCCTCCTTTTCTCCTTCACTCTTGGAACCATTTCACCAGCAACATTGGTAACAATTTGGAGACTTCACATTTTAAGGGTACGCTGTGCTCTTCATTTTTATTTCCCACATTAAAAAAAAACTTTTTATTGAAAATATAGTTGATTTGCAATGTTGTATTAATTTCTGCTATACAGAAAAGTGATTCATATATATATTTATATATATTTTTTCCCATTAAGGTTTATCACAGGCTATTGAATGTAGTTCCCTTTGTTGTATAGTAGGACCTTGTTATTTATTTCACACATTTTAAAACTTGCCTTTAGGCTCTGCCCCATGTGGTCACCTGTTGGAGTGTCTATCCATCCCTCGTCCCTTTCTCTTCCATCCTTGTCCCTACAGGGCCCGGGTCCCTATTAGTCATAATGCACTACTTCTTATTCTCTCTAGCCATGGCTGCCTGGGTTGTAGTCAATCCTTGGTCAAGACCAGGCCAATCAGATACTCTCCTTGAAAAATCTGGAGACACGTATATATGATATTGGGCTCATCTGAGGACTCAGACAGTAAAGACTCCACCTGCAGTGCAAGAGACACAGGTTGGATCCCTGGGCTGGAGAGAGCCCTTGAAGAAGGAAATGGCCACCCATTCCAGTATTCTTGACTGGAGAATTCCATGGACAGAGGAGACTGGTGGGCTCTCGTATTGATAATAACCTGCCTAGAAAAAAGTCCTTGCTTTTTAAACTTTGCCACAAATAATTTTCCCCAGAATGGAAATTATAATAATTATTATGATTTTGTTTCATATGTCTATTAAGTAAAAAATGGTGTGCACATTTCAATTTTTAAAATCCACCTTACAGTCACTTTGTAGCTTATGTTAGCTGGTATTAATTACTTCCGTGGTTCACCTTATCTATGCTAAAAGTAATGGCTAAAATGCGTTTTTAGACAGCATCTGTCCCTTTTAAAAAAAGTTTAAAGTAAAGATACTGAATGATGAATGAATTGAAATAGTTTGAGCCTGTAGCTGAGAAAAGAATGATGAAAAAGCAAATTGTGCATAGGAAGGGATGGTAATGGTAATAAATTAGTGTAAACAGATATAGAAAAATGGAGTTGATGCCAAAAATATGGATGGGAGTGAAACCATTATTTTCAATGGTCTAGAGCCAAAATACCATATAAAACAGACTCCCAGATTGGCAGATTTATGAGACAGTCATAAAAACTAGTGATCATAAAGTTGTTAGAGGGAAAAAAAATCTAAACACCATCTACTTTGATTAAATTCAGGGTTGAACTGAACTAAATCTCAGAGGAGAAGAGGAATTTTGCGGTCTAGTAAATGTCTCCATATTATTCACAGGCTGTACCAGCCTTTCTGAGAAAGACAGCCAGAGGAGACTTCATCTTATCACCCACTTCCTTAACATGGTAGTAACTAAGAGCTGATACTTAGGAAGTGTGAATTTCAGGCCAGGCTCTCTAGCATCAGTTCTCTGTGTGTATCACCACCTTGCACTGGGCCCCTATCATCCCTGGCTTAAATTACTTAGATTTCAAGATGTTCCCTGCTTCTGGTCTATTATCAACAAAATAATCAGAGGAATTACTGAAAACCATAAATAAATCATGCCTTTGCTAGAACCTCGTGATTGCTTTCTACTTCACTTAGAGTAAAACTGAAGTCTTCTCCCTGGAAAGGGGAGCAAAATACATGAGTCCAAAATGTGCCACTTGGGCATGTGGATTCTTCTGAGCTGAGGGCAAGCAAGGCCCAGCAGACTTGAGAAGAACTTTCTCCCTAACTACAAGAGAATTTAGACTTGGAGCCTGGCTCAGAGGACTGATACCAAAGATAACGTTTACCTGAATGACCTCTCTACATGGCAGGGCAAACATCTAACCACCAAACACCTGCTGTTATTGCCCTGAGAATTACCCTCCTCCTCTTTGAAGTCCCAGGCCCCACTGCATTCCTTGTATAAGTCTTATGATCCAGTTTGTCCTTGGGTCTCATATTTTTATGAGGTTCCACGCATAAAGAATTTGTTTTTCTCTTGTTAACCTGTTTTATGTCAATTATCAGACCAACCAAAGAACCTAGATGGATAGAAGGATAAGATTTCCTACCTAACAATGGCCTTGGAGGTCTTTAGGACCTGCTTGATTGGATCTTCCGTGGCTCTCTCTCTTGGCTCCAAACACCTTGGCTTCTATGCTGTTCCTCAAACAATGGGAGCTTATTGTTAACTTAAATCCTTAGTTGTCTTCACCTGGAACACACTTCCTCCAGACACCTTTACTATTAACTCTCTGGCCTTCAATTGCTTTCGCTCAGATGTCACCTTTTCAAAGAGGACCACAGCTATTAAAAACTAATAGGCTAAATAGTTACGTGACTGAGCAAGTGTTACCCCAAAACTGAGTTTGCCAAACCAACGGACACAACCAAGCTAAAGATCGGGAGAGGAAAGGATTTATTATCACTCATGGCAAGTAAAGAGAACGCCATGGATCTTTCCCGAAGGTATATTTCCCAGAACAGCAAAATTAGGGAGCTTTTCAGCGAAAAGCACATGTATGTTCATGAAGGGCTTGAGCGGAGGAAAATTCAGGCTAGAATTGGGGCAAAGGTGGACAGAGTCCAATTTCTAGTTGACTGAAATCTTGAGGGTCAACATCATTCTGTCCTCCCCCTGGCTGGGGGCCTTAGTTCCGGCAGAACTCAAAGGTACATTATTTCCTGATTCTGTTCAGGAGGAACTAAGACTGTGCTTTATCACTGAACTATTGTCTGACTGCCCTTTCTCGGTTCCTGCATCCCTTGGTTCCCTTACAATCATGGATCACTGAGACTGTTCACGAGCAAACACAGTGGTCAAGGTTAGGTCACAAAGTGGCTTAGGCCAAGATGGGTTCTCATGTCAAGGAATCCATGCCTGTGTCTCTTTCTCTAGGGGCCCCCTGTCCTATCTGCTTACACAAGATTTCTCATGTGTGAGGTTCAGAAAGCCTTGCTCTGACAAGGAGTGTTTGCAGCAATTAAGGGTTTGTTTGTAGGGTGCCAAGCAAGGGGAAAGGGTGGCTCATGCTTATAAAACCTGAACTACCCATGGCTTTTTAGGCAAGAGTGTTTGAAGACAGTGTCATGGAAGAGCATCACAGGATGCCTGCTCAGCTCCTGGACCTTCTTCTGACTGGCTGGTGGTAAGATGACACAATGCTTCAGTAATCTCCATCACCACCCTTCTGCGTCCAATCCAACCAGTCTGGGCTCTATGAGCTCATAGTCAGCTTACAGTCACCATCCTCCACCAGGTGGGGGTGGGTCTCAGGTGTTTTTAAAATTTATTTTTAATTGGAGGATAATTGCTTTGCAATATTGTGTTGGTTTCTGTCATACATCAGCATGAATCAGCCATAGGTATACACATGTCCCCTCCCTCTAGAACCTCCCCCCTCCCCACCTCCCACCCCTCTAGATTGTCACAGCACCAGATTTCAGCTTCCTGGGTCACAGAGCAAGCTCCCTCTGACTATCTATGTTACACGTGGTAACATACCTGTTTAATGCTACTGTCTGTCTGTCCCACCCTCCCCTTCTGCCACTGTGTCTACAAGTCTGTTTTCTGCTTCTGCATCTCCACTGCTGCCCTGCAAACAGGTTCATCAAGACTATCTTTCTAGACTCCATATGTATGTGCTAAGATACAGTATTTGTTTTTCTAGCTTACTTCACTCTGTATAATAGGCTCTAGGTTCATCCACCTCATTAGAACGGACTCAATTGTGATTCGTTTTTATAGCTGAGTAATATTCCATTGGATATATGCACCACAACTTCTTTATCCATTCATCTCTTGGTGGAATCACTAGAGCTAACCAATGAATATAGTAAAGTTACAGGATATAACATTAATATACAGAAATCCCTTGTACTCTTATACACTAACAATGAAAAATCGGAAAGAGAATTAAAGAGACAATCACATTCACCACTGCAACAGAAAGAATAAAATACCTAGGAATTTATTTACCTAAAGGGGGTCTTAGCTTTTGCAGAATTACTCAAAACTATGCCATTATTACCTCCATCCCTTTGGGAGGAACAAGGGGTCCTGTAGTTCTCTTGTCCTGATCTTTAAAAGCTTGACTCCTGCTCTTTGGAACTCAGGGAAGGCCTAGGAGACTGAAACCTTTTTTCTACAAACGAGAAATAGGGGACGCAGAGTGTCTTTTGTTCCCAGGAAGGTCCCCGAGGGAGGGTCCTGCTTGGTTTCAGTTACTTTTCTTTAGGAGGTTACTTTGGTAGGTTCTAGTAATATTATGCAAAAGCCCAGTAATATTATTCAAAAAGGCAAAATGGTTGTCTGAGGAGGTCTTACAAATAGCTGAGAAAAGAAGAGAAGAAAAAGGCAAAGGAGAAAAGGAAAGATATACCCATTTGAATGCAGAGTTCCAAAGAAGAACAAGGAGAGATAAGAAAGCCTTCCTCAGTGATCAGTGCAAAGAAATAGAGGGAAAGAATAGAATGGGAAAGACTAGAGATCTCTTCAAGAAAATCAAGAGATACCAAGGGAACATTTCATGCAAAGATGGTCACAATAAAGGACAGAAACAGTATGGACCCAACAGAAGCAGAAGATATTAAGAAGAGGTGGCAAGAATACACAGAAGAACTGTACAAAAAAGATCTTCAAGATCCAGATAACCATGAGGGTGTGATCCCTCACCTAGAGCCAGACAGCCTGGAATTTGAAGTCAAGTGGGCCTTTGGAAGTATCACTATGAACAAAGCTAGTGGAGGTGATAGAATTCCAGTTGAGCTATTTCAAATGCTAAAAGATGATGCTGTGAAAGTGCTGCACTCAATATGCTAGCAAATCTGGAAAACTCAGCAGTGGCCACAGGACTGAAAATGTCAGTTTTCATTCCAATCCCTAAGAAAGGCAATGCCAAAGAATGCTCAGACTACTGCACAATCGTACTCATCTCACACACTAGCAAAGTAATGCTCAAAATTCTCCAAGCAAGGCTTGAAAAAGTACATGAACCATGAACTTCCAGATGTTCAAGCTGGACTTAGAAAAGGCAGAGGAATCAGAGATCAAATTGGCAACATCCATTGGATCATTGAAAAAGCATTAGATTTCCAGAAAAACATCTGCTTCTGCTTTATCCCACTACACCAAAATCTTTGGTAGTGTGGATTACAACAAACTGTGGAAAATTCTTAAAGAGATGGGAATACCAGACCACCTGACCTGCCTCTTGAGAAATTTGTATGCAGGTCAAGAAGCAACAGTTAGAATTGGACATATAACAACAGACTTGTTCCAAATTGGGAAAGGAGTACATCAAGGCTGTATATTGTCGCCTTGCTTATTTAACTTATATGCAGAGCAAGCATATCAAGTGAAATGCCGGGCTGGATGAAGCACAAGCTGGTATCCAAATTGCCAGAAGAAATATCAATAACCTCAGATATGCAGATGACACCACCCTTGTGGCGGAAAGCAAAGAAGAACTAAAGAGCCTCTTGATGAAAGTTGATGAGGAGAGTGAAAAAGTTGGCTTAAAACTCAACATTCAGAAAACTAAGATCATGGCATCTGGTCCCATCACTTCATGGCAAATAGATGGGAAACAATGGAAACAGTGAGAGACTTTATTTTTTGGGGCTCCAAAATCACTGCAGATGGTGACTGCAGCCATGAAATTAAAAGACACTTGCTCCTTGGAAGAAAAGCTATGATCAACCTAGACAGCATATTAAAAAGCAGAGACAGACCTTACTTTGCCAACAAAGGTCTGTCTAGTCAAAGCTATGGTATTTCCAGTAGTCATGTATGGATGTGAGAGTTGGACCATAAAGAAAGCTGAGTGCCAAATAATTGATGCTTTTGAACTGTGGTGTTGGAGAAGACTCTTGAGAGTCCCTTGGACTGCAAGGAGATCCAACCAGTCCATCCTAAAGGAGATCAGTCCTGGGTGTTCACTGGAAGGACTGATGCTGAAGCTGAAACTCCAATACTTTGGCCACCTGATGCAAAGAAATGACTCACTAGAAAAGACCCTGATGCTGGGAAAGATTGAATGCAGGAGGAGAAGGGGATCACAGAGGATAAGATGGTTGGATGGCATCACTGACTTGATGGACATGAGTTTGAGTAAGCTCTGGGAGTTGGTGATGGACAGGAAAGCCTGGCTTGCTGCAGTTCACTGGGTCGCAAAGAGTCAGACACGACTGAGTGACTGAACTGAACTGAACTGAGTAATATTATATCACATATGGTTTAGAACTTGTAGTTAGGGTTCCTGACTTCTCAATGATTTTCAAGTAAAGGCAATGTAAAATTCACCTCCATGACAAACTGTTTTTATAAAGTAGTTTTTCCAAGAAGAATTTGGATGCATTGAAGGAAATTTTTCTACCCAGGAGATAGCTGGATTACTTAATTAATTTTTTTCCGCAAACAGATTGTAAAATTTCTGAAGCTAGGATACAGTCTTTTATTGGCATTTTTGCTTTGAAAATCTTAATACCATGATGAAAATTCCTTGTAGAAGATGATAATGCGTCTTCCACTTCTGTCTCCCTCTGAGAATTCCAATTCCTTTCTTCCACTAAAGCTCCTAACTGGGCTCCCTGTGCACTCTGTCCCAGCTGCAAGGGGAAGCTGCCTGAAGCATCTCATTACCGAGGCAGAGGGCTGGCCATAAGCATCTTCTACAGCCTGCCTTTCTGCCAGGAAAGGGCTTTGCTCCTTTGTCTAGCTAATGGTGTTCCAGGCTCCGAATTGTCCTACATCAGAGCTCTCCAAATACTTTAGTGTCCTCATCAGAAAAACAAAAGCAACCACAATTTCAGGCTCACAGCTCCATCACATGCTCCAGAACGAGGAAACCGGCCTGCCTTGGCAGGCTACCCCAGGGAAACGAGGAAGCATCACAGAGTTTGCGTCACCCCGGGGGAGTCTCTACCTGATCCCAGGACCTGACTCCCCTCCCCACTTTTCCTTTCTCTTTCTTTTCTTGGTACTTAAAGCTTCTGTGGCCCGCTAAAAGGCCAGCAAGGGGCTTCCCAGTGGCTCAGTAGTACAGAATCCACCTGTCAAGCAGGAGACATGGGTTTGATCCCCGGGTTGGAAAAATCCTCTGGAGAAGGAAATAGCTACCCACTCTAGTGTTCTTGTCTGGAGAATCCCAAGCATAGAGGAGCCTGGTGGGCAGTCCATAGGGTCACAGTCAGACATGACTGAGCGTCAACAAAGTCAGTGATGGTCAATGGATTTCCATAGATTGCTGCCACAAATAACAAGCTCTACTAAATCAAAATAATTTTGATATTATTGGTAATATTTCCAATCAAATATTTTGATTATATTAATATTAATATCATATAAATTACATTACATTGTATTAATATATTTATGATAAATATTTAATATATTTAATACATTATATAATTATATTAATATTGTGTTGATATTATATTGATATTAATTAATATTTGGAGATATTAATATTTCCAAATCAAAATAATTTTCAGAAAAAATCCAGGAGCAGCTTCTGCATACCCCCTGCTAGACAGACTCGCAAGAGATTTGAATTTTGCTAGAATGGTTTAGAGAAAGAAAAGTAAGTTTGTGTTAGTCAGTCATATCTGACTCTTTGTGACCCCATGAACTTTAGCCTTTCAGGCTCCTCTATCCATGGAATTCTCCAGGCAAGAATACTGGAGTAGGCTGTCAGTTCCTTCTCCAAGGGATCTTCCTGATCCAGGGATTGAATCCAGGTCTCCTGCATCGCAGGCAGAGCCTTTACCATCTGAGCCACCAAGGTCAGAGGAAGAGGTTTAGTCCAATTCCGTTTATTAAATATAGTGTTAAGCAGTCCAAGTTCTTACCCTGGGAGCACACTTGTTCGTTGTAAATACTTTGATGCACTTGTTTCTTGGTGTCTACAGGGCTTTGGGAATTTGCGGTGTCATGGCTGCCAACCTCTGCAGATAACTCAAACTGCTTTTATAATATGGCACATTTTGCATAAAACCTTTGCATATAAACTACACACAGCCTCCCACATGCTTTAATTCACCTCTCGATTACTTATTGAACCTAATAAACCAGACCACCTGACCTGCCTCTTGAGACACCTGTATGAGGGTCAGGAAGCAACAGTTAGAACTGGACATGGAACAACAGACTAGTTCCGAATTGGGAAAGGTGTACGTCAAGGCTGTATATTGTCACTTTGCTTATTTAACTTATATGCCGAGTATATCATGTGGAATGATGGGCTGGATGAAGCACAAGCTGGAATCAGAATTGCTGGGAGAAGTATCAACAACCTCAGATATGTAGATGACACCACCTTTATGACAGAAAGTGAAGAAGAACTAAAGAGCCTCTTGATGAATGTGAAAGAGGAGAGTGAAAAAGTTGGCTTAAAGCTCAACATTCAGAAAAATAAGATCATGGTACTCGGTCCCATAACTTCATGGCAAATAGATGAGGAAACAGAGGCTGACTTTATTTTTTGCGGCTCCAAAATCACTGCAGATGGTGATTGCAGCCATGAAATGAAGACCCTTGCTCCTTGGAAGGAAAGTTATGGCCAACCTAGACAGCATATTAAAAAGCAGAGACATTACTTTGCCAACAAAGGTCCATCTAGTCAAGGCTATGGATTTTCCAGTGGTCATGTATGAATGTGAGAGTTGGACTGTGAAGAAAGCTGAGCACTGAAGAATTGATGCTTTTGAACTCTGGTGTTGGAGAAGACTCTTGAGAGTCCCTTGGACTGCAAGGAGATCCAACCAGTCCATCCTAAAGGAAATCAGTCCTGGGTGTTCATTGGAAGGACTGATGCTGAAGCTGAAACTCCAATACTTTGGCCACCTGATGCGAAGAGCTGACTCATTGGAAAAGACCCTGATGCTGGGAGGGATTTGGGGGCAGGAGGAGAAGGGGACGACAGAGGATGAGATGGGCGAATGGCATCACCGACTCAAAGGACATGAGTTTGAGTAAACTCTGGGAGTTGGTGATGGACAGGGAGGCCTGGCATGCTGCAGTTCATGGGGTCACAAAGAGTCGGGCACAACTGAGCGACTGAACTGAATTGAATATTGTCAGTGCTACATAAATAACTGGTGTTATGCAGAAAATTCAAGTTTTGCTTTTTGAAACTTTCTCGAATTAAGACTTTTTTCTACTTGCAGCTGGGTTGAAACTTCAAATGTAGAACTCGTGGATATGGACCTCTGACTGTAGATATACTGTTACTATTATTGAACATCCAGTTGTGTGCTAGGAGTTCGAATAACTCTTATTTCACCCTTTCAACAATCCTATACAGGCAGACCTCATTTCCTTATACATTATTGCACTTTGCAGATATTGCCTCCTTTTTCTTTCTTTTTTTCTTTTTTTTTTTTTTAACAAATTGAGGGTTTGTGGCAACCCCACGTTGAGCAAGTCTGTCAGTTCTGTTTCTCCAACAGTAGTTGCTCACTTCTGGTCTCTGTGTCACACTTTTGATGTTTCTTTCTATGTTTCCAACTTCCATTATCATGGTGATCTGCGATCAGTAATGCTTGTTTCTATGATGACTCTCTGAATGCTCAGATAATGGTTAGCATTTTTAGAAATAGAGTATTTTTAAATGACAGTACATAAATTATCTTTAAAGACATAATGCTACTGCACACTGAATTCACTACAGTGTAGTACAAACATAAATTTTATATGCACTCGGAAACCGAAAAACTCATGTGACTTGCTTTATTGCAATATTTGCTTTATTGTGTGTGTTAAGTCACTTGAGTTGTGTCCTACTCTTTGCAAACCCATGGACTGTAACCTGCCAGGCTCCTCTGTCCATTGGATTCTCCAGGCAAGAATACTGGAGTAGGTTGTCATTTACTCCTCCAGGGGAATCTTCCTGACCCAGGAATTGAACCCACATCTCACAACCCAGGGACCAAACCCACATCTCCCCACATCTCACAACCCATTGGCAGGCAGGCTCATGACCAATAGCACCACCTGGGAAGCCCTGCTTCACTGTGGGCATCTGGCACTGAACCCACAATATCTCTGAGGAACGCCTGTAATGTAGGCGCAATTTTTTTTTTTTTTTTTTTTTCCAATTTTACAGCTGGGAGAATTGAGGCTCACATCACTATCCAGAGCTGGTCCACGGTCATTCCACATGAGGGAGACGGGACCCAGTGCTGCAGCCACATTTCTGTACATGACAGATCTGGTCCACCAATGTATTCTTGTTTGGTTCAGAAATAAAAATATTTCTGTTTCAACACTTTGAGTCAGAATATGCATTCTTCATTTGGATGCCCTCACGGTCACTTCCTACTGTGCTGCCTTTCATCATTCTTGTTTTACTTATCCTGCCTGTCTTTTCAACAAATATTTATGGAGGACCTCTTGTGTGGAGGGCCTACTGTAAGGATGGAGGTTAGAGTTTTTAACACAATAGAAAAATATGTACGTTTTTAAGGAGTTTGCAAAACTTTGCTGCAGTGCATTCATTATTTCACAGTAGTGATATAGGCCGGCAAATATTTAACAAATAAAGACAACACTAAATATGTTACCTTTCCAATTTAAAATTAGAGCCTGGTATATCTGAGTTTCTCAGCAGCTCCTCTGAAACTAAAAGCACAGTTGGCAGCCTGAGGTCTAATTTGGGATGCATCAGATAATTTCTGTCCTTAAATAGCTTCTGGACTTACTTGTGCAGCTCTGAAAATCACCACCTCAAAAACACGTCTTTGGGTTAATGCAGTGTCTCTCTGCTGATGCCATGCTAAAATGAACGTTTGTGAAAAATGTTCACATTGATATAGTAACCATGTTTTCTATGCAGAGTTAAGAGATATGGATAGATACAGGCCAAGGGTTTAACAGGTGCACAGTAACTACGATCAGTTTATGACCATGGGGTTTTGTTTGCAAAATGCATGTTAATGGCAGAATGAGATGAGAAGATCACAGGCTGAAGCTGGGGAAGCAGAGCAGTTGAGAACATGTGCCGGGGTTATCACGTGGTACCCAGGACCAGCTGCAGAAGGGAGGATTGGAGCCGGTTTGCTTGCTGTTTCTTTCTTCTTTTACAGGAATAAGACTGGTGGTGACTAAAGTTTGGGATCTAAGTGGTACTTAAATGAACATCACCCATTGACTGTGGAATGGATTTTGCAGATTCCTTTTGTTGTGGTCACATGGTTTTCATTGGGAAAATGACAAGGGTGGATGTTGAGGAAGAAATTGGGTAGATAGGCTGGGTGGCTTCCTTTGGTGGCCAAGATTCATTTCTTCTACGGGGCATACCTTGCTCTGAACCTCTGGGGCCTTTATCTACAAGTCTCCTTCGTCCTCTAATGTCCAGTTGGGTTCAGCCTATGGGGTCATCAGCTGGTACTGAGGGTGGAAGAGAATGAGGACAGTGCTTCCTTTGGCTGGCCCCCTGCTGAGCTGAAGCTGGAGTAGCTGGCTTTCTCTTCCAAAGGTCACAGCTCTTGCCAGTTAGCTTTACCCCACATTTCCCTCTGATTTTCTTGACCGACTCCCTCATCTTGGGACGGTAACAATCTCATAGTCCCAGGGTACTTCAGCGTCCCTGAAGGTTTCCCTTAACCTCATATATTTTCAGAAATATCCCCTCTCTTTCTTTTAACTTTCATTCATTTCGTGTTTTCAGACTTGTCTCTGAATGATTTATACACTATTAATAAAATCAGCTATTCCTGACACTTGTTCAGTTGCCCAGTCGTGTCCGATTCTTTGCAACCCCACGGACTGCAGCAGGCCAGCCTCCTCTCTTCTCCACCATCTCCCAGAGTGTGCTCAATTTGATGTCCATGGAGTCAGTGATGCGATAAAACCATCTCATCCTCTTACTGCCTTCTCCTCCTGTCTTAATCTTTCCCAGCATCAGAGTCTTTTCCAATAAGTAGGCTCTTCGCATCAGGTGGCCAAAGTATTGGAGCTTCAGCATGAGTCCTTCTGCTGAGTATTCAGGGTTGACTTCCTTTAGGATGGACTGGTTTGATTCCTTACACTGGCATACTTCTGATATTAGCTAATACTGATGGAGTAAACGCAGTTTGAGGTTTATGCATTATCTTTCCCGAACATTGCTACTTATGCGTTGCCTCATTTCACTCTGGGGACAGCTGATGAAACACATTTTGTTTAGTTTTACCACTTTCCATCTGAACGAACAGAAGCAAATTAAATAATCTACCCAACGGGAACCAGATTGCTAGGTGCAAAGGGAGAAATCCAAGTTTTATTTCCAATCCACAATGATTGGTAGAAGACCTCATAGTTGGGGGGAGGTAATAACTCTGAAGACAAGACAGAAAATTAAGGGACCAAGGCCAGCAAGTGGTGACCAGAAGGACCAAGAGTCTAAATTTATAAGACAAATGAAGAGTACTCAACACCCTGCCTGGATAGGAAAATCCATAAATGCATTAGGATGAAAAACTAAAGTGGACTCAAGTGCCAAGTGGTTCTGGAGCAAAGCCAGCTCAGAGCTGAGACACAATTGTTTGCAAAGTGCACAAGTTCCAAAAAGAAATCTGAGTTATTCCAGGATTAAAATCTTGTCTGAGTGGTGTCTTCACATTCTTGCTCTCTTTAAAAATGTTCTTTTAAATTTTCTGCTTCTCCCGAAACATAATCTCTCTACCTAACGAGACTAACAGAAAATTTAAAAGGAAATAGCAATATTTCCAGATTCAATTCAGATTTAAATCATCTTTTATTTCTCTTATTTTTAGTGATCTAACGTAAAACAGATTTTACCCAATTTTCCATCAAAAAAGGAAATATTCCAATGAACTATCCATGCCTTTGAATAAGACATGATACAACCAGAATTGCCAAACAAATGAAACTTTCTGTTTCACAAAATTAAGAAACAATTCTGCCTCCTTGTCTTGAAAGTTATTTACAGTTATTTACAAAGGATTTTACCTCCTTTTCAGTATGATAAATATTATTTGTATAAAAAAGATAAGTAGTTTGAATTCTCATTGTTATAAGCAAGGCAATAGATTTAAATTCTCTAAAACACAGAAATAAGCTCTAAAAATACATGCCAAATATCATTGGAGATTTTTGTTTTGTTGTGTGCAGATTTAAATGATCATTGAAACCCAGGATTTCATGTATGCAAACTTGTTTACATTAGTTAATAAATGCAATAACAAACCATAACTTTATAGTTTTATATTAAATTTAATTTGTATGTTACCTCATATAAGGTGAGAAATGCTTTCATGTATATTCTTTTTCTCTTTTGTGAAGGTGAAAAAGTGAAAGTCACTTATTTGTGTCCCAGGCCAGTAGCCTTTCCCGGCTCCAGGGGATCTTCCCAACCCAGGTCTCCAGCACTGCAGGTGATTCTTTACCAGCTGAGCCACGAGGGAAGCCCAAGAATATAGGAGTGGGTAGCCTATCCCTTCTCCAGTGGATCTTCCCAATCCAGGAATCAAACCAGAGTCTACTGCATTGCAGGAGGATTCTTTACTAACTGAGCTATCACAGAAGCCCTCTCTTTTGTAAAGGCTGACAAATAAGCAAGCACATGAGAACTTTGTTTCTCTCTAGGTTCTTGTACAATTTTCCCCGACTCCCCCCTGCCCTCCAGGTTTGTTTTTTTCTCTTCTTGTTTTCTCTCCATGTGATGGTGGTGGTGGTGATTTAGTCGCTTAGTCAGATCTAAGTCTTGTGACCCCATGGACCGTAGCCCGCCAGGCTCCTCTGTCCATGGGATTCTCCAGGCAAGAATACTGGAGTGGGTTGCCATTTCCTTCTCCAGGGGATCTCCCCGACCTACATGGTAATTCTAGCTAAATGGGCATCCTCTCCTGTGTCAATTCCAAATTCTCTGCCTAGAGAAATGGACAGACTCAGTTTGGATTGAGAAGTTGCACACGGTCTTCTCAGTTATGGGAAACTCACAGCATGAAGAACCAGCAGGGAAGGGCCGCCTCTTATGAAAAAGGGACAGAACAGAAAAAGGAGTTCTGGCGAGACGTGGGAAGACACACAGATCTTCATAACAGCCTAGTCGTTAACGGTTTCTGAACTCAACCATCAACTGTTACTTTAAGTGTTCTGCTTTAAATACGTTTTATTGCCGGTCATTTAAAATTGCTTTTGAAAATAAGTGGACCATAAACCTTTTAAAAGCAAAGGTTAAATGGGATCACCTTAGATTTGGAGCTGAAATATTTAAGGAACTAGACCTTAAGTGGGGGATAGTTGGGAAGGTGAATGTATTTCGATGGCTGATTAATATCAATTATAGTGATTTATTGTAGTTTATATAAATGCTCTATTACCTCACATTTAAGACGGTTTTCTTTTCTCACTGCACTGCTTAACACTGAAGTAACACATTTTGTATAACACTTTCTCTGTAGCTTTTGATATTTTTTTTGTCTTGATCATAAGTGTACATGCTGGATCAACACTATCAATGCCTTTAGTGAAAACTTCCAAAAATATTTCCATTAAGTTTTCAGCTACCATGCACGAGTGTCTGTTTCCCTATACCAAATGGCATATGGGTATTATGGCTTTTTCCCAAAGGCTGTGAAATAATAAATTAAAATGTCAGATTTTAATTTGCACATCTATTTTTAACAGGTCATAACTGGATCATGGCTTACTAATTTTATTCCTGAATCTGCAAATTTTATAACTTTACATGTGTGTTTTGGATAAGTCACGAGGGGTTGGGTCATGCAGTGATAATGCACTAACCTCAAAATAGCAGTGTCTTCACTTGTCAGTGTTAATTTTTCTCAGTTATAGAAAACCATTTTGGATCCAACTGATGTCTTGGGCACTTTCATTCAAGCGGGCTATGGAGCAGGCTGCTTCCAGCTTGCAGGTCTAAGCTTTGGAAGCCGTGAGTCCCGGGGCTGCAGTCAGGGGAAGAGATCGTCCCCATGGGCTTTACTGCCTCGGTCTGGAAGGAACTGGCTGCTGGCACCCTTACAGCCCATTGGGCAGGATTTGATGAGCAGCTCCACCCAGATGCAGAGCAGAGGGAGGGGCCGGGTGTCTCTGAACACCAGAACCCCTGACAAACACGGTCTGTTCTCCATCCTCTCCTGAAGGGCAACTGCGGATGCACAGCCTCATGGAAACACAAGCCACTGACCCTCATTTGCTGCAGATTTTAAGTGTGTTGTGTTGCCTCTTTAATTTATATTCTCCTCTGAGTTTGCCAAGATAGCTTTCTGTCGCAAGGACTGAAACTGCTTAGGGCAGGTCAGTAAGTGTCATTATATTATTTGTAAGGAAAATACACATCAAAAAAAAAAAGCAGGTCAAAGTTTCAGAGAGGGTTTCTTTAAAGTACTGCCTGGGTTAAGTCCTAAAGGAGGTGGAGGATCTAACCAGGAAGGGTGGATGGAGGGATCAGGCAGGAAAGGAGAAAAGTGCATTTAAAACAGGAGGGCAAGATCAACCTTTTTACAAGAGGGTATACAACTTGGAAATGAGCAGCTCAAGGGTTTCATTGTTCTGGTTGGTTCTGGAAGGTGCTTTGCTTTCATTACAGCTGAAATATTCCCTGGAGATCATTTGGATTCTGTCTTCACAGAAAAAAAAGAGCACCCACACAAGTGAATTAAAATCTGAGCTAAATTCAGCTTTGTTCAAATGTGCCTCCACACCGTGTCTCCTCTGCTCCTCAACCTCCACCCCACGCACACCCCCAGGAAGAAAGAAAGACAATATGAACTTATTCGTGCTTAAAAGTAAAATGAGCTATGCAATCCGTGTGCTTCCTTGATATCTTTACTGACTACTAAGAATAATGATTGCATTGAAGCATGAATGCCGATTAAAACTCCTCAATAGCCATTTCTCTACCATACAAAGGATTTGATGCAAACATTATTTTTGTATCCTATAAATTAGCTTTGCTAAGATACTTCCCTGAGCTTTTCTTCCATTCCTTTTTTTTTCTAGTTCCTTGCAACAAACATGAAATTTAACGTGTCATCTTCCTGCAAGATTTATGATACAGTTCAAAGTCACATGCCATTTTTTAAAGGAAAATAGCAATTTCAGATGAAATAACTCCATGCATTTAGCCTGAGCTATTTCATTGCAGATTTTTGACCTAGAACATTTTTGATTAATTTGAATTTAGATTGAACACTTTGTTTCTGAAATTGCTTCCTTGTACTTTTTAATGTCATCTTTCTCTTGATTTCCATCACCTCTGTGGATTCATTAGCTACCGATTCTTTTTTAATTTCATTTGTTTCATTTATTTCCTTTATTATAGTAGGTTCTTATTACATATCTATTTTGTACATAATATCAATAGTGTATATCTTCCAATTCCTCACATCCCCTGTTTCCACTTTGGCATTCATTTGCTACTGATTATATAGAGTAACCAAGGATCAAAAGTCTCTCCCTTGCTTCCAAATGCAGCTCATCACTGACTCAGTTTTGCTAAAGGAATGATTAAGTAGGAAAAAAGGAAGAAAAGCTCAACAAGGTAGTGACTCACACCAGTTAGTACCAACTTTTACCCGGCAGTGAGCTGATTAAAGTCAGACTTGTTATCTCCTAGTAGGAGGTGTAGGCAGAAAGACGGCAATGGCCCTAATAAGATAGAATGTATTAAGTAGCTGAGTCTTATGGAATCTGTTCTTCTAAAATATGCTCTCTGCATTCACAATATTAAAGGGAAAGTGCCCAGTGATATTCTAACTGAAGAAAATAAAAGTTAAATCTCAAATGCCTAAAAAGACTAAAGAGGAAAAATCTGGGGCTATTCCTTTTTCAGAAAAAGGGAACATTTAGCCTATGAAGTGAGTCATGGGTGATTATGGCTGATTTTGTTATAAATTAATATTAGGCCACTCATTGTCATGAAAGTAGTGGTCCTAGGCTGAATATTTAATAAATGAAAAACCAGCAGAAGGACAAGTAAACCTTCAGCGAATTGGGTAAAGTGGTTCTAGAAAGACAGGTTACAGACTTGCAGTTCACATAGATTAGGTCAAGGAAGCTCGTTAAGATCTAGGATCCTAGTCGGAAGAGTAAGAAAATGGAAGTTTGTAAACTTGCCAAATTCCTAAGTGTTTTCAGCCCTTTAGTGGCAGAGGGGAAGAGAGTTTTGTTCACAAACATATGGCCAAAGGTGATAAGATCTAATTATATGTTTGCAGCTGTTTCGAATCTGTAAATATCTGAAGTTGGTCAACATTATCGACGCATGACAAAAGCAGTATAAATAAAGGAAATCAGCTAAAAATTGAAACAACAACAACAATTCCTTTTGAAGGGAGGAAATTGGGGGCTGAGCTTTCTACATGTGACTTAAACAGGATAAAGACGGGAACAACATTGCTCTATGTGCATAAAAAGTTTATGCCTGACTGACAGTTCTGGGACCAATTTTTGTCTACTGGCAAGTCTGACAAAAATCTCACCAGTTTCGATACAGTTTTAGCACATACATTTTATCTGTGCTACTAAAGGACTCCTTTGACCATTTGGATAATTTATATGAATCCATTAGTTATAGTATAATTCAAGGCATTACTCTAAGAATGTAAGTGACATCGATCTACTTGTGGGAGACAGGGTGGCTCCCCATCTTTGTGGCTCTACAAAGATGTGTGCATCCCAAAAGAGAGACTTTGCATATGTGATTAACACTAATAACCTTTAGACAAAGAGATTATCAGGTTTATCCACGTGAGCCCAGTTTCATCCCAAGAGTCTTCAAGATGGAGAACCTTCTCATAGAGACATGATGATGGAAGAAGGGTCAGGGAGGGGTCACGGAAAGGGCTAGACTTGATTGGACTTGACCATGTTGATGGTTTTGACAGTGGAGGGAGGGTCCCTATGTGAAGGACTGCAGTCATTTGTAGAATCTGGGAGTGGTCCTCAGTTGACAGCCATCAAGAAAACGGGATCCAATTTGTCCCTCCCCCCCCCGCACCTACCCTGCCCCAAGGGATACTCTGTGATAGATTATATGGAGTGTTGACTAAAAACGTATGTGCAACCTGAAAGTGGAGAGTTAGGATTTATCCTAATATTCCCATAGGAATATTATGTCTACTGGACTCGAGCCTGGTAGACAGAGTCTCAGGCTACCCTGGGAGAGCTGACTCTGAGAAGGCAGGGAGGAGCCAGGCTATATGCAAGCCTGCAGCAAGGGGCAGGAAATCTGAATACTGAGATTCTGTTGATAAGAGAAAACTAAACCTCTCACATGAAGAGATTTAGTGGTCTTCTAGGTAAGGGAAGATGCAAGCATCCAGGCTTGCTGGAATCATTTCTTCCCTACCCATCTAGCTATCTGGGGCCGGTCCCGCTTTCTTTATTGTTCACGTGCTAACCCCTTGTTTACCATAAGAGACGGTGAAGGTGGCGGATGGCTGCCTCTCGCCTCCCCCCAGCTCCTCTGCACCTACTGGGGAGGAAGTAGCTGATGATTTCCAAATAGCTGGCTGTGTTTCACCTGGGCTCAGAACTTTGTATTTGGAAAAGGCTCTTTCACTGGTAGAGCATAGAGCAGAGCACATTTCATTTAACAGAGGAAAGGATCTTAAAAAAAGGGTATGTATGCACATGAATCCCATGGGAAGAGGAGCCTGGCAGGCTCCAGTCCATGGGGTTGCTACAGTCCAAGAGTCAGACACGACTTAACGACTAAACCACCACCGCATGCACATGTATGGTTGATTCACTTGGCTGTACAGCGGAAACCGACACATTGTAGATCAATAATACTCCAAAAAATTAAACAAAGAAAATGGAATGTTCGTCCTAAAAGCAGAAGAAACAGATGAAGTCTATGATCTGCCATTAGCAAATAGGAGAGGATTAGCACATGCAAATTGGCTAAATAGACGGTATATACACACATGTATGTGTATACATATATATATGATATACATATATATGCACATGCATGCATATGTGTGCATGTTTTAGGGAGGGAGAAGGAAAAAACGAGTGTTATTAACATACATTGTTTTTGGTTGTGCCACATGGCATCTTTCCTGACCAGGAATTGAACCTATGCCCCCTGCATTGGGAGCATGGAGTCTTAACCACTTGACCACTAGGGAAGTCCTCCAGAGCATATTTTTAAACCTTTATATATATATATATAAAAGATATATCATGTCCATAAGATTTTATCAGTTGAACACATTACAGGCCCAAAGAAATGTCAATACCTTCTATTAAATGTGCAACCCATATTCTCTAAAGGTAAAACACCTAGAAATGAATAAACTGGTTACAACTTTGCCCCCAATTTTTAGAAGTGAGAAAGTACTTGTAAATAGCTCTCAGATCACTGAGAGAATTAAAGCTCCAGTTGTGGTGTATTTAGTGATTAGCAGCAGTTAGACCACCGTGGGCTTCAGCCAAGGTTCAGACTCTCAGCATTATTAAGTCACTTCCATGACTATGATTAATCACAAAGTGAACAAATCAATAGGCGTTTGTCTGTAAACATGTAAACACCAGGAAGAAAATAATAAGGTGAGCAGTGTAGAAAAAAATCCATAAATATAAAACCAGAAATTCATGGTTTAGGTAATATAAAAAGTGGACTTGGTAAGAAAATCCTTCCCCCCCCCTTTTAGTACAAAAATATTATAAAATTTTAAGAACAAGGACGATGGTGAAATGCACAAAAAGCATGAGGAACAATAAGTAACTTCACTGGAAAATGTGGTTGCACAGGGTTAATGCCCAGAAAAACGTGTTATATAAATTACACAACTGTCTCATTAAAAATATGAAATGATATTAAACACAGAAAATAAAACAACAGGGGAAAAAAGCAACAGAAGGAAGAGCAGCAGATACCAGGTCTATTTTCCTCTGAAGGAACTAGCCTCAGTTGAACTGATAATGAAGTTGTATTAAGACCAGGGACTGTATGGCTTCTATATTATTTAAAAATTCTGTGCTTTGGAAATTAGACAATATTCAAGTCCTGACCTGTCAAAGACAGAGGTCTTCACGGATATGTTGACATTTGAAAGATGGCTAAAATCCCTTTCAACTAATTTTTTACCTCTGTCCACTAGTTTTTTCCCCTCCCAGATGCCACCACCACCCATGCCCAGATGAAACAGAAGGTGACACAGCAGAACTCAGATACGTGAAGGAAACCAACTCAGGAAAGAAAGCAGGATTTTTACCCTTGACTCTGAAAAGTCACATCTTGTCTTTTAGTATTGAGTCAACATTCATTCACTGAATAACTGCTTAAGTGTCTATAATGAACAGATCCTATTTTCAGTGCTAGAGATGGGTAACCTCCAAAGAGAACTAATTGGAAGAGTCTTTCCATTGCACATAATTCTTCCAATAAAGGGTGGATTCTCTGTTTTCTTTTGTTGTTGTTGTTGTTAATATTTATTTGGCCATGCTGGGTCTTAATTGCAGCACACACGGTCTTTCATTGCTGCACGTGGGATCTAGTTCTCTGACAAGGGATTGAACCTGGGCTCCCTACTTTGGGCATGCAGAGTCTTAGCCACTGGACCACCAGGGAAGTCCCAATTCTCTATTCTCAAACAGTTTCTGCAGAACCCTTATGTGCTGTGATTTAGGACCTGGGGTTGTAGACTCAAAAACTGAATGATAATGGTCAAGGTCACACTAATGACAGTAGAAAGTATGTAATAATAACAAGAATCGCAATCTCCTGTTAGTACATGCAGATGAGGTCACTGGGGGAGTTTAGCATGGCAGAAGGAGATGTGAGTTGAGCTTAAAAGAAGGAGCTAGGGATGCTGAAGTCCTCAGAGGGCGCCAGGGGTCTGTTCGGTCCCTATGCCACATCCGGTTGTTTGGGATCCCATGCACTGTAGCATGCCAGACTCCTCTCCCCTTCACTGTCTCCCAGTATTTGTTCAGATTCACGTGCATCGAGTCAGTGATGCCATCCAACCATCTCATCCTCTGCCACCCCTTCCCCTCCTGCCTTCAGTCTTTCCCAGCGTCAGGGTCCTTTCCAATAGCTCAACAGTAAAGGGTCAGAGGAGGGAGTGAGAATCAGAACGTGAGTCCAGAGGAGCAAAGTGAGGCTCCTGAACGAAGCTGTGGATGCAGCCTCCCTGTAGGAACAGGCCAGGCAGAGAGCGACGGACCCCACTCCCCTCCTGCTCTTCCATTCAGCAGCATCAAACCCTCCAGAAGCCAGACGGTAGTGGGCAGCCCACCTGGGTCCGCCTCCCAGGGAGTACAGAAAGTTGGACAAAGAGGTGGAGAATAGATCTACAGGAACAGTCTGTCCAAAACAGAATTATTGGAATTTTTTCCCCAAAATGTGGAACCAGCTACTACCAGTATATTAAAATACTATAGAATCTTTCTACTTCAGCCAAAACTAAATTAGCATAAACTAAGTTTTATAACATAGTTAATATTGAATTATTTCTTTAAAGACTGTTATGCCCTCCATTGCTTGGCCAAGGGATATAAAGACTGGCTTATATATTTCTAAGTATTGGTCCTTACACATAAGCTCTAGAGTGGCTCAGTGGTAAAGAATCTGCCTGCCAATGCAGGAGACACAGGTTTGATCCCTGTCCAGGGAGATCCCCTGGAGAAGGAAGCTACTCCAGTATTTTAGTCTGGGAAATCACATGGACAGAGGAGTCTGGTCAGCTATGGTCCAGGGAGTCCTAAAAAGATAAGGACCCAACTTAACGACTAAATAACAACTAATGTCTTTGATACTAAACTCATTTCTGACATTTGCAAGGTCTGGGGCAAAAGTGAAATGTGAGACCTGCATTTGATATGTCAAATGTTAAAGTTTCATATCAAGGTAACAAACTGTTAAATATAATCTGTCCTATTCTTGGCAAATATATCTTCATAATTATAAAATTGAAAGGTATGTTTAAGGGTTTAGTTTTTATATGATTGAAAGTTGGCAAAATACCAAAAATGAGTATATTCACTTATTACTGTGCCTGCCTGGGGTTCTCATATGCTGCTAACTTTCAAATGAGTAATGAAATAAAGATACACACAATTCATAACCGATTATACATTTTAGTAACATTTACTTTTATTGTCTTCATTCTAGTAGAATCAGTTATTATATAATCATTATTTTCACCTAATCGGTATTCTGTTGACTGATATGCTTTGAAGTTTCAAAAATAAATATAGATGTAGTGAAAGTATATAAAATTATATATATATAACTAACAACCATTTTAGTAATGATAACTTTATAGAATCAAAACATATTTTAAATAAAGTTAATTTTCTTAAAATTACCAAGTAATTTTTCTTCTAAAATATCCAAAATTATCTATTAAAATTAAAAAGACTATGACTGGCAAATACCACTATTTAAATCAGAATAGTTCCAACAAAGATGAAATTTAAGTTTATATTTCAAAAATTTAATCATGTTAAATTTGTTTTATAATGCTAATTAGGAATTTAGCATTCAATGTCTGTTTGATAAGGTAAATAATCTGTCTAATTGTATAACTGCATATGAGATGTAGATATTTAGAGGTTCAAAGGTATTATTAACTCTTAGAATTATTCAGCTGTTATGACATTGTGACTTATTTCTAGGATCATGAATTGGTAAACATGAAAAACAAGAAAATGAAGTCTAATCGCTTGTGAGAAATAGATGCTTTATATATTTCAATTTTTTTAAAATTACAGGTTATAAATACAAACACTTTGGTTTTAGTAAGCCTCCAACACTTTAAAAAAATTGGTAATTTCCTGAACTTGAAGTAAAACTATAGTCTTTCATCTTTTCTATCAACTACAGATAAGAACACAGACTAATTACTTCTTTTAAAAAAATACAAGATATTCCATTAAACAACAATTTTATGTATACATATAATAATCAGATCCTTAGCTATGGGGAGGAATTTGCTTAATCTGGAATCCCACATTTGAGAAGTTAAAAATATATGTATGTTTGGTTTAGAAGGTCATTTAGGGATTTGAGGTTGACCCAAATTTCCTATTAAAACTGTCCCCTTTCTCTGCTTCTACTCCTTCTTTTATGAGAAAAATTAAGCTAAAGGAAAACAGAACCAAACTGATGTAAATTGCAACCTATAAATCTCTCTCTTTTTGTTAGCGGTGGCACAAGCCATAAATTACACTCACGAATGGAGACAGCTGGAACAAAAGCTCAGAGCAGTTTTATTGCACAGAGTTCATGACCAGGAGCTGCTCACAGCCCTGGATTATGTAATGGATGTGGGGCAGAGAAGAGAGAGGAGAGAAAGAAGTCTTCCTGCGGGTTCCTCCCTGACAATCAGCTATCCTAACTCCCAGGCATTTAACAGGTAGAGGACACTGCTGCTAGTGACAGGGACGCCTGATGTGAAAACAGCTGGTCGGGTTCCAGAATGAGCCACGTGGTACCTGACACTAACCAACCAGGCTTCTTAGCAGCAGCTGGGCGTATGTGTGATTCCAACAGACGCTGACATTCAGAGCGAACCACGTTTGAATTTAAGAATTGCCATTCTGCTAATTGTGGTAGGTTTTCTGTTTGTGGTAGGGTTTGTATGGTTTCTTTTCCATGTCAGTCCTTCACAAGTGGTATTTGCTGTAAGTTTTGAAAACTGGAAATCTACTGGCCAAATTTGTCCAGTATTCCAATTTTGTTTGGTTGTTATTCAATTAAAAAAAAAAAACGAATTTAAATTCCTTTAGCTAGTGCTGCAGTCCTTATTTTATGATAACATTCTTATTGGTTATTTCTAGTATTTGCTTTTCTTAATTGATGAGTTTTTTTCCTCTATTTTATTTTTATGAAATATCTATGATTCTCTTTCATGTTTTGAATGGTAATATTTTAATCCCCTTTAAAGGTTAATTGATTTACTGTTTAAAAATTTTATTGAAATATATTTGATTTAAAATGTGTCAGTTTCAGGTGCATGGCAAAGTGATTGCAGCGATTTTATATATATATATATATATACACACACAGACATATGTGTATATATATATATACATACACACACACACACACACATATATATATATATATATACACACATACACACACACAAAATTTTCAGTTTTATTTCCCTTATATTTTATTCTAAAATATTGAGTAAACTTCCCTGTGCTATACAATTGGTCCTTGTTGGTCCTCCAGGGTAATCTACATATGTTAACTGCAAACTCCTAATTTATCCCCTCCCCTTTCCCTTTGATAACCATAAGTTCTTCTGTGTCTGTGAGTCTATTTCTGTTTTGTGCATAAGTTCACTTGTGTCATATTTTAGATTCCATACGTAAGTGGTATCATATGATTCTTGTCTTTCTCTGGCTTACTTCACTTAGTATGATAACCTCCACATTCATTTCTATGGTGGAGTAATTATCCATTATATATATGTACCACATCTTTAGGGTTTCCCTGGTGGCTCAGATGGTAAAGCATCTGTCTGCAATGCAGGAGACACGGGTTCGATCCCTGGGTTGGGAACATCCCCTGGAGAAGGAAATGGCAGCCCACTCCAGTAGCCTTGCCTGGGAAATCCCACGGACGGGGGAGGCTGGTGGGCTATAGTCCGTGGGGTTGCAAAGAGTTGGACATGACTGAGCGACTTTCACTTTTCATCACATCTTTACCCATTCCTCTGTCAATGGACAGGTTGTTTCCATGTCTTGGTTTACTACATATTTATTCCTAGGTATTCTTTGTTTCCTTAATTTCTTTTCCTGGTTTTTCTTTGTTGGTGTATAGGAATGTAAATAGTGCTTAAATGAACACTGGGATGCATGTATCTTTTCCAATTATAGTTTTCTCTGGGTATATGCCCAGGAGTTGGATTGCTGGTTCATAGGGTAACTCAGTTTCTGTTTAAAAAAAAAAAAAATCCTTTTTACCTGTTGTGCATTGTGGGTGAAATTATCTGGGCCATCCTTTAATTCTCTGACTTTTCTCTTTGAAAATATCTGTTTCAGAGTATAGCATCCAATGAATCTTTTGTTTAATGACTACAGTTTTTATTTTCATAATTTTAAATTGGTTATTTTTATAGAGCCCTCTTCTTGTTCCATTTATGCCCTATTTTTCTAATGTTCATGGTTATTATTTTACTTCATATCTACAATAATGTGTATTGATAGGACTCATTGGATCCCGGGTGTATACTGAAGGTTGAACTGTGTCACTACTGTGAAAGTAGACTTATTATAGGCTGTGCGGATAAACCAGGACAGACCTGGGCCCAGAAGACTGACTCTGAGGCAGTTCCAGCTTTGCTCCTAAAGATACTGCACTCTACATATTCTAAGTCTTTCGTGGAACATGTTTAGGTTGCGCTTATACTACAGGCTTTGAAGGTCCCAACAACTTTCGCCCTGAAGCTCACTTCCTGCTCCTTGTATTGGGTTTAATCAACATTTTTGGCCAACCCAATACATGTTAACTCATCAAATATTTGCAGATCACATCTCTTCTACTTCACCTTTTCTTGAAGTCCTTGCTAGTTTTTTACATTTTTCTCTGTGTGGTAATTTCTGGTCCAACTGGTCTCCTTTAGAACCATTTTAGTATATATATTGTTGATTCCAGAAAGATTATACATGAATCCCCCCCTCAAAAAAAAATTGATCTTGGCAAATATGAGGCATTATCATAAATACTATATTTGTAAAATGTGATAGAACATACACCATGTTAATAAAATATTCCAGGTGTGGTTTAATTGATAATAGTGTTGGATGTTGATTAAAAGGAGATTTAGTGCTAATGGTAAAGAATCCTCTGCCAATGCAGGAAACTTAGAGAGATGCAGGTTCCATCCCTGGTTTGAGAAGATCCCCTGGAGAAGGACATGGCAACCCACTCCAGTATTCTTGCCTGGAGAATTCCACGGACCGAGGAGCCTGCTGGGCTACAGTCCACAGGGTCGCAAAGAGTTGGACACACTGAGCGACTGAGCACACACACATATGTACTGTATTTGTAAGATGCAATGGAACATGCATCGTATTAGTGAAGTGTTCCAGGTGTGGTTTAATTGATAAAAGTGTTGGATGTTAATTAGAAGGTGTCTCAGCACAGGCGAAACTTAGCACCTGTGACCTTGGGCTTCATGATAGGTCATGAGCAGGTAGGTCATCATGAGCAGAACTGATGACACTGCTAATCAGAAATTTCAGCACCCTCAGCATTTCACTCTACAGATGAACAAACCTGAAGTCCAAACCAGTTCACTAGTGACAAGGCCAGAATCAAAAGGAATGCCTACTGAATTTGAATCATTGTTTAATTCAAAAGAGCAAACTACATGTAATACTATATATTCCAACATAATGTCTGTTTTTCATAGATTTCCAAGCACATTATGACAAAACGTGCTATTTGATGTGGGGCTTTCTAAAGTTTTGTATCTTTTCCATGTCACCCACAATATGATTTAGATTTTCTTCTGTTAACAAATTGTGTTTGAAATCAGTATCTTCATTCCATGTCTAATATTCACCCTGGAGTTGTTTTTAGATATCAGAAATGATCGATGGAGTAGAAACTGGAGATGGCTTGACAGTCTAACTTATAAATTTGTGTTGGTGTTAACTGTTCATCATCCATAAATCTTAAATGGTAAAGGTCTTGAAGTAGGCTGTCAAAAATAGAGTTGACATAAAAAGTGTTTTATCACTATACCATGTTTGTGACGTGTAAAATATGTCAAGATAACATTAAAAAATATTAACAAATCAGCAAATACATTTTAAATATAATGGAACCGATTCATTATGGAAATCCAAATTAATATCACCATGTGATTCCACTGCACATACCTTCCAGAATGTCTAAAATGAAAAAAAAAAAGAGAAGTTTAGATAAAATTCCCCTGTGGAAGAATGGAAATAGGACTAGAAAGAGAAAAAGACTTATCGTATTTCTGGGCAGTGAAACACCAGTTTATATATTTCTTGAGTAGATAACAATGCTGACCAAAGACCGTCGGAGTTTAGATTCTGTAGATGAAACAGTGGCATTTACAATGCACTAAAAATACAGTCTATACCCCTGCTAAAACTTTGGATGAACATTTACGCATATCAACAAGTCTACTTAGGAATATGGTTGAGAATTCATGGCTCTTTGTGTGTGTGCTCAGTCGTGTCTGACTCTCTGCAACCCCGACGGACTGTAGCCCACCAGCTCACTGTAGCTCCTCTGTCCATGGGGTTTTCCAGGCAAGCATACAGGAGGGAGTGGTCGTGTCCTACTCCTCATGGTTCTTTAAAAATTACTTAAATTGATAGTTGAGCAAATAGTGTCAGTGGAGCTTAGAGTCCGAGCAATGTAGCCTGTGAAACCCTGGCTCACTGAAATGCTGGCCTCCTCCTTAATCATGCCCTCATCAACAACCCCAGTCTATGAGCTGTCTGTCTGCACCATGCGGGCAGCTGCTCTTGAATTCCGGAAGAGGCCTCCTTGGTTTTTTTTATTGGCAATAACTCAAAGCTTATTAAAACCCAGATGGAGAGGAACCTGTAGCATACTTAAGCCCATATGCCCAATTGGGCACTGCACTGTTTAATTGCTTGCATTTAAACCATAATTCCTTTCTCTTGTTCTACGCTGATTTTCTCCAAAGCATTTATATAATCTTTAAGTGGATGCCTCCCCATATTATATTAAAAAAAAACTGGTTCTGGTATTCATCTGTACAGCACTTAGGTTAAAATGTATGTATGATATTTTTACTATTTTTCTATTGGTGTCAAATGAACACTGAACCATGAAGAGGCAATTGGGTGAGTCATTTATGACTCTTTCTATGTAGCTCTATTAAATTAAAAATGTCTGGTCTTTAATCCAATAATATTTCCCTAAACAAATTAAGGCTATTATGTACACATGGCATGCCGTCTCGGTAGTTCGGATAAATTATTGTGGCTGTTTTTCAGTCGCTAAGTTGTATCTGACTCTTTGAGACCCCATGGACTGCAGCACGCCAGGATTCCCTGTCCTTCATGATCTCCCAGAGTTTGCTCAAAGTCACATCGATTGAGTCAGAGATGCCATCCGATCATCTCATCCTCTGTCACCCCTTCTCCTGCCCTCAATCTTCAGCATCAGGGTCTTTTCCAATGAGTTGTTTCTCCAGATCAGGTGGCCAAAGTATTGGAGTTTCAGCTTCAGCATCAGTTCTTCCAGTGAGTATTCAGGGTTGACTTCCTTTAGGATGGACTGGTTGGATCTCCTTGCAGTCCAAGGGATAAAGTTCGGATAATTTATGGGGACAGAACCTTAACAGGGATTCTGTCATGGCAAATACTGTGTCCATTAACTGATACCAACACCATAGCTCACATTAAGTTCGTCAAGCCAGTCGTGATGGCTGCAGTTTGAAAAGCAGGAAATGGAACTAATTATAAATAAAAACAACTCATCCTGTCCCAAAGACCAGAAACTGAGCCCTCATAAATCGATACACAGTCATCGGCCTTCCTGCCCTCATCTGTGGCCCACGGGGTTAGTCCCAAGTTTCTTAAAAACAACTTCCTCTTTAAAATTTCCCCCATAAGTGGACTTTCCTTTCTATTAATACCTATTGCATCGAAAGGGTCTGAGCACTCTTCGCAGTTAATCCTGGGCTGTGTTGAGTTAGCTATTGCTTTCTGATTTCATCTTATTGCCCACCGCTGGAAGCTTCTGTCCTTCTGCAGCTCACACAGTGCCTGTGTGTTCTGAGCATCACAGACTGTATGGAGGTGCTGCACTGAATGCATTTTCAAAGCACGGGATCTGTTCCTGAAATAGCTCGTACGATGTGGTAATGTGTTTGTCCATTCACTACTTGGCAATGCTCATATGCTGGCATATTTTTTGAAAACAGACTCTGTGTGTATATGTGTGTGTGTGTGTGTGTTTGCAAATGTGTTTTTCACTGTTGTATCACTAGGACTTAACCCCAGAGCTAGAACTATGATGTGTGTGTGTGTGTGTGTGTGTGTGTGTGTGTTTGCAAATGTGTTTTTCACTATTGTATCACTAGGACTTAACCTCAGAGCTAGAACTATGAGCCACAGTGATTTCTCAGACACTTACTGAGTGGAAGAATATAGGTAGCAATATCTCTCCTGGAAATACTCTCCCTGACACACTGGGAAATCATGTTTTATCCATGATCTGGGCACCCTTTGGTCCCATCCCATTGAAATCATCACAGGGTACGATTCTTACCAACCCTGTTTTATGAATATGGAAACAGCAGGGTAGGTTGATTCGGATATTCACCCAAGTCTACGAAGCTGGCTGGCAGTTCTGGCCAGTTTTAACTGAGGCTGCCTTTCTCCCTCTGCCTCTAAGCCACCTTCCTGATGCCGAAGCTGTGGTCTTTGTTTCTCTAGGAACACAGCCCTTGTTTTTTCCTTGGAGCAGGCATTGTTTCTAGACCCATTTCACCATATTCAGGACGCCTGTTTTCTGTGTATCTTTGAGCCCATGAAGCATACTTGAAGCAAAAGCTTTCTCTCACCGCCATAGTCTGTTTGGCTAGAGAAACCTGCGCAGGTGGGTCCCTGAACTGAGGCAGCAGCTCCCATTCGACAGCCTTTTGAGATCTCGGTGTTCGGTATGTGCATTATAAAACACCGGCCGTCCTCACCTTTCTGAACATTCTGCACCTTGAAAGCGTGTCTCCCTGCTAGTCTTTCTCCATGGTGTTTTTTTATATTCTTTTCTATTTAGTCATGAGCCAAACCGGGTAGTTTTCTTCTTTTAAATCAATTTTTTTTTTCTCTCTTGGGGAGCTCTCAAGAAGTAGAGAGTGGCCCAAAATATTCAACATGAATGCCTCTTGTTAAAAAACAAAAACTGTTTGTTTTTTTACAATGTGTATTTGTATTTATAGAGATACACATTGGTTAAGATGCCCAAGTCCAAATGCCAAAGGGAAGCAGGGTGGTTAGCTGCAAGGTGATGCTAGGTTCAAGGTTTTTCTTTTAATACTAGAAAAATGAGAATAAGAGCAAATGAAAGTGACTTGGTGGGCAGAGAAAGGCTGGTCACACAACTGAGAGAAGAGAAAACTGGTAAAGTTCCTAAAAATATGAGGGGCTTCCCTCATGGCTCAGGGGTGAAGAATCCCCTGCAGATGCAGGAGATGTAAGAGACACAGGTTCCAGCCCTGAGTCAGGAAGGTCCCCTGGAGGAGAAAATTGCAACTCACTCCAGGATCCTTGCCTGGAGAATCCCATGGACAGAGGAACCTGGCGGGCTACAGTCCATGGGGTCACACAGAGTCGGACACAGCTTAGGGACCAAACAGCAAGAGAAGTGAGAGTGGAGGGTGCCAGAGAAAAGCGAATTCAGCTCTTCTCCTCCTCAGAGTGGAGAAGGGGGCGAGGGAGCCCCGGGGCCAATTCACGTGTGTGTGGACTCATGTAGCAGGTGGAGGAGAGACGGGAGCTTTGCCACTTTAGGGCTTCTGCTCTGTCTGTAGAGCAGCAAGGGAGATGGTCCACCCAGGAGAGAGGGCAGGGCTGGCAGAAGTGGGAGGTATCCCAAAGCTTAACAAAACATCCGCTTCAGCCCCAAAGAGTGAGTTAGCCTGAGAAACCCAACTGGAATTGATCATGAAAATATTGGAACACTGCAGGCTGCATGCAGAGCATGTGGACTGTTATGTAACTTGTACTCACTATTGGGTTGAGTTTTAATTAACTTTATCACCAGTTTTCAATGAATTATCTATCGGTTCTTCATCTTTTTATGCTGTCTTATGTTTATTTGATAGCAGAAACTGGGGATCTATTAGGAGATCATTCTGGAATATTAAATTCTGTGGGTCAGTAGAACTGATTTTCTTAGAAAAAAGGCAGCATACCCAGAGGGGATCATGCCGGTGGCTAAAGCCATCAGTCAAGGGCAGAAAGAAAGTATTCTTTGCTTTTGCAAAAAATCTTTCCCTTCTTTCTATCTCAAAGTTCATTTCAGTTGAAGAGAATCAGCCCTGTATAGCTGAGAACCGATTCATTAGTTTGTGTATCTCTGGTTTTAACTTGAGGAGCCACATCTATACCTAATTAGTGGCTGTTACTCAGCTCCTAGGCAAGTGTCAGCTCAGTTCTGAGAAGCAGGACTTTTTGTTTTAGTTTTAAATCTGAAAGTCAGTATTAGTTTATTATCAGAAGTCCCTTAGTGAATTACATTGGCAGGTGAGAAGATATGGTTTAATATTATTTATTTGATTATTTCATAGCATATGTGCAAATTATAAGGCAGTTTCTGGTTGCTAAATTCTTATTTCAGTCATAATTACCTCAAACTGAATTATATACAGTGACTTTTCAGTCAGAAATCATAGCATAACTCGCCAAGATTATCTTTGATGCAAAACACTTCTTATATGTAAACTCTGTTTTATGGAATAATAAAATCCAAGTGTTTTAACAGGTTTAGGGGGGAACAGTCAATCTCCTGGTTGCCCCTATTAATTCCTACTTCTCTGGCCCCCTGGGAAATTGATAACTACCTGGAAAAAAGTTGTTAAAGACAATACAGAGAAACACCCAGTGGACAGGGGCGGGAGGGTCCTGCCTTTCTGCCACTTGCCTTGACCATCTGAGAATCGAGCCCAGTGGACCAGGAGCTAGAAATACTATAACTTCAGTCTGCAAGCTCCCCGGGCAGGGTCTTCCTTCCCACCCACAACTTGTACAATGAGGATGTCACCCTGAGCTGTGCTTTCTAAGAGTTCAGGGTGCTTTCCTTTTAAGGGGAAGTTGGGGAGGGAATGAGATGGAGGTGGGGCAGAGACGAAAAACCCCAACACGTCATCTAACAGGTGAAGCCTAAAAATTTCACTGGAAAAAGTTATGGAAGAGGTAACAGCTGCAGGCCTGTTTGGAGGGACTCAGCCGAGTAGTTTCCATTTGGTGTTTGTTTCATCTGCAGAAGAAACTTTTTTTTTTTTTTTTTAAATAAGGCTTGAGCTGAAAGCTCACTTTTTTTAGGAGATGTTAAGACCCAGGATACCAAGGGCTTTGCGAACTGCCAACATAGCCAGCCCCTTACTCACTCACCTCCCACAGCCCATCATCATGTTGCTCAGTGGAAAAATAACAGCCAGAGACTTAAATGGCTCCAGTGCAAGGTGAAAATCTTCAAGTCACACACGCCCTCGCTCCTCCTCCATGAGAAGCATCAGCCCGAGATGCATCGGACTGGGTGGGAAAGGTGCCAAAGCTCACCTTTGCAGGCAACACACAGAGCCACATCTACAGTAGATGTTCCGTCAGCTTCTGTGCTTCAGAATAAATAAATAAAAAACAACCGACAAACCTTCTGTCTCATATAACTAGGAAGAAAGAGCCAAGCCATTTTGCAAGAGGAAGACAGTATGCTGGGGCTTTGGGATAGTGTTGCTTTTAATATAAAAAGCGACGGAGCCGCACGTTGGATGGTCTCTTCAAAAAGAGAAAGTCACTGAAGACAACCTGTCTTCAAAATTCCACATCTAGAAACCACTCCAAGCTTGATGCAGTAGGGGGTTGATCAGCAGCATGAAACCAAGACCGGCCACAAAATAACAGGAACATACATAAAGAATTCAAGTCTAAGAAAAATTTGCTACCCTATAGTTTTCAGAATCAATGAAAGGCAAAATAGATCTCATTAACTTAGGTACCATAGAGAAATGTAGATATCTTTCTTTTTTTTAAAGAGACGTGAACTAGCTGTTATGATCATTTTCAATCAACTTTAAAATTTCTCACTGACTATCTGAGGAAACACAATGATAAATGCCTTACTGGGCCTTTGTTAGACACACATAATATTTATTGCTAAAACCATGGGGAGATATACCAGTAAAAGGGTAAGTTTCATCAGAAATAATGCCATCAGATATAATATGATATCTACTTTGACTTAGAATATCCAAAATCATTATTTCTTCTTAAAAAACTGAATAAGAATTGACTTACAATCATCTTAAACAAGATTCTCAACAAGATTCTCTACCCTAGGGATATCAGAAATTCCATGGTCACATTTTTCCCCTACCACTAATATATTTATACTTGGCACAGCTCAAACTTAGGGTCGTCAAGCCAAGACGCTCCATCGCTTTAATCAGCAAAACAAGATAAACTCACTCCTCTGGACTGCTTCTAAATGTATGATATGTCTTCTTTGCTTTGCTAGGATCATAACTCTGGGTTTAAATGAGTAAGACTCGGAAGAAAAATGAATGACCAGTAGTTCTTCCTTTGTTCAGTACTGGGTTTCCCTGGTGGCTCAGATGGTAAAGAATCTGTTTGCAATGCAGGAGACGCAGGTGCAATCCCTGGGTCAGGAAGATCCCCTGGAGGAGGGAATGGCAACCCGCTCCAGTATTCTTGCCTGGAGAATCCCATGGACAGAGGAGCCTGGTGGGCTACAGTCCATGGGGTCACAAGAGTCGGACATGAATGAGCAACTAACTATTTCACTTTCAAGGGTCAATAGCAGGTTTATTGGATGGTAATGGTAAATATCAGATGGAAAACAATTTTTCAGAACTCCTGGGGAAAATATTTGTTTGGAATCATGTTTTGATAAGTTGTCTAGAGCTGTGAGCAAGACTGCAAGTGCATACTAAAACAAAGCAAAAAAAAAATCAGAGAAATATTCAAAGGGGAGCAGTGATCCTCTGTCTGTGCGGCCGCCCTATTCCACACACAGAGCCTGGCTTCTCAGACCTCACAGTGCCCAGGTGTCAGCAAGCACTTAGCAGGAGGCTTCCTGTGTGCTGTTTTGGATCTGTCAGGAATTCTCTGTTCCTTATTAATTCCTGAATATTCAGGAATTAAGAGGAGAGGCACGCCTTTCCCAGGGCTGAGGAATCCAGGCATGTCCTTCGTTAGTTTATCAATCCAGTGATAAGCACCCTCTTCCTTCTTATGAACCATGCGGTAAAAGTGATTGTTTACAACTCTCTTTAATATGGATCGCCTTATGTTTTGTAAGTCTAGAATGTTAATCTTTATCTTTGCTGAGAATAACTACCTTGTAAGACAGTATATATGCCCACACCATGTTGATTAAAACACCTTTGCTCCATCAGAGCTTGGGTCCCCGTGTCTGTCTGTCTGTCTTTCTCTCTCTCTCTCTCTCTCTCTCTCTCTATATATATATATATATATATATATATATTTCTGGCTGATTCCCTGGAGTGTGAAAGCCGGCTGCGTAACCCATGGAATATTAGCCTCTTTCCTTCTTTCACTTCCATATTGTCGACTCTGGACGACCAGGTTCCGGTCCAATAAAGGACCAACACACAGGCAACACGTGGGCGTCGGTCACAGCGCACATGTGCATTCTGATTCAGTACGGCTGCCCCTGACCCCGGAACCTTAGTTTCTAAAAAGGTCCCGGTGATGCTGAGGGTCACCAGATAGTCACTTTGCAGAAAGCATTGATTTCACTGTCTCTGTGCAGTTTAGGATAGACGTTGAAAGGGAGTTGCTGCCCTGTGTAACAGAGAACCTGTTCTGTGTACCAGAAAAGACTGAGTCAGAAAGACTTGGGTGATGCCCATCGTAGCAGAATGATTGCCAAGGCACAGAGGTCACTAACATCGTTGATGCTATGTATTAAATATTTTCTCCTGCGGCTTTTTTCCAATCAGGGTTACATACAGTGTTGCTCTGAATGCAATGGAAAATCCTCCTTGGCTTTACAGTCAGGCTGGGTTGGGAAGATCCCCTGGAGAAGGGAAAGGCTACCCGCTCCAGTATTCTGGCCTGGAGAATCCCAGTGACCATAGTCCATGGCGTCGCAAAGAGTTGGACACAACTGAGCAACTTCCGCTTCACTTTCTAACTCTTACCTACAGAGCCCAGCAGCTATATTCTGCCACTCTAGAGCTGACATGTTACTTTATTTAAACTTGAAAGAGGAGAAAGCCAATCTTTCCTCCCTTCTCTCCTCCTTTCCCACCCTTCATGTCTCTCTCCCTCCCTCCTGATCATATAAGAGGAAAGTGCTCTAAGAATTCCTGAGAACTGCTTTTAAATGTCTGCTTCCTATCCATACATATTATCACATTTTGACTTTCTGCCTCCTGTTTACCATCACACCTTCAAATTATTAGCACACCTTCGCACTGAGTTAACTCATACTTTCAGCAAGTTACAAGACTCGTAAAGTGAAATAAAAGTGATCATTAAGGAAGTACAGTGTATCTTCTAGGTGACTATCTTTAAAAAAAAGATTGTACCTACCACTCAGAGGAGTAAAGGGAACATTGCCAAGAGCTGTGAAGCTCCCAAACACCCTTCTCTGAAAGGGGGCTGCTATCCTGAGTTTCATGTGCATCCGTCTGTCGTTTTTCTTTGTGCCTTGAAAATAAATCTGCATGGCCCTAAAAGAGGGGTTTTGCATATTTGAATTATATATAAATGACACTCTATTAAATATTTTCTCCTGCAGCCTTTTTCTGATCAGTGTTACATTTGTGAAACTTGCGGATGTTGCCTTGTATTGCGGGAGCCCATTTCCCACCACTGAATAACAAGGTATTGTGTGACTATAGCAGTCATACGGTGATTGGTTCGCTTACTGTCGGAGGACCTAAGGCTTGTTTCTGGGTTGTTCTGCTTTTGCTGTTACAATTTTTTTCCCTTAAATCTATGAGTTCTACAACCTTATCCTCTCTCTGCTTTCCGTGTTATATCTACTCCCACCTGCCTTTAGTTTGAGTTCTCTTTTTTGGCTATGTCAGAGAATCACCTGGAGGATGTTTTAAAAATCCATATGTCCACTGGATATGGCATATGGACCACTTGTGTCAGCGTCTCTGGGGGTGGGACTCAGGCCTTCGGTTTTCCAGGTGCAATGATGTGCCGACAAGGTTGCATAACATTGTATTAATTCCACAGCACTTGGATGGAAAAGCTGCTGCAGTCACTACAATTCCCCAACAACCTGTTCTCGAATCAGGAGCTAAAATGCCCTACCACAAACAGAGAAAACTGTCCTCACTAGCTGGGTTTCCTTCCCCCAGTTCCATGGTTTGCATGACCATCTATTTGCTTACGTCAGATGTTCCCAGGGGTGACATATCAGCCTTACAAACCTCTAAGCAGTGGCCTCTTCAAGAAGCCTTGTTGATTCATGGTAAGCCCTGGGTAACTGCAAGACAGTGCTCTTATTTACTCAGGGCCCAAAGGTTAAAATCCAAAATTCAACCCAATCCTTTAAAAATCTGCTTTGGAGAAAAAAAAAAAAATCCCAGCATTTTGCTCTGAAGTCAAGAATGATTAAACCAGAGTCATGTGATCTGCCCCAAGCCTTTGCACACCACCCCCATACCATCCTTTTCCAGGAAATACATTCTTCTGGACACCAGCCATTTCTTAAAGCAGAACCCTTGGCGGAGGATGAGTCAATAGGGCAAATGGTGACTCAGGCTCCAAGGAAAACAGAGAATGAGTTGATTTAATGCCTTGAAGTAGCTTGTTACCCAATTATGCAAAATGTAGCTTGATATCCAAGAAAACCATTATCTGGCATGATCCAGGGGTTGGAGCTAAGCTCCTCATTACCCCAGTGGGACAGCATTAAGTAAAGAGCTGTTGTTCATTCTTTAGAGAGTTGGTGATAACAGCACAGAGGTAATCTGGAGTGGTAAGAAACCAGGGTGTTCTAACAGCAGCCCACAGCACCAAAGTCAGCTGCCTATGCCCCCTCTCCAGGGGCGTGGGTGTTTCACTGATGCTTCTTGACAATCATGCCATGTATTTTCCGAGAAGGCTGAGAATTGTTGGTACTGAGAATTCTTCTTCTCTTTTCTAGCTGTCCAAACTCTTTTTGACTTCCATGCCACTCTTTTTAAGATCAACTTTTATACTCTCTTATTTCCTCCAAGAATAAAAATTCTTGGAAAAAGAACCTGCTGAAAAATGTTATTAAGACCTAATTGATAACCACATAGCTCTATTATGGTTCTGTGAAGTTAACAGAATATTTAGGCTGTAATGAATCTCACATGCAGCTGAGGAGCTTCTTCAGGCATCATATATTATGCAGTTGATTATTATTTAATGCTAATGAAACCATAATTTGACTTCTTAGCCAAGTGACTGTTTTTTTTGCCCATTAAACTCTCTCAGATATGGAGGTTTGCAGAGACCAGGTAAAGGGTAGTAAAATTTTCGAGTCTCTGCAATCAGAATGGAGTGTTGCCTTTGCTACTTTCTCTGTGGGGCTGTTTGTATCATTAGAGACTTAGCTAAACCTGTAAATGAATATCCCTGACACCTGCCACCCCAGTCTTAGCTAGTGATGGAAGTCGTGGCACAGAACTATTTATCTCAACTGGCCATTTAACTTGAAAAGACTGGCTACTGATACCAACGCATGGTAAAACCTTTAGAAAGAAAGGAGAGTGCTTTGTGGACACTTTGTTTTGTCTGCGACAGTTTTAAGTTATTAATTTTTAAAATCAGTACTTTTTAATGGAAACGACCAAAAATCTGTCATAGAATTTAAGATCCATTAAAAAAAAAAAAGTTTAATGAGGAAAAAAGCCCAAAGAAACTTAAATAAGCCTAGTTTAAAGGCACACTTCAAGGCACAGATGCATCTATTCTTGGGCAGCAGAGTTTTAAACCATTTATTGATGCTCCAAAATATTAATCCTTAGTGACTATACACTGACTGAGAAGAAAAATAAGAAATAAGAAGAAAAATAAAAATAACCTAGAAGGGGTAAGGCTGAGGGGTTTTGTTAACCTACTTGTTTTTCCATGATGAAAGTTAGATAGATTATGAACATTATGGTGTTATAAGAAACACTGGTGGGTATCACAGTTTTTCTTCTTTCTTATACAGCTGAATGCCTCAGAAGTTTCAACAAAGATTCAGCATAATTGCCCATGTGTTTCCTATACTTGGGTGAAGGATAATAAGAAAAAGCCTTGTATGAGATGCATAATATTAATATAATTGAGTTACCCACTAGATAGTACACAGAGTTATGTATGCTGTAGTATCTTAGGGTCATTTATCCACATAGGAGGTAAATAATTGAAATATATATAGAGAGATATATTTATACATATACATAAAATGTGGTAGAAAGAAAACATTTGAATAAAGGAAGAGGGACAATCTCCATTCACTATTTTTTCTTTATTTTTCTTTCTTTCTTTTTTTAAATATACCACCTTATTAATTTTCACTTTAAGTATTTTCTGGTTTAAACTGTTGGTAGAGAACCATAAGACTATCCTAGATCCGTGGAAATTTATTTATATGTATTAAGACTAAAGAAAGGCCGCCTCACATTTTTATCTGGAGGCTTTAGGATTTAAGCTTCTCCCCCTGCACATAATCTCTATGTAAAATGAGCAAGTCACAGGTGTGTTCAGGCTTTTTCCATTCAGAGTTTCAGACATCCGCCTCCCTGCTGCTGATCAGCAGGAGCTGTGTGAACACAAATTACCCAGGCAGCAAGCACCGGCTTCCGTCACTTCACTAATACCTTACTTACTACACGCTGGCTATGTGGCCCAAATTCTGTTGTGAAAATGAATAATAAGTCAGGGTATTATTACAGATTCAACTTCCTATTTTGAGATTAGCTATTGTTAAATGGTGCATTTACTGATGTAGTTGAATAGCAGAGATGTAAATTATAGCAAGTCAGATTGCTGTCTCAGGTGAATAGGAGAACACACATGAAGTGCTAAGGTTGCAGGTTCAATCCCCATATTTGCCTCAGATTTTGCTCTCTCACCCCTGCTGGGTGCCTCTCAGATGCAGCTCTTTCTTTCCCTTAGGGGGTGTAAGTGAATGTAGATGAAGCAGCAGACACACAGAGACATACATACACACTCCCCTTAAATTCACAGAGACATACATACACACTCCCCTTAAGTTAGGTATATTATCTGATGGCTGATCAGAGTTACAATCCGTCTATTAGTATGTGTGGTGCACCATTGCTTTGATTTAATCACCACACTCCCTTAAAAATAGAATTCAGTCGATCCTTTTAATTTGCCATCCTTGAATATTTAACACACCTTATGGAAACCTGGACGTATTCTTTAAAAACAAAATAAAATGGAAAACGGAGACTGATTCCAGCAAAATATGTCAATGCTGGCACCAGCACGTGTGCCTGTGTTCCCCTGAGGTTTTTGCTAATATCATGATCCAGAGTGAGGCTGCTTCCTTCTTTTCTTCCTTTTCTCTTACTCTCTCATTTTCTCTTCTCTCCACGATGTTAAACAAAACTAGAATGAACTCTGGCCAACCTAGTACTTACTACTGGTAGTTATTAACAGTAGCAACACTTTATATACTATGCTTCAGGCATTGTTCTGAGGCTGTTCATATATTGTGAGGACAGAGTCTCGTAACACCATCTGTAAGTAGGTAGTACTATAATCTCAACAGATTGGAAGGATAGGTCCCGGCAAAGTAACATTCTTGGTATTTGATTGCTAGCTGGTGTCAGAGCTTGAATTTGAACCCATGCCATCTGATTTTGTCTGGAACCCTTGCTCCTAATCCTTACATTTTTCCTGGATAAACAGATTAAGCAGAAGTACAGAATTAAAGTATACTTCTAATTAATTTAACAGCTGGAATAAAACTCCTGCTTGAATTGCTGACACAGGTATGTTTTAAATTTTGTGTGTTTTTATACTGTTATTGCAAAAACATGCAGTCATTTCTAACTTTACTACATTAAATAGAGAGAGTAACTGCTGAAAGTGTCATCTGCTAGGCATACTTTGCTGGGCTTATCTGCTCAGTCATGTCCAACTCTGCGACCCGCCAGGCTCCCCTCTGTCCATGGGATTCTCCAGGCAATATCACTGGGGTGGGCTGCCATGCTGTCCTCCAGGGGAGCTTCCCCACCCAGGGATGGCTCAAACAGTAAAGGCATACTTTGATAATGTTAATACAATGTTCCTTCTGGTATGTCAATAGGTATTATTAACACAGACTTTAAAAGCTAAGAGGTCTTCTTGGTAGAAACCAAATATCCCCCTGCCGTCTGTGTCCTAACTTCCATTGAAAAATGTTCCCCTGGAACTCCCTGGTGTCCTAGTGCTTAAGACTTTGCCTTCCAATGTGGAAGATGTGGGTTCCAGCCCTGCTTGGGGGACTAAGATCCAACATGCCACAGAGCAACCAAGCCCATGTGCCACAACTGAGACCCAACACAGCCCCAAACTAAATAAATAATAAATAAATATATATAAAAAAAGGGAAATGTTCCCTCCACATAGAGTACAAAGGTAAATATTAACCTCACCTTTCTGAATTTTCATAATTTCTTAATTAGCAAGATCCAAATAAGTGAGACTTAATTTGTAATTTTGCTACTAATGCTTTGGGGAAGTCAAAATACATCAGACAAATTACTTATAAAATTCAACAGTATTAGATATCTGGAGAAGCAGATATATATTGAGGTTTAATGTATTCTAGGGAGACTTTTAATATTTGAGTGATTTTTGGTGCCACTATGCATCATTTGTGATATGTGACAAACCTATATGCTTTATATGTGGTGGGCAGGCAGGAATTGTTAAAGGATTCCTTATTGCATCTACGTAATGAAATTTGATGGCCATTTACAGCAACATTCTATTTTTTATCCGTAAGTTAAAAGCATAATATGTAACGAAATGTATTCATTCCTTTTCTGTCCTTTGGAGCATGCATCTTGGAGTTACAAAACCGCTTATTACCAGAGAGGCGTTGGTCTTTGAAGTCCGTATAATTACAGGAGAGGTTTAATGCTCTCAACTTTGGTGGGTTGTATGCATGATAGCAGAAGGTAATTATAATTCTCTTTAATTAGCAGAGTGAAAAAAGGAGTTTGGAGAACATGTTCTGATCTTTGCTTAGGGACCGTTGTCAGGGTTCCAGCATGGTAGCCGAATGTCCCTTGAAATGTGATATACCAAAATGATTAAGCAGCAAGACCAGGGGAAAGTTTTGTACAAAGGCCAGTACCAAACCGATCATGTTCACTCGATGACAATGAAAGCAAATGCACTCTAATAGCACTCGGGAGTTTTTGTCTCAGGCATAATGAAACAGGTGCCCTAGTAATTCATCTCGTTTATACCTGAGTCATGTAATTGAAATCACCCTGCCATCTGTATTCTTTATTGGGGTTTCATTTATTTCATAAAGCTTTGGAGGGAAACAGAGAGAGACTGACCACGTACACAACCGTGCCAACCTCTCTCTCTGCGTAGCCTTGAATTGCCAAAGCACCTCCGTGGGTTCCAAACACACTCCCTGGGCAATATTTCCCCTTGAGTCCAATTAGAGTCCAATCTGTGTATTTACAAACAGGAAGCAACCAGGCTGTGACCTCACAGTCATCACTCGGGGCCCCCTCAATTAGCAGGAGGCACTGGTTATATTTGGGAAAGGACATTGGGGTGATCGGAAGTTCATATGTGACCAAAGGGAAATGGCTTATTTTTTTTTCTACCTTAAAGATGACAGTCATTATTCTGTTTTCATATTATTAACTTGACAAATAGAGATACTTGCCAGAAATTTTAATAACCTGATGTCAATAGTGTTGAGAAATGGGCAGCTAATAGTTGGGGCTTAAAATTCAGTAAATACCTTAAGTAAACTGGATAAGAAACTGGCATGCAATGGCAGAGCCAAGATCCCACTACATAAAGATGGATGTGGACCCAGGTAACAAGTTATAGAAGCATGGCACCTTTTAAAAGGATGAAGAGAGACTTCCCCGGTGGTCCAGTGGCTAAGAATCCACCTTCCAACGCGGGGGATGCAGATTCAGTCCCTGGTCAGGGAACTACGATCCCGTGTGCTGCGAGGTGACTAAGCCCACACACTCCAGCTACTGAACCCACTCTCCACAGCTGGTCCACGTGGCACGAAGGAGGGCTGGGGCAGCCAACAGGAATGAATGAATGGGTGCTGGATTGGATGTATGGACAGATCAGAAAGCAGTGGCCATGTATAAACTAATAGCACTTCATAGTTCTTTGAAAATGTTTATGTGCATAAATGTCTCCATGAACAATAGAAATTCCAAGGTGATTCTAGAGAACAGAAAGCTCTTTCCATAGTTTAACGCAGACTCAGTTCAGTTCAGTTCAGCCACTCAGTCATGTCCAACCCCATGGACTGCAGCACGCCAGGCCTCCCTGTCCATCACCAACTCCCGGAGCTTACTCAAACTCATGTCCGTTGAGTCGGTGATGCCATCCAACCATTTCGTCCTCTGTCATCCCCTTCTGTCCCGCCTTCAATCCTTCCCAGCATCAGGGTCTTTTCAAATGAGTCAGTTCTTGTCTTAATGCAGACTAGTTCTAGTTTAATAGCGCCAACTCCCATTGTTTACCACCTAAAATATTAAAGCAACTCTGATTTAACTGGGAGAAATGTTATCATTACTTTTCAAATTTTTTTTCTTTTAGGCCATAGCATATCTAGATACTTTTTGGAGAATATGTTTTTATTGGGGAAGTATTAACAAGAAAATATACAACTGATGCAAAAGAAAGCCTGAATCGGCACTACTATTAATGATTATTGACTATACTTTAAAATAGCCATTTAAATATCAACAGTATTTATGCTGCCTTACTAATTGTATCCATAATAAGGGACAGCAAGGCTCCTTAGCAGGATATTCTTTCTGTTTCACCCAAAGTAGAACAAATAGTAACAAACCTTTTCCAACTCAAACATTACAAGTTGGCAGTGCTTTGCCTCTCATTTAAAAAACCTAAACACCTCTCTAGGTTGGATTTGGTTACTGAAAGTGACGCTGTAGATACAATGTTCTTCAAAAATATTGCTGAAAATTAGCAAGCATAAACACGTTGTAGATGTCAAACTTGTTCTTTTCCCAGTTGTGCTTGTTGAATTTCCACGATCCCTGAGAAGGTCAGCTCATGAATATCTTGTTAGTGAATTGATTGAATATTCAAAAACAAAATTGCTCTGACTTTTAGCAGCTTTAGGTACATGTGACACAGAAAAGGAATCTTGGATTATTTATCTTTAGTTGCAGGAAATGTCTACTATTGCAAACACATGGGCCAAATCTACATATTTTCTTTATACATTACACATGATTAGTACATAGAGATGCTTAATAGATTTTAAGTTGAAGTTGCTGATGAAGATAAGGTTACCATTTCCCAGTATTTCTCAATGGACATGAGTTTGAGCAAACTCTGGGATATAGTGAAGGACATCTGACATCACTGAGCGACTGAACAGTGACAGTATTTCTATGACTTTTAAACACTACATAACTACTAAGACAATAAGGGTATATTATGTGCCTGAACTACGCTAAATTCTTTGCATGGGTTTTCTCTCTCTCACCATTAATCTTGAAAATGGTCACTACCGTTAACCTTGCTTTAACTTTGAAGAAGCTCAATTTTAGAGAGAAGAAGTAGCAGGCTTGAGGTCACACAGCTAGGAAGATGCAGAACCAGACCTTCACTGAAACATGCCCATCTCATTTTCTGATCACGGTATTGTACTGACTGCTAAATCTGATTGCTCGTCTATGCACTTGATTATTACCTGGCATTCGGTGAGGTTTACAGAATGATCTTTACAAAAGGCCAGAACACTCAGGCAGTACAAAATCAGAGGAAGAGGAGGGAGTTCCGATTGTGGATAGGCTTTAAAAAGATGCAAGGACATCTGATGTTGCATGGAATAGGGGGGCATAGAGGACTGCAAATCAGGAGGAAGGTCAGTGCTTTGGAAATCCAGCCGTGCTACAGATGAATAGACATCCATGTAGCTATAGATGAAACAGCCACTCAAAACTTGGGAGGCTCAGAACAGAGTTTTAATGGTGTTGTTGAATCCAGAGAAAGATGAAGGATTTGGGATAATGAAGATTGTTCCCTGGAGTGACAGGGGAAGGAGAGAGGTCACAAGAACTCGGTTACTACCTTCACAGAGATGAGCTTCTCTCAGCATTTTCCTACGTTATTGAAAGATGGGCGAATAGACACATACTATCTAATCTGCTTAATATCATCTGACCTGTTCCCCTTAGAATTAAGCCAAACTGGATATAAAGGTTATAAGATGATTATTTGAGATACAGTTCTATAATCATCAGAATTTTGATGCTGTCCATTCTAGGGTATTATTAGTAAAAAAAAAAATACTTGTATATTAAACTCCCAAATAGCTTCATTTTTAAAATTCGGGATCTCTAAAGCAAAGGCTTGTTGGAAACCCTGTTCATCCTGTGATGGGTGAGTGAAAGTATAAATGAGATCGTGGCATTTCTGGAAAGCATACAATCCAGAGAGCCAATTCATGAAAATGACTCACTGATACTATTTTCTGTTTATTTTGGATTATCTTTTAAGATTTGGAGGACTTTGTGCTATATTAAGACTAGTGCCATTCCACTGGCAGGGCTGGAGAAATTTTTCTCTGTTTTTGTTTTGGGTGATCTTACTGGTCTGCTCACCTCAGTTACTCACCTACTCCCCACTGACCTTTGCATCATGAAGTCTATACCATTTTGAGTGGTGTGTTTATCTATCTACTAATAGTTCTATCTGATAATTTGTTATGTGGGTGGCATTATGATAATGAGATCTTTTTGGTTTGGTTTTCTTCTCTCAAGTAAATAACTAGTAACATTTTATGTCAAGTTTATAAAATGTGAATTTTTTCTCCATGAATGCAACTAATTTTTGTAAGTAAATACTTGGTTTCATGAGCTTCCCCAGTGGCTCAGCAGTAAAGAACCCACCTGCAATGCAGGAGATGCAGAGACCTGGAATTGGTCCCTGGGTAGATACCTCTGGACCCCTAGAGATGAGAGTTTTTAACACTGTAAGGATTAAATAACCTAAGTGAGTTTTAGTACATCACATTAACTCTTTTAAATGAGCATTTTATTTATTTTGAACTTTTTATTTGGTATTGGGGAATAGCTGGTTAACAGTGTTGTAGTAGTTTCAGGTGGACAATGAAGGGACTCAGCCATACACACACGTGTGTCCATCTCCCCCAAACTCCCCTCCCATCCAGGCTGCCCAGAACCCTGAGCAGAGTTCCCTGTGTTCCACAGCAGGCCCTTGTTATTATCCATTTTAAATATAGCCATGCAGAATAGCACATTAACTTCTAAGGCAGCGTCTGAATAAAGCTTTGGAAACTGACGTTAACACTGAAAGTCTGAGGACTTCCCTGGTGGTCCATTGGTTAAGACATCACCTTCCAATACAAGGGATGCAGGTTTGATCCCTAGTCAGGGAGTTAAGTCATGCCTTAAGGCCAGAAAACAAACAAACAAACAAGAAGCAATAGTGTAACAAATTCAACAAAGACTTTACAAATGGAAAAAGAAAAAAAAAAATTTAGAAAAATCACTGAACGTCTAGAGCAGGTTCTTTCTCTAGCCACTTTCCTGGGTGAGTCTGAGGTAACACATGAGATCACAATGGAGGAAGGATGTTGTTGTTCAGTCGTGTCTGACTCTTTCTGACCCCATGGACCACAGCACGCCAGGCTTCCCCGTCCTTCACGATCTCCTGTAGTTTGCTCAGACTCATGTCCATTGAGTCAGTGATGCCATACAGCCATCTCATCCTCTGTTGTCCCCTTCTCCTCCTTTCAATCTTTCCCAGCATCAGTCTTTTCCAGTGAGTTGGCTCTTTGCATCACAGGGCCAAAGTCTTGTAACTTCAGCTTCGGCGTCAGTCCTTCCAATCAATGTTCAGGGTTGATTTCCTTTAGGATGGACTGCTTGGATCTCCTTGCAGTCCAAGGGTCTCTCAGGAGTCTTCTCTAGCACCACAGTTCAAAAGCATCAATTTTTGGTGCTCAGCCTTCTTCATGGTCCAGCTTTCATATCCATACATGACTACTGGAAAACCATAACTTTAACTATATGGATATTTGTAGGCAAAGTAATATAGCTTTTTAATACACTATCTAGGTTTGTCATAGCTTTTCTTTCAAGGAGTAAGCGTCTCTTGATTTCATGGCTGCAGTCACCATCTGCAGTGATTTTGGAACCCAAGAAAATAAAGTCTCTCACTGTTTCCATTGTTTTCCCATCTATTTGCCTTGAAGTGATGGGACTGAATGACATGATCTTAGTTTTCTGAATGTTGAGTTTTAAGCCAACTTTTTCACTCTCCTCTTTCACTTTCATCAAAAGGCTCCTTAATTCCTCTTTGCTTTCTGCCATAAGTGTGGTGTCATCTGCATATCTGGAGTTATTCATATTCTTCCCAGCAATCTTGATTCTGGCTTGTGAGTCATCCAGCCTGGCATTTCGCATGATGTAGTCTGCATATAAGTTGAATAAGCAGGGAGACAATATATAGACTTGTTGTACTCCTTTCCCAATTTGGAACCTTTTGTTCCATGTCCAGTTGTAACTGTTGCTTCTAGACCTGCATAAGGCTTCGCAAGAGGCAGGTAATCTGGTCTGGCATTCCCATTTCTTAAAGAATTTTCCACAGATTGTTATAATCTACACAGTCAAAGGTTTTAGTGTAATCGATGAGGCAGATGTTTTTCTGGAATTCTCTGCTTTTTCTGTGATCCATCAGAGGAGGAAGGATGGTGAGACTTAAATCTAAAGAGTACTTATAGACGTCAGAAGGGGGAAAGCATGATAAGGAAATAACTCATAGACATAGAGAAAACATACACGTTGATTTTTTTTTTTCCATACAAAGAAAATTCTATGTCAGTACCAGGGGCAAGTTGTAGACATTATTTTAAGAGGAAACAGGGGGAAAAAAATGGAAGAATAAAGAAAATGTGCTAGTATGACTCTAGGAAGGATTTACGGACCCTTGATATTGAGATAATGTTGGATTTTATTTATACTGTTTGCAAACTTGAGCCTTACTGGCTCCAGTGGCCTTTGCCTGCTTAGGGAAAAAAAAATCATTTCAAAATACTCCATTTTAACCTCTAAGGTTAGCACTATGATTGATAGGAGTTTTTTTAGTATAAAAAATAACAACATCAACAACAACTAACCTTTCCCAGGCTTATTTTAAATGAACTGAAGCTGTCAGTGAAAGAGAACACAGAAAAAGAGAAAGCCATATGTGTGACCTGGTGGCTATTTCCATTAGAAGATTTCCTTATAACATTGAATGTAACATAAACATCACCTGCAAGACTGGAGATTCCCATGGATACAGGGGCCTGGCGGGCGACAGTCCATGGGGTCGCAAGAGTTGGACACAACTGAGCAACTAAATCATCACCATCACAATAGGGTACACTTTATAAAATGGACTAATCCCTCTTTTCCATGCTTTATCCTGGAAAATACCAATTTAAGCAAAATATTCTTACTTACACCTTCTGCTTGTCTATTCAGCTCAGTTCAGTTCAGTGGCTCAGTCGTGTCCGACTCTTTGCGACCCCATGAATCGGAGCACACCAGGCCTCCCTGTCCATCACCAACTCCCAGAGTTTACTCAAACTCATGTCCATTGAGTTGGTGATGCCATCCACCCATCTCATCCTCTGTCGTCCTCTTCTCCTCCTGCCCCCAATCGCTCCCAGCATCAGGGTCATTTCCAATGAGTCAACTCTTCACATCAGGGGGCCAAAGTACTGAAGTTTCAGCTTCAGCATCAGTCCTTCTAATGAACACCCAGGACTGATCTCCTTTAGGATGGACTGGTTGGAACTCCTTGCAGTCCAAGGAACTCTCAAGAGTCTTCTCCAACACCACAGTTCAAAAGCATCAATTATTTGGCACTCAGCTTTCTTTATGGCCCAACTCTCACATCCATACATGACCACTGGAAATACCATAGCTTTGACTAGATGGACCTTTGTTGGCAAAGTAATGTCTCTGCTTTTTAATATGTCTGTCTAGGTTGGTCATAACTTTTCTTCCAAGGAGTGCTGCTGCTGCTGCTAAGTCGCTTCAGTCGTGTCCAACTCTGTGCGACCCCATAGACGGCAGCCCACCAGGCTCCCCCATCCCTGGGATTCTCCAGGCAAGAACACTGGAGTGGGTTGCCATTTCCTTCTCCAATGCATGAAAGTGAAAAGTGAAAGTGAAGTCACTCAGTCAAGTCGGACTCTTTGCGACCCCATGAACTGCAGCCCACCAGGCTCCTCCCTCCATGGGATTCTCCAGGCAAGAGTGCTGGAGTGGGCTGCCATTGCCTTCTCCGTTCCAAGGAGTAAGTGTCTTTTAATTTCATGGCTTCAATCACCATCTGCAGTGATTTTGGAGCCCCCAAAAGTAAAGTCTGTCACTGTTTCCACTGTTTCGCCATCTATTTCCCATGAAGTGATGGGACCAGATGCCATGATCTTAGTTTTTTGAATGTTGAGCTTTAAGTGAACTTTTTCATTCTTCTCTTTCACTTTCATCAAGAGGCTCTTTAGTTCTTCTCTTCTTTCTGCCATAAGGGAGGTGTCATCTGCTTGTCTGAGGTTATTGATATTTCTCCTGGCAATCTTGATTCCAGTGTGTGCTTCATGCAGCCCAGCGTTTCTCGTGATGTCCTCTGCATATAAGTTAAATAAGCAGGGTGACTATATACAGCCTTGACGCACTCCTTTTCCTATTTGGAACCAGTCTGTTGTTCCATGTCCAGCTCTAACTGTTGCTTTCTGACCTGCATACTGGTTTCTCAAGAGCCGGGTCAGGTGGTCTGGTATTCCCATCTCTTTAAGAATTTTCCACAGTTTGTTGGGATTCACACAGTCAAAGACTTTGGCATAGTCAATAAAGCAGAAATAGATGTTTTTCTGGAACTCTCTTGCTTTTTTGATGATCCAGTGAATGTTGGCAATTTGATCTCTGGTTCCTCTGCCTTTTCTAAATCCAACTTGAACATCTGGAAGCTCACAGTTCATGTATTGTTGAAGCCTGGCGTGGAGAATTTTGAGGTTTACTAGCGTGTGAGATGAGTGCAGTTGTTCAGTAGTTGGAGCATTCTTTGGCATTGCCTTTCTTTGGGATTGGAATGAAGAACTGACCTTTTCCTAAATTTTCTGGCATATTGAGTGCAGCACTTTCACAGCATCATCTTTCAGGATTTGAAATAGCTCAACTGGAATTCCATCACCTCCACTAGCTTTGTTCATAGTCATGCCTCCTAAGGCCCACTTGACTTTGCATATTCCAGGATGTCTGGCTCTAGGTGAGTGATCACACCAGCCTGATTATCTGGGTTATGAAGATCTTTTCTATATAGTTCTTCTGTGTATTCTTGCCACCTCTTCTTAATATCTTCTGTTTCTTTTAGGTCCATACCATTTCTGTCCTTTATTGTGACCGTCTTTGCATGAAATGTTTCCTTTGTATCTCTAATTTTCTTGAAGAGATCTTTAGTCTTTCCCATTCTATTGTTTTCCTCTATTTCTTTGCACTGATCACTGAGGATGGCTTTCTTATCTCTCCTTGCTATTCTTTGGAACTCTGCATTCAAATTGGTATATCTTTCCTTTTCTCTTTTGCTTTCCACTTCTTTTCATAGCTATTTGTAAGGCCTCCTCAGACAGCCATTTTTTTCTTTTTCGCATTTCTTTTTCTTGGGGATGTTCTTGATCCCTGTCTCCTGTACAATGTCACAAACTTCCATCCATAGTTCTTCAGGCACTCTGTCTATGAGATCTAGTTCCTTAAATCTATTTCTCACTTCCACTGTATAGTCACAAGGGATTTGGTTTAGGTCATACATGAATGGTCTAGTGGTTTTCCACACTTTCTTCAATTTAAGTCTGAATTTGGCAATAAGGAGTTCATGATCTGAGCTGCAGTGAATTCCCGGTCTTGTTTTTGCTGACTATATAGAGCTTCTCCATCTTTGGCTGCAAAGAATATAATCAATCTGACTTTGGTGTTGACCATCTGGTGATGCCCATGTGTAGAGTCTTCTCTTGTGTTGTTGGAAGAGGGTGTTTGCTATGACCAGTGCATTCTCTTGGCAAAACTCTATTAGCCTTTGCCCTGCTTCATTCCGTATTCTGTTACTCCAGGTGTTTCTTGACCTCCTACTTTTGCATTCCAGTCCCCTATCATGAAAAGGACATCTTTTTTGGGTGTTAGTTCTAAAAGGTCTTGTAGATCTTCATAGAACCGTTCAACTTTAGCTTCTTCAGCATTTACTGGTCAGGGCATAGACTTAGATTACCGTGATATTGAATGGTTTGCCTTGGAAACAGAGATCATTCTGTCATTTTTGAGATTGCATCCAAGTACTGCATTTCGGACTCTTTTGTTGACTGTGATGGCTACTCTATGTCTTCTAAGGGATTCCTGCCCACAGTAGTGGATATAATGGTCATCTGAGTCAAATTCACCCATTCCAGTCCATCTTAGTTTGCTGATTCCTAGAATGTCAATGTTCACTCTTGTCATCTCCTGTTTGACCACTTCCAATTTGCCTTGATTCATGGACCTAACATTCCAGGTTCCTATGCAATATTGGTCTTTACAGCATCGGACCTTGCTTCCATCACCAGTCACATCCACAGCTGGGTGTTGTTTTTGCTTTGGTTCTATCTCTTCATTCTTTCTGGAGTTATTTCTCCACTCATCTCCAGTAGCATATTGGGCACCTACTCTATTGGGGAGTTCATCTTTCAGTGTCCTCTCTTCTTGCCTTTTCATACTGTTCATGGGGTTCTCAAGGCAAGAATACTGATGTGGTTTGCCATTCCCTTCTCCGATGCATCTTAGGTTAGAGTTTTTCAAGAATATTTCCAAGACAAAGGTTTTCTATTTGCTGGGTAACCCCAGGAGCACAGATGGAAGAGAGAGAACTGGAAAAAAGACAGTCAACCATGTTATTAAGCCTGTTCCCATTTTGGGAAGGTAGATTCAATCTTGCTGGGATCATTGATCAACCATAACCACAGGAAATCTGCCTTCCAGGTCAGGAACTGGAGATAGTCAGCCAATTGTCTGCTTATCAGAGGCTTTAGGGAACTTCCAGCTTGCCTTGGGCAAAGGCAGATCATGTTTCTTTCTTTCTTTTTTTTTTTTTTAGATCATGTTTCTTGCATCAGAAATAAAACCTCAGACCATAATTCAGTTGTTTACAGTAAATGGTCTTTGAGGAATAAAGGTAAATTCTAGGAGTAGAGGAAGGTATCAACCATGTTTAATGACAAGAAGTAACACATGCATTTTCTATGTATTTTACTTATCTGGCAAATAATTGTCATTCAATTCCTGTAAACCGTAAACCGTAAATTAAGCCCTTGGGATCAGCCAAGGGAAGTTGACCTAACACCAAAAGAGCAATGTTTCTAACACTGCCACTCTCAAGGGAGAAAAATCACAGTCATACAAAATAAAGAACAAGAGTGTCAAGAAAAGTCGCCTAGTACCATGGGGACTCAGCAGTGAATCCACCTGCCAGTGCTAGAGATGTGGGTTCGACCCCTGGGTCTGGAAGATCCCCTGGAGGAGGAAATGGCAGCACATTGCAGTATTCTTGCCTGGAGAATTCCGGGGACAGAGGAGCCTGGCGGACTGCAGCCCACGGGGTCGCAAAGAGTTGGACACGACTGAGCACACGCACGCACACACACACAATCTATAGCCAAAGAATTACTTCTTCTGAAGGATATAAACTAGCCTGTGTCAAAGGAATCACAGAAAACCTGTTAACATCTAACACTTTCCAGGAAAGGGGTCAGAACTGGGGCCAGAGGATTTCCTTCCAAACATGTGACACACACAAACAATAAAAAACAGTCTTGAGACATTTATTTGAATTTTAGAAGCTTTGACAAAGAGCAGCGCTGAATGGAAAATCAGACTTTGGATGAAGTATCTCACAGTAAATGTTGACTGATTACCTAGAAGGCTGGAAGCAGCTTTTGAATTTTCTCTGTGAATAAACCCAGGAGGAGTGAAAAATTACCAAATACAGACATGCAAAAAGTTTTAAAATCCCCCCAGCCACATCACTGTATATAGGTTTTGTTTGTTTGTTTTTCTTTTGGTGCTTTGGTATCTATTCCCCATGGTCCTTCCCTGGTGGCTTAGAGATAAAGAACTTGTCTGTCAATACAGGACCTGCAAGTTTGATCCCTGGGTCAGGAAGATCCCCTGGAGAAGAAAATGGCAACCCACTCTGGTATTCTTGCCTGGAAAATTCCATGGGCAGAGGAGCCTGGTGGGCTACAGTCCGTAGGGTTGCAAAAGAGTCGAACGTGACTTAGCAGCTAAAATTAATAACAATTTTACCCCTGAATTTAGTTATATAAAGAGAAGAGAAACAAGATGAGAACAATTTGGGCCAAGATTATGAAGATCATGTCATATACATCTTAAATACAAGGTGTGATGGAAAATAAGATCACAGATCCAAACTTAAAATAGACTCTGCTGGTGGTCTTTATCAGGGAAAGAAATGAAGAGGGGTCCCATTGATTAAAAGCCAGGTGATTCTACCCTCCCAGTTCCTCGAAACAACAAAACACAGGCTTCCCTATATACTCAATTGCAATCTAGAGTCTGTTTAGGAACTGGATAATATTGTAGTAATACTGTAGGGGTGGCCTTCAAGCCACAGGCTGCTAAAGCACTTCAGTCACGTCCGACTCTTTGCGACCCCATGGACTGTAGCTTGGCAGGCTCCTCTGTCCACGGGATTCTCCAGGAAAGAACACTGGAGTAGGTTGCCATTTCCTGCTGCAGAGGATCTCCCCGACCCAGGGATCAAACCCACATCTCTTACTTCTCCTGCATTGGCAGGAGGGTTCTTTACCACTAGCGCCACCTGGGAAGCCCAGGTCATAGGGTGCTGAACATTAAAAGGCCCTTTTAAGGAATGCTAATAACATCTGTTTCTTACAGACCACAGTGTTTATCCACTTTGAAAAGAAAATCAGGGCTTTAGCATGTCTCTGAGACTTCAGCATTCTTTCTCCAACCTGTAGACCACATTGCATATTACTCTGTTCTGACATCTGACTTTCTCACAAAGACTAAGAAACATAATACTTATGTGAAGTGTAATCAGAAGCCATCATAGGTGCATATCTGATATCACATTTCAAAGATTTCAAATGTCCTTGATGTGAGACACCTTGGTCAAAGCCATGACACACATATGTGAATTCAAGAAAAGCATCGGGATTCCTCATTATGAATTTGTTAGTCCCTTATGAAATTTCACACTTAAAGCTTTAGATCAATGAAATAAATTAGATAAAACTGAGTTCATACCCCAACAAGCAGAAATAAGTACAAACTTTTAAAGTTATTGCTGAGCCCAAACCCTTTCCTGGAAACTTTCTAAGATATAAAAATAAAACAAGCCAATAGCATTATAGAAAATGCTCTATCCAAATAGAATTGTTTATAAATAGAATGTTTTACAAAGTTTCCATGAGGCATCAGCTGTCTTTTTTAACCCCCTGCATGCCAACATTTTCCAGCCCACTGGCTAAATTAAGGTTTCGGAAAAAATTACCTATGCATTGTATTTATATGTGGCCATTAATCTATTTTTATATGCTGTGGATATATAACATGGGTTCATGATAAACATATCAAAAGACATTCCACCCCCAGTCAGACACCACAGCCTATGTATATGAGCAAAGATGAGAAAAAAGATGAGATATTCTTTTACTTGTATGTTGGCAAAAGCACTGTAAGCAAAAGAAAATGTGGAATGAGCAGGGCGAGCTGAAATGTGCTTGATTTTCCAAGACTCTCTCTGTTGAAACCTGTGCCCTGATCTAGTTACTAATAGCACCCCTTTTTATATTCAAAAGTGTCCCACTTTAAGTGATAAATCTTGTGAGCATTCCAAGGATGGGGCAAGTTATCAGTTATTTGTGAGTGTCTGTAGTATTCAGAGGAAGCAGAATTAGAAATACTTGAGTAAATTGTCTAGCAGAGAGAACACCATTCCATTAAAAATAGGCTTCAGGGGTCTTCCTTGGGGGTTCAGTGTTTGAGAATCAGCCTTCCAATGCAGGAGATGCAGGTTCAATCCCTGGTTGGGGAACTAGGATCCCAGAGGGAAACTGAGGCTGCGTGTTCTGTGTGAAAGTCCTGTGTACCGCCTCTAAGATCCCACACGGCCAAACAGATAATGTCTTTAACAAAGCAGTTTGCAGGATGAGTAGAATTATAAAGATAATGAAAATCATGAAGAAAGTGAAAACATGCAGACGACTACTCTGTGAGAGTTTGGTGATTTTCCCTTTGCAGGCAGGAAAGTGAAAGAGTCAGTCTCTCAGTCGTGTCTGGCTCTCTGCGATCCCATGGATTTTGTAGCCCACCAGGCTCCTCTGTGCATGGGATTCTCCAGGCAAGAATAGGAGTGGGTTGCCATCTCCTTCTCCAGGGGATCTTCCCGACCCAGGAAGCCAACCCAGGTCACCTGCATTGCAGGCGGATTCTTTACCATCTGAGCCGCCAGGGAAGCCCAAACAAATAACATGCCCAGATAAAATCAGTTTAGTCCGAAGGTACTCAGGGGGAAAAAAACAAAACAAAACATGATTCCAAAGTCAGGAAATCAAGAGATATGAATGGAAATGTTAAAAATTCATCTTTGTTCTGTCCAAAGGATACCGTCGCTGTGTCAAAGCTGGCCGTGTTATATTCATTTTCGGCCCATCTGTTTCTTTCTGTCTTTGGCACGTGTGTATGTCTATATCCCAGCTAGGGTAAAGTTTGCTACACAGTGATGGTTTGAGTTTCTGCAATTATACTGTGGTAAATACAGTAAGTCTCAATACAGGAAAAACAAACCTTTGTTCTTTATATAAGAAGGGCAAATCTATCCCCAGGATGCTGACACCTTTGTTACTTCCACATCACAGTAGACATCCAACACAGAACAAGTAATAGCAATGTTAGTGAGATTTACTTTTCTGGCTCTGAATGGCCAAGGTAGAAAATGAACAGAAGTGTGTGTTTGTTTTGAAAAGTTTGTTAAGACTAGTTTTTTCCCCTTACATTATTTTAAAATGATTACATATACTTGGACATGAGGATATGCTGACATACACCACAACCAAAATGCAAGAATATTTCAAATAATTTTCATTATTGTAATTTTTCAAATTACAGGGACTTCCCTGGTGGCTCAGATAAAGTCATTTGTCTGCAGTACTGGAGACCTGGGTTTGATCCCTGGGTCAGTAAGATCTCCTGGAGAATGGAGTGGCAGCCCACTCCAGTGTTCTTGCCTGGAGAATCCCACGGACAGAGGAGCCTGGCAGGCTGCAGCCCATGGGGTCGCAAAGAGTCGGACATGGCTGAGTGACTAACACACACACAATTTTTCAAAGGTGTGTGGCTTGTTTTACGACACTGTGTCTTGTTCTTTGTGCTTGTTATTAGCCCTTAGAAAATGAAAACATACAGATAGCCATTCTGTGATGTTAACAGCTACATGATTCCCTTTGCAGTCAGAAGGATAAAGTAAATGATGTGCCCAGATAAAATCAGTTGACTCCAAAGATATTCAAGGAAAAACCAACAACCAAACATGATTCCAAAATCAGGAAATCCAGAGATATGAATGGAAATATTAAAAATTGTAATTGGTGGTGGTGGACTGGAGAGATTGCATTTTGTGTATACGAATGTATTCCATGGGGAATGTTGCAAACAGTGATCACAATTTCACTGAGCCATGCTGGAAAATTCAAACTCGGTGTCAGAAACATCAATCGAAAATTTGACATCATAGGATGTGCAAATTCCTTTCCATCAATTCCAGAAATAATTTTATTTTGAAAGGGAGCCTATGGTGAGCATTTTATAGGACACATGCATGTGAAGAGCTCAGATGTTGGATTAAGCAGTCATGAGTTCATATCCCAGAACTCCAGACTTACCCGCCATGTGCATTTGAAACCAGTCTCACCTGTAAAGTGGTTTGAATGCGTTATTGATATAAAGGGTTTAGTGCCATCAGGACTCAACAAATAATGAAAATTCTTTGCAGAACATGGCTGAATAGAGAGAACCCTGCCATTCCTATTGCAGCAGACCTCCTAACTTGGGTTGCTGAAGGAGTTTGTAGAGCAAATAGGGTCTCAGGCATTCAAGATTCTTTTAGCAGCCAATTAGGTCAGTGTTGTTGTTTAGTCCCTAAGTCATGTCCAGCTCTTGTGACCCGATGGGCTGTAGCCCACCAGGCTCCTCTATCCATGGGATTTCCCAAGCTACAATACTAGAGTGCATCGCCATTTCCTCCTCCAGCGGATCTTCCCAGCCCAGAGAATGAAGCCACATCTCCTGCACTGGCAGGCAGACCCTTTGCCACTGAGCCACCTGGGAAGCCCAGTTAGGTCCATAGATGAACACTTATCTTCTCACTTTTACATGCCCAAAGTATTAAATCAGGAGGCATAGTTCTCCCTTACCCGCTTACTGGGCAAATGAGTAGGTCTCTGAAACTTTAAAAGATTTTTTTTTCTCAGACATCTGCTTTTCCTATAATCATTATAATTCTATTTTCTGGGCAGATTTGAATGTGACCTTGGCTTTGGGAAAGCAGATTTCAAACTATTCATAGAGAAAAAATAAGTACAATCCCATGTCAGGTTCTTAAAAAAAAAAAAAGACATAATCCTGATTTTGAAGTCGCAAATAATTCCAATGAGAAAGAATTAGGGGCAGAAGGATTAGTCATCACAGCAGCTAGATAAACGCTAAATAACTTTTCAGAAAGTATGCCAAGCACAGACTGATCCCATGCACAAGAAACGAGGAGTTTAAAAGGGTAGAGGTGAAATCCAGTTAGAGAAAAGTTCAAAAAGATCCAAAAGAGTTCTTCAGGAGAGTAATAGGACCTTAAATGCATTGACTAGAATAAGAACAAAGTAGGAAAATGCCCACTGTTGGAAGGAGTCGGTGCCAACATCACACAGGACAGAGGGAGACAGGAGTACCAGAAGCTGGATGTTATTTTGGGGACGTTTAGCAAAGGAAAAAATGAAGAAAATGGAAGATACAGAGATGAATTTGAAAGGAGGATGTCGTGGGTGGTCAGATTCGATTGAAATAATTTCCTATGCATCAAATAATAACGCTGAGAGTCATAACACCAATCACATTGGGCTTGGTATTTGCCTGGCATCGTTTTAAGTGCTTTCCTAAGTGCTTTTAATCTGAGTGCTTTCAATTCTCACTGCAACTCATGATGTAAGTTTTGCAAATACTTTCCCAGCTTATCCATAAGCGAACTAAAGTGCTGAGATGTCAGACAGCATATCTAAGATGATGGAGAAAGCATCAGAGCTAAGTTAGCATCGAGCTGTAAGTTCAAGAAGCAGACAATAGAATTTCCCACCTTTCGGTCATTTTTCAAAAGCTTTTTATTTTGTATGGGAGCATGGCTGATTAACAATGTGTGATCATCTCAGGTGGACAGAAAGGGAACTCTGCCATACACACACATAATAATGCCTGTCCTGAGGGCACTGAAAGACATCAGGAATATGTATACTGATTAACAAGCCTCCTGATTAACTTGGAGCCAACAGTGTGGTGCATTCTCTTGGCAAAGAATAGCCAGGAGAGATAAGAAAGCCTTCCTCAGCGATCAATGCAAAGAAATAGAGGAAAACAACAGAATGGGAAAGACTAGAGATCTCTTCAAGAAAATTAGAGATATCAAGGGAACATTTCAGGCAAAGATGGGTTCGATAAAGGACCGAAATGGTATGGACCTAAGAGAAGCAGAAGATATTAAGAAGAGGTGGCAAGAATACACAGAACTGTACAAAAAAGATCTTCACGACCCAGATAATCACAATGGTGTGATGACTCACCTAGAGCCAGACATCCTGGAATGTGAAGTGGGCCTTAGAAAGCATCACTACGAACAAAGCTAGTGGATATGATGGAATTCCAGTTGAGCTATTTCAAATCCTGAAAGATGATGCTGTGAATGTGCTGCACTCAATAGGCCAGCAAATTTGGAAAACTCAGCAATGGCCACAGGACTGGAAAAGGTCAGTTTTCATTCCAATTCCTAAGAAAGGCAATCCCAAAGAATGCTCAAACTACCGCACAATTGCACTCATCTCACATGCTAGTAAGGTAATGCTCAAAATTCTCCAAGCCAGGCTTCAGCAGTACGTGAACCGAGAACTTCCAGATGTTCAAGCTGGTTTTAGAAAAGGCCGAGGAACCAGAGATCAAATTGCCAATATCCGCTGGATCATCAAAAAAGCAAGAGAGTTCCAGAAAAACATCTATTTCTGCTTTATTTACTACGCAAAAGCCTTCGACTGTGTGAATCACAATAAACTGTGGAAAATTCTGAAGGAGATGGGAATACCAGATCACCTGACCTGCCTCTTGAGAAACCTGTATGCAGGTCAGGAAGCAACAGTTAGAACTGGACATAGAACAGACTGGTTCCAAATAGGAAAAGGAGTACGTCAAAGTTTATATTGTCACCCTGCTTATTTAACTTCTATGCAGAGCACATCATGAGAAACGCTGGGCTGGAGGAAGCACAAGCTGGAATCAAGATTGCCGGGAGAAATATCAATAACCTCAGATATGCAGATGACACCACCCTTATGGCAGAAAGTGAAGAGGAACTGAAAAGCCTCTTGATGAAAGTGAAAGAGGAGAGTGAAAAAGTTGGCTTAAAGCTTAACATTCAGAAGACTAAGATCATGGCATCTGGTCCCATCACTTCGTGGGAAATAGATGGGGAGACAATGGAAACAGTGTCAGACTTCATTTTTTTGGCCCCCAAAATCACTGCAGATGGTGACTGCAGCCATGCAATTAAAAGACGCTTACTCCTTGGAAGGAAAGTTATGACCAACCTAGATAGCATATTAAAAAGCAGAGACATTACTTTGCCAACAAAGGTCCGTCTAGTCAAGGCTATAGTTTTTCCAGTGGTCATGTATGGATGTAAGAGTTGGACTGTGAAGAAAGCTGAGCGCCGAAGAATTGATTCTTTTGAACTGTGGTGTTGGAGAAGAATCTTAAGAAGCCCTTGGACTGCAAGGAGATCCAACCAGTCCATTGTAAAGGAGATCAGTCCTGGGTGTTCATTGGAAGGACTGATGCTGAAGCTGAAACTCCAGTACTTTGGCCACCTCATGGGAAGAGTTGACTCATTGGAAAAGACCCTGATGCTGGGAGGGATTGGGGGCAGGAGGAGAAGGGACGACAGAGGATGAGATGGGTGGATGGCATCACCGACTCGATGGGCATGAGTTTGAGTAAACTCCGGGAGTTTGTGATGGATAGGGAGGCCTGGCACACTGCGATTCATGGGGTCGCAAAGAGTCGGACACGACTGAGTGACTGAACTAACTAACTAACTAACTAACGGTGTGGTAAGCTGTTTAAAAAGCCTAATTGATAAGATAAGGGTCTACATTGATAGAATTGTCATGTTCCAGTAATGAGCTGTAGTGAACTCCATGGATTATTCCCAAGGAAGAGGACTTCTTTTAAGATGTAGACTGACAGATTTTCTGATGAGAGGCTTGGAATGGTTGACACAATTGAAGATATTAACATCGAAAATGGAGGAGTTTTTTTTTTTTTTTTTAATTGGGATATAGTTGCCGTATAGTGTTGTTTTAGCTCTTGTTGTACAACAAAATGAATCAGCTGTATGTATCAATATGCCCCTACATGTAAAAAATAACATTGTATACAGCTATAGCTCTCTCTGCTATTGCTTTTATGTTTAATTTCTAAAGAAGGAAAATTATTTTAGCGAGATAGGAAAGCCAAAACTGAAGGTCAGGGTTAAAGATCAAGGCAGGGACTGAGGGCAGGGCCAGCCCGGAGCACAGGGGCGTGGAGGACAAGGGCTGCAGAAGGTGCAGAGATTCACAGCAGCACGTTCGCGGAGGAGGGCTGCAGTTTAGTCTTATTGCCAGAATACAAATCTCCAGCCTTATTTTTTTATAACATTTTATTTTACATTGGAGTATAGCCCATTAACAATGTGGTGGGAATTTCAGGTGAACAGCGAAGGGACGGGCCATGCAGACTCCTGTGTCCATTCTCCCCCAAACGCCTCTCCATCCAGGCTGCCACGCCACATGCAGCAGAGTCCCCCGCGCTGTCGAGTGGGTCGTTTATGGTTCTCCATTTAAAGTATAACAGTGGATACACGTTGACCCCAACTCACTAACTGTCCCTTCCTGCCCATCTTTCCCTCCTGGCCCCTTAATTCCGTACTGCTCCAGGGGCAGGCCTGTGACTGGGATAAAAATCTCTGGGAAGGCAGATCTTCTCTCGGTATTAAGAAGGACTTTCGAACAACAGAGCCATCCAGTGATAAAGTGGCTTGGTTTAAGAAGTATTAATCAGCCTGTCTGAGAAGGGCATGGCAACCCACTCCAGTATTTTTGCCTGGAGAATCCCATGGACAGAGGAGCCTGGCGGGATACAGTCCATAGGATTTCAAAGCAACTTAGCAGGCAAGCAATCACCTTGTCACCCAAAGCTGTCAAACAGATGTTGACCAATTTCTGCTTAGACTCATGATGAAGGGACTTATGCACTGGGGAGGGAGTTAGAGTGGGTGTTGTCATGTCACTTCCAGCATGAAGATGTAACTGGGTGGACGTTCCTTATATGGGCTTTTTTTTTTTATTTTGGAAGTTGTACTCAGTAGCTTCTTTTCCATGTGGTTTAAGTGGATATAAATTCCTTGTAATTTAAAAGGTGAGTCAAAAGGAAAATAGCGTGTACCACAGCCCAGCAGCCCAAGCAGCTCATCACGCATCTTAAAAACACAAGTCAAGAGCAGCAGACGACTTCAAAGGGGACCACACCACTGCCAGAAGGGCTGGCCAAGAAGCCAGCTGCCCCTGGAAAAATACATTACGCTTCCCAGCCTGGCATCTGAGCCTCGTGATTGGTGTCCAGGGAAGTGGGAGAGGAATGGGTTTATGGATGGCCATAAATAACCAGGGCACTGAGAGCCTGAAAGTAGGCCAGTTTCTTCATTACCATTCAAGACCCAGAGAGCGATGAGGTACTATTCCGGGCTGAGGGTAAGAGAACTTGAACTCCCCACTTTTAGAAAATCTAATAAAAAAAAAGACTTCAAAACTCTGCATTAGTCCATCAACTGCTCCGCCAAATTCTTCACACTAAGTCTTGAGTTGATCTTTCTCTCTGAAGATACAGGGAGGAGACAATGGAGGTTATTTAAATGGGATCTCCAGGGAATACAAGCAAGGAAGACTGTCTCGCTATATCTAGATGGTCTGATTTTAGATCGCAGGAATGCGTGTCTGAAACTCCTTTGGAAATCTGTCCTTCTGAACTGAGGAGCACTCACGACACAGTCCCTAAGTGCTTCTGGAATTCTGGCATGCCGAAAATGCGTCTTGTCGTTTATGTGGAATTCTTCCGGCCCATATTCATTCATTCAGTAATCTTTTAGCATGCCCACTATGTTATAGGCACTTTTCTAGATACTTGGCATTCACAAATGAGTAAGACCTGGTTCTTGGTATTAAATGCAAAAGCAGTGCTTATTCTAAGTTGCTTTGCTCTCTGCTTGATAGTTACACAGTTTGTATGAGTTCAGGGAAGTCGCAGAAAAGCAAAGAACAATGAATGGAAAGTCACTTGCTTTCTCCTTTTTCTATCATATCATTTTGCAAATGGAATAAAGTCCTATGACTGATTTTTTTTTTTTACAATATGAGAGGCAGCCACCATACCAAGTTTGTTACTAATAGAGTGAAATACAAGTATGTTTTAAGACAGTTTACACAGCAAGATAATTTTTGCCTTCAGCCTTCTCCTGGCAGATAGAACCAGGCAATCCTTCTAATCCTCTTTTCTGCCCACATGTAGTCCTCAATAGTGTCTTATAATCCTCCCGAATGTGACTTCAAAATAAAGATGGGTTCACACTTGTCCTTTGCTTTCATGGAAATAATTTAGTCTTCCCGAGTAAGCACCTGATGTTCCTTCAAAACTCAGGTAAGAGAAACTTGAGATTTTAACAGTCTTAAGCCAACCTCCCTGACTTGTGTTAATTTTATCCACCAAGGCTTGAAACAGATTATTGTTTAATGCCGAGATATATAGAAAGGGCAAAGCAGAAAGACTCCATTTCCTTTATTTATTTGTCTCATTTTATTTCTTGGCTGTGCTGGCTCTTCATTGCTGCGTGGGGCTCTCTCTAGTTGTGGCCAGCGGGGACTGTCCTCGAGTTGTCGTGTGAGGGCTTTTTGTTGTGGTGGCCTCTCTTGTTGCAGAGCACAGCTTCTGAGGCATGTGGGCTCAGTAGTCGTGGCTCCTGAGTTCTGGAGCACAGCGTCAGTACTTGTACATGGGTTTAGTTATATGAGATTAGTCTGAGTTATATGGGATCTTCCCAGACCAGGAATCAAATGCATGTCTCCTACATAGGCAGGCAGATTCTTTACAATGAGACACCAAGGAAGCCCTTCATCTCTTTTAGAAAGGTGGTTTTTGAATATAGTACATCATCACATCTCCTTGTAGATCCTTTAAACATGTCTGACATCAACCTCAAAAATTCTGAACCAGTAGATACTACAAGCGCATCTAAGAATCTGTCTTTTCTCTCTGTACCTGTATCTTTCTCTCCAGGTAATATTTCTGATGGTCCATCCAGGCTTAGCAACCATTTCTCAAGGTGGGGTTCTCAACCCTGGATGCAGATTAGAATCACATGGGAAACCTTAAAAATTGATGTCTAGGCTGTAACCAGTTAACTCAGGAGTTCCAGGGATGGGGTTAAGCATCTGTATTGGCTGTTTCTCTCCATGAAGAGAGATGCAGTGACTCTTGATTGTTCTGAATTCAGTTAATGGGAAAGAGAAGAAAAATGATGTCACAACAGAGTTTAGAAGGAAAAGAACTGTGAACCTCCTGTAATTTTTCCTCTGTGTTTCTCACCTGGACCTCAGGCACTAGCTACTTTTTACACACAAATCTTGTCTTTCTTGGGGGTAAGAAGACAAAGGAAGGAAGCTTTTCAACAGAAACTCTGATGGCAGTTCTCTCACGCCTTCAGAAGTGAGGTGGACACAGTCATATAAACTCAGGAACGAAGTGAAAAGTCAGGAAACAACGAGGCCTGCTCACATTTTCACAGATACTGAACAGCTAGAGAGAAAACCTGTCATCACACAAAACTGGTCTTGAAGTCAGGCCTCAACATTTCAAATCCAAGGATCCTTTTCCATAAATAAAAGAACAGAATGTTTGCTCCTCAGAAGAAACAGTGATGAAAAATTAGTGGAAAGAAAAACCCATTCTTGATCTCAAAGCATCTCACTAAACTTCTTCATGTTTTCTTTTCTACCTTATTTACTTTTTGTGTGAGAACTTTTAAGTGCTGCTCTTTCAGCAACTTTCAATTATATGATACACTGTTATCAACTATGGTCACCACGTGATACTTGAGATGCTCTCCTCATGAGACCCTAGTTATGTTGCAACTGAAAGTTTGTGTCTTTTACTTATTTCTCCCTATTTTCCCCACACTTAGCCCCTGGCAACGAGTTTTCTACTCTGCTTCTATGTGTGACTTTTTTTTCTTTTTTTTTTAAGATTCTACTATAAGTAATACCATGCTGTGTTTGTCTTCCTGATTTATTTCACTGAGCATAATGCCCTCCAGGTTCATCCATGTCACTGCAAATGACAGGATTTCCTTCTATTTTAAAGCCGAATAATATACCAGTGAGTGAGTGAGTGTGTGTGTGTGTGTGTGTGTGTGTGTGTGTGTGACATTTTCTTTATCCATTCATTTGTTGATGGAGAGACAGTTAGGTTTTTTCCATTTTCCATACCTTGGCTACTTTGAAGAATGCTATAACTAACATGGAGCTACAGCTATCTCTTCAAGATGATGATCTTGTTTCCTTTGGACATATATCTAGGAGTGGAATTGCTGGATCATAAGGGGGTTCTGCTTTTAACTTCTTGAGGACCCTCTGTGCTCCGTTCCAGAGGGGCTGCACACGCGTACCTCTCCACCAGCAGAGCTCCGGGCCTCACCCTCTTGCCAACCCTGGGCTCCCTGTGTATGCGGCAGCTCCCCACTCGCTAGCATCTGACAAAGATGGTGCATATATGTCAGTGCACAACTCTCTTAAAAGCATGCCACGTGAGAACTGAACAGGTATATCAGCAATGAGTGTTTGGGATACTCTTTTTTAAAACGCTTATTTGTTCACTTGGCGGCACCGAGTCTTGCTTGCAGCACGCGGGACCTCTGATCCTCCTTGCAGTGTGTGTGTTCTTTCAGTTTGGCCGGCAGAACCATCAGGGGCAGCTTCTGGGATCTGGCTCCCTGAGCAGGGATAAACCCTGGCCACCTGCATTAGGAGCTCAGAGTATTAGCTTCCGAACCACCGGGGAAGGCCTGGAATAATCTTTTGACTGCCAATCAGTATCACTGCTGTCTGAATCTTTTTTCTTTGTGTTCGGAAGGTGTTGAGCTCTTTCTATACATTAAATCATGAAACGTTATTTTAAGGAACATATTTTTGAGAGGATATTAAAAATGGAAACTCTTCCCATAATGATGAGAAGAAAAAATCCTCAGCAGCAAAATAGCCAAAGTCCTCGCCTGTTAATTAAATGTAGGTTAATGGTGTTTGGGGGCAAAATGTCATCGGGGGGTAGAGATTTTAATTGGCTCCAAAAGAACATAAAATCAAAGATTCCTGCATGAGTTTTCTGTTGTTGCCATAACAAATTACCACAAATATAGTGGCTTCAAGTGATACAGAATGTATTATCCTAGCTCTGTAAGTCAGAAGTCTGATGTGGGTCTTCTGGGCTAAAATCAAGGCATCAGGCAGCCGTGTTTCCAGCTGTCGGTTTGGTTTCTTTGCCTTTTTCAGCTTCTAGAGGCTGCCTGCATGCTTGACATAGGGGCACCTTCTTGCATCTTCAAAGGCCACCGGTCAAGTCCCTCTCTGATAGCATCATTCTGACCTTCTCCTCTGCCTCCCTCTTCCACTTTTAAGGACCCTTGTGATTGCAGGACCTGCTGAGCCAGAGAATCCAGGATAATCTCCCTATTTTAAGATCAACTGATTAGTGGTCTTCATTCTATTAGCAACTTTAATTTCCCTTTGCCGTGTAATGTAACATAGTCAATATATTCGTGGATTCCAGGAATCAGGATGTGGTGTCTCTGGGAGTCATACTTTGTCTTCCACACCTTGAAGTATGATATTTATTTGTGGTGGCGGGGGGACAGTGAGTGACATTACCCATCCGAAAACCATTCTTGTCTTTTTGTTTTAAGGAATTCCCCGTTATCCTGTTATTGTCGTTCAGTGGCTCAGGCATGTCCACCTCTCTGCAGCCCCAGGGACTGCAGCACGCCAGGCTTCCCTGTCCTTCACCAACTCCCCGAGTTTGCTCAAACTCAAGTCCATCGAGTCAATGATGCTCTGTTATCTGAATCTGGGTAAAAGACAGGACCCTGACTTTCACCCGGGAAGCACCGTCTCCCATCCGTGTCAGCTAGAACAGAGTCCAGTTTGGATGGACCGACCCTAGACTGTGCATCTCAGGGGACTGTTTCAGTTTTACAGGGATCATGAAGCATCGTTTCGGTGGCCGTGTGAGCAGAGGCGGCTAGAACTGCTGGAGACGCGGTGAGCGGCGCGGTCCCAGGGGCTCTCGGGAGCTGAGCTCTGGGGCTGCTCCTCAGCGTGGTCCCGGGGAGTCACCTAAGGAGGGCGCTCTTTCAGGGCCATCTTGCCTCTGCTTCTTTCCACCCTGAGTAACACTCATTTTTCTTCCTTATAGTGGTTATGAACTGTTTATGTACCAGATTTTCCAGGCGGTGAGATACCCTGTATTCCTATAATCCATCCCCTTTCTTCTTAAGTTAGCCATAGTCAGATTCTGCGGCTTGTAACGAAGAATCTTCACTGATAAATATCATCTTGGGTTGTCACTGTTCACGTGCTGAGTCTGTCTGACCCTTTGTGTCCTAGCGACTGACAATGACAGCCCACAAGAATCTACATCAGTGAAGATTCTTAGCCTTAATTTCTAAAAAAAAAAAAAAAAAATGATAATATTTTCCCATGTCTTTCAATCTGTAATGCCACCTGATTTATAAATTAGGGGATTCTAGGAACACAAAACAAGCTGTCAGAATGACGAGGTGGTTTCACTGGCCAAGTAGGAGCGAAGAGAAACTGATAGGGGTGGCCCTTTATGGAGGTGAGAGAAGAGGTTATTATGGGGGTTTTGAGACAACGGTAGAACCAAGACTGAACTGGGCTGATCTTCATAGCCAAAGAGGCGAACTTAGGATGCAATAAATTGCACCAGGAACCTGGAGGAGAAAGATCACTTGAGGTGAAGATCTCCTTGATAACTGTGTAGTTTGCAGAAGGGATGCTTCATTTCGAAGCACAAGGAAGACTCCAGCTCCTTAGAGGAAGAGGCAGGTACGTGTGAGGTGGAGGCACTGCTTTAGAGTCTATGGTGATCCAGGCAGTTTCAACAAAACCAGGGAGAATATTCATCTCGTGGCATCAGCCAGCGAGCTGGGATTCGGAGGCTTGTGGGCTTGCGGGGACTGGTCACAATCAGGGACTGTGGGAGGGTAGACACCAAGTAGCCTCATTCAGTCCCTTGAGTGGCTGATTCTATGCAGCTGGCATTCTGAGATTTTGTGGGGTTTTTTGTGTGTTTGTTTTCTGAGACTTTGTGTGTATTTTTTGCTGTATTTTGTATTTTTTGAAATTGCGCAGAGCTGAACCCCAGAGGGAGGGAGTTTATCACTTTGGCCAAGATTTAAGAAGTGAAAATGTTAGTCGCTCAGGCATGGGGGATCTTCCTGGACCAGGAATAGAACCCGTCTCCCTCCTTGGCAGGTGGACACTTTGCATTCAAACCTCCAGGAAAGCCCTGAAGTTCTTAATTCTTGATCCACCTTTGTTCCTCTTTTCTTGGTCATGCTTTATTTCGCAAACTCTGCAAAGCAGTGTTGTTATTTATTTATTTTTCCTTAGCCCAGGGGATCCCCTGCCTTCTTTGGCATGGGTTTTCCCTGGTTTTGTTTTCAGGATGTTCTGAAGGACACAAACAATCACATAACAGAAAAGGACACAATCCTCGCTTGCATTCCCATCAGGTTAAATGCACCTCGGTTATGTTTCTTGTTCTCCTGTTCGTTGTTATTACTTCCTGTATTTGTTCCCAGACACCTTAAAAACATGAGTCAACATTACTTTTTTTAGGTGTTGGAAAGGTGGGAGAGGGGAGGGAGAGTTGGTAAGAGGGCAGGCAGAATAGTTCTGCCTCACTTCCTGTCAGATTCATTAAACTTAGATTTTATCCTAGGGCTTACGCTCTACATATGCTGCATCTGTTCTTCAAGTACTTAATGTCTGCACCCCGACGTGACAGAGGATGAGATGGCTAGATAGCGTCGCTGACTCGATGGCATTGCTGACTCGATGGACCTGAGTTTCAGCAAACCCCTGGAGACAGTTGAAGGAGAGGGGAGCCTGACGGGGTCCACGGGAGTCCATGGGGGTCACAAAGATGTGACTTAGCAACTGAACAACCATGCACATTCTCTTAGTACTCAGGCTACACGCCTTTTATCATGATAACTCATTTACTCTTTCATCATAGAAGGACTTCCTTCTCTATGCCCCCAACATCCGTCTTTCATGGTTGTTGGATGATTCCTTGAAAGTAAATCTGTTGTTTATACAACAAGATCCGTAAGATTCTTACTCACTAGGAATGAATGTGCATCTCCCTCCATGTACACACAGGTACATTTATCATTAGTAATAAACAGATCACAAAACCAGGCGATAATTGTCCCTGATCACAGGGACTCTTGTGAGGGAGGGTGTTGCATCTAGATTTTTGCCATCATCTTCACCTGGGCAGCAGCCTTTTCCTGTAGAGGCCAGAGAGTAAATATTCTCAGCTCTCCAGACCGTATGATCACTGTAGCAACAACTCATCTCTGCCACTATGGTGTGAACGCAGCGTCAGAGCACGCATACATGAACAGGTGTGTCTGTGTTAGACAAACAGGTGGCAGGTTAGACTTGAGGCTGGCTCGGTGTTAAAGAATCTGCCCGCCAGCGCAGGAAACACGGGTTTGATCCCTGGGTCAGGAAGATCCCCTGGAGAAGGAAATGGCAACCCACTCCAGTATTCTTGCCTGGAGAATCCCATGGATGGAGGAGCCTGGTGGGCTGTAGCTCATGTAGTTGCAAACTGCTGGACACGACTGATGACTAAAGAGAAGAGCGCGTCCTGGAGATGAGCCGGGGTAGGTGTGGCACCTTTAGGCGAGAAAGGGCGCATGCCCCCTGTAAGTATAGTAAGCCGTCCCCAGGTCCCGGACCTCAGACATAAATGAGTCTGGGAAGCTCCTTGATTACTCAGAGTCCAATACATGTCAAATCTCCTCACCCAAGCCTCCTCAAGTAGAGAGAAGGCCACCTTGGTCTTGCTACTCAGAGTGAGCTCGTGGACCAATTACCCGGGAGCATCTGCTTGCTAGAAACGCCAAATCCGGGTCCCATCTGGAACTATTGGAGCATCATCTTCGGGTCCAGTCCGCCAGGTGGGGCCTTCCCTAGTGGCCCAGTGGTTAAGACTTTGCCTTCAAATGCAGGGGGTGCAGGTCCAGTCCCTGGTCGGGGAGCTGGGATCCCACATGCCTCACGGATGGAAAACCAAACCAAGGAACAGAAACAACATGGTAACAAATTCAGTAAAAAAAAACGTTAAAACACTTTTAACAAATAAAGCTCCCCAGGTTACTCATATGTACATTAACGCTTCCGTGATGCTAGTCCAAATAATCCAGATTTCCAGCTATGTTAATCATAGACAAGGCAAAGTAATATAAGCAAAGAAATGGACTAACCAAAGAAGGGGCACGTGAATTTTGTCATGATGAAATGGACACATGCTTTCATGAATATATAAATGGGTGGATGAATAGGTAATTTTCCCTGAAATAGATGGTCACGTTTATAGAAGGACTGGGGAGTTTTATTAAGATGAAGTGAAGCCTATTATGTGGAACTTGTTATTATACTGTGATGACCTATACAGATGGACAGTGAGACATTAATCGAATAAACCATCTGGTGTCTCCTTAGTGACAGTGCATAGAATCCAGTGACACGTTCCCAGGGAGGAGCTCTGACACTTGTGCGAATGTATTTGGTGCAGAGTTTAGGATTCTCAGCCTTCGCTGGTAAAATGCCTGGGAAAAGTGCACTTGAAGGACATTGGTTGGCTACTACACCAGTTATTGTGTATATGAGAGTTTCCGACTATTGTTTCTTCCGTGTGAATTGAAGAATGTTTTCCTGTGAGCACCCTCTCTCTCTGTCTCACTCACACTTACACATGTTCCAACAAATACACACAGCTGAGCAGAACCCGCTATCCCCATCTGGGTGGACAACAGAAAAATCTGGACTGAACAATGTGGTTGATTGAAAAATGTCAGTTTCAGATGACATTTTCATTCCTTTGGGATAAAATGTACATGCGGTTCAGTTCAGAAATACCATGATCGCCAAAAACCCATTTCTCCTGATTTGAGTGTTTAGGGAAAGTTTAGTTCAGAGATAGAGATAAAACTGCAGTAACTCTTTTTAAAGATATTCAGCTTATGTTGATAGATTTGAGAACCGCTGGCTTAAAAGTGGACAAAGTGGCAAACGGTCAGTGGGATGTAAGGAAGTTAGTCATTCAGCTGCGTCCCACTCTTTGTGACCCCATGGACTGTAGCCCACCAGCTTCCTGTGTCTGTGGAATTGTCCAGACAAGAATACTGGAGTGGGTGGCCATTCCCTTCTCTAGAGTATCTTCCCGACCCAGGGATTGAACCCCGGTCTCCTGTATTGCAGGGAGATTCTTTACCGTCTGAGCCACCACGGAAGCCCTTAGTGTGATACGCCCAGCAGTAAAATGGAGAAATAGGTTATTTCAAAACTGAGCTTGATTACATTAAGTAGTCAGGTATGTAATAAAGAGCATTTATTCAGGGTTTTTACATGGGAGCTGTGGTTTAAATTTCATTCAGTCTGATAAATTGGTTGAGCAGTGTTTCTCTCTCATTGACAGTTAGCTGAGGAAGGAACCCAGCTTCACAAGACACTGACATAGTTCACGTTAGCAAATTCTCCAGGTTATTTTTAAGCCCAAGAAAATTCTGTAGGAATTGGAAAGCAGTAATCCAAAAACATGGATGGACATTTGTCATTGATAAGGGCTAAGGATGGAGACTGTATTTCAGTATGAAACTAGAATCATATATTTGAAATATAAAGTAAATGATGCATCTCAAAGCACATGTTTTAAATGAACTTACTGCTTTTATAACTTTGGGAAATATCAGATTTTTAACACAAAAATATTAGGTAAATTGAACACAGTTGCTAGTCTTTCAAAATTATACCAAGCACAATAAAACATTTATAAAAAGACAGAGTTGGTAATTCAAACTACAAGTAAAATCTATAAATATGATAAGCATTTGAGATATCAAAACTATTCAAAATTAAATTTAAATGACTTTAGAATTAATTTTCCCTTTTCAAATTAACCACATTTAAAATTTACCTCTGATCAATGCTAAAAAAGTATATAATAAAGCTGTCGAAGTTATTTAATTCTGCTAACACTGTAAATTGATTTAGCCATTTAAGAAAAGCATTTTGAAAGTAAAAGTGAAGTTGCTCAGTCGTGTCTGACTCCTGTGACCCCATGGACTGTAGCCTACCACACTCCTCCATCCATGGGATTTTCCAGGCAAGAGTACTGGAGCGGGTTGCCATTTCCTTCTCCAGAGGATCTTCCCAAAACAGGGATTGAACCCGGGTCTCTTGCATTGTAGGCAGACACTTTACTGTCTGATCCACCAGGAAAGTCAATGCATTTCAAACTGCACTTAAATAATAACCCCTTTCTGGGGAATCTCCCTGAAGTAAGAAAAATATACAAATTGAATAGACAGATAAATGTCATAGAATGCATAGTTCTTTCTTATAGAAGAACTCTATGAGTACATATAAAAAGAAGGAAATGGAATATCCCCATTGGGCAAACACCACAATAATTATGGTTGCTGACAAGACCTACAATGAACACTAAAATGAATGAGCATATTTTGGAGGAGAACAGCATATTAGCATAGACTCAAAGTATCTTCCCTGGGATAGCTATGATCTTCTCCAGGATACAAAGGGGAAATTAATAATTGTAGAGTGGGTAAGCAGCAGTTGCCATCTTAATCTAGAAATCAAGCTGAAATTATGAGAGTAACTCACAACTTCACGGAATGCTTGAGAAGGACACAATTTTACTTCTGTGCTGTCTTTGCCAAAGATGCATAACCTCTTTCTAAGCAAGAACGAAAAAAAAGCCTTCAGACAACCCCAGTTGAGAGACTTTCTACAGAATTACTGATCTGATGTCATCAAAAATGTCAAAGTCTGAAAAACAAGGACTAAGACATTGTTACAGATTTGAGTCAAGCAAGGAGACACAAAAACTAAATATGACCTGGGCTCCTCAGTTAGATGTTGGAATACAAACAGGACATATGAAGAACTGGTAAAATTCACATAAAGACTGTGGTTGATCTAGTAATACTGTATTGATGCTAGTTCCTTATTTGATCATTTTAACATGTTATATAAGATGCTAGGACTGCCATGGTGGCTTAATGGTAAAGAACCTGCCTGCAATGCAGGAGACACAGGAGGCGTTAGTTCGATCCCTGGGTCAGGAAGATCCACTGGAGTGAGAAATGGCAACCCACTCCAGTCTTCTTGCCTGGAGAAACCCATGGACAGAGGAGCCTGGAGGGCTACAGTTCATGAGGTTGCAAAGAGTCAGACATGACTGAGCACACGTACACACATCAGATTATGTACATTTCCACGGAGAATCCAGTATTTGGCAATTAATTGTTAATCATAGAACAATAGGTTATCGTAATATTTGGTTAATGTAGATTATTGGGAGGAGGGGTTAATCTTGAGATTAACCTCAAGAACACATTCACACATAATAAAAAAAAGCTTCCGTTGCTCTCTTTTTTACTGAAAACCTTTCCCGCATGTAAAAGAGAACAGCAATAGGATGACATTTTCTTTCGGAAAAGTGAATTCTGGAACATTGCGTTTACAGTTTCTGAAAGCAGAAATGTTTCTAAGAAAGCATGAGAAAAAAATCTATTTTGTTCCCTCAAAAGTAATCACTGCTTATTTTGTCTGGTTAAAAAAAAAGAAAAAGTTGACCTGTGTAAGTGAGAGAGATGAGGGGATTCTCATAGCTCCACCCACTCTCCCCCCAAATGCATGGGTGACGCTGCATGGATACATTTCCTAAGTCATCTCTACTTCTCCAGCTAGTTCTGGGGCTTTTTCTAGTAGATTTTCCTGACTTGTGGCCACATAGGTTTAACGTCTGGGAGAGATCAAGAGGAAACCAGACCTTGCATTGCTTATGGGTATTGTGTTGCGTATAAGGAGACCTTACATGTTGCTATGTGTTGCTCATGCCTTGCCTTGTATCATTACAGGGTGATGCTTCTGTTGGCTGCCAGATCATACCCACCCCTTCCAGCTGCCATGGTATTCCTCTCTTTGGTCGACCCGCTCACCTTACTGACTTCCTTCCCATTCCTCTGCTCCAGGAAACTTGCTCTTCTCCCAGGCCTTTCACACTTGCCGTTTCCTCTGCAGGACTGATCTTGCCCTTCCCCTGGATTCGTTCCTTTCTCATCCTTCAAGGTCAGGTCAAACAGGATTTCTTCAGACAGGTGCTCTTTGCGTATTTCTCTATAAAGTAGACCCCAATCTCATCTTTAGAAGTAGCCTTCTACCAGTGAGACGATATTGTCAAGGTGCTCGTCCATTCCAAAATCATCTATGTAGCTTTCATATTTTTGGTTTAGTCCCCCCAGGAGAAAGCAAGCATCATAAAAGTAGAAGCCCTGTCCGCTCACTCTAGTCCAGACACTGTCCTAACAGCAACTCTTGGAGTTGAAATTCTTTACCATTTTACAGTTGAGAAAATGTTTCAGAGGCTAAAGATATGCCCAGGGTCATAGAGCCAGTGAATAGCACAGTCAGAGTTCAAACTCAGAGAGAATAGAGCTCTTAGCCACTTTATTAAGCTCTCAGGATTCAATAAAATCAAGTACATAAAACATTTAGCACAGGATCTAACTCATAGCACTTCATAAATAACATTCAATCTCATAAAATCTTCAAAATCATCCTGGGGGGGTGGGAAACGGTATGCTCTACCTTTATGTAATAAATAAGAGACTAGTTGCTACTCAAAGAGGTGAAATAACTTGCCGAAATAGTGATACAGATAGAGTGACTAAAATCCTGGTTTGCCCAGTTCTTTCCTGGGACACTTAAGCTCTGATAAACCAGGATTGTGGGCAGCCTAGCGGGGTCCGTATTGAAATCAGCTGTACTTAATTCCAAAATCCGTTCTGTCTACGTCTCAATGTTACAGCAGACAGGCTTGTGTCTCAGAGTCTATGTTGAATTTATTGAACTTAATCATTTCCCTTTATTAAGATGATGGGCAGCAACTCCTTGGAAATATTGGAAAATTTGAGATTGTCATTTTTAGACAGATGCATGAGAGCGGCCTTGTGTTAAATAAATCCTTAGGACCCTGAAAGTTCTAATTTTGCAATCACAGCAGTAAGTTCCAGTGAACAACCAGCCCCTTCTCACAGCCATGAAATCTCGCATGGTGAAGGAACCTGGCTAATTGCTTTTACATCCCCGATGCTGAACTGGTATCTTTTCAGAAAGAACGAGATGTCCTGTGAGCTCTGTGCAAACCTACTCCAGGACGTCACAGAAATGAGCATGGTCACTCCAGACAACAAAATACAGCCTCATCACACTCCTCGTGGCTGACCCGCCACATCACTGTCCGAGGGATCGTAGAGGTGAGGAGGGTTTTCTTGGGCAAAGGACTGAGATCGTCCACCGCTTTTCAAAAAGATTGAAGAACGGAAAAGGAGGAAGCAGTAAATCACTTAAAAGAATTTGTGTCTTGATAGTACCTCTTCATGCCGCTAAATTTATTTTTCAGTATCCCAGCTAGATAAATTAAAGACTTAAAACTATCGTATTTAAAATTCTTCACCAAGACTAAATTTTGATGATCAAGAATGCAGTCTCAGAACACTCAATGTCCAGATCTATTTTCCTCACTATTTATAAGCACAGAATAATCTCAAAATCTCAGGTTGGCAATCTTAGGAACTATCAGAATACTCACTTTCTAAAGGATAATCGGTGCAGTCGGGTTCTGGAGGCTGCTCGGTAAGCGGCTCTGCCTCTGGAAGTATCCCGGACGTGGAGACCTTCATGTCACACACTGACTCATCACCCTCATTTGCACCCAACTAACCTTTGTGACCCTGGACTTTTTTGTGCATGTAACAGGCTCTTCATGGACTTTCTAGTGGTAAAGAACCCACTTGCCAGTGAAGGAGACGTAAGAGCCTTAGGTTTGGGAAGGTCCCCTGGAGAAGGAAATGGCAACCCACTCCAGTATTCTTGCCTGGAGAATCCCATGGAGAGAGGAGCCTGGGGGGTTACAGTCTATGGGGTTGCAAAGAGTCAGGCACAGCTGAGTATGCATGCATGCATGCAACAGACCCTTCATATTTGAAATCTACTGAAGGGTTTGGAATTCCAAGATTCTCAAGGTGTTTAGGTTCTTAGGAAGAGATATTTCAAATAATTATATAATTAACACTCAACTTATCTTTGATGAACACATTTTAAGTTGTTCTAGCACTTTTTAGCACTTTTTTCTTGGGACTATTAATTTTGGATTATCCAGTAAAGAAATTCATTATATACTTCTATGGTATTTCTGAGAAAACTGTATGATATAAGGTGTTCAAGGATATAACCTACAGTTAAAGTGAAAGTGTTAGTCACTCAGTCCTGTCCGACTCTTTGTGATCCCATGGACTATAACCCGTCAGGCTCCTCTGTCCATGGATTCCCCAGGCAAGAATACTGGAGTGGGTTGCCATTCCCTTCTCCAGGGGACCTTCCCAACCCAGGGATTGAACCTGGGTCTCTTGCATTACAGGCAGATTCTTTACCATCTGAGTCACCCGGGAAGCCTGATAAAATAAATAAATGTTCAAAAGTTGGCAACAAAATCATGTTGCATGTAGAGATTACATGAAATAGATTATATGTAATGCTTGCTATTTTTGGTGTGGATGTGTTAAAATATACCATATAGTTATAGAACGTGAAAATAGAGTGCATTTGCTTTTTATATATGAGTTAGAGATAAATACGAAAATTATTATGGGAAGTGAAATAAAATATCAAATATTTTCCTGGAAAATCACTGATATCACCCAGTGTATATTATGATTCATATTCTTCAAATGCTAACTAAGTCCCGTAAAGTTGATATTAGAATTAGTCTGTACAAATATGCGTTGTTGTCGTTCAGTCACTAAGTCATGTCCAGCTCTTTATGACCCCATGGTCTGTACAGCACGCCAGGCTTCCCTGTCCTTCACTAGCTCCAGGGTCTACTCAAGTTCACATCCATTGAGCCAGTGATGCTCTTTACGTAAGTGGATATATACACATATCACCCTTTAGATCGAAGTACTTTGCATGTATATTACTATGTACATAGAATAACAGTTGATGGGAATATCAAAGAGATCCTCCTTTCAGCAACTTCTATCAAATTTACTTTCACTTTAGTTTTTCCTGATCTGTGTGCAGACCACCACGAATCTGTCTAGTGATTTCAAAACACTTTGTATCATTCTTTCAGTCTTACTTTCATCAGCATCTACTGGTATTCCTCAAATCAAGATTGATTTTTAAGAGACAGGCATATTTCTGCACATGATTTTTCCAATTCAGTCACTGATAGCTTGTGACTTAGAATGAGGTGATATCTAAGGATGCTTTGCAATTCCTTAACGCCTGTCTAGACCAAGTTGAAATTCACCCTTATCACACTTGATCAAAAGAAGAACCTAAATAAAATTAAACCTTACCTTGAGTAGTGGATGTGAAATTCTGCCTTAATCATTTTCAGGGCTACTGCCCTCTGTCAGAATAAAACTGGGGAAAGATTCTCTTAAACAGTCCAGGGAGTCGAGGAAGTCTCTCCAGGTTTAGATGCAAATGCAGTGGATGAAACAAGGTCACTCTCCAAGCCGGTTCCCTCCTGTCTTAGCCAGAGTCACCAGCATTTTCCATGAGCAAGAAGGTCTGTCATAGATAAAAATATCAATCAAATATCCATCAAATGTGAGCAATCTACATATTTGAAAAATATTTAAAGAATATCAATATTATATATATATATATGTATATGAGTGCTTGGCCTCCTGTAGCATAAAATTGAACTCTGAACCCAGGTAACTACTAAATAATTAGAACTACTTATTTATTTATCCCACCCCCAAAAGGAAAGCAGTTGATAGTTGATGAAGAAAAATCAGCTAACCAGATGGGCAAAAAATCAGATTAATTATACTTATTATCTATGGACATTGAAATGAAATGTTTTTTTATATTTTTTACACACTTTGAAAAGATGATATCCATTTAAGTGTATTTAAAATTGTTTTTCTGTTAATTTTGAATGGTTACCCAGAAACAGTTTTTTTTTTTAAATTTTATTTTTAATTGGAGGATATTTACTTTGCAATGTGGTGTTGGTTTCTGCGATACACCAGCATCAATCAGCCATAGGCGTACACATGTCCCCTCCCTCTAGTCAGGTTATATTTTTTAACAGGAAATTATGAAAAATAAAACATTTTGCAGACGTTCTTACAAATAGTATCCAAAGCAAATTAGAAGTACATTTTGAAGGAAAGTAGAAATCATCCTCTTTTGATGGAAGAAACAACAGAGCCAGGTTCAACATTAAAAAAAGAGAAAACAGGATGGGGCATCCCTGGCAGCGCAGTGGCAAGGAATTCGCCCACCAGTGCGGGGGCCACGGGACTGGTCGGTGCCCTTCCGATGCAAACCTGCAGGGGATGTGGCTGAGAGGCGCAGAGGGTTCCCTCCCCTTTCACATTTTCCATTTGCAGTGATGAGTCATAAAAACAGCATTTTTTCTTGGAATGGACATTATTGGCACAGAGTTCGCAGCTATGAATTTATTGCTCCTCCCAACAAGTTTGTGCAGGTTGAGTTTTATTTTCTCCATTTTATGATAAACAAAACCGAAATTTAGGTGAAATGACTTACCTCACCTCCTCCACCCTCTAGGAACCCCTCATCCAAGGCAGAAAATAAGGTAATACGAGGAAGAGACTGAGGAAGCAATATATTTCCAACTCAGACATGCAGGTCTTAGGACATTATTCTAAACTTGCCAAAATCTTGTGCTATAGGATTTTTTTCTTTTTAACTTTTGCTGCTGCTGCTGCTGCTAAGTCGCTTCAGTAGTGTCCGACTCTGTGCGACCCCATAGACGGCAGCCCACCAGGCTCCCCCATCCCTGGGATTCTCCAGGCAAGAACACTGGAGTGGGTTGCCATTTCCTTCTCCAATGCATGAAAGTGAGAAGTGAAAGTGAAGTCGCTCAGTCGTGTCCGACTCCTAGCGACCCCGTGGACTGCAGTCTACCAGGCTCCTCCATCCATGGGATTTTCCAGGCAAGAGTAAGGTTCCATAAATAAAAATTTCTGTGTCATTGAGCAGCTACATGCTTCTTTCAATGTCTCAGCTATGCCTAGAGAAAGCCTCTGTCTTCTAATTCAATTTAACACTATCATCCAAACAGTAAATGAGCATAACTTACCTGGCTTACAGGGAAAGTCATTGGCAGGAAGTATACTTCCCTGCTAACCTAGATCATTTATGAAAAGTACAGAAGAGACAGCAGATTGTGTGAAAACTACAATAACTAGAGGAAAACCTTGCAAATTTTAACTTTTTCTCTAGTTTTCAAATCAGAAACTTTTGGTAGAATACAAAAATGATGTTATGGACCGCCCCCCCCCCCACCCAAATATTTATTTTTTGTGGCTAAACACATGTATTTTTAAATTGCTTTTTTCAGGGACTTTATTTATTTACACTACTCCTGAGATTAATTTACACTATTCCTGAAATATATGCACTGATTTCACTAAATTTACACCTAAATTTAGTATATCTTCTTTAGTGAGGTGTCTGTTCAGGTCTTTTGCCCATTTCAAAATTAGGTGTTTTGTCTTTTGTTGCTGGTGAATTTGAAGAATTCTTTGTATATTTTGGAGTGAGAAATGTGGAAGTAATCCTCAAGGATATGATCTATGGGGTTGATTAACATCATCTCGAGGGCAAGAAGGAGATCTATATTCTGTTCTATGTGTATATTATAGTCATAGCTGATATAATTCTAGTAACAGAAGTAATTCCTATTTGCATAGTTCTTGCATGTTCTTTTGATACTTATAAAAGGACTCCCTTCACACATGACCAAGCTCTTCCAGGGGGAAGTGATCAAAATATGGGTGTGTGTAACCTGGATGGACAGTTTCCCTAATGGTGCTTCCTGATGGCTTTGTGGTATATTTTCAAGCATATACATTTTTTGGAGGGAAAAAAACTGAACATATTTTACTATGTCATTCTCCCTTTCTGTTTGAAATTGGTGTTGATTTTATGTTACTTTTCTCCAGGATGGAGGAGTTAGTTATGATCAGGAAAACAAGAGTCTAAGACCTTTAGTGAGCCACAGACCAAGTCAGCAGAGATGTTCTTACGTTCATCGTTAAAAACCGTTTATGGAAGTAGTTTCTCTCAGATTGAAGCTGCCGTTCTTCATGTAAAACATTTTAGAATTGGAAGGTTTTCAGTTAACTCTCACCAGGGATGCAAAGCAAACTGGTTTCAAACCCCAGATAGCCAAGCCCATATATCCTGGGTTTCTGAACCTGAGAGGAAAAGAAATGTATCCTGTGCAGGGCTGTGTCTACTGATCTGCAATCATCTATTCATTCTATGTAAATATGTGCACCAGGAATGAGAACAGGGTGATTCTATAATTCAACATACACTCTACTGAGAAAAATATATATATATATTTTTAAGTAGAAAAGAGGCAGAGTTTGGCAGCTTTTAGGATTCATTTTTGGTGTTTCATGTCTGGTCAAACCTAAGCAAGGATCATTTCCCACCTTACTCCAAAATGATTTCATTTGGAAAAGCAAATGTCATTATGGTAGCAGTGGGGATTTCCCCCATGGAAGGAATGAAGTTCAGTTCAGTCGCTCAGTCGTGTCCAACTCTGCGACCCCATGGACTACAGCACACCAGGCCTCCCTGTCCATCACCAGTTCCCGGAGTTTACTCAGACTCATGTCCATTGAGTCAGTGATGCCATCCAGCCATCTCATCCTCTGTTGTCCCCTTCTCCTCCTGCCTTCAGTCTTTTCCAGCATCAGTGTCTTTTCAAATGAGTCAGTTCTTTGGATCAGGTGGCCAAAGTATTGGAGTTTCAGCCTCAACATCAGTCCTTCCAATGAATATTCAGGACTGATTTTCTTTAGGATGGACTGATTGGATCTCCTTGCAGTCCAAGAGATTCGCAAGAGTCTTCTCTAACATCACGGTTCAAAAGCATTAATTCTTCAATGCTCAGCTTTCTTTATGGTCCAACTCTCACATCCATACATGACTACTGGAAAAACCATAGCTTTGACTAGATGGACTTTTGCTGGCAAAGTAATGTCTCTGCTTTTTAATATGCTGCCTAAATTGGTCATAGCTCTTCTTCCAAGGAGCAAGGGTCTTTTAATTTCATGGCTGCAGTCACCATCTGCAGTGATTTTGGAGCCCAAGAAAATAAAGTCAGCCACTGTTTCCACTGTTTCCCCATCTATTTGCTATGAAGTGATGGGACCGTATGCCATGATCTTAGTTTTCTGAATGTTGCGCTTTAAGCCAACTTTTCCACTCTCCTCTTTCACTTTCATCCAGAGGCTCTTTAGCTCCTCTTTGCTTTCTGCTGTAAGGGCAGCACCATAGGGTGGAAGGAATGAACGGCTGATGTGATTGGGGAAGTCCTGCCACCAAAATCATCATCAGTGATGCTTCTGCTTTCCTTTGTCTACAGGGCACACTCTTGGCAATGACCCCAAAAAATTTCACTTCAAAATAGATAAAGAATTCTCGGGACTTCCCTGGTGGTCCAGTGCTTAAGATGGTGGTCTTCCAGTGCAAGGGGTGTTTGAGCCCTGGTCGGGAGCTAAGATCTCACGCACCTTGCAGGCAAAAAAACAAAAATAAAACAGGAGCAGTATTGTAAGAAATTCAAGGAAGACTGTAAAAACGGTCCACATAGAACATATTTTAAAAAAGGAATTCTTAAATCTCAACAAAAGGGAAATGAACAACTCAATTTTTAAAAATGGGCAAAAGATCTGAACTGACACCTCACTCAAAAAGATGTGCAGATGGCAAATAAGCATATGAAAAGATGCTCTGCGTCACGTGTCCTTAGAGAAATGCAGATTTGAACCACGCGATGCCACCCTGCCCGCGGATGGCCACAGTCCAGAACGCTGACAACAGCAAATGCTGGCAAAGAAGGGAGAAGCCGCAATTCCCATTCATTGCTGGCGAGGATGAAAAGGGCCCAGCCACTTTGGGGAACAATTTAGCAGTTTATTACCAACTCAACACACCAAACCATCACACTCCTTAGCATTTACCCGAAGAGCTGAAAACTCCTGTGCACAGAAAAACCTGCACATGAACGCTTTTGTGTGCCTGTTGGTCACTCGGCCATGTCCGACTCTTCACAACCCCATGGACTGTAGCCCGCCGGGCACCTCTGCCCATGGGATTCTCCAGGCAAGAATCCTGGAGTGAGTAGCCATCCCCTAGAGGAAGAGACAGTGTAGCCTTGCGGGCTACAGTTCGTGGAATCGCAAAAGAGTCAGACACCAGAATACTGGACCCAGATGAGAATACTGGAGTGGGTTGCCATTTCCTTCTCTAGGGGATCTTCCTGACCCAGGGTTTGAACCCGCCTCTCCTGCGTTGGCAGGCAGATTTTTTTTTTTTTTTTACCATCCACAAGGGAAGCCGCATGGGGGGAGGGCAGACAGCTTTCCCCAGTATACAGATTCAAATGCTAATATCTTCCTGAAACATCTTCACAGACACATTCCAAAATATAGTTTAACCCATTTTCTGGGCACCTGTGACCTAGTCAAGGGGACATGTAACATTAACCATCACCACTTAACAGATGATGTTCAAAGTCCTGTATGCTCTCTGGCGGTGACCGCAAAGCTCTGGTGTCCAGAACCTGGCCCTCCTGGGTTGAATTATCTTGAACAGAAAGAGTGTGGTCCCGGGAGCAGACTCATGCTGCCCTTACCCAAAGTTTAGTAGCATCATGTAAATCCTGCTCACGCTGACGTTCAACATTGGTGAAGTTCTGGATTGTTTAGAAACCTGAAAGGATTGTTATTGACAGTTTTGGTTGCACTTTGTCAGAGAGGGGATTAGCTGGCTACCCAACCCCACCATCCTGGGATAGAAATCTTATTAACTACAAATGTATCTAGAGTGTATAAAATAGCTCTCTTTCAACAGATTCCCTCAACATTCCAAGCCTGCAAGGCAAGATGAGAGAGAGAGAGAGATTGGCTGATTGATTGAGCTATGTGGGATCCAAAAAGTCTATGACTACACAACAGAGTGAAAAGCCCTGTACTTTGGACTCAAATGAACTTGGGTTTGGATATTGGCCTTACAACTTCCTGCTATATGAACTCTGGGAAAAACAAGACAAAACAAAACACACTTGAACTCTTTGAGCTTCCTCTCTAAGAGAGAAGTCATAACCAGGTTTTGTGAAGACTAGATGCCTGGATGGTTCTATGTGCTTCCTGGATGCTAGTTCTCATCATGACAGCTTTCTGTAAGCAAATACGATGTGCAACCGCCTGGTTTGATTTTTGGTGTTTAAAAATTGCTTTAAAATGTGCATTTAGCTACTGGTGTTTGAAAAGGGCACATCTGGGGTTCTTAGTAATTTAAGAGACACAATGTAGAAATGATTTCTAAAGCAACCAACACCCCTCTGGTTTAGTGCCCAAGAATGCAGCCCTCTCTTGTGTTTTTACAAGCCTTATGCTGATTTATGTTTGCAAATGTACTTTTGGTAGTTTTCTTAGGCTGTATTCCCAGTGTCTTTCTTTAGATAACTATTGTATATATATTTTTTGCACTATTTTCAAAGTAACAAGGAAGAAAGAATGAAGGGGATAAAATGCATGTTAGTTTTTGTGGGATAAATTCCAAACCGACTTATTCTAGTAGAAATTCTTCTCCCTCCCCCCTCCCCCATTTTTCTTTTGGTCAAGTTATCTGCATTGATACCATTACAGCACTCTTGCCGTTTCTACTTTGAATTAACTCACAGGAGCACAGCTAGTTATTATACTATTGTAGTAGCATTTCCCTTTCTAAGTACTGATCATGGCCAAAATGCAAAACAAGATAATGCTTAAAAGGTTATAACGTAACTCAGGAAAGGTATTCAGTTTCCTGGATGTTGCTAATATATTTCTTATACATACATCTCTGTTTGTTTGAGGGCCCAAATACCTTGTAAGATTGAGAACTGAATCAGGGTTTCTCTTTGCCTATTAAATCTTAATAGTAAAACATACCATTTAGTTTCTCCTTGATTACTTATAAGTACCAGACATCAAAGATTCTCCTGGTTTTTGTGAAACAACGTTGGAATTGGAGTAGAAACAGGACATAAATTTTGCTTTGCTCTTCAACAGCTGTAGGCTCTTAAGTAAATCAGCTCTGAATTTTGGTTCCCTTGCTTTCATCAAGGCAGTAGTTTAATCCCTAATTTTCTAATGCTGCTAAAATGCTATGACTGTGCAGTAAGCTTACATCAGTCTGAATTTCTCTCATGTCTTGTCTAAATACTTTATAAATTAAGTGCTGTTATTGGCTATCTGCCTATTTACACCAAGAGTATGTCTGGTGTATTTGTCCCACTAGATGTTGGATATTGTTTTCAGAGATATGATTTAAGCTTCCAGGCAGTTAAACTTGTCTCAGTTATTGAGACTGGGACCTCACTTTTCTACAGTCTCATATATTAGTAGTCATTTTGGAGTGGTGTGAACTTCTTTATGGATCCAGTTTCTCTCTGTCTATCTAGATAGAAACATACATGGATATATATCCACACATATGATCCATTCCATGTACACACACATGTGCAAAGATAGATATACTCTAGCTCTGATTCTGTTCTTTCTTAATTTTTTTGTTTATTTTTGGCTGTGCTGGATCTTTGTTGCTGCGTGGGCGTCTCTCTGGTTGATGTGAGTGGGGGCTGCTCTCTAGTGGGGGAGCAGGGGTCGAGGGTGTGCAGGATCAGTAGCTGTGGCCCCCAGACTCCATAGCACAGGCTCAATAGCTGAGGTTCTCAGACTTAGCTGCTCCATGGCGTGTAGGATCCTCCCATACCAGGGATCAAACCCTAGTCTCTGCAGTGCCAGGCAGATTCTTTACCACGGAGTCAGCAGGGAAGTCTTGATCCTGTTCTTAAACCTAGAGCATCTTGGGTCTTCCTTGGCAGTCCGGCGGTTAAGACTCCATCCTCCATTGCAGAGGGCGAGGGTTCGATCCCTGGTCGGGAACTAAGATTCCACATGTTTTTTGGGGGCCAAAAAACCAAAACATGAAGCAGAAGCAATATTGTAACGAATTCAATAAAAACTTTAAAAACAGTTCACATCAAAAAATAAATTAAAAAAAAAAAAAGAAAAAACCTAGAACATCTTGAGATCTATTGCTGTCTTTACGACAATTTCTCCTCGGTGCACTAAATTATTGTGCTCTCCTACCTAAAGATATTGAAAATGTCCTGAGTGTGTTCAGTATACATCGGATGACCAGGATAGTCAAAGAGAAAATGAGCTATTTTCATTCTTCATGGGCCGAGCTAAAAAATCAAATCCTTAACTCACTCACCTTCAGTGTTCTGTGGGAATGATTATAAACAAAAATAGCATGTTATAGGTCTCACGCCCAAGAGGAGGTCAGGTTTGCACATTGTAACCTCACATAGGGTCTCTTATTAATGATTTCATTTTGGCAGCTACACACCCAAGAGTGAAAGACATAAAAGCCACACTCTTACAACAGCTGTTTCCTACTTTCTCCACAAAATTATTTTAAATACCTTGTGACCTGAGGGGTTAGGGGTGAGTGGATGACTTTCCAAATGAATTATCACCTGTCTGCTATGTCATTTCAGAAGCACTTACTAATTCACAGAAGGAGTTTTCACAATTATCTTTTACAGTGTGGATATTTTAAAACTATACTCATTCTCCATTCTTATGTTTCATTCATAAAACCTCAGTGTGCACAGAATCAGAACTTCTGCAAGAAATATGAAATTGTGCTTCATTTTAGAAAACATAGAGGATTTACTAAATACTCTCAAATCCTTTTGAAAACTTTGTCATCAGTAGAGAGCTTCAGGATTAAGTCTAGGGGATTTGAAAATTCTAATGGTGCTGTCAAAGAGTTGTCTTTTTTTTTTTTTAAGACATAAAGAAGTACCCAAACTTATGTTTTAAAATACCATACTGAGGATAGGAGTACACATTTGTATTAAAATCTAAAACAAGTTGAATTATATAGCTGCAGTAGGAACACTCCCTAACTGGTTGCCTGCTAATACTTCCATGATTAACATTATTTCAGTGATAAATCTTTGTCAGTAAAGCCATATCCCACCTCTGCAACTATAGCGCGCGCGCACACACACACACACACACAGAAGTGAGAAAATGGGAAAAGCTGAAACTTTCTGACATTGTAAGCCAATTTGTACAGTATTAAAGTATCAGTCCCTTGGACAAAGGAAAGCAGGCACAATCATTAATCTTCGTTCCAATATAATCTTGAATGTTTCTTCTATTGATAGACTGGGATATTGTGCATGCAAGTATACTCAGTTATGTTCGACTCTTTGCAGACTATAGTCTACCAGGCTACTCTGTCCATGGAGTTTTCCAGCAAGAATCCTGAAATGGGCTGCTGTTTCCTTCTCCAGGGGATATTCCTAACCCAGGGGTTGGAACTGCATCTCCGGCATTGGCAGGTGGATTCTCTACCACTGACCCACCAGGGAAGCCCACGTTCTAGCCCTACTGTGTTCTTAACAAATCCCTCCTCTTAAATGAGTAAAGTCAGTATGGACACTTATCCCCACACATCCCTGCCTAGCACAGGTGGTAGCAGAAAATAATAACTGTCTTAATATAACTAAATCTGATTTTATAAATGAAAATGTAATGATGTGATGGCAATTCTGAGGAATGAAAGTCCTAAAGAGAGCATGATTTTTACAGTGTTAAAATTGTACCAAGTTAGAGATTACTGGATAATTCCGGAATCATATTAACCTGTTTTAGAGTAATAATTTAAAATACTGTATTTGCATATGATATCTTGAAAAAGTTACAATTTAACTGGCATGTCAAACTGGAAATTGCTTTGGGGAAATATTATTGTAATATTAATCTGGTTTATGCCTATTTAATGTGAAGAGTTCTTTCACATTAAAGCAATCTTTTTCTTCTCAATCCATAGCCCCTGAAATTTCCTGCTCTCAGAATTTGTAGGAAGACAACATATAATCTTTGTCTCTAACTGCAATCACCATAATGTTGGTTAGGCTTTTATTTCTCCTGTAAAATGTTTTTTATTTATTAGAATCTATTTTCCAGGTGTTAAATTTTCCAGAAGAGTAATTTCCCTTGTTTTAAGCCCTGGCTTCTCTGATATTGGTCTCTCTTGACTAGTTACTTGCAAATAAAAAGAGTTAATTTAAATTCAAGTCCATAACCTATTTTCCACTGTTTGTAGATGATACTATGTGGTGAAAACTAATATAGTCCCTTGTTTCTTTTTTTCTACTTCAAAAGTGATGTGACTTTGAATTCAGCTGTTCAGTTATTAATGATAACATCTAATTAAAAGCTGCTATGTCTTAACAGACAACAAAGTTAAGTTGAGTTAATTGGAGCAAATTTCTCTTCCAGAAGACTGGGGTAAAGATGTTTATATAGGTAGAGTTCTGTTGTCATTTTAACAGTAACTCATGTGGTGTCGTAAAATTTAGATTGGTACAAACTTTAATCACTAAGCTAAACTTCCTTTTTTCATTTTGTGCAGGCTTCAAAGTCCTGCAGAATGTGTTATACCAGGAGGTACCTGTTTATACTTCTGGGTCACCATTTATTGGAAGAAAGAACACTGGGATAAATCTTTTACCCTAAGTCATAAGGAAACAAGGTTTCTTTATTCCTTTTTTTTTTAAATATTGGCTACAAGTATGAAAGTTTAGCCAAGAGGGAATTGAAAATACCTTCCTGTTACATTTTTTCCACATCTGCAAGGCCTATGCTTAGAGGATTTAATTTTAAAAAGATTTCCCCTTATCATGAACAGGTTATGACATAAGCCAATTCTAGTTTAATATCTTCTTAAATAGAGCAGAGCTTTCCTAGAATCCCTATGAATTTCCCTGTTTTATTCTCTTCTTGCCTGCCACTTTCCAAGACTTCCTATCACCTTTGCTCCACTGTTTGCAATCTGTATGGTCCTTCAAGACCTGTGCAAGCTCCACAAAACTGTCCTCAAAAATTCAAGCCAACAGCTATGTCTTCCCACACTTGATTTACCAGGATAGAGTTATGCTTCGCATTTGTAAGTATTAGGACAGATCAGTTATTCCTGTATGGTTGATACGTGTAAGCTTTTATAATTATTGAAGGCAAAAAGAGAAGGGTTGGCAGAGGATGGGATGGTTGGATGGCATCACCTACTCAATGGACGTGAATCTGAGCAAACTCTGGGAGGTAGTGAAGGACAGGGGAGCCCGGCGTGTTGAGGTTCATGAGATTGCAGAGAGTCTGACATGACTTAGAGACTGGATGGGAACAGTGGGCACTTCTCCACTCCAGCTACATCCAGGTGGTGACCGTGGCAACAGAGAGGCTGCGAGATGAATGGATGCTTCTTTACAAAGGGCTGAGGATAAAGTGTGAGGCCATCGAAAGAGAAGAGTAAAGGCCTTTTCTCTGCCACCTGCTCATTCAGTTAGTAAACCACAGGGAAGCTTTCCAGTGAGGCGTCTCAGAAGACCTCAGTCATTAAGCATGGCAGTGAGCATGGTCCTAAAGTGCTTCCTCTCGGGGTGAAATCATCTGGATTCAGGGAGTCAGAGGAGAAACAGGAATGAATGAGAGGAATTGAAGCTGGGAATATCTCCCAGACGCATGCGTGCATTTCAGGGAGACTGACAATCTAATCATTTCTTTATTGCAGTGAAAGGTTATCTCTAATGTGGACTGATAGGAAGTCACAAGCAGTGTTCTGAAGGATTTGCTAAATATATGCTGCTGCGTGGCACATTCGTGATCTGGAAGAGGGCTTCCTCCACTCCCAAAGTTCAGGTGGCTCTGTCAGCGGCTTGCTTCTCCAGATGCTTTGCTCTCCTCCTCTGAGGTCTGTTCCCTTTGTTCGCGCTGGGCCCGTCCGGGGGAAATTGCGTCTGACGGTTCCTCCACTGAGGAAGCAGCACCATAGTGGTTTAATGACCCTGACATTTCAAGTCAACTCGCTGGTTCACATACAAACCAAAGTTTAATACAATCTATGATGGTTTTATTGCATGTTATCGCTTCAAAAGACAAAAAACCAAAAAACAAAACACAAGCTTCCACCCCTTGGAAACTTTCCCTAATTAATTCGAAGACAGGTAGTAAATCTGTCCATTGCATCCTGCCTTAATTTGAAAAAATAAGAATAAATAAATCAATAAAATAATCTACCATTCTTGCTTTACCTGTCATCTCACAGTGCCTGTCGGCATCATATTTAGGAGCATATGTGAGCATGTTAAGGCAAAGAATGTCAATGTATAATATCAATCTATAAGAAGGCTAATGCAAAACTGGTTTAAGCTGTGAAAGAACCCAATAGACCAATTTCAGGCTTCCTGTTACGCTAACAGGAGAATAAGAAGTACTCTACACTGTGACACTCTGTACAGAAGAATCTCCAAAGACGTGATTTTGGCCCTCCTGACCTTGGCAAGGTCTGGAGAGTGTTTTCGCCAGCATGGATGGAGGGGGGCTGCACTGACATCTAGTGGGTGGAGAGAGGTCAGGGACGCTGTTCACTTCCTGCCTTGCTCAGGTCTGCTAATGTCTGCCCCCCGCTCCCATCAAAGAATCACCAGGTCAAAGGGTAAGTAGGGCCAAGGTTTAAACTCCTAAACAACAGGCAAGCACTTTTCTCCCCCTGATATAATGAAGGTGTTGTTTCTATTTTAGAGTGTTTTGGGTGCATGTGTGGGTATGAGTGGGGAGATGTAGGAGGGAGGGAGACTTTTTGGATGAGAAATATACGTACTGAATATGAAAGTGCTTTCTCTGATAAATTGTGCAGGCATTATGGAAAACAGTTTGGAGGTTCTTTAAAAAACTAAAAATGGAGCTGCCATATGATCCAGCAATACCACTCCTGGGCATATACTCAGGGAAAACTCTTACCCAACAAGACACACGCACTGCAGTGTTCTTTGAAGCATTATTTAGAATGAGCCAAGCCCTGGAAGCGACCTAGGTGTCCGTGGACAGAGGAGTGGATAAAGAAGATACGGTGCGTGTATACACAATGGAATACTGCTCAGCCGTAAAAAGAATGAAATACTGCAGCCACATAGATGGACCTAGAGATTATTATAGTAAGTGAAGTAAATCAGAAAGACAAATACTACTTGATATCACCGGTATGTGGAATCTAAAATATGGCACAGATGAGCTTATTTACAAAACAGAAACAGACTCACATAGAAAGCAGACTTATGATTACTGAAGGGGGAAGTGGGGGAGGGATAAATCGGGAGTTTGGGATTAGCAGATATAAACTGCAGTTACAGTTCAGTCACTCATCATGTGACCCCATGGACTGCAGCACACCAGGCCTCCTTGTCCATCACCAACTCCTGGAGCTTGCTCAAACTCATGTCTATTAAGTTGGTTATGCCATCCAACCATCTCATCCTCTGTCATCCCCTTCTCCTCCTGCCCTCAATTCCTCCCAGCATCAGGGTCTTTTCTAATGATTCAGCTCTTTGCATCAGGTGGCCAAAGTATTGGAGTTTCAGCTTCAGCATCAGTCCTTCCAGTGAACACCCAGGACTGATTTCCTTGAGGATGGACTGGTTGGATCTCCTTGCAGTCCAAGGGGCTCTCAAGAGTCTTCTTCAACACCACAGTTTTCAAAAGCATCAATTCTTTGGCGCTCAGCTTTCTTTATGGTCCAGCTCTCACATCCATACATGACCACTGGAAGAACCAGAGTTTTGCCTAGACATACTCAGGTTTGGTGATAGAGCAATACTTTAGTTTATGTCAACAGTAGCTACTAACAGCTCATACTTTCTCACTGTGATCTGCTTAAGTCATGAAATTGTCACGGGCACTATTCCTGTCTCTATTTTATTACTTAGATAGTTTTAATTTTTATTGGAGCACACGTACAACATTGTATTGGTTTCTGCTGTCCAGCAAAGTGAATCAGCTCCCTGCGTACACAGATGCCCTCTTTTCTGGATTTCCTTCCCTTTTACATCACCACAGAGCCCTGAGTAGGGTTCCCTGTGCTACAGAGTAGGTTTTCATTAGTTTTCTATTACTATCTCCATTTTAATGATGAGAAAACTAGACCCCAAAGATCCTCTTAGTAAATGTATACTAAACTAGAAAAAAAAAAAATCTAAAGCATTTACCCCATTATTATAATATGTTAAGTCATAGGTTTTGGAGACCAGCCGCCTTGCTGAAGGACATACAGCTATGCAATGAAGGGACCAAGAAGAAAATGTAAACTTTTATTAGTTTTCCCCCATGATCCTCAGGGTTACCCTATTAATACAGGATCTAACCTGGATAGAAAGAAAGTGCTGTGAGTAATTCCATTGGATCACACATTCTCCAGACTAAACTGGCACATAGCTGAGGCATCTAACACATGGTCCTATAGGTACAATTTTGCCTGTCACTCTTGATACACTATATTGCATTCCACAGCCTAAAAGAGTTGATGACGGTATGTTTTTACATTGAAATAGTACAGGTGTGCTTTCTTTTTAATGTAGGTATAAATCAAGATACATCAAGAAAGAAACAAGTTAATTTGCTTTGAACTTGGTTGGTTGCTGAAAAGAGAGACAGGACTGTGTGTCAGTGAGGAAAGCAATGGCTTCATCAAATAAAGAAAATTTGAGGAGGATTTATTTACAGAGGATCCACTTGTAACATGTGGGTGTGGTAGGGAAACCACAAAAAGAACCCAGGAGGGAAGAGCTAACCATTCTGTCACCCCTAGATCAAGTATAAGATGCCCAGTTAGATCTGCAGTTCAGATAAATAACAAATAAGTGATGTAAGTTTTGGTGTCAGCATGTTCCCCGACCCCACTTTCTCTTTTCTGTTTTATCTTGCAATGCTAAGCCTCCTCCCCCAAAGGAAGGAACAGAGTGAGATTCCTGGAAGACCAGAAGGCAGTGATGTGGGTAAAGAGATGAGGAACCGTAAGAGCAGTGAAGAGGCAGAGTGAGTGAGCCTGTAGAAGGGGACCTCGGGATGAGGAAGCTGGTCTCCCCTTTCTCCCCCTTTGAGCCCCTCCCGAGAGAGGCTTCCCAATGTCTGAGCCCCCAGGGACCAGCTTCCCAGGACACAGAGCCCAGGGAAGAAAAGGGCAGAATAAATCGGAAGAAACTAGTAGAATCTATCTGGCCCAGATAGGGTTACATTTCTAACATAGCAAAGCTGGTGACCGGACTTTGGAAAAATAAATCTATACTTGAGGTGACACCTGACTAGTTAACCATCTTAAAATTAATTTTTTGAAGTCTTCCATATATCGGGGGAGCTTGGGATTAGCAGACACAAACCTGCTATATACAGGATGGATAAGCAATCTCCTACTGTGTGGCGCAGGAAACCTTGTCCAATCTCCTGTGATAAACCAGGATGGGAAAGAATATGAAAAGAATACAAGCTAGGCATAACTGAGTCCCTTTGCTACACAGCACGAAACAGTACAATGCTGCAGATTAACCACACTTCAACAAGGTTTTTAAAAATAATTACCTTGTAATGCCCCTCCCCCCCACAAAAGCCCTAAAATCAATAGGAAATTACAAACAAATGACATTATGAGCTCTTTTACTCCCAGTACTTAGCCTGTGTAACAAAGTTCAAAACAGGGAACACAAATGATGCAAAAAAATATATGCAGTGAATCAAAGGAAAATTTAATAAAAATAGGTTCCCAGCTTCTTTCAAAAGGCAAGGCAAGTCACAGAATGGAAACCAGTTTAAAGCAACTACATGGTAATAAAAAATAAAATAGCCTGTACCTACTGGATTTTTCTTACAAAACTGGATACATGAAGGCTGAAATTTCTAGAGATTCAATCAACATTTTTCCTCTGGAGAAAATTGTTTAGGATATAAAAACTCCTTTTAAGCTATTTGAGATAGGTCATTGTATAACAGTACTGCTTATGCTTAATCATTGCCTGTGACCAAAGCATTCTGCAGACTTAATCTGCACACGTGATTGTGGATACCTTATTTCTGTTGTTGTTGTTGTTCAGTTGCTAGGTCGTGTCCAACTCTTTTCAACACCATGCAGTGCGGCACGCAGGGCTTCGCTGTCCTTCACTGTCTCCTGGAATTGCTCAAACTCATGTCCTTGAGGCAGTGATGCCATCCAACCATTGCCCCCTTCTCTTCCTGCCCTCATTCTTTCCCAGCATCGGGATCTTTTCCAATGAGTCAGCTTTTCACATCAGGTGACCAGAGTATTGGAGCTTTAGCTTCAGCATCAGCCCTTTCAATGAATATTCAGGGTTAATTTCCTTTAGGAGTAACTGATTTGATCTCCTTGCAGTCCAAGGGACTCTTCAAGAGTCTTCTCCAACACCACAGTTCTAAAACTTCAATTCTTTTTAATGGCTGAGTAATTTCATTTGAGTCAGTTCTAATGAGATGGATGAAACTGGAGCCCATTATACAGAGTGAAGTAAGCCAGAAAGATAAAGACCAATACAGTATACTAAAACATATATATGGAATTTAGAAAGATGGTAATGATAACCCTATATGTAAAACAGAAAAAGAGACACAGATGTACAGAACAGACTTTTGGACTCTGTGGGAGAAGGCGAGGGTGGGATGATCTGAGAGAATAGCATCAAAACATGTATATTATCAAGGGTGAAACAGATCACCAGCCCAGGTTGGATGCATGAGACAAGTGCTCGGGGCTGGTGCACTGGGAAGACCCAGAGGGATGGGATGGGGAGGGAGGTGGGAGGGGGGAACGGGATGGGGAACACATGTAAATCCATGGCTGGTTCATGTCAATGTATGGCAAAACCCACTACAATACTGTAAAGTAATTAGCCTCCAACTAATAAAAATAAATGGAAAAAAATAAAACTTCAGTTCTTCAGCGCTCAGCTTTCCTTATGGTACAGCTCTCACATCCATACATGACTACTGGAAAAATCATAATTTTGACCTTAAACATATGGACCTTAAAAATATTCATTGTAAGTCAAAACCTAAATATCGATTTACACAATATGAGCACACATGTATGATGAAGAAACACACAAATCTAAGACACAAAGGATTTGTGTGCATACATACATATGTGGAAATAAATGCACAGAAATGATGACATTGCCTAATTCTGAATGTGAGAATTACAGGTAACATCTCATGATTATAATTTATTTTTCTGTACCTTCTAAATTCCCCACACGACATGACTATGATCAGTCAAAATAAATAGTTTAATATTCTCTTTTATAAGAATTTCATGTTTTAAAATATGTTGAATTGTCCTTTTACACTACTTGTGCTTCTGATATAAAAAAATACCTCAGTGGAAGAACATATTTGCTCCTGGATAATACATTGCATTTATCCATCGCAAACGCTCCAGAGAAGAGGACTGAAACTTCGTGTGTTCCTTTCGTTTTCGTAGTAAAATGGAAATTGTTTGTAGTCACTGCCAAGAATAAGGCTTTGTACCCTTGAGTTTGGCACTAACCATATACTGCGTATCACTCTCCACATGCTGCTGGAAAATCTGAGATGTTTTTGGATGCTTTTGTACGAATGAGTGAAGGATTATCTTATCACAATGGCCGATTATACGCTGGTTCTTTTGAATGGATACGAGGTGGGTGGGACGTCAGGGGACAGTTCTGGCCTGGCACCTCGACTCCCTGTATCTGGCAAAGGGGTGATTTTCGCTCTGTAACTTTCTGTACGGGGAAGGAGGAATGTTCACGGTGGGGGACGTGCACTTGGCATCGCTTAGGCCATTTCTCAACATTTCAGTAACTGGAATGCCTCATTTCTGTGTCGACAGTCCTGAGTAACATAGTAGTACCCAGGAGATCATTTAAAGTCTCATTTTTTTAAAAAATAGGTAGCTTTTCCAGGCAAGCGTAGCATTTTGAATTTTAAGTCCTGTCATCACCCATAGGGGAAAAAAAATATATGATGTATTTCCTTTCCTGAATCTAAGTTCAAATTTTTGAGGTCTTTCTTTTTTCCAAATAATCCCTGAGTGCAATCCTTTTTTTTCCTGTTAGTTTCAATAACTTACCCTTGAAAGATATAATGGATTAAAGAAATGCTAAGATATGCATTTTTTTCTGAAACTGAGATTAGCACACACTTTATGAAGCTGATATCCTTCCATCGGAAAATACAATAATAATTTGAGGGTTTCTAAGTTGCTGAATAAGAACAATTTTTTTTTAAGTGCCTTCTAAGTTATCTAAATGCCGTCGTTCAGCTGCTAAGTCATGCCCAACCCTTAGCGAACCCATAGACTGCAGCATGCCAGGCTTCCCTGTCCTCCACTATCTTCCAGAGTTTGCTCAAGTTCATCTAAATGTCCTTTGGTGGTGGTGGTCTAATCACTAAGTCTTGTCTGGCTCTTGCGACTCCACGGACTGCAGCCCGCCAGGCTCCTCTGTCCATGGGATTCTCTAGGTGAGAATACTGGAGTGGGTTGCCATTCCCTTCTCCAAGGGATCTTCCCAGACCCATGGATGGAACCCAGGTCTTCTGCACTACAGCCAGAGGATTTACCAACTGAGCTATGAGGAGAGCCCATGATATGTATGAGCTCTCTATATAAATGTTAATAATTATTGCCATTGCCATTGAGACATTAGCTGGAAATTCAGAGAAGGGTCAGATTACAGAATGTTTTGAGAGTTAATAAGAATTTAGAGATCATGTGACTTTACAACAAATCAAAACAAAACATTGTGAAGTTAACCAAGAAGAGAAGAGAGTCAACGTTGCTTGTTTCAGTTTGAGTTTTTGCCACAGGTGTAGAAAGAGGATCAGCTGGAAGCATCTGATACCATTTTTTCACTGAGGTGTTCGAAGAATAATGTATGGATTCTATGTTGTTGCTATATTCCCTAATTTGTGTCTGACTCTTTGTAATCCTGTGCACTATAGCTCACCAGACTCCCCTGCCCACAGGGTTCCCCAGGCAAGAACACTGGAATGGGCTGCCGTTTCCTCCTCCAGGGGATCTTCCAGACCCAAGGACTGAACCCTCGTCTCCTGCATTGGCAGGCAATTCTTTCCAACAGAGCCACCAGGGAAGCCCCACAGTTTCATGACTCTATGTTAATTACAAAAGAAGCCAGTGTTCTTTGTAGCTCCGTCTCTTATCGGACATCAGATTAGTTAAGACAACCAGAAATAAGGAGTGAAAACTCCTTAGAGTAGAGTCAACTTAGTCAAATCACGTTTTTGAGTTCTTTCATTTATCTTCATCTGAAACGTGGGTAACTGTTGTCAGTCACACAATCAATGATAAAAACATAATTTTTAAAAAAAATTTTAAAAATTTCCTTGCACACACATTCACATACTTCCATGCACACCTCCACATGATTATCTATTGGAGTAACTCAAGGCAAAGAATGGGAAGAGGCTTCAACGTATCAGGTAACTTTTAAGACTGGAAACTATAGAACACGGCCGTGTTAAACCTGTCGGCAGCCATATCCGCCCCGCAGTGCCAACGTGCATTCATTTTGGGGCGGGTTACTTTATTGTGGAACAAGTTCATCAATAAGTGTAAGTTATGGAAGTTCAAGTCCAATCAATATCCGTCATCTGATTTGGGGTGGGAGGATGTTGAGGTCGCCGGAGGCGGACTTTCCGGGACTTTCCGCAGGCGGTGCTCATCGAACCGGTCTGCACGGCGCTTCTGCTTGCTTTCACATTCCCTTTCTGGAATTAAGGCGTTTTTATTAAAGAAGGTGTACAAACGCGAGCAGGCTTCCCTGGCGGATCGGCAGTAAAGAATCCGCCTGCGGGTTCAGCCCCTGGGTCGGGAAGACCCCCTGGAGGAGGAAACGGCAGCCCACTCCAGTATTCTCACCTGGGAAACCCCGTGGACAGAGGGGCCTGGTGGGCTGCCATCCTGGGGGTCTCAAAGACTCAGACACGACTTAGCGACTCAGCAGGAACAGAGTCTAGCTCAGTTCCAGAGCAAGAGCGGTGGCCTGTAAGTGCTGGTTGTACTTCCCCAGAGCTAACAATGCCTCTTAAAATCAGGATGTCTCAAGGATCTGCCTTGTGAATGAGCTATGAAGTTTTCATGGTAACAAGATGTGGAACAAGTACTAATATTAGGTGGATAAGAGCATCCCACCTGGATGATAGTGTACATTCTTAGCAATTTCAAGGTGAATGTCTTGCAAACATTTCCCAGTTTTTATACATGTTGAATGAGACATAGCTCAGGGGATTATCTTCTCAAAGTGCCTGTGTTATAATGAATTTTTTTAAATGTGTGCTTGTGTGTATGCTTGACAATTCTGGCTTCCATTTTTTCTCTCAGCCAAGCTAAATTAGTGAATATAAGTCTATAGTTTACTATTACATAGCAGCATGCAATCTTCAAACTGGGGAAAATACTGAATAAAACAACTAGTTTAACAAGGTTAGAGCATTTTAGATCTAATTATAACCTCACTTTCTACTTCTCTTGTCCCTTGCACTGGCTTTACTTTTAACCTCACTGCCTTCTAAATTATTTGAAACATAAAATCCCAGCTCCTGACACATGTACTGTTTTAAAATTGTTACTGGTGCTCTTCTTTCAAAAGAAATTTACTACTCTCATATTTGACATTTTATGTCATCATAAATAGCCTAGAAATATGAATTCTGCCTGAAACTTCTTTGTTTCCTAGGTAAAACACTGGTCATAAAAATCTATCCCTGCCATCCTTTCTGAATATTTTGAGAATGTTTGTGTTTATTGATTGGGAGAAAGTTTTCATATTTTTTCCCAAATATTGTGAGTGCATTCAAGAGAAATATTGTCAACAGCTGGTGGAAAACTCCCACCAGAAATTAGTTCCATAATGAGACATTACATTTGACTGTTTCCAAGAGCCCACAATCTTTATCTGCTGATAATAGGCAATTGGGCAGGATATCAGGACCAAATGATTTCCTAGATGTTACACCAGGGAGGAAAACAGATTTCCACTGGGCCTACTGTTGGAAAGGAAACAAAGAATAAAATTTCCTATTCTCATTCTCACTCTGAAAATGTTAGAAACTGCAACAATTTTCTATCACCTTTACAAAGTTTTATTTTGCTTCAAAATATATTATTTGCATATCTTCTATACATTTACTGCTTCCCTCTCTTCTTGTTTTAGAAATTATTGAGAAGGGAATATTTGAAATTCTCTATAAAGGTGTTGGAACAACTGAATGCTCAGTTTTTCCAGGAAATTGAGAAAAAAAGATGTGATCCATGCTTATACCATATGCAAAATTTAAAATGGATCATAGACCTAAATGTCAAATGTAAAACTATAACATTTTTTAAAGTATTCTTGGGAGAAAATCTTTGTTCCTTTGTATAAAAATTTATTAGACTCTAACACCAAAAGCATGAAATATTAAAAAAACAATTGGTAAGCTCTTCTTCATCAAAATTTAACATCTCTGCTTCCATAAGACATTGTTCAGGAAATGAAGTCAACATAGACTGACAGAAGAAATCTCAAATCATGTATTTGATAAAGGGCCTATAGCCATACTGCATAAGAATGTTGAAAACTCAAAAATAAAAGCAAATGATCAATTTGGAAAAGATGGGAAAAGTTTTAATAGACACTTTGCCAAAGAACATAAATAAGCACATGGAAATTTGCTTAACATTATTAGTCATTTGGAAAATGAAATTTAAAAACACAATGGGATATGACTCCATAGCTAATAGAATTGCTCAAATTCAAAAACAGACCATATGAGATTTTGACAAAGGTGTGGAGGAGCTGCAAACCTCATGCGCCGCTGGTGGGAATGTAAAAAATACAACCTCTTGGGAAAATCCTTTGGTAGTTATTTAAAACTTTAAAATGAATCTACAGAGTAACCCAGCTGTTCTACTCCTTAGTATTCATTTAAGGGAAAGCCTGTGTTCATGTAAAAACATGTGCAGAAATGTTCTCAGCAGGTTTACATGGGCAACTATCCCAAATTGGTGAAAAATGCATTTGTCCATTGACAGATTGTTGTTGTTATTCCGCTGCTAAGTCTTGTCTGACTCTTTATGACGCCATGGACTTCAGCACCCCCAGGCCTCCCTGTTCCTCACTGTCTCCCAGAATCTGCTTAAGTTCATGTCCTTTGACTCCGTAATGCCATCCCACCATCTCATCCTCTGTCGCTCTGCTATCCTTTTGTCTTCAGTCTTTCCCAGCATCAGGGCCCATCAACAGGTAAACGGATAAAAAACTGTTTATCCATTATATAATAGAATAATACTCAGCCACGTAAAACGATGGACTATTGATAGCACCGCCGGGTTGGATCTCAGAACCACTGGGCTCAAATGAAAGTAGACAAAAAAAAAAAAAAGAGTAAAACTGTATGATTCCAGTGATGGAAGACCCTAGAAAACCCAAACTAAAATATAGAGACAGAAAGGAGATGATTGGGTACCTGGATGGGAATGAGATGGAAGATGTAGAAAGAGGAATTACAACGGCGTACAAGAACAGTTTGGGGATGAACATGTATGTTCACTGTCCCGATGACAATCATGGTTTTATTAGCTTTGAAATATGGTAAAATGGATCAAATTGTAGACTTTAAATATGTTTGGTCAATTATGCCTCAAGAAAGCTATTAAGAAATTGGGAAAGTGGTTTCCATTAGGGGAGACAGAGCAGTTATGACAGAGAAGAGACACGAAGAGTATTCTGGGATTCAGGAATATTCTATTTCTTGACTCAGTTGCAACACATGTGTTCTTTTTATTACAACACATTCAGCTAGATAGAAAACTATTCGCTTTGTGTGCTATTTTTATTTCACCATTTTAAAAGTTTAAAAATTATATATATATACATGTATTATGTTTGGAAACTATATAATTTCTAAAAAAAAAGAGAGGTAGTTATCTCTGACTCATGAATTTGATCATTATTCCTTAATAATAGCCTTAATAGTGTATTATTGTCCCTTAATTATTGCATCGTAATTCCTTAATAATAGACAATTTGGGTGTGAGTGGTAGTGTATACACCCCTTTGTGTGTATGCTCAGTTGCTAAGTCGGGTCTGACTCTTTGTGAGCCTATGGACTTGTAGCCCACCAGGCTCCTCTGTCCATGGAATTCTCTGGGCAAGAATACTGGAGTGGGTTGCCATTTCCTCCTCCAGGGCATCTTCCCAACCCAGGGATCAAACCTGCGTGTCTTGTGTCTCCTGCATTGGCAGGTGAATTCCTTACCACTGCGTCACCTGGGAAGCCACATACCCCCTTACGTGACTTTATAAAGAAAGTGTAGTTTAAGCTGCTTTTGGAAATTGAGATCAGTGTCTCCACTGTTCACAATCACATTCCTACACACACTGCTTTGAGAAGATAAGCCAGAAAAGTACAGTTAAATCGCGTCTCTCTGAGCCTCACTGGTGGTCCACCCATCATGGAAACATGTCTGTTTATCTGTTTCTGTGTTCCTGCCGGGTTTATGGCAGCATTAGGGTGGGTGCCTGCTGGGAATAGTGCAATCTTCCACTTTCTGTCATTTTTATGGCTCTCCTATAGTCTGTAGTCATTAGGTGCTGTGCCTCTGTCATCCCTTGGGGTATAGCAGTATATTTATTGTACACATTTATCTCATCTCTGGTGGTTCGTTTCCTTTCCTATCCATGGAGAATTTCCTTTCTGCCTTCCACATCACATCGATGAGGTCTTTCCGTTCAATTGCCCAACATGCATTATCGTGGAATGAAATCTATATGAAGAATCTAAAGGGAAGCTTTTGTATCTATAAATGTCTCCAAGAAAATGTCCTCAGCAGTCAAGGAGAACAACTGTAATCTGTATCTCATAGGATGAGAGATCTGGGACAGGATTTAGAAGAGGAAAAAAAAAAAAATCTGGTATCATAAAAACAGTAATGTCCATGTGGAAAAATGAGAAGCATATCCTAACATTAGGAAGAAAAGATAAAATGGATGAAAGAAAGCAAGCTTTCAAAACCATAATGGGGTGGGGGCTGCCTTTTCAGTGGTGGTTGTGATCTAGGGAACTAAAAAGTATCTTTTTTTTTTTCCCTTTTGAATAATCCCTGGGTTAGTAGATGCTTGATCATTTCCATTTTAAAACAAGGGAGATAAGCCAAAGAGTCTTAACACTAAATCCAAGACCACAAGGGAATCAGGTTCAAAGTGGGAGTTTTCATTTTGTTCTATTTTGTACAAACAGTAAAAGCATTAGTCCTAATAAAACTCAACCTGATGTGGCCTAGCGCGTCCCAAGTGGCCCTAGTGGTAAAGAACCTGCCTGCCAATGAAGGAGACGTGAGTTCAACCCCTGGGTGGTGAAGATCCCCTGGAGGAGGAAATGGCAATCCACTCCAGTACTCTTGCCTGGAAAATCTCATGGACAGAGGAGCCTGGTGGACTACAGTCCATGGGGTCGTAAAGAGTCAGACATGACTTAACAACTAAACAACAGCAATGTAATTACTAAAGATCTACCTACATTATTTCAAACCCTGGAAACATCACAGGCAGAGTGGGTTTTAATATCTCAGTTTCATGGATGACCAAACTAGGGGTCAGAGAGGTTACACAGTTGTTAAGGGACTGATCTGGGCTTCCTTCCAGGTCTATCTGGGCCCCACCTTGCCACTCCTTTCCCCATGATATTATTGCTGCTGCTTTTCACTTTGAAAGCAACCGAAAGAACTCTTCTAAGAGTGGGGGAAGAGCGCCCTGTCTGGGGACCTCAGCTCGGGCTCTGCGGTGACCTAGAGGAGGGTGCTGGGGAAAGTGGGAGGGAGGGGACAGATATTTACATGTGTAGCCGATTCACTTGGGTGTACAGCAGAAAGTAACGCGACATTGTAAAGCAGTTATACTCCAGTGAAAAACTAAATAAAAATTATTTTTGATATAAAAAAAGGAGTGAGGTTTCTGCTTCTGAGTCTCCCTGTGTATCAGTGTGGATACAGGAGAAATAGATTAATAATGTAACCAAGCAATGCACCTTCAGAGGCAGCATCTCATGGAAGAAACGCCCTAAGTGGGACCCAAAGGATATAACTCCAACCTTCTCACAGTTATTCCATGAACGTTCTTTTTATTTTGGTATGCTCTTGTTAACGAAAGTACTTGTGATCATGATGGTGATGATGTTGAAACTTTACATTTCTGTCCAATGCCAGACAACTAAAGCCTTTGAAACTGGCACTGATGCGTATGAAATCTTGCAGTGGTTGGATGGAAAACATGTCTGAAAGTCTACTCCAGTTAAATAAAAATAGAACCAATGAGTGCTCAGTGATAAACATACTGAAATGTGAAATAAGGGGTAAAACTCAAAAGCATGCATGGTGTCATTTATGCCAAAAAAAAAAAAAAGTATCAAAACACTGAATGACTTCATCTTTATTTCTCAAAAATCGTATTTTTGTGCCTAAGTTGACATCGTTTTATATTTATCATCACTTTGTGAGCACAGCCCAAGAAAATGATGAATGGTGGGGCGGTCAACTCTAGGAAACTGTTTATCTCTGAGAAATTGAGGCTCCATCCTAAGCTAAGCATTGTTTGAAAGTTGGCCTTTTTTAAGGGTCTTGTGTTTTTTTGAAGTCATGTTTTATCCTCTGCCAGAGAGCAGGACTCTTGTTATTTCATTCAGTTCTCCTTTCATAATTTCAGAGAAACTCGAAAATAAAAAGGCTAATTAATTTCTGATGTCTTACACATGATTGACATCGTACAAGAAAAAAAGAAAGTAGGTTTTTTCCAAGTTTAGAGACCTGAGATGGGATTTCAGAACCAAACGTGCTTGCACACAGCTTTTCAATGGTGAGCCTTGCTCTTAGATGGTCCTTTTTCCATTCACCATTCCAGGATTTTTCCCCAAAAATATCCTGTGAGGTCCACATGGTAGCCAGCATTCTGTCTTTGGTTGATGAGTCTGTACTTTTCCTAATCCAACACTTGTCTTGAAAAGAGAAACACAGAAGGTGTATTGCAATTAATAGTAAAGGGGGGTATCCTGCAATTTTCCAAAAAATGGAAAATTTGTCTGTTATTCTTTTCCATCCCTTGGTTGAAAGAAAAACAATCAAAACCAAGGAAGGAAAAGAGACCCAGGAACCAGAATATGGAACAACTGCCAGACTGTTTCACAGCTTTCATCCTGGTGTGTCATTGTTTTTATGCCATTTAAGTGTGTTTAGTAATAATAACCAGCGACTTCAAAAGTATGACCCTCTTGCAGAATAGATGTTTCTACAGCCAAAGCATGACTTTCTCTTTTTCGCTTGATACATTTCCTTCCCCTCTGCTTCTGCCCTTCACTCTGTTAGTAGCGTTCTTTTCTTTCCCTTTTTATTTTGTATTGAGGTTTAGCCAATTAACAGTGTTGTGATGGTTTCAGCTGGACAGCAAAGGGACCCAGCCGCACATCTACATGCATCCACTCTCCCCCAAACTCCCCCCCCATCCAGGCTGCCATGTGACATTGAGCAGAGTTCTCTGTGCTAAATAATAGGTGCTTGTTGGTAATCTGTGTTATTTCTTTTTCTCTCTCTCTTTTTAAACCTTTTGTTTTATTTTGGGGTTTAGCTGATTAACAGTGTTGTGGTAGTTTCAGGTGGACAGCAAAGGGACTCAGCCGTAAACACACGTTTCCATTCTCCCCCAAACCCCCTTCCCATCCAGGCAGCCGCATGACATTGAGCAAAGTCCTATGTGTCTAGCAGAGTTCTGACGCACTGAGTCTCCTGACTGTTTGGATTTGCACCCACTGCCCTGACTTCCCTTACTTCTGCATCATTTCCCTGTTCCTTCTTCCTCTGGCTTTTCTAAGAATTGAGTTGCTGATAGTTAACATTGCACACAACTTAGAAACTCAGAGGGAAAAGATCAGCAACTCATCTGCCTGCTCTGAAGCCAGGATAGGTTAATTCCACCACAGTCTCCTTGGAGGATTCTGATTCTTGCCTCCGGAATTTCAGGAAGGCTTCTTGTCCCCTGATGATCTGATGTGACAGGTGACAACCTTCACTAAGCTTGAAGTTGCTCAGTACCTAACATTTATCTGATAGTATGTGAGCAACTGAGTGGGTGCTCAGTTGTGTCCAGTGCTTTGTAACCCCATGGACCATAGCCCACCAGGCTCCTCTGTCCATAGGATTTCCCAGGCAAGGATACTGGAGTGGGTTGCCGTTTTCTCCTCCAGAAGATCTTCCAAACCAAGGGATCAAACCTGCGTCTCTTGCGTCTTGTGCATTGGCAGGCGTATTCTTTACCACTGTGCCACCTGGGAAGCCCGTAAGCAATTGAAGATGGTGCCAAATCATATGATAACGTCCTTACCCTCAAGACATCATTAAGTCAAGGCAAATAATAATAATAATATGATTATTAAAGAAAAAGGAGGAGGGAGAGAGGGAGGAAGAGGGGAGGGGAAGGGAAAGAAATTGGATTCTAGTCCCAGAGTGAGTTTTAGGAAAAGAGAATCCCTGAGGTCTCAGATGCTCAAGGAGGTCTTCAGTTACTAGGTGAGACTCCAACACGACATCAGAGAAAGGGTGGGGGTTTCAAATGCAGTAAAGAGTAGAAATCTTACTGGTTTTGGAGTTAATGTATCAACTCTTTCTTCTATACATTCTTTACTACAATCATTTGTTGAGTGTGTACTACATGCTGGATACTTTACTGAGGCCAGACAGACACGAGGACCAGCACACTAAGTCCTTACCCAAGGGGAAGAACAGTATAAAATGTTTTTGAGACTGCAATGAAAAATTATACTAATGCAGCTATGTACCAGATTCAGTAGAGTAGGAAGATTTTTGAGAGCACAGTGAAAGGGGTAGAGAAAACAGCAAAGAAGTCGCAGAGGAGGTAATAGTGAACGTCAGAGCTGGGAGAGAGGAAGTCACTTAAATGACATGGATTTTATTGTTTGTTTGTTTGTTTGTTTTCTGGCTGTGCCCTGTAGCACACTGAGATCTTAGTTCCCCAACCAGGGATTGAATGCCTTCCCCTGCAGTGGAAGCATGGAGTCTTACCTACTGGACCCCCGGGGAAGTCCCTGAAACTAAGTTGACTTTAAATGCAAATTAAAGAACTGAAGCCAATTCAAAACTACGATGAGCTATCACCTCACCTAGTCAGAACGGCCACCATCAAAAAGATCTATAAACAATAAATGTTGGAGAGGGTGTGGAGAGAAGGGAACCGTTCTGCTCTGTCTTCGGGAGTTTAAAGTGACGCAGCTAGTGTGGAGAACAGCGTGGAGGTTCCTTAAAACCTGAAAGTAGAGCTCATGGTGACCCAGCAACCCCACTCCTGGGCATGCGCTCAGAGAAAACCGTAATTCAGAAAGGCGCATGCACCCCAGTGTTCATTGCAGAACCATTTACAACGGCCAGGACACGGGAGCAACCTAAGTGTCCATCGACAGAGGAATGGGCAGAGAAGGCGTGGTACATATGCAGCATGGACTATTGCTAAGTCATAGAAAGGAACGGAATTGAGTCATTGAGTTGGGGCCAAACCCAGAGTCCGTCATACTGAGTGAAGTCAGAAAGAGAAAAATAAATATATATTAACATGCATATGTGGAATCTAGAAAAATTTTCATAGACGATCTTATTGACAAAGCAGAAATAGAGACACAGATATAGACAACAAATGTATGGTTACTAAGTGGGGAGAAGGACAGGATGAACTGAGAGACTGGGGTTGATATATGTACACACACACACACACACGCACGTATATACAATACTACTGATGCTGTACATAAACTAGATCACTAATAAGAACATACTGTATAGCACAGGCAACTCTACTAGGCGCCCTGTGGTGACCTGGATGGGGAGGAGATCCAAAAAAGAGGGGAGGTATACATATACATGTGTATGTGTATGTATATGTGTGTGTGTATATGTGTGTTTATATATGCATATGTGTATGTGTGTTTATGTGTGTGTGTATATGTGTGTGTGTGTGTTTATATATGCATATGTGTACGTGCATTTATATATGTATATGTGTACTTATATATGCATGTGTGTATGTGCATTTATATATGTATATGTGCACTTATATAAGCATGTGCATGTGTGTTTATCTATGTATATGTGTACTTATATATGTATGTGTGTATATGTATTTATATATGCATATGTGCACTTATATATGCATATGTCCATGTATATACATATATGTATATGTGTGCTTATATATGGATGTGTGTATGTGTATTTATATATGTACATGTGCACTTATATAAGCATGTGCATGTGTATTTACATATGTACACATGTACTTATATATGCATGTGTCTATGTGTATTTATACGTGCACATGTGTACTTATATATGCATGTGTGTATGTGTATTTATATATGTACACATGTACTTATATATGCATATGTGCGTGTGTATTTATATATGTACATGTGCACTTATATAAGCATGTGCATGTGTATTTACATATGTACACGTGTACTTATATATGCATATGTGCATGTGTATTTATATATGTATATGCACTTATATATACATGTGTATGTGTATTTATGTATGTATATGTGCGCTTATATATACATGTGTATGTGTATTTATGTATGTATATGTGTGCTTATATATACATGTGTATGTGTATTTATGTATGTATATGTGTGCTTATATATACATGTGCATGTGTATTTATATATGTATATGTGCACTTATATATATATACCTGTGTATGTGTATTTATATATGTACATGTGCACTTATATATACCTGTGTATGTGTATTTATGTATGTATATGTGCGCTTATATATACCTGTGTATGTGTATTTATGTATGTATATGTGCACTTATATATATATACCTGTGTATGTGTATTTATATATGTACATGTGCACTTATATATACCTGTGTATGTGTATTTATGTATGTACATGTGCACTTATATATACCTGTGTATGTGTATTTATGTATGTGTATGTGCGCTTATATATACCTGTGTATGTGTATTTATGTATGTATATGTGCACTTATATATATATACCTGTGTATGTGTATTTATATATGTACATGTGCACTTATATATACCTGTGTATGTGTATTTATGTATGTACATGTGCACTTATATATACCTGTGTATGTGTATTTATGTATGTGTATGTGCGCTTATATATACCTGTGTATGTGTATTTATGTATGTATATGTGCACTTATATATATATACCTGTGTATGTGTATTTATATATGTACATGTGCACTTATATATACCTGTGTATGTGTATTTATGTATGTGTATGTGCGCTTATATATACCTGTGTATGTGTATTTATGTATGTATATGTGCACTTATATATATATACCTGTGTATGTGTATTTATATATGTACATGTGCACTTATATATACCTGTGTATGTGTATTTATGTATGTGTATGTGCGCTTATATAAGCATGTGCATGTGTATTTATATATGTACATGTGCACTTATATATACCTGTGTATGTGTATTTATGTATGTGTATGTGCGCTTATATAAGCATGTGCATGTGTGTTTACATATGCACACGTGTACTCATGTATGCACGTGTCTATGTGTATTTACACGTGTGTGCGGCTGGCTCACTTCGCTGTGTGGTGGAAACTAACACAACACCGTGAAGCAACTCCCACGCTGCGCTACGTCCCTTCAGTGGTGTCCGACTCTGCGACCCCGTGGACTGTAGCCCGCCAGGCTCCTCTGTCCATGGGACTCTCCAGGCAAGAACACTGGAGTGGGTTGTCATCTCCTTCTCCAGGGGATCTTCCTGACCCAGGGATCGAACCTGTGTCTCATTAGTATCCTGCACTGCAGGCAGGTTCTTCGCCCTAGCACAACCTGGGGAGTCAAAAAACACTCCAGTGAGAAATGAACCAAAGCTACAAGGCATAGCCCAGGGAGAGCCAAGGATAAGCGGAAAAATCCTCCCAAGGTTTATTCTGGAGGCAGTAATGAGGTCTTGATGCAGGTGGACAAGACTGCTTAGAGTCAAATATTCAGAGATTCACTGTGAGAAGATGCTTTACAGAAAACACATTCCTTCTGCTCTTATTAACAGAAGTGTTAGGGTCCAAACTCACCCGGCTCACTGCGTGTGCACGTGTCTGACTCTTTGGGACCCCGTGGACTGCAGCCCGCCAGGCTCCTCTGTCCATGCGATTCTCCAGGCGAGAATACTGGAGTGGGTTGCCACGCCCTCCTTCAGGGGATCTTCCTGACCCAGGGATCAAACCCACATGCCTTATGTCTCCTGCATTGGCCACTCACTGCACGAGAGGCTGATAAATCCAAGAGACAAGGTGTTTGAGGCAAGGAATACAACTTTATTCAGCAAGCTAGCTGACCAAGAAGATGGCAGACTAATGTCTCAGAATAAGCATATTGTCCAGGCCTGGATGCCAGATTCTTTCACAAATCAGAGACGGAGGGAGGTGAGGAAACAAAGTAAAAAGACGATTGAATTCTGGCAAATAGCTCCTCCAATGACAAACCTCAGGCAGGGGGGATGTGTTAATTTCTTTCTTCCTGCGATCTACAGGTGGACAGTGATCTGAACAAAGGCACTTTAGTTGAGCAGTCAGGCAGAGGGGCAGGATTCTCTGAGGCAGGCCATTGTGTATGATTAAAATAGCAAGAGCAATGGAAAGCAAGTCGAAGGAATAGTTCCAACATGGAGTCAGAATTGACCTCTCCCCGCAACGGGAGGAGTTGAGTCACAGCTGCCAACCGCCTGGTTCCGGACACCAGGTACTGATTATTCCGAGCGCACCTACATTTACCAGCCAATGAAATCATCCTGACAGTGCAAGCGTGATGCCCTCTCTGTCATCCCTTTTTCTGAAGGAGGACCCTGCTGCCAGGAGCCACTGAACATCTTTCTTAAGGAAGTCCAGCTATGAATTCTGAGAGCCAGACCACAGATGCAGGATGCTGGGTCTTCAGTTTTCAGTGGTTCTGCCCCAGTTCGTCAGACTTGAACCCAGAGAAGGGAGAAGGGGGAAGCGGACAGAAGACAGAGTGTTGGTTCCAAAACCAGCCGCGAACCCAGAGGACAGGGAGACATGGAAAGAAAGAGACAGCCCCTCCAGACTGGGAGGTGGCAGGTTTAAGAAGCAGGGGACTTACCTACGAGGCTTGTCCTGGGTGCAAGGCGGGGAGACCTCCACACCTGCCCACCTGAATCTGAAAGCTTTCTTAGGAACCTTAACAGGATCCAGGCGTGTTTTCCGTCCAAAAGGCGGTCACATATCGCTTGCTCAGGCCCGCACTGGCTCCTACTTCGGGGAAGGTGGGCAGCAGGTCTGTTTCAAGGCTGGGGAGGGAGGGGAGCCTCCATCACGGGGTCCAGCTCCAGGGTCACCAGGCGGTCATGCCCTCCCTCTCGGTAACCCCTCTAACACAGAGCTCTGATCTCCTGGCAGACTCAGAAAAATAGATGGTGTTTTAAAGTGTAGCTGTGCTTGAAGGAGGCACTCTTGCACTTTTGCATTTTCTCTGCAGACCTGAAATGGAGATTTTCCCTGATTCCAAATATAATTTCTTTCGACCTGCTGTTTCCTTGAAAGAAAAGAAACTCTGTGTTCACAGAGTTGCCTGTGCTATACAGTAGGAACTTGTCGGGTATCCTTTCTAAATATGGCAGTGTGCACGTGCGTGTGTGTGCGTATGTATAATATCTATATATGTCTTTCAGCTCCACTCAGACTAGACATCCTCAAGATGCAAAGCTTCTTCAGCAGGCAGGTCCAAATAGAGCATCTGGCATGGCTATGAACAGCTTCCACTGGGGTTGCAGTGAAAAAAAGGAAGATCTAGACATTTTGAGTAATTCAGTTGTCTAAATTCCCTGATCACAGTGGGAAGCTTTGCTTCTGTCATCACAATACAAGGAAAATCCAATAGAAACTTGAATCTCACAGACATTTCAACATGTGTCCACCCTTGGTTACTGGAAATGACTCCCGTCCTGCGTTCGAAGACCCTCACTTTATACATTGTCAAATATCAGAATGCTTTCAGATGAAAGATTTCTGTTTCCCTCCTGGTGTATATAAAACAAAATTAAAGACGTTTTCCCCCTCTTTTTCATTTCAGCCAGATAAGGTTTAACGCTTGGAGGAAAAAAGCAATTACGTTTATACAGTGTCATGTTTGGCTGAAAGTTTCAACTTGAAATAGAGTTGAGATTGATGGCACTTGTATTCTCCCACAGAGTAATTGTTATCTGGGTTCTAGAAGCCAAACAGTCTGAGACTGGCATTTATATCAAATTTTTTACAAAGCTTGTTTCTGTTTCCACTCCTTCATATGAACCTCACACATAAGTCCCACTAGAAAGTTTATAAACGATATTTAATGTATAATTCAAAGCTTATCCTCACTTTTAACTGCTTGGGTGGTTAAAAATAGAGTTGATTTGTTTCTCTCTGCCCTAGAAAAGTATCTTTCAAAAGAGAATTTCATCTCCTTTGAAATGGCGATGTATAGTTTATTTTGTTTGAAATTAGCAGCTTTTCTCTAGTGGAATTGGGTTTTCTTTATCTTGCCGTTCAGAAGTGATTAGTAAATTAACCCAACCCTGCCTCATTAAAATTCCACAAAGCCATACGATAAAGTTCTATCAGCTAAAGTTGTAGGCTAACCATCAAGAGATTTAAAAAATAAAAAGCAGGAAAAGAACCTAAAATGATGGTTGCTATTGTGGAGAACATGGGAAAATGAAACAGTGCTTAGCAAGGAGGTGCATGAGGAGGAAGGCTTTGTTCACTGGCTACAAGTCCTCACTTCTAATTACTGTTTTTTAACCACATATATTTCCCTTGTGGCTCAGTCGGTAAAGAATCTGCCTGCAATGTAGGAGACCTGGATTTGATCCCTGGGTCGGGAAGATCCCCTGGAGAAGGAAATGGCAACCCCCTCCAGTATTCTTGTGCGGAGAATCCTATGGACAGAGGAGCCTGGCGGGCTACAGTCCGTGGGGTCACAAGAGTTGGACACTGCTTAGCGACTAAACCACCACCAACCATATATATGTATTGCTTCTATGGGCTTCCCTGGTGACTCAGCAATAAAGAATCTGCCTGCTAATGCAGGAGATGTAGGTTTGATCCCTGGGTCGGGAAGATCCCCTGGAGCAGGAAATGGCAACCCTCTCTAGTATTCTTGTCTGGAGAATCCCATGGACAGAGGAACCTGGCGGGCTGCAGTCCATGCGGTTGTAGAAAAGTTGGATATCAGTGAGCACCTAAACAACAACAACAACAATGTTTAAAACCTCTTATCTAGACTAAGAACTATTTTCCCAAGAGCAGCCAGGAGCAAGGCAGATGCAAGGATTTTTTTTTCTTTTTTTTTTTTCTTAGAACCTTCAGAGGAAGCATGGGCCTGTGGACACCTTGATTTCAGAATTCTAAACTCCTAAATGATGAGCGAATAAATTTGTCCTGTTTTAGGCCACCATGTTTATGGTACTATATTATGACTTCCCTGGGAAACTAATACAGAAACGAAATCATCATCATCATCATTGCTGTTACCATCAACTCCACAAAGAGAGAAGCTGCTCTGGACTGTGGAGTTCGGTCTCATAGGAGGCTGCAGGTATTTCCAAGGGACTGCCATGACTTTTCAGAACAGTACTGCCCTGGAAATGAGTGGAAACTGTGCTCTTGAGGCTTCATTCCTTGATTTCAGCACATCAGGTGCTATTTTTCCAAAACTTTAACAAAATACTCCAAAGGAAAAACAGTTTCTATTTTTACTTACAAAGGTGGAGTGCGATATTTTCCAGATCATACTTTGCTGAACAGTGTTCCCAGAAGATTTTAATTGGAAGACAACCACAATAGGGCTTCCCTGGTGGCTCAGAGGGTAAAGAGTCTGCCTGCAATAGAGCAGACAGACGTGGGTTCAGTCCCTGGGTGGGGAAGATCCCCTGGAGGAGGGCGTGATGACTCACTCCAGTATTCTTGCCTGAAAAATCCCATGGACAGAGGAGCCTGGAGGGCTGCAGGCCATGGGGTCATAAAGAGCGGCCCACTGAGTAACTAACACACTTTTTTTTTTTTTTTTTCACTTTCAATAACAGTAAGAAAGGAAAGAAAGAAAGATTTCAGGATCCAAAAACTGAAAACATTTCAGGCAGAGTACTTCTCTCAGATATTCGTAAGCACATTGGGAATCTCAAAGATCCTGAGGAAAAAGCCTGCTTTCCTTTAGTTGAGGTAGATGCTGCACTTTTAGAGAAATACGGAATGGGATTTGGGTAAACCCTAGGAGAATGGAAAATAAGTGGCCCAGAGACGACTCAAACCTAGCTTTGTCCCATTCAGTCATATAGTCCGATTCCACCCACAGCCTCAGTGTTCTTTGAACACAAGAGATAATATCTCCCCCATAAATGTTGTTGAAAGGGTCAGCAACCAAAGTTACATTGGTTTATTTTATGCTTTTATCCACTTATAGTATCTCACATCTGGGATGTTGATAATACTCATAATATTTATCTAAGAAGTTTGGCCCCAAATAACTAATGTATGTGAAAGCACCTTGGAAAATAAAATACTGTTTAGATAGAAGATTTAAATTATAGCTTGATTTTTTTTTCTAATTTATTGATGGTAATTTTTTGGAAATTAATAGACTTTTTAGTTTGGGGTAAAACAAAGTAAAAAAAAAAAAATCAGTCTATACCTCCATTCCAATTCTGTATAAACTGGATGCCACTTCTGAGATTAATGCTTTTACTCTGCCAAAAATGTTTATAGAAGTGGGGACATGTACTGTGTTCTTTTTTTTATTGCCATGCATCCTTCAAAGCATAGAGAAAAGGAACTGTTTCTATTGAATCTCCATTTCTATCCCACATGTTTCTTTTGTACTTTGTACTTCATCAAGGATGTGTGTGTGTGTGTGTGTGTGTGTGTGCGTGCACATGTTAGTTGCTCAGTCCTGTCCAACCCTTTGTGACCACATGGACTGTAGCCCACCAGGCTCCTTTATCCATAGGATTCTTCAGGCAAGAATACTGGAGTTGGTTGCCATTCCCTTCTCTAGGGGATCTTCCTGACCCAGAACCCAGGCCTCCTGCATTATAGGCAGATTCTTTACCATCTGAGCCACCAGGGAAACCCTAAGGATGTGTAATAGACTATTTATTTCAGACTAGGAGAAATAGCTACATATCTACTAGTGAGGCACATTAAAGTACATAATGAAAACATTATTATTACTTCACTGGAAAATGAAATTATATACCCACATGAATGAGATACTGCAACTATTTGTTTTTCTCTATCACACCATCTCGCAAAAGTTATCATTATACCAAGAGTCTACAATTGGTCTGTAAAAGGAGATGCTTCATCATGTCTTCAACTGAACATTAAGTCCAAAAAATGGCTATCTTATTCAGAAAATATCTGACTCATAACAAATGGACTGAAATTAAAACACAGTGAATATTACTAAGGAATTTGACAAGCCAACAAACTAAATTTCAAACACATTAACACACACCGGTTCATCTGCAAATATAACTCATTGATTTAAGAGAATACATTGTCTAATTTTATTTGTTTGTTTAACAGATTCTTTTGAAACCAAATGCAAGTCTCTACCTCTTCTGAAAATATGAAGATATTAGTGAAACCACACACACACACACACACACACACACACACTACATACATTTATTTAACAAGTCCAAACAGTATAATTCAAAAGAAAAGATGTTATGTTTCAAAGGCAGAGTCAATTGCCTACACAATTGAATTTTCCAGTGGATTTTTTAATTCTATGGCTTACTTCGTGCATTTGGAAGTGACTTTTTAACTAAATTTTTTCTGAATATTTACTGAAGTTCCATAGAGATCAAACAGGCCTTGACACACACAAACCCACAAAAACACCATTCTACTTTCCAAAACTTTTTCTATAATATATGCAAAGAATGACTTATTACTTGTCACGTAAAAAAAAACACACATCTCCTTTAATGTTGGGCATTTCAGAGAGCTGTCTCTGTAACATACTGCATGTCCATATGCAGACAATGTGTAAAATAGACTCTGGACATTTTGCCATGGCTTGCAGTATGTGTGTAGCTGCTCCATGCCAACTTTCCATTTTCTTTACCAAAGAAGTTGTCTAAATTGTTAATGCAGAATATTTTAAACACAGACTGTCATCCAAACTTGTTTTTTTCTACTATACGTTTTAAGGAGAAAAGGTCAGAGTACACCGATCAATTCACCCTTGTTCTAATTTTTGCACCAAGGAACTCAAAACTGTGTTGATTGACCATTTTCCATTTGTTTCCAGTGAAATTAGCCATAGGTTTTTCTGAGTGAATTTATAATCCAAATTAGAGTAAAAGGAGAAAAAAAAAAAAAAAGGTTATGGAAGACAGTAGCTGTTGCACTGTTTTGTTTGTGAGGGGCCAATTTGAACACCTGGAAATTGAATTGGAAAGACTCTCAAGGAAAACAGAGGCAAATCGTTAACCCTTTCCATCTCATAGGAGCAAATAGTAACTTGAGATTGGTGACGTAGAACTATTTTAAGGAATAGGGACTGTTTTTCGAGGACACAGCTGATGCCATCTTTCCAGAGTAGAATATTGGCCTTGCAGAAGTGATGGGCAAATTGCTAAAATTGGATTTTCACCACTTGCTGCCATTTCAAATGAGATGATACGTTTCCGAAGAGTCTTCCATGGAAAGAAAAAAGACATTAGTGAAAATAAGAATTTCCATGTGTTTATGAATGAAAAACATGTTTTTTGTTTTTTTTTTTGCAAGGAGGACTAGTAAAACTCCCCCTCCTCATCAAAAAAAAAAAAAAAAAAAACAATTTTTCAAAAGATGAAAGGTAAAATAGGAAAAAAAAAAAAGGAAGAAGAAGAAAACAACAGCAGTGTGAGCCCCATTGAAAATCAGGCTTAGCCCTGCCTTCAAGATCTAAATAGAGTCAAGCTTTTTTCAGATGCACTTGAGGTTTTGTGTTTGTCTGTCTTTTGTGTGTGTTCTTTCTGTGTGGTGTCTGTTGCTTACAACAAAATGAACGTTAAGAAACTTTAAAAACAGCTGATAGTTTTTAACCCAAGCAGAGTATGCTGCTGAGGCATTTTTAAGTGTTTTATAAGAATCCAAGGCTTTGACTTTGATGTCCCTTGAAATAGGGATTCAAATCTCGCCATGTCTGTCCTCCTTTTTGTCCATTTATCACAGTGACCCGTGGGAAGAGCACTTAATTACGTATCAGTAGAAAGTCATGGGGCTTCCCTGGTTGCTCAGACAGTAAAGAATCTGCCTGCAATGCGGGAAACCCCGGGTTTGATCCCTGGGTTGAGAAGATCCCCTGGAGGAGGGCATGGCAGCCCACTCCAGCATTCTTGCCTGGAGAACCCCATGGACAGAGGAGCCTGGCGGGCTACAGTCCATAGGGTTGCAAAGAGTCAGACGTGATGGAGCGACTAAGCACAGAAAATTGTGAGTGTATTCCACTGTGTATTACTTGGCCACAGTTTAATGACCCAGTTGCATCTGTTAAGTATCTGCATCCCTTCAGGAGAGGAAGTTTTCCTGTGGATTCCTTATCTTGCCTCATCTGAAACCTGCTGGGAGGGATTAGCTGGTATCCAGAGTCCCTCCAGTTCTACTTTCTGATCTAAGACTTCATCTTGGAGAGAGGAACAAACTCATAGACAGGGTTTTATCTTCACTTCTTTACACCACATCTACTCAGTTCTAATTCCAGAACTGTGTGCCTGTTTTGAGATTTCAGGTGCCACAGAGATAGGCCTTGGAGAGGTGACACAGCTAAATAGGTCAAGGAAATAAGGAAGGAATCAGATGACCAAAGTTTGAATTCTTATCTGTGCTACTTGGAGCTCTGTGACCTTGGTCGGTTACCACATGTCTCTGAGTATTTTCATTGTAAAATCCATTGGATTACCTGCTGGGACATAATTTGCCAAATGTGCTTTAAAGAAGAGTCCATCTTACTTGATCATTTGCTAGTTCCATTTCTTGTCATATATGAATAATTTGCTGAGACTGGTGTGATGGACTGGTTAGTATTGCTGTTTTAACTAGCTAAACTTTAAATTCAGTTTCATCCCTATGTAAGCCAAAGGAATGGATGTAAAATAGTGAGACCGGCCAATAGGAAAATTATAAATAAGACAGAAATCGTCAGTATTGATCCTCGTCTTCATTTTATTATTTGTTGCTGTTTTGTTTTGGCTGCACCCCGATTCCCGGATCAGAGATCAAACTCTTGCCTCCTGCAGTAGAAGCAGGAAATCTAAACCACTGGACCACCGAGAAAGTCCGTTATTAGTTGCGGTGTTTTTTTTTTTTTGAGTACTGCACCTTCCCCAGCATTCACCTGTATTGTGCTAGCTGCTCAGTCACGTCCAACTCTTTGTGACCCCATGGACTGCAGCCAGCCAGGCTCCTCTGTCCGTGGGATTTCCCAGGCAAGAATGCTTGGCTGGGTTACTATTTCCTTCTCCAATAGAGGTTGAGAACTTAGCAAAAACTAGTAAACCAAGCGTGGAAACAAATAGAAAAGTGTTATTAGAATCAGGCAAATATTTGCTTAATCCCTGTAACCCTTAACGGATCCATGGAGTAATTCTTTTGTTTTTTGGCATGGTCATTTGTTGTATTTTTAGAATGAAAACCAGGTGATTCTCCTGCTCTGCAGCCCCCAGAAATCTTCAGGATGGCGTAGAGTCTGCTCCTCCCACACTTTGGGGTGTCATTTACAAAGACACCCGCAGGAGCACCCCTACCCTTTTGAAACAGGTGCTGAGCTAGAAATCTCTGGCCATGTGGTTATTAAACCACACTCTGCTGCTATGCCCCAGGAGTTAATAGGACCCCCTCTTTTATTCATTGCTCCCCCCAAAAGCTGTCAGTTTAAGGACCTTGGGAAGCTTATTCAACAGAGGTAGTAGCTAAATCCCTGTCTGGGGACTTTGCTGGCAGTCCAGTGGTTAAGACTTCAACTTCCAATGCAGGGGCATGCAGGTTCGATCCCTGGTCGGGGAACCAAGATCCCACATGCCTCATGGCCAAATAACCAAAACAGAAAACAGAAGCAGTGTGGTCCTAAATGCAACATGGTCTGTTTACACATGGCCTACATCAAACTTCCCTGGTGGCACAGTGGGTGGGAATCCCTCTGCCGATGCAGGGGACATGAGCTTGATCCCCGGTCCTGGCGGATTCCCCGAGCCATGCAGCAGCGAGGCCCGTGTGCACAAATCCTGAAGCCTTTGCCCTCGAGGCTGAGCTCCGCAGCAGGAGACGCCACCACAGCGAGAAGATGCCGCACACTGCATCTAGACAAACGCTGGTGTGCAACAACCAAGACCCAGATCAGCCAAGAATAAATAAATAAACAAAATGGTTCACATCGAAAAAAAAAAAAAATCAGTCTCTCTCATAGTTTCAGACTGGATATTGAATTCAGGAAATGGAGACATGTGTAAAAATATTCGGAGTGAAAGCAAAGGTCTCAGAGAATGAGGCATGGGAGTGTTGGGTAGATAGATATGCAGGGGAGTCTAGGGGAGACCCTTCCACTGGGGCTTTCTGTTTTCAGTATTATAGCTGAATGTCACATGTCCTTTTTATTAAAAGCACAGGACAGGTATATACCAAAGTGTCAGAGAAAGCCTAAGATCACTTCCCCAAAGCAGAGTGACAGGTTCCTATTAAGCATTCAGTCACCTCTCAGCCCTCAAAATCTAATTTTCTGGAGGAGTTAGGAAAAGGATTGTCTGAAGGATGGATGGGACGGAAATTTGTTCTCTTCCTATCTTTGTAGTTCTCGGAACAATGGCTCTCTTCAAATATTGACCGTCTGTGTTTTTTGAGACTACTGTTTACATATGATAAACACATTTATTGCGCCCACTTTTTCTAACTCCTGTTGTTTAAACTAGCCTCTCAGTTCATTTTCTCAGCTGGGTGTCCTTAGCTGGTTCTGTAATAAACTTCCTGACTCACAGCAATAACATGCCTCCTGCCAGAGAGAGTCTACTTTATGGATGTGTTGGGAAATTTTAAAGTTAGAAAAATCAGTGATTGTTGAAATGATATGTTGATAAAAACTAGGGCATGACTCGGGTTTGCTTTTAAAAGCCTCTGAAAAATAACAGGCCGCATATTAAAATGTATAAAATATCAATCTGTCTTTTCAAATTGAAAATAAAGGACGCCTGATGATTTTGGAAATAATTCTGGAAGTGTGTGTACATTTTAAAGGTAAATTTAAACACATTTTATTTCTTAGGGCTGTTCTGAATGTCATCTAATACAGGCAAGAAAAACCCCTCAGGTCAACAAGTAATATAAAATCTTTTAGAATTCTTTGGGGTTTGAATGTAGTGGACGCAAATGAAATTATCTGGGTAGGACATAGCAATCAAAGTTTGTTTACAATTTCTTCACATTTTTTTCTTTTTTCACTTTAGTCAGTGTCTATGTTTTCTGCACCCAGGACAAGGATCCAAGCTCTAAGATTTCAGGGAATGACTGTTTAGCTGAGTGTTTTGCATCTTCAGTAAATGAAGAGACAGGAAATAACATAAAGTAACATGTACATAAATGTCCACCCTAGATTTCCAGCTCAGAGAAGCTTAGGTGAGAGTCTGTTAACCTGCATCTCCCCATTTATCTATGGAGAGGGAGAAGGGGGAGGCCCTGGGAATGTCTGTGACAAGGATACAGAGGGTCTGCCTTTCTTTCCCTTTTCATCAAGGACTTGTGCTCAGGCATGTCACTCTTTTGAGGCCCCGTGGACTGCAGCCCACCAGGCTCCTCTGTTCATGAGATTCACCAGGCAAGAATACCAGAATGGGTTGCCTTTTCCTTCTCTAGGGGGAGCTTCCCGACCCAGGGATCAAACCCATATCTCCTGCATTGGCAGGCAGATTCTTTACCATTAAGCCGCCTGGGACACTACAGTGATTTCTGTCCCTCAAAATTCTATCAACATCTAAAAAGCTTTCATATCCCCTGTGACCTGGTGTCCTGGAATCTCACCAGCCTTTTACCCCTAAACATGAATAGAGAATGTCTTTATTTCTTCAAAGAATGGGGAAAGAAAAACTTACAGATGATCTCTGTCGGCATTTTCTCTGCATTCATTTTCATTTTATTGAAGTGAAAAAAAAAAAAGAAAGAAAGAAATCTGTTACTTTGGTGAATAGGAAAAAAGGCCAGAACTTGGTGTGCAAAATCAAGCCTGATCCTTTGAAGTAAACCAGGTCAGATCTTTGCAATATACACAGACTATTTCCACAAAATCAAGCATGATTTGCACATAATGGAAAGACCAGAATTAAGAGTATCCCATCAAGGACTTTTAAATAAGGTGTTTTTTTTTTTTTTTTTTGCCAGAGCAGTTTTAGGTTCAGAACACCATAGACCGGATGGGGTGGTACATAACTGTTCTCATTGTCAGGGTAGCCCACCACTGTGGTATGTTTGTACCACTGCGGAAACTATGTTGACTTTAAGAAAATAATTAAATGCTTCTATACCCTGATATTTTCAATTAAGATGTATCTCTTGAAGGTGTATGTAGACTTGAAAAGTATTCACAATCTGAAAGTTGAGAGTTACGTTTTATTTGGGGGGGACGTTTTAGGACGTGAGCCCTGGAGGCAGCATCTCAGAGGACCCTGAGAAGACTGCTCTGAGGAGACAAGTGGGGGGTGAGTGATACAGAAGCTTTGCAGCAGAGTCACCGAGTGTCAAAAGCTGGCTGAAAGTTAAAGAAAACCAGGTGTCCCAAGTTAAGGAATTCAGTGCTGTTCCATGTTTGGGGAGGCGCAAGAGTCCGGGCTTGCTGAAATCATCCCCTTGATCTGTATCTCAGCTCTCTGGGGCCAGTATCCTGTGTTTCCACATCCTGAGTTCCCTGGGGGCTCACCGTGGGGAGCGGCTGCAGTCTGAAAGCCGCGGGGCGGCGGGCGCTCCCGAGGGCCGCTGGACGGAGGCCGCGGGGCGGCGGGCGCTCCCGAGGGCCGCTGGACGGAGGCCGCGGGACGGCGGGCGTTCGGTGGAGGCCGCGGGGCGGCGGGCGCTCCCGAGGGCCGCTGGACGGAGGCCACGGGACGGCGGGCGCTCCCGAGGGCCGCTGGACGGAGGCCGCGGGACGGCGGGCGTTCGGTGGAGGCCGCGGGACGGCGGGCGCTCCCGAGGGCCGCTGGACGGAGGCCGCGGGACGGCGGGCGTTCCCGAGGGCCGCTGGACGGAGGCCGCGGGACGGCGGGCGTTCGGCGGAGGCCGCGGGGCGGCGGGCGCTCCCGAGGGCCGCTGGATGGAGGCCGCTGGATGGCGGGCGCTCCCGAGGGCCGCTGGACGCAGGCCGCGGGACGGCGGGCGTTCCCGAGGGCCGCTGGATGGAGGCCGCTGGATGGCGGGCGCTCCCCGAGGGCCGCTGGACGGAGGCCGCGGGACGGCGGGCGTTCCCGAGGGCCGCTGGACGGAGGCCGCGGGACGGCGGGCGTTCCCGAGGGCCGCTGGACGGAGGCCGCGGGACGGCGGGCGTTCGGCGGAGGCCGCGGGGCGGCGGGCGCTCCCCGAGGGCCGCTGGACGGAGGCCGCGGGACGGCGGGCGTTCCCGAGGGCCGCTGGACGGAGGCCGCGGGACGGCGGGCGTTCGGCGGAGGCCGCGGGGCGGCGGGCGTTCCCGAGGGCCGCTGGATGGAGGCTGCTGGATGGCGGGCGTTCGGCGGAGGCCGCGGGACGGCGGGCGTTCCCGAGGGCCGCTGGACGGAGGGCCTTCCTCGAGGGCCGCTGGGCGGCAGGCGCTCCCCGAGGGCCGCTGGACGGAGGGCCTTCCCCGAGGACCGCTGGGTGGAGGGCCTTGCCCGAGGGCCGCTGGGCGGAGGGTTAGGGGCCGCTGGACGGCAGGTGTTCCCTGAAGGCCGCTGGACGGCAGGTGTTGGCCCCGTCCCGAGCTGTCTCAGGGCTCACGAGCTCGCCATCCACAGTGGCTGTAATTGCTGAGCGCTGTGACGTCCCTTATATACTGATATGGAAGAAACATTCCGTTTCTCATGTACAACATGATGCTTTGATTTGCTTAGTGAAATGATTGCTATGGTCAAGCTAATAATTAGCACACTCTGTATTATTAACTATCGCCAACACACTGTGTTTTAGATCTCTGTACCTCTTCACCCCACATCACTGCTACTTTGTACTCTTGAACCCACATCCCTCCCCCTCCCTGCCCCTTGTGACCACGGTTCAGCTCTCTGCTTCTACGTATTTGACTTTATTTGATTCTACCTATAAGTGAGATTATGCAGTATCTGTCTGTCTTTCTTCTTCTGGCTGATTTCACTTAGCATAATGTTCTCCAGGTTCATCTGTGTTGTATGTTGTCTCAGATGGCAAGATTACCTCTTTATCAAGTCTACACTTTATGTTTATATAAATTTGTGTTCTTATGTTGATGGACACTTGGGTTTTTCCCATATTTTGGATATTGTCAATAATGCTGATGAACATAGGAGCGAAGGCTTACCTTCAAGGTACTGATTTCATTTCCATTGGTTTGTTTGCTGGTTTTGCTTTTCGTTTTGTTTAGAAAGCATCATGTTGTTTTAGAAAAAGTCACTTTTTGTTTGCAAATCCCTGTGTGTGCACAAATGAACAGCAAAGCAAAACAATGCATTTGAGACTTCATGGCCCGTGTTCTCTCGACCGTATCTTTTATTAAAAACTTTTTATTTCATACTGAATATAGCCGATTAGCAATGTGACAGTTTCAAGTGGAAGAGAGACTCTACATGTTTGTGACTTTTGCTGGGTCTTTGCCACGCTGACTTTTCTGCAGTTGAGGCGAGTGGGGCTGCTCTCCTGTTCCAGACTGCAGGCTTCTCGTTAAGGTGGTTCCTCCGTGAAGCACGGGCTCTGGGGCGCGTGGACTCAATAGTTGCGGTTCCCGGGCTCTGGAGCAAGGCCCCAGAGCTGTGGCGCTGTGGCCTTAGTTGCTCCGAGGCACGTGAGATCTTCTTGGTCCGGGGATTAAAACCGTGTCTCCTGCCCTGGCAGGTGGATTCTTTACCCCTGAGCCACCTGGGAAGCCCAGGAGAGGCTCTTAATATGATTACTTAGTCGAGTAAGTTTTCTTTGGCTTAAAAATACATATTCTTGTGTTTGCTTTTTCTTCTGTATTAACACTCTCTGTACTGACCTTTTCTCTAAAGTGACCCTTTTTCTCTAAGAGAAATGCACTTCTTTGTCGTATGGATATCCATCACAACTTTGATGTGATGAAATAAGTTTAATGCGTTATTTCAATGTTTTCTAAAATTCATGAAAATAAGCCTCCAACTATTAAATTCAAAGGAGCACATCTATGTAACCACCCGAAGTCACCTTGGACGTCATATTTGTGGCAAGAAGAGGGTAAAAGGCAGGACGTTAAGTGTGAGGATGTCTCATGACCACCATTCTGGTTTACATTCTTACTCCGCTTCCTCGACTCCAAGCATTCCGGTATTTTTATTTATTTGACAGCATGTCTTAAAATCATCATCAGAGTTTGTCTTTCAAAGGGATTAATGGGACAGTTTAACTGGCATGAATAGATGCCTCACTGTTCTCTAACTACCTAGGCAGCTCTTCGTTTTTTGTTCTAATAATAAAAGTAGAAAAAGAAATCCTTAACTCCGCATAATATTTATTTTAAAAGGAAGTACTGTTTGGGCGAGGGGGATGATGCCTGTTTACATCGGACAGAAATCGTATTTGTCCAGGCCCTTTTTTTTTCCCCCCAAGCTCAAAATGCAAGTCTTCTCCAAGGAGCACAAAGGCTTCATCATAAAAGCTTAGTTAGAACCGGACGATCATACAGTTCTGCTTTTGTCTGACTCCTTTCTAATCTGTTGACTTATAGAATTGAATGAGAAACATTGTTTCCTGAGAAGAGAAGGGAGCATGAAAGGCGGGGAGCACAATGGGGGACAGTGTTACTCACCTGGGCTGGAGAGGCATCTTCCAGGTGCTTCTGCCCCAGGAGAGTTGTCACAGGTGAACCGTTCAAGGGCAATGCGGTCCTGATTCCGGAAACCACTATCCGATGAAGTTCAAAGGAGGAAAATATGAAAAGGGAGAGAATAAATGAATTAGTGGGAGGAAAAAATAGACAATAACTAGAAAGTGAAAGAAAAAAAATGAATTTTAAAAGTTACGTTAGAGTATTGTAAAGGGTTAGTCGCTCAGTCGTGTCTGACTCTTTGTGATCCCGTGGACTGTAACCCTCCAGACTCCTCCGTCCACATAATTCTCCAAGCAAGCTTATTGGAGTGGGTAGCCATTCCCTTCTTCAGGGGATATTCCTGACCTAGGGTTCAAAACTGGGTTTCCCACATTGCAGGCAATTCTTTACCATTGAAGCCATGAGGGAAGCCCCTAGAGTATTATAAGGCACCCCTTAAAATATCCTATTTTCACCCAACAAATGGATTATTCTGGTTAGATCTTTTAAAATGCTCAGGTTAAAACCCTCTTTAAAAAAAAAAAAAAAAATTGGTCACACCATGTGGCAAGCAGGATCTTAGTTCGCAGACCAGGGGTCAAACTCACACCCTCTTCAGGGTATGCACAGACCACCAGGGAAGGCCCTGAAAACTCTGGAATGGTTCTGAGTAGAGTGACCAGTTTATATGGCGGTGGCGATGGGGAAGACCAAGCTAGTGGTGTCAGGCAGAGTTCTGGCAGGGAGTAGATAAAATGTTGAATTAATTCAAGGGGTTAGTTGAAGAGAGTTCAAACAGAAGGGGTTTTTGCTGATGCAAGGCCAGGATTAACAGAATTATAAAGCGATGGCCCAGTGCCCAGGGGCTCATAACAGTAGGAAGCTCACCGTAAACCCTCTAAGCCTGAAGAGGGCGGAGGAGAAGGCTCTGATGTAGAATTCAGAGAGATTTGGATGTTGGAGAGGGTCGTCCTGCAAAAGCCACGGTTAAGAAGTGACAGCCCAGCAGGAAAGTGGTAGAAGTCTACAGGACCGTCCTTCACTGGCACCTCTGAGTCGGCAGAGCCTGGAGCCAAAGGGAGAGACCCTGGGCTTTGCAGCTCCTGTAGTTAAGCTCCTTGGGTAGAAAACAGGGCAGAGAAGGAATCTGGAAGAGCAGAGAACGGTGCTGACGGATCAGCACCCCAGAGTTTCCACTCACTTCTCATAAGCTGCAGTTCTTGCCATATTCTGAAAGCAGGATTGAACACTTGTTCTTTAAAGGACCTTTAAAGTGGCTTTGTGGGACCTTGGGGCTTTGTGGATTGGAGCTTGGAACGTTGACTTAGCTGTCTTGTAGAACTGATGTCTCAGGCTGCCTGGGAGCTTAACCTCCAAGTCCGTAGGCTTTGCTTTTGAACAGAAAAATGCTCAATTTTCTGTCAAACAGACCACAACTGGTTTAAAGACAGTTCCTAACAAGTGGAGTTTCTGTTGTATTAATTTAATTATCAAACTTGAAACTTTATATCAAAGTTAAAACCAGATGATCGGCAGAAGTCCAGCTTACTTCTTGGACATGCATCCAATTATCATTGTTTGAATCAAGGTAACTGAAAGAAATCACACTACAATCTCAAGAGTGTTGAGAATTCCCTGGCAGGCCAGGGGTTAGAACTCCGCATTTTCACTGCTGAGGGCACAGGCTTGATCCCTAATCAGGGAGCTGAGATTCTGCAAGCCACGTGGTCAAAAAAAGAAAAGAAAAATAAATATCACCTTTTAAGTAAAGCTCTCAATTTTGCTTATTTGCTTTCAAACTGAGAGTGACATTTCAAAGCAAATTTGAGACTTTTGCTGTTGTGGGATATTTGGGATATTTGCTATTTGTACCATGCTGGATATTTTACAAGTATTTCTCATCCACTTTGGCTGCATGGTCTTTTATGTTGGAGTCTCATGGTAGTGTTGATTTTGGGCAAATGCTGAATAATATTTAATATTTCACTTGTAAAATGGTCTCTTTTTGAGTTATCATAAATCATTGCAAACCAACTTTTTTTTTTTTTTAAAGAAACGTAAAGCTAGATTCTTCATGGCACTGAACAATTGATTAAGAAGATTCCAAGGAACCAGGAGACATTTTAATCCAAAAATTGAATGTGAAATTTCTTTCAATGAGATACCTTGCCTGAATGAGGCAACTGGAAGCAGTGCAAGACTTTGCACACAGTGCTTACAAAATAATACATCGTCAACTCAATAGACCTTAAGGTAGATACAGAGGGGAAATGAAATTCACCACTATTGATATAAGTAAATATTTGCCACATATTAGAAATAATAGACTTGCAGGAATAAAAGTAGGACAAAGTATGATTAAAGTGACGTGTAAAATATTCCAAATAGCAAGGCTAAGGTCAACATCCCAAAATGTGCAAACATTCTGAGCAAACCGTGTCCTATTAAAAAACAAAAAATAAACAGTTCAAAGAGAAGATCAGGAAGCACTTGACATAACGATTGGGTCACAATAAAATATTTATGAGTCTCTCTCATTCATTCAGGAAACGATCTGATGCCATCATGGCGTGAACAAAGTTGGAAGCCAGGAAAGATTATTGACGTCAGCATGTATTATGTTAGTGAAATAAATATTGAGAGAGGGTTTAGTGAGACCTGTGACCATGAAACACGTGCATATTCACTTCCAACAAACACACCAGGAAAAATTGACAGCCTTATTTGACAATTGGCGCATTCTTTTAAAGGTAGTTGACATTAGGAAATCAGAGGAATAGCTTTATGCTTTTATTAATTTTATAAAAACCTATACATTCCATAATCTATAGCCACCCAGGCATAATCCTGCCTCTTCTAAAAACACCCCAGATATCAGTTGATTATTTTGAAAATTTCTATTTTATTTCTCTATTTGTCATTGGGTGATGGGGGCGAACATAGCTATAAACATTCTCAGGAAGAACAGGGAAGAGAAACTAGGAGTCAAAGAAAACTTTGTCCTCTCTGTCCTCTGAAAAATAGTAATTAAATTAAAACCTGTAAGAGAGAACAGAAAATGAATTTAGCAGTATGTAACTCTGAGTAGGTAAGATCAATATCAAGACTGTCTCATTTAATTCCAATCAGTGCACCAATTCTCCTTTGTTTTTTTAACTTTTACTTATTGTATTAGTTTGGCTGTACGGCTTGTGGAACCTTCGTTCCCTGACCAGAGACTGAACCCAGGCCCTCAGCAGTTAGAGCTCAGAGTCCTCATCATTAGATCTCAAGGGAAGTCCAGTTAGCACACCAATTCTTTTTCTTTTTTTTTTCAATTCTTTTTCTTTCTGTGAAATTGCAGTTACCTCCGCATCTCACAATGTTTCTACCCTCCAGATTTTTGCTTCTGGAAATAGATGAAAACATTAAGTGCTCCAAAGAGCTCAGGATGGCTGGAAATTCATCTTTCTTGTTGACATTTTGTATCTCGATGCAACGTGTTCTTTAAGTGATAACATTCTTATTTGAGGGATCATGATAGATTTCAAGTTCTTTGGAGTCTCCCTAGACTGCAGGAAAAGAAGAAATATTCTCTAAGACCGAAGGTACAGACAACATCTTATAGGAAGCAGGAAAAAAATGCTGACTTTGGGGTCTAAATCCTAACCATTTGAAATATAGTCCTTTGGATTAAGAAGGAAATAGATGGACTTTTCAGCTCCCCCCACCTCCAGTGAATCTGTCTTTTGGAAAAGTTCCCACAAAAGCAAATAAATTTTGATAAAGAGAGCAGAGAAAGACACAGTCCAGAAACAGCCAGCCTGCCGGAGGACAGGCATCAAGGGCTTCTGGGCAGTGAAATCAGCAACCTGAGAATCCCAGCCACAGCGGGGGAGGATGGAGAGATCTCCCAAGTGCAAGATTCAGGGATGAAACTCAAGGCTAAAGAGGAATTTTAAAAGGGCACACTGCTCTGCCTCCAACACAGGAGCCCTGGGCTCAAACCCTGGGGCGGGATGATCCCCTGGAGAAGGAAGCAGCGACCTGCTCCTGTTTTCTTGCCTGAAGAATCCCATGGACAGAGGAGCCTGGTGGGCTACAGTCACGGGGTTGCAAAGAGTCAGACACGACGGAGCCACTCACAACACACTGTGCAGACGTAAGTTATCCAGCATAGCTTCCATCCATGTGCTGGATTACAAGCAGACAGGCAGTGGCTTTCTGGGAAAGACGCTACACCAGTGGTCCAGGTTTGGCATCTCCCATACATTCACTAATGTGCAATGGATCTTTATGCATTAAACAGGCAGAGCACCAGGGTAGGAAAACTGAAGAGTTATTGAGAAAATTATGTCTGAGTAAAGACATGGAGAAGGTGAGAGAGTGAGTCGCCTGAATACCAGAGAGAAGAGCAGTCCAAGCAGAGAGGACATACGTCTGGGAGCCTCAGGGCTGCAGGGACCCTTGTGTGTGTGAAGAAGACGGTGCAGAAAGTGGAGAGGAAGGAGGTGAGGAGGAGAGGCAGGAGGTGAGGTCAGGAGGGAGTGGGGTGGCCCTCGTGTCCCTGGACTTTGCTGCAACTTGCGTCAAGTAGGGACCCGTTGGAAGATCGCAAACGCCGGGGTGGTGAACTGCATTTAGCATGCTCCCTCTAACTGCAATCATAAGATGTATTTATATGAACTATTTCCAAAGAGCTAAGAAAAAAGACATAGGAAAATGATAGGATAGAACACCCAACATTATCTCCACTGGGATTTCAGGGGTCTGGAAAAGGGAAACTGGTGTGTATTTTTTTCCCCTTCTTTCTCCATCTCTGATTTACTAATTACAATGAGAATGCGTTATTTTGTTTTGTATAATTCTTTTTTAATTTTTTTGTATTAAAAGTCACATAATATAAAACACACTGTTTTGACCATATTTAACTGTACAGTTGAGTGACGCTAAGTCCATTCATGTTGTTACGAAACTTGCCATCATCCACCTCCCTAATTTTTCACCTTCCTGAACTGAAACTCTGTCCCCACTAAACGGACTACTACGGAGTCCCCATCCCTGCTCTCATCCACCTCCCCTGGTCCCTGGTATCTACCAGTATTATTTCTGGCTGTATGAATTTGACTATTCTAGCTCCCTTGTATAAGTGGAATCAAACAGTAATTGCCTATACCTACTATACACTGGGGTGCATTTTTAAGGTTAACTTACTATGTGTCCTACTGATTGTATCTTCGTCTCCGCCCCGTGCTGTGCAGGAGGTTCTCATTAGCAATCCGTTTCGTACATAGCAGTGTATATATCTCAATCCCAGTCTCCCGATTCACCCCCCTTTCTCTGCCTAGTGTCCATATATTATTTCTCCTTCCTTTTTAAGTAAGTATAATCATATCTACTTTTATGCCTTAATTTCCTGGGTATCAACTCACCTGTGTTGCATAAACCGTCTCCAGTCACCCTTATTATAAATCACCTCTGGAAACATTTCTGTGTCCTCCCCCCCCCCCCCCCCAATGTCAATCTTACTTTGGGGCAGCTTTTGTTAGGTACACGCTTTCCTGATTCTGCCCTAGATTCTCCTCTCCTGTATCTTCTCTCCAACCTGTCCTAGTTTGAATTACTAGGAGATGCAGAGAACGGGCTTCACAATTCTTTCGCAAGATTCTTGGCATCTTGCTGTAGAAAGGTGCTTCAACCTGGAGGAGCCTAAAGAGCATTGTGTGAATTTCACAACTTAACCAAGAACTGGTCCTGCCTAGTGGACAGAGGTAAACAGAGACGTGAGAGGAAGAAATAAGCCATGAAGGAAGTGTAGCGGGCGCACGTACTGCTCTGGGATATAAAAAGAAACTTCCATCTCACGTTGGGCAATCTTATAAGCTCGTAGGTGAGTGACCCAGAAAAGCTATTGGGAAATGTAAGGTCCTCATTGGCTACTAAAGGCAGTGCCAATGTAGAATAATTGAAAAATTCAGCCTAGAGAGGACTTAACACCCTCTTACTGGTTTCCAAGTGGACTGCCTCTCCCACCAGAATTTATTTTTAGAACTGTTATCTCATATTTTCCATGCTTGTATTACTTTTTTCCCTTCTAATTTTACACCTGACTGCCCTGAGTGGGTGTGTGTGTATGAGGGGTGGGAGGTTGAAGAAGGAAGCGATAGTTTCAAAACACAGAGGAATACAGATCTTCTAGACTCGAGTTGAAGCCAACGTGAGCTCTCTTCCCACTAAACCATTCTGCGGACCGAGAGGACTTACACTGCTTTCACAAACGGAGACGCGCTTAAATCACTGCCTTCTACGCTGTGCTTAGTCGCTCAGTCATGTCTGACTCTTTGCAGCCCCATGGACTGCGGCCCACCAGGCGCCTCTGTCCATGGGATTCTCCAGGCAAGAATACTAGAGTGGGTTGCCATTCCCTTCTCCAGGGGCTCTTCCCGACCCAGGGATCGAACTCAGGTCTCCTGGATTGCAGGCAGATTCTTGATCAGCTGAGCTATCAGGGAAGCCCAATTCACTGCATACTATTAATGAGAGTGTGAGTTCAATGAAAATAAGGGGATAACTTTTATAAAGAAATAAAGGTTGTATCGCTTATGTTTGGTGGAAAGAAACGAGAAGGTTTGAGAGATGGAGACGAAAACAGGAGAGTGCATTTTTTTTTTTTTTTTTTCTTTTTCACACAAAGCCTTGTTTCTTGTGCGAAGCTGTGCCTTTCACTGAATGAGCAGGGTGCTATCATCCTAGGGGATGCTCTTGATAATAGAGAATTTGACTAAGAAAGCATTTTGGGGAGTTCTCTGGTGGTCCAGTGGTAAAGAATCCACCTGCCATTGTAGGAGACAGAGCTTTGATCCCTGGTCCAGGAAGACTGCTCCAGCCATGGGGCCGCTAAGCCTGCGGGCCGCAGCAGCTGAAGTGCTTCTGCTCTAGAGCCCATGCCCGGCGACAAGAGACGCCACCGCAGTAGAAGCCCACGCCCCGTAACAGAGAGGAGCCCCTACTCGGCACAGCAAGAGAGAAGTCCTCATGCATCCACGGAGACTAGGGTAGGCACAAATAAATAAGCCTGGCAAAAAGAGAAAGTGTTTTATGTTTGAGCTTATGGAAGGGACAGGGCCAAGCTTGGATAGAACACGTTTTTCTGTTCTCGCCAAGCCCCTCGTGGAAAACCACTTGCAAGCACAAAACATGCATTACCAAACCTGCATGTGCAAACTCACAGGAAAATCACAAGCACAGCGCAAGTCAGAGGGATCAGAACCACCAGATCAATGGAGCAGGTAGAGAGATACTGTGAAAATTAAAAATACATCCATTTCCCAAGAATCATGCCTCCTATCCCATAAGTCATTCTTCCCCCAAACGTGGCCAAATCCCAGAAGATACAAGCAAGAACTTGAATATGTTTTTTTAAGACAAGTATTATAGTAATAGGACTTCCCTGGTGACTCAATGGTAAAGAATCCACCCGCAATGCAGAAACCACAGAAACCCAGGTTTGATCCCTGGGTCAGGAAAATCCCCTGGAGGAGGGCATGGCAACCCACTCCAGTATTCTTGCCTGGAGAATCCCATGGACAGAGGAGCCTGGTGGGCTACAGTCCATAGGGTTGAAGAGAGTCAGACACGACTGAAACAAGTTATTACTATAACCACAACTATCAGCTTAATGTTGGTGAAACTCTTTCTAATTTCCAATAACAGTGCTAAGTAAGTGATGCACTTTACGTGACTTAATTCACTCAATCAACTGATCCAGTTTGTCAGAGATCACAGTGACTAGTAAAGAAGAAATTGGCCCCCAAATGGGTCTTCTTGTCTTTTTCATCCAAGTTGTACAACCAGCAGCTGCCAGATGGGCTGGACACATCTCTGCAGGTGTAGAAAATGACCTATGGGGGTGTGAGAAGAAAATATTAAAGATGTTCATTTCAATTTTTGTTTTTCTTTCTCTTGTTTTTGTATATAATGTGACATATGCATAATATAGTAAGTTTATATAAAGTGTATAAATACAAAAATTTACATACTGTAGGTTGGGCTTAAAATATGTGATGATAAGAATGTGCAATCTAAAATGTTTTAAAAAGAATGCTCAAAGTATTAAGCCAGATGGCTCCAAAATTTAGACCAACCCCAAAAGCCATACACAAATTTCTTTTAAAAGTTCATTTTCAGTACATTTTTATCGACTTTCTTAGGTCAAGTAAAAAGCTCCTTGTAAAACTTGATTTCCATTTTAGAAAAATTGGAAGCAAACACTGCTACTATAGTAACCCGAATCCCTGTAGATAAAAGTTGCAAATTACAATGGTAAAGGGGATTGCTGGAGGCAAATGATATTATCTAGAACTTTGAATTGATGTAGATCAAAATATTTTTTAAATTGTTATAAATAGCATATACTAAATCTTTAGAATAGTCCATCTGAGGCCATTTCATGTATATTTTGCTTTATTGTAGCATAATACATCAGACAATAAACAAAATGAGGACCCTTCTTCAGGAAGAAATGCTCCCCTCCTTCTCAATATTTTCTGCTTAAACAAATGGTAGGAATACTGTGCTGATGAGTGAGAATGGCTGAGTGTAAGTATTAAGGGCGCAATAACAGCCGTTATCATTATGATATCGCGTTAGTCTACTGTTACTGTCGTCATGCTTTAACTGTTGTTGTTGTCGTTGGCTAAGTCGTGTCCGACTCTGTGACCCCACAGACTGTAGCCCACGAGGCTCCTCTGTCCATGGGATTCTCCAGGCAAGAATACTGGACTGGGTTGCCATTTCCTTCTCCAGGGGATCTTCCCGACCCAGGGATCAAACCCAACTCGGCTGCATTGGCAGGCGGATTCTTTACAGCTAAGCCACGAGGGAAGCCCCACTGCTGTAGTAACCTTCCACAAATTTATTATATTTCTGGAGGTTGGATGTCTCAATGGGTTTTATGGGCTAAAATCAAGGTATTTGCGGAGCCATGTTCCTTCTAGAGGCTTTAGGGGAGAATGTGCGTGCATGCCAAGTCGCTTCAGTTGTGTCCAACTCTTTGTGACTCTTTGTGACCTCATAGACTATAGCCCTCCAGGCTCCTCCTTCCATGGGATTCTCTAGACAAGAATACCAGCGTGGGTCGCCATTTCCTTCTCTAGGGGATCTTCCCGACCCAGGGATCATACCCATGTCTCTTATGATTCCTCTGTCCATGGGATTCTCCAGACAAGAATACTAGAGTGGGTTTCCATGCCCTCCTCCAGGGGATCTCCCCAACCCAGGGACTGAACCCACATCTCTTATGTCTCCTGCACTGGCAAGTGAGTTCTTTACCACTAGAGCCATGTGGGAAGCCCCTCAGGGGAGAATGTGTTTCCTTAACTATTCCAGCTCCTCAAGGTCACCTGCATTCTCTGGTTTGCAATCATATTCATTCCAGCCTCTGCTTCTGTCATCAGCACCTCCTTTTATTGACTCCACACCTATCTCTTATATTGGGACCACCTGGGTAAGCCAGGATGACCTCTCCATCTCAAGTTCCCAGCTTAATCCCATCGACTGAGTCCCTTTTACCTTGAACGGTAACCTATTCCGCGATTCCAGGGACTGGGGTATTAATATCTTCAAGGAGCCATAATCCAGCTTACTGCACAGTTTGAACTCTGGCCCCCAAAGATTTGTGTTCATCTCATACACAAAATATATTCATCTCCCTGCAGTGTCCCCCAAAGGCTCAACCCATTACATCATCCAGTTAAATCCAAAGTCTCATCTGAGTCTTATCAACTCACAAGTCCCAAATTTCATCATCTAAGTTAGATATGGTTGAGCCTTTGGATATAATCCATCATGGGGAAAAGTCCCTCTCCGTCTGTGGGCCTGTGAAACTGGAAAAATAAGTTATCTACTCCCAACATACAGTGGTGGGGCAGACATCAGATAACAGTTCATAGTTAAAGATGTTCCTGATGCGAAGGGACATGTAGTCACCAGTCCCAAGCAATCTCAGAAATCCAGCTGGGCAAACTTGATTAGGGTTTGAATCTTGTAAAACATCCTTGATGGCTGGCCACCCATCCTCTGGACCGGTGGCCCAGCCCTCAACATCATCCTTCCTTTATTTTGGAAGATAGAATATGCTTGGGGCCAAGTGGCTTCAGCAAACTGTTTCTTGCCTTTTAGAATTTAGGGGCTCAGATAGCCTTTCTTCATTTAAACTTCTCTCTTTTTAAAATATATTTATTTATTTTTTAAGGGAAGGATAATTGCTTTACAGCATTTTGTTGTCTTCTGTCAAACTTCAACATGAATCAGCCATAGGTATACAAATGTCCCCTCCCTTTTGAACCCCCCTCCCATCTCCCTCCCCATCCCACCTTCTAGGTTGATACAGAGGCCCTGTTTGAGTTTCCTGAGACATACAGCAAGTTCCCGTTGGCTATGTATTTTCCATATGGTAATGTAAGTTTCCTCGTTACTCTCTCCACACATCTCACCCTCTCCTCCCCTCTCCCCATGTTCATAAGTCCATTCTCTACGTCTGTTTCTCCATTGCTGCTCTGCAAATAAATTCTTCATTATCATTTTTCTAGATTCCTTATATATGTGCTAGTATATGATATTTATCTTCTTTCTGAGTTCACTCTGCATAATAGGCTCTAGGTTCATTTGCCTCATTAGAACTGACTCAGATGTGTTCATTTTTATGGCTGAGTAATATTCCATTGTGTATATGTACCACTACTTCTTTATCCATTCATCTGTCAATGGACATCTAGGTTGCCTCCATGTTCTAACTATTGTAAATAGTCCTGCAATGATCAATGGGATACATGGGTCTTTTTCAATTTTGCTTTCCTCAGGGTATATGTCTAGGAATGGGATTGCTGGGTCATATGGTGGTTTTATTCCTAGTCTTTTAAGGAATTCCCATATCATCTTCCTAAACTTCTCTTTGTCCCTTTCAGTCCAAGCTTGTGGTGTTTCTAATGATGTGAAATTGCAAAACTCCTGTAGATCTCCCATTTGGGTCTGGGGCATTCATTTCATTAGACCACAGGTTTCTCCACCAATCATTCCTGGGTAAACACATCTTTATTCCTGGCCTCTACTGAGACGGGGCTTGAAATTCACCATTCCTACAGTGAAGCTTTTCAAAGGGTCCTCTGGGTGATGACTGAGCATTCTGTTCTTTCAGTCCTTTTGAGGCTCTAGTGGACAGCCAATGATGGAACATGTTTTCATATGCTTATTTGCCCTCTGTAGTATATCTTCTTTGGTGAGGTGTCTCTTCAGATCTATTGCCCATATTTTTAATCAAGTTTTTTGGTTTGTTTCCTTATTGTTGAGTTTTAAGAGCTCTTTGTGTAGTTTGGATAGCAGTCCTTTATCAGATGTGTCTTTTGCAAGTTATTTCTTTGTGGCTTGTCTTCTAATTGTCCTGACAGTGTGTTTTGCAGGGCAGAAGGTTTAATAAAGGTCATTATTATTACTTCTTTCATGGATTGGATCTCTGGTGTTGTATCTACAAAGGCACAATATGGACTTCCCAGGAGGTCCAGGGGTTAAGACTTCACCATCCAACGCAGGGTACGTGGGTTTGATCCCTGGTCAATGAGCTGGGATCCCACTTGGCTCGAGGCCAGAAAAGTGTTAGTCGCTCAATCATGTCTGACTCTTTGTGACTCCATGGACTGTAGCCCGCCAGGCTCCTCTGTCCATGGAATTCTCCAGGCAAGAATACTGGAGCGGGTTGCCATTTCCTTCTCTAGGGTTCTTCCCAATCCAGATATCAAACTTGTGTATCCTGCATTGATATTGTATTATAGTAATATAGCACTGGAATGGGTGAATTTAACTCAGATGACCATTATATCTACTACTGTGGGCAGGAATCCCTTAGAAAAACTGGAGTAGTCATCATAGTCAACAAAAGAGTCCGAAATGCAGTACTTGGATGCAATCTCAAAAATGACAGAATGATCTCTGTTTGTTTCCAAGGCAAACATTTCAATATCACAGTAATCCAAGTCTATGCTCCGACCAGTAACGCTGAAGAAGCTGAAGTTGAACAGTTCTATGAAGACCTACAAGACCTTTTAGAACTAACACACACAAAAGAGGTCCTTTTCATTATAGGGGACTGCAAAAGTAGGGAGTCAAGAAACACCTGGAGTAACAGGCGAATTTGGCCTTGGAGTAGAGAAGCAGGGCAAAGGCTAATAGAGTTTTGCCAAGAGAACGCACTGGTCATAGCAAACACCCTCTTCCAACAACACAAGAGAAGACTCTACACATGGACATCACCAGATGATCAACACCAAAATCAGATTAATTGTATTCTTTGCAGCCAAAGATGGAGAAGTCTATACAGTCAGCAAAAACAAGACTGGGAGCTGACTGTGGCTCAGATCATGAACTCATTATTGCCAAAGTGGGGAAAACCACTAGACCATTCAGATATGACCTAAATCAAATCCCTTATGAATATACAGTGGAAATGAGAAATAGATTCAAGGGACTAGATCTGATAGAGTGCCTGCTGAACAATGAATGGAGGTTCGGGACATTGTACAGGAGACAGGGATCAAGACCATCCCCGGGAAAAAGAAATGAAAAAAAGCAAAATGGCTGTCTGAGGAGGCCTTACAAATAGCTGTGAAAAGAAGAGAAGCAAAAAGCAAAGGAGAAGAGGAAAGATATTACCATTTGAATACAGAGTTCCAAAGAATAGCAAGGAGAGATAAGAAAGCCTTCCTCAGAGATCAGTGCAAAGAAGTAGAGGAAAGCAATAGAATGGGAAAGACTAAAGATCTCTTCAAGAAAATTAGAGATACCAAGGGAACATTTCATGCAAAGATGGGCTTAATGAAAGACAGATATGGTATGGGCCTAACAGAAGCAGATGATATTAAGAAGAGGTGTCAAGAATACACAGAAGAACTGTACAAGAAAGATCTTCACAACCCAGATAATCACGATGGTGTGATCACTCACCTAGAGCCAGACCCCTGGAATGTGAAGTCAAGTGGACCTTAGGAAGCATCACTACGAACAAAGCTAGTGGAGGTGATGGAATTCCAGTTGAGCTATATCAAATGCTAAAAGATGATGCTGTGAAAGTGTTGCACTCAATATGCCAGCAAATCTGGAAAACTCAGCAGTGACCATAGGACTGGAAAAGGTCACTTTTCATTCCAATCCCAAAGAAAGGCAATGCCAACGAATGCTCAAACTATCACACAATTGCACTCATCTCACACGCTAGTAAAGTAATGCTCAGAATTCTCCAAGCCAGGCTTCAGCAATACGTGAACCACAAACTTCCAGATGTTCAAGCTGGTTTTAGAAAAGGCAGAGGAATCAGAGATAAAATTGCCAACATCCACTGGATCATCAAAAAAGCAAGAGAGTTCCAGAAAAACATCTATTTCTGTTTTATTGGCTATGCCAAAGCCTTTGACTGTGTGGATCACAATAAACTGTGGAAAATTCTTAAAGAGATGGGAATACCAGACCACCTGATCTGCCTCTTGAGAAACCTGTTCGCAGATCAGGAAGCAACAGTTGGAACTAGACATGGAATAACAGATTGGTTCTAAATTGGAAAAGGAGTACGTCATGCTGTATATTGTCACCCTGCTTATTTAACTTATATGCAGAGAACATCATGACAAACGCTGGGCTGGAGGAAGCACAAGCTGAAATCAAGATTGCCGGGAGAAATATCAATAACCTCAGATATGCAGATGACACCACCCTTATGGCAGAAAATGAAGAAGAACTAAAGAACCTTTGATGAAAGTAAAAGAGGAGAGTGAAAAAGTTAGCTTAAAGCTCAACATTCAGAAAACTAAGATCATGGCATCCGGTCCCATCACTTCATGGGAAATAAATGGGGAAACAGTGGAACCATTGGCTGGCTTTACTTTTCTGGGCTCCAAAATCACTGCAGATGGTGATTGCCTCCATGAAATTAAAAGATGCTTACTCCTTAGAAGGAAAGTTATGACCAACCTAGATAGCATATTAAAAAGCAGAGACATTACTTTTGATACTTTTGAACTGTGGTGTTGGAGAAGACTCTTGAGAGTCCCTTGGACTGCAAGGAGATCCAACCAGTCCATCCTAAAGGAGATCAGTCCTGTGTGTTCATTGGCAGGACTGATGCTGAAGCTGAAACTCTAATACTTTGGCTACTTGTTGTGAAGAACTGACTCATTTGAAAAGATCCTGATGCTGGGAAAGATTGAGGGCCGGAGGAGAAGGGGATGACAGAGGATGAGATGGCTGGATGGCGTCACCGACTCAATGGACATGAGTTTGAGTAAACTCCGGGACTTGGTGATGGACAGGGAGGCCTGGTGTGCTGTGGTCCATGGGGTCGGACACGACTGAGCTACTGAACTGAGCTGATATATTTAGCATGCACAACTTTAAGCTTTATAAAACTGATATTGTACAGCACAGGGAATTCACCTCAATGTTATGTGGCAGCCAGGATGGGAAGGTGGTTTGGGGGAGAATGGATACATAAATATCTATGGCTGAGTCCCTTCGGTGGGGACCTGAAACTATCACAAGATTATTAACCAGTTGAACTCCAATATAAAGTAAAAAGTTTTAAGAAATATAAAGATAAAACTGGCATTGCATTTCTAAGCTGATATGTTTATAGTCAGATATAGAATGTTTCATATTTAGCTTGAGAAAACGTGCACTGCATTTGTGAGCTAAATGACACACATTAGTAATTGTTTATTTTCATTTATTTTTATCTGCCTCCTGTGGGTTGAGTTGCTGCCAACATATTTAGCTCAATAAATGTTCCTGTGCTACTCTTCCTGGCTTTATAATCAACTTTGTAGCTTCTAGTTGCATCCCAAATAAATATTGGCACAGCAATTCAAATCCTTAAAATGCTTCAGCAGATTGATATATTCTCAGCTAGAGGAAAAATAAAAACAGAATCCTCAATAGGCATCATGTTTGTCAGGCTTTACCAGAGGGTTCTGTGACTCCACTAGACTCAGTGAGTCAGGCAACCTTTCAATGTTTCTCTCAGACTCTGAAATCTTGGGCTAAGTGAAAGTGATGTTTAATATCCTGCAAGTATATTTGTATTTGATGGTAGTTTCCTGTGAAATAAAAGAGAATGGGGGAAAGTGACCTTATGTATTCACTCTGACAGAACCCATTATGGTAAATTCAAAAGAAACTCGATGGCAAACATCACTGTTGAACTGGCAAATTGCCATGGTCAAGAAAGTGTGCTGGGAATTATACTCAAGGAAAAAATGTAAAGTTAATAAGCCACTCCCAGCCTAGCTGTTCCTCTTTGAAGGACCTGGCTGCCAATGTTATCTGTTGACACCAAACCAAGGAATCTCTTCCACTTCTGTCTTTATCAGGGTCTTTATTGCCCCAACAGTCGGGTTCGGGCAAATCATCTTATTTTCCCAACAATCAAGTCAAATCAGAAAGACATGAGGATAGTACCAAACAGAAGCCAGAATTGTGTTGTCTAGAATAAGCTGGAATATTTATAGCCTCATTGTAGTAGTCACTGATGTAGATATATTTAGTTAATATCCTTAAGAATGTTTCTCGTTGACCCCCCTCATCCCTTTTGTTAAAAGCACTTGCTTCCAAATCTAATTTCTCAGGGAATGTAAAGGATATCCCTTTAGAGACCAAAGACACAGGCTCCACTCCTGTTTCCTTCTCAGGCGTGTATTTTTCTTTCTTCTGCATGCTCTACTTTTTATATCTCTCGATCTAAATACAGGTCCTTTAAAATCTATGAAAATGTCAGATGCATAGGGCGTGGTTCAATTCACCTAGAGGATATTGTGGAAGTTGTCTTGTGTGTTTGTAGGGAAATCTAAAACACCATGCAAACCTAATGTGCCTTGCCGTTTCACTCTGCCATGTCACCGGGCACTTTGAGAATTTTGCTGATGTCTTTCAGAAAGGTCATTCAACCGTGGTATTTCATATACATTGCATTTGAAAGCAGGCTAATATCCATTCATTATTTTCATTTCACTTTGGTTATTTAAAGCAAAAATCTCAAAACTTTGTATGAAAAGTGAAATCGTCAAAGTCGCTTAGTCATGCACCACTCTTTGCAACCCCATGGACTGTAACCTGCCAGGCTCCTCTGTCCACGGGATTCTCCAGGCCAAGTGGGTAGCTGCTCCCTTCTCTGGGGGATCTTTCTGACCCAGGGATTGAACCCGGGTCTCCTGCATTGCAGGCAGATTCTTTACAGCTGAGCCACCAGGGAAGTCCCCCAAACAAAATCCAAATGCATTTATAAAAACACATGTATTTTCTGTTTCTAAAACAGAGAAAAAACAACAACCATGACTGGCTGGGGTAGGGGACCGTTCAATAGGAGGAAGTGCGATGTCTTGAACGGACACATAAAAGGAAGCACTGAGGGTTCACAGCCTTTCTGTGCATGGTGTTTTTATTACTAAATCTCTCCTCATTAAAGACCTTACTTGCAAAATAATTGTCTTTGAAAAGAGGAGTCAAAATAATGTCTCTATTTTGAAACTGAGCAATCACAAGCTTATTCCGTCCTTTACCTATTTTGCATTTAGAAAGCAAACTGTTACCATCGCCTCTTGAATAACAAAGAAGCACCTAAGAATGAAAATATTGCAATATTTCTTCATAAAATTCCCCATAAACCAGGGAAAGGAATGGGCCATAATTCATGCTGATCAAAATGGCAGGAGGGATGCACTGAGCTCAATGACCGATTTTCACTTGATTCGCAGCAGAGAATTATAATCTCCTACTAGCGATTCTTTGAGATTGACATTTCACTTTCGCCTTTCTTGGTGGTAAATCCTGTGGATGGGAAAAAACCCAAACCAGAGATAAGACAAGTATTCATAGAGGACACAAGCATGACTCCAAAATTTGTAAGTCACTTGGGTTCATTTCTCCTATTTTTGATGTTAGTGACCAGAAATATCAAACTGGATTTACTCACGATTTATAACTTCAACTACTTGGTAGAGGACACGATGAAACTGCACTTTAGGTGTAAAGAAGCAGGACCAATAAAAAGAGAAGCCGCTATTTGTGTTTTTTGAATGCTTTTGTTTCTTGGAGCTGCCTGGATTTAGCAAGATGATCAAGAAGAGGGTGAGAGGACTGGAGTAACTATTCTTATCATTCAATGTGGGAGTTTTGTCTGTTTGCTTCTCTACAAAGCCAGGAGCTCCAACCACATCTTGAGACATTCTCCTTTCCAAATTGTGCTTGGGATTTGACAACCCCCTGGGCAAAGGCACAGAAGAATCTGAACTTGATCTCAAAAACACTGTCATCCTTTCCCTCCACCTCAGAGCTCTTTGAAGATATCAGTTGTGTTAGTTGCTCAGCCGCGTCTGACTCTTTGTGACCCCATAGACCATAGCCCACCAGGCTCCTCTGTCCGTGGGATTCTCCAGGCAAGAGTACTGGAGTGGGTTGCCATTCCCTTCTCCGGGGGGTCTTCCTGACCCAGGGACTGAACCCCAGTCTTCTGCTTTGCAGGCAGATTCTTTACCACTGGGCCACCAGGGAAGATTTTGAAGATGTTTTAAGTCGCCCCAAACAAGAGATGGAAATGTTTTCTTTAAAGAATTTACAGGAGGTGACTGTACTCAAGGTCTCTTGTATAATAGTAGGTACCGAGTTCAGTTGGTTGAAAACATGAGGACTCTTCTGGGGGCATTTAGACAGCTGAGAAATTAATTCTCTCCATCCCAGGGCCCAGAATGAGCACAAATGGTTGCATGATTTATGTAGATGTATGCAGAAGCTCTGCCAACAGGTATGTGTGGGAGGATCAAAGTCTTGCTGTCTCCACGCATTTCTTTCACCTCCACCTCCACTCCTCCTTAACAAGCACCCTGTGCTCCGAGAGGGTTATTTTTTCCCATTTTTTTCCCTCTGTTCTTGTCATTGGCCCATTTGGAACGACTGCCTCCTCCTTCTCCTGTAACCAAAGTATCAATGTACCATCTGTAGGTGCCAAATAAAGCCCAAGGCTTTCCAATAGCTTCCTTGTCTGGGTACACTGTTATTTCTTCCCTGGAGCCTAGGATACATCATATGTGCAGTACTTGTTATGTGTGTGTGTGCGTGAGAATGTGAGAATGTGAGTGAGAATGTGCTTCTACATTGCCCTTTTTGTTTCAGTCTCCCAGTACACTTCTTTTTAAACTGGGATATATTAACACTTGTTTTACAGTATCGTGTTTCGGCTTTACAGTGAAGAGAATCAACTGGGTGTATGTGTGTGCTCAGTCGTTCAGTCACGTCAGACTCTTTGTGACCCCGTGGACTAAAGCCCGCCAGGCTCCTCTGTCCATGGCATTTCCCAGGCAAGAATACTGAAGTGGGTTGTCACTTCCTTCTCCAGAAGATCTTCCCGACCCAGGGATTGAACCGGCAGCTCCTGCATTGGCAGGCAAGTTCTTTACTGTGGCACCATCTGTATACATATATCCCCTCTCTCTTGGATCTTTCTCCTACCTCCCCATCCCACCCCTCAGGTCACTGCAAATATTGCATTTCAAGCTTCTGCAACAAAAAAGGACCCTTCCTCAGTAGTAGTTACCATTTACTGAGTGTTAATTAGATGAAAAGAGCACACACAAAAGATGTCGGAGCAAATGTCGAAGTGATAAAAGAATCAAATTAAACTTTCTTATCTGATCACTTTTGTGGAATGTTGAGTCAACATCTGGTTCATTTACATATATAATTCTAAATGTCACAGTGGTGGAAAATGTTAGTTTTCATTGATATTGTCTTTCTTTTACAGCCAAGCATTCCCTTCCTTATACCTAGATCTGGTATTATAAATAGTTCTAGCAGAAGTGCTTTGTGTAATTCCTGTGACATGTCCCTAAAGGGAGAAGGCAAAATCTTTACTCTTTCCAACACAAACCCAATGGCTGGAGCACAAGCAACCATTTTGGGCCAGGAAGGAGCCTTGAACTACTATCATAGATCAACATTATCAGCCACAGACAGCAACATTTCAGGGTGGGGATTTAAAAATTAACTAATAAAGAAAAGCAGATGAAATTTTCTATTTTTTTAAGGCCACTGTTGGGTGGGTTTTTTAATATTCAAAGCTGAATTTATTATTCTGTTACTTCCCTTTTAAAGACCTGGGAGATCCACATTCTCAGGTTACTTGGGACTGTTCTGGCTTATGGTAATGTCTCATTGTAATTTTTCTATTACTTAGCATTCTCAAAAGTACCTGTCTTGGATGATGCGTTATATGGTGATGATACATATTCCTCTAGATTCTAAATGTTTCTAGTTGCAGAAACATTCATGGAAATGACATTTTTCTTGGGAGTTTGAATGTAAAACAGCTAAAAATGGAGTAACTCTGGGTTAAACAGGGTTGGCATGGTTACAGATCTGCTCAACAACAAATCCCAAACTCAGCCTGAATTAGTATGTACGTGTGTGTTTGGGGAGAGGCAGGTATTTATATGTTCACTTGTTGGTTTGCTTTTGTTTTACACTGGATGGGAATTTCTTAGAAATAAATGCGATGATAAATATAAACAGGGAATAAGGACGATCCCCTGGGTAGTGTTAAAGGCTCTTTCTTAATTACATTCTGCTGAGTTCAGCCAATTTATTAAACTTACATAATCCCTACCAACTCAGGGAATAAATACATGGAATATCTGAATTTTACAAGAGAGAAAGGTGAAGCTTAAAGAAGGCTAGTGGCTCTTTGTGGCTGCATGGTGTCTGAAAGGGGTCATGATGCAGCAGCCTGTAGACCCCCAGTATACCACCCTCCTTCAGAGACCTGATGTGCTAGGAAGCAGAAAAAGGCCTGAGACACACAAGCCGTCACACCTCCAAACAGAGTATGAGCGTGGTGAGTCGTGTTGCAAAGTTTTCATTACATGTTTGTTTATTCTGGACTGTGCTGGGTCTTCATAGCTGCAAGGGTTGTTCTTTAGTTGGGGTGAGGGGGCTCCTCATTGCAGTGGCATCTCTCATTGCGGAGCACAGGCTCTAGAGAGCAGGCTCAACTGTCCCCAGAGCATGTGGGGTCTTCCCAGATCAGGGATTGAACTTATGCTGGCTGCCATGGTGGGCGGATTCTTAACCACTGGACCAGCTGGGAGCCCAGCAGTGTGCCTTGGTGATGATGACAGGAGTTGGAGAGAACGGTGTCTACCAGCACCTGGATATTGTCATTATGTGACAGTATGTCATCTACTATGACCGTGGATCAGGAATGTAGTTGAGAGGGTGAGTACCCTCAAAAAAGGCTGGAAAAAGCTTTTCAGGTCCCCAAGCCTTGCCATTTGGTTGAACACAATTGCCATATGTACGTGACCCAAAGGGTTTCCAATTAGATGGGTTTTGGCCATCCACTGCAGTATTCTTGGCTGGAGAATTCCATGGACAGAGGACTACAGCCCATGGGGTCGCAAAGAGTTGGGCACAACTGAGCGACTAACACTTTAACTTCACCAATAACAATGATGCCACATTTAAGTTTTTAAGTAGCCCAGCAATTAGTAAGGGGAGCATTCTGCATTAGATAAGGTATGGATCCATAGACACGGGTGTTCGAGATTCTAGTGGAGATACTTGAATTTGGGATAGTGAGTCAGCTTGGAGCAGCAGGGCAATGTAGATAAGGATTTCTGAGCTGGTTACAATGTGGGCTGGTAAACCGCGAACTAGGTCACTAAGTCTAAAAAAAAAAGAATACAACTATGATGGGCTGATTAAAGCAAAAAATAATAATAAAGTCATAGAAACTGAGACTAGGATGTTCATGAATAAAGAAATCAGGAAATGGAGATATGGAGGAATTCAGGTAGCTCTGAGCTTTTGCAGATGGCTTTTCAGGTAGCATAGTGGTAAAGAATCTGCTTGCCAAAGCAGGACACACAGGAGACACACCTTCAGTCCCTGGGTCGGGAAGATCCCCCGGAGGAGGAAATGGAAGCCCATGCCAGTACTCTTGCCCGGAGAATCCCATGGACAGAGGAGCCTGGCGGGCTACAGTCCATGGGGTCGCAGGAGTCAGACATGACTGAGGACACACACACACAGGTCACTGAGTCCAAAAAATTAATACAACTATGACGGGCCAATTAAAGCAAAACAGTATAGTGAAGTCATAGAAACTGAGATGAGAATGTTCATAAATAAAGAAATTAGGAAACAGAGGCAGGGAGGAATTCCGATACCTCTGAGCTTGTGCAGATGTCTTTTCAAATGCTTGCTCCTGCGTTTTAAGTAGAGGATTGCCCTGAAGGTGCAGGGATACAGCCTAAAGATCTTTAGAATCATGCACTATTTCTTTGAACTTTAGGTGACCCAAACCAAGGGATGAGGAAGAGCTTAATTTGATGGAAGCAGAAGGTGAAAAACGGTATCATCTATTTGGCAAAGAACTTATCTGGCAAGCAGCAGACATAATATAGTTTGATGGAGGCTCAGAGGTATTATAAAAGGCTTGGGCTCCACACAGAAGGACACAGAGAGGCACCAGAAGTCTGCATTGCAGAGTCATGTATTTCCACCTTGCAAGGTTGCTTAGGGAGATGGCCTTCCTGCCTGAAATTTTACTTTAAGTGCTTTGAAATGTAATATCTTCCGCCCTCTGGTGGTTATTATTATTATTATTTTTCAATTTTAAGTAAGAAAGTGGAATGAAGAAATCACACAAGACCAACTACAGGAGTAACTGGGCTCCCAATAGGTACTTGACTGAGCGGCATACGTGATGCTCTGACCCTTGAAGTGTTAGCCCTCAAACGAGAAAGGAAAACACTTCATCCTTTTGCCAATTGCCAGGAAGTCTATATTCTCCCCATTTTTTTTTCTCCCACTCCCCAGAAACGTTTCCACTACACTTCTAGCATGAGAACACTTCAGAGATTCCTTACATTCTGACTTCACAAGAGGTGGCCGCCACTGCTTCTCATTGTTTTGATAGAAAGACCTCTTGGAACTTGAAAGGAAATCTCTAAAAGATACTTTAAGCCACACAATGACCTTAAAATTGGAAAATAATTTGAAAAGGAATAGATGCATGCATAACTGCATATCACTTTGCTGTATATCTGAAGTGAGCACAACATTTTTATTTTGTGTTGGAGCATTGCTGACGAACAATTTAAAAAATAAAACTGTGATAGCGCAGTAAGACGTGGAATGATGCCTCGTTAGGATTGAACCAACTTGTCTCTTCCCTCTTTGGTGTGTTTGGGAGACAGAAAAAGAGCCTGGCTATTATCATGACAAACTGTCATTAAATTATGTCAAGTGCAAATAGTTGTGACTAACGCTCACAATCAAAGAAAGGGAGTCCAGGAATAAACACTTTAATGAAGATTAGATGTTCTTTTAGTGACAGACTTTAAGGACCTAGATTCCACTGAATGAAAATTCCATATATATATTTGTACATGTATGGTAGTGGGTGCAAGTTGCTCAGTCATGTCCGACTCTTTGCGACCCGATGCATGTATGTGTGTGTGTGTGTGTATGTATATATGTATAATTTTATCAGAACCCTCACATGTATATTTATATATAACCAATAAAGGTGCATTATTGAAAAGATAAGAACATTGGTTAATATATTTCCACTGACTTAACAAATATTCACAACCTGAAATTGGAGAGTTATATTTTATTCAGTGGGAATTTTTCCAACTTCAAGCCAGGGGGAGGCAGCATGTCAAGTAACCTTGAGAGAACTGTTCTGAGGAAGTGAGGGGAGGAGCCAGGTTAGATAGAAGTTTTGCAACAAAGGACAGGTAGTCTGAACATGAAAATGTTATTGTTAATTAAAGAAAACCAGATATCCCAAGTTGAGGAATTTTGCATTTTTTTTATGCAGTGGAAGATACAAGAGCTTGGGCTCACTGAAGTCACTCCTTTCAGATGCCTCTCAGCTCTCCTGGGCAACTACCCTGTGCTTCTCCCCGTCCTGAGCTTCCCCGGGGCTCACCGCAGGGAGTGGCTGCAATCTGGTGGCTGGGAGACAGGAGGTATTCTTCTCCTTCCTCAGCGCCCTTTGGGCTCAGGAACACACACTGAAGGGCTGGAGTTGCTTTAATGATTGTGACATCCTTATTGGCGGGTATGGCAGGGAATCCTCGATTTCTCGTTTCTCTCTTGCAAATGATATTAAAACTCTTATAGTGAACCTTAATGCATATAGGATCTGTTCAAGAAAACCAGCTACAGTGTTTCAAGAGTATGTTTTGTTGGGAGCATTTTTATAGAAAGCTATGTATTTCCATACAGTATAAGCAATGTATGTTTAATGCATATTTATGAATGAATTCAAGGAGAAATTTGAAAAAAAAATCTTACAGTGTGTGCCTGAAATTTTAAACAGGAACTTCTGACAAGCTATACAGTGTTCCTGGTGTTTTAAATATTGTTGGATGGGACCACATTCAGATTCAGAGCAACCTATAAAAGGTATTTCAAAACATTTTAATAAGAAAAGTTATGCAAATTTCAAGAGTTGTATTCATTTTGATGGTTACTGTACAGGTAAAAAACTCCTATAAAATAGCTATTGGAATTTTTCTAGAACTGCCCTAATATTCTAAAATGTCTGCAAAATGTGTCCTGCCATTTTTCAGTGTAAAATTGGGAAATACTAAAGCCAAATTCTAAGATAGAACATCTTTCACGCGAGTGTAATTTTGTGTGTTGTTGGGAAATTCTTCCATTTCTCTTGTAGGAAGGGGCTTGCTTGTGATTTCCCATTTATGAGGAAAACCCATTGCGCCCTGTGGGGTTCCTTCCACTTGGTTTAAGTTATACTTTCATGGAGCTGGCCATTCTATTTGGTTTCGAGGCAAGAAAGAATCTCTAGGTTTAGAAATGCTAATGATGTCTTCCTAGCAACTTTGTCCCAGGAGCCCAAAATGCTTTCACTGGGGCAACAATCTTCCTTTCGAGTTAAAAAAAGAAAAAGGAGAAAGGAGAGTAAAGAACTGAAGGAAGGAAGGGCCTCACAGACTCAGAGATTATTGTTGAAAAGAAAACACTCACAGCGCACTTCCATACACTGAGCCAGCAGAGATGCTGAATCTACTAGTTTCAAAGCTAATGATTCTGAATTAAGCTCTGCTTCCAGTGCAGAAAACAAATGTGCCCAGTAAATAAACATAGAAAAGCCTCGTATACTGGACTTAGTATGTTTAGCGTCAAAATTTGATTGACCAGCTCTCATCTGTTATCACGATAAGTCTATGTCAAATACTGAAAACTTAAACACTTAAATTTCACAACTTGTTTCATTTCCTTAAGTAATTGTCAATATCTCCCTTTCTATTACTCTCTCTCACTGTACCTACAGATATTTTGTGTAGAATGTACATTATTTATTTAGAATTGATCTCATCTACATTAATTACAGGGGCTTCCCAGGGGGCACAATGGAAAAGAATCTGCCTGCCAGTGCAGGAGACACCAGAGACACGTGTTTGAACCCTGGGTGGGGAAGATCCCCTGGAGTAGGAAATGGCCAACCACTCCAGTATTCTTGCCTGGAAAATTCCAGGGACAGCACAGCTTGGCAGGCTCTAGTCCTTGGAGGTGCAAAGAGTCAGACAGGACTGAGCCTGCACGCATGCCATGTCATGTCATACGTTAATTATGTTGAAGAATGGGTTATTTGATATGGTAATATTAACAATGGTTGTTTTACTAGGCAACTGGGTCGTATTTCAATATCACTTTTATTGTACATGAAGAGCCAATAATATTCAAGATAATTTATTAATTTTAATTAAGCTTTATGGCTCAATTGGAACCAGAAATATTGTGCTATCTCATTCAAATGGAACAGGATTATACACTTGACTAGTTCTGAATCTAACATGGAAAATTTAGGGAACTTTTGGATTTATACACATTAGGAAATTCAAGGTTGATCTTTTTAAAATTAAAAGAACCTAAATGAATAGTGTTGAAAATCAACTATGAGGTGAAAACTACCAAAATATTCATTAACAGTAGAATAGATGAATTAATTGTGGTCTTTACAAACCCTAGAATAAATGGAACTGAGTGATTTAAAAACACATGCAACAGTGTAGATGAATCTCAAAACATAATTTGAGTGAAAGAAGTCAAGCCCAAGAATGTACATGCTGTGTGTTGCTCCTTATATAAAGCAAAAATCATGCAAAGCTACTCTTTGCTATAAAGGGGAGAAGGAAATGACTATTAGGGGTCATGAGGAATGTTCCTTGATGCTCATGAAACTTCTTGATTTTGAGATATTTTTTAAATGGCATGTGGACTGCTCTTTCACAAATATTCTCATAAAACTCAATATCTCAGCCTTCTCTCCTAAAAGCGAAGGCTTCCCATTTCTAACCGAGTGACATCCCCGTAAACCCTCACCATCACTAGCCCGCCTGGAAGAGCCCCTCTGATTCCTCTGCCCTCGTCTCTTCCCCACTCTCAGCTCCAGCCTCCCTCCCGTCCCCACCTGTCTATGTTCATGCGCGCTCAGCTGAGTCTGATTCTTCAGGACATCCACGGGTTCCTTATTTCTCACTCTGCTCTCACCTCTGTGTCCTGCTCAGATGTCAGACCCCTCCCCACCCGGGTTAGTGACTTTTCCTAGCTATTCTCAAGGCACCAAATATTTCCTTCAGTGCAGAGGTACCACGCTGCTTTGTAAATGCTTGTCCACTTCCATGTTTCTTCCACCAGAACCCAAAGGCTGGGGAAAAGGACCTTGTTTATTTGCACTGTGAAGTCTTATGCTTTGAAAACAATAGGCTCTGGGTGTGTGTTTGTTGTAGAACTAGTTAAATTAGTTTGTATCATGGATAAGATGCTTTGAAATTATGAATGGGATTTTTTTTTTTTTTTTTTTTTTTTTGCTCTTTGGTCTTGCTATTCATAAGGTTTTTAATTTTAGTTCACTTAGAATATCTATTTGTGTGATGAAATCAAGATGTAGAATGTATACACATGGAAAGGCTGGCATAGTCTTCTGACCTGCAACATGTGTGTACATAAAATTTATAGCATTCTTTATATAGATATTTAAACTTTTCCTATCTTCTCTCTTTTTTTGTCCTTATGAGGTCTTGTGAGAAATCAAGCATTTTTTTTTTTAAAAAAAGAGAAACTAAGAATCATTCTAAGATTTCCTTTGAGTGATCCAAGTACATTAATACATTTTTCTCCTGCTTAATAGATGGGATGAAGGAAAAAGGCAAGATTAGTGAGGCACACAGTAAAGAGATTGTCTTTCTCTTTATATCTCAGCTGTAGTGTAGGTTTAACTCTGTGAACTAGCTACTAATCCTCGAACGGAGAAAAACGATGAGATATTTTTAAAGACACACCGAAATTATTCATGCATATTTATGATTTGATAAGGCGTAAGTGTAAGGTGTTAGTTAGATATTCCCAATCATTCGTATGAACCAGATGAGATCTTTCCACTAGAAGGAGCGGTAGACACACCGTCATGAGACTTGGATGCAGAGGACAGCCTCAGTTACTTCCCAGATGCTGTTTGGAAAATTACTGTGGGCTTAAGTTTCCCCATCTCTAAAGGAAGAGGACTGGACTAGTTGATTCATGCGTGTGTACTAAGTCGCTTCAGTCAGGTCTGACTCTTTGGAACCCCATGGAATGTAGCCTGCCAGGCTCCTCTGTCCATGGGATTTCGCAGGCAAGAAGACTGGAGTGGGTTGCCATGCCCTCCTCCAGGGAATTTCCCAACCCGGGGATTGAACCCACGTCTACTGCCTCTCCTGCATTAGCTAAAATAGAGTGTTTGAAACATCAGTAGACCTGTCTTCAGAAAGTGAATGTATACTTTTAAGGGCAACATTGCTTTGTAGCTCTTTAAGTACTTTTCCATGACAACTCTGTATCTATGTGTTACCAGCACCGGGGTCAGGAGGTAGAATTTTCCTGTTTTTTACAGAACAGTTTCCTCTTGGTGTATTTTGGTCAGTTCCTTCCCCAAGGACCATTTCTCTGACCTCTGTCACCACAGATTAGTTCTATCTATCCCAGAATTTTACATAAATGGATCCACATATGTTCTCTTTTGTCTCATAATTCCATCATTAGCATGATGTTTCTGAGATTCTTCCATGTTGTTTTGCCTATCAGTTGCATGTATATTTTTAATCTTAATTTTTGGCTTAGCAGTCTTCCTCTGTGTTCATGTACCACACTTTATTTGCCCATTCACCTGCTGATAGATGTTTCAGTTATTTCTGATGTTTGGTTATTATGAATGCAACTGGTGAAAACATCCTTGTGCAGTCTTTTGTGTGATAAATGTTTCTGCTTCTCTAGGATCAATACCAGTTGCTGGATCACAGGCCTGATGAATAATTAATTAAAATAAATTAAAATAAAATGTTGTGTGTTTCAACAACAACAAAAATCAGAAAAAGAGATTCTTCTCAAATTCCTTGAGCTTTCGTGTATTTCTGAATGTGATCTACAGCATCACTTAGCCTTTTTTTTCCCCTTGGCTTGAGACTTGTCTGACTTATGGGAATTTGGAATCGCCCTTGGCGCTGCATGTGGCAGCACAATTGTATAGAAGCTTCTGTGAAAGGTTTTGTTTCCATGAATATTGGGAAGTGCCAAAATTAAGAATTATGTACTCTGAGTGAACTCTCACATAGCTGAAGTTGATGTCACTAGGTGACAAGCCCAGGGCTTAAACAAATAAGCTAAGTCAAGACAAGTTTTTCTTTTTTTTCCCCAGAAAGTGGTCCAAGGACTTGATTGCAAATCACCTAGGTAGCTAATTAGCCACACTTTGATTTTAAAAAAAAAAAATTTTTTTTTATTTTGTATTGGGATATAGCCAATTCACAAACAATGTTGTGATAGTTTTAAATGAATAGCAACAGGATTCAGCCTTACATATCCATGTGTCCAATCTCCCCCAAACTCCCCTCCCATCCAGGCGGCCACAGAACGCTGAGCAGAGTTCCCTGTGCTGTAAAGAAGGTGCTTGCTGGTTATCCATTTTGGACACACCTTGTAACCAGCATCTCAGTCCTTCTGATCAGATTCGTTTAAGAATCACTGTATCCGTCTAGACGAGTGATTCTCATCGGCGACTGCACATTAGAATCACCTGGAGAACTTTCAAAAAGCACCTCACCCGTGACACACCTAGGACTAATTAAGACAGAATCCCTGTAGGCCTTAAACCTCCCCGGCGGTTGTGATGAGTGGGCGCTGATAGGAACGCCTGGTCCACCCTGTGCCATATCTAGTACACTTGAGAACCCCATGAGTTGCATCTCTGACCATTGGCTTGACATCCACATTGTTCTGACAATACTGAAGAGGATTAAAGAGGTTTTTTTTTTTTTTTTTTTTTTAATTTTCTTTGTTCAAAAATACCTTGAGCAAGCAGAATCTCAAGTACATTGTCATCATCATTTGCCTTTACTGTCTCTCTTGTGAAACATCATGCATCTTAATCTATAAAAATTTATTATACATTCAAATTTAAGAAAAGCATGTATTTCTGAAAGTGAAATTCACTTTTTTGGGAGAGCTTTTTGGCATATTTCATTGGAGTTAACTTAATAATACGAACTCAGTAAAGTATATTTGGGTACACATGATTAGATTTCTACTTTAAGGCTAACCTTTCCGTTTGAAATTTTGCTAACATTGGCCATATAATTTACCCAAAAAGCAATCTAAAGAATTTTTCTATTTCATAATTCTAAGAACAATATTCTCTACCTGCCACGCCCACATTACAGCTGCCTCCTCACGAGTAAGTGGATTTTATTCTTCAATGAAATATGATCACTTGACGGAATACATCTAGATGAATACACAAGTCCATTTAAACCATCTAATTTCACTATGCTAACTGAAGAAGAACATACTTTGTCGTGCTTCCCAGGTGGTGCTAGTGGTAAAGAACCTGCCAGCCAATGCAGGAGATGTAAGAGACTCAGATTTGATCCCTGGGTCAGGAAGCTCCCCTGGAGAAGGAAAGGGCAACCCACTCCAGTATTCTTGCCTGGAGAGTCCCAGGGACAGAGGAGCCTGGTGGGCTACAGTAAGGTCACAAAGAGTCAAACATGACTGAAGTGACTTAGCACCACAAACAACTGAAGAAGAAGACAATTTGTCACCCCCAAATATGGCTCTTTGGCTTATTATTTGTAAAGAACAGCAGAATCAAATAAGCTCTGAAACAAAGTTATACTTTTGTAGGGGCTATTTACATTTATAAGGGAAGTCTCCATTTGAAAGGCTATCATCCTCTCTGTTCCAGAAAGAGAATAGCTAAATCTATAGGAACTCTTATCAACAGAGAAGGGAACAACTTAAATCTGCAAAACAGCACTACCTATGGTTTCAGTTGTTGTTGAGTCACTAAGTCATGTCTGACTCTTGGAGACCCCACGCACTGCAGCACGCCAGGCTCCCCTGTCCTCCACTGTCTCCTGGAGTTTGCTCACATTCATGTCCATTGAGTTGGTGATGCTGTTTAACCATCTCATCCCCTACCACCCCGTCTTTTGCCTTCAGTCTTTCCCAGGAATGGGGTCTCTTCCAATGAGTTGGCTCTTTGCATCATGTGGCCAAAGTATTGGAGCTTCAGCTTCAGTATCAGTCCTTCCAACGAATATTCAGGGTTGATTTCCTTTAGGAATGACTGATTTGATCTGCTTGCAGTCCAAGGGACTCTTAAGAGTTTTCTCCAGTCCTTCTTTCCTTTGTCTCTAGCTGGAGATGATATTTAAGATAATGACTTGGGCCATTTATGAGAGCTACTCAATTTTCCTGGGTGTACATATTATTAATCACTTGCTTGCTTTTCTGTTTATCTTTCATTATGGGAGGATAACAGTGAAGAAACTAGGAGGGTAGAGGAAAAAATATTTTCTTTCCCTATGTAACCAAATACCTTCAATTCATTTCGGTTCAGTCACTCAGTCATGTCTGACTCTTTGCGGCCCTAGGGACTGCAGCCTGCCAGGCTTCCCTGTCCATCTCCAACTCCCGGAGCTTGCTCAAACTCATGTCCTCTTTGATGAAGAAAAGTCTTGATCATTCAGGTAAGAACCTTTGACTGTTTCTTACTTCATGTATTGAGATTGCTTGAGTCTACTTGGAGGAAACCAGATACAGAATGCTATTTAAAGGAAGCCGTAACTTCATTTTACTCTGATCCAGAAAATTGGTCACACTGGAGAAAATGTTTCTTTTTTCTAGCCTTCTGCATGTGTGGTTTGGATTGCCCATTGACAAAGTCAGTTGATGGTGACGCTCCTGATTAAAATCACATTAAAACCTTGAATAAAGCATTCTCTGTGTCCCATAATCCCCATTATCCAGAGAGGCTTTGAACCGCAAATCAAAGAGCAGCTTGGCTGGCACAGAGTGGAAGTCATCTCTGAGCCATGGTGGGTGCCCCTCAGTCTGTGTCACCATGCCAGTCACGTCTCTCTGGAATTTCACAGGCCGTAGCCTCTGCTATGTGCCCGTTAAGCAACCCCTGTCCATCCCCGCTGCTGTTGGCCTCTGGCCATCCTTCCCAGCGAACTTAAAGTATAATTGGCATTTGCTTGGCTGGGAGTCAGTTTAATTTCTTGCTTACCTTTCCCAGTTGTCTTAACCAGTGGATGTCTTGACAGTTGGCAAGTGGAAACCGTGGTTCTGATATGTCACATAAAATCTGCTGGATGAATATTTTCCTCTAGGAAAGAGTGAAAGTGAAATCCCATCCCGACCCACCCTCTTTCCAAAACAATAAACATTTCCTGGCCGCCACGATTTTCCTAATCATTTAAAGCAGCACATTTGTTACAGAAAGGGCAGCTGAACTTCATATTTTCTTGGGCCATCTGTTCACGAATTCAGTCTGTAAGCAGATGACTTCAGTGACTGCAGTTCATTGCAAAAGTGGGTGGGTTCTATCAGGGAATGTGTCAGGGCACTGGGTCACAGAAAAACATAATCCAAAGACTCTGGAGAACTTTCTTTTTTTTTTATTAGTATTGCTGAATATTTGTGGGGAAAAATAGGATTTTCTCCTAAATACATAGGTAATACAGAGACACACTTATCTTCAAATTTATGACTTGTGTTACATTGTTGATACAGATGAGATATGATGGTAGATGAAAGCCAAAGTGTTTGATTTCTCTGTTTTCTTGAGACATATTTTACATTGTTAAGTAGACATCCTAAGTTGAAAAGTTCAGATAAAGGGGAAAATTTATGCATTATAAATTTCATGAAGTAGGTAAGCCTGAAAATACAAGAAGAGTAGAGATGAAGAGGGTTTATTAAGGGAAAACAAACTCATGTAGATTTTAATTCTCACTTTCTACTCTATTTCTGGGCCTGAGACGTTACAAATAGGATGGTTCAACACTCTTTCCCATAAGAACAAAGACTTCTGGAATACTTGAGGTTAGAAAGGGCAAGGTAAAACTGTGCACCAAAAGGACAAATATATGATTCCTCTTATATGAAGATCCTAATTTAGTCACGTTTATAGAGACAGTAGCATGACGGTTACAGTGGACTTGGGGGAGAGACAATCAGTTCAGTTCAGTTCAGTCGCTCAGTCGTGTCCGATTCTTGGCGACCTCATGGACCACAGCAGGTCAGGCCTCCCTGTCCATCACCAACTCCCAGAGCTTACTGAAACTCATGTCCACTGAGTCGCTGATGCCATCCAACCATCTCATCCTCTGTCATCCCCTTCTCCTCCTGCCCTCAATCTTTCCCAGCATCAGGGCCTTTTCAAATGAGTCAGTTCTTTGCATCAGGTGGCCAAAGTATTGGAGTTTCAGCTTCAGCATTAGTCCTTCCAATGAATATTCAGGACTGATTTCCTTTGGGATGGACTCATTAGATCTCCTTGCAGGCCAAGGGACTCTCAAGAGTCTTCTCCAACACCACAGTTCAAAAGCATCAATTCTTCAGCTCTCAGCTTTCTTTATAGTCCAACTCTCATATCCATACATGACTACTGGAAAAACCATAGCTTTGACTAGATGGACCTTTTTTGGTAAAGTAATGTCTCTGCTTTTTAATATGCTGTCTAGGTTGGTTGTAACTTTTCTTCCAAGGAGCAAGCATCTTTTAATTTCATGGCTTCAGTCAACATCTGCAGTGATTTTGGAGCCCAGAAAAATAAAGTCTTTCACTATTTCCACTGCTTCCTCAACTATTTCCCCCAAAGTGATGGGACCAGATGCCATGATGTTAGTTTTCTGAATGTTGAGTTTTAAGCCAACTTTTTCACTCTCCTCTTTCGTTTTCATCAAGAGGCTCTTTAGTTTTTCTTCACTTTCTGCTATTAGGATGGTGTCATCTGCATATCTGAGGTTATTGTTTGTTCTCCAAGTAATCTTGATTCCAGCTTGTGCTTCGTCTGGTCCAGCATTTCTCATGATGTGCTCTGCATATGAGTTACATAAGCAGGGTGACAATATACAGCCTTGATGTACTCCTTTTCCTATTTGGAACCAGGCTGTTGTTCCATGTCCAGTTCTAACGGTTGCTTCCTGACCTGCATACAGGTTTCTCAGGAGGCAGGTCAGGTGGTCTGGTGTTCCCATCTCTTTCATAATTTTCCACAGTTTATTGTGATCCATTCAGTCAAAGGCTTTGGCATAGTCAATAAAGCCAAAGTAGATATTATTCTGGAACTCTCTTGTTTTTTCAATGATCCAGCGAATGTTGGCAATTTGATCTCTGGTTCCTCTGCCTTTTCTAAATCCAGCTTGAACATCTGGAATTTCACAGTTCAGGTATTGCTGAAGCCTGGCTTGGAGAATTTTGAGCATTAGTTTACTAGTGTGTGAGATGAGTGCAATTGTGCGGTAGTTTGAACATTCTTTGGCGCATTGCCTTTCTTTGGGATTGGAATGAAAACTGACCTTTTCCAGTCCTGTGGCCACTGCTGAGTTTTCCAAATTTGCTGGCATATCGAGTGCAGAACTTTCACAGCATCATCTTTTAGGATTTGAAATAGCTCAACTGGAATTCCATCACGTCTACCAGCTTTGTTCGTAGTGATGCTTTCTAAGGCCCACTTGACTTCATATTCCAGGATGTCTGGCTCTAGGTGAGTGATCACACCATTGTGATTATCTGGGTTGTGAAGATCTTTTTCTGTACAGTTCTGTGTATTCTTGCCTCCTCTTCTTAATATCTTCTGCTTCTGTTAGGTCCATACCATTTCTGTCCTTTATCGCCCGCATCTTTGCATGAAATGTTCCCTTGGTATCTCTAATTTTCTTGAAGAGATCTCTAGTCCTTCCCATTCTGTTGTTTTCCTCTATTTCTTTGCATTGATTGCTGAGGAAGACTTTCTTATCTCTCCTTGCTATTCTTTGGAACTCTGCATTCAAATGGGAATATCTTTCCTTTTCTCCTTTGCTTTTCACTTCTCTTCTTTTCACAGCTATTTGTAAGGCTTCCTCAAACAACCATTTTGCCTTTTTGCATTTCTTTTCCATGGCGATGGTCTTGATCCCTGTCTCCTGTACAGTGTCACGAACCTCCATCCATAGTTCATCAGGCTCTCTGTCTATCAGATCTAGCCCTTTAAATCTATTTCTCACTTCCACTGTATAGTCATAAGGGATTTGATTTAGGTCATACTTGAGTGGTCTAGTGGTCTTCCCTACTTTCTTCCATTTAAGTCTGAATTTGGCAATAAGGAGTTCATGATCTGAGCCACAGTCAGCTCCTGGTCTTGTTTTTGCCGACTGTATAGAGCTTCTCCATCTTTGGCTGCAAAGAATATAATCAATCTGATTTCGGTGTTGACCATCTGGTGATGTCCATGTGTAGAGTCTTCTCTTGTGTTGTTGGAAGAAGATGTTTGCTATGACCAGTGTGTTCTCTTGGCAAAACTCTATTAGCCTTTGCCCTGCTTCATTCTGTACTCCAAGGCCAAATTTGCCTGTTACTCCAGGTGTTTCTTGACTTCCTACTTTTGCATTCCAGTGCCCTATAATGAGAAGGACATCTTTTTTGGGTGTTAGTTCTAAAAGGTCTTGTAGGTCTTCATAGAACCATTCAACGTCGGCTTCTTCAGCATTACTGTTTGGGGCATAGACTTGGATTACTATGACATTGAATGGTTTGCCTTGGAAATGAACAGAGATCATTCTGTCATTTTTGAGATTGCAACCAAGTACTGCATTTCAGACTCTTTTGCTGACTATGAGGGCTACTCCATTTCTTCTAAGGGATTCCTGCCCATAGTAATAGATATAATGGTCACCTGAGTTAAATTCACCCATTCCAGTCCATTTTAGTTCACTGATTCCTAGAATGTCAACATTCACTCTTGCCATCTCCTGTTTGACCACTTCCAATTTGCCTTGATTCATGGACCTAACATTCCAGGTTCCTATGCAATATTGGTCTTTACAGCATCGGACCTTGCTTCTATCACCAGTCACATCCACAACTGGGTATTGTTTTTCCTTTGGCTCTATCCCTTCATTCTTTCTGGAGTTATTTCTCCACTGATCTCCAGTAGCATATTGGGCACCTACTGACCTGGGGAGTCCCTCTTTCAGTATCCTATCATTTTGCCTTCTCACACTGTTCATGGGGTTCTCAAGGCAAGAATACTGAAGTGGTTTGCCATTCCCTTCTCCAGTGGACCACATTGTGTCAGACCTCTCCACCATGACCCGACCGTCTTGATTGGCCCCACATGGCATGGCTTAGTTTCATTGAGTTAGACAAGACTGTGGTCCTGTGATCAGATTGGCTAGTTTTCTGTGATTATGGTTTTAGTTTGTCTGCCCTCTGATGTCCTCTTGCAACACCTTCTGTCTTATGGGTTTCTCTTACCTTGGACATAGGGTATCTCTTCACGGCTGCTCCAGCAAAGTGCAGCCACTGCTCCTTACCTTGGATGAGGGGTATCCTCTCATGGCCACCCCTCCTGACCTTGAACGTGGAGTAGCTTCTGTTTCTGTTAGGTCCATACTATTTCTGTCCTTTATTGTGCCCATGTTTGCATAAAATGTTCCCTCGATATCTCTGATTTTCTTGAAGAGATCTCTAGTCTTTCGCATTCTATTGTTTTCCTCCATTTCTTTGCATTGATCGCTGAGGAAGACTTTCTTATCTCTTCTTGCTATTCTTTGGAATTCTGCGTTCAAATGGGAATATCTTTCCTTTCGCCTTTGTTTTTCACTTCTCTTCTTTTCACAGCTAATTGCAAGGCCTCCTCAGATAACCATTTTGACTTTCTGCATTTCTTTTTCTTAGGGACGGTCTTGATCCCTGTCTCCTGTACAATGTCAGGAACCTCTGTCCATAGTTCCTCAGGCTCTCTGTCTATTAGATATAATCCCTTGAATCTATTTCTCCCACTGTATAATTGTAAGGGATTTGATTTAGGTCATACCTGAGTGGTCTAGTGGTTTCCCCCTCTTTCTTCAATTTAAGTCTGAATTTGGCAATAAGGAGTTCATGATCTGAGCTGCAGTCAGCTCTCGGTTTTTTTTTTTTTTTTTTTTTTTTGCTGACTGTATAGAGCTTCTCCATCTTTGGCTGCAAAGAATATAAAATCAATCTGATTTCGGTGTTGACCGTCTGTTGATGTCCATGTGTAGAGTCTTCTTTTGTGTTGTTGGAAGTGGATGTTTGCTATGACCAGTACGTTCTCTTGACAAAACTCTGTTAACCTTTGTCCTGCTTCATTCTGTACTCCAAGACCAAATTTGCCTGTTACTCCAGGTATTTCGTCCTACTTTTACATTCCAGTCTGCTGTAATTTAAATGACATCTTTTTTGGGTGTTTGTTCTGGAAGGTCTTGTAGGTCTTCATAGAACCATTCAGTTTCTTCAGCATTACTGGTCAGGGCATAGACTTGGATTACTGTGATATTGAATGGTTTGCCTTGGAAATGAACAGAGATCATTCTGTCGTTTTTGAGACTGCATCCTAGTACTGCATTTTGGATTCTTGTTGACTATGATGGCTACTGCAGTTCTTCTGAGGGATTCCTGCCCACAGTAGTAGATATAATGGTCACCTAAGTTAAATTCACCAGTTCCAGTCCATCTTACTTCGCTGATTCCTAGAATGTCGACATTCACTCTTGCCATCTCCTGTTTGACCACTTCCAATTTGTCTTGATTCATGGACCTAACATTCCAGGTTCCTATGCAATATTGGTCTTTACAGCACCAGACCTTGCTTCTATCACTAGTGGCATCCACAACTGGGTGTTGTTTTTTCTTTGGCTCTATCCCTTCACTCTTTTTGGAGTTATTTCTCCACTGATCTCCAGTAGCATATTGGGCACCTACTGACCTGGGGAGTTCATCTTTCAGTATCATACCTTTTTGCCTTTTCATACTGTTCATGGGGTTCTCAAGGCAAGAATACTGATGTGGTTTGCCATCCCCTTCTCCAGTGGACCATGTTTTGTCAGAATGGGGTGCAAATATTGTTTCATGGACACAAAGTTTCAGTTTGGGATGATGAAAAAGATCTGGAGATAGCTGATGGTGTTGGTTATACAACAATGCGACTGTATTTAATGTTGATAAACTGTATGCTTAAAAATGGTTAAGATGGTAATTTTATGTTATGTATAGTTTACTACAATAAAAAAGTATTGTTATTGAGTGAAAATTGTTTTGGAATAGAAGATGTGGTGTTGATAGCCAATGTGATTCTAAGTTTTGAGAAGCAGCAGAAGGCACAATTGAAATCCCATTAGTAATTATGGTTATTTAAAAATGAAAGAAAAATGCCATAAAACATACTGTGCAGGATATGCAACCCTGAAACTTGAGCATATATATAAACAGTACAGATATTTAGCCTATAGTCCTTACTAAGAGGAGGTAATTCTATATGTGATCTCCTATCATGCATATATGTGGATTTAATCTATTGAAAAGCCTAGTATAAAAATAGAAGCAAGGCTGGTGGTTAAAATTATAGAGCAATAATTGTTTATAATGGAGGAAGAATGTCTGATTATGAAGCAACTCAAATGGAATCCTCTGCCTCTTCAAGGAGCAAAAGAATCAAATGCAGAAATATTTTTGAAAAGGATGTTGGATTCTCTAAATCAGGGGTCTCCAATCTCTGGGATCCAATGCTTCATGATCTGGGGAGGAGCTATGTAATAATAATAGGAATAAAGTATATAATAAATGTGATGCACTGGAATTGTCCTGAAACCACCCACCACTGTCCCTGGAAAAATTGGGTCGTCTTGAATGAAGAAAAGTCTCGAACATTTAGATAAGAATCTTTGTTTGCTACTGCATGTATCGCTACGGCTTAAGCCTTCTTGGAGCCAACCGGATAGAGAATTCTATTTAAAGGATGCTGCTGTGTGCTCTTCTATAAAATTCATTCTTGGTTCCAAAGAGGTTGGGGACCTCTGTTCTAAATGATACGTACTTTGGGCGAAAGTTTTGGCTAGGTGGCCTTTGTGATTCTTAAGTGTGGAGCACATTGTACTAAAAGTGTATAAATGTGGACCTTTGTGTTATGTGAACAAAACAGGTTCATGAAAGGCTAGAAGAATCTCTGTGTCATCGAGAAAGTTGTTTCTTAATTTGCTCTGTTGACCTTCAACAAATAGACGGCCAGTTTTTATCTAGCCAAAGCAGGGATGTATACTGGATCAGCAAGGAATTGTAATTTGGAGTCTGGCACCTTGGCTTGCCAAGAGCCAGGAGGGGACAGCACTTTTAAAGAAGGGGAAAGGAGTTGGAAGGGTTAGTAAACAGAGTTTGTTGGAGGAATGCAGAGTTTGAAGTAGTGGCTCTTTGTCAACTGACTGCGGATGTTTCTCATTGGTTGAGCTCTTGAGAGGCGAGAAGAGGAGTCTTTCTGCTTCATCTTGGGGCCTGAGAGTTCCCCTCTTCTCGTGTCTCAACTCTAATTTAATTGAGGTTTCTGGTCATTAGTTTTTATAACTTCTACAATACTTATCAATTGCAAAATATGTTCACTTGGAGTTGACATGTTAGTGACTAACTAGGAGAGGAAGGAAAGAGATTGCAAAAAAAGAGCTGCATACTATGGAATAATCTTAGAGTGCATGTGAGTGTCTTTTATTCTGTGACTTAAATGTTTGTGAAATGGGACCTGCTTTAGAGGATACGTTTTTAAAAAAGAATGTTTGAAAACTCATGAAGACCGACCTCCAGCATCAGATCAACCAGCAGGATGACACAGAGGTAAGTAGGTTGAAAAGTAGATTCCTTAATTGTTATCACACTCAAGAAAAGGGTCGTCACTGTAGCAGTCTCTAGGAACATGAAAGGATATTATTAATATAAATATGGGAAGAAAGGTAAGGTAATATGTAAGAGATACATCTTCTCTCCCATTTCCCCCTGGTGTTTTTATGAATGTTCCCTCATTCTGTTGGAGGTGATACTGGTGTACCTTAAAAATGACATTTCCCAGCTTTACTTGTGGGTGGAGGTATCTGCATGATGAAGCTTCAGTCAATGAAATAAGAGGAGAAGTCCCTGGAATGAGGGCTTCTGGGCTGCTCTGTCAGGGGACTGACTTAGCTGAAGATTTCTTTCTACTTTTCGCCTTTCCTCTTACCGTCTGTAGGATTGAAAAGCCAGTTGAAAAGGGCAAGAGATGATGCAGTAGAAACTAGAAGCCTGCGATTTTAGCAGCAGTGTGCTTGCCCGACAGCAGAAAAATAACCTCCCGATTTGTTTAAGCCACTGTTGTTCAGTTTCTGGTTTCTATCAGCTGGGAGTGATTTCTGATGGACAGCAGAAGACCTGTTGTCCTGATCTCTGTGACCTGGGTTTTGTTCATTTTTCTGATTGTGAGGATCAGCGTTGCTATTTGTTCTAATGATACAAAGTGGGGATAAAAATCTCTGGGTATTTCAGTTTACTTCAGAGAATGGCTTCAGTAATATATTCTGAAAAAGGAAAGAAGAAAAAAACAATTTGAAGGCATACAGGGAAATCAAAGAGGACAATGTCTTGAATGCTTTCACTCTGATTTTAATGGAACTGAAAAAATGAATGTTTCCTACATCTTAAAAAAAAAATCTGTCTTCATAATGTGGCCACCTCAATTTCTTATACAGTAACTTCTCTGTATAAGAAATATACAACCTCAGGTCCCCAGCCTCAGGGATATTTTATCCAGGATTCTGAGAATCTATTATTTATCTGAATGACTTCACAGTAGGGAACTCTCTTGGTTCATTTTCTCAAGGCCTCGTTCTGTAGCCCACTCGGTATTTCCTTGCTCGTAAAAGTGCTTAAGCATACTATGTAACTTACTTAGACTTATGCTTAGTGTTATGGAGGATTCCCTAAGAAAACACACACACACAAAACACCTATTCCTTTAGAAGATCTGATGAATCAGTGGTGCACAGCTTGTGTGGTACTCTGTAAAACCAAGATAGTAAGTGATTTGAAACCTTTGGGGTAATTGGTCTATACCTCCAAGTTATGAAAGATAAATCAGAATGCTGCCTTTTGTGTCCACAGAATAAATGGCTGAAATATAGATTTTTAGAAAAATAATGAACTGAGAGTATTCATGAAGACACAATCCTCCCCTTACACCAACCAACCAACAAGTCAACAAAATAAAGAAAAATAAAGCTAGAAGCTCAAAGTAGAGGTTTTATTTGACAAAGACCCTTATGTCTATAAGGTTGCTTCAGTAGCTAGCAAGGGCAATGGGAAGCATCCAATAATGTTGATAAAAATGACTGACATTTATTGACCTCTGAGAAAAGGCTTGACATAGTCTTTGCTAACTGTATAGACTGTACTGATTATACAGTTTAATTGACCTCTATATGTTGTATATGTGGTCAGTTAAATAACAGACAGTAGTAATGTCACTGTTTCTTGTGCTTGTCAGTCAACATCCAGAGAAAATTACACATTTGTGGGTGACAGTTTTAAAAGAACAAGCAACTGACTTTCTGGGAAAAAAAGGACAGGGCTGGGGAGAGGTCAGACATCATGGGATGCTATATTGAATATCTTGGGAAGGAAGCAAGTATATTCTGAACATCCACAATTCATGTGCCCAGATTTCAACCTGGCTCTTACTTAACCCAATAAGAGCAACTGATCCTGAAGTGACCACAGACTGCATCTACTTCAAATATCTTTGAGAAGTGCAAATCTTCCTGGTCGTTATATTTTGGAAAGTGTTACCTTGACACTGGCCCAAGCAACCACAGCTATTTTCTAAAAATGGCAAGTGTAGCTCTCTATAAGCCATTCCAGGCAAAATATATAACCTAGACTTTAGAAATATACCATAGAATCCCTTAGATTTTCTGGCTTATAGGCTGGGACTCTGAAGGGTTGAACACAAAAACTCATATTAATTTTCTTGATTCATTGGAAAAATTATCTCCTCGTGTTTAATGTATTTATAAAGGCACAGATTAGGACCATTTGTCTTGGCCCCACCTGTTGACATTGATCAATAAGCTGTTTTAGCACTCAATGACATAAAAGATTTACACTTTCTTTCCATTGGAAAACATTCCTTGAAATCCACAGAGTCATTTTAGGATCTGCTATAAAGACTCTTTTAATGCCATTTATAGAAACATAAAACCAAGCACTGAATATTTCTGGCATGAAACAACAATAATAGAAAAAAATGATTCTAATCCTGTCATTAACACTTTTAATTGTTCAGTTGGTTGGATTAACATCCCATTAGCATTGGCTGTTTTTAGAGTCTCAAAATGGATCCATGAATAACAGTAATAGCCATCGTCTCCTGAAGTCAAATATATATAGATTTAATTTCAAGGTTTTGGCAAGAGCAAACTTCAAAATAATTTGGTTGAGAATGTCTTAGATTCTACATTTGGCTATGTACATAAAGCACATATCTTAAGCATATATTTTATCAGTAAGTATATAACCAGTTCAACCATGGAACAGATATTATCCTGGATACTTTGGGGATACAATATGATACTTTTCCCTGAGGAAGTTACAGTAGAGCCAAGGTTGATGAGTTAGTAGGGGATAAAGTATTGGGTTGGCCATAAGGGTTATTCAAGTTTAAAAACTCAAACAAACTTTTTGGCCAACTAAATAGTATCATTATGACAATAAAGCAAAACAAAACAACCTATGGAATAATGATAGCTATGAAACTAGGGTCTTGTTTGTCTTCTAAAATGACTCTAAAGGCTACTCTTAAAAAGGAATTCTAAAAATTGTTTGATGAGAGATGCATTGGATAAGCGGGGACATTCATGAGATCTCGATTTAAGACCATATTATATTGAATATCTAAGAACAAGATACTTCAGTTTTCTGTTTCACTTTTTCCATTCAAAAATAAAGATGTAAGAATATATCATCTAATTAGTGTGCTATTCATATGTCTTCAGATAATTGACTTACAATCATTGAAAGACAGGTTCTGGGTGTTAGGTAAAAACTCAGTGGTAAAGACTAGTGAACTATCTTTAAATATAATTAAATTACTTTTAGTTTTGGGATGACTCTATTTGTGAGTGTGTCTGTATGTGTGTTAATGCTAACACAAGCTGTATCAAAACATTATAGTAACTGACTTATTTGATTTCAACTTTCCACTAGGGATACCCCCATGTTAATGAATCAGAAGAATTTTGAAAGTACATATATCTTACTATGGGTAGGATAGTTAGTCCATTAAAGTAGAAAACATGTTTAAAGGGCTTTGAATAATATGAAAAGAAACCATAAAAGCATTTGTGATTTCTGTGTCATTAATTACCCCTAAGCCCTTCTTTATAATCTATGCTTAATAATATGCACCAGTCAATGAGTTAAGATACTCACAAAGCCAGTGAAACTGGCTAAGTCACATGCAGATTTTTTTCAGAGATATTTCACTGTTACCAAAAGTATTTGTCTACGTATAGTGTACAAGACTGAATGGTCCAGATGAAAAAGATGGACATATATTATTAGTTATACTTTATGGAGGAAATATTTTCCAGGGCAGCAACTCAGACTCTGCAGTAAACACCATAAATCAAAGGCTCTATAATGCTGTTGACAAACTGTCCTTAAGCCCTGTTGATAGGTTGGATATTGTAGGGTGGATTAATTTCTTGGGCTGGTGCTATATTTCAGTCATCCCTTTTCTATGTTTAAACAGACAAGCTCACGTAGTTCAACCAGGAGTGGGGCGGGAAGGGGGGCAGGAATATATTGTATTCTGTGGACTCAGCCCATGAAAAGATAGGAAATAGACAGCAGACCTTTCTTTTCAATGGAATGGCTTTCCTTGAACCTATGTGTGCATCCAATTAAATGAATTTCTGTTTGACCAAATACAAAATTTCTGGGAAATGGTGTTTCAATTAATGTAATTTTAAGCAAACTGATGTATAGACGGGGGTGTGTCTAGTCCGTGGAAAAACAGAGACTCATGCTACCAGATTAATAGCATTTACTATATTGCATTATCAAGATAATTTTTATATGAAAGGTAAGAACTCATTTTTTAAGGAAAGATTAATTTTCCCATTTGATATGGATGTGTGTTTTCTGATTTACTCATATACCCTGATGTTAGATTAGTTTTATCAAGTTTTTGAATCACTACTGTGCCTTTTCCATGTCTCAAGTTGATGCTGACGCAGAAAGTGGGGTCCAGTTCTCATCACTCAAAAGCCAGTGAGTAGGAAAGGTCGGTGAACAGGAAAGTCTGCTTTCTTCTGGACGCTGTCAGCTGGGGTTGGGGGAGAGGGTCGATGCCTGCTCAAAGGCCAGCTCCATCCATCCCCCCAGTGATCAGTGGGCAAGAGGTTTCATATGCAAAGGGAGGGGCCCTCATGCAGAAACAGCAGCGTCAGCTCTGAAGTCAAGGTGAAATCGGTCATCCGGTGGTCTTGATTCGTTTAAGCAGAGTTAGTCTTCAGTTCCAGGGTCGGTTTGTTCCCAGTTTCTTTGCGGCCAGTTCTCAGGGTTGTGGCAGCCGATAGGAGGGCTGCAGTTGGTCATCATGCAACCAATGTCCCCACCCGGTGGGGGATTCACTGTCTGTCAACAGATCAGAGGATGTGGCTCAGAATATGTCTATAGCCCTTGCTTTCTTTAATGACTGCATTGTTGTCATTTGGTATCCTTTGACTATTTTCCTTTGTTTCTGCTGTTCTCACTTCTCTGATTAAAATTATTCTTTGACTAAAGGTTTTTAACAGACAAAAGGTAGGCAGAGGACATGGGGGGTCAAGGACCACAGGGTCCTGCCCCCTTTCAACACCACATGGGCCCCTTCTCAGAAGATGCTGAACACAGTTAACACGTCAGGCTGAATTCACAAGAGAAGGAAAATAGAACACTTTGCTATTCTTTTTCAACTCACTTCCTATTATGGAATATTAAGGTCCAATAGAAGACATGATTGGGAAAAACAAGTTTTTTAAAAAAAACTGTAGTAGTCCTTGGTCCTGAAAACACATGTCCAAAAATTTTATGTCATTTTGGACAGAGATTTACAAAAGGCTGGGTTCTTAATAAAAATCCGACTGCTGTCCTATATGTCTAAGAAGAGAACGGTACCTGGCATTTCTTTTCATATTTTGAAAAAATTGAATCTATATCACTAATCATGCCCTACCCAATTGTTTGGAGAAAGATATTTCTCTGTGTTTTTTTTTTTTTTTTTTCCAAAATTGAAGTTTTTCCACTGGTGAAACATGCTCATGCATACACCCTTGTGAATTTTTTTTTTTTTTTTTTGCTTATACTCAATCTGTATTTGCCATGACAACTATCCTTAGCTTTTGAAGAATGGAATTGAGCCTGTTACTGTTCAAGTTCATTGTTGATGTTATATTATTCTGTGTACAAATTTTTGTTTTTTCTTCCATCTTTTCCTACTACACAGACATGTCTCTCCTCAAAAAAAAAAAAAATAAAATGCCAAGAACAATGTCATCTTCCAGATGATTATTATTGCAAAGTACTATGTAATGCTCAGTTCAGTCATTCAGTAGTGTCTGAATCTTTGTGACCCTATGGACCGCAGCATGCCAGGCTTCCCTGCCAATCACCAACTCCCAGAGCCTGCTCAAACTCATGTCATTTGCCTCAGTGATGCCATCCAACCATCTCATCCTCTGTCATCCCTTCTCCTCCCGCCTTCAATCTTCCCCAGCATCAGGGTCTTTTCCAATAAGTTGGTTCTTTGCATCAGGTGGCCAAAGTATTGGAGTTTCAGCTTCAGCATCAGTCCTTCCGATGAACACTCAGGACTGATTTTCTTTAGGACGGACTGGTTGGATCTCCTTGCAGTCTAAGGGACTCTCAAGAGTCTTCTCCAACACCACAGTTCAAAAGCATCAATTCTTCAGCTCTTAGCTTTCTTTATAGTCCAGCTCTCACATCCATACATGACTACTGGAAAAACCATAGCTTTGGCTAGATGGACCTTTGTTGGTAAAGTAATGTCTCTGCTTTTTAATATGCTATCTAGGTTGGTCATAGCTTTTCTTCCGAGGAGCAAGCATCTTTTAACATAAGCGTCTATGTAATGTAGCATATGCTTAATATGGTTTTCTATATCACAATCAAGCATTATTATTAGGAAGCCTAAGAGGAATATCATAAAAATCAATTTGAAGAAAAAAGTTTCTAATTCAGGGCATGATTGTTGGCAAATATAGAATTATTTAAATATCTCTTTTCTTACAGATTATATTTTACTTTTAGGACACAAATTTAAAAAGTATCTGGCAGGCAAGATTATATGTGAGTGAATAGGAAGACATTTAGACCTCTGTCTCTGGGATCTACTTCAAATTTTGTATGATAGCATTTCTGCTTAGGCAAATTCTTAAGAGTCTTAAAACACAAAGGAAAAAAAATTAAGTTCAGACTTGCAAAATGGTAAAAGAAGTCTATATTTTCTTTTAGTACCATTTCAGTGTTTTCTTAGATTTACAGTATAGAAAGTATAATGTACTGTCTTACACAGATTTCACTAGAGCAATCGACTCCTGTTTTCAAAGATTTGTTGTAAAATAATGTCTTGAAATTTATTCTGGCTGGTAAAAATGATTTCTAATTCAAGTTCATTGATTTTGAATCAAAACCTAACAGCTTGCCGCTGAGGATGTGTTCTAATAGTGAGAATTTATAGATACAGTCCACCCCTGAGTAAGGCAGCGTTCATGGTGTCAGCTCCCCATGCAGGTGGGGTCCAGGCATGATCAAGTCTGCCCTTGAGAATATGGCTTATCCACAGCCACAGTTCCCCATCCACAGATTCGACCAGCTTCGGCTCCTGTAATTCCATAGTACTTACTCTTGGAAACACTCCTTGCATAAGTGGACCCACGCAGTTCAGACCCATACTGTTCAAGGGCCATTTGTGTTTATTCTAATACTAGAAATATTTTATTCCCGACTTGTAGGAGTACACAGTTTCCTGAAGACTGGAAGCAAATACAACCTCAATTAAAATGTAGTGTGTCATATTATAGACATAAAAGCAAAATTCGTTGAAAAAAGGATAGGATGTGACTAACTGACAGGAGTGTTAGGGAGAGCCTCAGAAAATGGGAAGTATAGATGGAATCAGCCGACATCAGTGGGAATTCAAATCACATCAGCAGGTGTCTTAGGAGGAAGGGGAGCTTGAAACTCTGTGGCCTATTCCTGGAATAAAAGCTAGCTTGACATTTTTATTTATTTATTTATTTTTTATTTTTATTTTTTTAATTTTATTTATTTATTTATTTTTATTAGTTGGAGGCTAATTACTTCACAACATTTCAGTGGGTTTTGTCATACATTGATATGAATCAGCCATAGAGTTACACGTATTCCCAATCCCGATCCCCCTCCCACCTCCCTCTCCACCCGATTCCTCTGGGTCTTCCCAGTGCACCAGGCCCGAGCACTTGTCTCGTGCATCCCACCTGGGCTGGTGATCTGTTTCACCATAGATAATATACATGCTGTTCTTTCGAAACATCCCACCCTCACCTTCTCCCACAGAGTTCAAAAGTCTGTTCTGTATTTCTGTGTCTCTTTTTCTGTTTTGCATATAGGGTTATCGTTACCATCTTTCTAGATTCCATATACATGTGTTAGTATGCTGTAATGTTCTTTATCTTTCTGGCTTACTTCACTCTGTATAATGGGCTCCAGTTTCATCCATCTCATTAGGACTGATTCAAATGAATTCTTTTTAACGGCTGAGTAATATTCCATGGTGTATATGTACCACAGCTTCCTTATACATTCATCTGCTGATGGGCATCTAGGTTGCTTCCATGTCCTGGCTATTATAAACAGTGCTGCGATGAACATTGGGGTGCACGTGTCTCTTTCAGATCTGGTTTCCTCAGTGTGTATGCCCAGAAGTGGGATTGCTGGGTCATATGGCAGTTCTATTTCCAGTTTTTTAAGGAATCTCCACACTGTTTTCCATAGTGGCTGTACTAGTTTGCATTCCCACCAACAGTGTAAGAGGGTTCCCTTTTCTCTACACCCTCTCCAGCATTTATTGCTTGTAGACTTTTGGATAGCAGCCATCCTGACTGGCATGTAATGATACCTCATTGTGGTTTTGATTTGCATTTCTCTAATAATGAGTGATGTTGAGCATCTTTTCATGTGTTTGTTAGCCATCTGTATGTCTTCTTTGGAGAAATGTCTCTTTAGTTCTTTGGCCCATTTTTTGATTGGCTCATTTATTTTTCTGGAATTGAGCTGCAGGAGTTGCTTGTATATTTTTGAGATTAATCCTTTGTCTGTTTCTTCATTTGCTATTATTTTCTCCCAATCTGAGGGCTGTCTTTTCACCTTACTTATAGTTTCCTTTGTAGTGCAAATAGCTTGACATTTTTAAAATAATAGGGAATGATCCTGTAACTAGGGGGCATGTCAGTTGTGTGGGGGGTGGGTCTTGAGAGCGCATCACAGTTGTGCCTAGTCTTATTGACTGTGAAAGGGGTCTTTTTCGGAAAACATCATTTACGGTGACGTGTGTTATGTGGCAAACTGCTGTCTGTTTGACCCCAACAAAGCTCTTCTTGCACTGCGTCAAGTTATATCACCTCGGATGGTGCTGCTCAGCAGCAAAGCCACGATTCAGACTCAGAGATTTCGATTTATTTACAAAATGAATTATTTGAACAACATCATGCTAACATAGCGTAGATGACATGTGATGTGTGTAGTGTAACCATCTGGGTTTTTGTGTGCTTGGGGGTGATACTAAGGCAGTTAAGACACTAAGCTTTCTCTCCATTTATTCTAAGAGAGTTTCTTAAACTTCATGCTGCAGAATGACTCTATTTAAGGCCACAGCCTGAATCTCAAGTTCATGGAATTTCTCCCCAGGAAATATGGGGCAAGTCCTGTGACTCTGCGTTTTAATCCACTCTGCCAATCTAACCCATGAACCAGAGGTTCCACAGCTCATGTTTTGAGAAATAATTTTAAAATTATTTAAAACATTTTAAATAGTTTTCAAACTTCAAAAATATAAATGTTTGTATTAATTGAGATAAATCCCATGAGAACTTTTCTGAAACTGCTGTCTAGTGTTTGAGTAGGCATATTCTTTGACAGGAGCATAATTTTAACTCTTAAAAAATTCTGAGAATGAAGAAATACTTCTCCCCCCGCTTTTTTTAAAGATCTCCTGGTTCCAAACCACCTTCCCTAACCCAAACTAATCTCACTTTGCAAGCTTTATTCCTTCAGGGTTGTAGAATATTGATCAGTCAACCCCATACAATGGTCTTGTTAATTATAGATAGATTATAGATGATTATAGATCTAAGGATTATAAGTGACTATGATTTAATCTGCTTTCAGAGTTATAGATATCCCAAACTTGATTTCGGCTTGCCTAGGTTTTATTTTCTCATAATTTTTTTTTTTAACAAAGCTTAGATTTGCCATGATAGTTACAGGTATATTGAATCTAGGATTGTCTAGAAAAACCCCATTCCTGTGGTCACTTTGGCCAGAGAACTATACACATTCACCTAATATTTCAAAGTCCCTAAAGAAGCAGTTCTCTAATACCTGCTAAACCTTGGAATTGCACATCTGTTGCTTGCATGTTGATATTGCAGGTGATATTTTGGTTCTTCCTATCATGAGCTTGCACAAGTGAGAAAATAAAATCATAAAAATACAAAATGATGATGCAGGTACATTTGCTTTCTTTCTGGCATTTTTAGAAAAGTTAATAGCTTCCATTATCACCAAAGTGCAGACAACCTCAATTACGTGACAGTGGATTTATCAAATTAGTGGCTGGCCCTGTAATTCTTGAGTTTGAAAAATGACATACTGAGTGTCGTGGTCAGGTAGAATTTCTCAAAGTAAAAAATGGATGGGAATTAAAAAGTGGATATTTTTAGCAAACAGATAAATGAGCTCTGTGGTTTCATCCCACATATTCTAGTAGTCAACTAAGCAGAGAGGTGTTTAAACATAAACTCACTTGTTTTTACTTTTTTTCTTATTCAAAGATAATGACATACGAAATATTTCAAAAAGACCATATGGGCAATATTTTGAATTGCATATTTCTTCCAGTTGAACAGTAAGTAAGCTATGTGACATGTGTTAAGACAGTGAAATTATTTATGCAGAAAAGCTAAGGCTAGGAGTCATTCAGTTATGTGTTCATTCAGTCAAGGTTAAACAAGTGTTTTCTATTGAGACTTCCCTGGTGGCTCAGATGGTAAAAGCATCTGCCTACAATGCAGGAGACCTGGGTTCGATCCCTGGGTTGGGAAGATTCCCCTGGAGAAGGAAATGGCAACCCCCTCCAGTATTCTTGCCTGGAAAATCCCATGGACAGAGACTCCTGGTACGCTACAGTCCATGGGGTCCTGAAGAGTTGGACACAACTGAGCGACTTCACTTTTCTATGTATAAGATGCTGTCTCAGCAGGGGGTGATGCAAACGAATAAAACATGATCCCAAGCCATGGTGGAGATATGCACTTGGGAATAACCAAAGGCATCAAATCTAGCCGTGGTGCGAGGGGGCAGTCTGTTCAGGAGATCCTGAGCAGTGGGTCTGTACTGAGTGCCTCATAGAATGTACTGGGAGCTGTCCAGCCTCATGGCAAGGAGAGGCTGCCCCAGGCACTCTTGGCATACCGGCAATTCAAGAAATTGCAGTCGGATGCATCAAAGACTTTCAAAGAAATGCAAGCAATTCTGTGTTGCTGAAGCTTAAAATATCAGGAAAGACACACAGGGAGACTGTATTTGCTTACAGTGGCTTCCTTGTAAAAAAGCTAGCATATACATTTCCTTGATGGGAATGTGAGTTAAAAACAAGTTGTAGATGTATAGGGAAGACAGAGCCGTGCCTGCATTTCTGAATTTCCTTGTGGAGCTTGTAGAGATCTGAGGTCAGCCGAGTGATTGTCACTCTGGAATTGTTTAGGTAACCGAGAGGAGCTCATTCACGAACTTCAAGTTCAATTACTGCCATCTATTTTATCACTCAATCAAATTCCCCATTTGGCAGAAAGTTTCAACTTGCCCCTTTCCAGCTGTCCTGTTGCAAAGACTAGATCTGAGGTCCCCAACCTCCAGGATCTAATGCCCGATGAGCTGAGGTGGAGCTGAGTGATAATAACATGAAGCCAGTCCCCGGGGCCAAGGAGGCTGGGGGCCGCTGGGCTAGATGGCAGTGTTTATAGGTAGATGCCTGCATATGTGTTTCTTTCTCTCTCATCCTTTCCTCGGGGTGTTTTTGAAACCCCAAATTGTCTAAGGACCCTGAAGCTGTCTCTTAAAGAGATCACTCCCAATTCTGAATAGTGAATCAAGGCCAAAATAGAGATCTCTTTCCAGAGCGATCTCTGTGAAGTCACGCCTCTCTGCTGTTCCACGCAGGGCGGCCCCTGGCAAGACCAGCAGGGATGCTCACACAGTGCTGCAAAACGGGGGATCTTTAGGTCCCCACGTTCATCCCGTCCTTGTATTCCTGAGCACTGTGCCAGCCAAAGTGGAGGGGCTCAGAGAAGCTTCCAGTCTCAGCTCTAAGCTGTGCCCAGACCCATGCTTTCAAACCCAGCCACGTGCTGAACTGAGACCAGCCGTCATCAGAAGTAAACACGACCCTTCAACAGATTCAAGGGTAGTCATTTTCTGTTGCTAGGCTTATGTAAGAAACTGTATAAACACTGCACTTTCTTATGCGAAATGAATTGTGAAGTGACTGAGAAGTTATGTCTTTGAGACTTGAATAAGCAGCCATGATGTAAATTCACATTATCTCCCCCAGACACCTGACAATAATTACCTCCTTGATAAATTTGACCAGAGAAAATTGTTCTCTTATCTAGAATGTAAGCAACAGATAAAGAATTGAATGCATTTAAATGGAGGATTTATTCTTTAGCATTCTAGTACTTTGACCACGGAAGTGCCCATGGCACGTGACAAATCCGTGGCCTCAAAACAGAGAAGCCAGTATTAGTGATTCTTTAAAGAATGTGATGTGTGCTGTGCTGAGATGCCTCAGTCCTGTCCGACTCTTTGCGACCCTGTGGACTGTAGGCGACTAGGTCCCTCTGTCCATGGGCTTTCTCCAGGCAAGGATACTGGAGTGGGTTGCCATGCCTGCTTCTAGGGCATCGACCCAGGGATCAAACCCATGTCTTTTATGTCTCCTGCATTGGCAGGGTTTGTTTTTTTTTTTTTTTTTTTTTCACCACTAGCACTACCTAGGAAGCCCCACAGACAGTTTTAAAAACTTGTACCTTTTTCACTATGATGGTATAGCATAGGTTGATGGCATTTGTATTTATTTAAAATTTTTGCTTATTTACTTATAATATTTAATAGGTATGTGTTAAGTACCTAATACTATAAGAAAATGTGCTGAACAGAGAAATAATTTGAAAAGATGAGTCATATATGGCCCCTTCCTCCAAAATATGCAGCTAAGGAAGAGAAACAAGATGACTTTCAAATAACTCAAAGTAAATGAATAGAAGCTGAAAGGGAGTTCAAGGTTGTATATGAGGATTCCAAGGATGAAAAGGTCACATTAGAGGCACTTGGTCTTGTAAAATGAGCACGACTTTGGGAGCAGAGAAGCCAGTTCTCCTGCTTATGCACTGTTCATATTTGTGACCTGAAGCCTCTGTTTTCTCACACATAACACAAGAATCCTGACATAACAACACTCACAAGGGGCTCAACACAACCTGCGGATGTTAGTCTTCTTATTTCGGGAATGGTAAAGAGAAAGAGGATTATTTCTGAGATAAAAATCACATCTCTGAGTGATTGCTCTAAACTAAGCAATAATTGAATAAGCATTTATTCAATTTAAAGTTTCACCGGAGACCGTGAGGTCGGCCATGAATGTCGTTTGGCATATGGCTGAAAGAATGTAATCAAAATTCAGGCAGAGAAGAATCAATAAACCTTACCAAACTTCCACATCCTGTCTTTCCTTTTCTTCCTTCTTCCTCTCCCTTGTTCCTCTCCACCACTGATTTCTCTCTCTCTCTCTTCCAACTCCTTGTGGTGAGAATTCAGCATTGCCGTGATGATACTCCAAACAAACACTGATCTGGGGAAGGCATTTGTTGCCTGCACTGTGGTGATGAACACAAGGAACCGTTGATGGATAACAGCTGCTAACCCCCAGAGCCAAGTCCTCTTCTGAATATTCACCAGCTCCGGGAATCATCAAAGTGTGGGTCTCGAGATTAAAATGCTGAACACTTAGAAGGGATTTAGCAACTGCTTTTTGTTTTCCATTCCAGAAAATTTTTTATCGGATAACAGGTTTTGGAAGAATGTAACATTCATGCTTTCTCTTTCATTGGAAAAATGACATAAACTTTAGGGATGGAAGTATTCCCCAGTTTCCTGTACCAACTGTTCCATTTTAGATGATTTTTTAATTTTATGTAGTATTCATTTTATCAGCATAAGATGTTGAGATCTCAAAAAGATTAAAATTTAGAATTTCTCAAAGTGACAAGTATCACTCCCAAATGTAAATATTTGATTTTGAAATAATACTTCTAAAATATGAGGTATACATTTTGTCTCTCATTTCCAAGTTTACATAAAACTGATTATTATAAAATACCATTTTGAACCATGTAAATGGTTAATAAATATCACTTTTAAGGTGTAAAGATTTTTATTTTCTCACACATAAATCACTAGTTCTTCCAGATTTTGTGCATGTTTGGCAGGAAGCCTCAGTTAATAGGTAAGGTTAGTGAACACTCCAACATCATGAAACAATTGCAGATTTCTAGTACATTGAGGGGAGTACCAGATTCAAACACTGGGGATGGGAGAGTAGAAACTTTTTTCTAAACTTCTAAATTTAGAAGAAACATAACTAATAGAAGGATAACTGTATGTGTAGCTTTAAAATATGTATCATCTTTGTTTTAAAGTCTGTTTTGTCTGATGTAAGTATAGTTGCTTCTGTTCTCTTTGGATTTTCAACGTGCATGAACTATCAAGGAAATCTTTTTTCTTTCTTGCACTTAAGGTCTATGTGAAGCTAAAGTGAGTGAGTCCCAAAAATAAAAAAATAAAAAAATAAAGTGAGTGAGTCCCTAAAGCTGAAGTGAGTCACTTTTTAGCACAGAAGGCGGTTTTGTTTTGTTCATTTGTTCTTTTTTTCTATTCAGCCACTCTATGTCTTTTGACTAGAGAATATAGTCCATTTACATCTAAAGTAATTCTTGGTAGAAATGCACTTACTTTTGCCATTTCATTTATTGTTTCCCAGTTGTTTGCTAGTTTCTTTGTTCCTCTCTTGTTCTTCCTTTGTGATTTGATGATTTTCTGTAATGATACGCTCACCCTTTTCTCATTGTTGGTGTGTCTACTATAGATTTTTGCCTTCTGATTACCACAAAGATCATAGAAAAAATGTTTATAGGTTTCTATGTTTAATAAATACTGTCCTCTGCTTTTATTAGACATGTGAATGAAGACTCTAAAACTTTAAGCTGCTGAATGGAACAGAGTATTTGATATTATGTTTCCTTTCTATCCTATCAGGACTCTCAAAAATAGCATAGGTATTGATTTTTCATGTGTCCTTATATTGCTTGCTACATTTTTTGGCATATTACATTTGTATGGTCTCATATAACTGATACTATCTGGAGTCAGTCATAGTTTCAAATTCCAAACTTTGCCCCTTATTTGTTCTATCATCTTAAACAAATTATGTAGTTACGACTCCATTTTTTTTCACCTATGAAATGTACTTCCCTTACGTGATTATTGTGAGAAATAACTCTGTTAATATATGTAGACTCCTTAGAACATACCAAGCACAAAGTAAAGGTTAAATAAACATTAACTGGGGCTTCCCAGGTGGTACTAGAGGAAAAGAATCCCCCTGCAATCCAGGAGATGCCCTGGGTTGGGAAAGTCCCCAGGAGAAGGAAATGGCAACCCACTCTAGTATTCTTGCCTGGGAAATTCCATGGACAGAGGAACCTGGCAGGCTACAATCTATTCAGTTGCAAAGAGTCAAATATGACTGAGCATGCATGTAAACATTAACTCTTATTATTGTAGCGAGAAAATTGTAAGCAGCTCTTTTCCATGTGTTTTTCCTGAATTCCCGTAAGTTTCTGACAGAGCAGAGTTCACACAGCATACCCACAAGCAAGAGTTATTGGGTATATGACGTGGAGGAAGAGTCTGTGTTAACAAATACATTTGCTTTTTTTTTTCCCATTTATTTTTATTAGTTGGAGGCTAATTACTTTACAATATTGTAGCGGTTTTTGCCATACATTGACATGAATCAGCCATGGATTTCCATGTGTCCCCATCCTGAACGCCCCTCCCGCCTCCCTCCCCATCCCATCCCTCTGGGTCATCCCAGCGAACCCGTGCTCAGGGCTGGTACATTTGCTTTTTGAGTCTTACTGGGTCTCCATGGAGGCCATAAATGTTATTTGAAAACCTAGAAGGGTAGACACCATTTTGGAAGATGAGAAATGTACTTTTTGCCTACAGATAAATGGAAAACTATTAAACGTGTATGTTAGCTAATTTGGGATAAGGACGTTACAAGAACAGCAGAAGCTTTGCAACTACTTAGACTCATTTAAAATCCATTACTTGGCTTTTAATTAGGCAAAAAGAGAAGGGAGAATGAGACTCCATTGTTATTTAATTAAGATGGAATTTTGAAACTGGCAGTTCCAGAAAATCTTCATCTCCCAGAATGTTACATTTTGTCGCTTTAAAACCAATTATTTTCTAATATATTTTTTTCTAATTTTCTCAACATTTTCAGATGTTGAGAAGTATAGTAAAATCAACTTTGATGTTTGTGTTGACTAAGAAGAAAACGTTTTTATTATAACAGTGAGCCAAAATCACTAACTGGCATTTGGGAACTAGTGAACATTCATTATTAATAGAGTTAATATAATGATGAAATTGCACAGCTGCTTGATTTTGCAGGAAAACAATGAATATCAGGAATCCTACTAATCTCACGTAACATCATTTTTGTTCTGCATTAGTTTGAGAATATTGAGTCTTCTGCTTAATAACGAGATTTGTATTGAAGATAATTCAAAACAACATTTTCACATATGTGTACCTATTTTTACTTACCTTTGTTCAGTGTGTGTGTGTGTGTGTATGTGTGTGTGAATAGTGTGAAAGTCGCTCAGTCGTATCTGACTCTCTGCTGACCCCATGGACTATACAGCCCATGGTATTCTCCAGGCCAGAATACTGGAGTGGGTAGCCTTTCCCTTCTCCAGGGGATGCATCACTGAAAAAAATCTGTCGCGTGCTGCCCCTCTCTGCTTTTTTCTCTCTCTCTCTCACACACACTCACTCACTCACTCACATGTTTAAGAAATGACTCAGTCCTTTCTAAAATTTTTACCTAATCCACTTAATTCTCTCCATTTATTAGATGACTACTAATTTCATGTACTCAAAAGTTAATAGACTTTTATTTGACATGTCCAGGTTACAGTTATGGGAGAAGAGCACAAAGAAAGTCATCATGTAGCTGCTTGCTGTCAGGGAGCATTTGTATAATGATTCCCGTGATACCTTTTTTGTGTATCTGTTCCTGAGTTGATTTTAGTCAGGTGAAGCTGAGTCACTTCTTCTAATGTCAAGATGAGGGCTGAACTGATGAATTTTATTTCATTACACCTTGCCTCTTGTGATATATGGACAAAGTCCCCTCTTTCTGGTTCATTTTGTAGTAAATCTTTGCTATTGAATTATAACATACATAAATAGAATGCACAGATTTTAAATTACAGCTTGATGAATTTTACAAAGTAATCAAACTGTTTAAAATCAAAATGTCGTATTAATTGTCAACAAACCCAAAGTACATTTTCATTATTGACAACTTAAACTATTCCCTGGGACTCCCTCCCTCACCAAAGAAAAGTAACTATTATCTTGATTTCTGTATTAGGTATCCATTTGTTCTATTTTTGAACTGAGTATAAATGGCATCATAACAGTGCATACACTTCTGTGTCCGGATTCTTTATATCAGCATTGTGTGTCTCTGAAATGTTGCTGTGTATAGTTCATAATTCTCACTTTTGAAGGAGAATTTGTTCATAATTCTCATCTTTGTGTTGTCTGAACACTACTGCAATGCATCCATCTTATAATAGATGGATATTGTGTTTATAGTTTGGGGCTCTTATAAATAATGTTGCTGCAGATATATTTAGACATCTTTTTATGTACATTTTTGTGTTATAAAAATAAAGAAGGAATTACTGGGTCTTTAGAGCACGAACTTGTTCACACTGACTGTTGTTGTTCAGTTGCCCAGTCATGTCCGACTCTGTGACTCCACGGACGGCCGCACGCCAGGCCTCCGTGTCCCTCACCACCTCCCCAAGTTTGCCCAAGTTCATTTGTGTCGTATTGGTGATGCCATCCAGCCATCTCATCCTCTGACGCCCTCTTCTTCTTCTGCCCTCAATCTTTCCCAGCATCGGGGACTTTCTTTGAGTGGCTGTACCAATTTACATTCCCAGTAGAAGTAGATGAAAATCATAGTTGTTCCTTAACCTTGGCAACATTATACCTTGTCAGCTTGTACAATTATGGTCTAATTATTTAGTTTCTATTTTTCTGAAAACTAATAATGTGCATCTTATGCTTATTGGCATCTTGTTTGGTGTTCTATTCACTTTTTGTGAAGTGCCTGTTCAGTATGTTTGCCTTTCCTAAGACATTGAGTTATTATTTTTAAATAATTTGAAAGAAGTATTTCTGTGTAATCCATATATTACATACCCTTATCTTACTTATATATTTAGACATGTACTATGGATTTCATGTTTACTTTTAATGTTGTACTTTAACAAAGGCCTCCCTGGCGGCTCAGGTGGTAAAGAATCTGTCTGCAGAGCAAGAGACCTGAGTTTGATCCCTGGGTTGGGAAGATCCTTGGAGAAGGGAATGGCAACCCACTCCAGTATTCTGGCCTGGAGAATCCCATGGAGAGAGGAGCCTGGTGGGCTACAGTCCTGGCATCACAGAGAGTCAGACACCAGTTAGCGACTAAAAAGCAACAATTTACTCTACTCAAGAGGATAGAGAAAGGAAAGAGGAAAACATAGAAAAACTCAACAGAAACTTAGAGCAACATTCGAGAACAAAAATTAGGACACAAGAATTTAAGAACTTAACTGATGGGTTTGCAATGCATTGGGCAGAGAAGATGATAGAATTTCTGAACTGGAGAGCCAGTCAATATAAAATGTACAACTTGAAGCACAGAGAAAAAGTGGAAGGAAAAAGCCTAAAGGCACGTAAGTGCAGGACATGTTCAAAATGTGTTACTGATTTGTAACTGAAGTCTCAGGATGAGATAAGGGAGATAAGGAAGAGATAAGTAGTGTTTGAGGGAAAAAAAATGGCTAAAATATATTAGTAGTAGTTGTATTTTACATTGTTTGTTAAAGCTCAGTAACAAAAGAGTGTGAAGTTAGGAGTGACGGCGTTGTTCAGTAAGGTAAGAAAGTCTCTGATCTGGAACATCTCGATAGCTCTATTAGAGATGAGGTGAATTTGAGTTCTGTGCCTTTAAAATTTATAAACTGGGGAAAAAATATTTGTAATCAGAAAAATTTTCAACTGAATGGGATCTCAAGAATGATTCAGCCCAAGCTCCTTCACTTCATTTATGACGTCTGAAAAGGGATTAAAAGGCTTGCCCAGGGTGGCTTGAGAGCAGATAATTCTTTAATTTTCCCATCTCATTCTTTTTATGGACCCATTGTCACTGAGTCTGCCTACCCAAATGACCTAATTAGTGGGGGGAAGGGGGAGTGAATATTTTCTTTTCTACTTTGTAGAGTATGCAGTTAGGCACTCAAATAAGCAAGAGGATACACTGGAAATCCGTTTCCTGGTTGTTCTGGTTTATCTAAACGGAGCTAAGGAATCGTTATTACAGAATGATCCGTTGGCTATTAAAATCTCCAGCTTTGTTCTCATTCTGTTTGAAATGCGCCCTCTTATCAAGTTTCCTGATCCTGTCCATCTCTTAAAAGTCCCACCTCATGTCTCCTGCTGGCTGTGTGTTAAGTCTCAGTCTCAATTCCCAAGCCTTTATTTGCTATTGTGATGTCAGCTGTCACCTCAAAGTCAGAAAATGCAAATTCTAGCTGTCTACCCCTTGACAAGCCATACAACTTGGGTAAATCTCTGAATCTCAGTTTCCTAATGTGTAAACTAAGAGTAACAATTAGCATCAACCTAATTAAATTTCACCCTGTTTATACCATTCTGTGTTTCTCAAATATTTTACCGTAAGCATTTGTCGCTTTTTCAGTTACAGAACTTTAATTTGTGAATAAGTAAATAGTTCTCACCTTAGGCAGGTGTTGAGGCAATTAAATCAAACAGAGTTATAAAGTAAAACACTAAGAACAGGGAACAGTAAGTATAGCCTGTGAGACAAATGCAGTCTGCCATCTATTTTGGTAAATGCAGTTTACTGGAATACAGCCATGTCCATTTGTTTACATATTAAATAAAGCAGTTTCCTACTACAAAGGCAGCTATAGTTGAATAATTGCAACTGAGGCAGTGTAATCCATAAAGCCAAATATATTTACCATTTAGACCTTTACAGAAAAACTTTGCTGTCCTAACTTAGAACATTGCTTGGCATAACAGTACATGTTCCTTATTCTGGTAAATTAACTCTTTTTCTAAAACAACCCAGAATCCAGAGTTTATAATTTCTCGGAATTCTTACTAATAATTTTGATTGTTATTCAGGAAAGTCACTATGTACACAGGCATTTTTTTTTATGGATTCCACATTAAAAGAGCATTTTTGCAAAATGCCAAATTTGCTGGTATGCTTGCTGTGGGCTTCCCATGGGACTCAGCTGGTAAAGAATCTGCCAGGAAAAAATGTGAGAGACCTGGGTTCGATCCCTGGGTTGAGAAGATCCCCTGGAGAAGGGAGCTGGCTACCCACTCCAGTATTCTGGCCTGAAGAATTCCATGGACTCTACAGTCCATGGGGTTGCAAAGAGTTGGACACGAAGGAGTGACTTTCACTTCACTTCTTTTGCTGTGGGTGAAAACAAATTTCTGCTATAATATTTTGATATACTATATAAATATATATACTATTTAAAGAATAGTAATTTTGCACAGCTGGAATAAATGTATTTTCAATATGAGCTCATGATTTATTGAACTGGTTGATAGTTACCTAGACTATTTTGAGCTACTGGATGTCACGTGGATTTCTTTTGGACTACCTTTCTAAAATCAAGATTTACTTGTATTAAATAAGGTATTAAAAAAGAAACTGTCTGCTTATTAAACACAGCCCTTTGATTTTCATTTTTAACAGTTAATATAAGGGACTGAAGAGGGAATACAATATATATATATATGCATGTAAATGCACACACACAATATATGCATAAGTAATTGCTATTCACAGCAATAAAGAAGCCTATTTCTTCGTACTTAGAATTAGCATTATTTATAAAGGAGGAATTTGGAGATAACCGGACAAAACTTGTCTAACCAGAGAACTCCAGAAATCTGTGGCTTCTTCCTGATGCTATTCCTGGCAACACCCTTTTAAAACTGTTCCCATGAAATGTTGGATCATAACCATTTATGGAACCATCAGAAGCATTATTGTGGTAACAGTGAACACCAGTCCTAAGTGGCAAAGTGAGTCATCAGATATCTGTATTTACATGCTAAGGGAGCATGTCTTAGTTTTTATGTCCAAATTCAAGGCTGTAATTATCTTATATGAGTTACCATTATATCCAGGCAGAACATTCTGTACATAATAAATAATTCCCTGTTGAAGAGCAATTAAATAATTTACATTGTGTCATAAGGAAATCTGTCTACATGAGGAGGAATTTCAATAACTGTAGAAGTCCATAATAATTCTGATGTGATCAAAATGTCAGTATAATGGGAAATATGAAAGCTATAACAGAAGTCTTGTTGCTTGACAATATAATTACACAAATTAAGAAGCAAACAATAACAGTAGGGGGGAAAGCTCTGAGAAATAATACATAGAAAATAATCAGAACTTGGTGATTAATTCAAAGTCGGGTGATGATTAAAAAAAGAATTCAAGAAAGCCCTCATTCCCAGTATGTATTGGAAAAAATATTTAATAGTCTGCAATAGAGGATCATTGATCATTTGAAAATTATGGTGCTCCAAGATAAATTCAGGTTCAATGAAGAAAAAAAGAGTATGTCCATATGATCTTAGAATTTGGAAGGACGATCTCTACAATATAGAAACAATTTAATGTCTGTTGATGGATGGATGAACAAAGACAATATGATATATACTGTGAGATACTATTTGGCCATGAAAAAGGACTTTTTTTTTCCATCTGGGACAACATGGATGAACCTGGCGAATGTTACACTATATAAAACAAACCAGACATAGGGAGAGAAATACCGTATTATCTCACTTATATGTGAAATCTAAAAATTTAAACTCACAGAAGCAGAGGAGAGAACTGTTATCCACGGTTGATGGGTGGTTGTCTGGGGCTGGAGGGTGGGAGACATGAGGGCATGTTTGTCAAAAGGTGTACACATCTTCACTTGCAGATGGGTAAGTTCTAGAGACCAAATTTAACTCATTTTGTTGTTCAGTCACTAAGTCACGTCCGACTCTTTGTGACCCCATGGGCTGCAGCACGCCAGCCTTCCCTGTCCTTCACTGTCTCCCTGAGTTTGTGCAAACTCATGTCCTTTGAATTGGTGAGGCCATCCAACTGTCTCACTCTCTGTCCCCCCTTCTCATCTTGCCTTCAATTTTTCCCATCATCAGGGTCTTTCCCAATGAATCAGCTCTTCCCATCTGGTGGCAAAATTATTGGCTAGGGATTATAAATAGTTATGTGAGGTGATGAGTGTGTCAATTAGCTGGGCTGAAGAGGAGACTGAGCCCCATTGAAGCTTCTATATGAGGTCTGGTACCAGGACACAAAGATCTGTCTTGTGGTGCTTGAGACAAGCCTCCTCTGTAAGTTCCCAGCTTCTTAAACAAACCACCTGCTAGACTGGAGTGGCTGCCTCTTTTTTCTGTCTCTCCTTTTCCTCTGCTTCTGGGGGCCAGTTTCAGGTTTCACCTGGGAAGCTCTGGGGGATGGAAACCAGCATGAAGTCGACTCTAAGCTTTATATACTGCCTTTTTTGGGCTTCTCCAGCAGCTCAGTGGTAAGGAACCTGCCTGCCAATGCAGGAGACGCAGGTTCAAACCCTGGGTCAGGACGATCCCCTGGAGGAGGGCGTGGCAACCCACTCTAAGCTGCTCAGTCGTGTCCAACTCATTGTGACCCCACAGAAGCCCGTACTCTTCTTGCCCAGAGAACCCCATGCACAGAGAAGCCTAGCAGGCTGTGGTCCATAGGGTCGCAAAGAGTCAGGCGTGACAGGGCCATTAAACAACAGCAATGACAACTTCCCTTTTGAGTTATTGACCCCAACCCTTTTTCATCTTGAAGATGCAGCGGGGGTTGTTGTCTGGCTCATGTTTTGAGAAAACCGCAGAGATCACTGAGAATAGATTGGGCTTCTGAGCAGATAGAGGGGGCCCTATAAAGGGACTTTGGGGTGATGGGGAACAAATCATGATGGTTGGACCAGGTGGGAGCCTTGAGGTGGTTAGAAGAGGTCACAGTCTGGAAATACTTTGAAAGAGAGGCTGACCAACTGGGTCGGATGGGTGGGAAAGGAAAGGAGTCTTCAGTGACAGCAGAGACTGTGATCTTCCTAGTAGGTATTGCTTTGTACAAATAGGGCTTGTGGGAAAGATTGGGATTGTTTCTTTATATAATATACAGTATGTGTGGGTTTTATAATATACAGTATGTTTGGGCTCCCCCAGTGACTCAGACAGTTTAATAAAGTATCTGCCTGCAATGCAGGAGACCTGGGTTTGATTTCTAGGTTGGGAAGATCCCCTGGAGAAGGGCAAACCACTCCAGTGTTCTTGCGTGGAGAATATCCATGGACAGAGGAGCCGGGTGGGCTACAGTCCATGGGGCTGGACATGACTGAGCAGCTAAACACAGCACACAGGCTCCCCTGGTGGCTCAGACAGTAAAGAACCTGCCTGCAGTGCAGGAGTTCGGGGTTTGATCTCTGGGTCGGGAAGATCCCCTAGAGAAGGGAATGGCTACCCGCTCCAGTATTCTTGACTGGAGAATTCCGTGGACAGAGGAGCCTGGAAGGCTACAGTCCATGGGGTCACAAAGAGTTGGACCTAACTAATTGATTAACACTTTCACTTCACATACAGAATGTATACTTTTGTTTATAGCTTGCTATATTTTGCTGCCATTTTGGTCATGAAGTTAAAAAATAATCAGGTGTAGTTGTAGATTGATTATTGTTTATGCAATTACAGTGTGTGTGTGTAAGAGAAAGACAGACAAGTCATAGGTTGGATGGAAATAGAGAAATTAGATCCAACAGGGAGAAACTCAATGGTATTGATGGTGTCAGTAAAGTTCTGGTTATTCAATTGACTGGTAGATTTGCCTTGTTCACTATATTATGTTTTTATATTTTATTATCTTAAAACACACATATGTTGCATGTACCACTTTAGTTATAAAATAATACAGAATTAAAAAAATAGAATTGGGCATGCTGTATCATGGTATTCTATTTCTCATCCAAAACTCCAGTGCCACGCATTACCGAGATCTTCTGATAAGGTGTATTTACCAGTGAATCAGTAAAACTGGATCACCTTCAACAATCTGCAAATTCTTGAGAACCTGGCCTCTCAGTCTTGAATATGCATGTCCTAATCTATCCTGCTTCTTGTGGAAAAGTCTTTTTATTTTCTCCTTTGGTGAGTTGGACAGAACTGAGTGACTCACTCACACACACACAGGAGTGGCGACAGACTTGTCTCACGGGTTAAACGCTGGAGACGTTTTTGCTGTGCTACGGACGATAAGCCAGGAAGGAGAGCACACCTTGACACTGTCTGGAAAAACACACTAAACAAAAAAAGAAAAAAAAATAGGAGGCATTTCTTCTCCTCCATATGCATGGGCAAGAACTTCCCTGGTGGCTCAGTGGTAAAGAATCTACCTGCAGTGGAGGAGATGCAAGAGACACAGTTTCAATCCCTGGGTCAGAAAGATCCCCTGGAGTAGGAATTGGCAACCCACTCCCGTATTCTTGCCTGGAAAACTGCATGTACAGGGGAACCTGGTGGGCCACAGTCCATGGGGTCACGAAGAGTCGGACAGAACTGAGCGCACACACACACAGTATGCATAGACACTTTGTAATGTCCCTGGATGAAAGTATTCTTTCTTTCTCTCTTGATTTAAGCAAATTCTTGCTAAAAGAGATGACAAAACCCACTGAAATGTTGTGAAGTAATCAGCCTCCAACTAATAAAAAAATTAAAAAAAAAAAAAAAAGTTTCATGGATTAAAAAAAAAAAAAGAGAAGTCAGGCTTCAAAGAGAGAACAGCAAAGTAGATATGCAAGTCCTGCTAAACTTTGGATCCATCCAACCTTGAAGCCTGCTCTATCTTTAGATCATTCAGGTCTGAGCAAAATTTCGTCTGATTTTTAAAGTTAGTTTAGAATACCCATACCTACAATATAAAGAACTCTAGAGGAAAAAAAAAAAAAGAACTCTGATGCAGCATTTAAGAACAATTGTCCCTGACAAGCAAAGGCATAAAGAAATATTTCTCAAGGAATTTCACTTCCTTTAGCATGAAAACTAGCTTCAACTTGCAGGAAGTTAATTGAAAATCCCCACAGAAAGAACTGAAGTGAAGTAAATGCCCATCAGAACATCAAAGCACCTTCATTCCTTAGGTCTTTGGATGAACTTGTAGTCCATTTCATTCCCTCTGGTATTTTTCATTTATAACTTCTGAAGCTTAAAGCTGATTCTCTTAAGCTCATCCTATTTTTTTTTATTCTACTTTATTACTCTCACTAGCATTAGTCATTTTGCTTTTATCCCATTATGTTTACTTTCTAATAAGACAATTGTATTTTCCAAATGGCTCTTTTCCTAACTTTTCAAATGAACATAGAAAATTCCAACATACAATTACAATGCATTTAAAATTGACGGATCCTAATGTGGAAGTAACCATTGTCATTCCTGAAAGTAATTTTAAAAGTGCTAAATGAATCCTTTTTTTTTTTTTTTTGTCCTAAAGCTTTTTTGGGAAGGATCTTCACATATTTTAAAAAATCTATTTAGTTTTGATTAAAGGATAACTACTTCACAGCACTGTGTTGGTTTCAGCCGTATCCCCACATGAATCGGCCACAGTGCACACGTGTCCCCTCCCTCTGGAGCCTCCCTCCCACTCCCCTCCCCATCCCCCCGTCTAGGTGGTCACAGAGCTCTGGGCTGAGCTCCCTGCATCATATAGCAAATTCCCCCGCCTGTCTATTTCAGATAAGGTGATGCGTATGTTTTCCATGCTCCTCTCTCAATCCCAGCCCCCCCCACCCCCATCCTTATTCTCTTTTTCAAGTCTTGTATTACTGCGGTTGGGTATGAGTTTCTCCCTTACCCTTTCAGATATCTGCCTTGGATATAAGTGTGCTTTTATATCTGTTAATTTACATACAGAGTCCATTTGCATCCTGATCGAAGCCCGCACTCTTTTCTGTCTGCACCCAGGGTACGGTGACACAGCCGGGCTGTGATTCTCCAGTGTAATCTCTGTCCCCTCGAAGCAGCATAAGCACTTTTGCATTTAAGCAAATAGGGTCCCCGTTTAAAATTTCTCTCTTTTCTCTTTTGCAAGTCTCCTATGTTCCTTTGATCTCTTTCTCCCACCCACACCTTGAGAAGAAAGGAAGGATCTCAGTGGATTCAGCTTTAAGCTGTGCGCTTGGCCAGTAAGACTTTGCACACAAAATGCTCTCAAGCTGCAGGATGTTTTATCATCATAAATGTGCTCATTCCCATCATCCCCATGGGGAAAGAGCACATATTATTATTCCATTAAGGAAATGAGGTCTCTCTGAGCCAATAATCCTCTCCTTAGCTCCCTCCTCACTTTTTCGTGTTCTAAAACTTTGTCTGCCTGAGTGACTCTCCAAGCTTGTTAGCCACAATCTTGTGACTAGCAGAAGAGTCTCTTTTTAAAATAGACTACTGATGGGGAATTTTCTCTTTGGCTCAGGAAACTCAAACAGGGGCTCTTGGTCACCTTGCAGGGGTGCGATGGGAAGGGAGATGGGAGGGGGTTTCAGGAGGGAGGGGACCTATGTACACCTATGGCTGATTCACGCTGAGCTTGGACAGAAGACAGCAATATTCTGCAAAGCAATTATCCTTCAACTAAAAAGTAAAGTAATTAAAAAAGATAAAAATTTTCATTTAATTTTCATTTTATATTGGAGTATAGTTGACTTACAATGTGCTAATTTCAGATGTACAGCAAAGTGATCCAGTTCTGTATATACATATATTCATCCTTTCTCAGGTTATTTCCCATATAGTTTTTTTTTTTAATTGGAGTGTAGTTGCTTTACAGCGAAGCGAATCAGCTGTGTGTACACACACGTCCCCTTTGTTTGGGTTTGCGTCTCACTTCGGCCGCCGTGGAGCTCTAAGTAACGTCCCCTGTGCTTACACTATGTTCTCATTATCTGTCTATTCCACGCGTGGTGGTGTGTGTGGGGGGCAGTGTGGACTGTGTGTGTGTCAGTCCCAGCCTCTCATTTCATCACACCCCCCTCCTTCGGGTCCACACGCTTGTCCTCTGTGTCTCAGGCTCTATTTCTGGGCCGAGAGGCTGCAGGCTCACTGGCCGCAGAGACCTGGACGGAAGCCAGGAGGGTGGGGCTCTAGACTGAAACCCAGCCACTCAGCTTTGACTGGTATATTGTCTGTAGTTCTGTCTTGTATTATACTTGGGAGAGAAGGACTGTTAAAATTGGCCAAAAGGGACATTTCTACTAAAAGTTTCTCCACGAACAGAGCACTTATGATTTTTCCTAGAAAACTCCCCCCTTCAACAGAAAACAGAGCAACAACAAATAAAACCAGTCAAAGCCACATTTCTTTCTCATCTATAAACATTTCCAAGTGACTAGGGTGTAGGGGAGAAAAGTTCTTGGAGGACGTGACTTTTCCTTCTGCCTGCTGGGCGCTTTAATTGTCTCATTATTTTCTCAGCACTTCTTTACTCTCCAGCTCCACAAAATACTTGTTCATATTCTTGTTTTTTTTTTTTTTTCTTTCTCATGTCTAAGCCCTGAAGTCTTAAAAAGAACCTGATTCCTTTCGGGGGAGAATGGAATTTAGAAACCAATATCTTGGTACTAGCTGTGTTCATTTCTTCTGTGATTTTATTGCTATTTCTAGGTCATCTGACCAGATGGAGCCAGGAAAATAAATACATATATTACATTATTATGTATATGTACTAACTCATGTATATCCCATCCTCTCTACATCAAGATTATCATCCTATAGATAATCTGTGACTACAAAGCAGCAGCAATTGTTCATTTATATTTCTCTAGTTATTCTGAACTATGAAAATATTTTATTTTACTATCAGTTTAAGTATTTTTGTCTTTTATAAAATAAAGCTAATTTAAGCATAGTGTTTTTTCTACCCCCCTGAATTAAATCCTTGGAAAAAAAAGTGTTAGATTATTGACTGGTGGAATGAAATCTCTTATTTGGGTTTCTTATTATGAGCTTAAGTTACTATCTTGCTATTCCCTGAGAGCTCAGCTGGTAAAGAGTTCACCTGCAATTCAGAAGACCCCAGTTCAATTCCTGGGTCAGGAAGACCACCTGGAGAAGGGAAGGGCTACCCTCTCCAGGATTCTGGCCTAGAGAAGTCCACATGGGGTCACAAAGAGTCAGACACGACTGAACAATTTTCACTCACTCACTCATTTATCAAGTAGTAAGAGCCAAGCCTTTCCAGCTATTAGTAAAAAAAAAAAAAGAAATTCAGTAAAAATCCAACTTCAACTTGAGGATAACAACACTCCCTAATTTTTCAGGTTTTCACAACTACAGATTAAAGTTAGATATTACAGAACCAAGTTTTTGAGGAAAAAATTATTGAGGCAACTATATGATATTCCAGTTTCTGGAGGGTAATTTGCAAAATGTATCAAGGGCTAATTCTTTAAATCTGTCATTTTTTGTAATAATAAAAACCTTGAAATAAACTAGATGTCAAGCAATGCTTATTGCTATAGTGCATCTATAAGATGGGCTCTATGTAACCAGTAAAAACACGCGGTTTCAAAAAGCATGTATATTCTCCAGCTTTCAAAAATATATTTTAAGCTAAATAAACACAATAAGTGCACACATATTATTATTTAAATATTTTGATATATGATTATGTTTAAATATGTGTATGTGTATTAATATACATGTGTGCATGTACAATTTTATGTAAGCATGCCTATGTGTATATATGTATATACACATGCTTATGTGCATATATGTATATGGACACTCTACATAATTTCTATATGCTTATAGCTACATCAGATGCTGCTGCTGCTAAGTCACTTCAGTCGTGTCCGACTCTGTGCGACCCCATAGACGGCAGCCCATCATGCTCCCCCATCCCTGGGCCTGGGATTCTCCAGGCAAGAACACTGGAGCGGGTTGCCATGTCCTTCTCCAGTGCATGAAAGTGAAAAGTGAAAGTGAAGTCACTCAGTTGTGTCCGACTCTTAGCGACCTCATGGACTGTAGCCTACCAGGCTCCTCTGTCCATGGGATTTTCCAGGCAAGAGTACTGGAGTGGGGTGCCATTGCCTTCTGCATATATAAGCAGAATATTAACAAATAGATGGTGGAATTTGTGGTAATATTTATTTTATTTATATTTTCACTATAAATGATGAGATTCCTATTATAAAATATTTTATTTTAGAAAAATAAATTGTATTTAATACCCAGCTTCATTTTCTCATTTGATAAAATTATATAGTCATTTTAACCTACAATATAATAGGTACTGGTACTTCGGTTAGATGGCATCACCAACTTGATGGACATGAGTTTGAGTAAGCTCTGGGAGTTGGTGATGGACAGGGAAGCCTGGCGTGCTGCAGTCCATGGGGTCACAAAGAGTTAGACACAATTGAGTGACTGAACTGAACTTGGGTCCACTCAGAGTTAATCTAACTAAGCAAATATGAATTATTTATGAAATTTCCCCACTGTTTCTGTTTTGCTGAAAGTTTTTTTTCGTTTTTTTTTTGGTAAGTGTTGAATTTTATCAAATTCTCTTTCTGCATTTATTCACGTTTATATATTTTTCTTTATATTTTAACATGGAAAATAACTCTGATTAATTTCTAAGTCCTTGGATGGTTCTGATCCTAATAAGGCATGGCTTTTCTTTTTTCTTAGGGGAATGCCCAGTGCAAGTGAGTTTTAAGATCTGATGTTACTGTCTTGAGATTAATTCGAATCTATCATTCCCTGACGATTGCGAGTGATGTTCTAATACTTTATAATAAACTCAAGGAAGAGGTTATATTTTTGATGTGTTAGATGATGCTTGAATTGGAGGCTGAGAGCTTCTTCCTGTGTGTTTTCTGGAGACCACTAACTCCATGGCTGCTCAGTCTAAGCTACCTCCATGATCAAGAAAGTCTGGGAAACACCACATACTGTATCTGACACTTAGAAAATCACAAGCTATATTAGCAGATTTAAGTTTCTTATAAATCCTTAAAATTTTCTTGAAAAGTTTTGAAAGCAAAATGTTTTTTTGTTTATTTTTTTGCAGAGATTTTTTTTCCCCTAAGTGATGTGTTTTTTTTTTTTTTTGGTAGGAGTCTTTTTTTGATATCAGAAAACAAAACTTAATTAGCATAAATCTGGGATGGACCTGAAGCTCTAAATAGACAATTCAGAGTGCTATAGTTTATTTAATCGAAGAATCAATTCCTGCAAGTGGCATAAAAAATATACTTATTCACCTTAAGTATTTCCCAAAGTTATTGGGCCGTGGACGCTCTTCCTTACCAAACATTTATTAATACCTTTAGAAACCATTAAAACACTTGGGGAAGTTCTTGCCTTTTATAAATTAGCATTTTTGAAAATCTTTAATTAGAATTTATTAATTTGTGCTAATATAGAGATTTACCAAACTTAATCTTTATTTTATACTTTAAATGAAAATATTATTTCTTATCCTATGAACAGCAAAAAAAAATCCCAATAAGATGAAAAGACACTATTAACTATTCATTACAATAAGAAAGAAGAAACTTCAAAGTAGACACATTTTTTTGAACTATCTTGTATAGTTTGTAGGCACAAATGCTCTGTTGCTGACTTTTTCAGCTTAAGCCAAAATAAAGCAAAAACAATCTCTTATAGCAGAAAAAACAAGGACAAATAATGGTAGAAAAGGACAGATTTTCAATTTTCAAGTGGCAAGTGCATTTTTTATACATGTGCCAGAAAGCTTGATTTTAAACTAAATATGCCAAAATGCATTTACTTTAAGTGCAATAAGTCTAATTTTTGAATTGTCTAACATGCTAAAAGGAAGACATGAAATTAACTTTTGCAATATTTGTGAGGGAAGAAAAAAAGGTTTATAGAGAAAATTTAAGTCACGGAGTGACAGTTCAGTGAACGCTGTATTTTCTGCCCTCTTTTCTGACTATTTAATATCTTAATTAAAAATCTTTCCAATTTACCTACAGAAGAATTTACAAAGGCTACCTCTCACTGAACCTGACTAGCCTTCCTGCGTGGCCGTCAGTATGCAGGATTTGGAGATGCTGTGCAGACAGATGCTTTTAAAACTGCTTCCCCACTAACTGCAGTAACACGATGTTTCTTTCCAGTCTTTGAAATCCTGGCTCACGTGCCAGTCTTTCTGCATCTTTGAATTCTTTGCCACCTCTCTTCCAAGATCAGGGAAAACACCTCCGCTCTTCTGGAAGTTTTACCACTAAGCACATCTTTCTTTGTAACATTTCTGTCCTTCCTCTTATGCCACGCTGGAAGAAGAGGGTGAAGACCATATTTATGGAGCTGCATATAATACAGATGTGTATCAGCATTCTGTTAGGACCTCCGTGTGTCTTACAACCAAATCCACCAACATCTCCATTTCAGAGGACAGAAAGCCTGGATAGGTCACTCCATCAGTGGTTGGCTTGGGCGTGAACTCAAGCTTATCTCTCTCTAATCACCATGCTGTCTTCCACCCTATAGTGTGTCTTGCCTGCTAAGGTTCTTCAGTCATGTCCAACTCTTTGCGACCCTGTGGACTGTAACCCACCAGGCTCCTCTGTCCATGTGATTCTCCAGGCAGGGATGCTGCAGTGGGTGGCCACTTCCTTCTCTAGGGGATCTTCCTGATGCAGGGATTAAACCTGAGTCTCCTGCATTACAGGCAGACTCTTTACCTTCTGAGTCACCGGGGAAGCTCTATGTCTCAGTGGGTGCAAATTTCTCCTTATTTGTAAGTATACTTTAGTATCTTCTGCATTATAGTTCTTCAGAGAATCCTTGAAAGAACTTCCCTGGCATTCCAGTGCCTAAGACTCTGTGCTTCCAATGCAGAGGAAATGGATTTGATCCCTGTTCAGGGAACTAATATGCAGAGTACATCATGAGAAATGCTGGGCTGGATGAAGCACAAGCTGGAATCAAGATTGCCAGAGAAATATCAATAACCTCAGATATGCAGATAATACCATACTTAGGGCAGAAAGCCAAGAAGAACTAAAGAGCCTCTTGATGAAGGTAAAAGAGGAGGGTAAAAAAGTTGGCTTTAAGCTCAACATTCAGTAAACTAAGATCATGGCCTCCGGTCCCATCACTTCATAGCAAATAGATGGGGAAACAGTGGAAACAGTAACAGACTTTATTTTGGGGGGCTCCAAAATCACTGCAGATTGTGACTGCAGCCACAAAGTTAAAAGACGCTTACTCCTTGGAAGAAGAGCTATGACCAACCTAGACAGCATATTAAAAAGCAGAGACATTATTTGCCAACAAAGGTCCGTCTAGTCAAAGCTATGGTTTTTCCGTAGTCATGTATGGATGTGAGAGTTGGACTATGAAGAAAGCTGAGGGCCGAAGAATTGATGCTTTTGAACTGTGGTGTTGGAGAAGACTCTTGAGGGTCCCTTGGACTGCAAGGAGATCCTAAAGGAATTCAGTCCTGAATATTCATTGGAAGGACTGATGCTGAAGCTGAAACTCCAATACTTTGGCCACCTGATGTGAAGAACTGACTCATTGGAAAAGACCCTGATGCTGGGAAAGATTGAAGGTGGAAGGGGAAGGGGTCGACAGAGGATGAGATGGTTGGATGGCATCATTGACTCAATGAACATGAGTTTGAGTAAACTCTGGGAGTTGGTGATGGACAAGGAAGCCTGGCGTGCTGCAGTCCATGGGGTCGCAAAGAGTCGGACACGACTGAGCGACTGAACTGAACCTAACAGGGAACTAAGATCTCAAACGCTGAGCAGTGCAGACAAGAAAAAAAAATACTTGAAATATTCTGTTCTCTTTATAGAGGAGGGAAACGAGGTCCTCTGGGACGCAAGGGCTGTCTCTCCATCTCTGTAACCTCCCTCCCTCCAGTACTGCATGAAATCAGTTCCCTTGGAGCCTGATTAGGCACGGACACAAGACCTCCCAATGAGCACCTGAAATGCGTTTGATTTCCACTCATGAGCCTTGTGCTGTCTTTTGAAGAAATGTTTGTTATTATTGGAACCATTGGTAGCATAGGAAAAAGAGGCTGAGTCCTACTGTTCAGAGTTACTTATTGTTTATGAAAATTAAACCTAGTGTAAAGCAGGATGCTTAACATAGAAATGGGACCAAAATTGTTTAAAATGACAAATAATAAGATACTATAATGCATCTGAGATGAGTTAATTAATGCACATGTTAACCTAACCTTCTGTAATAACAGTGTAGATATAACAACAACAAAGAAAGCAAAACTCAGACTCTTTGATGAACTCCCACAGTCAGCAAGTTTATGCATTTTCCTAACTGTATATTTTAATCTTTCTGAGCCTGCAAAATATTATGATAAATTTAGATGTTTACTCATATTTTGCTAGGAGAGCCCGAACATTTTTCACAATTCATTAGAAAAACGAGAAACCAACAACCAAGAACAATACTTGATTGTACTGTTTCTTTTTGTTCGGGGGGGGAATAGAAAGCGTTCTGTTTTGTAATGAATAGATGGATGATAATGGGAACTTCAATGAGACACTGTTTCAAAATCTATTTTATCTCTGTGACTGGGATTTGTTTGTGTCCCAGTCAGCTGATTTGATTAGCACTGGATGCCAGGGCAAGAACCAGGCTTTCCTAAGAACTAAGTTTGGAACTATTACATACCACTTGGCCTAGACAAAAACAGGGAGACTGACCTAAAACAAATCTCTGTCTCTTTCTTTAAAACTCAAAGAAATAAAATTTCTCCATTCATTCCCAGGGTCAGAGTATCAAAGTCTGGATTGTATTGAAAAAGTCATATGCTTATTTTCTCTAGAGTATAGAGAATATTGCAAGTTAATATTTATTTTTTTTTAGCAAAAAGCAGCAAACACTGAGCACATTGATGTAGTCTAAGTTCTTTTTGAATTGCCTTGGACGTATTCCTTATTTAATTGTCATGTGAATCATATGAATAAGTAACACTGTAATTATGATCTTTGAATGGGGGAACCCAAGCGCTGACAGGTTAAAAGGACTTAACCCGAGTTGCCTGCCTGCTGTGACAAACAGTCTGAGATTAGAAACCAGTCAGCCTGGTATTAGATCCCACACATTTAGGAATTAAGTTATATTTGTTATTTCTAATACTGCTGTTGTTCTAGTCTGGTTAAATCCAGTTCCCTGGAAGATCTTATCCTCTTACAGAACTGTTTGTGTTATTAAGCAAGAACCTCTTCTTCCTAAATAGGATCTGTTGTTGTTCAGTTGCTAAGTCACGTCCGCCTCTTTGAGACCCCGTGGACCGCAGCACGCCAGGCTCCTCTGTCCTTCACCATCTCCCAGAGTTTGTGAAAACTCATGCCAATTGAATCAGTAATGCTAGGGAGAAAAGGGCTACAGGGATACTTTTATCTAAGGAACTTCTTTTTGCTCTAAACCTTGGTGGAACGTCCCTGTAAACATAAGAAGAGACGGCAGGATGAGAATGGCTTGCTCTCAGAGAGCTCCCTTTCTTGGGGTCAAATCTTACAATTTAATCAGGCTTCCCAGGTGGCACTAGGGGTAAGGAACCTGCCTGCCAATGAAGGAGGCACAGGAGACGTGGATTGGATCCCTGGGTCGGGAAGAGCCCCTGGGGGAGGGCACAGTGTTCTTGCCTGGAGAATCCCGTGGACAGAGGAGCCTGGCGGGCTACAGTCCAGGGGGTCACAAAGAGTCAGAAAGAACTGTGCATGGCATAGCACAAGGGCTCCTGGAGCAACAGGCAAATATGAAATATATTTTAACACATTTCCCTGGGAGAAGCTTAAATAATTCAAATGATAAATAATTAGTACCAGAATTATTTTTTCACACAAAGATTTGCTCGTGGTGAAGATGGGTCATTTTCTAAAAGCTAAGACAAAGACACTAAAAATAAACGAAATCCATGACCTGTTTGTTTTTCTGTATATCAAAGATTTTATTTTAGTGTCTATCGCTAGTACCTATATATTTTAATATTTCTTTTAGAAATACAAAGTTTCATATATTTATATTATATATAGATGATATATAATAGATATAATTTATATAATTATATATAATATATGTGGTTTATATATAGATTATATATATCATATAGATGGATATAGCCATGTTACAAAATTTTAGTCAAAGGAACTCTTGAGAAACTTTTCACCATGCTTTCTACTTTTCAGTAAACATATTGTAGACAGAAGCAATAGATGGATATTATTACTTGCTTAGATTATTTTTATTATGCTCTTTTGGACTGATTCATCACTTATTGGCTGTGGATGTTCAAAAACTGTTGAGAAATTTTGAAATAGAGCCTCACTGAAGCCCACTTGTACTCTCTCTAATGTTCCTTAAAAACCCAAACCTCCCGATATTTAAACCAGAGAGATGCAGAATTTTAGAAACTAAATATGCTCCCGAAGAACTAGCTACTTTCCCCGACAATTTCACTCCATCATTTCTGTCGCCCAAGGACCTCCTCTCTAACTGCCTGCATGGGGGCTATAATTCCAGGCTCTTCTCTCTCCTTCCGTGTCAGTCCTAATCCTAAGGAATGCTTAACGGCTGTGCTAATCACCCTGGAAGGATGGTTCTTGGCGTTCTCTCCAGTTAAATCACTGCTGTGTCGAAAGTAAGACAAATCCTTATCTAATTCTTGGTGGTTTTTAGTTAATTGACTTCTAATGAGGTGTCTGGTTCCCGCAGCTCCATGAGGATGAAAATGTTTGGTTTTTTTTCTTTTTCTTTGATTTCAGTCAATCTTGTGAAGTCATTGTGAAGTCAAGCAGGCCTTAGGAAGCATCACTATGAACAAAGCTAGTGGAGGTGATTGAATTCCAGTTGAACTATTTCAAATCCTAAAAGATGATGCTGTGAAAGTGCTTCACTCAATATGCCAGCAAATTTGGAAAACTCAGCAATGGCCACAGGACTGGAAGAGGTCAGTTTTCATTCCAATCCCAAAGAAAGGCAATGCCAGAGAATTATCAAACTACCACACAATTGTGCTCATCTCACACGCTAGCAAAGTAATGCTCAAAATTCTCCAAGTCGGGCTTCAACAGTACATGAACCATGACCTTCTAGATGTTCAAGCTGGATTTTAAAAAGGTAGAGGAACCAGAGATCAAATTGACAGCATCTGTTGGATCATTGAAAAAACAAGAGAGTTCCAGAAAAGTGTCTATTTCTGCTTTATTGACTATGCTAAAGCCTTTGACTGTATGGATCACAATAAACTGTGGAAAATTCTTAAAGAGATGGGAACACCAGACCACCTGACCTGCCTCCTGAGAAATCTGTATGCAGATCAAGAAGCAACAGTTAGAACTGGACATGGAATAACAGACTGGTTCCAAATTGGAAAAGGAGTATGTCAAGGCTGTATGTTGTCACCCTGCTTATTTAACTTCTATGCAGAGCACATCATGAGAAACGCTGGGCTAGATGAAGCACAGGCTGGAATCAAGATTGCTGGGAGAAGTAAAAATAACCTCAGCTATGCAGATGACATCACCCTTATGGCAGAAAGCAAAGAACTAAAGAGCCTCTTGATGAAAGTGAAAGAGGAGAATGAAAAAGTTGGCTTAAAACTCAACATTCAGAAAACTAAGATCATGGCATCTGGTCCCATCACTTCATGGCAAATAGGTGGGGAAACAATGGAAACAGTAAGAGACTCTTTTTGGGGACTCCAAAAATCACTGCAGATGGTGACTGCAGCTATGAAATTAAAAGACGCTTGCTCCTTGGAGGAAAAGTTATGACTAAACTAGACAGCATATTAGAAAACGGAGACATTACTTTGCAGCAAAGGTCTGTTTAATTAAAGCTATGGTTTTTCCAATAATCATGTATGGATATGAGAGTTGGACTATAAGGAAACCTGAGCACCAAAGAATTGATGCTTTTGAACTGTGGTGTTGGAGAAGACTCTTGAGAGTCCCTTGGACTGCAAGGAGATCCAACTAGCCCATCCTCAAGGAAATCAGTCCTGAATATTCATTGGAAGGACTGATGCTGAAGCTGAAACTCCAATACTTTGGCCACCTGATGTGAAGAACTGACTCATTGGAAAAGACCCTGATGCTGGGAATGATTGAAGGCGGGAGGAGACGGGGACGACAGAGGGTGAGATGGTTGGATCACTGACCAGTCAGGCATCACTGACTCAATGGACATGAGTTTGAGTAAGCTCCAGGAGATGGTGATGGATAGGGAGGCCTGGCGTGCTGCAGTCCATGGTGTTGCAAAGAGTTGGACACGACTGAGTGACTGAACTGAACTGAACTGAGTTTGAACATTTGCATAGCTCATTCAGTGTATGAGGTCAAATATGTACCACAAAGAAGTCTTTAAAAAGGAGAGCAGTACCAGAGATGTCATAGGCTTTTTCTTAATTGATAGATACAAATAAGTATAAATAATAATTACGGACATATGTATATACTGAGCTAAGCACCTTATTTTCTCCACCTCCACCATGGGATTCTTTGGGTCACGATTCTCATATTTTTCATGATCACTTCTTCACTGTGGAGTGTTAGGAGGGTGGATCCACATCAGTGATAAGACCACCCACCCATTTTCTCCCCTCACCCCTAGCTTCTTCTCCCATTCTTCTCTCTTCTCCGCCCTCCTTTTCTCATCCTCTTTTTCACCTCGTCTTATCTCAAAAGGGCGAAGTGTTCTGAGACTCCTAACTCATCCCATTTCTGTTTGTCACCAAGTAAATGCTTCCCTAGTGGCTCAGACAGTAAAGAATCTGCCTGCAGTGCAGGAGATCTGGGTTCAGTCCCTGGGTCGGGAAGATCCTCTGGAGAAGAAAATGGCAACCCACTCCAGGATTCTTGCCTGGAGAATCCCATGGACAGAGGAGCCTGGTGGGTTACAGTTCATGGGGTCTCAAAGAGTCAGAACCAACTGAGCACACATAAAACCAGTCAGACTTTGCCTAGATATTGGCTTCATTTCTTCATTAATGCCGTGAACTTGTTAAGCCTGTCTCTCTCACAAAAATCCATTCGTCTTAACTGCAAATTGAGATCCATGTTAGTCACAGGGAAGTTGACAGGCTTAGTACAGAGCACCCCTTTTCCAAACCCGAGTTCTGAGGAAATTGAGAAAATATTGCGAAGTCAGCTGGTGGAGTTCACATTATCACCTGGATTAATGATAAAACTTAAGGAAGATGATGGAGCTTAGCGTCAGAGCCAGATGGACGTATTGAGTGACTCTCTGAACAGAACATACAAGCACCCGTGTCCATGCCAGACTGGACGTGCAAGACAAAGATCATCAAGGTCAGGCTGAGGGCAGGGAGGAACTTTACTTCCTAGAGGCAAGGAAAGAGGAAAAAAGAAAGAAAAGAAGAGCTGATGTCAGCATGACCAAATTATGCTCCTCAAAGTTGCTGATCTGATAAACAACTTCATCTCTTCAGGTAGAAGTGACTAAAGGTTAGAAGGGATCACACATATTATTGGGGGGAACTTCTGAAGCTGAAAGATTGCTCCAGGTTTCTGAGGTCGTAACCCATTGTTGCTTAGACATTAAACCCATCAGGAAAGAACCAGTGCCTTGATTTTTGAGGACAGCCTTGTCTTCAATTTCGTGGGCCTCTTCAATACCAGCCACACCCACTCTGGGTCTCCTCTTAGATCCACAAGTGAGCAGTTCACGTGTTCCTCTCAGGATGCTCTGAAATGGGTCAGAACAAAATGCTAAATAAAATAAAAGAAGGAAATTCAGGCCCCCTTTTATTTCTCATTTCGAACTGTCCAACCATATGAACCAAAGGAGCATATCAGGGCGCTGCCAAAAGATTAGGTGACAATCTTATGATTCAGTAACAAAATTTCTCCAAACTAGGGATTCTGGGAGGGGATTGATTCAAAGAGTGTACCCCTTGTGAGTTCAAGTTTGTGTCTTATCTCCAGTATAGTAGCATCCAAAAGAATTAACCCTGCACCAAGTTCTCTTCCTTTTGCCAACCAAAGATCCAACAAAAATGTCATATATCCTAAAATATCCAATTTGGCTTCTTATTCCACTTAGACTTGAAGGACACTTGATACCAATCTAGAGTTACTATTCATTCAGCAGCTGCAGCCTGGGCTGTTTTGCTCAGGAATGCGGGTAGCTTCTTTGGGATTCTGGAAATGAAATTCTTTCAACATGAAGACTCTAATGCCCATGGCCTTCCTTGAAAGACTCTCCTAGAAATAACCCCACATCCTTATCACCAACCAATTTAGAAAACAAGATTGTCCTCAGCTACTAGAGATTAACCCCAGGAAATATTATGGTTTCAGAACCTAGCATTGCAAAGAAACTGTAGAAGACACCCAGTTTTGTCTGAGCAAACAAAGAACATCTTGGATTTATCGTCATTGGAACGGCGCTCAGTTCAGAGCACTTGTCTACAATCTGTGATGTGCAAACTTGCTCAGCAGAGAGTAAGCCCCTTGCGATACAGATGGTTATTTTTGGCAGGACTCACCTGCTATCGCCGGGAGGAAAATCTCACTCTTTAGTCTCTTAGACATCACTGCTTTCTTGCCAAATTAAAACTTTGCTCTCAGCTCTTTTTGCATCTTTTCTTCTTTCGTATCCATATATCCACAGCCTGCTAATTTGCATTTATTCCTTGAGGCTCATGATCCCACAACTCTGGGTTTGCATCTACCTCCACAGTCTTCTGGGTGCAGCCCTGAGTTTTCAATTCTGTTTCAAAGTGGTCTTTCTACTGTTTCCTGTTTTTGAGTTGCTTGGGTGCAAGGTACCTTGGGCTTCCCAGTTGGCACTATTGGTAAAGAACCCTCTTGCCAATGCAAGAACACCCAAGAGATGCAGGTTCAGTCCCTGGTTTGGGAAGATCCCCTGGAGTTAGGAAATGGCAACTCACTCCAGTATTCTTGCCTGGGAAATTCCATGGACGGAGGAGCCTAGTAGGGTTCGGACAAGGAATCGGACATGACTTAGTGATTCAATTTCTGCCTTGTAGGAAAATTTTTTTCCTTAATTCAGTCCCCACTTAAGGACCTATTTTGGGAGGCTTTTGTGGAACCAGTGGAAAAGAGACAGAATTGCAAGGCTGATTTCTCTCTCTCTCTTTTTTTTTGGGGGGGGGGGGGGCTGATTCAGAACTGCCTACTGAGACCTAACATCTATACTTTAAAGACTTAAGTCTTGCTACTGCACCCAGAACTCACTGTGGCACAAAAATTATGGTTCAACCTCCTAATATCATGGGCTTCCCTGATGGCACATACCGCCTGCACATGTAGGAAATGCAAGAGACACAGGTTCGATCCCTGGGTCAGGAAGATCCCCTGGAGGAGGGCGTGGCAACCCACTCCAGGATTCTTGCCTGGGAAACCCCATGGGCAGAGGAGCCTGGTGGGCTACAATCTATGGGGTCGCAAAGAGTCAGGCACCGCCGAGAGACCGAGCACTCCTAACAGCTAAGAAACTTGCATACAGGGTGATTGTTTCCCTTATGGCTGATTTTTGCTGAGGACAAGACGTACTCCGAGGTATGGAGCTTACTACTGAGGCTTCCTGCACCTGCTAAAGGCATGTTGATGACTCAGCTGAGGCCCACACAGAACCTGCGTCTCTGCTTGGAGACCACCTGCATGGCCAGCATCTGGCGAGCCCACCGATGAGGCAGCAGTGTCTTTACTGACACCATCCATGTGGCTTGCACGTCCTGCCTGGGGTCTAGTGGCCTGACTGTCCTCAGAAACCCTCTTGGTCCATGGCTCAAGGCCAGGACCACAGCTGGAGGCTGTTCCCACTTGGCAGGTAGAGCCTGGGCACCATTCCTTTGAGGCCATCTGTGCCTGCATCCCTTTTTCTATGGAAACAGTTACTTCACTGCGGACAGAGCCACCACGGGAAGCACCACACACTTAGCATCGCAGATTAGAAAGTCTACAGCCTTGCCAGGGCAGTTACAAACCCAAGGCCTGAGGACACAAATCTGCTTGGATTAATATGCACGCTCAGTCGCTCAGTCATGTCCCACTCTTTGCAACCCTACGGACGGAAGCCTACCAGGCTCCTCCGTCCATGGGGTTTCCCAGACAAGAATACTGGAGTGGGTTGCCATTTCCTCTGGCAGGAGATCCTCCGGACTCAGGGATCGAACTTGTGTCTCCTGCATTGGCCGACAGCTTCTTTACCACTAACACCACCTGGGAAGCCCTGGGTTAATATGAGTGAGTGAAGTCGCTCAGTTGTGTCTGACTCTTTGTGACCCCATGAACTGTAGCCTACCAGGCTCCTCTGTCCGTGGGATTTTCCAGGCAAGAATACTGGAGTGGGGTGCCATTTACTTCTCCAGGAGATCTTCACGATCCAGGGATTGAACCCAGGCCTCCCGCATTGTAGGCAGATGCTTTACTGTCTCTGCCACCAGGGGTTAATATAAGCCTTTACAAAACACCCAGTTAAGAAAGTTCTTCCCACACGCTAAGCTCACAGCCCCAAACCGTGTTTCTTAGCCACATCAAATACCTCTTAGTGGGAACATTCAGCTGTGTAATTACCTCTCTCTCCCTCCTTCTTCTCGTTAACCCTGCTCCAGTTTTTGAGGAAGCCGGGGACTCACCCACCCATTGTCCCTGAGTTTCCTGGTCTGAAAAGATGGCAAGACAGGAGCTATTGGAAAGTCGCCACGTTCTGTGTGCAGATTTTCAATGGAAACGTCAAACCTGTTGTACCACAGTTGAGTCACCTTGCCTCCTTTGAGGACAAAGAGAACCAAGACAAAGACAACTATCATGTGATATGGCTTTTATGTGGAATCTTAAAAAAAGAAAGATACAAATGAACCTATATACTGAACAGAGACAGACTCATAGACATAGAAAACAAACATGATTACCAAAGGGGAAACAGGTGTGGGGAGGGATAAGCTAGGATGTTGGGCTTAACAGACACACACTACAATATACAAAATAGATAAGCATCCAGGACCTCCTGTATAGCACAGGGAATTCTACTTCGTATTTTATAATAACCTATATGGGAAAAGAGTGAAAACATAGATAGGTATGTAGGCATCATTTGATCACTTTGCTGTAGACCTGAAACTAAGACAACACTGTAAATCCACTATGAAAAGTGAAAGTCGCTCAGTTATGTCTGACTCTTTGTGACCCCATAGACGATACATTCCATGGAATTCTCCAGGACAGAATACTAGAGTGGGTAGCCCTTCCCTTCTCCAGGGCCTCTTCCCAACCCAGGGATCGAGCCCAGGTCTCCCGCATCACAGGCAGATTCTTTACCAGATGAGCCAACTATACCTCAATAAAAATTATGATAAAAAAAAAAATAACCTATGTCTCCATCTCCACTGCTTCCCTGCAAATAGGTTCATGGCACCATCTTTCTAGATTTATATGTGTATGTTAATATACAGTATTTGTCTTTCTCTTTCTGACTTCACTCTGTATAATAGGCTCTATGTTCATCCACCTCATTAGGACTGACTCAAGTGTGTTCTTTTTTATAGTTGAGTAACATTCCATTGTATATATGTACCCCAGATTTCTGTATGCAGTCATCTGTCAATTGGCATCTAGGTTGCTTCCAAGTCCTACTTATTGTAAAAAGTGCTGTGGGGACCTGGGAGAAGGACAGGGTGGGTCAAACTGAAAGAAGAGCATGGAAAAATACATGACCATCTGTAAAATAGACAGCAGGTGGGGATTTGCTGTTTGATGCGGGGAACCTAACCCAGTGCTCTGTGACAACTGAGAGGGGTGGGATGGGGCGGGAGATGGGAGGGGGTTCAGAAGGGAGGGGACATGTGTATGCCTATGGCTGATTTATGTTGATGTATGGCAGAGACCAACACAATATTGTAAAGCCATTATCCTCCAACTGAAAAAATAAAAATAAAAAGAACCAAGAGAGTAGGGAGGGACATTTTTCAAGACTGTGTTTTTGCAAAGTAGTGCATCCATCCATCTTATTCTGTTCCTTCCTAGTCCTGAGAGGTCAGCCTGTCCACCTCATCTCAAACCTCCCAAAGGCCTGTTGGAGAGTGTGTACTGCGATTCGAGCAGCTGATCAGGAGAGCACACGGGGACCTGCTCTATACCCAAGAAACCTACATAATGAGGGATCTGTAGCCCACGTGGTGAGAGAGACGGAGGCTTTCCAGGTGGCTCAGTGGTAAAGAATCCGCCTGCCAATGCAGGAGACCCAGGGTCAGTCCCTGGGTCAGGAAGATCCCCTGGAGGAGGGCGTGGCAACCAGCTCCACTGTTCTTGGCCGGAGAATTCCGCAGACAGAGGAGCCTGGCGGGATGCAGTCTGTGGCATTGCAAAGAGCTGGATGAACGGAAGCTGGAGGAGCTCCTCAGAGCTCGAGTCAGAGCGGAGGCGGCCAGCTCCCGGGTGATGAGAAGGGGGAGACTTTGCACTGATGCCCCGTCCTGCAAGGGGATGGAATCGTCAAGAGTGAGCAATTCTCCCTGCATGGCAATGCTGCCTTACTAAGTCTGCCATGAGGGTTGATTTGGCAATACATACGCAAGGCTTAGGGCAATGTTCTTATAGGCTGCAATTAATGCCTGCGTTACTAACGGTTTATAACAAATTTTAGGTGAGTGTCTTAATGACATCCCTTTTGAAAAAAAATTGTGAAGTATAGGCTTTCTTGGTGGCTCAGACACTGAAGAATGTGGGAGACCTGGGTTCGATCCCTGGGTCAGGAAGATCCCCTGGAGAAAGGAATGGCCACCCATCCAGGATTCTTGCTTAGAGAATTCCATAGACAGAGGAGCCTGGAGGGCTATGATCCACGGGGGTCTCAGAGAGTCAGACACGACTGAGTGGCTAATGCTTTCACTTTCATGGTTGACTTACGATGTTGTGTTAGTTTCTGCTGTATAATGAAGAGAGTCAGTTATACACATTACATACATTCTTTTTTATATTATTTTCAATTATGGTTTATCATAGAATATTGAATACAGTTCTCTGTGTTATAAGTAGGACCTTGTTGATCCATTCTTTAATACTTTGTATCTGCTAGTCCCAAATCCCAGTTCATCCCACCTCACCTCCACACTGGCAACTGCAAGTCTGTCCTCTGTGCCTGTGAGTCTGTTTCCATTTCGTAGATAAGTTCATTGGTGTCTTTCTTTCTCACATTGGAGGCACACACACTGCCCTACTCTTTTTCTTTTGGTTTCCACATACAGTCGATTCTGCTATAATTTGGTGTATGAAAAGTGAATGAAATCGCTCAGTTGTGTCCGACAGTTTGTGACCCCATGGACTACAAGTGCATGGAATTCTCCAGGTCAGAATACTGGAGTGGGTAGCCTGTCCCTTCTCCAGGGGATCTTCCCAACCCAGGGATCAAACCCAGGTCTCCCGCATTGCAGGTGGAATCTTTATCAGCTGAGCCACAAGGGAAGTCCTAGAATACTGGAGTGGATAGCCTGTCCCTTCTCCAGGGGACCTTCCCGACCCAGGAATCGAATCAGAGTCTCCGGCACTGCAGGCGGTTTCTGCATCAACTGAGCTACCAGGGAAGCCCAGTTTGGTGGATGTGTTTCTCCAAATCACCACTGTGTGCAAAAACCACTGTATGCTTTGGATCCACTGAGCTTGGGGCATACTATTCTTGAATTTAATCAGAACTCATTAAAAAATTACTAAAGAAAGCATAGACACCTAACCAAAATGGTTCTTGTTGTCATTTCGTAGCAAAGTTGAGGCTGACTCTTTTGCAACCCTGCCAGACTCGCTGTCCATGGGATTCTCCAGGCAAGAATACTGACGTGAGTTGCCATTTCCTCTTCCAGGGGATCTTCCCAACCCAGGGTCGGAGCCCCGTCTCCTGTAGTGGCAAGCAGATTCTTTACCACTGAGCCACCAGGAAAACCCAGCCAAAATGGTAGCACGTGTTAAATGGTTAAGAAATACTTAAATCCTCTGACAAATGTGGCACCTGGCATTTGCTCATGGAAGTGGGCTGCTTACAACAGCTGTGAGTTATTGGAGAGTGTTGGGGAAAAAGGTGTCTCTGCAATGGGGAAGTTGTAACAGCAGATGTGGTGAGGTGTGGCTCAGGGCCTTCGTGAAGTGTGCTTGTTGATGGACTTCGTGTGGTCCCAGCTGGTTTGGTTCATCTCAGGGCAGTTTTCTGTTTACTTATTGTTCCTTATTCACAAAAAAGGAATACTAGCCACACATTCACCCAAGCACATGCAAGGTTTCAGTTCAGTCGCTCAGTCGTGTCCGACCCCTTGCGACCCCATGGACTGCAGCACGCCAAGCCTCCCTGTCCATCACCAACTCCCAGAGCTTGCTCAGACTCATGTCCTTTGAGTCAGTGATGCCATCCAACCACCTCATCCTCTGTTGTCCCCTTCTCCTCCTGCCCTCAATCAGGGTCTTTTCCAGGGAGTCAGTTCTTCACATCAGGTGGCCAAAGTATTGGAGTTTCAGCTTCAGCACCAGTCCTTCCAATGAATATTCAGGGCTGATTTCCTTCAGGATGGACTGGTTGGATCTCCTTGTGATCCAAGGGACTCTCAAGAGTCGTCTCCAACACCACAGTTCAAAAGCATCAATTCTTCTGCACTCAGCTTTCTTTATAGATGCAAAGTTCATTATCCTCAAATGGATCCTTAATCTACCAGTCACATTGGAACAGATTCACACTTTTCAAAACAAGCAGGAATGATGGTACATATTTACAAACCAGAAGCCACCCTGATCTCCTGACCTGCTTGGAAAGAATATGACTTATGAGAATTGATCTTCCAAATGCAGTGGCTTCAGGCCTTGGATTTGGGCCACGAGTGCTGGCCAGAATAAACAGATAATAGGAAGAGAAATGTGAAGGCCCTTATTAGGACCTCACTAGGTTACCCAATCTCTGGCTAGAGGGACTGTATTCTTTGTGAGAATACAGACAATACCTATGAATTGCTGTGGGCTTTGCAAGCAGGAAGAGGAAAAGAAAGAGAGGAAAAACAAACAGCTCTGACCAATTCTTAGAAATGACAAAGGAGATATGAGTCACCCAACAATGTCATGTGAGAGACTTGGAAACTAATTTTTTTTTTTTTTTTTTTGGCTAAAAACTAAGACATAGAATTATAGGGAGAAAAAAAAAAAAAAAAACAACCTATACATTTACTAAATCTATCAGTCAAAGCCATCAAACCCTAAAATTAAATTCCAAGTTTCATTAGAAAGAAATTTCTACTTCTTTATTTTTCAAGTGAGAGTCAACAAATCCCATCCACCTAGTGTGCATGTTTAGCCGCTCGGTCATGTCTGACTCTTTGCCCACCAGGCTGCTCTGTCCATGGGATTCTTCAGGCAAGAACACTGGAGTGGGTTGCCATTCCCTTCTCCAGGGGATCTTCCCAATGCAGGGATTGAACCAGCATCTCCTGTGTTGGCAGGCATATTCCTTACCACTGAACCACCAGGGAAACCCCATCTACCTAGAACTAAAGGCTTATTTTGTAATGACTAAAATATTGGGGGAAAAAACACATGTAAATTATAGAGGATGGCAACTTGTCAGTCATTGGAAGTCCACAAAATAAAATATTTTTATTACTGGAATATAAGAACACCGTATGGGCTTCCCCAATAGCTCCGTTGGTAAAGAATCCTCCTGCAAGGCAGGAGACCCTGGTTCGACACCAGGAGGAACACAGCATTGCAAAGCAGTTATGCGTGTGTGTGTGTGTTAGTCATTCAGTCTTGTCCCAGTCTCTGTGACCCCATGGACTTAACTAGCCAGGCTCCTCTGTCCTTGGGATTCTCCAGGCAAGAATACTGGAGTGCGTTGCCATTCCCTTCTCCAGGGGATCTTCCCAACCCAGGGATTGAACCTGTGTCTCCTGCATTTCAGGCAGATTCTTAACCATCTGAGCCTCCAGGGAAGCCAAAACAGAGAGCAACATGCAATTAAAAGTATAAACAACAATAAAAAATCATCTAACTTTGGAAAAAATACATAGAAAATAATAATTAAATTAAATTTAAAAATTAAACCTGTAAAATGAGTAGAAACAGCACAAATATAATATCATGCCCTAATAAAAAATTCAAAAATTCTCACACCTTTGAAAAAATTTAATTTTGTGTGTTTCCGTAATCTTTGGGACTTCATTTTTTAAAATCGATATTTCTTGAGATCAAAGGTTCTAAACGGATTCTTCGATCAATTCAGTGGTCAGAACTGTCTTAGTCATGTTCACATGTGTCCAAGGCATCTGGTTCATTCTATCTGCAATATATTTTGGATGGTGAGTTATTTGGCATAATGTAGCAAAGCAACTGGCTATTTGACAAGTTTTGTTTGGTATCATGTGGATAGTCATTTTTAGAACCAGCCCCAAATAACTGTTCTCCAGTATTCAGCAAGTGCCATGCTATAGCAGACATTCCAGAAACATCCAGGGGAATCAGGGATCCCTTAGAATTGCATGTTGGCCCTCACGTGCTGCTCAATCGCTTATTCTACTACGGCAAGGTTTCAGAGTCTAGTGTCTGCTTCTCTGCCCCGTGGGCTCTAGCAAGGAGCACTCTGATTTTCATCACTGTTTTCTCAAGATCTAACACAGTACTGAGTACAAAGTAAGGTCTCTCTCCACCCGTTGACCAGAATGAGTGCCTTACAAGAAGATTGGGGCTGAATCACCCCTATTTGGCTTTTTATATGGAAATAACCAGAGACTGGTTGGGACTGCCACTCAGTTTAGCTTTTGTAAGTTCATAAGGGGAGACGTTCTGAATTTTACTCCTTCCTCGTTTTTAATGGCCTCAATCAATTTAGGTCACTGTGGATGTGAGGATGGGGTTGGGAACCGCAATCGGTGTTGCTGTTCTCATTCTTTGCGCTCTTGCAGCTCCTTTAAGCTGAATACATATATTTGAAATACAAAAATGAAGCCAACCACTTTGAATGTCGTCTCCAGAATCCCCCACGCTCCCCCAACCCCACCAGAGTTCCACTTCATGCTCTTGCCTGCAGGTCCAATTCAAACAGGAGCAGCATCTCTGGTTTCCAAGGAAACCCTGAAAAAAATGAAATTTATATAATTTGCTTTGCCCACTCCTGGAATGCAGCCACTTCTGGGGAAATCAGAGCGGCTGTTCAGCTGCCTCATAGCAACACTTCACAACAGCCTGGGAAGAAAGCAGAGAAGAGCAATGCACTTATAATAAACCACCCTTCGAGGATAAGGTAGCTGGGTGGGAAAGCATCATTTAGAACTGTCAGTCTCTAATTAGTCAGCAGACCTGCTTGGAAGGACAAGGCAATGCATTTTTAACGAAATCAAGAGAACCAGTCTTTGGTTTCGCATTCTTGATGAAGAACAATGATACACATTAAATGTTAAAAATGATCCATGTTAAATGTTAAACATGATATATATTAAATGCTAAAAGTGATACACATTAAATGCTATCATTTAAGGACTCCATCTCTTCAGAACATGCTACCAAAGAAGCAACATTTGCAAAGTTGAATGATATTTATTTCAAAAGAATCCAATATAAACAGCCACAGCAAAGAATAAAAGCCAACTGAGTTATGTGTTTGCACAATTCCGCCTGTTTCCTAAAAAGTTTGTAACATTTCACTCCACCGCCACTTGTTCAGAATTGCCAAAACCTAGAGATCAATGCAAGAAGCAACATTCTAGTCTTTTTTAAAAAAATCAATACCAGACATCATTTGAATTATGATTAATAATTATGGGTGCATACATGAGAAGGTAGACTCAAACTTTCAATAGGTAAGAGGAAGACATTTGAGTGGACAGGATCAGTACTACTGTGTGATGCTGGGTCGTTTGTTCTGTAAAAGGCACCTAGCCACGGGAGAAAATGGAAGCTTAAAATTCATCACAGTCACAGGAAACTAACCAATCTAATCACATGGTCCACAGCCTTGTCTAACTCAATGAAACTATGAGCCATGCTCTGTAGGGCCACGCAAGACAGACGGGTCATGGTGGAAAATTCTGACAGAATGTGGTCCAGTGGAGAAGGGAATGGCAAATCACTTCAGCATTCCTGCCTTGAGAACCCTATGAACAGTATGAAAAGGCAAAATGATAGGATACTGAAAGAGGAAGTCCCCAGGTTGGTAGGTGCTCAATATGCTACTGGAGATCAGTGGAAAAATAACTCCAGAAAGAATGAAGAGACGGAACCAATGCAAAAGCAACACCCGATGCTGTAAAGAGCAATATTGCATAGGAACCTGGAATGCTGGGTCCATGAATCAAGGCAAATTGGAAGTGGTCAAACAGGAGATGGCAAGAGTGAATGTCGACATTCTAGGAATCAGCGAACTATAATAGACTGGAATGGGTGAATTTAACTCAGATGACCATTATATCTACTACTGTGGGCCGGAATCCCATAGAAGAAATGGAGTAGCCATCATAGTCAGCAAAAGAGTCCGAAATGCAGTACTGGGATGCAGTCTCAAAAATGACAGAATGATCTCTGTTCGTTTTCAAGGCAAACCATTTAATATCACTGTAATCCAAGTCTATGCCCTGACTAGTAAATGCTGAAGAAGCTGAAGTTGAACAATTCTATGAAGACCTACAAGACCTTCTAGAACTAACACCCAGAAAAGATGTCCTTTTCATTATAGGGGACTGGAATGCAAAAGTAGAAAGTCAAGAAACACCTGGAGTAACAGGCAAATTTGGCCTTGGAGTACCGAATGAAGCAGGGCAAAGGCTAATAGAGTTCTGCCAAGAGAACGAACTGGTCATAGCAAACACCCTCTTCCAGCAACACAAGAGAAGACTCTATACATGGATAACACCAGATGGGTAATACGAAAATCAGACTGATTATATTCTCTGTAGCCAAAATGGAGAAGCTCTATACAGTCAGCAAAAACAAGACTGGGGGCTGACTGTGGCTCCGATCACAAACTCCTTATTGCCAAATTCAGACTGAAATTGAGTAGGGAAACCATGAGACCATTCAGGTATGACTTAAATCAAATCCCTAACGATTATACAATGGAAGTGCGAAATAGCTTTAAGGGACTAGATCTGGTTTCCATCACTGCATGACAAATAGATGGAGAAACAATGGAAGCAGTGGGTGGCAGACTTTATTTTGGGGGGCTCCAAAAGAATTGCAGATGGTGACTGCAGCCTTAAAATAAGAAGAGTCTTACTCCTTGGGGAAAAAGTTATGGCCAACCTAGATAGCATATTAAAAAGCAGAGACATTACTTGGCCCACAAAGGTCCATCTAGTCAAGGCTATGGTTTTTCCAGTGGTCATGTATGGGTGTGAAAGTGGACTATAAAGAAAGCTGAGTGCCAAAGAATTGGTGCTTTTGAACTGTGGTGTTGGAGAAGTCTCTTGAGAGTCCCTTGGACTGCAAGGAGATCCAACCAGTCCATCCTCAAGGAAATCAGTCCTGAATATTCATTGGAAGGACTGATGTTGAAGCTGAAACTCCAATACTTTGGCCACCTGATGTGAAGACCTGACTCATTTGAAAATTCCCTGATGCTGGGAAAGATTGAAGGCAGGAGGAGAAGGGGACGACAGAGGATGAGATGGTTGGATGGCATCACCAACTCAGTGGAGATGAGTTTGAGTAAATTCTGGGAGTTGGGGATGGACAGGGAGGCCTGTCGTGCTGCAGTCCATGGGGTTGCAAAGAATCAGACACGACTGAGCGACTGAACTGAACTGAATATTCAAGTAAAAGGTCCTAACTATGCAGTCAGAATCCAGGCCAATACTCTCCAAAATATGGGTACCTCTCTCTCAGCACAAAGGTGCCAAGCTTTGGCCAAGCCTACAGAGGGCTTCCCTAGAGGCTTAGATGGTAAAGAATCTGCCTGCAATGTGAGAGACCCAGGTTCAATCTCTGCTTCGGGAAGATCCCCTGGAGAAGACAATGGTAACCCATTCCAGTATTCTTGCCTGGAGAATTCCATGGACAGAGGAGCCTGGCGGGCTACAATCCATGGGGTCTCAAAGAGTCAGACACGACTGAGCAGCTGACACACAGAGGGCTGCCATATACTATATACTGTATACTATACACTGTATACTATATGCTGCATACTATATACTATACACTATAAACTGTATACTATATACCACATACTGTACACTATATAGTGTACATGGTATACTGTATACTATACTGTATATTGTATACTGTATACTATATACTGTACACTATATGCTGTGTACTATATACTGTATACTATATACTGTACACTGTATACTGTACACTGTATACTGTATACTATATACTGTACACTATATGCTGTGTACTATATACTGTATACTATATACTGTACACTGTATACTATATACTGTAGAGTGTATACGGTATATTGCACACTATATACTGTATACTATATACTGTATACTATATACTGTACACTGTATACTGTATACTATGTACTGTATACTATGTACTGTATACTATGTACTATATACTATATGCTGTATACTATATACTGTATACTATATACTGTATACTATATACTGTACACTGTATACTGTATACTATGTACTGTATACTATGTACTGTATACTATATGCTGTATACTATATACTGTATACTATATACTGTACACTGTATACTATGTACTGTATACTATATACTGTATACTGTACACTGTATACTATATACTGTATACTATATACTGTACACTGTATACTATATACTGTACACTGTATACTATATACTATATACTGTATACTATATAGTGTATACTATATACTGTACACTGTATACTATATACTGTATACTATATAGTGTATACTATATACTGTATACTATATACTGTACATTGTATACTGTATACTATATACTGTATACTGTATACTATGTACTGTATACTATATACTGTGTACTATAAACTGTGTACTATATACTGTACACTGTATACTGTATACTATATACTATATAGTGTATACTATATACTGTATACTATATACTATACACTGTATACTATGTACTGTATACTATGTACTGTATACTATATACTGTGTACTATATACTGTACACTGTATACTGTATACTATGTACTGTATACTATATACTGTGTACTATATACTGTACACTGTATACTGTACACTGTATACTGTATACTATGTACTGTATACTATGTACTGTGTACTATATACTGTACACTGTATACTGTATACTATGTACTGTATACTATATACTGTGTACTATAAACTGTGTACTATATACTGTACACTGTATACTGTATACTATATACTGTATACCATATACTGTATACTGTACACTGTATACTGTATACTATGTACTGTATACTATGTACTGTATACTATATACTGTATACTATATACTGTGTACTATATACTGTACACTGTATACTGTACTCTGTATACTGTATACTATATACTGTACACTCTAAACTGTATACTATGTACTGTATACTATGTACTGTGTACTATATACTGTACACTGTATACTGTATACTATGTACTGTATACTATATACTGTGTACTATATACTGTACACTGTATACTGTACACTGTATACTGTATACTGTGTACTATATACTGTACACTGTATACTGTATACTATATACTGTGTACTATATACTGTACACTGTATACTGTATACTATGTACTGTATACTATGTACTGTATACTAAATACTGTACACTGTATACTGTATACTATGTACTGTATACTATATACTGTGTACTATATACTGTACACTGTATACTGTATACTATGTACTGTATACTATATACTGTACACTATATACTGTACACTGTATACTGTATACTATATATTGTAGAGTGTATACGGTATATTGTACACTATATACTGTATACTATATAGAGGCAGCAGTAGAGTCTCGAGTTTAGGCGTAGAAAACAAATGCATGGTTATCAGAGGCTAAGAGAGGGCAGGGATAAAGGAGGAGACAGGACTGACATATACACAGGACTGTATGTAAAACAGCCAATAAGGACCTACGTACAGCACAGGGAACTCTCCTCCGTTCTCCGCAGTGACCTCTATGGGAAAAGACTCTGAGAAATGTGGATGTATATGTATGCGTAACTGATCATTTTGCTGTACAACAGTAACTAACCCGGCATTGTAAATCAGCTAGACACCACTAAAATTTAAAAAAAAAAAGAGAGAGAGAGAGACAGCCTATTTTTCTAGTAGAATCCCTAAGTAGAATTTTAGAACTGAGGTACCCTAAGAGATCTTCTTCTAGAAATACTTCATTTTATAGACAAAGGAATAACCACCAGGCCAGCTACATAATTTGTGGGGCCCTAGAACAGAAGGAAGATGAGAACCCTTCATTTAGAAGCAGGAAAAAGGGTTATTGAAATTAGCAACAGTTAAAATCTTGTGCCTTTCTACTGAGACCTCTCTTAGCTTGCCGTGGTGCTTTTTATTTCCTCGGTGTTATTTGTTTCATGTGTCCTGAGCAAGGAAATTGAAAAATATGATTACCAGCATAAATTTCCCATTCATCTTTGCACTGTACATTGTCTGTTTTAAATACAAATATAAGAGCATTTCAATGGCATGTGGAATCACTGAAGTTGTACAATTTGTAGGTCAAACAGACATCTGTGTGTCCTTCTTGTCTGAACAGTGGAAATGTTACCCAAAACAACCAATTCTGTTTTTTCGCTGCTTGACACACACATGCATCCTATCAACACTTTCTACCTGGGGCTTACCCATGAGTAAAGAAAAGCCAAAAAGGATGGGAACGCAGGGTATTGCTTTCTTTGAATCTTTGTCATCATTTTCATCACAAATATTTGACTGGTACAAGGAAGTAACCCTAGTAAGAAAGGATATGATAGGTTCCTTGGTCATGTGTGTTTCCGAAAATGTCATTGCCTACTTTCTGCCTTGAAAAGCAGCTTTTCTAAGTAGCTGAGTCTGTTTCTGTTTGGTAAATAAGTACATTTGTATAATTTCTTTTTATTTTTTCATTTTTTTGGTGAATACTGGTATTTATTGGAAACAATTTATGCTAAACATTTAGATGTATTCTTTCATTTATTTTTGTTGCAATATAACTGCTTTACAATGTTGTGTTAATCTCTGCTGTATCGCAAAGTGAGCCAGCTATGGTGAGAAGACCGTGACTGAAGATGGTACCGCGGTGTTCACGGCAGCACTGTTTACAATAGCCCGGACACGAAGCAACCTAGACATCCAGTGACAGAGGGATGGATAAAGAAGATGTAGCACATACACACTGGAATATCACTCAGCCATACGAAGGAAAGAAATGGGGTCATTTCTTTTTAGGTTCTGCACATAAATGATTTCCTGTGATATTTCTCTTTCTCGGACTTCACTCAGCATGATAATTTCGAGGTCCATCCCTGTGGCTGCCTGGATGGGAGGGAGGATGGATACGTGTACAGGTGTGGCTGAGTGCCTTTGCTCTGCACTCGAAACTATCACAACATCATTAATCAGCTACACTCCAATGCAAAACAAAAAGTTAAAAAAAAATACAACAGCTTCTAATTCAAATGGGAAATATAGCGTCTCAGGGATGTCAGAGCTTATCCACTTGGAGATGAAATACGCTCACCTTGTCCATTTGACTAAGTCATCAATACAGCACAGTTCTCATGTAAGGAAAAAGGCCCCCTAGCCAGCAAAACTCAACAGAAGTCAGGAAAATGAATAACAAAGGCAGAGGAGCCTGGCTTTTGAAAACCATTAGCATCAGAGCACGGCTGTGCTTTTTCAAATGAGGATTCTACATCTTAAAGCCCTGCCCTGTGTCTTTGGACACTGCACCCACAGAAACTTCTCACGCTGTGCTGGGTCAACAAGTTTCTGTTCTTGGAGGGTGTTCAATAAACTTTCAGGGAGGAGGTGTCTCCCTCTTCACTGATAATGTATTTGCTGAATAAGGAAACTTGTGTTTTTAAATGTTAATAGGTGTCTAAGAACATTGCTTTAAAAAGGTAAGTTATAGAATTCATCATAGTGAGGTTACTAAGAGATTAACTCTAATTAGAGCAAGGTGGGCTTCCCAGGTGATGCAGAGGCAAAGACTCTACCTGCCAATGCCAGAGATGAAAGACATAGTTTTGATCCCTGGCTTGGGAAGATCCCGTGGAGGAGGAAATGGCAAACCACTCCAGTATTCTTGCCTGAGAAATCCATGGACAGAGGGGCCTGGTGAGCTATATAGTCCCTGGGGTTGCAGCGTCAGAATTGACTGAACATGCACGCAGTGCTTAAGAAAACACTCTAAAGAATGTATGTATGTGTATCTATATGTATGTACACACATGTATAACTGAATCACTTGTTATATACTTGTATATTGAATCACTTGTTTGCTGTATACTTGAAACTAACACAACACTGTAAATCAACTCAGTTCTGTTTAGTTCAGTCGCTCAGTCGTGTCTGACTCTTTGTGACCCCATGGATTACAGCACAGCAGGCTTCCCTGCCCATCACCAACTCCCAGAGTTTATTCAAACTCATGTCCATTGAGTCGGTGATGCCATCCAACCATCTCATCCTCTGTCATCCCTTCTCTTCCTGCCCCCAATCTTTCCCAGCATCAGGGTCTTTTCCAATGAGTCAGTTCTTCGCATCAGATGGCCAAAGTATTGGAGTTTCAACTTCAGCATCAGTCCTTCCAATGAATATTCAGGACTGATCTCCTTTAGGATGGACTGGTTGGATCTCCTTGCAGTCCAAGGGACTCTCAAGAGTCTTCTCCAACACCACAGATCAAAAGCATCAATTCTTCGGTGCTCAGCTTTCTTTATAGTCCAACTCTCACATCCATACATGACCACTGGAAAAACCACAGCCTTGACGAGACGGACCTTTAGTGGCAAAGTAATGTCTCTGCTTGTTAATATGCTGTCTAGGTTGGTCATAACTTTCCTTCCAAGGAGTAAGCATCTTTTAATTTCATGGCTGCAATCACCATCTGCAGTGGTTTTGGAGGGCCCCCCCAAAGTCTCTCAATATTTCCATTGTTTCCCCATCTATTTTGCCATGAAGTGATGGGACCAGATGCCATGGTCTTAGTTTTCTAAATGTTGAGCTTTAAGCCAACTTTTTCACTCTCCTCTTTCACTTTCATCAAGAGGCTCTTTAGTTCTTCTTCACTTTCTGCCATAAAGATGGTATCATCTGCACAAAAGAGGTTATTGATATTTCTCCCAGCAATCTTGATTCCAGCTTGTGCTTCTTCCAGCCCAGCGTTTCTCATGATGTACTCTGCATATAAGTTAAATAAGCAGGGTGACAATATACAGCCTTGCCGTACTCCTTTCCCGATCTGGAACCAGTCTGTTTTTCCCTGTCCAGTTATAGCTGTTGCTTCCTGACCTGCATACAGGTTTCTCAAGAGACAGGTCAGGTGGGCTGGTATGCCCATCTCTTTAAGAATTTTCCACAGTTTGTTGTGATTGACACAGTCAAAAGCTTTGGTGTAGTCGATAAACCAGAAGTAGATGTTTTTCTGGAACTCTTGTGCTTTTTTGATGATCCAACGGATGTTGGCAACTTGATCTCTGGTTCCTCTGCCGTTTCTAAATCCAGCTTGAACATCTGGAACTTCACGGATCATGTACTGGTGAAGCCTGGCTTGGAGGATTTTGAGCATTACTTTGCTAGCTTGTGAGTTGATTGTGCAGTAGTTTGAACATTCTTTAGCATTGCCTTTCTTAGAGACTGGAATGAAAACTGACCTTTTCCAGTTCTGTGGCCAAACTCAGTGCTGCTGAGTTTTCCAAATTTGCTGGCCTATTGAGTGCAGCACTTTCACAGCATCATCTTTTAGGATTTGAAATAGCTCAACTGGAATTCCATCACATCCACTACCTTTGTTCGTAGTGATGCTTTCTAAGGCCCACTTGACTTCTCATTCCAGGATGTCTGGCTCTAAGTGAGTGATCACACTATCATGATTATCTGGGTCATGAAGATCTTTTTTATATAGTTCTTCTGTGTATTCTTGCCACCTCTTCTTGATATCTTCTGCTTCTGTTAGGTCCATACCATTTCTGTCCTTTATTGAGCCCATCTTTGCACGAAATGTTCCCTTGGTATCTCTAATTTTCTTGAAGAGTTATCTAGTCTTTCCCATTCTATAGTTGTCCTCTATTTCTTTGCACTGATCACTGAGGAAGTCTTTCTTATCTCTCCTTGCTATTCTTTGGAACTCTGCATTCAAATGGATATATCTTTCCTTTTCTCCTTTGCCTTTAGCTTCTCTTCTTTTCTCAGCTATTTGTAAGGCCTCCTCAGACAACCATTTTGCCTTTTTGCGTTTCTTTTTCTTGGGGCTAGTCTCGACCACTGCCTCCTGTACAATGTCATGAACCTCCATCCATAGTTCCTCAGGCACTCTGTCTATTGGATCTAATACCTTGAATCTTCTTGTGACTTCCACTGTATAATCATAAGGGATTTGATTTAGGTCATACCTGAATGGTCTACTGGTTTTCCCTACTTTCTTCAATATAAGTCTGAATTTGGCAATAGGGAGTTCATGATCTGAGCCACAGCCAGCTCCTGGTCTTGTTTTTGCTGACTGTATAGAGTTTCTCCATCTTTGGCTGCAAAGAATATAATCAATCTGATTTCGGTGTTGACCATCTGGTGATGTCCATGTGTAGAGTCTTCTCTTGTGTTGTTGGAAGAGGGTGTTTGCTATGACCAGTGCGTTCTCTTGGCAAAACTCTATTAGCCTTTGCCCTGCTTCATTCCATACTCCAAGGCCAAATTTGTCTGTTACTCCAGGCGTTTCTTGACTTCCTACTTTTGCATTCCAGTCCCCTATAATGAAAAGGACATCTTTTTTGGGTGTTAGTTCTAGAAGGTCTTGTATGTCTTCATAGAACCATTCCACTTCAGCTTCTTCAGCATTGTATTGAAGAATTACATAATGAAGCATTATATACTGAATTATATATTATATAATGAAGCATAATTTACTGAAGAAGTTAATCAACTTCTTCAGTAAATCAACTGTACTTGAATAAATACAGTTTAATTTGTCTTTATAGTCCCTGAACCATACAGTGATATAATACATTCTCCAAGTAGCAAGTTAAGCCACATTCTTTCCCCTTGTTCATAGCAGCCATACACCAAATTGCAGCTACCGATGTGCTAAGAGGGAAAACAAATATAACAGGAATATGTGTTTAGCCAAAACTTCTCTTTGTATGATATATTTTGAATGGGGTATACCTATTATTGATTTATTCTACAATCATAGATGTTAATTATTCAGAAAGAAGATGGAATATTGTATAGATGACTGCATGGTAAGTCATTTCAGTCATGTCCAACTCTGTGTGACCCTATGGACTATAGCCCACCTGGCTCCTCTGTCCAAGGGATTCTTCCAGCAAGAATGCTGGAGTGGTTTGCCACGCCTTCCTCCAACGGATCTTCCTGACCGAGGCTCAAACCCTGTCTCTCATGTCTCCTGCACTGGCAAGCGAGTTCTTTACCACTAGCACCACCTGGGATCCTATATATGATATATATGTAATATATACAATAAATATAATTATAATACTTTATTATATTTTAAAATATATATTACATGTTTAATTATATAACCAAATAGTTTAATTATATTAAATTAATATTTTCATACTCTATAATTATAATGTAGAATTTTATATAATTTATAATTATAAATTAATACTTTAACTACATTAAATATTACAATTAACATTTTAATTATATAAAATAAATATGCTTATCATTATGTAACTATATATAATAAATAATTCCAATACTTAGGTAGGTGGCAAGCATAATACCACCCTGCCACCTTGTGGCAGCAAGAAATTTGACAGCAATATTATTTTCTCAAGTGTAAGTTTTATTCCACCGCCAGGGCTTCCCTGGAGGCTCAGGTGATAAACGATCCGCTTGCCATGCGGGGAGACCCGGCTTCAAGCCCTGGGTTGAGAAGATCTCCCTGGAGAAGGGAAAGGCTACCCACTCCAGTGTTCTGGCCTGGAGAATTCCTCCATGGGGTCACAAAGAGTGGGACGTGACTGGGCGACTTTCACTGTCATTGCCCCTGGGCATCCTCCTTTTTGCCTGAGGAATCTCGTGGACAGAGGAGCCTGGCGGGCTGCAGTCCATAGGGTGGCGGAGTCAGACACACGAGTGAGTGATGAGCGCTTTCCTTTTCAAACCACGAGTGCCCTGGTGATGGAACGGGCTGGCGGTGGTCGAGTCATGTCTGCTCACCCAGACGCTCACATTCTCGTCCTGGAAACCTGTGAAAACTTAGGTGATAGAAGACACGGTTATGGGTGAAATGAAGATTGCCGACCCCCTGACGTTTAAATAAGGAGATGACCCCAGTCTGACGGTGTGAACGCCTAAACGTGGGAGAAGAGGAAGAAGCACGTTGGAGAGAGAGGACACAGGAAGGGCGAGAAGCAGAGAAAGTGGTGGGTGATGCAGGCCCTGAGCCGAGGGTCAGGCGGGCCGCACGTAGAGAGCAGAAAAGGCAAGGAAGTGGGTTTTCCACAGAGCCCACCGAACGGAGTGTAGCCCTTAAAAAAAGAAAAAATGCCGCAGAGTCGCTTCACCATGTCGTGTTCCTTCCTATCACACAACAAAGCGAGTCACCCGTGTGTGCACACGTGCCCCTCCCTCCTGAGGCTCCCTTCCCGCATCCCCCCACCGCCCTCGGTCATCACCGAACCGAGCCGAGCTCCCGGGCTGCAGGCAGCGCCCCCAGCTGCTCCACACCCGGTGACGTGCATGGTCAGCCCCCACCCCCTCCCCGATCCTCCCACCCCCTCCTTCCCCACCCCTACCCCCACGTCCACGCATCCTGTCTCTGCATCTGCGGCTTTATTCTTGGAGATAGGTTCATCAGGACCACTTCTCTAAATCCCACATACATGCATTAATATCGGGTAATTGTCTCGCCCCGACTCACTTCACTCTGTGAGATCGACTCTAGGTTCGTCCGCGTCTGGATAAATGACGCAATTTCGGTCCTTTTCGTGGTTAGTATTCCATTGTATGCATGTAGCCCTCTGGACACCTTGATTTAAGCACCCTGAGACCTGTGCTGGACTTCTGACTTAAAGAAGTATAAGCTAATGCACGTTTGCTGTTTTGGGTCGCTATGTTTGAAGTCATTTGCTCTAGAAAATACACTAGTTGTGCTGTCAGTGAATAGACCAGGGAAGCCGGGTAGGCTGCGATGATAAGGATTGTATTCTTTATGGTCAAGAGGGAGCTCTTCTGTAGTTCTGGAAGGATTTTTTTTTTTTTTTTTTTTTTTTTCCCTTGCATAAGCAAAGATCACACCATCTGGTTTTCTTGAGAAGTGTTGAATGGAAGCAAAAGTGGACCCAGGAACACCTGGAGAGAGGTTGTTGCAATGGTCACTAACAGATGATTAGAGGGTAGCTTTGAAAAAAGAGAGACATCCCTTCATTTAAGAGGGGTTTAGGTGGGAGAAGCACTGGCTTCGCCACTCGGTTATCAGTTTTCTGACTTAATGCCCACGCGGTGGCTGGGACAGTAAAGAGTATCCTGTAACGCAGGAGACCTGGGTTCGATCCCTGGCTAGGAAAGATCCCCTGGAGGAGGGCATGGCAACCCACTCCAGTATTCTTGCCTGGAAATCCTCATGGACAGAGGAGCCTGGCGGGCTACAGTCCGTGGGGTTGCAAAGAGTGGGACACCGCTGAGCACACACAACACCACACCAGCTTACAACACACAGTTAATGCTCTTTCTTCTGAAACTGTTAACCAATAATGTGAGAGTGACGAGCTATGTCTGCATAGGCCACTCAGCTGGGTTTCTTTTGCAGCTGGGTAGGTCATGTTTATCTCAAAGATCCTGAGTCTTATCCACACTCAGATTTCCATTTCCATTGAATGGATGAAGAGAACTCAGGCGGTTTCTAAACCCCACGTTAAGGACCACAGAACAATGCCTCTCCCCTGACAAAGATGTCTAGGTCCTGATCCCTGGAACCTGTGAATATGTGACCTAACATGGCAGCGACCTCCAGGAGGTAGTAAAGGACAGGGAAGCCAGGCGCGCTGCAGTCCTGGGGGTCACAAAGAATCGGACTCGACTTAGTGACTCAACAGCAACAAGCAACGTGGCCAAATGGACTCTGACGATGTGATTCAGTGAAAGATGAGTGACTGAATAGCAATAGTGATATACCAAAGTGACTCTCTTAGTTCTGACAAATGTACCAAGCAATAGTCAATGTCCACCTAAGAGGAAGCTGGGTGAGGTGTATACATGAACTCTTGTATCACTTTGCTAAGTTTTTGCAAATGTAAAACTGTTCCAAAAATACAATGCTTCTTAAAGGTGAAATATATAGCCAAATATTTCAGTAAGTATATTAGAGTGATTTTTCAATGAATAATCCTGATACTTCTAAAATGAGACTATTGTATTCATGATATGTTGTTCACTGACTGTAGCTCATTGAAAGTACTCAAGAAATATTTGCCAAGCCCCTGAATGATTGCTGTTGTCCAGTGGCTAAGTCGTATCCGATTCTTTTAGACCCCGTGGACTGCAGCACGCCAGGCTCCCCTGTCCTTCACTATCTTCCGGAGTTTGCTCAAACTCATATCCCTTGAGTTGGTGATGCCATCCAACCATCTCATCCCCTGCTGTCCCGCAAACTTACTATTTTTAGTTTTTGACGTGAAAAAAAAATGTATTCTTCATGTTGGCCACTAGGTGGAACTATTGACACATTGGTTAAAATTCATTCTTCATCCGTGGGGAAAAACTACCTCTTGAAAACAAATGACATTTGAAAAATGCTATGATATATAGTAGGAGGAAGAATTCCTAGTACTGTGATGAAGATCAAGAAAGATATGAACTGGCTGTGGACAGAAACCCAGGATTCGGAGATATACAGAAAGGAGTAGGAAGAAAAAAGGCAGCCATTAATTTAAACATTTCCAGACACGGATATAAGTGCAGTTGGAGAGATAGGACATCTGGAAAATTAACAGACATCTATCTTTCCCCAGACATCAGTGCAGCATGCAGCGTCTGAAACACCAAGGCGTGGAAGGCTCAAACGGCCAGAATGATGCTGTCAATGCTTCCATATGGACGGCAGGCTAAGTGCAGGAGAACTTAGGAGCGACCACTTAAAGGACTAAACTGCATTTATTTCTTCTTTGCGCTTTCTGTCACTTAGGACATAAAAGCACTTTTTAGTATCAGACAAGACAATATGTAAGAAGGCAAATTAGAAAACCAAGAAAGAATTAGCATATATTTCTGTGTTTCAAAAAACAGCTTGCTTTATGGTCTCCAATTCATCAATTTCATTTGTTGAAGCATCAGACCTTTGTTACATTTTGGGTACCATGCCAATCAAGTTCTCTGCTCTCTGTATAAAATCTCTAAATAAGGATTGATCCAGAGAGAAGAGGAATACAGCATTTTTCCAGAAAGATTATATTTGGCTGACACAAAGTCAAATATAATATAGTGATTTAATATAATGTAGACATAATATAGTGATTCAGCTATCATTTGACAGATATTGACTTATTTGTTATAAACAAATATTTATAAATATCTATTTGCCTCAGATGCTGGCAAACTGAAATACATAAATAATGATTCACTCTGGTCCATTCTCTGTGTTTAGATATGTGTTGTGTGCAAAATGCTTCTTTACCTGCTTTTCAAGGTTAAAGATTCTGATTATTCCTCTCTCAGTTGTAAGGAAAATCCATAGACCAGGAAAGGGGTAATAGAGTCAACACTCATTCTTTTCTAAGACTTTTTTTCACATGGACCATTTTTAAAGCCTTTATTGAATATGTTACAATGTTGCTTCTGTTTTGTGTTTCTGTTTTTTGGCCAGGAGGTTTTTGGGATCTTAGCACTGCAAACAGGGATGGAGCTCACACCCCCTGCATTAGAAGGTGAAGACTTAACTGCTGGACCACCCCCCCGCCCCCCCCCCCCAGGCAAATCTCAATACTTATGTTTTTAAATAGAAAAAACAACCAGCAATATCACTTCCCCGATAGCTCAGCGGGTAAAGAATCTGCCGACAACCCAAGAGCCGCGGGTTAGGGTTTGATTCCCTCCCTGGGTCGGGAAGATCCCTTGCAGGAGGAAATGGCAACATATCCGGTGTTCTTGCCTGGAGAATCCCAGGGACAGGGTCTGGCAGGCTACAGTCCATGAGGTTGCAAAGAGTCAGACACAACTGAGCAACTGCTCACAGCTCATGGATTTCCCTACCATAATTAATCAATAAACACTGGTACAAGAAAATCCCTTGCCAGCAGTTGGACAGCTGTTGGTCAGTTGTTGGACAATTGTCTTTGGTCAGACAGCAACACCCTGTAGATGTTGTCTTTTACATATTTTACAGATAAAAGGGAGAAACCGTAAACCTTGATTGCCTTTGCTGCTGTTCTGTTTTGCTTCTTTCTTCACAGCAAAAAAATTGTAGCTGCTTTCAACTTCAAGGTTGTTGTAACAAGTATATGGGAAAATAGCATTTCATTCTGTCATTTATATTTAGAAATGCACCAGTTTGGAGATGGGCAAAATACTCCAATAAATTAAAATTGCACTTTTGTGTTTTACTAGTTTTTACTAGTTGCTGTGTGTCTGGAATCACCCCCACCCCTCCAAACCATACTTTTTTTTTGAAGAAAAAGGAATAAGGTGGAAATGGCATTGATTTATTTTTTTTAAGGTGCATTTCTTCATTGACTTATTTTCAGTTTTATATATATGCTAATAAAAAAAATGAAAAGTAATGGATTTCTGGAAGAAGAATAAGAACAACCCCCCCCCCCAAATTAATGAGTTTCTGAAAAACTAACATAGCTCGTGATTTTAACTATTAACTCCCTGATCATTATAATGTATGTTTGTCTTCGCCTACTGATTTTCAAATGCAACTCATTGTACTTAATCATTGTCTAAGGTTGTTTGAGCATTTGCTCCTTGACCCAATTTTTTCTCCTCGAGAGAAGATAATTTTTTAAAAGAGGAACCATCTGAACTGCCATTGAGTTAAACAAGTTCTGTGCATGGTAAATTGTTATTGGAGCCATCCACCCCAGAAGTGTCTGTTCGGTAAGGGGGTGTGTTTGGAGGCCTCGCTATGGAGAACAGAGGTTCCTTTGCTGGGACGTAGTTTACAGCTGATGGAGAAGGAGTAAGCAGAGGAGAAATGATGATGAATGTGTGCTCGTTGCCATGGAAACCTCTTTCCAAAGGGCTCACACTGGCAGAAACAAAGGCCAGTTGAAAAGGCAGCGACCTCGGCCGGGACCAGGTGAGCCTGCCCCACCCGCGCCTCCCCGGCCCGGCCTGCAGAAGCCCGGGCCGCCCCGCGCTGGCAGCCAGGGTGGTCGTCCGTGTGCAGAACTGAACGCAAACAGGGGTGAGCTGGAGCCAGATGTGGGGGCGTCCCGGGTCACTGACGGCTCCTGGGGTCCTCGGAGTCAGAGCGACTGGTGCACGTTCCTGCTTTTCACCAGGAAACTTGGAGACTGGAGCCCCGAGGAGTCTGATGAAGCCCTGGTCCCCGAGATGGTCTCTGTAAGTCACAAATGGTACCAGGTTCGCTCTTCTCCAAGACTCATAAGAAAAGGCAATTATCTTTGATACGTCAGCATCTGTTTGTTGTCCAGTTGCTCACTCATGTCCGATTTTTTGTGACTCCGTGGACTGTAGCCCGCCAAGCTCCTCAGTCCATGGGATTTCCCAGGCAAGAATATTGGAGTGGGTTGCCATGACCTCCTCCAGGGGATCTTCCAGACCCAGGGATAGAACCTGTGTCTCCTGCATATCAGCATCTGTTATTTAATCTCAAATTAGTATAGTGAAGCGGATAAGTCAATGGCTGGCTCCACCTTGTGGCCTGAGATCCAATCATACACTTCCCATGAGATCCTTTCTAAGCCCTCATCTGTGCATGAGTTTCTGGAGATTGTGGCATCAACTCTTTTTACTTAGTGGAGAGAATTTTTGTTATTACTTCTATAGAAAAATAGAAATCAAATTCTTATTTTCCAAAGCATCTAATTTGATCTTGTCCTCTTCTCCACCCAACTTTAAAATCAATAACTTTACTTTATAATTTTTTTAATTTTTATATTTTGCTCAAACCACTTGGCATGTGGGATCCTAGTTTGATCCTGACCAGGGATCAAACCTGTGACCTGGTGATGGGAAGCGTGGAGTCTTACTCATTGGATCACCAGGGAGGTCCCCCTTTGCTTTTCTTTTCTTTTTTTTTTTTATTTGACTGAATAACTTCACCTCTGTGTCCTCATTTCTAAAAGTACATCCCGGGTTGTGTGAAATTCAAAAGTATAATTATCACTGACTATAAAAACAAACTGACTTCTACACATAGTTCACTTTCCAAGTGGGCCCTGATCTTACATTTGAGCCCTGAACACTTTATTGATGTTCTCTATGTCCTGGTCAAAATGAAACCAAATTTTGTTTTCCCTCACCGAGAGTCTGTTGACTGAAGCCACTAAATCACCCTGTTTCTGACCTCCACTCGAAGTTCAAACCCTTTTTCACAGCCATTAACTTTCTCCGCGTCCCACCAAGCACATGTGCGGCTTAATCTCTTCCATCCTGGATGGCTGAGCCGCCTTCCTTCCAGCTGATGTGGGCTTTGCTTCTGCCTGAACACCTCATCCATGGAACCCAATTGGCTCATTTTGTTTGCCTATGAGATAATTCAGCATAATTTTTCCCTCACAGGAAAGTCTTATAGTTTGCTTAGAGATTAAAATAAGAGAGAGCAAGATTGCCGGTGGTTCAGTGGCCAAGAACCCTCCTGCAGTGTGGAGACCTGGGTTCGATTCCTGGGTCAGGAAGATTCCCTGGAGAAGAAAATGGCAGCTGACTCCAGTATTCGTGCATGGAAAATCCCATGGACAGCAGACCCTGGTGGGCTACAGTCCATGGGGTCGCAAAGAATCGGACATGACTGAGTGATTTAGCATGCATGCAAGATTGGAATGATGTATTTATAGGAATATCCTTTCAAGTAAGTCTTAGTATACATATTCCTCCAGCCCATATTTCTTCCTTGTGTCATTGCTCAGTCACTCATTCATGTCCGACTCTTTGCCACCCCATGGACTGTAGCACCAGGCTCCTCTGTCCTCCACTATCTCCCAGAGTTTGCTCAAATTCATGTCTATTAAGTGGGCGATGCCATCCAACCATCTCATCCTCTGCCGCCCCCTTCTGCCGTTACCTTCAGTCTTTCCCAGCATCAGGGTCTTGTCCCATGAGTCAGCCTTCACATGAGTCAAATTCACATGTGAGAGTCACGAACAGTCAGTCGTGTCAAAATGCCTTTTAATTAGCACAGACCTTCACTGTTCTGAATCACTGCACAGAGTCACGGGCGATGCTTGCAGACATAAGCTGGCAAGGAGTGAAGAGCAAACTAAGACACTGGAGACTAAGCTGAATTTTTTGCCTGTTAAAGGTCAGGGCAAATTGCGTCTTGTAATTCTGATTTGCGATCCTTATTCCACCTATTTTTAAAAATAATATTAAAACAAATGTGTATTGCCTATTGCCAGATCCTAAGTGCTAAGATATTCATTTCCCTTGTCTCAGCTGGTTCTCACAAACATGATGAGGGGAAGAATTATTATCCCATTCGCTGGATGAGCAAATGGGGGCGTGATGTTTTCGGAAAATAAATTACCCTCCTCTTCTATGCTGTCGGGTCCCTACATTGTGTTTCTCAGTCTTTCTGCTGATATAGAAACTACTAGGAAACTCAGAAGGAATAGAATATCTATTTTGTGTTTCTTTGGGGAAAATAAAACCTTACTTTAACCATGATTCTTTTAGGTTGAAAATGATTTCTTTCAGTCTCTTAATGCTTTAGTTAGATTAAGGGTTGCTACATTTGACCTTGGGCTTCACAGCTATTGCTAGTGGTAAAGAATCTGCCTGCAATAGAGGAGGTACGGGCTTGATCCCTGGATCAGGAAGATCCCCTGGCGAAGGAAATGGCAACCCATTCCAGTATTCTTGCCTGGAGACTCCCATGGACAGAGGAGCCTGGCGGGATACAGTCCAGAGGGTAGCAAAGAGTAGGACACAACTGAGCGTGCATGCACATTTGACCTTTGCATTTAAAAATGGACAGCCTGTAACTTCTCTGCCTCCTTCCTTCAAAAGTGTATTATGTGGGGACTTCCCTGGCGGTCCAGTGGTGAAGGCTTCCCCTTCCAAAGCGGCAGGTGTGGGTTCTATCCCTGGTCAGGGAGCTCAGATCCCACATACCTCAAGGCCAAAAACCAAAACATAAAACAGAAGCAATGTTGTAACACATTCCATAAAGATTTTTTTAAATGGTCCATATTAAAAAAAAAAAAATACCTGTAATATGTATAGAAACATGAGAAAAATGTATGAAGAGGCAGATGACTTTTGGAATCTCCTTGACTCTATTTGTTCCTTGAGCAAAAATGCAACTGTTATCGATTCTCAGCTGATGCTTAAAAAATTCAATTCCTCCAAATTAATTCTCTTTCTAATTGGAAGTTCCAGCTGCCATGGGATTGAATTTTCCTGTTGTTTACTTGTCCCAAAGTCTCTGTAAAAGGTTTTATTTCTCTAGGCAACCAGCTGGTTTTTCACATAGATAAGGTCAATTAATTTGACCTTTGTTTCAATATGAAATGCATAATAAAAGCTGGTGCCCCACAGACCGGATGTGGCCTTTCAAAAAAAAAAAAGCTACTTGCCAGGACAGGGAACAATAATTTATGACCTCATAAACCCCAGTTGCAACGCTTGTTGCTGAGCATGGCAATGACAAGGGGCCTGTGTGTCTTTATTTATTTATTTTTATTCTGTGTGATAGAAAGCTGAAAACCAGAACTGAGCACCTGCGCCTTGAAGGCGGGGAAACGGCAGAGGCAAAAACCAGGACTGTTGTCTTTTTCAGGATCAAGGACGCTGTTTGAATTTTTGTTTTCCTGCAGCTTGTTTTCTCCTGACAAAAATTCCTACATACAGGCTCAGAGTTTATTATTGCCTTCTGACTGTAAGATCTAGTCATCAAAATGTATTGTGGTTCTGAGAGATGAGCAAACTCGTTATGAAGCAAAGTCGGAAGCAGAACATTTGAACTGGTATCTACAGTCAGGACCAAAATGATTAGTGCTTGCGGTTTGATGAATGGATCTCTCTCAGAAGCTGATTCTAACAAATTTAGGAGGATGTGAGCTTTCTGACTTTTGTCTTCCTTTAACTGTGTCAACCGCTATTCTGTATGCCATTAGTAACGTTCATATGGGATATGTTGAGTGTTTATTACTTCACATGAATCTATTATACTTGGCATTTGTGTCTAATTTTGTTCCACATTTTATACAACCCTGGATGAATCCATTTTGGCTAAATCTTTGATCACATCTCTGATTAAGTCCTAGAAGTGGGCTAAGTCAAGACATAAATAAAGAGCTTCCCAGGTGGCTCAGTGGTAAAAATCTGCCTGCCAAGCAGGAGGCGTGGGTTCAAGCCTTGGGTCAAGAAGATCCCCTGGAGAAAGAAATGGCAACCTACTCCATTATTCTTGCCAGATGGACTATACAGTTCATGGGGTCACAAGAGTTGTACATGACTTTGTGACTGACAACCACAAAAGAGACAATTCTGATTTAAAAAAAAAAAAAAGTTTTTTTTTAAAATTTTAATTAAAAAAAGAGACGATTTTAAATCTATCAGTTAACGCTTTTCTCATTAAGTCCTCATCTCCAGCCCCGATGTAGTTAGTGGTCCATTATTTTAACTCTTCTTTTGAATAAGCCTGTTTGTGTACCCTGAATTTTGGGTAAAGGATACTGTAAACAAACATTCCCTCCTCAAGATGTGTGTATGCATGCTCAGTCGCTCAGTTGTGTTTGGCTCTTTGTGACCCAATTTCATTCCCTTTTCTGCCTGAGTAGCAGCCCATTAGTATACATACTGACGAGAACCACCTCTGCAGCTCAGGGAACTCTACCTAAAGCTCTGTCGTGACATAAATGGGAGAGAAATTTAAAAACCAGGGGGTACATGGGTGCATACAGCTGATTCACTGCCGTGCAGTAGAAACTAATGTAGCACTGTAAAGCAACTATTCTTTAATGAAAATTAATTTAAAAAAGAAGATATTCTGTCTTGGTGTGTGCAGTGTGAAGCATTTATCCTAGGAAAACCATCATAGATATTTTTGCAAAAAATAACTTACACACATAAAAAATGTATGTATATTTTTTCCAAAGTTTCTCACATATAGATAGCTAGTTGGTACCATGCATTTTGTTTGCAACCAGCTCTTTAATTTTTTTTCACTCACATACTATTTTATTATTATTATTTTTGGTTTATTTTGTGTGTGTGTCTGTAATGCTAAATTTTCTTATTTTTCAAAATTTCAAAAGACAAAAATTGTTCTATCTTTAAAAGTCATTAACAAATGCTATTTTGCAATATCTAGGATGGTTCAGTATTTCATCCTTGTTCGGTCACTAAGTTGTGTCCAACTCATTGCGACCCCCATGGACTGCAGCACCCCAGGCTTCCCTGTCCTTCACTGTCTCCTGAAGTTTGCTCAAACTCATGTCCGTTGAGTCAGTGATGCCATCCAACAACCTCTTCCTTGCTGCCCCTTCTCTTCCTACGCTCAGTCTTTCCCAACGTCAGGGTCTTTTCCAATGAGCTGGCTCTTTCCATCAAGTAGCCAAAGGGTTGGAGCTTCAGCTTCAGCATCAGTCCTTCCAATGAATATTCAGGGCTGATTTCTTTTAGGATGGACTGGTTTGATTTCCTTGCAGTCCAAGGGACTCTCAAGAGTCTTCCTCAGCCACACTTCCAAAGCATCACTTCTTTTGTGCTCAGCTCTTTTTTTATGGTCCAACTCTCACATCTGCACATGACTACTGGAAAAATCATAGCTTTGACTATTTCATCATTAAAGAGGAAGAAGTCGCTTTTTCCATATGTCTTCATACAGGATTCCCCATAGCCCCTTGCCATTAAGACCTGGACTTAGGATTAATGTTATTAATATTATATTTCAAATATACTATTAGTTAAATAGATGCTTTGTTGACTGTCTTAAGAACCTAACCACAATTTATATCATTGTTTCCACTGGGAAAACCACTTTCCAAGTTTCAAAAAGCTGACATAAAAACAAATCCAAAACAGCTTGTTTGTTCATTGAAGATAATCTATATATACATACACACATATATATATACGTTTTTTTTTTTTTTCTTCTCATTTTTACTACTGAAAATTAGTTGCTGCCCTGAAGTCATTAATGGCCTGAGAATACAATGAACCCAATGCTGGAAACTGTGGTCTGGACTGTTTTTGACCTCTAGTTAAGAGAGGTGTTTTCTAGATCTTTGTCCCGTATAGCATATTTTTCTTCTCCCTATGGGAATTTATTAATTTACTTTTAAAGTTGTCAATTGAAACCACAAATTTACTGATGTAGGTTTGAACTATGTCTGACAGAAATCAGGGAAATCATATTTAAGACTATTATCATTCTTATGATTTTTTTTTTTGTTGGATTGCAGCAAAACCTCAGAATAGCTGTCTCTCTCTCCAAAACCCCTATTATATTGATCTCCAGAGAACTAGCTAGCTAAAAAAAAAAAAAGAAAAAGAAAGAAAGAAGGACTATTATCAAACTGCCTGAGTAGATCCTATTGCAGCAAATTTCACCAACATATTGTCAAATGTGTTCCAGCCATAAAGCTCAGGTAATAAGCTGAGTTTCTAAGTGTCTGTGTCCAGACTCTCCTCTCTGATTCTCAGTGGTACTTGGATCAGGTCAGGAAGAAGAGGTTAAGATACACGGCACTAAAGAGAGAATGAAGCAGATAAAAGCTTTGTGAGTTTCAGGAACATAAGACTGTCAGTTGTACGCGGCAAAATTCTCACGACCCCAAAGCTGAACTCTGTAAATAGGCTTGGCATCCAACTCTTGCCTGCAGAAAATAAAGAGAAAAGGAAAGGGGAGGAAAAAAACAAAAAGCCCTCATCCTGTTCCGACCCACACACAAATGCATATGCATATGAGGTGCATGCACTGCTTAACTAGGTAAGGATGTGGTAACTGGCCTTTTGCACGATGCATAACAGAACCTCGAGCAACCAACCACGGACTGAGAAGAGTCTTCTTTCCTTTGAATTTTGCTTCTCAACAGGGCTTGTAACATCCCCACTAGACTGTGCTAGGTTGAATGATGGAATTCTTTGTATTGGCTAGCCGTCTCCAGCTCTGTGTCTTGGAGAGTCTATTTCTAAGGACAGTCCTATAAAGTCCCTAATGTGTGAGGATGAAATGTAACTTACGATGAAAATCATGGGCTTATGTATTAGTTGATTTGAACCTTAGCCCAACTAATTTCCTCCTTTGAAATCTAGTTTATTGTGTGTTTGCTTTGGGTTTCTTTCCCTTAAAACTGTCAGAAGAGTAGACTTGCTTCTTTCAATTATTGTGCGCGTTGAAAGACATGCACAGCAAGTGACCACACACATTTGGAAAGCTTAGCTCAATGCCAGACTCCAACTAAGTATACAGTCTACATAATAGTTAGATCTAATAATTAGCACACTTATTAAGAGGGTATAGGGCTTCCCAGGTGGTTCTAGTGGTAAAGAACCTGCCTGCCAATGCAGGAGACATATTAGACATGAGTTTGATCCCCTGGGTTGGGAAACTCCCCTGGAGGAGGGCATGGCAACCCACTCCAGTATTCTTGCCTGGAGAATCCCATGGACAGAGGAGCCTGCCGGGCTACAGTCCATGGGGTTGAAAGAGTTGGACATGACTGAAGTGACTTAACACACACACACATACACGCATGCTGCTAACTGAAATCATGGACCTGGTAAGAATGAATCCCTGGATGTGTAAATCTAACATTGAGATATTTTTATTTTTTCAGTACTAAAAAGATATTCTTTTTAAAAACCATGTAATTAAAAAATTTTTTTATTGAAGTATAGTTGATTTACAATGTTGTGTAGGTTTCTTCTGTACAACAAAGTAATCAGTTATACTTACATGTTTATCAATTCTTCTGTTTGTCTATATTTTTAAGGCACACCAGGCTCTTATGGAGACTTCCCTGGTGGCTTGGTGGTAAAGAATTTGTTTGCCAGTGCAAGAGACCCAGGTTCAATCCCTGGGTTGGGAAGATGCCCTGGAGATAGAAATGGCAACCCACTCCTGTATTCCTGCCTGAAGAATCCCGTGGACAGAGGAGCCTGGTGGGCTACAGTCCATGGGGTTGCAAAAGAGTCAGACATGACTTAACAGCCAAATAACAATTGCCCTCATATCTTCTGTCGTTAGAAATTTTAACCCATGTCCTTGTGTATTATAAGAATGTAAGTTTTCATCAAATGGTTTGGGACATATTTTCAGACATGATTGCTGTTGCATCTTCCATAGTTTTTATCATATTACACTAAGTGCATTTTACTGCTGGTCAGTAAATTGTGTGGTGCTATGAAATGGTAACGGCCCCAGATGCAAATGAATAACTGAGGAATTCCATATAGGAATGTAAGCCAGCATCTATCTGACATTTTATGTGAAGGGTCTTATGTACTTCAAGTGTGAATTATTTTCATTTCATGATGAATGTGTCTTTCTGTTTTTCATCAATAAAGTGGTTAAAGCCCATGGATAAATACCTTGGAAATTTCAGTATAACACCATTAATGTGCTCTAGCCAGGAACACTGTTGTTAATAGTCTCTCCAGTTAATGCTCTGCATCCCTTGACCTGTGTTGATATCAGCTTTGACATTTATTAAGTTTATGTTCAATCATTTCAAGGTCACAGATTCAAACCTTGATCAGCCCTTTACTTCCTCAAATAACTATAAACCTCTTATGTCTATCGTTTCCTAACATTTTCTGTACTACCAAATGGCTTAGTCTATTCTTGGCCCAGTCTATCTGTTGTCTAAATGCTCTCTCTCCTCTCTCAGGACTTATGTAAAGTTTTTGCTATCCTTGACTTTATTTTGTTTCAACCATCTAAATGCCTTTTATTTATTTTTTAAAACATTCATTTTTTTATTCATTTAAAAATTGCTTTTGGCTGCACCCCATGTCATGTGGGATCTTAGTTCCCCAACCAGGGGTTGAGCCCACACCCCCTGTATTGGAATCACCAAGTCTTAACCACCACTAGACTGCCTGCCAGCAAGTCTCTAAATGTCTTTTAAAACGTCCTCTGAAGTAGACTCACTTCATGCTAGATTTCAGAATAAACCCGCAAGATTCATGCGCCCATTTTTCTCACATGCTGCAATTTGATCTTCATAAAATTGTCCCTTACATCCAGCCCACCTTTGTTCTTGTGACAAAAGATTGTTCTGTCTTTTTGTTCACACAGGCCAGCTAATTCCTTACCAAAATTTTGTATGATAGACTTCTGTGTTGTTGATTTCCAGAATCACAAACAAGCCTAACAAAAACATGCAAATATGTGTATTTATCTCCCCTATTTTTTTCTCATCAGATATATTTGCAATTTGATAGATAACAATCTTGCCTCTCCTCTGATGTAAATCCATTGCCTCCTCTGTTCATTTCATCCCAAATTCTCAAGGATATTTATTCACTTTAGGTTTGTAAGAATTTTCTGCTAGAATTTGTTGTTCTCTTTATGTTAATATTATTGTATTTTTATCTACTGTTCTTTTTATTTCTTTGCTTCCCTTTAAATACAGATAAACATAGTAGATGCTTGTTGAGTAAATGAATAAGAATTGATGGCTTCCACCAGTCATTTTATTATAGAAATCAGTTAAAGAGTGTGACATGATAAAGGCAGGTATCTATGAAGACTTTTTAAGGGAAATTCTTATTTTTTAATTTTATTGGAGTATAGATGATTTACAATGTGTTAATTTCTGCTGTACAGTAAAGTGATTCAAATATATATATATATACACATTCTTTTTAATATTCTTTTCCATGGTAATAAGAACTACTGGACAAGTAAGTGCAGGAATATATGGCCTTTAAAAGATAGTCACTATTAATAGATTATACAGTATTCTAGGTGTAGTAATGAACTGATAGAACTTTTTTAAGCTCAAGGACTTAAAGGAAAAGCAATACTAATGAATGAACAGAAGAAAACTCTCAAGAGGGAAATTCAAACTATAATAAAAAAGAAAAGGGTGGAATTTTGAGCAACAATAAAAAAAAAAAAAGTCCAACATCTACAATGAAAGAAAATCACTGAGTCACTTAAGAGTAGTTGGGAGACTGAGTACAAATGGGCTAGTAAGTCTAAATATTGATCAACAGAAAATGTCTATTTTAAAAGCCAGGGAAAAATGGAAAAAAAATTAACAGAACCTCTCTGTGCTGTGTGCTCAGCCGCTCAGTCGTGTCCGACTCTTGGTGACCCCGTGGACTGCAGCCCGCCAGGTTCCTCTGCCCATGGATATTCTCCAGGCAAGAACCCTGGAGTGGGTTGCCATGCCCTCCTCCAGGGCACCTTCCCAACCCAGGGATCAAACCCAGGTCTCCCGCATTGCAGGCGGATTCTTGACCAACTGAGCCACCAGGGGAAGTCTAGTGAGCAAAATGCTACAGAGCTTCAGGGACCTGTGTAAAATCACAAAGTGGTTCCAACACACATATAACTGGAGTCCAATACAGGAAGGAGGCAGGACATGTTTTTAAAGAAATTTCCCATGCTTTGGGGTTAAAAAAAAAATTGTATATCCAAGGAGTTTAATGTATACTGAGTACAAAAAAATACACAAAGGACTATATTTAAGTGTATCCAAATCATAGTACTCGAAAGGTAAGACAAAGAGAAATTTTAGAATCTGCCAGAGCAAAAGAGAGAATTCCTTTGGGGATCTGGTTTTATTGTATGAAGTCAACTGATTTCTCATCAGTGTGCTGGAGGACAATGAAATAACATCTTTAAAATGATGGGGGAAAAAAGGCTGACCTAGAATTCTATTTCCAGTGAAAGTCCGCTTCCAAACTGATGAAGAAATAAAGATGATTCCATCCCAACAAAGGCAGAGAGAATTAATTGCCATCAACATTTTAAGGATGTTGAAAGGATTTCTTCAGGCTGAAGAAAAACATGGCTGGATGCAAACAATGGCATGGGAAATGGCTCTGTGCTCCCAAACTCGCAGTCTGGTGCGGGAGAATTATCAAAAGGCGGCCTGGGAGCCGGGTCCAGCCTGCTGCCTGTGTGTGGAGTTTGCTGGACCAGAGCCTCACCTATTCATTTGCATACTGTCTGTGGCTGCTTTTGTGCTAGAATTGCAGAGTTGAGTTGTGACAGAGATCTTATCTGGCACTTGAGAGAGAGAGAGAAAAAAAAAAAGGCCTAGTCTTATCACAGAGAATGAAAAGCAGAGACCATGATAAAACAAAGTGTGGGCAAAGTGCAAGATAATGTGTCCCACGTTTATGCAAAGAGGAAACCCAGGGTTTAATTAAAAAAAGAAAATAAAAGAGCTACGTGGAGTTTTTCATCGGTAAACTGAGAGACTGAAAGAGTGAAAATGTATGAATGTTAGTGAGAAGGCCACTGACCAGAGTCTACAGGTCTGCCAGGACAGGAGAATTGCTAATGGTTTGTTGATGCCCTCCAGGATTGGATTCAAGAGATGGTATTAATATAAAAAGTATGATTCTATTGGTTTTATTGGTTTTTCCAATTTACTTCAGGGCAAGTTGGATTTTGAATTTCTAGTTCCCTTGTCCGCACAAACCCTGTAAATAAATAGAGCGTTTGTGGGTGGTTTATCCTGCGATCAGCTTTTATAAGGCTTATTTCCGTAAAGCATTAATTCCTAAAATTTCCTTCACAGAGTGGAGATTTGCTGCCAAATCTGTCTGGCTATTGGACTTATAATGGCACAGGTGGGAGTTTAGGGAAATAAACAGTCCCCATAAGGACCTGTTGATAAATCGGAGCTCCGGCTTTTCCATCCTTTATAGTCTCTCTCCTTTCTGCATCTTTGCACATCTGTGCCACTGGAGTTTGGCCCAGAGGAAGAGCGCACAGTTGAGATGAAGAGCGAGCGCCAAGGATGCTGAATATTCGGAGAAGATGGGATGCAGATGAACATCTGTGCAGAGAAAAGAAAGCCAAGGACGATATTCCTCAACGTGGAAATAACTATACAGAATGCTACCCCTATAAAAGCTGCCTCTTTTTTTTTTTTTTTTGCCACAAGCGTTTCCCTTAAAAAAAAAAAAGTTTCTTTCTGTCTTTTGTGTCAAAGTTATTTATTTGCCCACGCCTCTGCAGGTGTGTGTTTTGTTTTGGTTTACCAGTTCGAAGCCACAAGCAAACTTCCTAGGATGTGTATCCATGTTTAAAGTGGGCTTGACAGTCCGATTTTTGCATTGACAGGCACACAATAAAAATCATGTACTGTTACTAGTTTTCTAGGCAGAATCATTTCATCACAATTATCTTCAAATCTCCAGTGTTCTGTGCCCTCAAAACCAATTGTCTTTCTTTTCATAATTAAGTCGAAGTGACAGTGGATGACAGCTGCAATTGGCTTCATTTGGGGGGCGAGCTCTGCTTTCAGCGTCACCATGGAATCACGCTGGCCGTGTGTCAGAATGCTTAAGCCTTTGAATGTAACCAAATTTGTATAGTCAGACAAGGTGCACGTTTATAGGCAAACACACATTTTGTGTGCGTGTGTGTCTATAACATTGTACACCTCTCTACAAAGTTCTGAGAGCTTAAGCAAGATTTGTAAAACACATCTCCAAAATATTGAATAGATGCAAAGGGGGTTTCCTACGAAAGAGCTTTGTTCCCATGTGGGCCACAGTTTTCTGTAAAGGGCTAGATAATAAGTATTTTTGGTTTTGCAAGTCATATGGTCTCTGTCGCAGCTATTCAACTCCGCCCTTAGAGTGTGAAAGCAGGGACAATACGTAAATGAATAGGCGTAGGTCTGGTCCAATGAAATTATTGATAAAAACAGGAAGCAGGGAGAATTTGGTGCCTGGGCTGCCCTAAAGAATTATTTGACACATTTTATTTATAGCAGAGTATGTCCTGGTGGCCCAGACAGTAAAGAATCTGCCTGCAATGCAAGAAACTGGGGTTTGATCCCTGGGTCAAGAAGATCTCCTGAAGAAGGGAATGGCAACCCACTCCAGTGTTCTTGCCTGGAGAATTCCATGGACAGAGGAGCCTGGTGGGATGCAGTCCAGGGGGTTGTAGAGTCAGACACGACTGAGCAACTAACATTTTATGCACCATTTTAATTTAAGTTCTTATTCCCTGTCTATTATAAAGTATTACTAGAAATAGAGAGTGAATCTGGTTTATAAAGAGTTGGGGGGTTATTTATGATATTGAGCAACCCAACGTGTATTTTATATAGATATAATAAGTGATATTTACTTGGAGTGTAACACACAGCTTCTGTGTCATTTATCTCATTTGAGTCCCATAACAACCCCCTGACTTAGAAATGACAGGTCTCTGTCTTAAGGTCCATAAAGCTTGAAAAGGGGGCTTCCCTGGTGGTCCAGTGGTAAAGAATCTGCCCGCCAATGCAGGAGACACAGGTTTGATCCCTGATCTGGGATAATCCCACAGGCCAAGGAGCAAATAAGCCCATGCTCCACAAATACTGAACCTGAGCTCTAGAGCCCGGGAACCACAACCCCTGAGTCCACACGACCTGCAGGCTGTGCTCCTGAACAAGAGGAACCACCGCAGTAAGAAGCCCACACACCACAGCCAGAGAGGAGCCCCGCTCCGTAACTAGAGGAAAACCCACGCGGCACTGAGGACCCAGCACAGCCAACAATAAAATAAGTGAAATTTTAAAAAGCTTTTAAAGGCTCAGTGGCTCACCCGATATCAGAAATGTAAAGCGCATAATCAAGTTTTGCAAGTTTCCATTTGGGTACTAAAGTTTTTCTCTGGAGCAGCAGGCTGTTTGGGGAGCTGATTTTTTGTGATATTTTGATTGCATAGAAGTGGCCCTAATTCAGCTCTTGATTTGCAATTACTGTTAGAAGTGAAAAAGAAAGTAAATATTTTCTGTATCATCAAATCAGTGGAGGCAGCAAGAATGAATCATGCAAGGAAAAAATAGAAACAAGTGTCAAATACTGATGTTTTCGTTAATAACAGAGTTTCTTTGCCTGAATTGTAGATGTAATTGCCTCCATGAGCCACGTGGCTTCCTCTCACAGACAACACCTTAATAGCCTTTTATTCGAAACTCTGAAACTTCAAAAAGAGTCTGAAATGCCTCACTCCTGGCCAGCTGGCTTTAGAGCAATCTGTTATGAATGCTTTGGCTTCTGTACAATTTAACTGTTATAACTTTTGTTAAATAAAAAGCTGAACAAAGAGATGAACTACTGCATCAGGATTTTTGATACAGACACCAAGCCATCGACAAAGGAAACCATATTTGTGGATTATGTCTGTAGCTCCCTTGACTGCCTAAGAACTAATCACCTTATAATATTACCATCTAATATAACCGTATGTATTGCTGGTTTTTCTCCAACAAGGGCAAAATGTTTTGGAGAAACTGTCTGAATAACTTTACCACATTGGTCTAAGATCACAGGGTTTACAATTTCCATTCTTTTTTTTTTTTTTAAGGACTCTTTTAGAGAAAACCAAGTTAAACTATTTCACAGTTGTATGTATATATAAAATCTGAGAATGCTGTCCATTAATAAAGGCTTTGGTGATGCTAAAACTATGTAAATATTAAGATGAAAGCTCTTCATTACTCTAAAGTTAGGTGAAGATGACCTGTATGGGAAAAGGTAGGCAGTTGGGGACACAATCCTTCACACTGTAAAGATGGCATCACTGACACGTAAAATGAAAAGGCAATCTGATACAGATGTCTGTTTCCCTCTGCACACCAGGGTCCAGGGTGAGCACTGGGGCTGAACGACGGATAAGGTGGGGATCTGAGCGGCTGAAGGAAGGGTAAGATCTTGTATTTCCATAAATATCAAGGCAAAATCGCTATCCTCTTGGACATAAAACAGTCATATTATTCAAGGAAGCGACTTTCATTTCTCAACCTATTTAAGATCAGTGGCGGGTGGGAGAGAGGCTCAAGAGGAAAGGGATGTATGCATGCATATGGCTGATTCATGTGCTGCAGAAGCTAACACAATGGTGTAAAGCAACTATTCTCCAATTAAAAATAAATTAAAAAAAACATTATGTGTTAGTTCCTTAATTTGAGTCACTGATATTCTCATCTATTGAGATTGATAAAAATGAGGAAATGGTTTCCTTATCTTAAAGGGTGTGCATTATGTTATTTCACTCAAAGGTTAATGGAAATAGTACCTGGAAAGTAGTGCCATCCAAATTTTATCTCCCTTCATTTATTTATCTATAATCAATGAAATACCAAAACTACTTACAATAATATCGTCACTTCAGAACACTTTTTTTTTTTTTTAAAGGACCCCTGAGGCTATGAACCTATTTGCAGGGCGGGCATAGACACATAGACATAGAGAATGGATTTGTGGACACAGTGGGGGAAGGAGGGGGGTGATTGTGAGAGTAGGCTTGAAATATACACATTACCATGTGTCCAAGAGGGACGGGATATATGTATAATTATAGTGCCCTCCCTGGGTCGGAAAGATCCCCTGGAGGAGGGCACGGCAACCCACTCCAGTATTCTTGCCTGGGAAACTCCGTGGACGGAGGAGCCTGGTGGATTGCTGTCCATAGGTTCACAAAGAGCTGGACACCAGTGAGGCAGCTTAGCATGCATTCGCATAGCTAATTCATGTTGTCATACAGCCGAAACTTACACAACATTGTAAAACAATTATATTCCAATTTTTGTTTAATGTGTGCGCTGTTTTTTGCATCATTTCATTTTCATCAATAGTTAGTGGAAACAGTGTCTGGAAAGCAGTACCATTCAAATTTTATCTCCCTGAATTTAGCTCTAATCAGCAAGACACTAAAAATAATTAGTGACGACAATAATATCATCACTTCAGAGCACATTTTTGTTTGTTTTAAACGATCTCTGAGATTCTCTGAATTGTTTTTAAAAGTGGAGTCTGTAGCTAGGGTAGTCAGGATTAGATTAAGTCAGTTCTGGCCAGCACCGTAAAATCATCACGTGCAGGGTCCAATAGTGATGGGTGTGGCGTGGGCGTTATGTACCAGGGCCAATACAGAGGGACACAGTAGGGGCTGAGAAAGTCCTTCAACAAAAGGCTGTCAGATATGATTTACTGAGCCGGCCTCTGCTGGGCAGGCCTCACTGAGCACTCTGAAAACAAGCTTTCTATAGCGGCAGACTTTTCCATAACCCAACAAAGACGCAGAATTATAGGCAGTTCATAAAAGTGATGTCTTTTCTTTAGTCTTAACAGGGTCTCTCAACAGGGGAGGCAAAACCAATGAAGTGCAAAATATAATATAAAGTCAATTTCCCTTCTCACACAACCCTGAAAATAAGAAAAGATTCTTGTTTTCCCGGGGCTGCTGAAAATCTGAAAGTCTTCTGGGTGGCTGGACCAGAGAAGACCAAGAGTATTTAATAATATTTTTTAGCTTAATTAGTTTAGGCATTTCATTTGCAGAAAGATTTAGTGCACGTTTCATCTGTTTAGAAGATTACAGAAGTCTGGGTAAGATCGTTTTTCCAGATATAGGGTGAAGTAGTTTGAGAGAGGGGTTGTGCTTAATGAGATCCACTTTCAAAAAAAATTATATTAGTGGCTGAAGAAAAGGACCAATTCTGTGATGCAGGACCAACTCTAAGCACTTAATTTCTGAACACAGTGATATGAGACTTGCGTGACTCTGATTCACAGCAGAGATGGGTGATAAACACATTTAACTGAATTTAATTGTTTATAAACCGTGCTACCTCTGAATATGTGGCTATACTTCATAGTCACATGAAGTGAATATGAATTCACTATATATATATATATATAAACATGTATATATACATGTTTATATATGTAACTATATATGTAGCTATAACCCTGGCGATGTTGGAAAACATAAATGACATTAAAAACTCTGATTATTCTCATTAAAAGAATATATGACCCAGGCAATTAAGAGTTCCTTGTTAGCAGACTGTTGAGGTTGAAAGTTATATCTTACTTTGCTATATAATAGGGAGCATTTTACTTCAATTACATACTCTAGTTCTTATAGTGTGTGTCCAAACCCTGCAACTCCAAATAAAAATTCCCCTATATTTCTTCTAAGAGTATTTGCTTCAGCAGCACATATACTAAAATTTCTTCTAAGAAATTCTATTTACAAGTTGTAAATTAGCTTGCACCAATCCTTTGTACTTACTTGTGACATTAGATTTTTTTCCAGTTTTTTTTTTATGTGACAGTTTATTCAGTAGTATAGATAATATCATCTGTTTTTACTTGTGCTGCAGATGGATAATTCTGTTTCTTTAAATATAGTCAACACACATTTATTTTTAACTTTTTATTTTATATTGATGTATAGCCATAGTTCATCTGATAAAGAATCTGCCTGCAATAGAGGAGACCCCAGTTTGATTCCTGGGTTGGGAAGATCTCCTGGAGAAGGGATAAGCTCCCCACTCCATTATTCTTGGGCTTCCCTGGTGGCTCAGATGGTAAACAATCTGCCTAAAGTGTGGGAGACCTGGGTTTGATCCCTGGGTTGGGAAGATCCCCTGGAGGAGGGCATAGCAACCCACTCCAGTGTTCTTGCCTGGAGAATCTCCATGGACAGAGAAGCATGGCAGGCTGCAGTCCATGGGGTCGCAAAGAGTCGGACACGACTGAGCGACCAAGCAGGCACATGGCCAATGAACAGTGTTGCGGGAGTTTCAGGCGCACGGCAAAGTGACCTGGCCACACACATGTGTCCACTCTCCCCAGACTTCACCCCCATCGAGGCTGCCACATAGCGTTGTGCCGTCCTTGTTAATTATCCACTTTGAACAGAGCTCTGTGTACATGTCCGCCTCAAACATCCTGACTACCCCTTCCCTGCAGTCCTTCTCCCCATAAGTTCACTCTCTAAGTCTATGAGTCTCTTTCTATTTTGTAAGTAAGTTCATTTGTATAATTCTTTTTTTTTTTTTTTTTTGGTTCCATATGGAAGGGTGTCGTACACTATTTCTCCTTCTCTGTCTTACTTCACTCAGTATGACTATTTCTCAGTTCATCCATGTTTCTGCAAATGGCATTATTTCATTCTTTTTAATGCCTGAGTAATATTCCATTGCAATCACTTCATGGCAAATAGATGGGGAAACAATGGGAACAGTGAGAGATTTTATTTTTGAGGGTTTCAAAATCACTGAAGATGGTGACTTCAGGCTTGAAATTAAAAGATGCTTGCTCCTTGGAAGAAAAGCTATGACCAACCTAGACAGCATACTAAAAAGCAGAAACACTACTTTGCTGTTAAAGGTCCATCTAGTCAAAGCTATGATTTTTCTAGTAGTCAAGTATGGATGTGAGAGTTGGACAATAAAGAAAGCTGAGCACTGAAGAACTGATGCTTTTGAACTCTGGTGTTGGAAAAGACTCTTGAGAGTCTCTTGGACTGGAAGGAGATCCAACCAGTCCATTCTAAAGGAAGTCAGTCCTGAATATTCATTGGAAGGACTGATGCTGAAGCTGTAGCTCCAATAGTTTGGCCACCTGATGCAAAGAACTGACTCATTGGAAAAGACCCTGATGCTGGGAAAGATTGAAGGCAGGAGGAGAAGGGGACGACAGAGGAAGAGATGGTTGGATGGCATCACCAACTCAATGGACATGAATTTGAGCAAGCTCTGGGAATTGGTGATGGACAGGGAAGCCTGGCGTGCTGCGGTTCATGGGGTCACAAAGAGTCTGACACAACTGAGCAACTGAACTGAATATTCCATTGTACATATACCATATCTTCATTATTCAGATGGATAACTCTTAAAACTGTGAAACAGAGTACCTGAGCATCAGAGTATCAACTGAGTCCTCCAAGAAACAGACATCAAGATGGAATTAATAAGAAAACATTTCCTGAAGAAATACATCTGAAGCATAAGATGGAGAAGGACTAGGAGTAAGCAGACTCAGGCCTGACATCTATGGAAGAAAAGAGAAGGGATGAAGACCTCAGGCTGCATTGCATCTTGGAGAATGGCTCAGCCAGGCTGGAGGGCGCTCCAGAAGGAAGGCCACCTCTAAGAGAGTCCTGTGTTCAACAGGGATGTGTGAGCTCTGATATCCGGCTGTACTGAGGCATTTTCTGTGATAAACCTGGAAGGAACATGACCTGTATCCCCACGGTGTGTTGGCTAGACTACCAGCCACCTATATGCTTTTTTCCCCCACCCATATGATTCTGAATAAGTGCTCTCTTGAGGTACAATCTGAGCCTTATACGCCTTTGCTTGCCACATACTTAGAGATCTCTTTTGTGAAATATTATGGCATATTGACGTGGTCAACGTGATGAAGAATTACACACATAATCATACCGAGAGTGTGGCTCCAGCACGTTCAGTTCCAACAGAGATAAAATAGCACATCACTATGCAAGACTTATTCATTAAAAAATCTAACATTGAAACCATCGAAACTATTTCATCCATGGGTGGCTTGTTTTTCTTAACACAGGGAAAAGAACACTAATTCCGCTTTAGTAGCAAGAACCCTTGGATCATCTTGAAGCAGATTAGAGTTCAGTGGGTCGCACTTTTATAAATACTAATATAGGTTGCCTGTGTGCGTGCTCAATCCCGTTCAACTCTTTGCAATTCCATGGACTGTAGCCCTCCAGGCTCCTTTGTCCATGGATTTCCCATGCAAGAATATTGCAGTGAGTTGCCATTTCATTCTCTAGGGGATCTTTCTGACCCAGGGATCAAACCTGCGTCTCCTAAATTGGAAGGCAGTTTCTTTACCATTGAGTCCCTGGGGAAGCCCAGTATGGGTTACAAGTATCCTTTAAAAAATTAAATTCATGATTAAAAAAAAATGGTACATATTATGGTACCTGGGCTGATTGTGTTCTTCCGGGCAGTAATCCAAACAAAAGTGTAAATAAATGTGTCTTCACCACCTCTTTATTCCGCTTTCACATGCTAGACTTTTTTCACTCAACTTCAGTTCTCTGGGGTTGCTTTCTATTTTCTCCTGCTTCCAATGACTCTAAATGTTTTCCTCCACCAGATTCTACAGTCCCCTCTTCCATTTCATTTATTAAGAGCCTCTTTTCCTTCCACACCTCCCAGGTGAATGTGTTGAAATCGTGGGTGTATTTATTGTTGTTAGTCGCTAAGTCATATCCGACTCTTTGTGGCCCCATGGACTGCAGTAGGGCAGGCTCCTCTGTCCTCCACGATCTCCCAGAGTTTGCTCAGACTCATGTCCATTGAGTTGGTGATGCCATCCAACCATCTCATCCTCTGCCTCCCCCTTCTCCTTTTGCCTTCAGTCTTTCCCAGCATCAGGGTTTTCTCCAGTGAGTCAGCTACCTAACATTCCAGGTTCCTATGCTTAATAAGGCATCAAACTTTACTTTCATCCCCAGACACATCCACAACTCAGCATCCTTTCCACTTTGGCCCTGCCACTTCATTGTTTCTAGAGTTATTTCTCTACTCTTCTCTAGCAAAATATTAGACACCTTATGACCTGGGGGGCCCATCTTCCAGGGTCATGTCTTTTTGCCTTTTCATACTTTCCCTGGGGTTCTCCAGGCAAGAATACTGGAGTATGTTGCTGCATTAGGTAGACCCAGAAGAAAAGACCTCTCCAGTGTACCTCCAAGAATGAGAGATTAGGACATGGGTACCCAAGATGTCAGGGTACCACATACTCTGGGTCCAGCACTTCCAAGCCTGGGATGTATCAAGTGCTTCATGGAGAACCAGACCCGGAGTTTAGATTTATTTAGAACATTAACTGAGGCCAAGGATGTCCCCTCCTGAGTATTGTCACCCAGTCCCACTTCTCGTAAGGGAGACCTTGCTTGGGTCAGTTTGTCCAATGCTGGGCAGAGTTTTGGGCTGAGTCACTCTGCCGTGTGGCTCTCCTACCATATGTCTGACTTCTCCATTGAGAGCATGCCGTGAGCCCCACTTTCTGGACCAGTCAACAGCAACTATGCCAGCAGGGTTATTTTCTCATAGCACTCATGGAATGAGAGCGGCTTTCTACATAGAGAACCTCATGGGGCTGCTTGCTGCAGAAGAAGGCAATTAGAATTTTATGGACTCTCCGGTACAAGTGTTAATGTTTGATAAAACCTAGCTTTGTTACTCCTTGTGCTTAGCTGCATTTCATCGTTGTTTCAATGCCTGTAACTCAAAGAGCTAGACTTGTCTATAGTCGCCGAGCTCCCTTTTGCTTTAAACCATGCTTCAAGTTCCTCTTTTGCAAAAGTCCAGACTCGCTCATCAACCACTGGCTACATGCCCTAGACTAATCATTGCACTTTGTTTTTTTTTTTTTTTTTTTTTGTAACTGAAGTGAACTCTATCTCCTCATCTTTTCATGGACTTGAACTTCTGTTTCCAGTGCGTGATCATCATTTTTTAGTGACAACTTGGCTCTCAGTTCAGGTCGCTGTGTGATTACTCAGGACACCAGATTCTTTGCAGCTCCTCTGTGGCTCAGAACCATGAACCAGTAAGGGTGCAAGACTGCGTCTGCCAATACAGGAGCCCAATAAAGTTAATTGTTTCTCCGTTAGGCACTTTGCTAGTGCGCTGAACACATGGAACCGATTATCTGGCACTGCAATGTTGTTAAATAAAATGTGCAAAAAAGAAAATACAATTATTGCTAAAGTAAAAACATACCACCAGGGGTTATTAAAAAAAAAAATCAAGATGTTTTACATTTTGAGGATGTTTCGCTGCTACATGTGGTGTTTGGTGAAAAACGATTCTCTCCGAGACACTACAGGGCCAGCGTTAAACTTTACTTTCTGCTCCATTATCTTCCAGTTGTTTGAAATAAATGAAAGCAGACCTTTTCATTCTCAAGGAAACATTTAAAAAACAAATTAAAGGCGTATTTTGCAATGTTGGAATAAAAACCACTCACTTAAAACATTCATCTTATACAAGAAGTAGGATGATTCTTTCATTTAAGAACAGATTTACTTCTATCAGCCCTCTGGGCAGGTCTGAAGTGCTTTTGAACTCCGTCAATTCACAAATGGAGATCATCTCCCAAAGTAACTACATTCTGGTATAGAAAATAAATTACTTGGGTAGCATGGAAAAAAAAAAATAACTCTAATCCTGCTTAGGTCTGCTTACGCGAACCGTGGGGACTTAATAAATACAATACGTTTATAAGATGAAGAGTCATAATCAGCTTCCATTTACCTTCAAGGTTTTCCCATTTCTCACCAACACTTTAAAATAATAACATTATATTGCCTAAATGGAATGCAGTTACAGTTACATGGACCACTTTTAAATTGTTTTTCTCATATTGTGATCATAGTCATTTAGCCAGTGTCCCTTAGAGATACAAGAGTGCTTTGTCAGATTTGGGTTTTGTTATGAACGGCCTTTAAAGAATCAAACCATATACATTTTAGTTGATTTGAATTTTGTGTGTATCAGTCACTTAGTCGTGTCTGACTCTTTGCAACCCCGTGGACTGTAACTGACCACGCTTCTCTGTCCATGGGATATTCTAGGCAAGAATACTTGAAAGTTAGTCACTCAGTCTTGCCCGACACCTTGTGACCACATGGACTGTAGCCCAACAGGCTCCTCTGACCATGGGATTCTCTAGGCAAGAATACTGGAGTGGGTTGCCATTTCCTTCTCCAGGGGATCTTCCTAACCCAGGGATCAAACCCAGGTCTCCTGCATTGCAGGCAGATTCTTTACTATCTGAGCCTCCAGGAAAGCCCTTGAATTTTGTATGAATGACCTTTAAATAATCACACTGTATACATTTCAGTTGATTATTTAAAGGCCATTCATACAAAATTCAAATCTAACAAAATGTTCTTGTATAACAGAAGGCAAACGGAGAAGGGGGCGGCAGAGGATGAGATGGTTGGATGGCATCCCTGACTCAATGGACATGAATTTGAGCAAACTCCTGGAGATAGTGGAGGACAGGGGAGCCTGGTGTGCTGTCCGTGGGGTCTCAAAGAGTCGGACACGACTTAGTGACTGAACAACAATGCATTTCAGTAAAACACTATGTTAACTCATTCGACATTACAGACCAATTCATGTATTAGCCTAAAAAACGTGAGGACCCGAACATTTTCATTTAAAAATTTTGGATTTTATTTTCTATGTCTTCAACTAAACAAGGTGGTTGTTAAATTTTGTTTTCTCTAAAGTGCCTCAAATCAGTTAAAGTATTATTAAAGCAGATCTGAATAAACCCATGTAGCTATGAATTGTCCTATTATAAAATGTGGATTTGTCTTCTTTGCTAATCAAAGACCCACACATTTAGGACTTAATGTTGATGCAATAATTGATTTTTCTCAGTTTCCTTCTTATGAATAACTGAGAATAGTCAACCTTGAGAGTGACTGGAATTTTCAGACTAGACCACATGTCCCTCAAAATGGTCATTGTACTTCCATTGCAAGTGGGCTCCTGCAACCTTATACCTTCTAAATGTAACACTTTTCAACTAATTATTAGTTCTATACTTTGGTTATTCTGTAGCTCTCTAACATACTAAAAGAAAGCTCAAGTAGGAAAAAGCCTTAAAATGAACAGAAACAGATTTTTTCTTTCCTGATGAGCAGAATTGGGAGGTTAAATCTTCATAGATCACTAAAGATAATCTTCTTGGAGGCAGAACTATTGATCCAAAGTGCTCTGGCCATGTTTAACTAGAAAAATATTGTTATTCAGTTGCTAACTTGTGTCTGACTCCTTGCGACCCCATGAACTGCAGCACGCCAGGCTTCCCTGTCCTTCACTATCTGCCTGAGCTTGCTCAAACCATGTCCATTATGTCAGTGATGCTATCCAACCTTCTCATCCTCTGTCACCTACTTCTCCTGCCCTCAATCTTACTGGCTCTTCACATCAGGTGGCCAAAGTATTGGAGCTTCAGCTTCAGCATCAGTCCTTCCAGTGAATATTCAGGGTGGATTTCGTTTAGGGTTGTCTGGTTCGATCTCCTTACTGTCCAAGGGTCTCTCCAGTCTTTCCAGCTGCATGGCATGATTTAAATGATGTAAAATGTAAGGCTGCTGCCTTTCCAAGAGGAAGTAATTTAGGGTAATGGCTTTAACTCCTTTTAGCTAGAAGTGTAGCTAGTTGCCAACAATTTAAAATAGACTTTGTTACTATTGAGAGGCAAGTCCATAAATTTCAATGAGATGTCTGTCCACTATTGATAACTCTGATTTCTTTGAGATGTTGATGGGTAGAGAGAAAAGATGACTTGGCTACTATTAATAAGCATTTGTAGAAAATAGAAACGGTCCTCATGAATCATGAAGCCAGAGGCTATTTGAAAGGAGATCTGAAAGATAATTACAGAATTCCATAAGTGACATAACTAGCTTTTGGCAACTTTTTAGAAAACTTTGCAGACAGATATTATATGTTTAGTAGGTTAACTAAATCATCCAAATTACTCTTTTTATTCGTGTTACAAGTAATATAATATAACTACCCTATATTTTATAGATTTGGCATAATCAACATGATTTAATATACTTACATTCACATGTACGCCCGCTTTTCTACTCATTTCAAGTACATTTAAAAGAAGTTAAATTTTGATGTTTAACATGTAAACATTTTTAAATTTAATTTTTCTTTTATATAGGAGTATAGTTGATTTACATTGTATAACATAAAACGTATGAATACTATAACATTGAAGATAAGATTTTCTCTTAAAAAATAAAGTTAATCTTTACTGTTCAACATTAAAATTCTTTTTATCAAGCAGAAAATGAATACATTTACTTCAGACATTTTCCTGTGTTGCCTCCATGATTTTTAGATTTTTCACAGGAAAAATATATTTTTCACAGGAAAAATAATTACAGATAATTACTTGAAATCTTAATATATGAACCAATTCTTTTATTAGCATATTTATTTAATAATTTTGATGTTTATAACTTGTGATTATTATTGAATCATTCAGTGGAAGTTATGAGGTCACTGTGATTAACAGGGACATCTCTGAACTCATGGCTTATAAATGGCAGTGGCAATTTTACTTATATACCAACCTGCTGCTACTCCTGTGTTTTTATTTGGCTTTACACTATCCAGGGCAGCTTGGTTTATTAAACCGGACAATATAGGGTTGCAGATTTAAATCACTACTCTGCAGTTTCAGGAAAACATCACACAATAGATATTTTATTAGAGGATTTTCACCAGGATGCATTCAATCTACAGCACAAATAATCATGTTTCAAAGAGCAAACATTTTGTATATCACACACCTGTTTTTGACACAGTGTGAAAGGTGGTTAGCTTGTAAATCACGTATATTTTTAAAATGGTGACTCATGTGTTTGTAAAATCATTGAAGCGTCTTCTGTAAAATGTCACGGTTCTCTTGAACACACCATCTTCATAACCACAGTGTCCTTTGGAGAAGAATCTTATTATCACAAGAATAATGCTAATGTTGTCCTCAACATTTATAATGCAGTTAATGAAAGCACACATGGAAATAATTTAAGAATAAATGAATGCATCAGACATTTATTTGTGAACAGCAGAAGATCTCTCAGTAATAGTGTGATAACAAATAGGAGCATATTTCTCTTAAAGAAAAAACATCCAGAGGTTGGTGGAGCAGTTCATTCTGAAATGTGGCTGCTTGTGTTACTAATTTTTCATCCAGTAAGAAGGAGACAAGGGTTCGGAGGGGTCCATGGCTGTTACTTTTTAAGGACACTTTCTGACATTGTCATTGCTGCGCCTACTTACACCCCATTAATCAGAAATAAGTAACATGACCACGCATAATTGCAGGGGATCTGGGGACTGTGATCTTTATCTGGGCACTCAGAACTTTCTTTTCTTTTTTTTTTTAATTCATCAGATTCATTTTTAAAAAGGTTTTATTGAAGTATAGTTGCTTTACAATGTTGTATCAGCTTCTACTGTACTGCAAAGTGAATCAGCTATCCGTGCATATCCCCTCCTTTTTGGATTTCCTTCCCATTAAGGTCACCAGACAGCGTGAGTAGAGTTCTCTGCTATGCAGTCGGTTCTCATTAATTATGTATTATACATACTACCAATGGTGTATGTATGTTAATACCTGTCTCCCAGTTCATCCCACCGCCCCCTTTCCCTCTTGGTCTCCATATATTTGATCTCTATATGCGTGTGTCTATTTCTGCTTTGCAAATAAGATCATCTATACCGATTTTTTTCTAGATTGCACGTACATGGGTTAATGTACGGTATTTGTTTTCTTTTTCTGACTTACTTCACTCTCTACGACTGTCTCTAGGCCCACCCAAGAACTTTTTATTCTTCTATGAGAAGAAGAATATTCCAGGGAGTCAGAACAAGTTAATTATATATTTTTTGCATTCCACCTCTTGCTCTAAATCATGGTACATTTAGTTTACATTTGGATTCTGTATTCTTATAAAACCACCCCAACTCTGTCCTTCGGATTGTCGAACCAGAATTGTTATGGGTTTTCAAAGGAAGTTTTAGCCATCCACTCTCAACCCCAATATGACCCAGAAAGATCATGCTTTTATCTAGAAGCAATGAACATGGACAACTTTTAATACCATTTATTTGTCAGCCCTCACTCATCTTTGTCATGTTTTGGTCATTCTTCAGGGTCTCCTGGTAATTATTTTTTGCATTTCACCAAGAATTTATCTTTGTCTATATGAAGTTAGTCCTAGTGAGACGCTTATTTGTTGCGTGTGCATGTGTGCTAGATTGCTCAATATTGCCTCACTCTTTGGCAGCCCCGTGGACTGTAGCCCACCAGACTCCCGTGTCTGTGGGATTCTCCAGGCAAGAACACTGAGTCGGTGGCCATGCCCTCCTCCAGGGAAGCTTCCTGACCCGGGGAGTGAATGCATCTCTCATGTTTTCTGCATTGGCAGGCGGGTTCGTTGCCACTGGTGCACCTGGGAAGCCCCCGTTATTAGCCATGACTAGAAGTAAAAGCTCTTGGATGTGTTTCTCTTGATATGTGCATGGTTGGTTTCTTCCTGTCATTCAGATTCAACACAAATGTCGCCTCTTTGGGAAGGCTTTTCCTGAATTTAAAGCAGCCTTCAGTTTTCTTGTAGAAAAGCAGCTTGTGGGTCAGTGAGACCTTCTCCAACTGTGAAATCTAGAAACACACTGCTGTCTTACTACACACACACACACACATCTAGAGTGAATCTTCTTCCCATTTTGCCTGGGATAATCCCAGGTTCTTCTTCTTCTTCTTTTTTTTTTTTTTGTAAGTAAACTTTTCTCTTTTCTTTAACATTTAATTTTCCTGTGTGGGTCTTGGTTGTGGCTCATGGGGATTTGTTGCAGCACACGGCCTTCTTAGTTGTGGCCTGTGGGATCTAATTCTCTGACGAGGAGTTGAGCTCAGGCCCTCGGCAATTGGAGGGTGGGGGTCTTAGCCACTGGAGCACCAGGGAAGTCCCAGATTATTCTTGTCATGACATCAGGTCTAATAATATTTCCCATTGCTGTAAAAATTCTCCAGATGGGTCTAAAATTTTTATGGTAAGGTTAAAAATCCCTATTATACTGCTTCATTTTTCTTCCTATCACCAATTTGTTGTTTAGTCACTAAGTTGTGTCTGGCTCTTTGTGACCCCATTTACTGTAGCCCACCAGGCTCCTCTGTCCATGGGATTTCCCAGGCAAGAATATGGAATGGTTTGCTATTGTGCCTATACATACATATATATATATATATAATATGTTATATTAGATATAGTTCTATACATTAAAGCATATGTCTGTCTCCCCATACTAGGATGTAATCCTATGAGGGTAGGAACTTTGCTGTCTCATTCCCTGTTATATTCAGGGCAGTTATAAACACAAGGAAGATACTCAATGAATGTTCATGGAAGGAACAAACGAACAAATCATTTTCTTTTGTCTACCCTAACAGAATGTAAGTTACATGATACTGAGACCTGATACTTACATTTCTGCAATTTACCCCTCTTCCTGGTTATAATAGGCCTTCAATACATTCATCTATTAACCTTACAATATATAGGGCTTCCCAGGTGGTATAGAGGTAAAGAATCTGCCTGCCAATACAGGAGACACTGGAGACGTGGGTTCGATCCCTGGGTTGGGAATATCCCCTGGTGGAGGAAATGGCAACCCACTCCAGCATTCTTGCCTGGGAAATCCTATGGACAGAGGAGCCTGGCGGGCTACAGTCCATGGGGTTGCAAAGAGTCGGACACAGCTGATCACACACAACTTAACAACACATAGTTAATACTCTTTCTTCTGAAATTGTTAACCAATAATATGTGAGTGACGAGCTATGTCTGCATAGGCTACTCAGCTGGGTTTCTTTTGCAGCTGGGTAGATGATGTTTATCTCAAAGATCCTGAGTCTTATCCACAGATTTCCATTTCCATTGAATGGATGAAGAGAACTCAGGTGGTTTCTAAACCCCACATTAAGGACCACAGAACAATGCCTCTCCCCTGACAAAGATGTCTAGGTCCTGATCCTTGGAACCTGTGAATATGTGACCTAACATGGCAGCGACCTCCAGGAGGTAGTAAAGGACAGGGAAGCCAGGCGCGCTGCAGTCCTGGGGGTCACAAAGAATCGGACGCGATTTAGTGACTCAACAGCAACAAACAACGTGGCCAAATGGACTCTGACGATGTGATTCAGTGAAAGACTATGAGATGGGTGGATTCCCCTGAGTCATTTGGGTAGGATTCAATACAATCACAAGAGTCTTTGTAAACCAGAGATAGGCTGGAACGTCAGCGTGAGAGACAGACTTGAAGATGCTCTGCTGGTGGCTTTGAAGGAGGAAGAGGGGGCCAGGAGCCTAAGCATGCAGTCCGCCTCCAGAAACAGAACCTCCCACAGAGACTCCAAAGAGAACACAGTCTGCTGCCGCTGTACCCTAATGAGTCCTGTTGAAGACACTCGACCTGCAGGACTGTAAGATAATGAACTGGTGTTATTTTAAGCCACGACCTGTGTAGTGATTTGTTTCAGCTGCCACTGGACACTAACGGGCTCTGCGTTTGGCTTCTTCAGTGTAATTCGCCTCTGGATGGAGACACCCTCCTGTGGGCCTGCTGTGAGAGACAGTAGCTCAGCCTCTGCCCTGAACTTCTTCCAGGCCCGAATCTGTACCAGAAGCTGTGTCCCCAGAGTCTTCTGCTTAACTAGAGAGCAGCTTCCAGGGCTCCCGCCGGGAAGAAGCGCAGCAGCCGCCTGCCGCCCTTTCCTGGAGGTCGGGAAGGCATTGGCCCAGGGAGCTGGCTCCCTGATAACCCGGACTCTTGTTGCTCCGCAGCCCACTCATGTTCCCTGCCTTCCCCAGGTCTCACCTTGCAACCAGCTTCCCCAGTGCCAGGAAGAAAGGCCCATCAACCCGACTTTGGATGTGGCCTTTGCATCTAAACTGCACCCCGTGTCAGAAAGAGAAAAGCAAAATACCACGTAACATTGTTTATGTGTGGAATCTAAAAACGTGGTAGAGATGAACTTATTGGCAAAGCAGAAGTGGAGTCACAGACAGAGCGAGCGAACGTGCAGTGACTGGTAGGGGCAGGGGAGGTGGGATGAGTTGGAAGGCCGGCGTTCACACACATGCTGTTAACATTATGTGGTTGACCAAAAGGTTCCTTTGGGTTTTTCTGTAACATCTTATGGAAAAACTCAAACTTTTTCACCACCCCAATATCTATAAAATAGGTAACTAATGAGAACCTATTGTAAAGCACAAGGAACTCTACCCAGCAATCTGTGGACCAAAATGCAGAGAAAATCCAAAGAAGAGGGGATATGTGTGTACACAGAGTGAGTTCACTTTGCTGGACAGCAGAATCTAACACAACATTAAAAGCTACTCTGCTCCAATAACAGTTAATAAAGAAGAAAGCTCTCACTTTCTGAAATCTCTGACGGCCCCCTGTGTCCTTCGTTCTTACTATGACCATGGGGTCCCCATTTTTAAATAGCTTTATTGTCATTTCTGTAGGATTTGGGGAAGAAAATTAGACAAACACAATGTGTTCAGTCTGTCATCCTGACTTAAAAAGTTGTGTTTTATACGGCGTTTTCCCCCACATACTTGGTTACTTTATGCTCTGCTCATCCCCATGTGTCTCTACTTGTAAAGTAGTGGGGAATTATATGTTTGTTTTTTTTTTTTTTTTTGGTGGCAGTGATCAAAGATTCTTGGGGGCAGCCCTCATTATCTGTCAGGCCAGGCATCTGTGATTAAGAACAGGTGCAGCCAACCCCTTGCTTGACCTACCAGTTCTGCTGGCATCAAATGAAAACCAGGAGGCAGTGTTCTGGGGGATCCTCCCCTCCCTCCCAATTCTCTCTGGCTATAGAACTTGCCAACATATTGGCAAGGATCTGAGTTTGTGGCTGACCAGTGGTCCCACATCCTGCCTTTGTCCCCACAAACTTTGTAGCTCTGAGACAGCAGATTTTGATGTGGGTCCACTGGAGTCCTATCTTTCACGTAATTTCAATTTAATCAGCTGCCTGACAGGCAGTGAATTATGGGTTCACTGATCTATCCTTTATCATTTTTCTATGATCAAGTAATTCTTTGAAATTGCTCTACATGGATGGCGGCCTTACCTTCCTTCTAAATTAGACACCGATGCCCCCTTCTCAATTCTTTGCCTCTTTCTTTAGTTATTAGACTTGTAGCTTGAGTTAAATACGGAGCTTAAACATTTCTGCCAAATCACCACCTCACAGAGAAGTTCAGATATGTTTACACGATCAATAAGCCTATGATCTCTATTCTGTCTTTTTTTTAATAATCAGCTCAGATATTGCTTTATCCATCATGACTTCATTTTATAATTTTATCATAAGTTGCAGTGGAGGGTGAAGGGATTCAGTGTCTGCCTGAATGGTGTTTTGGTGAGTTCTAAGATATTTTAATGATAGAATGAAGTCTAGTCTAGTAGGCAAAATATGGTTTCTCATTGCTGAAGGCAAGAGACAGTAAGTGATGTTCAGATTATGCTGTCTGCACCAAAGTCCCAACTCCAAGGTATGCCCAAAAACAAAAATGAAAGTTAAAGTCGCTCAGTGGTATCCGACTGTTTGTGACCCAATGGACTATACAGTCCATGGAATTCTCCAGGCCAGAATACTGGAGTGGGTAGCCTTTCCCTTCTCCAGGGGATCTTCCCAACTCAAGGGTAACTCTAAAAGAGAGAGAAGTGCAGAAATGTTATATTACTCGGAAAAGGAGATATACAAGTAATTTCAGAGAGGAAGCGACAAATTTCTGAGCTGAGTTATTGGAAAGAGAATCGGTATAGGAGGAGATACAGATACCAGGCCTCGTGGATGTGGTAGACATGGAGAAGGGGCGCTAGGAAACGACACCGGTTTATGTCACACCATCATTTGCTTGTGGCTGTTGTTCAGCCAGTAAGTCGTGTTCGACCTCCTTCTGCCACCCCATGGACTCCAGCATGCCAGGCTCCTCTGCCTTCCACTATCTCCCAAAGTGTGCAAATCCATGTCCTTTATAGCATCAACAAACTAAAATTGTGAAACCACTAACCTTGTGGAAAGCATCATTACAAATATGGTTTTGTTGGTAAAGTATTTAATTAAAATTTATTAACTGACTGGGTTCAAGTATGTTTACACCAAATATGTTTTGACTTCTTTACACCTAGGTTAATAATGTTCACCTTATTCTGGGTGATCTTTATTATAAAAACTCAAATTCCACTGTCAGATCCATAAAATTTTTTAAAAGTGTAGTTAGGCACTATACCTAACCACTTTTCATGAGACAAAGTAGAGATTCCCCAACGGACAGAGAGCCAACTGTTCCCAGTTGCATTCCTCTTTTGAAGGAAAGATTCCCAGCAAACATTCGGAAGGAACGCCTATGCCTTCCTGGGGCAGGCAGCTGGGAAGAGGAAAGAGTAATACAGAAATGATTAAGGGGACCATCCCGGTCAGTCCTGTTCTTCAGTTCCCTTGATTGAAGGCATGAAGTTTTATTTTACTAACTTCTCCCTTGCCCTTCCAGAGTTGAGGGTGCTCACTCCAGGGCTTGAGCAGAAGTGCCCCGGGGAACCTCAGTGCAAAGGTTTGAAATCACAGCTGGGTTTGATTAGAGGGATTGGGCGAGATCAGTGCCTGATTAACTCTCAGCTGCTCTCGGCTTCCTCAGTTCCTGCGGGAGAATTAATCCATAGGTTCGAGTAAATTCTGGGTCTTAATGGATACCAGATACATGGAGCCCACCCAGACCACCAAGATCCAGCAGTCCCTTTCCTCACGTTTATATTGTGCAAAAGAGTTCATTCCTCCTTTACCCAGTGGCCGAAATAACCCCGTCTCACTGCATCTCTCCCACTCTGGTCACTTTATTATTCCTCCTAAGGAAGTGTAGGTCCTTTAGGGTAAGGTGCAGGTCTTAGCTTTTGCATTTTTAGAATGTGAATTTAATTCCATTAGGAGGAGTTAGTTCCGTTCACTCAGAAGAGTTTGTTGGCTGAATAACGACAAGGCCTTCTTGAATAAGAAGAAGAATAAGAAGTAGAATAAGGCCTTCTACACCTTTCTCTTACTTCACATTCAGGGCACATGAAATTATACCAGCTCTATAGTGAGTATTCTTCACTCTCCACTTCTATTGTAAGGATGACTTTATGCTATCCTGGTTAAGGATTATTGAATTAGAGATGTATGCTTAGTATCATAAATCATCACCATCATCTTGATAACACTGAAAGCTCATTAAATATTTTCACAAAAACCCATGTTTTGGGATCCTTACAACCTTGACTTTTGTTGATAAATTTCACAGCAAAGACAGGTTCTTTGTCTAATCGCTTCCTTGCTAACTGAATATTCTTATATTTGTGAATCAAGAAATTCACTCAAAAGAGAAAACTCAGCAAAAAAGTAACACACACAGATTTGTTTAAACTTCAAGAGACTTCTATCTTTCTGATAGAGTATTATCATAGCACTGACCTGTGAGACCCACACTGTTAAGATCAGAGACATGTAAATAAAAATAAAGCATTCATCAACATAAATAAATCAAATGGGAATTTCCCTAACTAGCGTGTAACTCCTTTCCTTTTATAGAGGCTAATTGCAGGAAGTAGCAGGGAAAAAAGCTGAGAGAACTCAAAGTTTCATTTAATGCTCCTGCGTTTCTCTGAAATTTTAATTTAACTGAATGGAAGAGGTAACGTTTCTATCTGTGGCCTCTTCAATTACTGCGACCAATTTTAGATTCACGTGTTCAGTTTATTCCCTTCCAACAATTGCTTTGCCCAGTGCGGACACACATGTGCAGAGCGAAATGTCGCTTCTAAACTGTATGAAAGTTACACATTGCTGGCATCATCCTCTGTGCCAGACTTCTCCTCCATCAGTACCACACGAACTTAATGCATGTATCTGTATATCTCTCTTTATGTCTATATCACGGTTATTTCCCTCTCTCAGAAGCCTTAGCTCAGTTAAATTTACCTATTCATTTTCCTCTCTTAATGTGGTATTTTTTCATATTTCAGTTCAGTTCAGTCACTCAGTTGTGTCCGACTCTTTGCGACCCCATGGACTGCAGCATTCCAGGCCTCCATGTCCATCACCAACTCCCGAAGCTTGCTCAAACTCATGTCCACTGAGTCAGTGATGCCATCCAATATCTCATCCTCTGTCATCCCCTTCTCCTCCCACCTTCAATGTTTCCCAGCGTCAGGGTCTTTTCCAATGAGTCAGTTCTTCACATCAGGTGGCTAAAGTATTGGAGTTTCAGCTTCAGCATCAGTCCTTCCAATGAACACCCAGGACTGATCTCCTTTAGGATGGACTGGTTGGATCTCCTTGCAGTCCAAGGGACTCTCAAGAGTCTTCTCCAACACCACAGTTCAAAAGCGTCAATCTCCAGTGCTCAGTTTTTTTTATAGTCCAACTCTCACATCCATACATGACTACTGGGAAAACCATAGCATTGATTAGATGGACCTTTGTTGGTGAAGTAATGTCTCTGCTTTTTAATATGCTGTCTAGGTTGGCCATAGCTTTTCTTCCCAGGAGCAAGGGTCTTTTAATTTCATGGCTGCAGTCACCATCTGCAGTGATTTTGGAGCCCCCCAAAATAAAATCTCTCACTATTTCCATTGTTTCCCCATATATTTGCCATGAAGTCATGGGACCAGTTGCCATGATCTTAGTTTTTTGAATGTTGAGTCTTAAGCCAACTTTTTCACTCTCCTCTTTCATTTTCGTCAAGAGGCTCTTTAGTTCTTCTTCACTTTCTGCCATAACTGTGGTGTGATCTGCATATCAGAGGTTATTGATATTTCTCCTGGAAATCTTAATTCCAGCTTGTGCTTCACCCAGTTCAGCATTTCACATGATGTACTCTAAATATAATTTAAATAAGCAGGGTGACAATATACATCCTTGACATACTCCTTTCCCGATTTGGAACCAGTCTGCTGTTCCATGTCCAGTTCTGACTGTTGCTTCTTGACCTGCATACAGATTTCTCAGGAGGCAGGTCAGGTGGTCTGGTATTCCCATCTCTTTCAGAATTTTCCTCAGTCTGTGGTGGTCCACACAGCCAAAGGCTTTGGCATAGTCAATAAAGCAGAAGTTGATGTTTTTCTGGAACTCTCTTGATTTTTCAATGATCCACCGGATGTTGGGAATTTGATTTCTGGTTCTTCTGCCTTTTCTAAAATGAGCTTGAACATCTGGAAGTTCCCCATTCATGTACTGTTGAAGCCTGGCTTGGAGAATTTTGAGTATTACTTTGCTAGTGTGTGAGATGAAAGTAATTGTGCAGTACCTTTGGCATTGCCTTTCTTTGGGATTGGAATGAAACTGACCTTTTCCAGTCCTGTGGCCACTGCTGAGTTTTTCAAATTTGCTGGCATATTGAGTGCAGTGCTTTCACGGCATCATCTTTTAGGATTTGAAATAGCTCAACTGGGATTCCATCACCTCTACTAGCTTTGTTCGTAGAGATGGTTCCTACGGCCCACTTGACTTCACGTTTCAGGATGTCTGGCTCTAGGTGAGTGATCACACCATCGTGATTATCTGGGTCATGAAGATCTTTTTTGTACAGTTCTTTCATGTATTCTTGCCAGCCCTTCTTAATATCTTCTGCTTCTGTTAGGTCCATACCATTTCTGTCCTTTACTGAGCCCATCTTTACAAGAAAAGTTCCCTTGGTATCTCTAATTTTCTTGAAGAGGCCTCTAGTCCTTCCCATTCTGTTGTTTTCCTCTATTTCTTTGCACTGATCACTGAGGAAGGCTTTCTTATCTTTCCTTGCTATTCTTTGGAACTCTGCATGCAGGTGGGTATATCTTTCCTTTCCTCCTCTGCCTTTCACTTCTCTTCACAGCTATTTGTAAGGCCTCCTCAGACAGCTATTTTGCCTTTTTCCATTTCTTTTTCTTGGGAATAGTCTTGCTCACTGTCTCCTGTACAATGTCAGGAACCTCTGTCCATAGTTCTTCAGGCACTCTGTCTATCAGATATAATCTCTTGAATCTATTTCTCACTTCCACTGCATAATCATAAGGGATTTAAGTCATACCTGAATGGTCTAGTGGTTTTCCCTACTTTCTTCATTTAAGTCTGAATTTGGCAATAGGGAGTTCATGATCTGAGTCACAGTCAGCTCCCAGTCTTGTTTTTGCTGACTGTATAGAGCTTCTCCATCTTTGGCTGCAAAGAATATAATCAATCTGATTTTGGTGTTGACCATCTGGTGATGTCCATTTGTGAAGTCTTCTCTTGTGTTGTTGGGAGAGGGTGTTTGCTATGACCAGTGCGTTCTCTTGGCAAAACTCTATTAGCCTTTGACCTGCTTCTTTCTGTACTTCAAGGCCAAATTTGCCTGTTACTCCAGGTATCTTTTGACTCCCTACTTCTGCATTCCATCCTCTATACTCACCTTTGTCCTTGCTCAAGTCCCCTCCGCCCTGCCATGCCCCACCGCTGCTACTTGCTACAGCCTGGGAGATGCCCTGGCTCCACCTTAAGAACCGTATTATTCACAGGATTCTTCTTGATTTTCCCCCCACGGTTTATTTCTTCTTCTTCATTTCTGTATAGCATTTTGTTTGAATCACATATTCAGCACTCAATGGATTCTTGGGTTACTATTATTTTGTGAAATTAGTCTTGTTGTAAGTGCTCGAGGTAGGTGGTATACTTTTAAAAAATTACATCTTTTTCATACAAAATAATATTTTTTGATTGGCATATATACTAGCATGTGTAAATAGAGAGCCGGTGGGAAGCTGCTGTGTGGTGCCGGGAGGGAGCTCCATGCTCTGTGATGACCTAGGGGGTGGGTGAGGGGTGGGAGGGAGGTTTAAGAGGGAAGGGGTATGTGTCTACATAGAGCTGATTCACACTGTTACAGAGCAGAAGCTAACACAATATTGTAGGGCAATTATATTCCAATAAAAGCAGTATTTTTACAAATATTTGCAAAGTATGATGCTGGTGGTGCAGACAAGAGAAATAGTATATCACCATTTACATTTTCTTTGACTCAGAACAATAACTTGCAAAATCTTACATGCTTAGGAAAACTACCATTTGTTCATGTCTATAAATACTGCTGCATGGAGTTCTGGAAATGAAATGTTAGGTGATAAGTGGAGATTATAAGCTTCCCATTAGAGTGCAAGTACCTTTAAAATGGCCATCATATCTGATTACTACTGTATTCCAGTGTATGGTGTAATACAAGTACATAGTTGGTGGTCAGTAACTACCTCTGAATGAACGAAATAAATGAACAAGTAAAATAATCTAGATAAAACATAAAAGTCAACTTTCATGTCTTTCTTAAGATTACTTATGATGAATAGGAACAGTGTTAGCAAGAATGGAATGCTACCAACATTCTGATACTGAGGATCATCCAGATAAATGTCTAGAAGTAATACCTTGCATTTCTCAACAAAGTGAATGTGTGAATATCTTTTAAATACACTGAGAATTAGATAAATGTGAAAAAAATATCTCTGGGTATCAACCTTTTTGCAGCTCAACTTGGCTGACATTTCACCTTTGCTAAGCTTATCAGGATTTCGAACATGTTAGAAAATTAATATTTCCAAGGCCATTAAATCCACCTTACTTACCCAGTAGTTGAAGCTGATCATTAAGGTTAGTAAGTGAACTTCTCTCTGAGTAGAGGTTTCCCTGTTTTTTTCTGATTTCCTTTCCCATCTATGGCCTTTCACAGGCTGAGTGAATCACTGACAGTGCTTGAAAGACTAAAGCCCAGAAGAGGCTGAGTGTGTAAGAAGCTAAGGATTCCGGGCAGTTAGAAGACAAAGTGTGTGCTTCCTCCTGCAGAAGCCTTTGCTGGTGACTGAGACCTTTAGCACAGGGGCTCGCCTGGCGACTAAGCAAGTGAAGAACCTGCCTGCAATGCAGGAGCCACAAGAGATGTGGGGTAGAGCCTTGCGTCGGGAAGATGCCCTGGAGGAAGGCTTGGCAACCCACTCCAGTGTTCTTGCCTGCAGGATTCCCTGGAGAGCGGAGCCTGGTGGGCTATGGTCCACGGCGCAGCAAAGAGTCAGATGAGGCTGGAGCCGCACACGGGCACGCACGGGCCCTTTCGCACAGACTCGCTTTCTCCTCAGATCTAGACTTAGCTGACTTTCAAAACTTGACCTCTACTTCTCTCTCTTGTTAAAAATTCCAATCTTCCAGGTGCAACTGATCTCATCTGGCGATTGGGAAGACCCTTTTAATTCACTCTTATTAAAGCATGGACTCTGGTCTTAGCTTCTAGAAGACAGTGTTTAAAAGTTGTGCTGGCTCAAATATATATCTACCTATTGGACTTTATTCAAGGTTTTCCAAAAAGTTAGATTAAAAGCAAAATAACAAGCTCCTTCTAGAAATATTTTATCACAGCTTTTAAGAGTTGTGCTAATTCAAACGCTTGTCTATATATTGGACTGTCTTCAAGTTTTTCCAAAAATTTAGATTAAAAGCAAAACAACAAGCTCTCTAGAAATATAACAGATAGTATTTTTTTTTAAGAAGTGAATTACTAGGAATTGCTAAAGTAGGCATCACTTACAAAGTGGCCTTTTTATTTTAAATATTTGTACTTATTTATTTGGCTTATTATTACAAAGTGGCCTCTTTATATTAAACATTTGTACTTATTTATTTGGGGCTTAGTTGTGTCATGCGGGATCCTTGGTCGTCATAGCAGCAAGTGGGATCTACAGTTGGCGGCCTGTGAACTCTCAGCTGGGACTTGCGAGATCTGGTTTCCTGAGCGGGGGTCACACCCAGGCCCCCTGCACTGGGAGTGTGGACTCTTAGCCACTGGATCACCACGAAGTCCCAGTCTTCTTTAATTCCTTCATTTTCCCCTCTGGTGTCACCTTTTCTACAGCTTCTTCCCTTTCTGTGCGTCTTGAAACCAGCAAACCAAACCTTATCCTCATAGTCTGCATGCTCCGGGTCCCATTACGGCAAGGGGAACATGGGAATGGGAACTTCAACAACAGAAAGGATAACTCCCTTCGCTTTATGTCCGTGTGTTTATGTCCGTGTGTTGGGGCAGTGGGGTGTCTGCGCATGAGAAGGTCGGGACAAGGGACAGACAGAAAGGACAGAGTGAATGTCAAACGCGCTGCGGATCTTCACTCTTTTTGGGAGCTTCCAGAATACAGGTCCCACGCAACCCTCCTGTGGAGGCCATCCACCATTCGTCTTTAAATGAATAAGCCACGACAGAAGGCATATAAACAATATAAACCACAGCCTCCTAGAAAAGCAGTCAGGATTTTTGAGATCTTGCACGTGTGTCACACCAGAAGTCAAGCAATATGAGCCTCACATCAAATTGCTACACAGAAAATTAAATCTAAAGGAAAGTCACTTTAAGGAGAAAGATACTGAAAAGAAGATGCATTAAAAGTCAGGAAATGATGTTGAGACTCAAGTTTCCAGTCTGGAGAAGAGAGTGTGTGCGTGCTCAGTCGTGTCCCACTCTGCAGCCGCTTTGACTGTAGCTCACCAGGCTCATCTGTTCATAGCATTTCCCAGGCAAGAATACCGGCGTGGGTTGCCATTTCCTACTCCAGGAGATCTTCCACACCTAGGGTTCAAACCCATGCCTCTGGCATCTCCTGCATTGGCAGGTGGATTCTCTACCACTGGGAAGAGGAGATTCTCTACCTCGGAAGCCTTGGAGAGAAGTAAAGACATGCAGATGAAGCCTTTGCTGTGGTCTGAATCTAAAGGTATTTTTCAGAAGCCGTGGAAATAAAAACCACTTATCAATAAGCCATTTTTGAGAAAAGATGACATCTATCACTACTTTCTAAAGAACTGCAGGCTGCTAACAAGATTATGTAAAAAAAAAATCAGCTGGATCATTTGAGTCCCATTGGAAACTGTCAGCATCGATGGTGATGAAGGACCCATTTGTCTCCCGGAAACACTGTATTTACACTCACCGTTGACTTGGACTCACGACTCACGTTTAATTTATTTCTCCAGGTATGAGCCGACCGGCTCCTCTGCGTCTTGTTCCTCATTAGACACACTCAGGGTAACGGGCAAGCAGTGGTCTTTTTGTAAGAATAAAGGCCTGGCATGAATGTGTCCTGGGGTTGGAATCCCTTTCTCTTGCCCTAGGATCAGCCAATCAGGCAGTCGGCGCCCCATTGGCAGAGACGCTGGCTCTGCTGGAGGCAGCACCTGGAAGGACCGGGGCTATCTTTGCACTGGAGTGTGTCCTTGCTGGATCTTCCCTGCTGTTCTGCTCCAGGTTTCAGAGGCTAGCGACCTGGGAGCTTTCATCAGCCTGAAACCCGCTTTTAATAACAACAAACTCAGGGCATCTGCGGACGTGTTCGCCCACGTCTGGAGCTCTGACAAATGGCTCCTCGTGGTTCTGCCCGGTGAGGTCCGCTGGCGCTTCATGGGCCATATCACCTCCCTGAAGCAGTCCTGGAGGCAAAACCAAACATCGCCTTCTGGAGTGAAACCAGCAAATAAAAACAAATGAACCCACCTCGCCTGCAGCCCGCTCCCCACCCCGGGGAGGTCTACCGGAGCTTTCCGCGCTGGGTTCTTTGGGTCGGCACCCCGCTCACTGCGGGTCAGCTCTTCCATTCATCACCACGGAGCGCTCTGCTCCTAGGGCCCCAGCCCGTGGACGGCCTTCTCAGCTGGCAGCCTTGCCCGGTGCAACAAACAGACTGCAAATTATTTACCTTACGCGTCAGATATTGTTAGCCTGGAACTGGGGGCCTCTCGGGTGACTGGTTCGGGGAGGCCAGCACTGTCCAACTCAGGTTTCTCTTCTGCCGTGGACGTGACTTCAGATCGAGTGCCATCATGGTGGTTTGAACCGAACTGCTGGCATATTCTGCCTAGAGATTACTGACATGGTGGACTTCAATGGAAGCAGTCAACGTCCTGAATGCAATGTTCCCTTCGGGGAGTTTTGTTTCCTTCAGGGAGTTTCTGAGTCAAGATCAAGTGCAGGGAAGATCTTTAGATGACCTTGCACGCTCACTTTCTGGGGATTCACAAACCATCTATTTCTGTGGCTATTTCTCCTTGTCTACCAATGTGTGTATTTCTCAAGTTCTCCCTCCTTATCAAAGTGTATATGGTCACATGGATCTTCTTGAATCAAATTCTCTTCCTACACTCTTCTTTTAGAATGACTCAAGTCATTTCTCACTTTTCTGGAAGCTCTGCTTCCTACAGACTCAATACACAAAAGTTCAGCTTTCCATGTCCTCTGCTTATTTCAAGTGTGTTACTTTCCTCTCACAGGCCAGGCAATATGCTGAGAGCATCCAGTTCAGCAATTTCCCAATGCAAGTTGAGCTGGAGAGATGGAGAATTTATAAATGCTGTATGTGCTTATCTAATAAAATTTTTGGAATAACTACTGAGGATCCCAGAGGAAAAGAATTTTCAGGTTTGTGTCAGGTAACATTCTGAATATAATGTGAGCCCAGAATTACAAACAAGCATCAATGTGAAAGAGTTCCAAGGGTCAAGTTCTCATGACTGTGAAGACTCTGATGCCGGGAGAATATTCTCAATTCCTCTAGTCCAGTGACTCAGCAGGGGAGATTTTTGCCCCTGGGGACATAAAACATCCAGAGACTTTTGAGGAGTGAGGTTGCTAATGACTCTAGCATGCAGAGGCCAGGAAAGCTGCTAAACATCTCAGGGTGGAATACTAATAGCACTTCCTCACCCCCGAAGAACTGTCTGAGCCCAAATATCAATAATGCCAAGTCTGAGAAGCTCTATTCTAGTCTTAACCAATACTCAGCTCAGTGCTTTAATCATAATAAAAGAGAATAAATAATAAATGTGCTCTCCTGATAGTTCAGTGGTAAAGAATCTGCCTGCCAATGCAGGAGATGCAGATTCGATCCCTGGGTCGGGAAGATCCCCTGGAAAGGGGATGGCAACCCGCTCCAGTATTCTTGCCTGGAGAATCCCATGGACAGAGGAGCCTGGTGGGCTGCAGTCCACGGGGTCGCAAAGAGTCGAACGCAACTTATAAACAACGACAACTTAACAACAAATAATAAATAAATTGCAAGACAGAATTAAGGCTTGAGGAATAAAGACAGGAATGAATTCAGTGTTCTGAACCTGAACAGGTGCTCCGATCTGCTCCGCGTATGCACGAGCTACTTGCTCAGTGTATCCGACTCTTGACCCGTGGACTGCAGCCCGCCAGGCTCCTCTGTCCATGGAATTTTCCAGGCAAGAATACTGGAGTGGGTAGCCACTCCCTCCTACAGGGGATCTTCCTGACTCAGGCCTGGGACCCAGGTCTCCTGAATTATAGGCTGATTCGATCTGCTCACTAGCGCTCGCTTATCAGTCTCTTTGCTGAGTTGTGCCTGTCCGCCTGGACTTACTATTTCTTCCTGCCAGCTCCCACGCCCTGGGACGGGCCTGCTGCAGCCGGGCTCTGCTGGGTCGTCTCGCCTGGGGCCCACGCCTGCTTAGCCCTCAGTCTCCACCTTGACAGCTTGCAGACCCAGAAGACCAGAGAAGCAGGATCCGTAGACGATCTGGAATCAGGAACAGCAAGGGTCGCCACCGCTTATTCTAAACACTGAAGTCGCTTGATGAATTTCGGCAACTTTCCCATTTTATGCCAGATCCTGTTGATACAAGTGCTGGTGCTGTAATGAAGTTAAACTCAATATATTTTTTCCTCTCATTATACCTGGCAATACTTTTGCAAGTTCCCAGCTACCGTGGAATCCATTTGGAGCAGGCTAAGAAAGCAAACAAGTTCCAGTATGAAATGTAATTGTGGTCACCACATGTGAAAAAGGTTAGCTACTCAACTTCTCTCGTGAGCTCCACTCCGCTTAACAGACGCTCGCTTTTGCTTCAACCAAGTATATTTCACCAATAGGAAATGGAGACAATTATCTGGACATTTTATATAGAGAAAAATGGCTTTTCCTGGAAACATTCAGATTATAGAGACAAAGTGATTCTTAAACTACGTTGCCAGAAGGTGTATCAACATGTTCAGATTATTTATCAGAGAGACATGGAAATCCACTCTACGCCCAGGTCTGGAAATGTGACGAGACACAGCAGTGAGTGCTTGCTCGCTATAGGCTGATTGTGTTTCTTTGCGTGTCAATAAAAACCTTAGGCATATCAGCACATTTACATTTACATTCAAGTTTTCAAACACTGGTAGTTTCATTTCAATACAGCTTAGGTTAGAGAATTTTCAGATGTCAGCATATATATGGGCCATTTGAATTTTTTTCTAATTTTAAAAAGAAGTATTTAATTAATTTTTTGAAGTTCTTTTTAAAAAAATTATTGGACTATAGTTGATTTACAATGTTGTGTTAATTTCTACTGTTTAGCAAAATGATTCATTTATATACACACACACACATATGTGTATATATATACACGTATCCTTTTTCCTATTCATTTCTATTATGGTTTATCTCGAGATGTTGAACACAGTTCCCTGTAGACCTTGTCATTTATCCATCCCGCACATAGGAGTTTGCATCTTATCCCCAGCTTCCACTCCTTCCCTTCTCCACTCCCTTTCTCCCTCGGCAACCACTGGTGAAATTCTTTTTTTTTTTTTTAATCTAGCTACAGATTTTGGTCATGAGTCTCTTGATAATAGCAGGCACAGCTAATTTGTCCTGGAACTCATGGGGGTAATGATGCTGGTTTATGACCTGATTGCACAGATAGGAAAAGAGGCTTCACTTACTATTAGAAAGAATATGAAACAAAAACCCCCCATAAGTTCACTAAGATAATAGCAAAAGCTTAAGCAGCTGTTAGAAAGTTTGAACACATTTGACTTTGTGAGATATCCCTGAATCTTTAGCAATAAATGCGGTTTTCTATTTTCACCAGTGTCCACTTACCACCAGTTTAAAATTCTGTATCTGTCCCTCCCGTTATCCATTTATTTAACCAGATTCATGAAAGTATAATTTATTTATAAAATGTATAGTTTTCCCTCAGCCTGACAAAAGCAAATCATCAACTGTTTTAAGGTCCTCTAAAAATCATATATCGATAACTGAGTAATGTTCTGGCATCTCACTTAAGTTTAGATGTGTTGGTATAAATACTTCATTGTATCAGTAGATGGAATTCTTTGGCGACTTAAAAAAAAAATTTAAATATGACATCCTGAAGAAAATGATTCCATGGGTAGAGAAAACACTCTGGAAAAAAAAAAAATAAGGAAAGCTTAAGGTCCTTACAGTCACTACAAGTTTCTTAATCATACTTAATTCATCTTGTAAGTCAACTTTATTTGTACAAATGAAAGCACACATTTTATTTAAGTAGACCAATTTGCAAAAAGCCCTGTAGTACATCCATAACCTACTATAAACATGAACATACAGAGTCCTTTTATACTTATTGTTTTTTTACATTTTTATTTCGTATCAAGGATTTCCACTGACATCATGGCAGTCTCAGAACTGGAATGAGCAGTAAAGATGTAACAGGCAGTAGCTGAGATTTTTAGCTCGTTGACTGAAAAAAAATCTTGCACAAGGGATCCAAACCAATGAATCCTAATTTAAGAAATTTCATCTATTTCCATTTTTAGTCGTGGAATAAACAACATCAATAATAATTGAACAAGGCCTATGGTTTTGGACACTTATATGTTTTAGTTGGGTGGAAGCTTGTTAAAAAAAGAAAAAAGGGCTTTCTATTCCAGCCCAACATAGCACATTTCCATTTCCAAATGCTCTTTACTAGAATTTCCACAATTCTGTGTGGAAACAAAGGATTATGATACACATAAAGTTCAGCTGTAAATTCACATTTTTCTTGATACTTGATTACTAGTCTCTACTCAAAGATTCTTCCCACCTTAAAACTAGCATCTGTTCTGTCCTGTTTGCAAAACATTTTTTTTTTTTCTTTTCAGAAAGTTACTCAGAGCTGTTTAAAGCATCCACAAGATGGTCAGACCATGAAATCTTTCATCTTACATAGGATCCATAGATTATAACTTGCTAATTAATCATATCTTGGCCTCGTCTGGCTTAAAATTGTCTTTTCCAGGTATTTCTGTCTCTGGAAGGGAAAATTAGATTTCAGATTTCGCCTCCCAATGTCTTCAAATTGTGTGTGGGTGTACTTCCTGGGACCAGAGATCAGTTTATTGACCTGTGGAGACCCGAGAAAAGTCACTGTTACTATTGTACCGGAAGAAAACCTAATGCTGTTTTGTAACCTTCTGACGGGGAAGAAGTACAGCGCTTGGAAAAGCTAACCTAAGTTACTTGAAAACCCTGCCTCCTTTTAGAAAAGCAAAGCAAGCAAAGGTTTTTCATACTCAACCAGCATGTGGGCCATCTTCAAACAGGAAATCAGCGTTAGGTAGAACCCAGAACTTTCCAGTAGTTTTAGTGACACACAGAAGACAGGGTAGTCCCTGGGAGTTCAGCGGCTCAGACCTCGCCTTCCACCACACGGCGTGTGGCCTCCATCCCTGGTCAGGGTGTTAAGAGCCCACAGGCTTCAGGGCCAAAAAGCCAAAGCATAAAATCAGCAACATTGTAACACATTCAATAAAGACTTTAAAAAGTGATCCACATTAAAAAAAAAACTTTAAAAAATATAATGCAATGATGTGTGAATGTGTATGGTGGGGGTGCGGGTAGATAAAATCAATTACTCCTAACTTCTCTCATCACTGGCTATTCCAGAAGTGGCTGTGAATCTTCTAGAAAGAGGCGTTGATAACTCACATCCATGTTATCTTGGGAGGAGAAGAGACATATCTGGCTTTCAAATGGATAGGGGTCTTGGGTTAAAAAAGCAGATGAATTTCCTTTCTTGGAACCCCGAATGCACACGCTGCTTAGGAGGAAGCCTGCATTTCTCTTTTTCACTTTGTATGAAAAGCAGTCTTGTCCCTCGAGTCCTGTGGTGAGGTTGAGGCAGTCAGGGTGCCAGGCCTGACTCTGCCAAACTCTGCCCCTGTACCCCGACGCCGCTCCCTTGCTCCTGACGAACCGCACATCCGTTGTTTTACCACCCAGGGCATTTGATCCCCGTGGAAGATGAATGGCTTTGACTAAGAAAATTAAACAATGGCAGAGCTAAAGTGCAGCACAGACTAAACCTGAGTGCCCTGTAGAATTTCCTCTCTTTCGTCCCGTTTCTGAAATCAGGTCTGGCCTTTTGTGCTATCCATGTGTATTTGCTGGAGTTCTTTAAAATCGCTGGTGTTTCTCTTTAGAAATTCAAAATTATGGCCATTTGTCTGTCATAGTTTTCTTCTTAGTAAGAGGCAGCTGCCATGTGCAAATGGTCCACAAGATACGGAATGTGTAAATCTGGGGTGGTGCCTTGATTCTGCCACATGACCATTTGATCCTAGCTCCCAGATCTGTGACTGCAGAATATTGGTTTTCTTATGTGCACAGTGGAAGCAATAATTGGCTTGTTTTGGTCCTTAGGATAGTTGGAAAGATATAAAAATAAGATTTATATAAAAGCAATTTGAAAATTTTACAATGGACTAAACATAAAAGGAATTAGACTGATAAATCTTAGTACACACTTAACTTATTAAGTACATGTGAGTTGAGAACAAGTAGGAAAATATTACCAAAGTCTCTTCCTGTGTTTTGTGGAATATGAATTAATCAGCGCAGAGATAGACATACTGTGTTCAGTGGCTCAGTCGTGTCTGACTCTGCAAATTTCAACTGGCAAATAGCGCTTCTGACTGACTGTTGCTACAATGACATTTCAGATTTCTGTCTTGAGATATAACTTGAGTGAGGACCAAATCCTCATTGCATACAAAAATATTTTGTCACCAATTTCCATCATCCTGAAACTACGATCATTAACGTACTCAATGGCTCAGCCGCTAATAAAGTTTCTGGAAAGCTATTGAGGATTCTCCACTGCGTGTTCTCAGAGGTCGAGGTTGAATCACACAGGCAGCATTTGTCAGAGCCCAGGACTGGTGATGATGGTGTTTGTGATGGTGGTCAGGTGCCTGGAGAGGGTATCACAGCTTCCACAGTAGGAAGCTGAGGGTAATGGCAAGTTGACCTGAATGACCCTCTCTGCAGCCCAGCCATGAGCTAGCTCTCTAGGGAAAGCGGCAGGGCTGCTAATCTGCAAATTCCCCAGATATCTGGATCCCCAGAGCCTCCTGTTGCTCAAGTTAGCATCTCTGAAAATGCAAAGTTGACCTCTTCCAAATCTATCCGATGATCCTTGTCCCTTCCCACATCCCCTGGACGCTGGCAAGGAGACAGGGATTGAGTGTCCACACACAACCTAACAACTCATGGTGAGTGCAGATGCACCCAGTCTAGACAAATGTCGCATGGAATGAGGAAGTCTACAATGGACGACTCACCCTACTCTCCTGGGGCCTGTACATTTCTGCTTTTTGTTTCACCTTGTGTTGGGAGTCTCGCTCTTTTGTTTGCTTGATAGGGAAGGTGCCATCCATCGCGGACCACAGCCTTCAGGAAGCAGCCAGAGGGTTTAACCACCCCAGGGATGAGAGAAACACCCTTAGGATTGTCAGTGGGTCACATGGCCTCACTTAAATTGGACTTATTTATGTACGTGGATCCTCCTTCCTTGACGGCTCAGAAGGTAAATAATCTGCCTGCAATGCAGGACACACAGGATAGGAGGGTTCGATCCCTGGGTCGGGAAGATCCCCTGGAGAAGGAGATGGCAACCCACTCCAGTATTCTTGCCTAGAACGGCCCATGGACAGAGGAGTCTGTGGGCTACAGTCCGTGGGGCCTCGAAGAGTTGGACATGACTGAGCAGCTAACACTTGGACCACTGAAACACCAGGCCAACCTGGGGAGTGTGAGGCATTCTCAGGGATGCGGGACAGCAGCCTGACCCATGTGCTGGAGTGGGTTTCCAGGGAGCCAGTGTCTTGTTCACACACAGCTGAAGACCCAGGGAGATGCATGTACTATGTGCAAGACCCCTGGGCAGCCGGGCCTCTGGGGGATTTCAGGTGGAGCTGCCTTCTACCCCCTGGGCTGGACTGGGGTTGGGGTGGCATTGACACTTGGAGGCCCACTGCTGCCGTAGAAGGGAGACCACAGACCTGAGGAAGCTGGAAGGGAGTCCAGGTCTGGAAAGATGGGGGAGCGGGTCAAAGACAGAGAATGACAGCCCACCCCAGGATTCTTTCCTGGAGAATCCCATGGACAGAGGGGCCTGGTGGGCTACCGTCCATGGGGTCTCAAAGAGTCAGATACAACTGAGCGACTAACGCTACACTTCTTGGCAGAAAGGATTGAAAGAGAGGACATCGAAGCCATTAACAGGAAGCAGAACCATGGGGCAAATGAGTAAACCAAGGCCCTTAAGGACACAAAGAGGAAAAGGAGGAGAGAGAGAACAGAAGAATATCTGCAAGCGATCTCAGCTTTTAGGAGATCGGGATCAAGAGACTGTTGAGGGATGCTTCTGGAAGAAAAGGGCTAGTTGCTGATTCCCTGAGAATCTGACCTGTGATAGACCGCCCTTGCTGCACTGGCTCCAGCTGCTAAGACCAAGGAGCCGAGGAGCCTGTGCTCCTTGAAGAGGAAGTTCTTCTGCTTCCTTGTCAAGGTTGTTCATCACGTGCCAACTGACAGATGTCAATGGGATGGAGCTGCAGGTGAGGACTAGTCAGGCACCTCCAAGGCCCAGGGAGCGGCAGGACTTATACAGTCTGGAACTGGAGAAGCCTGGAGCTTATGACTTTCTTCCCGTCCTCAGTAGAGGGTGATCGGGCCTGTGGGAAGCTTGGTACAGTTGGGCTGTTACCACGCTCTCTCTTCTCAGAAACTAAATAAATTCGGCACTGAATGAAGCCTATGACATCTCCTGAGCCTGATTGCCAATGTGAACCCCGAAATAGTGATGATCTGATGGCTCTCGATGAGAGATAGTGATATTAAGGGGAAAAAAAAAGACCTGCAAACTTCTAGAATCAGGCCAGGGGCGATAGGGAGACAGAACAATAATGAGAATATCATAGAATTTGGATGGTTCAGACGGGTACACAGGTGGAAAGTCCAGAGAAAGATGAATATGTGCTTCACATGAAATGAGTGGTTCAGAGCTTCTGGGATGAAGCATATTTAGCATGTGAATTCCCAGAAACCATGTAACATAATTTATGTCTCTATATCCTATGGGGAAGGAAGTGAGAAGAAGAGTTGCCAAGATGAAAATGTCCCACGTAAATGCTGGTGACACGGCGTATGTGTTTCCTAGTGTTTTCCTAGTATCCTGAAGAATCTATATGGATACAAAAATAATAGAAATTCATAACTTACACACGTGTGGTTTGGTGGTTTGGGGGTTGGCTAAAACATCACTTTCCATGCAAGTAACTTAGGTTAAGGGGAATTTAGATGCCTGCGAGCCACACACTGGGTTACATTGCTTTTGGGTTCACTGGCTAGTCATTCATCTATAGCACATCTCTACAGATATTCTCCTGTAAGCTCTGATTTGAAAGCGGTCTCTTTTGACCGTAGGTTTAAGGGAAATAAAACATGGTGGTGATCCAGGAGGCTCTTTAATAAATGTCATTGGTATGACTTAATAAAGCCAAAGACAAGCAACATGGGCAAAATCCAACATTTCGATATTGACGGGAAGATGGAGCAGATGGCAAGAAGGCTATGCAAGTAATTCAGACAGAATCAGGCAGTAAGTATTAACAGGACAATAGCATCCAATCAAGCAATTTAATAACTTGGGTAGATTCAAATAAAAGCCAGAGTTGGTTCATAGTTAATAGTGTTTTCAGTTTAATTCCTGGACTTTGTGTCTTAAGATTGACTCATCTGTTTCTGACTCATTTCAGACGGACTCTTGGTCTGTCCACGTCTCCACAAATGACCCATTCTCATCCTTTTTATGGCTAATATTCTATTGTGTGTGTGTGCCTCATCTTCCTTAGTAGATTTTTTTGGCAATGGCGGTTCTGACTGGTGTGAGGTGATAGATACCTCATCGCAGTTTTGATCTGCATTTCTCTGATAATGAGTGATGTTGAACCTATTTTTCAGGGCAGGAATAGCGATGCAGGCATAGAAAGTGGACTTGTGCACAGGGGGAGGGGGGGTGGAATGAGCCGGGAGAGTAGCCCTGATGTGTGTGAAACAGCTGGTGGGAAGGTGCTGGAGGGCGCAAGAAGCTCAGCCTGGTCCTCCACGATGACCTGAAGGGAAGACAAAACGGGAGGGGACGTGGGCACACCTGTGGCTGACTCGCTTTGTTGCACAACAGAAACTAGCACACGTTATAAAGCAATTATACTCCAACTAAAACAAAAATAATAAAAAGATCAATTCATCTGGAGGAGATGCACTTGGAATCTAATCTGATCTCTAGGATGGCTAACAACGACCTCAAGTTTCCAGGGAACGCCAGGGGAATAAGTACCTTTCACTCAGAAATCTCTCATCCGTAAGGAGCTTCAGACTAGTGAGAAGAATCCTCAACATTCCTGAAATGATACCCTTATTTCTATTAACGACCAATCACTTATGAAAATTTTGAGATATGTAAAGATAATAAGCCCTTCACACCAATTCGTTTTGTGGAGTAATCTGTACTAGTGTTCACAAGTTATGTAATACCTAAAAGCAACTTAATGTTTCAGATGATTTCATAGGCTAGCCTTGGAATTCCAACGTAAAATAAATAATTGTGTAGCTGACCTTAGAACCGGGTTTTTTTTTTTTAAATGGATTCCTTTCATCTCTTTAGTATATTCAAAAGCAAGAACATATGCAAATGTTTATTTACAGAAGTCATTTTTTGATCAGTGACACCAATGTAAGGCAATTACAAGGACGATGCAAAATAAATAATTCACTAATTCCTTGTTTCAGGATAAGAGACAGGGAAAAGGTCACAATTAACGAGATAGCTAGAATCTGATGTTTGGAGACTAACAGCTTAGTAACTTTCCGTTAAAGTTGCAGCCTCGGTATTTCTAAAACTGTCGTGATTCCTAACATTTTCACAGATTCAGGCTTACAGCAGTAGAAAGAAAAAAAACCAGAAACAAACAAACAAACAAACCCCTTTGTATCTCTTATACTAGAGATGGTGGTGTTGAAAAGATACATTGAGCTGGAAAAAGCCTCCTGGATACTGGAAAAGGAACAACAAATAGCTCAGTGAAAATATATATTTAAAAAAGAGATGCTGCAGGGAAATGAAGCCAAAGAAAGCGAAGGGTATCCTCTCAGAATTTGAAAAAAGGGTGAATAAATGAAAACTAGAAAATAAAGGGGCACGACAGACATGAAGAGAACACGTTTAAGAACCTCAATGACAGAAACCAGAGTGTGCAAAGCAAGAGGCATACCAAAGCAAAACAAACACAAACCCCACAAGAGAAATCACAAACAGTAACAGAAAACACATCTCCAGGCTGAAGATGAATGTGGCTTTTCATACTAAAGGGTTAAAGCAGACTCTAAGAAGAGATAATGAAAAGTTAAAGCAGCAAAATACATGTATAAATGCATATAAATATTTTTAATTGAAATATAGATGGGGAAACATTCTACAAGCATACAGGTGTATGAGAGATTAAAAACAAAAGACTACCAATAAATGAAAACAAAAAACTAGTTCGAATAAGATTTCTTTTCCCAGAACTAAATTTTTGGGGATGATGAAATGCATTATAAAGATGTTTAAGAAGTAAAGAAAGAAGTCCAATAATTTTTTATTCAGTTAAATATTGCTCAGTGTAAACACTGAAATATTTTAGAAATGTGTTTCAGAATTACAAAGGCTCAGAGAATATATAATACCTAATTACCTTTCTTGAAAGAAACAATCCAATCATGGGAAATTTATGATAGAGAAATGATGAAAAATGAAGCCACTAAAATATAATGTTAATGTCATTATGACACTTTAAGAGGGCATACAAGTAATCAAAGAATATGCAAAATCAGAATGTTTTCTGGAAGAAAAAGAAAACTAATGCTTACTAAAGCTCATACAATTTTTTTTTCATAACAGAATATAAACAGTTCTATCCTCATGAAGCACAGAGAAGGAGACATTCATACTCTATTGGACTAACCTGACTGTTCGCTTTCAAACAAGAAAATCCAGCTCTGATTAAGTGGACAGGGAATTTATTGCAAGGCTTTTCGTCAGCTGTCATGAATGGAAGGGAGATTGTAGGACAGGGTTCAGGCAGAGGCAGGCATATCACACTCTGGAAGGATGACTTATATGCTTTCACAAGAACCTGGGAAACTTGCCGGCTTGGCTGGAATCAGGGATTCTAACACCCTGACCAGCAGACGGGTCTTAATTACGCTGTAGTACCAATGGGAATACGCTCTCTTGAGACTGCTCCTGAAAGCGTGACCACGTGTGCAAAGATTCTCAGTGGAACACCCGACTCTCTAAACCTAGGACCTCTGCCCACTTCTTAGCGTAAAGAAGGATCCTTCTCTTGGCCCCACCTCCTGGTGACTGGGATGTCTGTACTTTGTAAAGGATGAAAGGACCAAAGTCCACCCCAGGAAAAGGCACAGACACAGTGTAAATAGTGGACTGTGAACGGGAACTCTGGTAGGAAATCTGAAAAGCCCAGGACCAGGGGCTTCCCAGGTGGCACTAGCGGTAAAGAATCTACCTGCCAAAGCAGGAGACCTAAGAGACATGTGTTCAACCCCTGGGTCTGGAAGATCTCCTGGAGGAGGACATGACAACCCACTGCAGTATTCTTGCCTGGGAAATCCCATGGACAGAGGAGCCTGGAGGGCTACAGTCCCTGGGGTCACAAAGAGTCAGACACAACTGAAGCAACTGAGAACACACACAATTATGTGTGTGTATATATATATATAATATCAGTTCAGTTCAGTCACTCAGTCATGTAAGACTCTTTGCTACCCCATGGACTGCAGCACGCCAGGCCTCCCTGTCCATCACCAATGCCCAGAGCCTGCTCAAACTCATGTCCATTGAGTCGATGATGCCATCCAACCATTTCACCCTCTGTCATCCCTTCTCCTTGAGCCTTCAATCTTTCCCAGCATCAGGGTCTTTTCAAATGAGTCAATTCTTTGCATCAGGTGGCCAAAGTATTGAAGTTTCAGCTTTAGCATCATTCCTTCCAATGAATATTCAGGACTGATTTTCTTTAGGATGGACGGGTTGGATCTCCTGGCAGGCCAAGGGACTCTCAAGAGTCTTCTCCAACACCACAGTTCAAAAGCATCAATTTTTTGGCACTCAGCTTTCTTTATAGTCCAACTCTCACATCCATACATGACCACTGGAAAAACCATAGCTTTGACTAGATGGACCTTTGTTGGCAAAGTAATGTCTCTGCTTTTTAATATGCTGTCTAGGTTGGTCATAGCTTTTCTTCCAAGAAGCAAGTGTTTTTTAATTTCATACCTGCAGTCACCATCTGCAGTGATTTTGGAGCCCCCAAAATAAAGTCTCTCACTGTTTCCCTTGTTTCTGCATCTATTTGCTGTGAAGTGATGGGACTGGATGCCATGATCTTCGCTTTTTGAATGTTGAGTCTTAAGCCAACTTTTTCACTCTCCTCTTTCACTTTCATCAAGAGGCTCTTTAGTTCCTCTTCACTTTCTGCCATAAGGATGGTGTGATCTGCATATCAGAGGTTATTGATATTTCTCCTGTCAATCTTGATTCCAGCTTCTGCTTCATCCAGTCTGGCATTTCACATGATGTACTCTGCATATAAGTTAAATAAGCAGGGTGACAATATACAGCCTTGACGTACTCCTTTGCTGATTTGGAACCAATCTGTTGTTCCATGTCCAGTTCTAACTGCTGCTTCTTGACCTGCATACAGATTTCTCAGGAGGCAGGCAAGGTGGTCTGGTATTCCCATCTCTTTAAGAATTTTCCACATTTTTTTGTGATCCACACAGTCAAAGGCTTTGGTGCAGTCAATAAAGTATATGTATAATATAATATACATATTATATATATGTATATAATAGGAAGTAGACATAAATCAGAAGATTTCTTTACAGAGGTAAATTTTGGGGGGAGAAGGGTAGTTAATGGAGTGCATTTTAAAGATGTTCAAGGAGTAGAGAAAGAAGTCCGGTGATTTTCTATTCACTTATACTATTGCTTAGGTGTAGTGAAAACATTTAAATATTTTCAGAAATACATTTCAGAAATGCAAAGATCACATATATATTATATATGTAAATATATAATATGTTATATGTGTGTGTATATATATGGTGTATGTTTTAACCATTTTACACATGTATTTTTTTTGACTCAAGGCTTCAGAAGAGTGAAAGGTGACCATTATTCTAGGCGCAGCAGTTAAGAATAAGGTCTCTCATTGCCTCTGCAGAGTATCCTATGCTCTGCCTTAGGACCACAGTCACATGTACATTTGGCTTAAAGACCAAACATAGGGCTGCAAAAATGAGCACTTATGTCTCTAATATAATGAGGCTTCAGATTCAGGATAAACTAACATGACTCTTCTCGGCGAGTTTCACCTAAATGTCGAAAGTTGTGTGCCAGGACCAGCTCCAAATATTTTCCTTGCCACCCTGATCTGGCCTCCAGACAAGAACATAACTTATAGAGGTTCCAGTCTCAGTGAATTTAAAGTGGATCACTTTTGTTTTTATAAGGATTTCCCTGCCAAGTTCTAAACCCTGGCAAGTTCGGTTAGCACGCTTGAGATGGCACGCAGGTAAGGGTTGTTGGAGTCCTCACTGATTTCTGCTTCTCAACACTTTTGGACAGTTAAAATGGCCATGATTTTTTACCTTTTCAGATCATATTTGATTCCTTTGCTGTGTCTTCAAATTTGAGGGTATCAAGATAGTATTCCTCTAATTGTTTTTCTATTATTCAGAAAATTTTGCAGTCATGCTACACCTTTATTTCTTATACTTCAATGACCAATCTCAGAGAATCTGATCTCCAGGATTTATTTATTCTTTTGAGATGTAGATTTTATCCTGATGCCGAAAACTTGAAACAGAGTCAGAGTGGAAAGTTGTAATAATTTTGATTGTTACTGTCAAAACATACAAATTATATCAACTCATATTAGGGCTATAGGACCCAACATGCATATCTAATGGAATAATGTTTCATTGATGAGGTTGATTATTATTATTATTATTTTTGGTGTTCAGATGCTAAGTCATGTCTGACTCTTTGCAACCCCATGGACTGCAGCATGCCAGGTTTCCCTGTCCTTCACTATCTCCCGGAGTTTGCTCAAACTCCTGTACATGAGTTGGTGATGCCATCCAGCCATCTCACCCTCTGTCGTCCACTTCTCCTCCTGCCCTCTGTCTTTCCCAGCATCAGGGTCTTTTCCAGTGAGTCGACCCTTCGCATCAGGTGGCCAAAGGACTGGAGCTTCAGCATCAGTCCTTCCAATGAATATTCAGGGTTGATTTCCTTTACAAACAACTGGTTTGATCTCCTTGCAGTCCACGGGACTCTCAAGAGTCTTCTCCAGCACCACGGTTCAAAAGCATCAAGTCTTTGGTGCTCAGATTCTTTGATGGTCCAGCTCTGACATCTGTACATGACTAGTGGAAAAACCATAGCTTTGACCATACAGACTACAGAGCAGGTTACTACACAGTAATTGATGTAAGCAAAACTCACGAGGAAGAGGGAAACAGGTTTGCAATATTCAACCAGGTGGCTATGAAGGTCTTGCCCTGAACTCAACTTTACCGCATGGACTTGAGGAATGTTCAGCAGGCAGCAGGCTAGCTGCAATGTCTGGTCAGAGGAAATAGGCTGTGGAAAGACTAGGATGAATAGCCTGTGAGAAGATCATTTCCAAGCACCAGGACTAGGGAGGGGGGCAGCAGAATGAACACAGCAGGATAAGTGATGATGGTGGGGTTGTGCCTGAAAGATCGCCAACATTCCCTGACTCAGAAGAGGTCATGAGACTCCCAGACCAAGGAATGTGGTACAGATGGCTCTTGTGAGCAAGGGGCCTCAAGGCGCAAAGGGATCCTTAGGCTGTTATATCCATGTGGATGGAAAGATGCCTTGAATATAGTGGTGGTTACTAATCATGCATGGCATTCATTTCAAGCAAGTCCATATATGCAAAGATGCAAAGAAGAGAGGAAAATCTTTTTTCCAGAATCTCATAATAGTTTGAATATAGATTTTGAGGCACAAGAAGGGCCATGCTGGTTGGCCATACCTAACAGAGAACAGTGAGGCTTGAAGAAAATGCCAGAGAGAGACAGCCCTGGTGGTTTCCCTAAGAACGGGAGAATATCCAGACTCTAAAAAAAATTTCAGTTCAGAATTAGATATAAAAAAGGGAAGCGGACAACAGGGTCCCCACTTGTAATTCAGTAGCGACACTCCCTCTTGGCCAAGAGTGCCAATGTACCAACTCACCTCTCCTATATAGCTGGTGTCAGTCAATAGCTATTGAATCAATTAACCTGGTTTTGTCATACCTGGCCAAGGTTCTTTAAGACACTGAGTTCCACACGACATGCAAGCTCATCTGGTCTACCCTTCTCTCAATAGCTCTGGACAGAAGTCTTCCCTTAAGGAGAAAGACTTTGCCCAGTTGGCAGCACCTGGTATCTTTGTCTTCAGTTTCATAAGCCCATGATCCATCTTGATCCTCCTTTGCCTGATGAAGTTGTGATTGACTATAGACCTATAGACTGCTTACCTGACTGAGAAATGTGTTCTTTGTTTTTTTTTTAATTTAAAATTTTTTATTTTTATGGTCTGTTAGCCAATCCACACCAACTTTATGGACTACAACCATGCCACGACTTGCTCCCCTGATAACGTCCTGCATAATAACAGAGGATAGAAACAGTGCTTCTTAGATTTAGATGGTTCAATAACAATGCTCTGCGATTGTATTTATCATTCATCACTGCTCTTTGAAGCAGGATGTTTACAAGTTAAGATAATGAGACTGACGAAAGCCAAGACTATACTACTTATCCTATATAATTATATGGACCTGATTTGAGAATCTGTGCCCTTTTCATCTCATCAGATTCATATTCATGCCCCCAAACAGTTCCTCTATCTTGACTGAATTGGGATTTTACCTGGTTGGTTCCTTTTGTTTTTTACCACTATCGCTGTAATATCGCAACTTAGAAAACTTTTCTACTTGTTTAGTGCAAAGCAGAAGCTGGAGGCAAGGGACAGTTGGACACCAACATATGTTCAACTCCTACCACTTGGAAGTAGGCTAAGCAAGGTACCTTTCATTCACTGCCTTATGTCCCCTTTACAAACCAGTGGGTTAAGTATCATTACAACATTGACACATTGTTACATGAAGATCAGAGACAGAATAACTTCTGTACATGTAATTGTGTTAGGGCTAATAACTGGCAGATCTGAGAGTGGACAAAAGTCGATCTGAGAGTGGACAAAAGTCCATCTGTTCTCAAAACCCTTGAAATTAATTTTTTCTATATTACCGCCTTGCTTATATGCTTCAGTTTTTCTTCTTGAATTTGCCCCCTTTTCTGAAGACTTCAATGCTTTTTAAAAAAATTTACTTTATTGGAATATAGTTGATTTACAATGTCATGTTAAAATCTGCTGTGCAGTAAAGTGATTCAGTTATACACATGCACACATACCAGTTAGATTTTATTTTAAAACACCATCTCTACTTGCTTTTTATTCCACTAAAATCTTTGTATATACCTTTAATTCTTTGGTACATAGAGCAATGTTGGAATTCAAACTTTAAAAAATTTATATTTATTTGCTTTTTAAATAGCTGTTTTTAAAGTCTAATGGCTCACAATCAAGACAGCATTCTCCCAGATTTATATTTTAGGGTGGATAACATCACAAAGTGTTTTTATGAATATGTATTCACATCATACAAATAACTATGTAAATGTATATGTTTATACAACTATATATAAAATTATATTTATGTATGTCTATATGTACTCATAGTTATATTTTATATTAGGCTTGTGTACACACATGTAAATATAATCTCACCTGTCTTCCAGATATTTTAATTTGCCTTGCACAAATATTTTTTAGCAAAATAGGAACTTTTATAATATTAAAAAAATAAAATAAATTTACATGTAAAATTTCAGTTTTATAATTTTACATTTAATGTAGCCAACTGAAAATTTATGTTAGATATTCTGTCCAACAAATTTTAATTTTTTTTTAAACAAATTTTATAAATAGGTTGGTTTCATGGTCTATTTCAGGAACCAACCTGAAGAAATATAAAGGTAAGATAAATGGACCTAATTAGTTAAAATGATATATTCTGTCTTTTGAAAGAAGAGTTGAATATGCACTTTATCTCATCCCACTTAATAACATAAACAGACATAACCGAACACTTTAGTAAAATAACACCCTTGCCAATTCATTATCCAGAAAGCAAACTTAAATCTTGTTTATTTTTCGGGTTCATATGCAAATTGATTTTTCAAAGAGTGATTTTTCATCTCTAATAATATATTAATGCATTTTTTTCCCACAAAATCTGGGGTTCTGTAATACAAAGGAATGGTTCATCTTATCTTGTCTTGAGAAAATTTCAGAAATTTAAATAAAGGAGTCTCAAGCATTTGAGCTAAATTTACCTACCTTCAAAACAAAAGTTAAAGTCAGGATAACCTCAGATCATTTTTTGTTTCCTGTAGCTGCTGCTATTGGTCAGATTTATAACAGGAACTATAGAAAAAACAAATGCTACATGAACACTTCATCTTATATGTACAAATGTATTAAGACTCATTAAGCATTTAGCATCCAAGATAAGTTCTAGAAGGGAAAAATGGCAAGGCTCCACTCCAAAGGGGGACAAAAAAGGATTCTTTCCACTCTGTTTAAAAAAACCCAAAAAGCACCAGTATTTACTCTAATAAAATGCATTCCATAATTTACAGTTTACTCACAGTCAGATCTTAAATTAATAAACATGTAAAATAGGTGAAAATATTTCTCCACGAATATTTACCTACATAGTTTCTAAGGGTGAGGTCATAAATACCACTTTATGCAGAAAGAAACTGTTAATTTCGCTATGTTCTCTCAATTTAAAAAGAAAAATCATATGACAAAGACGATCTTGAACATTCTTTAAATTGCTTTTTTTTTTCCTTTGTCTTTGCTTAGCTCTGTATTTTAAATTAATCAAAAGAAATAAAAAGAAGAACCAGAGAAAACCAAGGCATTATGACAGGATGATTTTATTTTATGTATGAGTCTAAATGAGATTTTCGAAAATGGATACGGTATTCTTTAAATGGATCTGTGTGGTCAGAGACCATTAGCCAAGGTTGGAAGATTCCGTAGGGAACCTGAGGCCAGACGTTTCAACCCCACCGGACTGAGTCCACTGTTTGTCTTTCTGCATGGAGAATTAATAAATGTATCAATCTCCTACCAGCGGCCCTGAACTAGGGAACATAAAGGAAACAGAGTAAGTGGGAAAAAAATTGCGCATGGGCTTTTTCCTCCCCCTGCCTCCTGATGGTCTCTTCTGCGTGTTGAACTTATTTTTCCTTCAGGTTTTTCATAGTCTTCTTTTTTTCCCTTGTTATTAGTTATGTCTCTTAGCATTTCTGACTCGTTTGCACTTTGTCTGCCTGGAAATGATGTCTTGCAACCTGGACAGGGGCTGTAATTTAAAGGAATTGGCCACCTTTGCATACCTTCTGTTCAGAAGATCAGTCAGTGGCCTTGACGCGTCAGATTTCATTAAATGATTTTAGTTTCAGGGAAAAGAAAAAAAAAAATTAAATGGAAAGTTAAGGAAACTGCAGTCAGGAAACGTGCAGGGTGCCAACAGCCTTAGAGCCTGGGATTCCAAAAGTCATTTCAACATTTCTGAACTGATAAGCGAATTAATTATTAAAACAGAAACGTTCTTAGGATACCGATGACCAAGGTTATAAATACACTTCTTTACAATTCCTCTTTCTTTCCTTTTCTATTCAGTAACTGCTGAGTGTTGCCTTCAGATTGTTCCAAGGTGGTTCTAAGGAGCCAATTACAAAGGTTTTAAATCAGAGGGGCTAATAAGAAATGTAAATTGCATTAAAAATGGTTACAGGATTTTTTTAACACTTAGATGTTTGCTTTAGACCAACTGGTTTAAAACTCCAGAGGAGCGAAATTTAGAAATAGAGGGATAGGGAGTGTCTACATGCTTTTCTTTTTGAATTTCCTCCCCTTCCTCTTGCTTAAAACTACAATAGTTGTTGGTCCACAATGCCTTTTGCAAATAGCCAGTGGGTAAAGATAGTGAAAATACAACAAACCAAACAAAATTAAACAGTTCCGTGAATTGCCTGTTGACAAAACAAGTTTATTTGTGTAGGTTTGTATCCTTCAAAGCGTAAAAGAGTTCTGCCTTAGGGATTCTATATTTGTTTAGTCAAATATAATGATTAGTCATTGAGATGTAAAGACAGGTGCCAGACAGAAACAGGGAAAAACAGAACCAATTCAAGAGCTGAGCTGCACTGCAACAGAAAGTGTTGATTTTAAGTTCTGTTCTTATTCTGAAAAGAGAGGATAAGCAAGCTGGGCATCATAGTTGGAGCCTGGAGTTCAAGTTTGTTGAGAAGACTAAGGGAATTTCTTAAAGCACATAGATAGGACTTTTTATTGTGTAGTCACTAAGCCATATCTGACAGTTTGTGACCCCACGGACTGCCACGTGCCAGGCCCCTCTGTCCTCCACTATCTCCTGGAATTTGCTTACATTTGTGTCCATTGAATTGGTGATGCCATCCACCATCTCATTGCCTGCTGCCCTCTTCCCCTTTTGCCTTCAGTCGTTCCCAGCATCAGGGTCTTTTCCAACAAGTCAGCTCTTCGCATCAGGTGGCCAAAGTGTTGGAGCTTCAGTTTCAGTATCAGCCTTCCAGTGAATATTCAGGTTGATTTCCTTCAGGATGGACTGGTTTGATCTTGCAGTCCACGGGGCTCTCTGAGTCTTCTCTAGCACCACAGTTCACATAGAGAGGACTATTCAGTGTTATATTCTTACCATTATTGTGACTTAAATATGTATATCTAGCCTTTTAATTTCACGTGTCATATAATTGGCCCACATTACTGGCCCACACATACTATTGCAGGATAAATTTTATGCTTAAGACATGAATTAAAAGGAGGGAATACTTTTTAGCCAATATCCCACTAAAAACTCCATGATGAACCCAAGAGGAGACACATACTTTGGTTATGCATTAAAATGACCCCTGGAGAAGTAGCGTCTGTTATATATGTTTACTTCCTGTGCATACACCGTTCTCCATACACGTTCATTCCCAACAATATGTGGCCACTGTGATTAATTTACCTGTTCTTCCTCTACACAGACACTGAAACTAGTTTTTGCCCTTCTCTGCTGTTTTTGAAATTGAAATTCTAACATACTATTCCTTCTGTGGCTCAGTCTGTAACAATAAAAGAAACGAGAGACTTTGTGTATCCGCCCGCTAATTCCATTCACCCCTTTTCAGGAAAACATAAAATTTCCCCACTTTTCCAGAAATGGTCAAAAGCCCAATTACACCCATTATTTTATTCAACATCTGTTAAGCGTTTACTACGGAACAAACATTGCTCTATACATTTATTATGACTTGAGTTGTCTCAATAATTAATTTTAAGTTTTAAAAAGTGTATGTATTCCTGACTCCAACATCTCTGGTTACTAAGCAAAGATGAATAGACAGTTAAGGAAATTCTGAGAACAATGACTGTGAAGGGGAAGAGCAGACTGAGCGCTAGTTTAGGTCTGAGCTAAGCAGTTCGGGTGCCCCTGCCTCACCCAGGTTGATGTAAACACAGCGTCTGTGTCAGGATACACGCTGGCACACTTCTTACTACTAACAAAAATGAGAAAAGTGGACTTTGGCGTGTTTCTAAGTATAGTTCTATGTCCTCAACCTACGATTGGCTTCTGGAAGCTGACCGTGGAGCTGTAGCTGACCAGCATCTGCAACCGTGTACATTTCACTCCGGAGCAGAGATGACAGTGCGTCTGCTGACAATTTCTTCTTCCTTGCAATGTTTAGATTTATGTTTTATTTGACTATGTATTTGAGGGTACCACTGCTTTCTAAATAATCTACGATTAGACAAGTCCCTTTTAATGTAGCATTTCATGCTTTTTACATCTTGCTTTTCATTGATCTTGGAACATTGTCTCATCATGCATGGATAAATAATATTTGTAAGAGTTGGTTTTACTGAGATGTTGTCCCAGGCCACAATGTTCTAACCACAGTTTACACAAATCCACTCACTGAATCCGCAAAACATCTAACTACATACTAGGTCAGTACTATATCCTGGTTAATTAAGTAAGAGATTTGCTTAAGACCCCACAGTGGATCTGAGGATACCAGACATATTTGATCATTAGATGCCACTGTCTATAATAGTTAATACATATTGACACATTTCCATGCTAAGCTCTCTATGACAAAAGTGAAAGTGTTAGTCGCTCAGCCAAGTCTGACTCTTTGCGAAGTTATGGACTGTAGCCCGCCAGACTCCTCTGTCCATGGAATTCTCCAGGCAAGAATACTGGAGCGGGTAGACATTCCCTTCTCCAGCGGATATTCCCAACCCAGGGATTGAACCCAAGTTTCCTGCATTGCCGGTTGATTCTTTACCATCTGAGCAACCAGAGAAGACAGGCTCTACAGACATCAATCTATTTCTCATAAGGTTCCTTTTTGTTAGAAGCTGTTATAATCACTCATGAAAATGAGCAAAGTTAGGACAACACAGGTGAGTGAGGTCATTTAGTTAGCAAGCGGTGAAGGCACAATTTGAACCTGAGCCAACTGCCTCCAGGGTCTGTCGCCTTGCTCAATCTGCTCTGCCAGAATAAACAACAAAGGGAAAATCTAATTGAATTGCTCAGAAATCCTGTTTATGTCATCATTTCTACTTTGGTATTAAAAATGAAAAATCTAAGTTTTAGAATGAATAATGCTATTCTCCATAGAGAGAACCTCCGTGTGATACTAGGTCAGTTTGTTTCATTTAAGAAGCCCCCACGGGAAAACTGGGCAAAGGGGAAAACACAGAAGGGTGTGGTTATCTGCACAGGACTTTAAGCTCTGCATCGTGCTTAACAAGGAGACAAGCCTGGGGCTTCTCAATCAGTCTCCTTTCTATCCCTACACTCATCACAAAAGAAAATTTCAAGATGGCATTATCTGATGCTTTGGATTGACTACCAGATAAACCATAGCACTCGGATGATAAAGGCAAGTCTGTTCTTCACACCTCAGAAAAGAAAAAAAAAAATCAACGTCTAAGAAAAGATGGGATGTTTCATGGGAAGGATGAATATGTTACTCAAAGAAACCAGAGGAAGAGACTCTAGAATCATAATTCACAAGCCCCAGAAAGGTTCTCAGAATTAAAGGCCAGTGTCCTGAAACCCACCCCGTTCCCTTCGTCTCAACCCTCCCCTTACACCCTCCTGTCTGCTGGCTTTCTGATACCCAAGGGCAGTCGTGTTTTCTTTCTCTTGGCATCTTGTAGATTTAACATTCATCTGTTGGGGCACATCGAGGTGATTTGCCAAATAACTCCTTTTGGCCAGAAGAATGTGCTGGGTTATTATTCCTTGGTCCAAATGAGCCAGACTGACTGTCTGCATGGTGGGAATATGCCAGATAATTACTTTAACCGTGTCTTTCCCTTTAGCTGTGTATACATGGTCCTCGTAGTCTAGATAAACTTGGTTAAACCTCATATTGAATAATTACTGGCAAGTGGCCATGTGCTCAGAGTAATTTAATGTTTCATCTCTGGTTTCTACAGGGTGCTACTGACAAAAGCAGGTTTTGTTTATACGTATGGTAGAAAGATTTTCTTTTCATAATTCGAAAGAAAATCTCCCCAGAAAGGAGCACTCGATGAAGAAAAAATTGGTTTTGATTTCAGGTTTTCCTCAAGAATCACAAACACAGTGCTAAGAAAAAGCCGATGTAGTTTAGCTTTTAGAAACAGAAAGGCGCTGAGAAAGGTGACCCCCCAACCCCACTGTCCTGCAGGCCAACCAATTTTTACTACGTTGAAATTAACATCTGACGTAATATTATTCTTCCTTTTGTAAGTGAGCACCCATATTGATGTTTTATTACAGAAGATAAAGAATAAGACAAGTGCTCGGGGCTGGTGCACTGGGATGACCCAGAGGGATGGGATGGGCAGGGAGGTGGGAGGGGGTTCAGGATGGGGACACATGTAAATCCATGGCTGATTCATGTCAGTGTGTGGCAAAACCCGCTACAATACTGTAAAGTCATTAGCCTCCAACTAATAAAAATAAATGGAAAAAAAAAAGCTAAAAAAAAAAAAAGATGGTAACGATAACCCTATATGCAAAACAGAAAAAGAGACACAGAAGTACAGAACAGACTTTTGAACTCTGTGGGAGAAGGCGAGGGTGGGATGTTTCAAAAGAACAGCATGTATACTATCTATGGTGAAACAGATCACCAGCCCAGGTGGGATGCATGAGACAAGTGCTCGGGCCTGGTGCACTGGGAAGACCCAGAGGAATCGGGTGGAGAGGGAGGTGGGAAGGGGGATCGGGATGGGGAATACGTGTAACTCCATGGCTGATTCATATCAATGTATGACAAAACCCACTGAAATGTTGTGAAGTGATTGGCCTCCAACTAATAAAAAAAAAAAAAAAAAAAAGAATAAGATTCCTCATGATTGCTTAATCTTTTGGTCTCAGAGTAGAAGGAAAAGCCTGAGAATGGGAGGTGGAAGAGAAGGGATCCAAGTTCTGACTGTGTGATGTGTTGGTTTCAGAACCAGATGCAAGAAATTGAACATATTTCTCTTCTTTTCCTTGTGAAAATGAGAATAATACCAACCTAATCTTGCAAAGTATGGCTTCCCCAGTGGGCGCAGCAGTAAAGATTATGCCTGCAATTTAGGAGACAGGGGTTTGATACCTGGGTTAGGAAGATCCCCTGGAGAAGGAAATGGCAATCCACTCCAGTATTCTTGCCTGGGGGGGATCGCATGGACAGAGGAGACTGTCTGGCTACAGTCCGTGGAGCCGCAAAGAGTCAGACATGACTGAGCAACTAAACAACAACAAGTCTTGCACAGCATGCTTAGGAGGCTTGAGTTAAGTAAGGCTCACGGGACATGCTTTTATGAATTGTAAAACATTCTAACTGAATGACAGAAAGTTGTTTGAGATTTGCAGACACACACACACACACACACAAGAACCAAACACAAACACATCATGTTGGGGTAACGATGGGTTAGGGTGGTGAGGAAATGTCAGTGAAGAGACAGACAACCCTGGGAACAATTAAATCGTGAAGAAAACCACCCTCATGCAAAGCTATAGTTTCCTGTCCTCAACTGCCACAAAGGAAACCCAGGAATTCCAAAAAGCAGGAGGAGAAACATGAGTGGGAAACAAACTCTCAGTGTGTTTACCAAGCTTTGAACCTGTTCATGCTCTTGGATCAAGAACTTTCCTTCTAGGAACTCTCCTGAGTATACTATGAACAGTATTTTTAAATTTAACCATGTTTGACATATAATATTTAAGATGTGCAGCATGTTTATCTGTTGCATTTTTATGTTGTGATCCAGTTGTCATTGTGGCCAGTTATCACCTCTCTCAAATCATGTGATTATCATTTCTTTTTTATGTGGTGGGAATAATGGAGAGCTAATGTCTTAGCAAGTTTAATGGTTATAACACACTGTTCATGTCTATATTCTCTACACTGTGTTTTTCATCTTTTTATGCTGCTGTTCAGTCACCAAGTTGTGTCCAACTCTTTGCTACGCCATGGACTACAGCCCATGGGCTATAGGCACCTCTGTCCATGGGATTCTTCCGGCAAGAATACTGGAAGGGGTTGCCACTCCCTCTTCCAGGGGATCTTCCCGACCCAGGGATCACACCCATGTATCTCATGTCTCCTGCATTGCCAGGTGGGTTCTTTACCACTAGTGCCACTTGGGAAGGCTCCAAAAGTAAAGAATAAGTTTTAGTTAATCTGCTGTTTTGATGGATGCAAAAGTCTCTTACAAACTACTACCTCCTATTGTAAATGGAACTCCAAAAATAATGAAAGATTTAAAAATTTCACTCTTCATTGCTCCCTAGTGTGATGAATTTCCTATGTTCCTCCCCTATTAGATTACATGTACCTTGAAACCATTCATTCATTCATGCATGCATGCATTTATTCTTCCATGTGTTCTTCTGCCAAATAATCACCCACTGCAAACTTACTAGACTTTATGGGACTTCCACAGCTGCAGCAAACATGTGTCCTGCCCTTAGAAATCCACAGAGTTGTTTGGGCCAGCGATGAGCACTTGATTCAGTCCAAAGCAAAATAAATCTATCCTGAGACGTCTACAAACGAAGCTGAAATAGACTCTCTTTGTTTATGCTTTTTGCTTGGTTATGCTTTCACTTTCTCTGTGAATATGTAAGCATTGAAGTTGTGAGCAAATATCTCCCACTTTCCAAACAAGAGAAAGAAGAAAAATATTTTCTTCTTCCAAAGAAGAAAAATGAAACAAAGAGGATTTCAGTTAAAAGAAGGGTTGATGTTAGCCTTCTGGAACAGGACCCCACTCCTCCTCAAACAAGAACACAACCTAGCACCCAGGGGGACCTCACTCAATATCTTAGGACTGAAGAGAGGGATTTTATGGAGACATCAATCCTAAAGGAAATCAACCCTGAATATTCACTGGAAGGACTGATGCTGAAGTTGAAGCTCCAATGCTTTGGCCACGTGGTGCAAAGACCTGACTCACTGGAGAAGACCCTGATGCTGGGAAGATTGAAAGCAAAAAGAGAATTGGGCAACAGAGGATGAGAGGATTAGATAGCATCACCGACTCAATGGACATGAGTTTGAGCAAACTCCAGGAGATGGTGAAGGGCAGGGGAGCCTGGTGTGCTGGAGTCCACAGGATGGCAAAGAACTAAACATGACTTGGTGACTCAACAACAACAACATATGGAGAGATAACCAAACCAAGACATGCAGGGAGGACAAAGGGATCTATCTGAAGATGATGTTTTGTTTTGTTTCTTTTTGGAGCAAAGGCTGAATTAATGGGAGGAGAAAAGAGAAGAGAAAGGGTAGTGCCAGGTCATGTGAGTGAACATCCCGAAGGCAGTGGCAATATGCCATCAACATTCGGAAGATGAGTCCCTAGTCCAAGTACACATTACTGTTATTATGAGTTTGTGGGGAAAAGGGGAAGAGGTTGGGAGTGTTCAGCTTTCTAATGGTGGTCTCTGATGGCTCTCGTTTTACTGCAAGTGACGCTTTTCCTTCTCCCCTGGCAGGTATAGGAGACAATGTTTTATGCGATTGTCTTGAAACTTGTCTACAGAACTTTTAATACATTGTAGCTGGCATTGGAGGTGATGCAATTCACTACTTCCAATGGTGATAGATAGGCTATTAGTTTAGAGTTTTTCATCCACTATCTTTTCTTAATAACTAAGCACTCTTAGCTCTGGCAGAATGAGGACGTTACTGAGTAGACTTAGGTAAATTTTTCTGTAAACAGTCAGCAAATTCTTGGCAGCCAGCCACCAAAGGGATGTATATATTTGTGTTTATTTACATACATGTATATATGTATATGGGGCTTCCCTGGTGGCTCAGTGGTAAAGAACCCGCCTGCCAATGCAGGATATATGGATTGATCCCTGGGTCAGGAAGATCTCGTGGAGGAGGAGATGGCAACCCACTCCAGTATTCTTGCCTGGAGAATTCTATGGACAGAGGAGCCTGGTGGGCTACAGTCCGTAGAGCTTCAAGAGAGTTGATTACAACTTAGCAACCAAATAACAATAACAACAAATATATGTATACAAGGCGGTAGCTACCCACTCCAGTATTCTTGCCTGGAGAATCCCAGGGACAGAGAAGCCTGGCGGGCTTCAGCCCGTGGGGTCGCAAAGAGTCAGACAGGACTGAGTGAATAAGCACAGCAGAGTAAGAATCAAAAGGAGAAGAGTGTGGAGGACAGAATCTGTTCCTTCCTTTCAAGCCTTGGATTTGCTCTATTTCGTTAGACTGGTTTGTAATTCTCCATGTAGCCACACAGAATTTGAATTTCATGGAAATTCCTTATGGATCCTTATAATGGTCCTGCTGTCTGTCTAAATTTTAAAGGATAAGCATTTTCATTTACTTATTTTATTGTTGTCGATTTGACTGTTTTCCTAAGTATTTAGTGGGAAATTAGAATCGTTTGCACAAAGTTCTTTCTAGCCTGGCCTCATGTGAGACTAAAAAGCACACTGTTCAGTTCTTAGGATTCTTTTTTCTCTTGTTTGTTTCTCCCCTTTTATCTTTCCACTGGATGCCAACCCCAGATCAGAATGTTTTACCAACATCTGTTTATTATTTTATTTAAACACAAGGACATAGGACGGGACACAGGCACTTTGTTTACAGGTTTACATATAGCCCTCGGATGACCTCCTCATATTCTTGATGATTTGGCCCCAAACCCATCTTTTATAATCAATTCTTCTGTTTTTTGCCTTCAAAGACAAACATGTTTCTAAGTAATACTGGTTGGATGATACAAACAGAATTTCAAACAAGCCAGTGTTTTTTTATTTATTTTCAGAACTAACAAACACATCCCATGGCTTATACGAATGCCTTTACGACAAAGCCAGAAGGGTGCTAGCTAAATTACATCCCCCACTGACTCTGAGGGGTGGGAGGCAAACTCTGGAATTCTTATGGAATCATGTGGATAATTACAAAAAAGTCAGGAAGTTTTTGCCCTCTGCCTAATGTGTTGATAGATGAATGTGTTGCCAGGTGTTTTGTTTCTAACTTTTAAGTAGATCTACAATAGGTGTTTTATGGTGGTGACAGGTTATGTTTTCAAGTATAAGTAAAATATTTTTAGAGCAAAGTTGCATAGCTGTCCACATCCCATTCCAAATTAGTGCCATTTATCTGTAAACAGACTCACTTTTCTGGTGTGTTCATTTTATTATGAGTTTCCTGATCTATCCTCAAATCTATGTCTTTCATCCATGCTCAGTCAATAACAAATTTGTAGTATGAATTATTAGATGAGATACAGGCTAGAATTATCAAGGAAGGGAGGGTCCTTCTCTGTGATTCTTGGGTGAAACTAGATATGTAGATTTCAACATTATCCAGCAAGGTGGGAATAGAGGTCCTAATTCAGTCAGGCAATTCTGATAATATAACTTTTCCAAATTATTTGAATAATAAAGATGGCATAGACTTGTCTTTGTACAAATCAATTAAAGTAGCACATTAAATTAATTATTTTATTACACCTTCCACAACACGCCCCTCTATAACTACATAGCGTGGTTATTAAAGACAGAAAATATATTAGAATGAAATAACAATTATAAAGAGCTTTAATTTATATTTCTTGTTTTTTTTTCTTTTTTTTGCAGATAGATGGTTGGCAGATATTTGGAAAAAAATCACATGCTACTCAACTTTAGTATCTTTTTGTTAAAATTAGAACAAACCACTTTCCATGCAACTTTTACTTATAAACTTTTAGTTCCTAAGACACTAAAATGTGTCATCATAGACATTTAAAATATTCCTATGGTTATGATATTTTGGCTTTCGGAAAATGCAGATAGTCCCGAGTTAACAAAAAATTTACACTGCAAATATTTTTATGAAATTAAGGATAGCCCTTTTGAACAATTTGATGACCGTTATTAAATCTCCCACCCATATTTGTTATGGAATTGGATGTTGTTTATGTATGTGGATTTTTTTTATGTGTCTTTTACTCTCCATAAACTAAACTATGCTATTGGATTGTCAAAATACATATTTACTTATGTATCAAGGATCACCATAAACCTTTTGTTTTGTAGCAGAAATAACGGCTCTGACTTATTTCTTTCAAGATCATACATCTCATACATACTAAGTCACTTCAGTTGTGTCCAGCTCTTTGTGACCCTATGGACTGTAGCCCACCAGGCTCCTCTGTTCATGGGATTCTTTAGGCAAGAATACTGGAGTGGGTTGCTAGGCCCTCCTCCAGAGAATCTTCCTGGTCCAGGGATCAAACCCCATCGTGTCTCTTACATCTCCTGAATTGGCAGGCGGGTTCTTTACCACTAGCGCCACCTGGGAAGACCCTTCAAGGGACTTCACAGGGACTTTGCAAGTCGTCTAATCTAAGTGGCGTGTCTCTGCTCAGACACTTGGTAAGGAATACAGCTGGTCAATTTTGACTCAAGAACCGAGAAGAGGTAGCCTAATCTAGTTTAATCTAAGATTGACAGACTTGGAAAGGAGTAAAGGGGGAAAAAAACAAAAACAGCCGCATCCATACCCCAACAATTTCCATTCTTCCAGGTAGTAGAGTTAGAAGACCATAGATTTCAGAGTCAGAAATAACCAAATTCAAACATCAGTTTAGTAGCCGTGTGACCCAGAGCTAGTTTTCAGGCCTTGCTGAGAGACTTCACTCTTGAAAATGGCATGGATGGTACTGATGAACCTATACCCAGGGCAGGAATAGAAGCGCAGACAGAGAGAAGGGGTGTGTGGGCACAGCAGGGGAAGTCGGGGGTGGGACAAATTGAGAGAGTAGTTTTGACATGTGTCCCCTCCCAGGGGTCAGCCAGGGAGCTGGTGGGGTGCTGCTGCGTGCAGAGAGCCCAGCATGGGCTCTGCAAGGACCTGGGAGCGGGGCCGGGGCGGTTAGCAGGGAGGCTCAAGAGGGTGGGGTGTGTGCGGCCACGTGGCTGATTCTGCTGTACCACGGACACTCAGACACAATTGTAAAGCAACTGTCCTCCAACAGTGGTGGCTCGGAAACGGTCCGCCTACAGTGCAGGAGACCCGGGTTCAGTCCCTGGGTTGGGAAGATCCCCTGGAGAAGGAAATGGCAACCCACTCCAGTATTCTTGCCTGGAAAATTCCATGGACGGAGGAGCCTGGCGGGCTACAGTCCATGGGGTCACAAGAGTCAGACATGACTGAGTGACTTCACTTTGCTTTCACTTTATACTCCAATTAAAAAAAATCCTATGATGAACCATTAAGGAAAAGACATATATATATATTTATGTATATATAACCAAATCACTTTGCTGTTCAACAGGAATTAACAACACTGCAAATCAACTATACTTCAATTTAAAAAATAGGAAAAGAAAACAAAAAAGTGGGGTGGAAAAAGTCTAATTATTGAATAATGCAACCTATGTTTGCAGAGCCCCTGGTATAAGGTGAATGTGGAATAAATGATGTATGTTACTTCTCACACCTAAACTTCTCATTCTCATGCTATGGGATATTTTTTGGATTTGGGTTGAAAAGCTTGATATCTGTTGCAGATTGTCACAGGAGAAAGAAATGAATACAGTTACCTGGGTTCCCATGTGAGGATGGTTTAGCCTCTGAGGGGCTGCCTGGCAATGCCTAGAGATGGTAGTATTTAGAATTCAGAGAGGCTGCTAAACATCCTACAATGCACAGGATGGACCTCACAATAATGAATTTCCCGGTCCCCAAAGTGAATAGAGCTGAAGTTGAGAAGTTCTGGAATACACTAAAAACATCCCAAACTTCTTCACCTCAAATACCTGATTACAAAAATGAATTCCCAATGCTCATATGATAAATTCAGGTGAAATTATGTTGTGTATTTAATAACATTCAATTGAACTTATATGACTGTTGGCCTTAGAAAAGGTTTGCAGGTATACTATTTAATTTTCATATATCTTATATCACACTTCTTACCTTTTTTTTTAAACTTTATTTTGTATTAGAGAATAGTTGATGAATGGGCTTCACTGGTGGCTCAGATGGTAAAGAATATGCCTGCAATGCTGGAGACCCAGGTTTGATCCCTAGGTTGGGAAGATCCCCTGGAAAAGAGAGTGGTTACCCATTCCAGTATATCCTGGAAAATTCCATGGACAGAGGAGCCTGGAGCAGTTCACGGGGTCACAAAGAGTCGGATACGACTGAGTGGCTAACGCATTCACTTTCTTCATAGTCAATTAACAATGTGATAGTTTCAGGTGAAAAGTGAAGGGACTCAGCCATACATATGCAGGTATCTCCCAAAGGTCTCCCCCAAATTCCCCTCCCATCCAGACTGCCACATAACACTAGGCAGAGTTGGTCCTTGCTAGTTATCCATTTTAAATATAGTGATGTATATCACATTAAAAAATACAATTACAATATATTACATATGGAAATGTAGGATATGATTATAAACACCCTTGTCCAAGAAATATTTGTAAAATTTAACTTGTAGAATCTGTGAGTTCACCTAGTTTTTAATTGACCTTGTCAGCTTGGGACTGTATCTCTGTTAGATGATATATCTGTATTATATACATTATTACATTATATATCTATAGATTTTTAGATATACAGATAGATATCAGAATAAGCCAGCAATGCTAACACAATACATTCTTAATATACCTTAAAATGGTTCTAAGGAAAAAAAATTCTGCAACACATATTTGTGATAGTTTTAAAAATTAAAACAAAAAAAAATCTTTTCAAGTATTTGAAATTCTGCTCTTGAAGGAAATGCCTACAAAAACCATTTTTTTTTTACATTTTCTATACTCTTCTTACACAGGAAACCATGTAGAATTTACAAGATTTATTCCATGTATCTGAAACAAAATACATTTTGTTCCTTAAGATTTCTTTGAAAGATATTTGTTTTCAAGACGTTTGCTACCACTTGTGAGTAAAATAAAATACAGAGGATTTCCATACTGCAGACCTTTGGTCCTGCCAGCTCCCAACCCAAGCATTAGATGGTTCAGAAAGAAGTCTTCTTTGTCAGCTTATTAAATGTCAACCCAGCTCGGTCTCTCTGAAGGCTGCAGAGACTGATGACAAATTTCCTGAACTTGCTGTGGATTTAAAGTGTGGAGTCCTGCCTGACTCTTTGTGACGCCATGGACTGTAGCCCTCCAGGCTCCTCCGTCCATGGGATTCTCCAGGCAAGAATACTAGAGCGCATTATCATTTTCTCCTCTAGGGGATCTTCCCGACCCAGGGATTGAACCCAGGTCTTCTGCATTGGCATGTGAGTTATTTACCACTGAGCCGCCTGGAAAGCCCTTCATGGGACATACTCAATAGTTGAGAATATTTTTTTCTCAAAAAAAGGAAAGAAAAATATCTTTTCCTCTTGTGGAAAGGTTTCAGATTCCAAGTCTACTATTTCAACATTGGCAAAGTATGCTATTAATTAGAGCTAAGATAAAAAGAATAAATAAATACCTCACCTTTGATCTGAGACTTCTAAGAGTGCTATACTTATTAGGGAATTTTCACAGCCTCCTATGAGGATGCCAAACTTGTAGACCTTAAATCTGATCACTTACCAAGACCTACTGATTTACCTTTTAATGATTTCTTAAATTTGTATACCTCTCTCTATCACTTTGATGACTGTCTTTCTTTACCTCTTTTGTAAAACACTTTAAAAATATTTCAGATGCACCCCTTGCAAATAGTCATGTAATCTTCAAGACCATCATCAAATCACCAACCAGGTAACTGCTCCAAAGCATGAATGTGGTGATGTCACCCCTCCATTCCTCCCCGCATAGGTCTTTTGGTGGTACCTGGTCTTCTGCAAGTGCATTGCGACTGCCTTAATGTCGCAACGCGATGTCCCTGAGTTGCTGCTGTTACTGTGCTTGTTTTCTTTTCCATTATTCCTTTCTTTTCTCCTTCCTCTCTCCCTCTTTTCTGTCTTTCTTTTCCGTCTCTCTCTGTCTCTCTCATGTAGCCCCTTGCTCTAGGACCCTCCCCGCCAACACCCCCGCCTCTGGGTCATCACAGAGCACCGAGCTGGGCCCCATGATCTCTGCAGGAGCGTCCCGCTAGCCATCTATTTTACTCATGGAAGTGTGCATATGGGAGGAGGAAATGGCACCCCACTCCAGTGCTTTTGCCTGGAGAATCCCAGGGACGGGGGAGCCTGGTGGGCTGACGTCTATGGGGTCGCACAGAGTCGAATATGACTGAAGCAACTTAGCAGCAGCAGTGTGTATATGTCAACGCCACTTTCTCAACTCATCACGCACTCCCTTCCCCCTGCTGCAGTGTCCATATGTCCAATTTCTATGTCTGTGTGTCTATCGCTGCCCTCCAAACAGGCTCATCCGTATCATTTTCTGTATTCCACATGCATGCATTAATATAGGATATTTGTTTTTCTGGCTGACTTCACTCTGTATGACAGCCTTTAGGTCCATCCACGTCTCTGCAAATGACCCAGCTTCGTTCTTTTCTATGGCTGAGGGGCATTCCGTCGTGTGTGGGTACCACATCTTCTTTGTCTGTGCCTCTGTGACGGGCATGTAGGCGGCTTCCCTGTCCTGTTGTGAATAGTGCTGCAGTGGATACTGGGGTCATGTGTCTTTTTGAATTAGGTTTTTCTCAGGGTCCATGCCCAGGAGTGGATTGCTGGGTCATATGGTAGTTGCTGGGTCTACTTTCAGTTTTTTAAGGAACCTCCATACTGTTCCCCATACTGGCTCTAGTCTTGAACTCAAAGACAGAGGGGAAAGAGCTCAATGCCTAAGCCTGGAGTCTGATTCACCGGGCTTGAGTTCTATTACTGCCAGGCACACCTCGCTCTGCTACCGGCAGCCCAGCCTGTGTCTCGGTTTTACAGTTGTAAAAATGGACCAATAACAAATTCTAAGAGTTTTACAGGAATGCCTGACATGTAAAAGAAAAAAAAAAAAAGGACTTCTTGACATATAATTCTAGTTCTTTTCTTGCTAGAAATATCATTGTCACTCATCCTTGCCCTTTAAAAATATAACATGGCTTTTCAAAGAATGTATAACCACCAAAGTTGAAAAGCCCCATATCACCAGCCATAAGCTACTGACATTCCAATCCTTCACTTCCAAGGACTTGTTCTTTTTCAGGATTTCAAAGCTAGAAATAAGCCCTACTTTTCCGTGCACTCGTGGCCTTTTGGAGACTGGTTCCCTAATCTTTATTTTTCTTCCTCAAGTTCTCACATGCCCACACACCGAGACACACATGTCTTGTCTTCTCTTCTTTAGGTGTAGTTTCTTATCAAATGCAGTTCTGCACCAAATCACAATTTCCAAGCAAAATGAGATTAAGAAAAGGGATCTTTCGAAAAACATTGGATTGAGTGCTTACAGAAAGACCACCTGACATTTCATTATTAATCAGATCCATTTGCATGCCACTAATATTCTGTAGACTCTTAGGAGAACTGGTACTAATTCTGTCTTTTGGAGGTCATGAATTTCATAAGACCCTGTTGGCCCAAGTGCAGGGACTAAATCTGAAAATGTGCATGTTTCATGTAGCTTGTATTGTGAGGAAACACTTGCATAGCCTGAAAATCCTTCGTGAAATTAAATATTATCTTAAGAAATCCTAATTAACTTAATCTCCAACTCCATCTTCACTTTCTTTTTCTGTGACTTCACTTGAGCCTGGCCTGCCTGTGACCTGGAGCACGCTGACTTCATGTCAGATTAAATGTGACTAAACCTCAAAAAAAAAATAACCTTTTAATTACCTTTTAAACTCTATAAAGAGAATTCGCTGTTGAGTGTGACATCATCCCATCACACTAATTTTATTCCTGTGCTGCACTAATTTATCTTAGTTTACACGGATAACCGACCAGATGTTGAAGTATTAAAATGGGGTTATCTCTGTACATTTCTATTCATACAAAGAGGTTAAAGCCAAAGAACACTTGAAAGTTTCCTGCACAGTTTTGAATTTATTAATCCCATCTTTATTTCATGGTATGTTGCAAAGAATGCCCAAAGTAACCATCTGGTTGGCATAATAACAAAGATTCTGAGGGAGCAAAAGGTGCTTTAGAGACATGTGAGAGATCATTTTTAAAGTTATTGACACGAGGCCGAAGCAGTCTTACAGTGACACGTCCACGTCATTCTACGGACCCCATGTCTGTTGTCTAACATGGTCAGTGCTGCTCAGTCACGTCCGACTCTGTTGCAACACCATGGACGATGGCCCGCCAGGCTCCTCTGTCCATGGAGTTCTCCGGGCAAGGATACTGGAGTGGGTTGCTATTTCCTTCTCCAGGGGATCTTCCCGACCCAGGGATGGAACCCAGGTCTCTTTCATTGGCAGGTGAATTCTTTTAACATTGAGCCACCAGGAAAGCCCAATATGGTCAACGCCACATTTCAAAAATGGTACTCTATTTTTCCCTGAAGATTAAGTATGGATTGAAAATGAAGTTCAGGTGGACCAATTTCAAAATGGCAAACTTAAGAGTGTCAACTTTGAGGTTTGTTTTTTCTTTTTCCATCATTCCTACCATATGTGAAAGCAGAATTCTCACAGATTTTTCCTACTATTAGTTAATTGTTCAATCCATGTTCATTGGTTTACACACACACACACACACACACACATACATACATAGGCTTCCCTGGTGTCTCAGATGGTAAAAAGTCTTCCTGCAATGCAGGAGACCCAGGTTCGATTCCTGGGTTGGGAAGATCCCCTGGAGAAGGTAACGGCAACCCACACCAGTATTCTGGCCTGGAGATTTCCATGGACAGAGGAGCCTGAAGGGCTACAGTCAGTGGGGTCACAAAGAGTTGGACATGACTGAGCAAATAACACACACACACACACACATATTACTACAAGAAACTCCTGAAGTAGATTCTTTAAACATATAAAAATCTGGTTTGATTTTTTCAATAATGATTGAAAGATAAATAAAGTGAACAGAGAAAGTTGATTATTCAACTAAACGCTTAAATAATATTTTCTAGTCTCTGGGCTGGTAAAGGAGGGTAAATACAAAAGAATCATATTTAAATTATTCAAAAACTATCAAGTGAGAAACTGTGGATACTTCCTGTAAAATAAAAGTTGATCACCATAGGATTAGAAAGTGTAAGGCCATTTATTCTGGCTGCACTGGCCTGAAATGTCTTGTGGGAGAGAACGGCCTCTGACTTGTGCTTTGAGCGTGGTGGGATGTTGGTTCTCTGGATGGGGAATGCAGTCACTCCCGGTGTGGAAAAGCAGGTTCACAAAGGTGGCAAGAGGTTTGGTGTGACGGGTGGTCCAGAGTGGCCAGAAATGAGAGCTGCATGATCGAGTTCCCCATCAGTTTGGGAAGTGCGTACTATTGGGCTGGCCAAAACTGTCCTTTAGGTTTTTCCATAAGATAATACAAACACCTCAAACAAACATTTTGGCCGTTCCAATATGAGTGATACTCTCAAAACAACACAGATCTGTGCTTTTAATACATAATTCATACGGGATATTGAATAGATGAAAGTGGAGAGACTAATTGTGTCCCCATATCAGGGGCTGAGCTGATGGTCCAAGCTACTGTCCCTAACCGTGTTTGCTGTCATGACCGGACCAAAGTTAAAAACACGAGCACACCCCTCCACGCAGGTCTACTTTCTTGTATTGGACTTCCCTTGTGGCTCGTGTGTGTGTGTGTGTGTGTGTGTGTGTGTGTGCACACATGTAACACATACATGTGTGTGTGCACTCAGTTGTGTCTGACTCTTTGCAACCCCATAGACTATAGCCTGCAGGCTCTTCCATCCATAGGACTTTCCAGGCAAGAATAACGGAGTGGGTTGTCATTTCCTCCTCTAGGGGATCTCCCCGACTGAGGGATCGAAACTGGGTCTTCTGCATCTCCTTCATTGGCAGGTAGATTCTTCACCACTGAGTCAGCTGGGAAGCCCCTAAGACATACATAGACATGCAGATATAGACATGCATAAATTCATATATATATAATTGCTTCAATATATGATGTAAACTGTGAAACACACATATATGTAGAAATATAAAGATGAAATAAATTTTAGAGCGAGGCTTCTTGCTGTGCTCCTGAGACGATTCTGAGCATCCCCTGGGGTATGAGTACCATTCCCTGGTTACTCCTGGGCTCAGTAATAAATAACAAAAGTAATGAGGGCTATAAATAAGACAGGGAAAGGGATTGATGCAAAAGTCATTGCAGATGACATGATTACAGTTGCAGATTGTAGATTAATGGCAGATTAAATGCAGGAGTCTAAAATGGATAAATAGGTCAAGATCTCAAAACTAAAGCTGAGAGAGGCAGCAGTCAAGAAACGGAGTGAGCACCTTCAGAAACTCCCTCCTTCATAAAAGCTACAAGAACACTGGCAACCGTTGTCAGGATAAACTTTTACCAAACTCTGAAAATGAACCAGAACTTGTAGCCATCAGCTACCTGAAGTTAACTATCTTAGCCTGTTGCTAAGTCGTGTCCGACTCTTTGCGACCCCAAGGACTGCAGCTCATCAGGCTCCTCTGTCCTCACTATCTCCTGGAGTTTGCTCAAATTCACGTCCATTTGCAGAGAATTATGTCACTCATGCAGAGATCTGGGCAATGGTTATTAAAAGATAAGGAGTAAATCTCGGAAAGAGTAGTAAGTCTTGTGGCCTTTGAACCCATCATTTGTTGCCAATTCCCAGACCCCCCCACTGTGGGAGCTCTTCTGTCTCTGGATTTCCTAGTGACTGATGACACAGGGAACTTCTGCTGAATCACACTTTTCCTAAAGCTACGATGCAAAACCGTCTCTATGTTACTGCGCTTCTGACTGCTGCGTCTCTGTCTCTTTTTGCACTGGAAGTATTGAGATTTCTCCAGATTATGGTTGACAATGACAATGCCAGTTAAAAAAAAAAAAAAAAACAGAAAAAGCAGATCAATAAGACAAAACATGCATTTTCAAGTAATGTCCAGTCTAGAGAGAGAGGTAGATGTTAATTTTTTTTTTTTTTTGAAATCTCCACATCCTTTGAAACCTTTTTTATGAATTCATAACATGATTTTCATTCAAGAATAAAGAATGCTAAAATAAATTAATATGGACTTCCCCGGCAGTCCAATGGCTAAGACACCACGCATCCTGTGCAAGGGGGCATGGGTTCGATCCCTGGTCAGAGAACTAAGATCCTATAGGCCAAGCAGTATAGCCAAACAATAAAAAATAAAGATTTAAAATAAATAAATAAAGAAATTTAAAATAAATAAATAAAAAAACTTGTTTTTCTCTCTTTCTGTTTTTCTTTTGTCAGCTTCTTTTGTCTTACCACAATAAGCTATCAGAGACTCTTGAGTTTCTTGAGACAGGAACAGTGTTTAGCCACATTGATGCCTTGGGCGTCAGGCAGACACGATTTGACTCTGCACATCACCAGCTTTACGATCTTGGATAAATTAGAAAAGTCCTCTCATCTTCTCCATATTACCAGGATAACAATAATGTCCATCTCACTAGACTGCTATGAGTCACTTAGGCAGCATAGAATAATCAGTGATAATAATAGAAATTACTAAGACTGATTATTGTTATCATTTAGAGCATTAAGTGAGGAAATTGACCACTGGCATAACACAACTTTCATGTGTATCAGAACACTGAAATCCAATAGGAGAAAAACAGATACACACACACCATGGTCTCCATGGTGCCAAAGACCATTTCTGTAAGGTAAGCCATCAACCCCAGGTTTTCAATGAAAGATTATTCACTCTGGGAGCTCAGTTCCTGCATTATTCATGCCATTCTGCATGCAGCTAGATTTATGTGTCAGGAAAAACATACAAATGGAATCCGATTTACTTGCACAAGTTCCTGGACCATTTGATTTATGTTTGAGTAAATAAAGACATGTGTCTTATAGGTACTGGCCTCACTTCTCTTTAGAAATGGAAGTGCAGTGCTTCATGTTCTTTTCTTGGCAGGCATAGGCTTCTGAAGTTTTGCAAGCAATGTAACCTCAAGTCATACACTTTCAATTTTCAGCTGCATTCATTTTACTCTTGTGTCTGCATTCAGCACTTCAGAAGCAAGACATGGAAAATCTACAATTCGGCAACGCAAGATTTCCTGGTGTAGGTACAAATTATAAAAGCTACTATCCAACAAAGTCCTTGGATAATCTAAAAAATTCATTATCAGTCTTTCTTGAAGATGTCAAGGTCATGGAAAGCAAAAAAAAAAAAGATAAAAACTATCAGAGTATAAGACATGGCAACTAAATGCAGCATGGTATCAAGAATTGGATCTTGAAACAGAAAAAACAGAAAAAATGGAAACAGTGATGGCATTCAAATAAAGTCTGGTGTTTAGTTAATGGTTTTATACCAGTGTTAGTGTTTTAGTTTGACAAATACATGAGGGTATTAAGATATGGTAACATTAGGAGTGGAGAAGGAAATGGCAACCCACTCCTATATTCTATCCTGGAAAATCCCATGGACAGAGGAACCTGGTGGGCTATAGTCCATGAAGTTGTAAGGAGTTGGACACAACTGAGTGACTGAACCCATGCGCACACAAGACCAGGGATAGCTTTATGAAGTATGATGCCATCTTTAAGAATTTAAATCTAAAAAGGTGCTTCTGTTTCAAATTAGGCTGAATTATGTTAAATGAAGTAACACTTGACAAAACAACCTTGAGTTTTGTAAATATAGCTGAGAACCTATGGGTGGGTGGAGAATACATAGTGAAATATATATTTTTATTTACTAAATATAATACCAAAGGGCTTCCCTGGTGGGTTCAGATGGTAAAGAATCCTCCTGCAATGCGGGAGACCTGGTTTCCATCCTTGGGTTGGGAAGATCCCCTGAAGGAGATCATGGTGACCCACTCTAGTCTTCTTGCCTGGAGAATCCCCACGGACAGAGGAACCTGGTGGGCTACAGTCCATGGGGTCGCAAACCATCAGACACGACTGAGCAACTAAGCACAAACACAAACAATAATACCAAAACAATCATTTTAGAAAATCAGACGGCTCTACTAAAGGAATATAAATATACTGCATATTTGGTCAGCAGCTGTTTGTCATATTCCCTCAATTTTTAATGAAATCCATAAAATTAGCATGAATACATATCAGAATATTTTGCAAAATGTTTCTAAAATACCAATTTGGGTTATATTTGAAAATATTTTTTAAAACCTTATTCATTCTAAGTACTGAATGTCTAGCATACATTACAGAGCAACTAGAGATGGGTGCGTGCAAATAAACAAAAACAATGGATAAGTTCAGTCAGATTTGTGTGTAAAATCTGTGATAAAATACAATGAATTTAGTGTTAGAGTCATGTGCTTCTGCCTCACAGCTTATTGGCAGGTCAAGAAAAGACTAGGATTTAAACTTTCCCAATTATATCTGAAACTAGAAATTGAATCCTACAGTTAAAGTTAGAAAACAGCATAATTTTGGTCCAGACCTTAGTTGCTTTTGTCATCCCAAGTGTTCTTGGAAAATAAGATCTGTGCACCTATTATGCAGTTTAACATAAATTTCTCCAGATTTTATGATAAACATTTTGGAAACCAAATATCTGCACATGACAATTATGCTGTATTTGCATGAACTGATAGCTTTTCCCTGCTGTTTAAAACTCAACTCATAAAATACTGAAAGGCTCTCTCTCTTATCTATATAAATATATATATATTTATATATATGTGTATATTTATTTATATGTATACACACACACACACACACACACACATATATATAAGTTCAGTTTAGTCACTCAGGTGTGTCCGACTCTTTGTGACCCCATGGACTGCAGCACGCCAGGCCTCCCTGTTCATCACCAACTCCCAGAGTTTACTCAAACTCATGTCCATTGAGTTGGTGATGCCATCCAACCATCTCATCTTCTGTCGTCCCCTTCTCTTCCCACCTTCAATCTTTCCCAGCATCAGGGTCTTTTCCAATGGAATTTCAGCTTCAGCATCAGTCCTTCCAATGAATATTCAGGGCTGATTTCTTTTTATTTTTTCTGATTTTTTTTCTTTTTCTTTTTTCTGATTTCCTTTAGGATGAACTGGTTGGATCTCCTTGTAGCCCAAGAGACTCTCAAGAGTCTTCTCCAACATATATACAAAATGGCTTCAGTCTTGTCCGACTCTTTGTGACCCTGTGGACTACAGTCCGCCAGGCTCCTCTGTCCATGGATTCTTCAGGAAACAGTGCTGGAGTGAGTCGCCTGCCCTCCTCCAGGGGGTGACCCTTGCCTCGGGCATCTCTGAATTACCAGGTGGTTTCTTTACCACTGATGCAGCCTCAGAAGCCACGGGTCACCTCTGAAACCAAACTAGAATCAGCTGAGAGATACGCTTTTGTCAATGAATCCAAAATACACTACCGTAAGCTCTAAACAGTTGAAACAATACATTTTATAATAGCTTAGAAACATTAACACAAAGCTATTTAAAATCACCTGAATTCAGGATCATGAGAGTCTTCCTGAAATGGCATATGAGTTTTTGAAATGTTATACTCTTTAGCACTTTTGGGTTCCTTTTCTATATTGACTTGGACTGAATGTGCTGAAAATGTTTGGTAGGAAATAATAATACTTGTAGTTATAACTATATGATCTTTATGATAATAACATAAAAGGACAAAGCTATTAGCCCTCTTAACAAATGCAATGGAAAGATACATAGAGGATAAGAGGAGCACTGAAGACACTCCTCTTATGTAGTTGAAAGATGCAGGATACCCTGCTGAGCTAAGTCTCTTAGAGAGTCTTAAAAAGTCTTAGGAGAACTGAGAAAGTCTGAGAATTTCAATGTCACTTTCTCTAAATTATCCCTTGAACACAGTCTCTTCTGTGAATGCACACCTCATCTGAATTACATCTGGAAAACTGGAGACTATAAAGTTTTGAACATCATTACATAATTGTTTGCTAAAATATGCATGGCGTGTGAAGTGAGATGTGCAGAACTGATTTTCAAGCCAATTTCGCCATTTTTTGTAAACTGTATTGCTTCGGTTATAGAATCCCATGATTTTAATACATGAATGTTCCCTGAAAACATATAGGATTAACTTTCTTTCATTTGTTTTCCAATTTATTGTACTTCTTAAAACTGTAAAACACAGAACTACAAGAAGAAGTTGGAAAAGGACCTAATGAAGTATCTTTGGGGGAACTTAAATCCTAGGAGAATACTTTGCTCAAAATCCAGCCTTTCTATCTCTCCCATTAAGCAAGTCACTGCCTCCTTCCAGGAACTCATTTCAATTCTACAACAGATATTCATTTTCATTTTACTGGGGGAGAGGGACAACAGTTTCTAACATTTCCAATTTTTTTGCTGTTGTTTAGTCACTAAGTTGTGTCTGACTCTTTGTGACCTCATAGACTGCAGCCCACCAGTCTCTTCTGTCCTTGGGATTCTCCAGGCAAGAATACTTGCCAACCAAAAATGGAGTGGGTTGCCGTTTCCTTCTCCAGGGCATCTTCCAGACCCAGGGATTGAACCTGAGTCTCCTGCACGACAGGCAAATTCTTTACAACTCAGCCACCATGGAATTCCTAATACCTCTTATATTTAGTGAGGAATATGTACCTCCTCACAATATGGGATATTGTGATTGGAGTCAGTGACATTGCAACCTTCACTTTTTCCTCCTAATTTAGCTACTAACGTTTTATGTTCACGGGCGGTAGAACCCACCAGTGGGCTCCCAAATCTTCTGTCAGTTTCACAGCCTTCACGTGATTTTGTTTCTTTCCTTGGAGTCCTTCCTTGAAGGAAGCTGGCTCTCCTGAAACCATCCTTTTGAGAATTTATTTTCTGACATATGCCCCCCACCAGACAATGCTGTCTGTGGCGCTTTGTGAATTTCAGGAAATCACTCCTGCTCTATTCTGACTGTGAAAGGCTGGAGGTACCTGATGCTCAGGCATGAAGCGTTTGGAATCTTTTTCATTCCACTGAACCCGCTTTATTCAGACGTGAGGAGTTCCTTCCTTCACTATAATAAGACTGCTTCCAACAGTGGTCTGAAGAATGTTCCATATGTATTTTTCATCTACTTAGAATTGGCAATGGAATAGCAGGAAGTTCTCCTGGAGGGCTCTCAGGAGGTTAGCATACACTTATTAAAATCAGAGTTTTATAAAGCTCAGTGATACACTTAATGCTTGAAAATACAGGCAGAGAGTATTGGCCTCCTAATCATAAAGGCAATTGAAGCCATTGATGATGGCCAATACAATAGGTAGTTTGGAGTATTGGAAAAAAATGCTTCTGTTTGGGAACCGTCATGCAATTTCAAATGAAAGCAAGAAATGTGTCATGTCTAATGATATTCTGTGAATGTGCACCCCTCAAAAATTAGATAATAAATGTGAATATGTGAATTATACATTTTTCCTGACTAGATAAGGTTTTTTATTGGTTCGTAAAACAAGTGTTTATGGAGTGCTTATCATGCATCATATATTTCACTAGACAATGTGGAATTAAAAAGCATAGAATAATGCATTCATTTTGCTCTTACAGAAAGCACGGAGGAAGACAAAGATTCAAAAGGATTATTATTCTAAATGTGTTAAGTGGAATGTGAAGATGTGGATGAACTATTAGAAAAACCAAGGGGAAGGACAAGGGGAGTTAGATAAAAATCTAAACAACAGGAGTATCTTATGGGAGATGTCTCTTGGACTAGTTGAAAAAAGTGTAGGAATTAGCCAGACGACAGGACAAAGGCATTCCTGCAAAAAAAAAAAAAAAAAAAAAGAAAAGAAAGAAAAGTCAGGAAAGAAATCAAAACACAGACATGAGAAATTGCATACTGTGTATAAAGAGAGAGAGAAACATTTCTGGAGGATACATCTGAGGCGGGGACTGGTGGGGATTGAGACTAGAGAGCTGGGGAGAAGCCAGTGTTTTTCTTTCTTTTTATGGAAACTATATCTGAGAGGAGGCTACGGATGCATTTTAGGTGGTAAACTGTCATTTTAGTCGGTTCACCTTCATGTCTCCATGGAGAATCAGTTTAAGGGGAGCAAAGACCGTTGAGGGGAGAGGAAAGTGAGGAGGCTGCTGCTGCTCACGAAGCCAAGGAGGGCAGGACAGAACTGGGGCCTGAGAGGTCTGAACGGTTTCCACTCGGAGACCCTGGGGAAGCAGGGTGGACGTTTGCAGCTAAGGATCCAACAACTAAAAGCCAATCAGCCCATATTTTCATTTATGCAGGTCTATCCGCACCCCAGGGTGCTTGAGACTCAAGTCTTTGAGATCCACCTACCTCCCAATGGACCTTTTACACCTAACATGCCTCCCTAATTCCCAGCACTTTTTAAAATTTATTTTTTAATTGAGGATAATTGTTTTACAGTGCTGTGTTGGTTTCCTTTTCTGCCATTTTGTAAAAATGGAGTAGTCTTTTTTCCTAGGGTTGCCTAAAAAATGTCACTGAAATAATTCTAGTCACAGATGGCTTCAAGCCACATAACCCACTTTCTTTTAAATATGAAGAATTCCTGTGTGTGTGTGTGCGCATGTGTGTGTATTTGGGAAAAAGGAAAATAGACTGAAGTGCGGCTGACGCGCCTCATATATATCACTCATTTAGTATATATGCCTCTTTCTGATGCACATTAAATCTGAGAGGTCTGGAAATATACATCTGTGATGATGCCTCAGTTTCTCTCTTGTTCGTCTTTCAGATTTTGGTTTCCTTCTAGATCCTGACATTCATTTGTCCCCCCCACCACTGTCTTCTCTGGGATTTCTCTTCCATTTCATCTACAGGATGACTTCCATATCTCTAACCCTACTTTGTGTTTGACTTGCCTGTTCCAATTGTCTATCAAACATCTGTCTTTGGTTCCCATGAAGAATCAAAGCATAGCATTTCTAAAACTAAGCTAATCTTTTTTTTTTTTCAAATCTCTTGTCTTCTCCACCCAAAGAAGGATTCCAACTTTTATGTTGATCTGTCTCCTGGTGGCTCAGATGCCAAAGAATCTGCTTGCAGCGCAGGAGACGTGGGTTTGATCTCTGGGTCAGGAAGACACCCCCTGAAGAAGGGAGTGGTCATCCATTCCAGTATTGTTGCCTGGAGAATTCCATGGACAAAACAGCCCAGTGGGCTATACTGTCTGTGGGGTCGCAAAGAGTTCGATATTACTGAGCAACTAACTTTTCGCTGTAACTGGGTCCATAAACTGTCCTTCCAGGTCTCTCTGCCTCTCAGAGTAACACCTTTCAGTTGTTGCCTGATGTCCTGAGCATAAAGTCTTCATTTTCTGCAGCGGAACGGACTTATCGTGAATTCACCCAGTGTCCCTCCAGCCCTATGCCTTTACTCTTTGCTGCTCCCTTTCCCAGAGGTGGTTTTATCACAAAGCTGAAGCAACTTGGGTTCAGGGCCGCTCATTAACACAGAGACTTGCCTGGTCATATGCTTTTGTAGAGTTTTCAGAAATAAATTATTTTAACTGCATTTGCTTATGACACTGATCTTTCCTTTCTCCAATTTCCACCCTATGGCAGACTCCATTCCCCTGATGAGTGGCCCTGAACGCCAAGGGCATGTGGTGGATCTGGCTAAGGAGAAGGGAAATCTGGGATGAATGCCCACTTAATTTTAGCTTATTGGATGTATTGGGAGAGTGCGCAGCCACTTACATGTGGTTCTAGGTGTCAGGCTACAGCGATGGCCCCAACAAAGTGTCTGCCAAACATTGTAACTCATCAGGGATCACGATAAAGACATGCGACCAGCGGTCAGATGAGGATATGAATGAACTTGTGGTGCCCAGAAATGAGAGAACGTTGGTGTGTGCGTGCTCAGTCATGTCTGATTCTTCATGACCCCATGGACGGTAGCCTGCCAAGCTCCTCTGTCCATGGAATTCTCCAGGCAAGAATGCTAGAGTGGATTGCCATTTCCTCCTCCAAGGGATTTTCCCAACCCAGAGATTGATCCCAAGTCTCTTAGGAATGGAACCTGGGTCTCTTGCATCTCCTGTAATGACGGTAAATACTTCTACTTTCCACAGAGTCTATATATGGAAAATTCTTTCATACTTCATGACCCTCATGTGAAAAAAAATTTGATAGATGATTTCTACAGTTTGACAAATTAGCTAAAAATTGCAGGAACCTATATGTATAACTGATTCACTTTGCTATACGGCTGTAACTAACGTGACATTGTAAATCAAGTCTACTTCAATAAAAGCTTTAAAAAATTACAGGGTGTCAACAATAAGTGGTGAGGCATAAAGAAACTTCTATAACCTATCTGAAAAAAAATCAACCATAATAAAGGAATGAATGAACTATATTTTAATTCCCCTTATAGAAACTATTTTTAAAAAGTTTGATGTATTATGAGTAAGCTATCAAAAATCGGAAGCCAAAAATAGGTAGGGCTTCCCTGGTTGCTCAGTGGGAAAGAATCTACCTGAAATTCAGGAGATGCAGCTTCGATCCTAGGGTTGGGAAGATCCCCTGTAGGAGGGCATGGCAACCCACTCTAGTATTCTTTCCTGAAAAAACCCCATGGGCAGAGGAACCTGGTGGGCTACAGTCCACGAGAATGCAAAAGAGTTGGACACAACTGATTGACTAAGTATGAAAGGTATTGTAGACATATATTTATGTTAAATATTTTTAGGGGTTGTGATATTTTTGAGCCTTTTACAATCTATAATTCGTGTTTCCTTTCTCCTATCTATATGTTAAATTCACAGTCTCCCTTGGCAGGTGAGTGTAACCCTTGGGCTCCGATATGGACTCAATACCCACCACACAGCAGTCTGAAAGCACTCATCAGTGATTCGCTCCATAAAATACGGACTAAAAGGTAATTCTAAGAGGGGATGAAAGTTCCCTCTCTATATTTCAAAGGATGCTGTAAAATGACGTATATTTTCACATACCATCTTAACTTTCAAACTGTACATTAAAAAAGTACCGAAGAAAGTATTCACTGAAAATCTTGTAAAAAAGAATGTGTGTGTGCGCTCAGTCATGTCCTATTCTTTGCGACTGTGTGGACTGTAGCCCACCAGGCTCCTCTGGCCCCGGGATTTCCCACGCAGGGATACTGGAGGGGATGCAATGTCCTTCTCCAGGGGCTCTTTCTGACCCAGGGATCAAACCTGCATCTCCTGCACTGCAGGCAGATTCTTTACCACTGAGCCAATGGGGAAGCCTAAAAAGGAATGTAATATATTTGGTACCCAAATAATGGCAGGGATATGAGAGATCTGGTCATATCCCCCACTCCTGAGAGTAATATTAAATCTAGTGCAAAAAGGAAGAAACCCAAGTATCTGATGAAGGCAGAAGAGCACATAGAGTGGAACCGCATGCAATTATTTGGAAATATGTTCTTTTCTAAACTAAAACATGAATAAGGATTATAGATAGATGCAATCTCTTATGTGTGTATGTACATACGTATGTATAGGGGACTCCGAGGTGGCTCAGTGGTAAGGAACCCATCTGCAAACCCCTGGGTTGGGAAGATCCCCTGGAGAAGGAAATGTCAAACTGCTTCAGGATTCTTGCCTGGAGAATTCCACTGACAGAGGAGCCTGGTGGGCTAAGTTCACAGGGTCACAGAGAGTCAGACACGACTGAAGTGACTAAATCACACACACACACACACACAAACACACAGAGTCCTCTTTCCTCCAGTAATGTGATATAAAAAGTAAGAAAAACTTATTCCTGGGACTTCCCTGGTGGGTCCAGTAGTTAAAGCTTCACCTTCCAATGCAGGGGATATGGGTTCAACCCCTGGTCAGGGAGTGAAGATCCCACATGCCTCACAGTCAAAAAACCAAAACATAAAATAGAAGCAATGGTGTAACAAATTCAATAAAAACTTTAAAATGGTCCTCATTCTTGCTATGTGAACACCAATTTTCTTAGTTATTTTCTAAACGTGTAGTAGTTTATTGCTGGACTCCGTTTTTCCCATTTGGTCATTAAAATGATCTACTTTATGCTGGTATAGTATTTTGCAGGTATCATTTTTCTTCTTCTCCTCCTGTTTCTTTTTCTGCTTCATCTTCTAAGCTCCATAATAACCTCTGTTCACATTTGTGACTTTTAGAGAGAGCCAAAATGGATAGCAAAGGAAAACATCATAAATTCATTATGAAATTCTACTCTGTGTATTTTTTATGTATTCTCCAGCTTGCAAAGAGTATATTAATGGGAGTCTCTAATTTTGTTCTTCAGAATGAAACAGTGTTGAGTGGCTGAATTTCTGGACTCCTCAAACATTTTTCAAGCTTGACACTATCCACGTTGTATGTTGAAAGACACCGTTTACTTCAGTAAGTCAACTAATATTGTGAAAAGGAGAGGATCTTTTTCTTTTTTCCTATCCTGAGAGAGGACACTGATGCTTTACTTCCCAGATTCTCTGGTCAAGTTGCACCTTTACATACTGTCCCTCCAATGACTGTCTGGGAAGTTCAGTGACAATCACTGCCTTACATTGTGTCTGACTTTTTTGTGAAACCATGGACTGTAGCTCCCTTCTCCTCCTGCCCTCAGTCTTTCCCAGCATCAAGGTCTTTGCCAATGAGGCAGCTCTTCACATCAGGTGGCCAAAGTATTGGAGCTTCAGCTTCAGTCCTTCCAATGAATATTGAGAGCTGATTTTCTTTAAGATGGGCTGGTTTGATCTCTTTGCTTCCAGGGGACTCTCAAGGGTCTTCTTTAGCACCACAGTTCGGAGGCATCAATTCTTTGGCGCTGAGCCTTCTTTATGGTCCAGCCCTCACATTTGTACATGACTACTGGAAAAACCAGAGCTTTGATTATACAGATCTTTGTATGGAAAGAATGCAAATAAGTACAAATAAGGCATCAAAAGCAACAGCATCTAATTTCTGAACCCACTAATGCTTTCTACTAAATCACAGGCTCTTCTCATTAAAATCTGCCATGAAAATGAAAACAAAACAAAACGAAACAACAGGAAAAGATTACATAATATGTGATGTTTCTCTTCAAATCTCTTGTAAGTATGTACACCAGCAGCCACCTGGCATCACATAGAAAAGTAAAAGGGAAAGTGTTAATTGCTCAGTCGTGTCCGACTCTCTGTGACCCCATGGACTGTAGCCCACCAGGCTCCTCTGTCCATGGGATTATCCAGGCGAAAATGCTGGAGGGGATCTTCCTGACCCAGGGATTGAACCTGGGTCTCCCGTATTGCAGGCTGATTCTTTACTGTCTGAACCACCAGGAAAACCTATCATATAGAATGTCCCTACAATTTCAACTTTTAAAGGAACCAAGTCCTCATGCCAAGACCTTCATGCCAAGACCCCCAAATTTACTTAACATACCAAGTGCAGCTCATCAAGAAAAGTTTTAAAATGCAACCATCAAGCATAACCTATATATATACATATGTATGTATATATATGAGGAAGTGGAAAAACTAGAGAATTTTTGTTTTTAATTACAGATGACTCTGCAGCCAGCTCTGCTGCCCTTCTTAAATGGAAAAAAGGGGTTTCATGGAAACCCTCTTCCATAAGTTTAAAATCAAATTTGTGAAGACTTTATTAAGGAAAACCAAAACAACTTTCCATTTCTGGTTTTAAACCCAGAGCCAAATATCCTACGCTAACAAGTTAGGCTAGAGAGAGAGGAGCAGAGGGAGCTTTAAGAAATAATGTTTTTGATAAAAAGACATACTTCAGTTGGCTATTTAGTTTTAACTGTTGTGGGTCTTTGATATGACCTCATGGGATACAGCCCATTAAGCGATTTTATGACGACATTAGAAAGTCATCTTATTCCAAGCAGTAGCCACTCCAAATTTTCATCCCGAGTTAACCACAGTTCTTAATGTTCCATTCGTCCGGGGGAAGGCTCACCCTCAGAAACGCATCAATGAACTCTACAGATGAAGGCCTCATCCATCTTGTTTGATTTCTCATTCTGGGCCAAAGGTCAGACAACTGTATTTTATCAAAACTGACTCCCCATGCTCATTCAATTAGCATAGAGATCACACCTAATGAAACAGGCACCATGTTTTGGAATATCTAAGCTCCCTTTCTCATCATCAAAAGCAATCAGCTAAAGTTAAACCTCTTTTCTATTTCAACCATTCGACTTCTGCCTGGGCCAGGCTTCAAGACAGAAAGAATGGCGATTACTAACACAGCCCCTGCCAGCTACATACAGATTCCGTCTAGTTTAGATAAATGACAAATACTCTTGGGCCGTATCTGTGTTACCAACATTATTTCCGTGTTTCATTCTCACTGAAGAGATGAGTGCTGTGACATACCAGTCAAACTGAGAGATGATGTATTTATTGAAGACGCTGATTTTCACTGTGGGATATCGGTAAACCTTAAATATCTCAGACTAATGGAAATCTTCCCAGTACGATGTCCAACACAATGAAAAAATTAAGGGAGGATGTGAAGAAACCAATACCGAGCCTGGCTTTACACTAATCACCAAACCACTTAAGGTAGGAAAAGAGTAATAATCCAACATGCAGATTTATATCTACCCGAGGAAGCAGGGCAAAAATCTCTTCAAGGTTACAACCGTGATAAATGATACTTTGGATGTATTCACATTTACAACTGAAAACCGATAAATGCTTCAGAAGATGAAACCTTTCTTCTAGGGAACGGCAGTCTGAATTCCTTCCCCATCAAAGGAAAATAGATGGAAACTAAGATGTTTTCTATAAAAGCTTATGTCATTTTCACTTTCTTTTTTTTTTTTAAGTTGTTAAACGATATTGACTTTTCCATTCAACAAGAGGAGCCTTGGAACACGTTTTAATACCTTAAGGATGTGGTCAACTTCTTGAACGCTTTATAGTATAAAATCACACTTGAGGGAGATGTAAGTCCTAAAACGCATGACGGATATAAATGAAGGACCAGCAAATTTCTTAAGCACATCTCTTACTGTCCTCTAGAGACGCGCTTCCTTCACTTCATTTGCATGTTTAGTTCAGGTTGTAGACAGCATTCTCATAGACAGCTGCCTCCTGGCTGGCCGCCCCAGCCTCCAGTAGCACCCCTGAAGAAAGCTTCATGCACGCTTCCACCATCAATATCTTTAACCAACTGAAACATAAACGTGTCTGTGGTCAGTAGAAAGCTCTTCAACAGGTCCGAAAAGCAGCTGAAGCAGAAAGTCCCACCCGAGCATTAGTACTGAAGACAGTGCCTTGGGTGATGTCCAATTTTAACTTCTACTATTACCCTTTCCCGTGCCCTGAGGCACTATCATCTCTCTTTCTTTACCTAATGTTGGGCTGTGCGGGGTCTTTGCTCCTCTGCGGACTTTTCTTTGGTTGCAGAGAACGGGGGGCTCTCTAGCTGCGATGCAGGGGCTTCTCCTGCTGCAGAGCACTGGCTCGAGGTGCCTGGGCTTGAGGAATTGCGGCTTGTGGGCTCACCAGTTGAGGCTCCTGGGCTCTAGAGCACAAAGCGCAATAGTCGTGGCTCATAGGCTGAGCTGTTCCGCGGCATGTGGGATCGTCCCAGATCAGGGATCGAACGCGGGTCTCCTGCATTGGCAGGCAGATGCTATACCGCTGAGCCCACCATCTCTTACCATGCAAATTGTAGGGGCTCCTTTATGCCTACCTGCCCTCACTACTCTTCCTTCCGCCGGGAGGAAGCCCCTCCCCTCCTCCAATCACCAGTCTTCTTGGTATGGCTGAAAATAGTTACTGTTCAGAAGTAAGGCAGCTGGGGCATCCCTGGATTTATGAGACTTTGAATCTGACCCATTCTGTTTTCCTTTCTCCTCTAGACTGCCTCTATACCTTAACTACACTTTTATAGTATTATTCTATGTGTTCATGCCTTCAGTCTTCTAATATAGTAGCACATACCCAGGTTTGAGTTCTGTTTATTTCGGTTATGGTACATGTGTGATGCTCTGACAGTATGCTGTTCAAAATGTCCCAAATCCCATACAATTATTGGCTAGTCACTTATTTTTCTACAGATTTTTGTCACTCCACCCTTAACAGAGTAACTAAATTCTGATATCCACATGGATTACATGTGAGACATCCCTTTCACATGATTCACTGATACATGTACTCTTGAGTATCACACGTTTTAAAGTAATACAGGTTAGTGGGACTTCTTTCTCTGGTGGTCTAGCGGTTCAGGTTTCACCTTCCAATGCACAAGATGTAGGTTTGATCCCCAGTAAGGGAGTTAAGATCTCACATGCCTAGGGGCCAAAAAACAAAAACATAAAAAAAAAATTGTAATAAATTCAATAAAGACTTAAAAAAACAATATAAACAATAGTTTAGTAATATGTTGTCATATCTCCTAGGACAGATCCTTCTTAACTGTGGTGGCTGTAACTTTTAGATGTGTTTCTATCTGTCCTAAACAAGATACCCAATTTTCTGATTATTCCTAGCTAGTCTAGATTCTTCTAGATCAAGGTAAAGGAGCACCTTGAAGAAAAAGAAGGAAAGAAAGTTATTTTTTCCCTTTTCCATGTTCTTTATTAAATTACAGTGTCTATAGAGCAGCTTATCAAAGCCAGCTCTTTAAACAAATTAGTGTCATTCTAGATTCTAGCATTATGTTACCTTTCAGGTTGAATTTTTTTAGTACTACTGGAAGTTTTCAATATGTCTAAACTATAATTAATTTGTTATGGGTACATGGAGAAAGTTAACCCAGAGAGCCTTATTTAGGTACGTTGTTTATTACAAAGGTTGGTCAAAACCCACGAAGAATTATATGTTAGGAACAAAGTAAAACAGATTGCTTAGAATAGATCAATAGAAAGATAAAGTATGTCCTCTTGGGAAAGAAATTGGTTGCAATCTCTTAGAGTTACAAATTTAGATATTCTCAAGCTAATAATCTAACTTTTCATTTTGCTTTTCATGTGCCTGTGAAATACTATGAAAATCATAAAATGTTCTATACCAAAACAAATTTTGAAATATAAATTTTGAATCACAGAATTCATGAGATTCTAATGAATGCTAGACATCTGAAATCCTTTTTTGTTTTTTCGACTTCAGATATTACCCTTCCCCTTCTCTTTGATCTGAGTCTGTACATGTCTGATTAGCACTGAAGTTGTGGGTCCATTTCTTCGGGGTCTGATTTCTCATGCTCAATTTGCTGATGTTGAAATGTCTCGTATTCTACTGGGCACAAATATTCCAAACATTACTCACAGAAATTAAAGGAAAGTGGATCATATTGGAATGGAATTATTCATTCAATTCAATGCCGTCTAACATGGCTAATTCCATGCGGGAGTCTTAAGTTTAAATAAACTTTCCACGGCAATCTATTTTCTGAAGACTTTTGCTTTGTTTGAATTCTTTTATAGAAGGACATTTTCTTCCATATGTTTATTCTCACAGACAAATACAGGAAAAAGCCCACTTGCTCTTGTTGACCTTTCTGCTTAGCAACTATGACTTTTCTTAGCTCAGAGGTAATTCTTTATTCAAGAGGGCCTTATTTAGAACACATGATAGGCATTCAGCGTTTTCCAGTAGCCTCTGAACAGCACAGAGTATTTATTTACATTGTATAAAATTAGAGGAAATGGAGGGGGTACGCATTTGAACTAGAAGCAACAGGCTAATTCTCTTTATGGAGAGATTTCAGTCAATGTCACTTTAGGGGGGACAAAAAAAAAGAACTCGGATTACAGACATTTTAAACAATACAGATTTTTGTTACCTAACAACAAAATATATCATGTAGTCTTCTAAATAAGACCCAGGGTATGAATTAAGGGCCTTTCTTTCGTATGCATTGTCTAGGAGTACATTTTGAACCCTGTCTTAGCAGACTATGACATATGGAGTCATCTGTGCTGTAACAGTCCAAAGGAAAACTACTTTTGGGAAAATACTATTTAAAAAGGACTTATAAGATATGTAGCTTTATGTGAGTTTAAATATTTTCAAACAGATCTTTAATTTTAAAAAATCAGCTAACGAACAACTCATATACCTGATACAAGTGGCGTTTGCACAACATTGGTTTTGATAAATACAAATAAAAACCGTTACTCTTTCTGTTGCTTAAAAAGTGTGAAATTTATTTATTTAAGTTGAGTTTAATTGGACTTTGGGGCAAATTTACTGCAGAGAACAACTAAGTTTGGATCAGGAAAAAAGCTGTAAAAACATGCTCTTCATATGCAACATGAAAAAGAAATATTTCAACTAAAAGGGCAAAAATACTTTAGAGCATCTACTCATGGGATATCAATTAAGTTAAAAAATGATAAATACTAAACAAGGATATAAAAGCAATTATAGAAATAAAAGCAAAATGATTTGGATTTGGTACAGCTACCAAAGTGGTTGAATATATCTCCATCCTGAGAAGATCTTAGGGAGAAAAAATATGTAGTCGATTATATTCATGTGGACACTGCAAGTAGGCTTGAGAGATCATAATAATGAAGTCCCATTTAACATGGTCAATTTCCAAAGTAATTCCTTGACATAGCCAAATTCTTATTATATAAGCTCTTCTTAGAAGACATTTTATACATAATTTTGCACAAATCTCTATTAAAGATAGTCTATGTAATTTAATAAGCTCAAAGAAGAACCATTGTAAGAAAACATAATACTGAAGCATTGTTATGTTCAACTGTATACACTCCACAACATTAAAATCCAGAAAAACAGCTTTGCTAATATAACTGAGTAAAGATTCCTAATAAAATAATTATTTAAAAATATCTTGAAAGTCAGAGTGGGTTATATATTAAAATATAATTTTGAAATATCTCAATGAGCTCCGTACTCTTTATGAGAATTCCCACTAATTATAAAAGGCAACTCTAACATACACATATTTTTAACAGAAGTTAGATATAGCAATTAATTTGTATGTTAAACATTTGTTTATTTTCTAAATTTATGCATTCACATCTTTATATAGGCATGTAATACTACGTGTGTATGTATACGTGTATGTGTATCAGTACACACTTGAGTGTTTATCTCTAAGTAGCATGCTTACTGATGCTGTTGTTCAGTGGCTAAGTTGCGTCTGACTCTTTGTGACCCCATGGGCTGCAGCACGCCAGGCTTCCCTGTCCTTTACCATCTCCCAGAATTTGCTCAAACTCTTGTCCATTGAGTCAGCGATGCCATCCAACCATCTCATCCTCTGTTTCCCCCTTCTCCTCCTGTCCTCAGTCTTTCCCAGCATCAGGGTCTTTTCCAATGAGTCAGCTCTTCTCATCAGGTGGCCAAAGTATTGGAGCTTCAGCTTTAGCATCAGTCCTTCCAATGAATATTCAGGTCTGATTTCCTTTAGGATGGACTTATTTGATCTCCTTGCTGTCCAAGGGACTCTCAAGAGTTTTCTCCAGCACCACAGCTTGAAAGCATCAATTCTTCCATATAATTATATATATATATATATACATATATATATATGTATATATATATAAAATCAGTTGTGGCATGCTGAATTTAGTTCCCTGACTAGGGGTTTGAACCCAGGCCCCCTGCACTGGGAACATAGAATCTTAACCACTGGACTACCAGAGAAGTCCTGACAATTTAACAATATATATAGAGTTACACACACACACACACACACACAAATATATATATACACACATATTAAAGCAAAATCTTCCAAATTTTGAAAAACTGTTGAAGTATTTTTATGTTATAGAAGAAATAGTTGTTTCTCTCCAACAGAAACCCAGTGGATGGCACTTCTTCCAAAGTTATAGGGATCATGGTCAGAAGTCCTAAGCAAAGGCTGAAATCTGTGTAGAGATATAATGTCAAATCGACACGGCAATGGCTTTGTTGATATTAGCCGGGCTAATCATTTTGCTAATTGGACAGCCCGTCCAGCCGCACTGCAAAGTCCTATCGGATTTCACTTTAACTACTCACCCAGATGATGTTTGACTCAAATGTATTACTTTATATCAACACATGGAAAGGCTGTAAAAATAATACCACATGTGCTGCTGCTTCTCTTTAATAAGTGTCTTCCTCAATTTTCCCTGTTATAATAGAGATTTTCACACTGAAAAATTACAGGTTATTTAAAGGATATCAGTTGAAAATGCGCCCATAAGATTCTGGAATTAAATGCAGCTACCGGCACAATTCTTAGTATCATTAACCTGTCAGTTGTCTTTAAGAAACTCCATTCACATGGACCTATGCCCGATTTCCTGTTAAAGAAGCCCCGTAGCTTTTCTGTCTGCTTCCTTCATGCAAATAACGTGGCTTCATCTCAAAAACAAATTCGTGTTTTTAAATAAATTCACTCCGTTTCTGCCTTTGTCAGTATTTATAAATCAGATGCTTGTGGGTGTTTTCAGGTGGCAGATGATAAGCAGGGCTATTTTGTTTCGGCTGAAACTTTGAGTTATTTTGATGAAGCGATAGACAGGGTAATGTCAAAGAGGCTGCATAACTTTTAAGAAGCAGAACCACTTACTGGCTGATGGCTTCCATCCATTTCTTCCTGTTATTAGTGATTTTCATCTTCAAAGTTAAAAAAAAAAAAAAGATTGCAGTCATCGTTGTAGACGTGGGTCAGTAATTAAAGCCAGTATAGTGTTTGCCAGCTGCAGAAGATGCTACCCAAAGCAAGGAATTCTGCAGTAGATTTAAAGAAAATGATCAGAATCAGTGTACATGTTTCCGATCAATTTAATTGTTACAACACCAAAACAAGTAGGTGTTTTCCTTAAGACAAAGAAGTCTTAAAGCTAGGAATGAGGTTTTATGAATGTTCACAAGGAATGAGGTTTTACCAATGTTCACAAGATTATGAAAAAGAGTGAAGCCTTCAAACTTGAGTTGTTTGGTGGTAGTTAATATGAGTTACTGCGTTTTTTGACTCAGTTACTTACTATTTCTTAGGAACAAAGTTACTCTTGAGAGAACTTTTTGTTTAAGGAAGGCTGAGGATCTTTTGTCTTTTAGTTGACTGGAATATCTATCAGGTTACTTTATAATCTGATTTAAACTACTGATCAAAATTCCTGCCATGTCGATTGGTTGAGCAGGAATCAGGAAAAAGATCTGCTCCATTTTCTTTATTTCTCCTGCTTAATCTCCGCTAGGTGTGCAAACAGACACAGACATAAATAATGAAAAGACAGTCTGGCTGAAGCCATAAGTCTTGGAAAAAAGCTTATCCAAGTGTAAAAATACATAATTTTAAAGAATGGTTTTTGGTTTTGAATATGTGCATTAGATTGAAGAGAATATGAAAATAAATTGTTCTACTTATTTCTTTAATAAGCATATATATATATATATATATATATATATATATATATATATGAGTGAAATTGTTAGTAGTGTGAGTAGCTCAGTCGTGTCTGACTGTCTGTGACCCCATGAACTGTAGACCACCAGGCTCCTCTGTCCATGGGATTCTCCCAAGAATACTGGTGTGGGTGGCCATTCCCATCTCCAGAGGATCTTCCCAATCCAGGGATTGAACCTGGGTCTCCTGTATTGCTGGCAGGTTGTTTACCATCTGAGCCACCAGGAAGCCTCGTATTATGTCTGTATACATTGGATTGGTTGAAGAATCTTTTTGGGTTTTCCTTAAGATGCTATGGATCGGGATTGGGAATACATGTAAATCCATGGCTGATTCATATCAATGTATGACAAAACCCACTGGAAAAAAAAAATAAAAATAAAATAAAATAAAAAAAAAAAAAAGATGCTATGGAAAAACCCAAAGGAATTTTTTGGCCAGCGCGGTGTGTTCATAAATGCTCTGTCATCTCCTCTTTACATCCTTGCTTCTGCTGCTTCCTCTGCCTGTGTTTCCCTTCTACTTCCCCATTCACTCTGTTCTCAGCAAGTCCATCCATGTGACTCTGTGTTCTCCATCCAACTCAACTCAGTTCCCTCCAAAGAGACCCCCTCCTGCATCCGTCCCACTTCTGACCCTCAGGCTGGTAGGAGAGTCTTCTCTGTGCTCATCGCTTCAGGGGCCCCACCTGCTTCACAGAGACTCACACACCCTTACCTTACTAAGAGTCTTTGTATCATTGCCTTTGGCGACCCAGGTTGGATCCATGGGTTGGGAAGATCCCTTGGAGAAGGGAATGGCAACCCACTCCAGTGTTCTTGCCTGGAGAATCCCATGGACAGAGGAGCCTGGCAGACCACAGTCCATGGGGTTGCAAAGAGTTGGACATGACTGAGCAACTAACACTATCTTCTGATAGCTGACTTTTCTCTCCTCTTTTAAATTCTTGAGAATGATTTTTCATCTTAGAATCACTGTTGCCCAAAATAGTACATGTCTTCCAAATAATAGGTCATAAATAAATGATCAAAGCATTGAATCAGAACCCAATTATTTGGGACAATTTTTCAAAATTTAAAACATGAATTTTGTTGCTATTCAGGTGCTCAGGCGTGTCCGACTCTGCGACCCCATGGACTGCAGCACACCTGGCTTCCCTGCCCTTCACGGCCTCCTGGAGTTTGCTCCCGTCCCTTGAGTCGGTGATGCTATCTAATCATCCCATCCTCTGCAGTCCCCCTTTCCTCCTGCCCTCAATCTTCCCCAGCATCATGGTCTTTTCCAGTGAGTCAGCTCTTCACATCAGGTGGCCAAAGCATTGAGCTTCAGCTTCAGCATCAGTCCTTCCAATGAATATTCAGGGTTGATCACCTTTAGGGTTGACTGGCTTGACCTCCTTGCTAAGGGGACTCTCAGGAGTCTTCCCCAGCACCACAGCTGGAAAGCATCAGTTCTTCGGCACTCAGCTTTCTTTATAGTCCAACTCTACGGCATTTACCAGCACCCAGATCAGCTAGTTTGTTTTTATCTTCTGGTCCATTGGAATATTTAGAGTAGAAGCTCCATGAGAATAGGGTTCTTATTGATGGTAACTGCTATCTTCTTACTGCCTGGTGTTACTTATTGAATAAAATGGATCTCTAAATAGATATCACTTCTTTCTCTTTGTTCATGTGCCTAGAACATAAGGGACTGCTGAAAGCAAAGGTGGTTTCCTTGAATATATCTATAGTCGATGATATAAGTGGACCATATAGTGTAGGGTTTTGCTCCAAGCTTTACAGCAAAAATCAATAGCACATCATCAGTGACTCCAGTTAAATATAAGTTGAAAAAGAAGAAAAACTTGTTTTTAGCACCTAATTCAAATTTGAGGGGAAAAAGCACCATCCTGCGAACACGTATTATAATTTGGTTGAAACTGATCCGAAGAGGATTTGAGGTGCATTAGAGGCGTTCGGAATTGAACAGAAGGGTCTGTAAAGATAATATATGATTCTAGCCTTCCTTGCTTCCCCCAAATTGAGAGTGTGTTCTCTGTGATCCTCCTCTGGGAAAGGAGACTTATTCGGAGGAGGGGGTGGGCCTGCATTTGATTGTTCAGCTGTATATCAACTGGCATGAGCTCGGCAGAGGTCTCTGCCATTTTGCATTCAATCCTCCAGAAAATCACGACCCAAATATCCTACAACAGGGATCAGGCTTCGATTTAAGTGCTGCTCCCCTCACATACTTGTGTTCTAGTCATTTAGAAAAGTGTGATTAAAAACCATTATGTGCCCTAACAGATGTGACCTTAAAGAGTTTAAAAAAAAAAAAAAAAGGTGCAAAGCAATAGTGGTTAGACTAACACCAGGAAAGTATTATAGGAACTGAACCACACTGAATACTTCTCATTGATTACTACCTTCTGTTTCAAAAAAAAAAAACACACCGTGATGTTTCAGAACAAGCTGCAGCATTCCTAAATCAGCTCCCTGCTCTCCTGGTTCTAATGAGGCAGAAATTAAATGTCGATGGTTTCTGAATGTTAAACGCTCTTCACCGAAGAGCATTATTGGCTTGTTACCATCTCCATTTCCTCTTCGCTCTGATAATTTAACCCATGTGCCAGGAAAACACAAAACAAACACAATAAAACCATGGCAACCACTTGGAGAAGGAGATTCCCTGGTTTGAGAATCTTTCTTTATAAACAGTAAAGTGTGCTTAGCAATCTTGGGGAAAGAAGTTAGCTGGTTCTGATGAAGCGTAGTGCTCCTCGGAGCGGACAGGGTCTTGCTAATCTCCCTGAGGGTTCACAAAAGCATCTCAAAGTTTCTGTCTTTAATATAATTTACTGTGTCTTGTTCACATATGCTACCTCTGAGCTACCAGTGGTAGAACATGTGAAATAAGTTGTCAATACCACAGGAGAGCTTTTCTGAAAGTAATCGTCTCTTCTGTTTGTAAAGATGACAGATTATTCTGCTCATTGTGCTTCTGTCTATGTCCTACTTGTTACCAGTGATGTAAATTCGTAAGAAATCTCCCAAGCAAACGATTGAGTCTGTCAGCGTTGGAATTAGACAAAAAGGAATATTAGGCACAAAAAATATTTGCCCAAAAAGTGTACTAGCAATACATGTTTTTCACAGATACTGATAGTAAAATTAGATTAAGCTCTCTCTCTTTTTTTTTTTTTTTTTTTGCAGTTATGAGCCTGAAAACAATATTTTAACTTCAATTTTATTGTTTCTTTACAGATAAAGATAGTTTAGACGCAATAGGACAATAAAACAGGGCTACCACGTGTTAGAAGTGGTAACTTTGAGTGCCTGGTATTGTCAATAATGAAACAGAACAAATGAATCCTAAATAATTATGGTTTTATAAACTGCCCAACATATTGTTAAATTATAAGTACTTTTGAGATATTATCCAGTAAGAAGATATTTTATTTTTTAAAAAGGTTTTTTGTTGTTGTTGGCCATTTTTAAAGTCTTTATTGAATTGTTACAGCGTTGCTTCTGTTTCCTGTTTTGGTTTTTGGCTGCAGAGGCACATGGGGCTCCCTGACCAGGGATCGAACTTGCACTCTTTATTGAAAGACAATTCTTAACCACTGGACCTCCAGGGAGGCCCCAAGAAGATATACATATATATATATACACACATTATTTTTTTAAGAAAAACACTGCTATGATTATCTTTTTTTAAAATTATTTTAATTGGAGGATAATTACTTTACAATATTGTGGTGTTTTTTTGCCATACACCAACAAGAAGATATTTTATAATAAAATAACTTTTTACGTTAAAAAATTCTGTTAATGGTCTTCAATATATCCTGTGCAGAAAGGGAGGTGAAATATTAGGAAGAGCTCTACCCAACTCCTGTAAATTTGAGTTTGCTGTTTGACATCACCCCCTGCCCACCCTCCCCAACAAACAAAATTACCTGCCCTCTCAAGTAATGGCCAATTTAAAACTTAAAGTTGGCATAATGATAGTCTGCCATGATATGTAGATTTAACTATATAAATGGTATGTGTTTTGAGGGTGGAAAGCATTGCCCTCCATCTCTGCTTCAGGGGAACCTATCAGAGACCTGAGGGGCATCTTTGGGGCTGAAACGTAAACCCCGGTCATCGCAAACTTAGCAGGGAGCACCAAGGAGCAAAAGATACTGTCCTGAAACAGGAAGCTAGCGCACTGACTCCATATCACCGTGTACAAGAACATGTGCTCATCTGTGGCCGACTCTTTGCAACCCCATGGATGATAGCCCACTGGGCTCCTCCGTCTGGGCACGAGCACTGGAGTGTGTTGCCATTTCCTTCTCCAGGGGATCTTCCTGACCCAGGGATTGAACCCACGTCTCCTGTATTGCAGGCAGATTCTTCACCTGCTGAGTAATTAGGGTAACTCACAAGAAAATACTTCCCATCAGATTTCTAAGTCCACAACTTCACCACACCTGGGGCTCTAAGAAAAGCTGGTAAAAGTATATGATTTCACTAGTGGTTATATGTAGCTCAAATACCCGACTCACTTACCCTCAGTATCCAGAAATGATTCAGGGTGATGCTAAGATTTCTAAGGATGCCAGAGCCATATAGGTGAATATGGTGCTCATAAGGAGGTTTATTTATTTATTTTTTTAAACAGTAGACTTGTCATGAGTTAAGAAAGATGACAAGACTCATGATAACTTCTTTATAATCCAGAGACACTGATGTCAATACATAGGGCTGAATGAGGACATAAATTTGGAAGGCACCCATGTTTAATCTGACCTAACAAATTTGTTCTTGGAATCCTACTTCTAAGAATAAACTCTTTTCCTACTAAATTTGTATTTTGTATCTATATAAGGGGTATAAGCATTATCTGAAAAGTCTAAACTTTCCTCAGTAAAATAATTCATTGAGGCTTTTTGATGGGGAGGGGGAGAAGAGATTTTAATGAGAAAATGGGAGAAATAGAAGAAGATAAAGGCAGTGAAGAGGTCATGGTGGGAAAAGGCTGTGTCTCAAGACTGCTGTATTTTCCTTGGCAAGTCACCTCCTCCGTTGAAACCTCAGTTTCTTCATGCGTGAAATGGAGCTGATGATAATAACTTGCTGAACTATTAACAAGATCATATGAGATGATGTTTATCAAGGGACAAATGCAGTATCTGGAATACAGTGGCTTGAAAAGAATAGGTTTGAGAAAGTTCCTCTAGAAAAATCATCATCTATCTTGACTGAAATGAAGGAAGAACATTTTTAGTATTATGTTCTCATTATCTGGTGGTGGCTTAGTCACCAAGCCATGTCTGACTCTTGCAACTCCATAGACTGTAGACTGCCAGGCTCCTCTGTCCATCGGATTTCCCAGGCAAGAATACTGGAGTGGGTTGCCATTTCCTTTTTCAAGGGGTCTTCCCAACCCAGGGCTTGAACCTGTGTCTCCTGCTTTGTAGGCAGATTCTTTACTGCTGAGCTACCAGGGAAGCCCTTCTCATGATCTGTTTGGGTTCAATTTTAATTGGAAACAGCATGGACCTAGATAGCACTAATGTAGTTTTGACACTGAGAATTCCTGCACTCATAAGACCAAGATGGACAAATAGGGCAAGAAAGACAATGACCTATATCAGCTTTAGGGACAGCCCAGCACAGAAATTCCCCAGTTTTTACAGGAATTGGTAGCACTCTACTTTTATATCCTAGAACATGGTACACAATGAGTTATTATCAAGTACCTTCAGCACATAGGGTGGAGTTTAGGATTATATTTAGATGTATCTCTAGAACAGGAGTTTGACAAAGTAGGAGGAGAAACTAAAAACTCTTACATTCTAACCTAGCTCTTCTGAGTCACAGCTTGATCAACATTTCTTAGAAATTCAAGGTTACATGAAGCAGTGTTCTACAAGTGGTGAAAAGTTAGACATGCTGGCATTTCTGCTCCTCCCCAGGCTGTGAAGTCTTGACTGTATAGTTCGAATATATCATTATAGTTTATAGATTACTAAGTTAGATGTAGGGGAAAAAAGAAAAAGAAAAACATTTGCCCAAAGACAACTTCTAGTTATAGAAAAAAGATATGATTTATTTATCCTCTTTCTTTAATAATTATTAGAGATCTTGGAAACCTTTTATCAGTGGATTTTCTCTTACTCTGTTTTATAACAGACACCGAATAAAATGCTTTCTCATTTGACAGCAAGTTGGATTTTTAAGCAAAAGTGATTTAGGTAAATTTCAGTAAAAATATTTTTAGAATATTCATGAATTCTGATCTCACACATTTTTGAACAATAATATTTTTGTATTTAAATCAGTTTTATCAGCTTTGTAGTAACTATCAATCTTTATGTCATAATAAATATTTAAAATTACACATGAGGTTACAGTTTTACACTTGTATATTGTTATTGACAATGTCTCAATTTACATATCGACCTCATTAACCGTATATAAGAAAGGCATATGCTTGTAGCAACACAGAATAGTCTATACTATAATTCACAACTTAGGAGTTAGCCTTTTCTTTAAAACTAAATACGTCAGTATCTTTTTTCTATAACAATGACAATACTTGTATATGATACGTCAGTTATAGTCTTGTATAGCTTCAAGTATACTAATAGTTTACAGAGGTAAATACATTTCTGCTAAATATATTCTCACTCTTTTCTTCTTTGTTGTATTTCAGTTAAATGGGGGAATAAAATAGTTTCACTAGATGTGAAACTAGTTTTTCAGACCAAGATTTCATATTATTGAAAGAGTTTTAAATATTTTAGGAAATTTTACACAGACAAAGAGGCATATAATGACTAAGCTTTTAAAGAAGTCTTTATAATTAAAATACATGTCATCATAAGTGATTAAACTTATATTGCAATATTTAAGCACTATAAATAAATTCAAACTCAGGTCCCCTTATGTATTTAATATGATAAGTACTGTTTGAAAATACTTTACAGAAAAATGGTTAAAATAGTTTATTATAAATTAAAATATTTAACAGCCATGATGGGATCAAATATGGGGCTTCAATTTTTATTTTGTTCTTTAAATAAATAAATTGAACTGATTACAATATTTCATGTATTTTGATGTGACAAATGACTTCATGGGATATAGCAGGAAACCAAGTTAATTTTCCATCAATTGCACTGTCGAAGAGTGTCCTACTGTAATATTTTGGTTTTAGGACATTAGACTTATTTCTAGCAGAATACTGGAGTGGAACTATTCAGTACTGACACGGTCATTCATTTCTGTCTCAGGACCTAGGTACATTTTAATAGATGGGATGAGAGAGAAAGGGCTGTTTTGTCTCTCCAGGAATGGCTAAACCAGATGTTGAAAAGGGAGGAGAGATTTTCAGATTTTGGCTGAAAAGCACCATCCAACGAATTAAAAACTGACATCCAATCAGTAACAATACTTCCAGCCAGATAGCTCTGCGCCCTTTCGCGTCCACCTCTGGCCACGTCTTCCCTCCTCTCCGAGGTGACTTTTCCAGGTCACTTCTTGTTGTATATTTGTGGAGGATTTGCACCAGAAGCGTGCAGAACAACATCTGCTGTGCAGATCAAAGGCATTCATCTCCAAAGTTCCTCCTGGAATAAGGGTCAATGTTGGGAAATTTATCACTGAAAGCTACTCAAAAATGAACTGCAGATTTTAATAAATTGTAATTTTTCAAAGAATTCAGTCTCTATGTTTGCTAAAAATTTTTTAAAAAAATACTGTGGTATTAGTTTTCCTAAATTATTATATTTTCCATTTGCCCTATTTCAAAGACATTTTTGAAAAGTGTTTTATTCCTAGTAGGCAGAAGCTTTTATAAGTACTATTTAATCATAAAAAGATAAAAATTGAAGCTGCTTTCCAAGATATCGTTTTGAGTGAAGCTGCCTGTTAGGAAATTCATCAGTCTTTAACACCACATTTTTTCAAAATATCGTATGGTCAGAAGATTTATATTGAAAGTTGGGAATTCCAAAACCAAGAAACTGAACCCAAATTTCTGGTCTTAGAAGGCAGTCCAGCGGAACTTTCACAGTGATCCGACAGAGGGCAGTGGAATGCCACAGATCAACACGAGGGGGCTCCTGAAAACTAGATACCCCAGAACGTAAATCTCCAAAGAGAAATGCGTCTTAGCACAGCTACCTCAGGAAAAGAGGAATTATTGCACTTAATTAAAGTGTATTGACGCCATATGTGGCCCCTCCTCCCACCTCTACTTTTCAGATTCATTAGTGATTAAAAAAAAAAAAAATTAGAGACCAGTAAGGGTAATATTCCCATAGAGTCTGCAATTTAGCCCCTAAACATTAATCCTATAAAAATTACACTTGAACAAAAAGCTAGTTAGCAAATAAAACTCTTTCAAATGAGACAATTTGTGTTTATTATCTCTAGAATTCAAAGAAACATGATTGGATTATTTTTTATCAATATTATTCAGTGACAGCTGTATGTTTTTATGTAATATTTACACAATTTTGAAAGCTGAAAAGATCTACTTATTTTTGCCAATGAGGTGAGGGTAAAATGCAAATATTTTACCTCCCCTAAATAGATATAGAAATCATAATTTTACATATGTGAGTCTCCATATACCTTAATGTTCTCGATTTTTAAATAAAATATATCTATTAAAGTAGCAAATGAAACCTTTTTGCCATGGCTTGCATATCTATAAAAGAAATGAAACTCTTTGGGAAAACATCATATACTGAAACTTCTGATCTTAAGAACCGTTTTAAGACTTTTTCCATTTTATTCCCTTCGTTTGCCAGGATCCTGCTTGTGTGTGTGTCCTTTTATTTTCAACTTGAGTTTTCACTTAAACACTTCAAAACACACTTGGGGGTAGAAATATATATATTACTTTCATACTTCAATCTGTTCTGGAATTAGCACCTCAAATCTCAAAATTTTTATGTTGTAATTAAATATTTTTCTTCATAATTTTAAAGATTATAGCATTTTTTAAAAGCTTCAATTTATTTTCCAATTGTAAAATAATAACCATTGATTGCAGACCATATTCAGAAAATATAAATACCAATATAAAATAATTTCAAAATGACCCATAATTTTATCTCCCAGATATACACTGAGTGCTCATTTTTTTCCATATGTGTGCACATGATCTACATATACATTTCATATATGTCAATATATATCTTTCACACATATCAATATATGTATTTCACAAACAGTATGTATATAGTACATATGTGTGCTGTCTTCCCTGGTGGTTCAGATGGCTACTTCATTAGATCATTCAGATTTATACTTTTAGCAACTAATTTTAAATGCTAGTTACACAAAGCTTGGGCTTCCCAGCTGGGGCAGTGGTAAATAATCCGCCTGCCCATGCAGGAGACGTGGGTTTGATTGTTGGACACGAGTTAGCAACTAAACAACATCAAACACAAATTTTACCTAGCTGGAATATGAAATATTGATGTGAAGGAAGAGTCTTCTTCTGGAGGGGAAGAGTTAGCTATACATCTCTATAAATATCAATTTCTATGTATTTTACATGCCTTGAAGTTTTAAAAGGATTTTTTTTTATAATTTGGGCAGTAAGTAGAAGTTATAAGGGCATTCATATTCTAACATTATATATGAGAAAACTTAGAAGTGGCTGACATGTTGATACATATTTATCACAATATTGATAAAGTTACTAGACCATGTTCCCATAGCCGGAGGAGGACTGAAGCCTGTTTTCTGATGGACACATTGCTCGCTCCACCACCAAGTGATGTGTGTTTACCCCACTGAAGCCTTTTCATGTGTGTTTCTAAGAGATTACCTAAACTATACTTAATATATAAATATATCCTATATAAGTATAATATACATGCATATATATACACATGTATATGAGCATATATATATATATATACACACACACACACACACACACACACACACATACACACAAAGAAATACAAAGAGTATATAGAGAGGGTATACAAATGAAAACACCCAACTATATATACACTGGACTATTTTCATCTCATAATTAGCCTGAGAAAAATAAATAACAACTTGCAGAATCTTGCATTTCTTTACACTCTGGCCTATGGATTTCTTTTTTAAACAAAGAAAACGTTTTCAGCCTTAATCACAGCCCTGAGTAAATGAAAGCGTTCCTGCATATTTGAATTTCACAGGTTTTGTATTTCACACTGGGAGTCAGGCTTTCACAGTTTTTTAACTACCTTAAAACCTTGTTAACTTTCAGCTGAAATTGCTGTTTAACAATGTTCTGTTCTTGTGGGAATACAGGATCTTTGAGAAAGCAGTTTCAGGGCTTCTAGTCTGAGAGCAAGCTAAATCTAAAATTGGGTAGAAACGGTGCTAGGTGCTAAGAGTGACTTCAGCTTGAAGGGCAAGCGACCTGTAGAGACAGAGGGTAGGATGGAACCAAGATGAGTTTTCCCTCAAATCGGAATTGTCAGTCTCCGTTCTTCCCTCCTCAAAAAGGAGATAATAGTTGCCGTTTAGTATCATCTGATAAGAGAGATTTTTATATCTTACAATCCATTAAATGCATTAAGCATCTCAGATGAAAGCCTCTCTCCAAAGGGAGAAATGTGTACTACTTTACAGAGAAGCAGTTAACTGTGATTTAATATGAAATTTTTGTTCTCGTAATACTTAATATATAAAACTGTTGGCAAACATGTTGTTTTTTAAAAAAAAATGGTCAGTGTGTGAGAATGCTTTTCTGATGGACAAGAATAGGGACCAGCTCTCTTGCTGTAGACTGCGGGGTAGACCAGGTGCCTGGGATGGCTCTGTTCTGCTTCCATCCTGTGAGGAAGGGGTAGCAATTTATGGGTGATTCCTGGGTAATCCATATTCTCTGCCTGCCCCCACCTGGTGCCTCTTCCCTGGACAACAGAGCACAGGAGAGCCTGAGTCTGAGACGGAGTCAGCCCTTGGCCGGGACCTGAGATGGAGCGAGATGTACTATGATTGATAAGTTGCTTAACTAGCGTCCGACTTTTTGCAATCCCTTGGATCACAGCCCTCCAGGCTCCTCCGTCCATGGGATTCTTCAGGCAAGAATACTGGAGTGGGTTGCCATGCCCTCCTCCAGGGGATCTTCCCAACCCAGGGATTGAACCCACATCTCTTATGTCTCCTGCATTGGCTGGCAGGTTCTTTACCACTAGTTTTCCTGAAGATTTGAATAGTCTATAGGCAAAGAAAGGGGTTGAGGATTTTCTCTTTGAAGTCCACCAAAGGGGAAAACAAGGGCAGAGTGAAGACTGGGCAGAAACCAGAACAGTTTAGGATTTGTGATCAGTGATCACTTAATAGATCCTGAGAGTAGAATATCTTAGACTCTAAGGATATTGTTTCTAGATTTTTAAAAGAAATATGTTATGCTCTTTCCTTCAAACCATTTCTTCTAAACCAGCGGTTTGCAACCTGGGATGGTTTTCTCTCAAGTGGCAGTTGGCAATGTCTGGAGACATGTTTGATTGTCAGAGATGGGGGAAGGGGTATCTCAGGCCTTGAGTAGATGGAGGCCAAGGATGCTGCAAAGCCTCCTACAGTGAACAGGATGACCCTCTTCATGGACCCCAGACTTGTCATGACAAAAGGGCTTTCATAACTCAATGAAGCTGTGAGCCATGCCGTGCAGGGCCACCCAAGTCAGATGGGTCACAGTGAAGAGTTCTGACAAAACGAGGTCCCCTGGAGGAGGGAAGGGCAACACAGTCCAGTATTCTTGCCTTGAGAAATCCGTGAACAGTATGAAAAGGCAAAGAGATGTGACACCAGAAGATGAGTCCCCCAGGTCAAAAGGTGTCCGGTATGATACTGGGGAAGAGTGGAGGGTACTTACTGCTAGCTCCAGAAAGAATGAAGCAGCCGTCCAGAGTGGAACTGATGCTCAGGTGTGGATGTGTCTGGTGCTAAGAGTAAAGTCTGATGTTGTAAAGAACAACATTGCATAGGAACCTGGAATGTTAGGTCCATGAATCAAGGTAAATTGGACGTGGTCAAGCAGGAGATGGCAAGAGTTAGCGTGGACATCTTAGGAATCAGTGAACTAAAATGGATGAGAATGGGTGAATTTAATTCAAATGACCATTATATCTACTCCTGTGGGCAAGAATCCCTTAGAAGGAATGGTGTAGCCCTCATAGTCAACAAAAAAGAATTATCCAGCCCCAATCATAGTGCCAAAGCTGAGAACCCCTGCTTTGAGCCCACTTTTCAGATCATATGGCAATGTCTGGTAATTAAAGTGCAGAAATTATGTGAAAATGGAATTATATAACTTCAACCAACAGGATGACCCGACATATAAATTCATAGAATTATAATGTGAGCATCACAAGCCTGAAATTATTTAACGTTGTGAACAGTCTGAGCAAGGAGATCAAACCAGGCAGTCCTACAGGAAATCAACCCTGAATATTCATTGGAAGAAAGGTTGCTGAAGCTGATGCAAAGAGCCAATTTAATGAAAAAGACCCTGATGCTGGGAAAGATTGAGGGCAGGAGGAGAAGCGGACAACAGAGGATGAGACGGCTAGATGGCATCACTGACTCAATGGACATGAGTTTGAACAAACTCTGGGAGATGGTGAAGAACAAGGAAGGCTGGCATGCCACAGTCCATGGGGCCACAAAGAGTTGGACATGACTTAGCGATTGAACAAAAATAGTCTGAGCAGAATCATTTTTGCATTTGTTATTTCTGTGTGCATTTCAAGACTTTTATCATTCACACAGAATACTGTAGATAGGGGTCTAGGATACCAATTTCCCTCAAAATAAATAAAGCAAAATAATAGACATTTCAAGTTAAGGGAAGGGGGGAAAATAGCTGTAGAAATATTGAATAAAATGTAAGTGTGCCTGGTAATGTAATATAGCTTTTTTTTTTAAGTACATATTGAACTGTAAAAGAAAGAGGCGTTTGGTTGGTCAGAATTGTGCTGCATTCCTCATCAGAGGTTTCCCCTCCTAGAAAGCTTTCTAGACTCCTAAGAAACAGACACGGTGGGGTGTGAAACTGTCAAAGGCAGACAAAGGGCTTCCAAGGGGCCTGGCCTTGCATTAGGAGGCCCTGGCTCTCCATCTCAGAATGGAGCTTGCCTGGGATGAAGTCTGTTTTTTTTCTCAAACTTGGCAGCAGCTGACCAGTAAAATTCGGTCTTTGCCGGAAGTCTTAGCTCCAGCGGTGGCAAGGGTTAATATCCAACCCACCACCGCATTTTGCACAATCTCCCGGGAGATCTCGCAATGGATTTCCACTGCCACTGGAAATAATGGATCGCAGCTGCGGCAGTCGTGGTAACACTTGATATTCCCGGCGCAAGCGAGCCAGCGCTTTCAGTGGAAATGAGAAAAATCACTAACGCTCGGCTTAGGGGTGCATGGTGCCCCGGGGTCAAAGGTCCTCAGTTGCCACCTCAAAGGACCTCTCACCCCAGGTTGCTTCTGGATGGAGTCCTGGGTCCATCATCTCGTCATTCGAGGGAAAATACACGCAGGCAGGCAGGTAGGGAGGTAAAAGCCTGGGAAGAGCCCCTGGAAAGTGGAGATCCCCAGATAGGTGGATAGGAAATTGATGCCTGGTTTTTAGTTTTCATCTACTTAAAGGGAATCTACGGGTATTCTTTCAAAGTCAAGGAATAAGTGCCCAAATATGTTCTGTGATTTAAAGGTATTTAAAATGTTTCTCCATTCCCCATGCTTCCAAACCTCTCTTCATCCATCGCTCCTTGGGCCAAGAGTTGATTGTAACAGATACCATTCTCTTGGAATCAAACTCTGAATGGCAGAACTAGCTGGTGCAAATGCCTCCAGAGAAAGATGACAGATCATTATTTAGAAAACTTCTGACCAGGGACACTTCCTAAGATTCAGAGACTGGGTATCTTCCCTGCTCAGATCATCTGATAAATCTGCATCGACTCAGACAGGCATTCATTCACGGATTCAGTGACTTTATTCAGTCTTTTCTTCCCCATTCATTCATTCACTAGGGAGTTTTATTAAAGTGAAAAAGGGGCAGAGAAAGCTTCTGACACAGACTTCAGAAGGGGGATGGAGAATGCCCCGCTCGCTAGTCTAAGCAAGGGAGTTATATACTTTTAAAATTAGTTATTACAATAAATCAAAAGAATGTCTCAAGGTTGTAAAGATCTTACTAGACCCACTCCCATAATTTACATTTTAAGATAACAAGGTTAGGCGGGAGGGGGGACCGGGAAGGGGAACACATGTAAATCCATGGCTGATTCATGTCAGTGTATGGCAAAAACCACTACAATATTGTAAAGTAATTAGCCTCCAACTAATAAAGATAAATGGGAAAAAAATATAAATAAATAAAGCTATATATGGAATGGAATTCAGAAATAAATAAGCTTTATTTATCTAAAAAAAAAAGATACAATAACAGGGTTAGCCAGAATGTTTCCAGAAAGGAGAAACTGTCCTCAAGTAGGATACATTGTTGTTATATAATCCTTAGTACAGAGTTTAAACTGAGTTGTTTGTTGTGTAATCATCAGTTCCGGGCTTAAAGAAAAAAACATTTTATGTGACTATGACTAAGGAATGTAGGGGGGAAAAGAAAGACATTTGTCCTTTCCTCCTCCTGGAGAGTTCCAGAGCCCTCTCTCCTCCTCGGGGACCCGGACCTCTTATCAACCTGCCTGGGAATTGACTCTCTCATCGCCCCTTTTCTTTTAGGAGAATTGTGTGGCCACTTAGGAGAATTATGTTGCCATTAATTTTTAATTTTATATTAGAGCTGACTTACAATGTTGTGTTGGTTTCATGCATACAGCAAGGTGATTCGGTTATATATTTCCGTATACCCATTCTTTTTCTTTTTCCACGTGGGTTATTACAGATCATTGAGTAGAGTTCCCCGTGCTATGCAGTAGGTCCTTGTTGATTATCTCTTACATATATAATAGTGTGTAGCTGTTCATCCCAAACTCCTCACTTACCCTTCGCCCCCACCATTGGTAACCTTAAAGTTTACTTTGAAAGTCTGTGAGCCTGTTTCTGTTTTGTAAGTTTGTATTTGTATTATTTTCTTTTAGATTCCCCATGTGAGTGATATCACCTATTTGTCTTTCTCTGTCTGACTAACTTCACTTGGTGTGATAATCCCTAGGTTCATCCATGTCGCTGCCGATGGCCTTGTTCTATCCCTTTTGATGGCTGGGGAGTGCGCCATTGTGTTTTATGTGCCGCGTCTTCTTCACCCGTCCCTCTGTGTGGACGTCTAGGTTGTCTCCATCGTGGATATTGTCAATAGTGCTTCTGTGATGTGTCTTCTCATCACAGCATGGTCGTCTTGTTTCAGGCCAGGCTTCTGCCAAGCACAGTGCAGTGTTGAGGGCTAGATGTCATTTTTAGGGGGCATGCTCACCATTCCCATCAACCACCCTGGAGAAGCCGTCTCTCAGGCTTTCCAGACCCTACAGTGATTTCACAAGACCAAAATTCACCCCACTGCACTACTGCTTTGCAAATCATAAATATATATAGAAAACACAGGCTTCCCTGGTGGCTCAGTGGTAAAGAATCCACCTGCAAGGCAGGAGACGTGGGTTTGATCCCTGGGTTGGGAAGATCCCCTGGAGGACGAAATGGCTACCCACTCCAATATTCTCGCCTGGAAAAATCCCACGGATTTTGGAGCTTGGCAGATTACAGTCCACAAGATCGCAAAGAGTCAGACATGACTGAGCGACTAAACAATAACAACATAGAAAACACATGTTTTATGCTCTACTCCACATGACATGTTTTTAATGCTGTATATTGTATGTCTATAGAACGTGTATCTACATGTATGTAGATAAGGGAGCTTTGTGAAACTTTCCCAGGAACCCACAGTCCTCGGCAATGCTGAAAATGGACTGGGACAGAATTTTAAAGTATCAGGAAACGCTGGGGCTGCTTGATGATGTCATGGAGGTCCCTGGAGAAAATGTGATCATTAAGTGAGTTGCATGTGGTGATAAGAAGCCGCTAAAATAAACAGAACTTCTCTGTAATTACTAAATTTCCCAGAAAAACAATTAGAGTGCTTCAGATATTCTATGTCTGTCTTCCACCGAGTTAAAAGTTTCCATTCTGTCCATTTTTTGAAAAGTGCTTCTTGAAACTGTGCAGCGTAACCCAAAAGAAAAGAATCAGAGGCCTCTGTGGAGGATCTGACCACAATTTTTGCTGTGTTTAATTTTATTTTAAACAGTTGGGAGCTCTGAAATAAAATAGAATAAATGGACTTATTCTATGTGGAAAATGTGATTGCTTTCAAATCCCTTTGCATGATGTAAGTTCTGGGTTGTAATGCTAAAACAGCAACTTTGTATTATAGTCGGTCATATATATATATATGGGTGTGATGTATACTATGTATACATACTATATAACAGCATAGTTTATGTGTGTGAGTATAAACATATACACTTATTGTATATAAGAGCTTCCAGGTGGCATTGTGGTAAAGAATCTGCCTGCCAGTGCAGGAGAGGCAAAGGACAAGGGTTTGATCCCTGGGTGGGGAAGATCCTCTGGAGAAGGAAATGGCAACCCACTCCAGTATTCTTGCTGGGAGAATCCCATGGACAGAGAAGCCTGGTGGACTACAGTCCTTGGGGTCACAAAGAGTCAGACATGACTGAGAACACACACACATAACAAGTATAAACTATCATAACAATTCCTTATCACACTTCCTGCCTTAATAGCCAAGCTCTTAGCAGCTAGAATTCCAGGATTAGAAATATGCCCCCATATCATCAAATCCTTATGAAAATATTGGAATGGTAAACATGAACACTTTCCCTGGAGTATATTTTTATGTGAATTAAATACAAAATTAAAAAATTGTATAGATGCAATTTTCATCTTTAAATTAAGACTAAGAGGAGAGTGGCAAAGAGATGCAGATTTGAGAAGTTAGGAAGGTCTATTCGAAGACATGTAAATCAAAGACACAATCCATGAAATTCACAAGGAAATGGCAACCCACTCCAATACTCCTGCCTGGAAAAATCCCATTAACAGAGGAGCCTGGCCAGCTACAGTCTAGGGGTTCCCCAAAAGTCAGACACAACTAAGCATGCACACACACTAGAGTACATGTTTCTAGAAGACGGGTCGAGTTTGTCTTTATCGAAGTAGCATTAAGACTCTCTGACTCAGTGCAGATGCTGAATAAAATTTGTGAGATGCACAAGCAAAAAGGAAAATGAAGGGGTCGTTTGACTATGATTTGTGGCTTGCCTGACCAGAAAGAAGATGTGCGTATGCTTTCCTAGCATTTCTGGCATCTAAGAGGCATGCTTATAGCACATCATACATCTCGAAGGATACAGAAGATGGAAGAGATGACCATTCTCCAAGGCTGTCAGGGAGGAATGTCTGGAAAGCTCTCATTTTATAAATAATCTACCAAATTTAAACCTTGTTCAAATGTTTATAACGGAGAACATGTTTTTAGTGGTTGCCAGAGAGCAAGGACTTCTAGCATCTATTAATATTCTGCCAACTTCTGGTTACTAAATTTATCATCAGGAATGGGTACTATTTTCTGCATCATATAGAATTTTCTGTTAAAACTGAAACTAAATTTAGAGAAATAACATACAGAATTATGTGTAGGCTTCACTCGTGTGATAAAAATAAATACCGGCGTGCATGTACTCACGTACTTAATGTGGGTCTTTTTTTTTTTTTTAAATGTGGATCGATCTCTATTATTTTCACTACCAGAGCTGCGAAGAAATGTTGATAATTTTAAAATGATCTATGGCTCTCTTCAGAATGCAGTTTTAACTGTTACATTTTATAGGTTTGTGTTGCATTTGAAGGGGCTTCCCAGGTGTCTCATGTGGTAGAGAATTCACCTGCCAATGCAAGAGACGCACATTTGTTCCCTGGGTCGGGAAGATCCCCTGCAGAAAGAGATGGCAACCCACTCCAGCGTTCTTGCCTGGAGAATTCCATGGCCAGAGGGGCCTGGTGGGCTACAGACCATGGGGTCCCAAAGAGTCGGACTTAACCGAAACGACGGAGCACACAGGCATTGCTTTTGAAACCAGCTTTAGACAAAGTGATGAAGCTACTCTGAAGACCGAATTCCAGGGGAAGCTGATCATTTTAAAGATCCACCCCCCGATGCTTCCTTTAAATACCTGAACCTGTTGCATGTTGAGCACAGGGAACGTCTTTTCTCCTCGGAATATCACACAGCATCCATTTATGACTCAGATTCTTCTTAAAATTAAGACATTAAAAGGTCTTAGTTTTACAGGAATGCCTTCATATCTTTAGGTAAAATACAACTAAATGAAATACAAGGAGATGTTGACAAAAACAAGTCCCAGAGAAGGGACATTATTACATATTCTCTGTCGTTGCTAATCTCATCGGGCTGACAGCAGCTGCAGACCTCCTGTGGGAACCAGCAAGGCTGCCTGGCAGCTGGGAAGCACCTGTTGGACCAGTGGTTGCGGCTGGTGCCCATTCTGATTGGACAGAGCATCTGTTTCTGATTGGCTGTTGCCCTCACTCTACCAGTTCTTAAATACTCTCAACACCAATCCTGGGCACAGGTAGCCATTCTGTGTTCCTGATACTTGTACATTTCATCTGTGTCCTGAACAAAGTTCCCTGTATCAGAATTTGATTGAATGCAGGTTATGTTTGGCCAGTTCCGGTATGGAGGGGAGAAGGGTGCAATGCACTATGAAATAGGCTAGATGCTCTAATTTTAGAATGCTTTAAAAGAAAGTAGATGGAACGGCAAACAACACAAATGACTGATGAACAGATATACATTGTCAGTCAGGTAGGCAATCCACTCATTATGTAGATCCTTGGCAGCTTGATGGTGTTAATGGCTTGGAAAAGCAAGGACACCCCCAGGGGGTTAATATACCTTATTTAACTATGGACTTTCATTTTTACAAAGCATCCTTTTTTTTTTCTCATCTATATTTGCAAAGAGCCCATGAATGGGATAAGAATGAAGACTTATTCCTAGCTTTACTTCCTACTCTTGTCAGAAATATTGTCAGGAAAAACAAGGAGGCATGCAGTTGCCTGAGATGGAGTGGTGATACCTCTGCGTAGAACTGAATCCACCTCTATCTGACATTCGTCATTCGCTCGAACAAATAAACGAATAATGGCATTTCACAACTCTTTTATTCTCAAAAGTCAGGCTGTGAAGGTACGCTTAGTGGCTGGACACAGCTGGAAATCATTGGGGAACAGAGTACAGTGCAAAAGAGTTTAAAAAAAAACACATGGTCTCAATGATATTTTCATAGTGCTCCAAGCAATTTTCTTCCACCATCAAATGGTTTCAAGACGCTCCAGCTCAAAATTACCTACAAAACGTAAATGCCAAAAAAAAAAAAAAAAAGTAAACGGCAATGCATTAGGACAAAACAATCCACTAACCCCAGAGGAAATTCCTTGTCAAAATTGTGAATGGGACACTCTGTGGTGCAGACGGCCACTGCCCAAACTTTCATCCAAACATGCTGTGACTGGCCGGCCGCAGTGCCGAAGGCAGTGATTCACACGTGGCGTGGAGAAAGGCGTGAGTCACCTGCTCTGTTTGTTTCTGAGGATGGTGAAGGGGCGGAGTGCTCCAACGAGCTGGTGAAGGTCTGGGAGGACATTTGCGACATGGAAAGTCTTCATTTTAGGTGTTTCTGAGTTAACAGACATGTTAGTCAAAGGAAGACTTATAACATTCACCCCCCATAGTATGTACTAGTATGTTCTATCAGGGACCAGCTACCTGCTCATAATTAAGTCTTACCACTAATTTGTGTCCCTAATTTTGTTCATGATTCTTCCTGACATGACTTCTATTGAATTTGATCCTCTAGGGGCTTGATGCCATATGTTTCTTCCTTTATATTTTTCTGAATACGGAATGAAATGATATCATGTGGTGATTTCATCAGGTGATATGTCCATCTTTCTTTAGCTAATTCAATATGTTGATAGTGGTGGTGGTTTAGTTGGTAAGTCACTTCCGACTCTTGTGACCCCATGGACTATAGCCTGCCAGGCTCCTCTGTCCATGGGATTTTCCAGGCAAGAATACTGGAATGGGTTGCCATTTCCTTCTCCAGGGAACCTTCCTGACCCAGGAAACCCCTGTTTCCTGCATTGGCAGGTGGATTCTTTACCATCTGAATCACCAGGGAAGCCCAATTTATTTAACCTACTGCATGCAAATAACTTTTCTAAGCTCTTTACATGAAAATTCACTTGCACTTCAGAAAAATAATTTATTATCCCCATCTCACACATGAGAGCATCACATTTCAGACACACTCTGCAGATAGCGCAAGATGATAACATTTGTTGTCAGTTAAATTGGGATTTTTCATTTCCAGTCTCTTTTCAAATACGTGAAAAATAGACCCATCAGAAAAGAGTAAAACTAGCATAGGAGTTAATTATTTCTCATATTAAGACACCATAGCATGCATTGTTGGAAACACATTGTGAAGGCCAAGTATAAAACCGTAAATATTTCCTAAATTAAATGTCTTCTTATTTTGCTACTATACAAACAGGATGAGTATTTGGGACAGGATAAAAAATTATATAAGGGGAGATTATTAAGATGTAAGACACCCAGAAACTCTAAGGCGATGTTTAAAACATGCAAGGATGTTGGTGAAGCTTAGCAGGAGCACGCATGGATACAGCTGGAAAGCTTTGCTAAAATTTCTCCCTCTAGGCAGATGCTGGTGAAGCACCTTTGCTGACCTCTTTCTACGAGCTTATATGCATCTGCACAGTCATAATCTGGGGCTTCCCAGTTCGTGCTAGTGGTAAAGAACCCACCAGCCAATGCAGGAGACACAGGAGAGGTGGGTTCAACCCCTAGGTTGGGAAGGTCCTCTGAGAAGGATCTTTGGGAAGACAGAATTTGCAAAAAGAAAAGAGAAGTTGCCAGACTCTGTTAGTTTGAGATAACATTTTATTGACTCCTCACCCTGTTACAGGGGAGGGCACAGCAGCCCACTTCAGTGTTCTTGCCTGGGGAACCCCATGCGCAGAGGAGCCTGGCAGGCTACAGTCCATGGAGTTGCAACGAGTCCGATATGACTGAAATGACTTCGCACAAGCACATAGTCATATTCTACTTACTTTACTTTTCAAAGACAGTTAAGAACAATTTTTAACTCCGTGAAAAAGCTAGTTCTCTCTATTCTCAATGCTTTGGAGAAGGGTGATGAGGTACCAACAACGGCAAACTACAGTCTCCAGGCCATTTTGATCCTTTTCCTGTTTTTTTTTTCATAAAGTTTTATTGAAAAAGTGCTCTAGGCTTATTTATTTATGGACTGTCTATGGCAGCTTTTGCCCTGCAGCAGTAGGACAACGCATCTGCTTTGTGCTGGCCCCAAAGGGACCATCTGGCTGCAAAGCCAAAAATATTTACAGTCTGACGCTTTACAGAAAAGTTTTGCCAACCTGGGTGATTGCGGCATATGTTTAAAAAAAAAAAAGAAAAGAAAGAAAGACGAAAGGAATAAAGACTATTGAGCCCTTAGCCTTAGTAGACACAGGGAGACAGAGTTGAAATTTCATGCTCCTTCCCAGACACTGGTCCCAGGAGCATGCCATCTGTCACGTTGTACCATCGTGATGTTATTGCAGAGGACATCTATTTGGCCTAATTGCAGTAACGCCACAGACAGAATTTGCAGAAAGAAAAGAGAAGTTGCCAGACTCTGTTAGTCTGAGATAACATTTTATTGACTCCTCACCCTGTTACAGGATTTCAGCTCCCTTGCTTCATCTCTGCCCAAACAGTCAAACTCCTTCAATGTTTTTAATAAGAGGCAATTATTTTTATAGGATTTTAAACAAATCTCTGTGGCATTCAGATATTTTTCAAAACTGTCATAGGTATTATATTTTAGTACAGAATCAGTGTTGAGTTAGCTCTTTCACAGAAAAGATATTAAAATGATTGAAATCACAGGGAGAAATCACTAGTAGACACATACATGTGACGTGTGTAGGGTAGGCATCAGCTCTCACTGTTTAAATTGTGGCACAGAAAAGTTGAATAATGTGAGGATTGGAGAGGCTTTATGTTTAGCTGTGGATACAAATCAGCATTCTAGAACTTAAAATTGGCTGAGGAACTTTGAAACAAGAATGACAAGGATGATCCAGAACTTCACAGCCTCTTACTGCTGAATGCCAGGAGACAACTCAACATTCTGATAACATAGCTACCAATCAGCTCAGGAAAATTCCTGGGGATTGATAAAATTACTGGTCTACAATTATTTGTCAAATTTTGTTACTACATATATCAAAACTTTGTATGGCTCAAATCACGTGCCTCTAAGTATCAGCAATATAAACATTTGCTATAACAGGGCTTGGTCTATGAGTGAGATGCTAGACATGTTTCTGGGCTTCCCAGGTGGCTCAGTGGTAAAGAATCCACCTGCAATGCAGGAGACCTTGGTTCAGTCCCTGGGTCTGGAAGATCCCCTGGAGAAGGAAATGACAACCCACTTCAGTATTCTTGCCTGGAGAATCCCACGGATGGAGAAGTTTGGCACGCTACAGTCCATGGGGTTGCAGAATGAGTCAGACATGGCTGAATGACCAAGCAAAAACAAAGACCTGTCCCTAAAAGAAGTTAAAGCAGAACCTGTAACGTATTTGTGAAATAATGGATTGACATGCTTAACCTATAATTGCTTTCTACTATCTAACCACTATTTTATGTAACTCGGGGACCCTGAATTTTTTTGTTTCTGTTTTTGTTTTTTTTTTTTTTAAACAAAAGGACTGCTGTAAAAGATAGTGGGTACATTACTATCATTCAGGAAACCAAGCAGAAAATTAAATTACTTTTAGTTTGTCTTTTTGAACTATTAATCTTTCCTTCACCTATTTAGGCATAAAACTACCCTAATCATCAGTGAGACACGCAAAAACATAAATTTTATTCTTTAAATGTAACTTGTACTAGCATGAGGTTGCATTCTTTGATTTTATGATGATATTAAAATGACCTCATATAAGACTACTGAAGCACAAAGGTGAATAAACAAAAATACACATTCTAATAAATGCTTGTATTCAAATATGATGCTTCCCTTTATTTGTAAATACTGATTAAATAATTGGAGGGGAAAAGATAGCATAGAGTGTCTGTCAATGTTTTTCTGTCTTTGAAGATGTACTGACAAATTAGGCAAAAACATTTGAAACTTTGAATGAGCATAATTTAAAAATCTGTCCATTTTCCAGAAACTAATATGCTGAGTTTTGCCAACCTCTGGTTAGACATTTCATTGACCACCCAGACCAAAGGCAATTTATGCGAGCCTTCTGAGGTACACCCATCCATTAAAAGGCCACAAAACAAAATGCCAAGTAATGCATCCCAGTCCGAGTGGGTGCTGTCATGCCCTAGAAATTATTCAATGAGTCGTCTATTTCTGGCTTTGTGAATGAGCAATTCTCAGCTGCTCTTACTCTTAAAATAGGAAGGAATTTTCCACACCCAGAATCCAGTTACTCTGCTGGGGATTCTCTCTGCGACTTGACTCCACGCTCTGCCCTTATCTCTCTTTCTGCACCTGGACCCGATCTCACAGCGTGGCTTTACCTGAGTTCCTTGGATCTTTAGCTTCGGGTGGGGTTCGGTCAACGGGCAGCAGTGACAGGAGAAGAAGAGTGTAAAGAGAGAGACAGGCGTGTTTATCTCTCTGATTGCTCTCTGCTGGGCTGCCATATTGATGATACATGTCTACGTCCCCTGCCTTGGCCATAGCTCCTTAGGGACAGCCCTTCTGCCGGGGCTACAGTGCCCACCAGGTTACAGGCAACGCCTTGCTCTTGCTTTGCCCTTTCAAGCTTGGAGGTGGGAACCCCTGAATAGTATCGCTCATCCATAAATGTTTCAGCACCCCTCAATGGTCCCTGTCCCCCTTCCCACTCCATCTGTGTAAATAGATGCTCCCTTTTCTATCTAGTTTATTGGGGTATAATGTACAAATGAAAATTGTATATACCTAAGGTGTACCACAGGCTTCCCAGATGGCTCAGATGGTAAAGAATCCGCCTGCCAGTGCAGGAGACATGGGTTCGATCCCTGGGTCGGGAAATTCCCCTGGAGAAGGAAATGGCAGCCCACTCCAGTATTCTTGCCTGGAGAATCCCATGGACAGAGGAGCCTGGTGTGCTATTTGTCCATGGGATTGCAAAAGAGTTGGACGTGACTCAGTGACTAAATAACAACAAAGGTGTACAGCATGATGGTTTGACGTATGTATATGTTGTGAAATGATTACCACGATTGAGTTAATTAACACATTCAACATCTCAAATAGTTACCCATTTGTGTATGGTGAAAACATATAAGATCTATCCTCTTAGCAAATTTCAGGTATATAATACAGTATTAATAGCTGAAGTCACCATGGTGCATATGGGATCTCTAGAACTTGTACATTTTTTAAAGATTTTTTTTAACGTGGGTCATTTGAAAACTCTTTATTGAATTTGTTACAATATTGCTTCTGTTTTATGTTTTGGTGTTTTGGCCATGAAGCATGTGGGAACTTAGCTTCCCAACTAGGGATTGAACCCATACCCCCAGCATTGAGAGGTGAAGTCTTAATGACTGGACCACCAGGAAAGTCCCAGAACTTATGCATTTTATAACTGAAAGTTTGGATTTTTGACCAACATTTTCCCTATTTCCTTCACTCCACTTCCAAGCCCCTGGCAATTCACTGTCCAAACATCTAAAAACTTTGATATTTTTAGATTCTACACATAAATGATGTCATGTAGTATTTGTCTTTGTCTTTCTTTGTCTGTCCTCCAAGGTAATCCATGTTTTTAGAAGTGGCATGATTTCCTTATTTTTAATGACTGAATAATATCCCATCGTGCATATATGGCCTACTTTCTTTATGCATTATTCACTGATGAACACATATTGTTTCTGTATCTTGGCTGGTGTGACTAATGTGGCAATAAGATGGGGCGCCAGGGTCTCTCTGAGACACTGATGTCATTTCTTTCAGAGATGCACCCAAAAGTGGGAATCCTGGGGTCAGATGGTCATGTTGACAAGGGTGTGAAGAAAAGGGACCTTCACGAGCAGTGGACGTGAATATAGAGTTGCACAGCCACTGTGGAAAACAGTAGGGAGAGTCCTCAAAAAAATTTAAAAACAGAACTGCCATGTAACCTGACATAACCCTTCCTCTCCAAATCCTTTGCACAGATCCTCTCTTAAAGCGAGGACCTCTCTGAAAGAGGGAGGCCCCTCTGACAATATGCTGCTGCAGATTATCCACAAAGCTAATTTGCTTTTAACAATTTATCAGTGAAGATTGGATACAAAATAGAAAAATAAAAAAAAGAAATGTGATAGGTTAATTCTTACCAGAATTTAGTTAAAATGGAAGCTCTTCAGGGTGCTGGTGGGGCTACTTTTATGGCATTAATTAGGGATGGCCAAGGGTCTAGGTCCTGTTTCTCAGTATATTTTGGAGTCTTCTGCCAAAGATTTGATCTCAGTTTCTACTAAATCTATTTAAAAGGCCACTAAAGTCAGCAAAATAACCACAAGGACAATACTAGCTGTCGCCCTCGATGTGTGTAGAGTAACTAAAAGACACTTAGCTCTTTCAAGATTCATTTTCTTGCAAATCATCAGCATTTTCAGCTGACTGACACTGCTAAAACTGTATTTTGAAATTTAAAGCTGAAAAGCAATTTATTTATGTTAGGCTTTCTTTCTTTATGTTAGTTTCCATTTTCTTTCTGTTAGTTTCCTTTTTCTTGAAACTACTTAAGTCATCATATTAGCAAGTCATGAGCAACTGCAGACAATTAGGAATTACCTGGAAGAAATGCATTCATTATAAATCTAGATAACTTCTTTATACCTAGATAAGCGAGTGAGCTGTCTGTATCTATTTCACATGTACTCAGACACTCAGTTGTGTCCGACTCTGCGAACCCATGGACTGTAGTTCACCAGATTCCTCAGTCCATGGGATTCTCCAGGTAAGAATACTGGAGTGGGTAGTCATCTCTTTCTCCAGGGGATCTTCCTGACCCAGGGATCAAAACTGCATCTCTTGCATTGGCAGGCAGATTCTTTACCATGACCGCCACTTGGGAAGCCCATCTATCTCATGTAGGTCAATATTTATATTGATATAACATCCCTGTGTATATAAAGCATGCTTTCTATTTATAAAATATTATATAGCTATGGAATGAATTGCTATTTTATTAAAAACAGTGGTATAATAATAATAATGGGGCTTCCCTTGTGGCTCAGTGGTTAAGAATTTGCCTGTCAGTGTAGCATATGTGGGTTTGATCCCTGCGTTGAGAAGATCCCCTGGAGGAGGGCATGGCAGCCCACTCCAGTATTCTTGCCTGGAGAATCCCGTGGACAGAGGAGCCTGGCGGGCTACAGTCCATAGGGCCACAAAAGAGTCAGACATGACTTAGTGACTAAACAACAACAATGTATAATAATAAAGTTGAGTGGAAGTGGACCAAATGAATCTGTCTTTTTATCTTTCATGCAGGGATAATCATGCAGTGATAGATGTCAATATTATAAATAAATACAAAGTCTCCCATGACAACCACATAAATCAGTTTCACCAAGAATTAGGTTGATCTGTTACTTTCTCTATAAATGTCTCTCCAACTGCAGCATAAAATAGTGAAAGCTATTTGCTGTAAAATGCCATTGTAGATATTCTGCCATTCAGAAACCCACACTGAATGCAATTTCTCTTGAAAATCAATGGAAATGTGATGCATGAGAACTGAAGAGTAAGGGTTGATGGTTTGATAGCATAGCAGTTGTCTTGTGGTAAGGTTGTATAAAAACCAAATATAGATTTCGCATTTATTACATTAGTCACCCATCCACTGCTAAAAGCAAAATGGTTACAAATGGGTTTCATCAAATATTATACCTTCGATTATTCTTAGTCCCAACCTTAAAAAAGGCTGACTTACCCAATCAATTTGCAATGTTTGCATTATTAAGAACATATTCTCTTCATACCATTGAGAAAAGCATCTGTAGATCAGGTTCTCATGCCAGACCATTGCCTCTGGCCAAAGCTTTCTTCTTAACAACATAAAAAGTAAAAAATGCAGAAAACAGCGAGTCCCAGAAAATTCGGTTTGAATGCCCGGCATTCCTTTAATAGAAATTGCAGGTAGAATTTCATCCGTTAGTCAGGGTTTCAGGGTAGCAGGTAAGCTGTAGCGCTGTCAGATTTCTATGAGTAATTCAATTGGGATGGAATAAATTCAGTTATATTTTTGACTGCTTGGTATTTCAAGGTTTTTAAAAATTTTTTTTTTCCATTGTGGAGGCGGCGGTGGTGATGGAGGTTTAGTCGCTAAGTCATGTCCAATCATCTGCAGAGATGGACCCAAATATAAAACAAGGCAATGAGGCAGCTTTACCCACTAATGACTCATCCTCCATATCTCCCTCAATCATAGTCATCATAATATCTCCCGCTTTGAAAAACTAGTTTATTTTTGGTTACCTGTGATCAGTTGAACCCACACATTTATAATTTCTCACCCACAAAATTGCACAAAAAAGAGCAAAGGGATAAAAACGACATCAGTTGTGGAGTTCAGGCAACAACATAGTCTCCTACAATGACGCCTGCTTCCTGTGTTCACAACATGGGCAGTCTCCCCACGCTGCTCCAAGGATGGTCTGTGTGACCGGTTTGTTGTTCTTGTTCCATTGCTAAGTCGTGTCTGACTCTTTGTGACCCATGGGCTGCAGCATGCCTGACTCCTCTGTCCTCCACTGTCTCCTGGAGTTTGCTCAGGTTCATATCCATTGAGTGAGTGATGCTATATAACCATCTCATTCTCTGTTGCCCTCTTCTCCTTTTGTCTTCAATCCTTCCCAGCATCTGGGTCTTTTCCAATGAGTGGGCTTTTTGCATCAGGTTGCCAAAGTATTGGAGCTTCAGCATTTGTCTTTCCGATGAACATTCAGGGTTGATTTCCTTTAGAACTGACTGGTCTGAACTCCTTGCTGTCCAAGAAACCCTCAAGAGTCTTCTTCGGCACCACAATTTGAAAGCATCAATTCTTCCATGTTCAGCCTTCTTTAAGGCAAAAGTGAAGTCTACGACCTGTGACCAGCTCAGTTCAGTCACTCAGTCATGTCTGACTCTTTGTGACCCATGGACTGCATTGTGCCAGGCTTCCCTGTCCATCACCAACTACCAGAGCTTGCTCAAACTCATGTCCATTGAGTCAGTGATGCCATCCAACCATCTCATCCTCTGTCATCCCCTTCTCCTCCCACCTTCAATCTTTCCCAGCATCAGGGCTTTTTCCGATGAGTCAGTTCTCATCAGGTGGCCAAAGTATTGGAGTTTCAGCTTCATCATCAGTCCTTCCAATGAATATTCAGGACTGAATTCCCTTAGGATTGACTGGTTGGACCTCCATGCAGTCTAAGGGACTCTCAAGAGTCTTCTCCAACACCACAGTTCAAAAGCATCAATTCTTCAGTGCTCAGCTTTCTTTATTGTCCAACTCTCACATCCATACATAACTACTGGAAAAACCATAGCTTTGACTAGACCGACCTTTGTTGGCAAAATAATGTCTCTGCTTTTTAATATGCTGTCCAGGTTGGTCACCTACAATATTAGGTTATAAAAGAACATTGCTTTCCTCTCTGTCTCTCCATCCTTCTCCCCACCTCCTAGCTCTTTCTCTCTCTTCTCTCATTCTGATGAATAATCCAACAGAGAGACTTCTGTAACTTTCTGACCAATAGTGAGTGTAGCCACCAGCTACATTAGTGCTCTTGGAATGGATTTTCAACCTGTTTGAGTCTTTAGGTGACAGCAGCCCCAGATGAAAGCTTGACAGCAGTCTCACGGGAGACCCTAAGCTAGCACCACCCAAGGAAGCCTCTCCCAGGTTCCTGAGCCTCAGAACCTGTGAGATATGATGTTTCATAAGCTGAGTTTAAGGTCCTTTGTTACACAGCAATAGATAACTAATACATACATCTACAATGAGCAAGCAATCAGGAGCGCTTTGCACAGACAGTAGGTAAGGAAAATAACAGAAATGCAGGTGCTAATTAGAGATGTTTGCAGCAGAAGTTATGAATCAGGGTCAATTTAATTCATGTCAGAGCACTGCAGAAAGATTCAGAAATTGAAGTCACAAAATATCAAAGTAGATAGAGCAAGAGGGTAAAAAAAGGAGAATTACATGCAGTATGTGTAACAAACAGGCTTCCCAGGTGGCTGCCAATGCCAAAGACATAAGAGACACCAGTTATTTCCCTGGGTCTGGAAGATCCCCTGAAGGAGTGCATGGCAACCCACTCCAGTATTCTTCCCTGGAGAATCCCATGGCCAGGGGAGCCTGAAGGGCCACAGTCCATAGGGGCAGAGAGTCAGACACGACTGAATTGACTTAGCACCTATGCACGTGTATAAGAAACAGCCAGCTACCGAGATGAGAGACCTGCAGACTGTGGGGACAGCCACAGTGGAAGGTTGGTTCAGGGTGATGAAGCCGAGACAAGAAGGTCAAGGGAAAGCTCACACATCACACAGTCAGACTCTTGGCCGCTTTCTGACTCGTAACTCCAGCACATGTGAGAGAAGAGTATGCACGTGCTAACACAGGTGGGGAAGCGGGGTTCTTTCCAGGGAACTGCTCCCCACCCACTGCACACCCTACCCACACACTCAGAGAGAGGGAGAGAGCCAGAGAGAGAAAGAGAAGGGGAGAGAGAGGAGAGAGAGAGAGAGAAAGGGAGCAAATCCACTGTTCGAAGGTCCCCAAGGAAACAGCAGAGGGGCTTCCCTGGCAGATCAGTTGTAAAGGATTTGCTTGCAGTACCGGGGACTAGGTTGGATCCCTGGGTTGGGAAGATCCGCGGGAGGAGGGCATGGTAACCCACTCCAGTATTCTAGCCTGGAGAATCCCATGCACAGAGGAGCCTGGCGGGCTACAGTCCAGGGGGTCACAAGAGTCAGACACGTCTGAAGTGAGTGAGCACAGCAATGCAACAGAACCCAGCAGTCATCTTAGAATGAAACCCACCAGCTGATAAAGTCCCCGTCACAGACACTGACCTTCCAATCAGCTTTCAATGCTTTATCCTCTAATGGAAACGAAACGTACTTTTCATCAGACATTGGAAGAAAGCCTAAACACCTAAAACACAGAGATTAAAAAAAAAATAAAAAAAGAGGTGAAGAATAACTCAGTGGAAAAGGATACAATTCAGGGATTAGATTAAAACTTTAAAAATACACAATTTATACAGTTACATTTACAAGGGGATATAATGAATTGAATCCACATGCAAGAACAGGATGGAAGAAGTAAGAAAGAGAAAAATAGATTTTGCAAATAAACATGAATCACACTTCTTGAAAATAAATACTCAAATGAAAAGATCACTTAGAGGCATGGGTCAGAGAGTAGAAAACTTTTTAAATGATCAGTAATCACAGAGGAAAGATGTGAAAGTTGGTACATGAGGACTTCAGTCTAGCTAATTACAGCCTCAGGAAGGAAAGAAAAAGCAATTTTAGGGAAATAAATAATCAAAGATCTTTTAGCAAAAAAAAAAAAAAAAAAGAATGTTTACCATGACAAAACTTGAAATTTTGTGTTGAAAGTAACCATCCACTGACAGGCAAAAAATAAGGAGAAAGATACAATAAAAAGTCAATGTGACTGACAAATACTTTCAGATGGAAATTAAGGTAAAGGGTTCATTGATACCTGATCGTATTTTTTATTTTATTTTTTCAAAATGGTAAGCCTATTTATAGCCAATTATCTATTTCCTTACACAATTAGGCCTAATTATTATTTATATGTTTGCCTTGCTTAAAATCATTTTCCTGATTTAGTCAATGTGCCACTTTTCTTTAAAACTCAAGCAGTCACTATTTGTTTTGTTTTTGGTTTTGCCACCCGTGTGCTGAGCACAAGTGTTTAGGGTCTGGCCATGTTTACTTAGGTCCAGTTTTTCATCAGCCAAGTGGTAAAAGTTATTTTCATATTGGGAAAAATGTTGGGATATACAACATGTGATGCAAAATATCGCTCCCCACTCATTTATTTATGTATTTTTTTCCTCCCTAAAGTATAGTACATACCTAATGCCTTCTCACATGTATTAATTTAATGAAATGCCTCTTTACAAGGATTGCTTGCTAATGATAGGATTTGAGTTGCGGCAAAGCAGTATTTAGGGTATTTATTTTTAAACAGGGATAATAGGTGTATTTATGGACAGATGGCCCCATTTCCCTTAGAGAGTCATGGACCTTTTTTTGAAGGTTATTTTCTGGCAAGTACAAGCTTCTTCCCGGGTGTAGAACCATTCAAAGTGAATCTAATTGCAACTCACATTTAACATCCCAAATATTTGCATTCACAGGAATGTATTTTTTTTTTTTTTTAACCAAAGACTGGTAGTCCATGTGGTTGGAAGTCTATAAGCTTTGCCTGGTGTGGAAGGAAAAAAATATATGTTATATTTACATATGTAACTTTTGATATGTTTATATTAAGTATTTAATAACTGAAAGAGTCAGAGCAGGAGTTTATACTTTTTAAAATGGTATAAAACCAGTGGCAGAGACAAAGTATCTATTTCTGTCTTGCCTCTAAAGAAAGCAGAATTAATCTTCCAGGAGACATTTATTAACCGAGAGGATGATTTCACAATGTGGATTCCACCTGATGTACTTTTCAGTTTAATATGTGTTTAATTCTGACCTTGGAGACACTACCTCATAAGGGGTAGACCAACAGTGTGAAATGACAAAAGAGTCTCTGAATATTTTTACTGGGGATGACCGCCTTGGGCAGGGAAAAGCCATGTTGCTAAGGTCAGTGGTGAGACTCTGACTTGGCCAATCTTCACCATCTTAACCAAGCGTGAAAACAGGTCTCCAGCCAAGTCCATCGTGGTGGGCAAAGCGAATCTGGATGAGGCTTTGAATGAGCAACAGTTGGTCAGCGCATTGTGTTTATGAGAATAAGATCATGGACTTAATCCCAGCCTCGTCCAGTGAACATCATTTATTTCCATGACCAGCAGCTGAACCACTTAGCCTTGCCAACAACATCAGAAATGCTCACATTTGGTCACCAGGACTGTTGGGCAAGGAGCCGCTCAGTACAAGTCTACGCAAGGCTGTGGGATAAAAAGACTCTGCTGACATGGTTGGCGTGGTTATATTTGCATAATCTACATCCTAAAATTTCTTTTTAATTGGAGGATATTTGCTTTGCAATGTTGTATTGGTTTCTGCTGTTCAACCGTTTGCAGCTGATTGGTTATACAACAGCGTGGACCGGCTTTAAGGACATGTATATCCCCTCCTTCCAGAGCCTCCCCCGCACCTCGCCCCCGATCCCACCAACTCTAGGGCATCATGAGCTACCTGTGTCACACACACCTTCCCACTAGCTCTCTATTTTACACGTGAGAGTGAATATACGCCTCAACTCACCCCACCCTCCCCTTCCCTTGCTGCGTCCACGGTCTGTTCTCCATGCCCTCCGTTAATGTCTGGCTGAATTAGGGTGTTAGGAGGATCCGATTTTTCAAGTCAAACTCTTCACACTCATGATGATTTTCAGAAATGACACAATATGACTCACAGGGGTATACCCTCTCCTCTATTTCCCTGATATTTATGTCATAAGATAAAGGGTGAGGGGAGAAGCTTGTCGATATTAGGCTCCTTTGAATCAAATAATAAAAGAGCAACTTGCAAGCCATGACATTATTTTCAGAGCCACACAGAGGTAAACGTGAGTTGAAGACCACAGCAGTTCCTGGTAGTATCATTGCTGAAAAATGGTGGTGATGGAGGTGGTGGAGATGGCGTTGTTGCCGTGATTAGAAATGAAAATAATGATGGCTTTGGTGCTGGAATGGGAGGTGGAGGTGCAGTGGAGATGAGGCTGTGGGGCAGGATGGCGGAGGTCCTGGCACAGATAATTAGAGGAGGGGATGCTGGGGGAAGTGGTGCTGGTGCATACGGTAGGGAAGAGGTTATGGTGATCTAATTATGGGAGATGAAGGTGTTAAGGGCGTATCAGAGATGATGCAAGAGCCTTTGATTTTAGAGGTGATGGTGGAGTAGAGACAATGTTAGAGATGGACACAGAAGTGTTTGGGTTGGAAGTGGTGGACATGATGGGTGGGAAGAGTTGCTACCTTTATCTGAGCATCTCTTTTCCATGAGAAAAAGAGAAAAGGAAAAATCACTGTTCAAACTCAATTTTCTATTTCTGCTGTAACAGATCACCACAAACTCTGCCTCCTAAAACATTTATTGTCTCATCTTCCATCCTTCAGAAGTCCAGATTGATGATAGTAAAGTAATGCTCAAAATTCTCCAAACCAGGCTTCAGCAATACGTGAACCATGAACTTCCAGATGTTCAAGCTGGTTTTAGAAAAGGCAGAGGAACCAGATATCAAATTGCCAACATCCACTGGATCATCAAAAAAGCAAGAGGGTTCCAGAAAAACATCTATTTCTGCTTTATTGACTATACGAAAGCTTTTGACTATGTGGATCATAATAAACTGTGGAAAATTCTGAAGGAGATGGTAATACCAGATCACCAGACCTGCCTCTTGAGAAACCTGTATGCAGGTCAGGAAGCAACAGTTAGGACTGGACATGGAACAACAGACTGGTTCCAAATAGGAAATGGAGTACGTCAAGGCTGTATATTGTCACCCTGCTTATTTAACTTATATGCAGAGTACATCATGAGAAACGCTGGGCTGGAGGAAGCACAAGCTGGAATCAAGATTGCCGGGAGAAATATCAATAACCTCAGATATGCAGATGACACCACCCTTATGGCAGAAAGCGAAGAAGAATTAAAGAGCCTCTTGATGAAAGTGAAAGAGGAGAGTGAAAAAGTTGGCTTAAAGTTCAACATTCAGAAAACGAAGATCATGGCATCCGGTCCCATCACTTCATGGCAAATAGATGGGGAAACAGTGGAAACAGTGGCTGACTTTATTTTTGGGGTTCCAAAATCACTGCAGATGGTGACTGCAGCCATGAAATTAAAAGACGCTTACTCCTTGGAAGGAAAGTTATGATCAACCTAGACAGCATATTAAAAAGCAGAGACATTACTTTGCCAACAAAGGTCCATCTAGTCAAGGCTATGGTTTTTCCAGTGGTCATGTATGGATGTGAGAGTTGGACTGTGAAGAAAGCTGAGCGCCGAAGAATTGATGCTTTTGAACTGTGGTGTTGGAGAAGACTCTTGAGAGTCCCTTGGACTGCAAGGAGATCCAACCAGTCCATCCTAAAGGAGATCAGTCCTGGGTATTCATTGGAAGGACTGATGTTGAGGCTGAAACTCCAATAGTTTGGCCACTTGATTCGAAGAGCTGACTCATTTGAAAAGACCCTGATGCTGGGAGGGATTGGGGGCAGGAGGAGAAGGGGATGGCAGAGGATGAGATGGTTGGATGGCATCACTGACTCGATGGACATGAGTTTGAGTAAGCTCCGGGAGTTGGTGATGGACAGAGAGGCTTGGAGTGCTGCGGTTCATGGGGTCACAAAGAGTCGGACACGACTGAGCGGCTGAACTGAAACTGAAACTATATATAAAATATCCAGGACCTCCTCTCAGTTTAATGGGTCTTCAATTTGCCAAACTGACTGGAAATTAGGTGATCTAAATTTTCATTGAACACTCAAAATTAAGGTCTCTCTAGTTTCATAACAGTAGAGTCGGCCATCTCTCTGGAATTTTATTTACCTAGTATCTTCCTGACTGATATTATCCCTGATATTATGCTTGATTTAGAGTTTGCTCTAAAATAGGTCAAGCAGTAATAATTCTGTTATTATTATCTGGGTAAATCTTATGCCAAGCAGGAGATGAGAGTTTGATCCCTGGGTTGGGCAGATCCCCTGGAGAAGGCGATGGCAACCCACTCCAGTATCCTTGCCTGGGAAATCCCATGGACAGAGGGACCTGGGGGAATATAGTTCATGGGTCAGAAAACAGTGGGACATGACTTGGTAAATAAGCAACAATCTATATATTTGGCATTTCGGTTGGCACATCGTGTTTTCCTCTGTACTGAGGCCCTAGAATCGTAGCTGCACATTTTCACTGCCTTTAACCAACTTGTTATAGTTGCCAAGTTTCAGAAGTGCCACCTGCCATCAGTATTCTCTGTGCTGTGGATCTCAGGAATTTGATTTAGTTTCACATAATTATTTCACTCAGTAAAGGTGAGCATTTTTAAGCAGCTCATCTGACTTGATTGAAAATTCCTGATATTCTAAGATATACCCTATTGATAAACTCACAATGCATAGATGAATTTACGGGCGATGTTGGTGTTAAATCGCTGAGTTGCGTTTGCCATGGACTGTAGCCTGCCAGGCTCCTATATTCATAGGATTCTCCAGGCAAGAATAGTAGAGTGGGTAGCCGTTACCTTCTCTAGGGAATCTTCCAAACCCAGGATTGAACCCGCGTCTTCTGCACTGCAGGTAGATTCTTCACCGTCTGAGCCACCGGGGACCAGGACCTTATAAAAAGCTCCTGTTTCTCCCGTCTGGGTTTCAGCCAACAGCACGGTCCACGTCACAGCAGATGGGAGCACAGGGGAGCAGGAATGCGGTGGGAACAGCTGAGGATGAAACTGGATGCTGGTGCCAAGGATACCTGTGTTACATTTCTTTGGGCAGTGAGGATAATTCTTGTTCTGAGCTTGACACGGGCTGTAAGAGGGCTTTCTATATGCTCACACACAAATCTTCACTGCACCCAGAGAGATAAGTGCGTCAGGTTCTGGAAGAAGAGAAGCTGTCCCATGCATTCTTCATGAGAGAAATTTCAATAAAGTGAAATAAGTCGGTGCCCCAAACACTATGCCAACACATGACAAGAACGCCTGTTTACACTTGGGTGGTATAACCAGCACAGCTTAGACTCCTGCGTTCCAAAGCTGCCAGCCAGTCCTCTCAGTTAATCTATTTTTTGAAAATGTTCAATTAACAACAACAACAAAAAAGAACTGTTTGAAGAACTACCTGGGAAACACATGTCACTGAAAATTTTTATTTAAAATATTTTGAGAAGGACCTACTGTATAGCATAGGGAACTCTCCTCAATATTTTGGAATAACTTATATGGGAAAAGAATCTGAAAAAGAAGAAATATGTGTATAGGATACAAAGAAGAAATATATATATATATATATATATATATATATAAAATATATATAACTGAATCATTTTGCTGTACATCTGAAACTAGTACAACATTGTAAGTCAACTATATCCAATAAAATTTTAAACAAATTTTTTTTTAATTTTGAAAAATAATCACCACCATATATAGAATTTCAGTTTAAAGAGGCAAAGTTCATTGGGACTCTGACCCAAATTATCTCAATTATTTATATGTCACCAATATCAGAAACAGCTATAAAGTTGGGGCAAAAATGGTACGTCCTTAATTTTTTGGAAGAAGAACCATTCTTCCGTTCCTACTAAACATTGTATATAATCCTGCTGCTGCTAAGTCACTTCAGTCGTGTCCGACTCTGTGTGACCCCACAGACGGCAGCCCACCAGGCTCCCCCGTCCCTGGGATTCTCCAGGCAAGAACGCTGGAGTGGGCTGCCATTTCCTTCTCCAATGCATGAAAGTGAAAAGTGAAAGTGAAGTTGCTCAGTCGTGTCTGACTCTTCACGACCCCATGGACTGCAGCCCACCAGGCTCCTCTGTCCATGCGATTTTCCAGGCAAGAGGACTGGAGTAGGTTGCCATTGCCTTCTCCACCAAATGTACTGAGAAGAAAAAATTTCAAAACAAGTAAATAAATAATAATTGGATATGGAAGACAGAGCCTACATATAAAACATCTTCCAATGTCAGCTAATATTCTTCTATAGAAAGTCGCAATTTTCAAAATGTGGTCTCTGGATCAATAATAACCACGTCGCTTGGGAATTTGTTAGTGTGCAGATTCTAGGTGCCCTTTTCCAGACCTACTGAATTGGGAACTTTAGGTTTGGAGTCCAGCAATGTGTATTTTAACAAGGTTTTCAGGTGATTCTGGCCCAAGGAAGAGTTGGAGAACCAGAGACTCAGCAGATCACATTTAAAGATGAAATAATAATCATAGAACTCAGAATTGTATGGAGCACAGTGTGCCCCCAGAGCAGAGAGATAACAATGCCATTTCATTTTTTTGTTTTATGTGAACATTTGGGTTGTTGTTCAGCCACTCATCCATGTCAGACTCTTTGTGACTCCATGAACTGCAACATTCCAGGCTCCTCTGTCCTCCACTGTCTCCTGGAGTTTGCTCAGATTCATGTCCACTGAATCAGTGATGTGATCAACCATCTCATCCTTTGTCACCCTCTTCTCCTCCTGCCCTCAATCTTTCCCAGCATCAGGGTCTTTTTCAAAAGAGTTGGCTCTTCACATCAGGTGGCCAGCATATTGGTGCTTCAGCATCAGTCCTTCCAGTACATATTCAGGGTTGACTTCCTTTAGGATTGACTGGTTTGATCTTCTTGCTGTTCAAGGGACTCTCAAGGGTCTTCCCCAGCACCACAGTTTGAAAGCATCCATTCTTCAACATTCAACCTTCTTTATGGCCATACTCTCACATCCATACATGAGTACTGGAAAAACCATATGCATAAAGAGAAAAAGAAAGAAAAGGAGAGACAGAGGAGGCAGAGAAGGAATGCAAAATTTTAACTGTATTACAGGCTATTTGTTTCTGCCACAAGACTTTTAGTTTTTCTCCCCAAGATTTCTTCGTTGAATATGCTTTCCATTGGTCATTAGAACTGTGTTATTAAAGAGAAAAACGAGAGGTATCCTAGGACATATCGCGTGCCATTTAGAAATTGTGCCAAGTTCTACTGAAGCAAGAGACAAAGCAAACATCCCCCAGGGTGCAGCAGACATGCATGAGCGGCGCTCCGCTCCTCACAGTGTGTGGGAACTGTCATCACACAGCTTATAACCACATTTTCACCTGCTCTGATGGTAGATGTTTTTAGCTGCTGGCACACAGCTGGCTAAGGCTCGGGGAGCCCCTGGCCGAAAGGGATGAGGCCATGGGCCCAGAGTCGGGGGCTACTTTCTTGCTCACGTTCCTTCTGGGGATCGAGAGCCTCTCTTTATAAAATTTATATACTTATTTTTGACTGCGCTGGGTCTTGTGGCTGCGCATGGCCTTTCTCTAGCTGTGGTGTTGAGCTTCCCATTGCAGCGGCTTCTCTCCTTGTGGAGCACAGTCTCTGGGCGTGAGGGCTTCAGCCTCTGGTCTACGGGCTCAGCTGCTCCGGTGTGGAGGGTCTTACCTCCCTGACCAGGGATGGAACCCACGTCCCCTGCATTGGCAGGCAGATTCTTAACCACCGGACCACCAGGGAAATCCTAGGGTCTCTTTCAGTCTGGTTTGCAGATGGAAATATCTATGGCTTCTTTGTTAGAATATTCAATATTTGACTTTTTAAAAAATCACTGAGATGATGAATGCTTATGTTTCGGGCACTATCTTGAAACCATCATTGGAGAGTTAAAGAGAAAGAAATCAGACAGGTCTTTCTGAATGTGTGACCCAGTTCTACGCTGGAATGGCCCAGGAATTCAGAAGTATGTTCTGTCTTTCGGAGTGTATATGTTTTTTTATCGCTGCTGGAACAAACCGCCACAAACTTGGTGTCTTAAAAACCACGCTAATTGATTCTCTCTGTGTTCTGGAGGTCAGAAGTTCCAAATTCAAGGAGCTGGTGAGGCTGCGCTCCTCCTGAAGGCTCCTTGCATTCCCTAAGCAATTAGATGCAGCTTACTGTCCAGGGATCGTGGCCTGTCTCGGTTGATCTGACTTCTATTTCCATAATCAAATCTCCTTTTACCCTTTCCTGCTTCCTTCTTAATCTGTACGGACCACAGTGATTACACTCTGCCCACTTAATCCAGAAGAACCTCCTCGTCTCAACGCCTTGAACTTAATCACATACGTGAAGTCCGTTTGCCACGTCAGGCACATACCCACAGGATCGGGGACTCCACATAAGCATTTTGGGGGAGTCATTGTTCTGCTCATCAAACAAAGGAGGGAAGTTCTCACTCTGGAATGAGACTGTCCTTTATCCACGTAGTAAAAGAGTGTTGAACTCCTACGATTCTTGTCACGTTTGCAAATGAGGGAGAGACAGATTCCAAGGCATCCATAAGTATTACCGTTGACAATGCAAAGGTCCACACAATGTGCTTACGGAGAAAACCAAGCTTATTTGGCAATTTTGAGTTGAATTTACAAACCCTTGTGCATTAAAGAAAATAACCACCCCTCCAAAAAAAAAGAAAAAGAAAATAACCCCCATGCAGGTGATGCTAGTGATAAAGAACCCACCTGTCAATGCAGAAAACATAAGAGGTCAGATTCCTGGGTCAGGAAGATCCCCTGGAGAAGGAAATGGCAACCCACTCCAGTATCCTTGCCTGGAGAATCCCATGGGCAGAGGAGCCTGGCGGGCTACAGTCCACTTGATTGCAAATCAGACATGACTATAGAAATTTAGCACAGCACAGTTACTTATTATAAAAGTTATGCACAGTAATTAAATATCACCATAAATGTTAAAAATGGAGATTATAAAAGAATGAGTTCCTTGGATACTCACATGCATCTTCATTTCTGTTTTTACAAAATCGGGCCTGCAAGCACATTGTACTTTGCAACTTTTATTGTCATTCCTTTCTGTGAGATCGTTTCTGATAGTATCATTAATTTACTAAATTCCACAAAACCATAAACTATTACACAATCTGTCCAGTATTATTGAAGGTGTGGGGCTTCCCTGGGGGCTTAGATGGTAAAGAATCTGCCTGAAATGCAGGACACCTGGGTTCAATCCCTGGGTCTGAAAGATTCCCTGGAGAATGGCATGGTGACCCATTCCAGTGTTCTTGTGTGGAGAATCCCATGGACAGAGGAGCCTGGCGGGCTACAGTCCATGGGGTCACAAAGAGTTGGACACTTTTGAATGACTAATGTTGAAGATGTAGGTTGCCTAAATCTTTGATTACATAAAAATTTATATGTTGAGCATTCTAGCAGGTAATATCTATCTGTACACATTCATGATTATTTCTAGGAAGCAAAATAACTAGGACAAAGAATGGCTGAATATTTTTAAAATACTTACCTTTCTAATTGGTGGCATCACTGCCTTAAAATCAAGCACAGGTAATAATAGAAATATAATGTTTGGGGCTGCCCCATTAGTTTTAAAAGAATTTTCCCTATTACTTATTTGCAGATAGAAATCTCATAGTCAGACGCATTACTTATAGAACAGAACAGTTAAAGTTTATTTAAAGAGATGGTAATTAAGCATATTTAGATTGTAGGTCTTTAAGAAGCCTTCATTTAAAATGTATGGCATGGCTTAGAAAACAAATTTATGGTTATCAAAGGGGAAAGGGGCAGAGAGACAAATTTGAAGTTTGGCATTAACATATACTCACTACTATATGTAAAATGGGTAATCCACAAGGACCTACTGGATAGCACAGGGAACTCTACTCAATAATCTGCAATAACGTATATGGGAAAAGAATCTAAAAAAGAATGGATATATATATATATATCTGTGTTCATATATATACACACACACATAACTGAATCACTTTGCTGAACACCGGAAACTGACACAGCATTGTAAATCAACTAGACTCCAAAATAAAATAAAACAATATAAATAATGTATGGCATTATAATGTAATTTCATCTCTATGAACCGGGGCTACTATATTTTGCTATGGGTTGAGACAGCTCTCAGTGGTGAATATATCAGACTGGGAAAGGTGGATAATCCAGGAATTACCAACAAAAATCGTGGGCTGCTTAAAGACAGATGAAACTTTTATTAAAGGAAAATATTTATGGGAGTGGGGAGGGGGGGATTTGCAAGCGTGCCTGCTAAGTTGCTTCAGTCGTCTCTGACTGTGCAACCCGATGGACTGTAGCTCACCACGCTCCTCTGTCCACGGGCTTCTCCAGGCGAGAATACTGGAGTGGGTTGCCATTCCCTCCTTCAGGCATGGGGGAGTTTATAAAGGAGTAAAAATTAAAGTGTGTTTGTCAGTGTAGTCCAACTGTGATTTGTCCCTATTCCCCTGTAGATTTTCATACCTGCGAGAAGGGGAAGGGGAAATTTTTTGTGACCTTGAAGCTTATTATCATTGAATGCTGACACCTTGCAAATCATTTGGATGACTTCTGTTGCAAATTACAGATACAATTAATAACAGCTTACTTTATTGCCACATTCCAGATAAAATGTCAAATGCTTACGTACAACATTAACAGGGTTCCTGATGGCATTTTTAGGGAGGAGCGATCCCCATTCTGCAAGTGTAAAACTGAGGCTAGACGACTTAACAGATTTATAAATTGAAGATGGTCGCAGAGTAAATAAACATTTGCTTGTATCTGAATAGCACCAAAATCTATCATCTTAGCAGGCTCATTTGACTTTTGGAATGTAAAACCAGAAGTATGTAGAAAGGAAGGTTTTGAAATTAAGTTAATTATGAAATAATTTTTGAAACTATTTGAGTGATGACATATTGATAAGAGAAATAAACCAATATCTTTTTATATCATGTGAAATCAACATTTAAATAAACATGAAATTTTGCAAAAGCTAAGTCTGCATGTGTGTGTGTGTGAGTGTATAGAGGCTTGTACACAGCAGTGGTCTTTAAATGGCAGAGTCATAAATGGTTTACGTTTACTTCATTAATTCACATTTTCTATAATGAAGATGATAGTCTGTTTTATAAATTTCTATAATAATAAACAAAATGCATAACCATTTACTTAAAAAAAAAACAGAAAATGAGGTAGCTGACTAAAAGTTTTATTGAATTTTCCACAAATTTACACTAGAAAAAGTGATCATTTTTCTTATTACTAGTACAGATATGGTGTTAGATATAAACACATTCCGTGCTGTTTTTAATTTGTGAGGCAAAAGCAACATGCAGTATCTAAGGAGAAGTATGACAGCTCAGTCTGTGACAGCCTTTATCTCTCTCCTGAAACATATAGTAAATAAGTGCAGGGTTAAAACATAACCTTGCACGGAATTCTTATTACTGAACTCAATAAGCCTTTTGGATTCTGCCACCAGAGATTTAAATAACCAAATATTTTGCAACAATCAATATACATTGATATCTGATTCTCACAGACCCCAGGGTATTTTTTAGCATGAGTCACCTGTTCCCCTTGCTTGGCCCAGCAATAAACTTTTCTCTGTTCAGAAAAAAAAAAAAAAAAATGACCTGATTCTCTTAACTTTGATCTCACACATACAGCAGTTGCAAATGGATGACAACATGTTATTTTCAGTCAAATCATAAAAGACCTTGGTATCTAGCAGATGTTTGGAGCAACTAGAAATGGCAACATAAATTGCAGTCCTAGGCTTCCTTGATTGCCCTTGAACATTATAGCGGTCTCAGCTTGGGACCTGAAAATCACTTGCAATGAATTCAATTCAATTTATTTAATCTGTGAACTCTCAGAGTTAATACAGGTAATGTTATTTGCGTTCAGTGAGCCATTTAATATAATGAAGGAGGGCTTTTGTAATACCTAATTAATTTTTGCCCTCAGCCCACCAATTGATGAATAACCCAGGGGAGTGGACAGTCAGCCTCCTTCTCCTTCCAAATAATTGCTACCCAGGTAGGAATGTCATATGCAAAGTCAGCATCGTTAACTTGTAACAAATCTGAGTAAATGATGATGACCTTAAAGAGTCAAACAACTTTCAATTCCTATTGATTAATTAGAGAAATGTGTATCAAAACCACTGCAAATCTACCTTAAATAAATTTCGGCATGGAGAAGGGAGCTGTGATTTTTATTGAGACTACTTCGACTATCCAAACAAATGTTTCTTTTTTGAGCAAGCAGAATATAATATAGGCTTGTGCAAGATGACTAGCTGCTATATTTAACTCAGACAAATGCATAACAAATCACTATTCTGCCGTGAGAAGGCACACTTCATAGGCTCCTTCTTCTTTCTTTTTTTTTCTTCTTCTTTCCTTCATTGGGGCTTGGATATAAGACCACAGCCATCTAAATAATCCTCCAGAAATAAACCAATGAAATGGTGAGTCTGACAACAGACAGAGTATTATACCTGCAGCTGCGAAATGTTTCCATAGTCCAACCACCTTTCCAGTAAAAATTTTATCCCGGGGGAAAGTCAGCAACTAAGGTTTTAACTACTTTTCTGCAATAGAAAAGTTTGAAGCAATTGCGCCTTCATAAATTTCAATATTTATGGCCTTTATTTTTCTTATGGAATTACCCACCCATCAAGTATATTGTGAAAATACTACTACGATATTACTACGTTCCCATATAAATTCTTAAAAAAAGATTCAGATGATGAACAATGAGACTACCTCTTAAGAAAGTACAGAATTCCATAGCTATTTTTCCTTGTTTGCTATATTACTTGCTATGTTCAGAATTGCTGAATGAGTGTTCCAATTATATGAATATTAGAAACTTAAAAAGTTTCTAGATAATTTGGCCAACTACCTGAACTGTGCACGTTCACTAACTAGCCTGCTCTGTTCTGATGGAATTCTTAAAGTTTAGAACACTTGGATTTTGCATCCTTCCTGCTCTCTTTGCAGAAATAGCATTTATTTCTGCACAGCCACTGAATTTATGAACGTATTTCCAGTGGATACCAAGCTAATCCTGGGGTTATGACACAGTGAACTTTGCTTTGTGGCCCAGGAATATACACAAGTATTGGAAGGAAAGATCATTCACAATAAATAACAAGCGACCTCTGGAACTTTGGTGAGAGTATAGTTACAACTGTTGAAAGGAATATATGCATTATTGATCCAGATTTAAAATGTGTAAGCCCCCATAGACTAGTTTCAGTAACCCAACCATATACATGTATGTGTGGCAAAGACATATGTACAATGATGTCCACCACAATATTATTTGTAATGGCAAAGAATAACAATATATGAGAGGATTATCAAAAGGAAAACATTTACAATCTTTGCTTATCCTGAGTTCTTCCAAAGAACACAGCCTGAGGAGATGGCTTGCCTGTATATTTATTTGTGGAACTGATCCCAATCAATGGGATTAGAAACATGGAAATGATTAAAAAAAAAAAAAGAGACGGATTATTTCTTTTGGGGGGGGGGGGGGCAAGACAAAACCAATTCTTGGTTTGTTTTCATCTTCCCTCAAAATTAGTGCATGTTTTTAATGGAGAGTCACTTTATTTTTGTACTCCATAAGATTTACTATTTTTTTTATTGTTTAAAAAATTTTATTGGAGTCTAGTTGCTTTACAATGTTGTTAGTGTCTACTGTACACAAAGTGAGTCAGCCGCACTTATTCATCCGTCCCCTCTTTTTGGATTTCCTTCCAGTTTAGATCACCACAGAGAACTGAGTTGAGTCCTCTGTGCTATTCAGTAGGGTCTCATCAGTTTTATACTTTACACATAGTATCAATAGTGTATATACGTCAATCCCCATCTCTCAATTCATCCAAGACATTTTATTTTAAATACAGAAGTGTGTGCATGTCAATCCCAAGTTCCGGATCTATCCCCACTCCCATCCTGCCGGCACCCATAAGTTCGTTCTCTGAGCCTCTGTTTTGTAAACAATTTGTATATTATTTTATTTTTTAGATCCCACATATAAGTGATACCATATGATGGTATTTGTCTCTGTCTGACTCACTGTTTCTAAAACATGTTACTCATCTCGCCATTTGCAGGCAACTGTGTATCAACCCTGCAGGGGTACCCTCTGAAGAATTGGGTACAATTTGCTTTGGCATTATTTCCTGGGGGTCGGAGTCTTCTATTTGTGGCCTCCAGTACGAGTTTCTCTCTGGGGTCTCAGCTTCCTTGCACCTTTAAGTTTTTGTGTGAGAATGTCAGAGCAGTTGCCACAAAAATCAAAGGGCAGAAAGGCAAAAACATACAGGGCACCGCGTTAAGGTGATGCCAGACTCAACCTGGGAACCAGAGAGGCAGGTCCAGCCCTGTTACCACTGCCTCCCACGGATGGCCTGTGTTCCCTTCCATTTTCACTAAGTCAAAGATTCAGCAGTCTTTTGATTTTCCTTTGATCTATCCATTCTTTAGGTATGTTATTTAACTCCCTGTTTTGGGATTTCCCAGATATCTTTCTGCTTACTGATTTTTAGTTGGATTGCGTTATGGGGAGAAAACATGCTTTGTATGATTTCAACACTTCAAAAAATTTATTTTATATCAGGATATAGTTGATTTACAATGCTGTGTTCGTTTCAGGCAAAGTAATTCAGTTTTGTGTATACATGAGGTGATGTGTGCATGCTCAGTCCTGTGAGACTTTTTCCAAAACTATGGACTGTAGCCCTCCAGACTCCTCTGTCCATGGGGTTCTCCAGGCAATAATACCGGAGTGGGTGGCCGTGCTCTCCTCCAGGGGATCTTCCCGACTATGGGATCAAACCAACGTCTCTTGCTTCTAACTGCATTGGCAGGCGAACTCTTCACCACTTTCACCGCTTGGGCTGATCTGCATATACATATATCCATTCTTTTTCAGATTCTTCTCTCATGTAAGTTATTACAGAGTATTGAGTAGAATTCCCTGTGCTGTATGGTATGGCCTTGCGAATCATCTACTTTATGTATAGTAGTGTGTATCCCTTTCAAACCGCTGAGTTTGTTTATTGGTGAAAACTGCAGCCTATCATGGTGAATCATCCTTGTGCATTTGAATGTGTATTCTGTGTACCAGGTAGAATGGTCTCCAGATGCCAATTAAGGTCAAGTTGGATGATAACGCTGTTCAGGTCTTCTATGTCCTTGTAGGTGATCTGTTTAATTTATTGTTAAGTCCTGAGAGAGGAATGGTTAAGTCTCCAGTTATAATCATAGCTCTCTCTCTTTCTTCTATCAGTTTTTGCTTCATATATTTTGAAGTGTGTGTGTGTGTGCGCGTGTGTTTGCAAGCGCATGTGTGTGTATGTGTGTGGCTGTGTGTGCATGTGTGTGCACATGTGTTTGCGTGTACGCATGTGCGTGTCCGTGTGTACATGTGTGTGCATCTGTGTGTGCATGTGTGTGTGCACTTGTGCATGAGTGTGTATGTGTGCGTGCGTGTGTGCGTGTGTGCGCGCGCTTGTGTGTGTGCACGTGTGCGCTTGTGTGTGTGCATGTGTGTGTTTGTGTGCATATGTGTGTACATGTGTGCGCACACATGTGTGCATGTGTGTCCGTGTGTGTGCACGTGTGCATGTGTGCATGAGTGTGTCTCTCTGTGTGTGCGCGCGCATGTGTGTGTGTGCACATATGTATGAGCGTGTGTGTGTGTGTGTGTGTACACAGTTATTTTATGCCTCTTCTTTCTACCTCTACTTCCAATGCAGTTCCTGGTTACGTATCTGTTGATGTTATTCATTCTCAACGTTCTTTCTTTTGATGAACTAAATATCTCCAGTCTGATGGTTATTATTTAGGAGTAAACTAAAAGCCCACTTATTCTGAACACACTTGATTTATTATAGCCCAAAAAACAATTATGATAAAAGATGGCTTTCATTACCTTAATTCTCACCATTAGCTGTTTCAAATACATTTTGGTGAAAATATGGAGTAAATAAATAATAGGGTGGTTTTCCTTTGGGTTTCGGGAAAAGATAGACTTTTCATTCAGTTCACATTTCACACGTTCTCAAGTTTCTTCTTATACCTGTTTACATATTTGTAAGATGGCAGACTGGGGCTTCAGGGTAAAATATTTTGCTATGGAAAATTTTCCTCTGTGCAAATCCATATGGCCTAGTTAACATAGTTATTGAGTTAAATTTGCATACTGACTGGGACGATGAAGACTTTTTCTAAAAATTCCATTGGCAAGTGTGTTTGGGTGTCCTGCAGACACGTAAAAAAGTATTTGGAGCTGCCACCAAGCCTGATGAACACTCTGTCAGCTGTCACCATAGCATGGAACCTCTGCGCTCCAAGCCAAGGAGGGGTGTGCCTGGCCTCTGAGCTCAGCTCAGCTGAGCAACCACTTAAGAGACTTAAGAATTTGATGGATGTAGAAAGATGTAAATGGACCTTCTGAGTTATTCCAGAAGACAGTGAAAATGATCTGAGGCAGAGCACTCTTATCATATTGATGTAAAATCCTAGTGGCATTAGAGTTCGTGTAAGAACACACTGGAACAACTTCTTTTTACAGATATAAGAGGAGAAAGGTTCAAGGCAAAAGCATAATAAATTTTTTTGGATACCGTGGTGCAGCTTTGGAACATCCAGTTGTAAAGTCTTTAGGAAGAGGGTGGCGTCAGGCAGAGTTTAGGGTTAAGAATCACCTCCTACGGGCTTCCCAGGTGGCACTAGTGGTAGTCTTCCTGCCAATGCAGGAGACACAAGAGATGCAGGTTCGATCCCTGGGTTGGGAAGATCCCCTGGAATAGGAAATGACAACCCGCTCCAGTATTCTCTCCTGGGAAATCCCAGAAGCAAAGGAGCCTGGTGGGCTACCATCCAGAGGGTCACAAAAGAGTCTGACACCACTGACTCGTTGACACCACTTCACCCCACATCTGAGGAACGGAATACGCTTCATGTCCTAATTTTTTTTGCTGGATCACGGAGAGATCTGCTCCTTAGAGAAAATTCAGAGAAAGAGAGAATGGGGAATTTTCTGGAAGCTAATGAGCCCTGGAGACTCAGCTTTCCCCCTTCAATTGACTTTGCCACACAAGATCAGACTGGCAGAACATCAATATAAACTTTATTTGCTAGGATTGACTCCGCACACACTGCATATTTCCTGCTGGAATATGTGTAAGTGTAGGTATAAATGGATGTACTTTTCCCTAACACTTTGCATTCAGAGGCTTAAAAATGCCTGGATAAAATGTAGTCTTTCTTTCTAAAGAAACTGATTTATGGGGATGCTGTTTTACAACTCCCGACCGTATTCATAAAGTAAAATATGTTCTAAATCTTGCAGCAGTAACTGTGCCGGCCATGCTGCCATTATTTTAGTCTACAGGAATTAGGTGGTAATTAAGCATTTGAATCTGCAGTTATAAGGCATGTACCTTATCCTGTTTGTGTGGAAAGAGGTCTATGACATTTTCTTTTGAAGATACTCAATGTTGCACTTAGATTATTTTAGATCATGTAAATATAAACAGATAACACATATAGTCTTTAAACAAATACTTTTTGTTTCTTCTTTTTATTATGACAAATAACTGGCTTAACATTTCTTCTCTTCCCTAAAGAGATGTGATATTTTCATTTTTTAAGGCATGGTCATTCTGGGAAATTCCTGGGATGATGTGGAGGCTGAGAAAGTGTTCAGGCATAGGTCTTGAGTGATTTGAAGACATGTGAAGTGAAAGTTGCTCAGTCGTGTCCCACTCTCTGAGACCCCATGGACTGTAGCCCAGCAGGCTTCTCTGTCCATGGGATTTTCCAGGCAAGAATACTGGAGTACCCGGGTAGCCATGCCCTCCTCCAGGGATCTTCCCGACCCAGGGATCGAACCTGGGTTTTCTGCAGTGGCAGGTGGGTTCTTTACTGTCTGAGCCCCCAGGGCAGCCCTGGAAGCCTCAGGGATTCCCAGGTGGCACTAGTGATAAAGAATCCGCTGGCCATTGCAGGAGAGGCAAAAGACAAGGGTTTGATCCCTGGAGAAGGAAATGGCAACACACCCCAGTAGTCTTGCTTGGAAACTTCCATGGGCAGAGGAGCCCAGGGCATGGGGCTGCAGAGTCAGATATGCCGGAGCATGCACATACAATGTGAATATATGAAGGCCACAGTTTAATCATTTTGAAGTGGATTTTTTAGTATTTTTCAATGAAAACCTCTCCTTACAATTGAAAATTGCAAGGTTAGTGATGAACAGGGATATGAAATAAACAAGAAAAAAAAAAAAAAACCAAGGAAGTCAGACAAACTATCTAATGAAATATCAAGCTGGCCCTACAGCTACTTTTGCATAATTTAATTGAAGATTTGTTTTTACAGTTAATAAATGTTATTTTTATCCCTTTGGGTGGTAAGCAAATAGGTCTTTTTATTTTGAAAAAAATTAAAATATTGAGTAAAACTGGAGCAGGAATGACTATCTTTCCTAGGAGCATTCCATAGACAGCATTAACTCCTGGAGAGTATGAACCACTATACCCACCAAAAAATATGGATGATCGAAAAGCAACATCATACTATAGTAACCCTTTAGAACTGAGTCTTCTAATCCCCTTTTCTAGAAATGGGCACTTCCTGCCCCCCATGACTTTCAGAGGCACTGCCAGGAGAGAACCTGTGGTCGTGCCTTTCCGCAGCAGCTGGTGGTCCTGGGGTGGTCGCCCCGCCCAAACCTGGCCAGTGGGATGCTTTCTTTGTCAGCAGAAAATAGTCATCAGACAGTTATCCTCCAGGTGAACAAAGTTCCAAAAGAATAGGATATTGTACTGATCTTGACTCTTCAGAAAAGCAGAGCCATTAGCATAGATGGTTATATAGATAGACAGATGGATAGACAGATGAAGTGAGAATTATTAGAAGGAGCTGTTGATTCACATGATTGTGGAGGCTGAGAAGTCCAAAGATCTTCAATCAGGAAGATGCAGACCCACGGGAACTGAAGGTAAAGTTCCAACCTGAACCTAAGTCTGGAGACTGGCACTGACTGACGCCCCAAGACGGTCAAGCAGACAGTGAATTTTCCTTTGTTCAACCTTTTTTGTTCTGTTCAGACTTTTGAAGGATTGGATGAGACCATCCATGTTGGGGAGGGCTATCTACTTTATTCAGTCTATCTATTCAAATGTGGATTTCATCTAGAACCTTCCTCATAGACTTACTCAGAAATGCTGTTTAAACAAATATCTGAACTTGAAACTAATGCAACTTTTTAAAGTAACTATTTGCTGTTGCTGTCTTGTCGATGATTCGTGTTTGATTCTTTGTGACCCCGTGGACTGTAGCCCAACAGACTCCTCTGTCCACGGAATTTCCCAGACAAGAATACTGGAGTGGGTTGCCATTTCCTTCTCCAAGGGATCTGCCTGACCCTGAGATTGAACCCATGTCTCCTGATTGGCAGTCACACTGGTTACCACTAAGCCACCAGGGAAGCCCTATAAATTAACTATACCTCAATAAAAAAGAAAGAAAGAGGGAAGGAGGAAGATGAAAAAACAAAAGAAATTCTGAAAAAAAAAAAAAGACACCTGAAGGCTTCAATTAAATAAATTAAAAAATCTGAGCATCTCTTAGCTCGGGCAGGTTGACACAAAATTCACGATCACAAGTACTATCAGATGAGGTAATAGAAGTGATCATTTCCCCTGAAAGGAGAAAGGTAATCCCTCTGCAGGTGGAAGGATGAAGATGTCATAAGGAGAAACGCAGGCAACTAAGGGAGCAAGAGGGGTCAAGAAACACACAAACCCTGATTTCAGATGTTCCTGAGACATACTTTCCCAGGGTGTAAGTGTCCTAAGAAAGAATATCTCAGGGTCCATTGATTTTGGTTTCAACTACTTGGGCACCAACATAAAAAGTCATGCTGTTGGCTGAGTCTGATGAAAAGAACGTTTACTCGGGAGGTGGCAGGCTGGTTTCTCTCCCTTCGGGTACCGCAAATTGTCTGAACTTGGGGAAGGCAATTCCCTCCTCGACTTCAGGGATCTTATCTCCAGAGTACTCACTGACTCATTTTTTTAAACAAACAGTGACCTCAATCTATGTGCTAGGCACCTGTGGAGACACACATTTTACAGTGGTAAACAAACATGATTATACAATTTACATGAACTTCAGGGGAGAATTTGACGCTGGTCTCTCTGACTCATGCTTTTCAACACGCCAGTACAATAAGTACAATACTCACATGAATTGATAGCAATTTAAGGCCCCATATTTTACCCATTATAGCTGGTTTTTTATCCATAGCAAAATAGTGTATTCCTGCCAATAATTATTCAAACGTAAGTAGATATCTGAGGACCATATTTATACACAGAAATATAAATTATATCACCCATAGGTCATTTAAAATATGCTTTCACTTTAACATTACATCTGGAGGTCGCTTTGTGAAAATAAAATAACTGTTGATTTATGGGTCTTAATAAGAGTCTGGTCCTTTCTTATAATAGAAGTGTTATTTATGTTGTTCCTATTAAGACAGGAAAGTTTCTCCATGGGGGAGGAAGCCACTGATTTCCCTTTGGGGGTCTTAAAAGTGATTTTCTATTTCACAAGCTAGAAAGAAAACCCCGTGTGTCCTCTGCTTTATGGATCCAAGGCTGATCTTCCCCTCTAAGCCCACTCATTCCCGCTCTGATTTGTGCCCATGAATCTTCCCTTGACCCCGTCAACCCTGTGATCTCACGCTGCTCTGAGCTCACTGCATCAACTTACCTTTCAACAGCAGAACTGGGAGGGGGAACACAGGATGAAAGAAGATAACAGTGTTTCAGGAACAGAGAAACTGAGGCGCACCCAAGTGCAAGGACTGAGGAAGACTTGAAGGTGAAGGTCAAGGGCTCAGAAAAACAGTAGCTTTCTGAAAAGGAGGAGAAGATGGGGTCAAGCATGGGTTGCTGATTTGTCTATGTTAGTTGCTTGCTTGTGTCCAGCTCTCTGTGTTCCCATGCACTACAGTCAGCCAGGCTCCTCTGTCCATGGAATTTTCCAGGCAAGTGGAGTTGCCATTTCCTTCTCCAGGGGATCGTCTGGATCCAGGGAGTGAACCTGTGTCTCCCACATGGCCGGTAGATTCTGTACTTGATTCCAGCCTTTTGGAAGGAAGTGATGAACAGACTGCTCACTCTGAGTCACTTGTGCTACTCCTGGGCAGAGAAAAATACATGCTGGTTTTCCCATCTTGGAGTAAGCAGGTAGTAGAGAGGGAGAGATGGCAGTGTATGGAATCCTTACTTTCCCACGGAGTTCTTTTTTGTTATTACTATTATTTTAATTAGTTTAGAATTTGTTTTTATAATTTACTCATTGTAAATTAATACCATACCGTAACGGCTTCCGTGGTGGCTCAGATGGTAACGAATCTGCCTGCAATGCAATCCATCCCTGGGTTGGGAAGATCCCCTGGAGAAGGGAATGGCAACCCACTCCAGTATTCTTGTCTGGAGAATCCCATGGACAGAGGAGCCTGGCGGGCTACATTCAATAGGGTTGCAAAGAGTTAGACATGACTGAGTGACTAACACTTTCATAAGTGTAGAGTATTTATTAATGTTTGATTAATCAATCAGCTTCAAAGCTCTCAGCGGCTTACCCCACTAATCATAATCTCTCAGTGGCTTATAACAACTCCCAGTCACGACTTGCTCATAGGTGGGCTCTGGATACACAGGGAGCCAGCTGGGTTTGGCTCTGTATGGCCAGATGTGTTCATGTTGACCCAATAGGTTTCCCGTTCTACTCTTGGTGGATCTTAGACACACGGGCAAACCAGACCATGAACATGTGTTTTAAGCCGTGGTGTACGTTTCATGTTTGGTATCATTCCATTGGCAAAAGCAAGCCACAGGGTCACATGTCCAGGCCCCCCAGTAGGGGGTGAGGAGAGTTCCTCTTTCATAACAGAAGGCTCTGCATTTATATGATGATATTGTGATAAAGGGGTGAAGAAATGACAAGAATCTAATTGATCACATAGAGTTAACATAGCACCAAATGCTTATAAGAAAAATCAGCATCTCCCCCTAGAATCTTGCTCCCAAGAGGCAAATATTTTCTATTTCTTTTGGTGTTTACCCTCACCTACCTATCTATTAATGTCTCTCTGTCTGTAATACTATTTTATAATTCATGTAAATTGGTATTAATACATATCTATCAATTTTGCATGCATTCTCAGTAGCTCAGTCGTGTCCAACTCTTTGTGACCCCATGGACTGCAGCCCACCAGGTTCCTCTGTCCAAGGAATTTCTAGGCAAGAACACTGGAGTGGGTTGCCATTTTATCAATTTGAGGCATTATCAACCTCCTGTAACAATAGATGAGAGTTTGGCTTTGTTGCATATCATCCATGTTTTTCCTTCTCACATCATATCAATATAATATTATCACAGTTTGGGGGTTTAATCTGTTATCAGTGTTTACATTATGTTATAGATATAATTCAGTACTTATATAATATTTTTAATTTCTCACAGTTAACAATTTTATCTCTGCTTCAATCTCTTCATATCTATTAATATTTCTATTTATCATTGTTACAAAAGACCTGCTGGATACCCGTCACTGGTTTTTCTTAGCATTCAAGCACAGATCCTAGCATCGTACTATTACACCCCCTGCCCCCATCACACACACCCTGGACACTTCCCCCATCAGCGTTTCACACCCTTCTCTCTCGTCCACACCAACGCCCTCTACACCTAATGCAAAGCTGTCATTCTTGGGTTTTCTTTACTTCTCTGCTTGAGAGGTGCTAACTATTCTTTTAAGCAATTATTTATTTATTGTTGGCTGCGCTGGGTCTTCACTGCTGCATGGACTTCTGTCTAGTTGCGGCGAGTGGGACCTCCTCTCCAGCTGTGATAGGCGGGCTTCCATCACGCTGGCTTCTCTCGCTGGGAGCACAGGCTCTAGGGCGCGGGCTGAGTCGCTGGGGCGCACCCCCCTCCCCACCCAGGAGAGCAGACGGAGCGACACGTGGGGAGGGTTCAGCTGTCAGTCAGCAGCCTGGAACAGAACTGAGCCGTCCAAGGTTTGACTCTGGAGGGAGAGTCCGAGCCGTGTACCTGAAGATCTAAACTAGAAATTAAAATGGTACAAAAGTTAAAAATAAAAATGCAGTAGGAAGGCCTTTGGAAAACACGTTTATTTCCAACTAACCCTTCTTTCTTGTCTGAGACACAATCTTAATTTAAAAAACAATGATTACTCCATACTGTCAAGGGTCAAGAGTTTTTTGTAAGTCGGTAATTTGAGCAAAGTGTCTAAATGATGCCAGTTTCAAATCCTAGACTGAAACAGCCAATGAAATTATTTATATATATATATATATATATACACACATAATACATTAATATGCATTAGTATTATATATATGCATATATACATTACATATGTAATATTAATTAAAGCAGGAGTAACCTGCTTTATTGTTGCTATTTACTATAATAATGACTTTAAAGCAGAGAAACCCTGCTTTATGGTGAGAGATAGAAAATAAGATTTTATCCACATGCTAAAAATTTCTCAAGTTTTTTCTTTTTTTGAATAAAGTCATGATGAGATTAAAGCCGGACACTAATGCTTCCTTCTAATAAAGCAGCTTAGGAGAAATTAAATGGGAGACATCTTGGTAAAAGTCCTAACATGCAAAAGGCAGGGAGGTTGCATCTGAGACTTCGGGCCCAGATAAGACTGGGGATTGATACCGGGTGCTCCAAGCCGGGTTTCCTTCTGCATGCACACCAGAAACACGGGAGAAGCTGAACGAGATACAGCGGGCGGAGCGTCCAGGGCACAAAGGAGCCGCTCCTCGGCCAGCGGAGCTTGTCAGTGATATTTCAGGCAGCGGCTCGGGGGAGGGTATCAGCCGCAGACACGTTGTGTGGGGGTGAAGGCGAGCAGAGCAGAGCGCGGCCGGTTGATAGCTGTCCCCAGCGAGGCCGCTTCCCCAAGCGCGCACAGATAAACGCCGCTGCTGGAAACGCTATCCTGTCATACACTTTCTGTTGCTGAAGTGGTATTGACAATGTGCATCTACTCCTTCCATTCCTACGCGGTTTGGCTGCCCCAGCAGAAAATCCGTGCAAGAATGGCTTAAATCCGCTGTATTAAGTAAGCGTTGTAGATAGGAGAGAGGGTAGATAGAATGAGAGGTGGTCTGAGTCCTAGAGGAAGAGAAATCTAGAAGCAATTATCAAATAGGGAGTAAGATACACTCGTTGAGTGAAAGACCTGAGTCTGAAGATGTGTAAGTGGAATTCAGTGGAAAAAATTAATTGAAATAGACCAATATATACCACCTGACCCTAAAAGATGGAAAAGGAATCCAAAAGTATCAAGTAAACAATATAAATAAAATTTTCTTATTAGAAAAGAAGAGGGCTTCCCTGGTGGGTCAGATGGTAAAGAATCTGCCTGCAATGAAGTCGACCTGGGTTCTATCCCTGAGTCGGGAAGATCCCCTGGAGAAGGAAATGGCAACTTACTCCAGTATTCTTGCCTGGAGAGTGCCATGGACAGAGGAACCCGGTGGGCTAGAGTCCATGGGGCCACAAAGACTATTAAGGACACGACTGAGGACTAATACCACTCCTACTACCTGTATCACTTACTTATTTTTTTTTTTCAGAAGCAAGAAAGAAAACTATAAATTTTTTAAAATAGATTTCAGACTCAATATATTATAAAACTACATTAAGCCAATTATTTTGCCACTAGCTCTGGGAAAGTGAGATGAATGAAAGAGAATAGAGTCTGCAAACAGACTTATTGGTTGTTGTGACTATTCAGCTTGCTAAGTCGTGTCTGACTCTTTGTGACCCCACAGACTGCCGCACGCCAGGCTTCCCTGGCCGTCACATCTCCTGGAGTTTGCTCAAACTCACGACCGCTGAGTTGGTGGTGTTATCTAACCATCTCATCCCCTGCCACCTCCTTCTCTTTTTGCCTTCAGTCTTTCCCAGTATCAGGGTCTTTTCCAGTGAGTCGGCTACGAGTAATTGACTGATGTATAATAATGAGTTTTAGCTGTGATTGAAGCTTTCTAGGTGCCTTCATTCAGCAGGTCTGTGATTCCAAGGCACTCTGACTTTAGGACTCTTACTAAAATCTTCTCAGTGCTTTTGACACACAGAGACCCCATATCTATTTGTCAAACGCTTTAATTTTGCCACAAAAGTAAGATATCTAAATGGTCAGCCTGCTGATTTGTTGATAATTTTACGTCCTTGATGTCAGGTTTTATGATCTGACCATCCGGAGTTCAGGGCACAATCTGAAGACATCAAAACAGTGGAGGCACCGGACGACGGCAGTCACCCGATATATTTCTTCTCTCATTTTTGTTTTTTGTTCAGGTTGATGGAAAAATGTAAATGTAGGTTTGGGTATCAGGATGTTAGTACAACCCCAGGGGGAAAGGGGAGTTTTCTTTGTAACTTGGCAGGCCTGCGATGGCCGCTTCTGACATCATGGGTATTTTTAATGAAATATTAATGACTCTTGATTTTAATAGGAATTTCAGCACAACCTAAATTAAGCCATTGGAAAAGGGATATGGTCCCGTTAAGAACAGTAAAACCGTAAGCCCCCTTCCTGAAGAGTAGCTGTGGGCAGTTAAAGTGACAATCAATTTAACCAGGCCATGTTGCTTTGTAAGTCTCTGAAGTGTGAAGTCCCAGCATGCCTGATGTATTTCATTTTAATTTCCTTTTGGACAGAGCTGTGGGTAGTGGGGAACCTCACACACAAAAAGAAAAAAAAAAAAATGTCCAGAAGAGGAGGAAATTATTTAACCCTTTTCAAAAAACTATGCGATGTATTTAGCTAAAGTGAAGAAAAAATGAGCAAGATTAGATTTCTCCTTTGGTTGTTAAAGAAAAATCAAAGTGGAGTAAGTGTTATAAATAATGGTGACTGATCTTCTAGATAATTTCTAAAAGAAGCCCTAATATGCCCTCTATTCTTATTCTGAGTGTTTTTAGAGAGAAGTTGGATGGTTCAAAAATAAATCTTCGTTTGCCCTTTCTATATAGGAAGATCAAAATCATCTAATTTCACATGATTTTCATCTGTCGTTGGGATTAGGTCTCTAAATGCTGAGTGACTGATCTTCTGACCGTTTTACATTTGAGAAGTCAGGCTTCAAGATCTGGCCTTTGGAGAGAGCTCAGCTTGGATGTTTATAAGATGGTATGGCCTTGTCAACTTTTACCAAGGTTGTGTGCATAAAATGCCAGATAAATCAGAAGGATTCTTCTTAAATTACAGGCATTTCTTACTCACTGGATGCTCACCACTTACAGAAGTTTCTTTGAGTCTGTTTTTGTTCCACAGCAGCAGGAGGGAAGACAGCAATTGTGCAGTGGAATGTGGAAGGCTGAGTTGGGACTGGGGAGTCTGGAGAGCTAAATTTGACTTTTATTGGCTTTGACATACATTTATAATTTGATATTGTTAAAGTCATTTGCTGTTCCTAGGTTTCATTTCTGATACTCTTCAGGAAATACTGGGATGCATCTTGAACTCAGAGCACCCTTTGAGAGTTTTTATGTGTTCCAGTACCAATTTGAATTTAAATAAAATATTATCTATTCAAAAAAAGCAACTATTGCTAGATGTGTAGTGTTTTTATTTCAATATAAGTTTAAAGGTGGCTATCTATATGGACAGGAATAGTTTCACCCAAGGGTTATTTGAATACCCAAGATAAAGAAGGACACTGTTTTGTGTCCTTTATAAAGAATGAAAAGCATAGCCACATTCATTTAATAAGAAAAGCATATAGTGACACATAATTTAATAAAATGGTATAAAATTAATGCTTCTGAAGCACAGAGTTCTGACACTATTCCTCACCCTGGTCAGAAATATCTAATGAGTCCCAAGTATGGTCAGACTCAAGACTAGATTTCTTTCTTAGGTTGACCTTCACAGGGTCCCAAGATTTGAATTTCACCTGCCTTCCCAATTTCCTATCCCAATACTGCCAAATTGGACACCTCTTTCTAGTCCTGCTTCTGCTCTTTCCTCTTTCTGGGATTCTCTATCCCTAATAGTGGTGATCAGAAGTTACCCAACTCTCAAAGTCTAAAGGAAAGGTCATCCCCTAAGCCGGCCTGATGAGGGCACTTAATCTTTTCCTCCTGGGTTCTCATAGTAGCTGAGTTTAGTGACCATTAAGACAGACTTCAAGCACCACCCTTACTAATTCCAAGTGAGTGACTGCACTTATTCTCCTGAACTGTGAGTTGTCTGAAAGGTAAGAAGAGTGTCTTCCATGAAGATTTTTGAGATTTAAGTTTAAATGATAAGACGTGGAGCAGACTTTGGCCACAGTAGGTGTAGAGTTCCTTCTATTTCTCCTGTTGTCTCAATTATATCATGTACTGCCTTTTGATTTACAAATATATAAAGGACATTATTTTCACATATCACCTATAGTGTGTTTCAAGTATTAGTTGCTCAGTCATGTCCCACTCTTTGCAACCCCATGGACTGCAGCCTGCTAGGCTCCTCTGTCCATGGAGATTTGCCAGCCAAGAATACTGGAGTGGGTTGCTGTTTCCTCTTCCCGGGGATCCTCCTGACTCAGGGATTGAACCCTGGTCTCCCACAGTGCAAGTAGGTTCTGTACCATCCATAGATATTTCTTTACTGAACTGAGCGGTAAACACACACACTGACTTTTCTGCACACCAGGCATCGTCTTCCACATTTTACAGTGTCAGCAGGGACCAGAGCCTCCCTCTGCTTCCACCTCCCTGGGAGCAGCATGTGAACCCCGGATCTCAAGGTTTAATCAGTCCGACTCTCTTGTCCAGGATCTGAATCTTGAGCAAAGAAGACAAAGTGGAGGAAAAGGTTAAAATTCACGTGCAGAAGTATCAGGGTTGGTGCCCTGTAGCCACAGCATTCCTACCAGAATGTCTCTCCTAAAAGATCTTTGGGCAGCTTCCTGCTTCTTGAACGTCTGATGTAGCTTCCTTCCGGTCTGTTTTCCAAGCCTGTTTCTCTAACTTCCCATCAATTGCTCAACCTCTAATCTTGTACCTGATGCCTCTGTGCTTAAGGAAGCCAGCGCAGCTTTTGCTTCTTGCAAGAGAAAGCATTTTACTCTATTTCTAGACCTCAAAGTTATTGAAGGCAGTAACAAGGGACCAATTTGATTTCCTGGTTTCATTTTTTTTAAATGAGCTGGATTACTTCTATAATAGTAATTCAACAACAGTGGTCAGATTTTTATACTTTTATATAAAAATCTGTCCACAATTCAGTTGCCCCAAGGACTGTATTTTCTTTTTTAATGTGTATTTTTTATTGTGCTGTGTCTTTGTTGCTAAGCGAGCTTTTCTCTCGTTGCAAGGAATGGAGATATTTATTCTGATGCGTGAGTTTCTCATCGCAGTGGTTTCTCTTGCGGCCCGTGAGGTCTAGGGCGTGCGGGCTTCATTAGTTGCAGCTCCTGGGCTCCAGAGCACAGGCTCAGGAGCTGTGGTGCACAGCTTAGCTGCTCCAGAGCGGGTGGGATCTTCCCAACTCAGGAACTGAACCTGTGTCTCCTGCACTGGCAGGCCAATTCTTTACCTATTGAGCCACCTGGGAAGTCCCAAGTGATCATCTTTTGAGAGGTCTGTCACAATCAGCTAGTCTGGCTACATACCTTCTAGAATGCATAGATCTTCTCAACAGGTGTCACCTTCAAATTAAGAGATCCTATCTCAGAAGTCTCCTAAAAAATCCCCCTAAAAACCTGACTTAGGCACATGCCATGTGCCCACTCCTAAACCATTGCGGCGAAACGAGAATGGGAATATTATGACGATTAGCATGAATTCTTAGAATTATCCAGACCTGTGAACTTGAGTTGGAGAGAGGATATCTTTCCAAGCACAGGCCTTTGATTTGAAAGCCACGAATCCCTTTCAATACCCTCCTTTAATGCCTGAACTCCTAAGGCTGCAGGGACTTCCCCAAGACCCCTCCCCTGAAACAGAACCAGGGTCTCCTGACCCTCGGTCTGGTCTACATGCACATGTAACAGAATGATTCTCGAGAATGCAGGGTAGCTCTCCATTTCCTGCCTTGGGTTTACCATCAGCCCCAAACTATGCAGTCTGCCCAGCCTTCCCAGGCGTGCCCTTCCCTATGCTGAAGTCGTCCTTGAGTTCATCTCGCTGTCCACAGTTCAGGGTTTTCTGTAACTGAGGATGCCACATCCTCAGGAGACACTAGGGTCCTCTGAGCAGGGACTATGTGGATCTTCTTATCACTGAACCTCCACATTCAGCCTAGAGTCTGACTCATGGCAGGTGCTAAGCGGGGGAAAGAATCTGACCAACTGGATCTTTTAAAAAGATTCACTCCAGGTGCCTTATTTTCTGAGACTTCTCTTACCTAACCATGCATCTAAGTCTGTCATAATAATACATGCCTATCCTTCTAATGATCACTTTCCCAACTATATTGACGATTACTTGAAGCAAACTTTTTCCTTTGGTGGCAAATTTTTTTCTTTGTAACCTTAAGAATAAACATCATGCCTGATGTAGTGGTAGTAACTGCCGATCACCCCCTCTGTAATAAATTATATTATTACATTATATATCATGCATTAATAATAAAATATAATGTATTATTACACTGAGTGCTCACTCAGTCCTGTCCAACTCTGCAACCCCATGGACTCTAGTCTGCCTGGCTCCTCTGCCCACAGAATTTTCCAGACAAGAATATTGAAGTGGGTTGCCGTTTCCTACTCCAGGGGATCCCCCCCCACCCAGGGATTGAACCTGCATCTCCTGCATTGGTAGGTCAATTCTTTATCACTAGTGGGGAGTCCATTATTACATTATATGTAATGCATTAATAATAATATAATGTATTATTACATTATTATATTACATTATAATAAAATATAACATATTATTACATTATATATCATATATTAATGACAAAATATAATGACAATATGTAATTATATAATGACAATATATAATTATAATATATGTAATGTATTAACAAAATATGATGTTTCTTCCATTATTACATTGTATACATTGTATATAATGTGTTAACAATACAATATAATGTATCATTACATTATAACATATATACTATACACACAGATAGTCTAAGCCAGTGTGATTAGCCCTGACTTTCTGGCAGCTTTCATATTTCCAGATGTCTGAAAATCCCTGGCAAATCAGAGCCCCCAGAACCATCCTGTCCTGAGGCTTCGGCTTTCTGCTCGTGGTTAAGGCATTCGGGGCACCGCCGGTCAAAGCCTCCGACCTGCACTTCATTCTGCTGGGGGACCTTCTCCTCCTGTCTGTGGTCTGCACATCCGGCTGGCACAGGCCACGAGTGATAAGGAACAAGCACCCAGATGCTTGAACCTTACCCGTCGATCTTTGCATTTCCAGGACAATATACATATATGCTGTGGCTGTTCACATACAAAGCTTCTTTTTTCATTTTCGAGGGGTTGGGCTTCCCCCATGGCTCAGCTAGTGAAGTGTCCACCTGCAGTGCAGCAGACACAGGAAGACTTGGGTCAGGAAGATCCCCGGGAGGAGGGCATGGCAACCCGCTCCAGTATTCCTGCCTGGAAAATCCCATGGACAGAGCTGCCTGGAGGGCTACAGTCCATGGGGTCACAAAAGTCGAACATGACCTAGCAACTAAACCAGAGCAAGAGTGGAAAAACGGTGTTTTCAGCCCTTCATTTCTTTGGGGAAAGGTTTCAGTATATTGTAAAAGAATCTTTTATTTAACTTTACACTGAATATGTCAATCTAGAATATTTATGAAAAACACAGTCTAATGCATTTGAAATGGAATATACAATTAGAAGCTAATTTTTTAGAGTGTTTTACCTTAAGACTTTAAACAAATAATTATGAAGTAAATGATTCTTCATAATGACCACAGGATCGCATGCCATGTATTTTTCTTCTTTGTTAACCCTGGACCCTGTTCTTGAAATGGAAAGTTAAGCTGACATTTTTGCAAGGGTTTTTTTTTTTTTTTTTCTGCTTTTTTATAGTCTAAAGGTTAATGAGCTGTGGTGTGGTTTAGTGCCGCGTGTGCTAAGCTAGCACCTAATATGTTAAGTTGGGTGTGATTCAAGCCTTCCAAGGAGCGCCGTCTCTGACATTGCAGGTGGGGGAGGGGGGGACAGAAGGAAGAAGCCTGCACCATTGTGCCCTGGGATTGCTCCAGAAAGGCGTCCTGGCTGGCGTGCACGCTCCTGGGGACGTTATATACAAGCTGTTCTCAGGGGGAGCATAAAACATCCTACATTCCATTTCGAGAGGTGCTGGGTTATAGGTTATTGACCAGTTTAGGGATTTATAGCTGTAGTCAGTCATTGTTAAGGAAAAATGGCTTGACGATTTTATTATAGTGGAGGCCTGTTGGAAAAGTTAAATATAGATTTACCTAAGGACTGACTCGATCTTAGAATAATAGGTATGTCTCTGTGTGTGTATAATTATGTGTAGGTATTTTAGTACAGTCCATGCTTTCTTTTTACTAGAGGAGAGGTACAACATGAATTCTTACATACACATCACATGAATAAATATACAATATACTGTTTCATAAGAATATACAGATTACTGCAAATAAAACGCCGACAAATAAATCCTTTCCAAACAGTGAGAAATAGTTCATTTGTTTTCAGATTTCAGAGCAGCAGAAGGAGAAAAAGAAAGAACAGCCTTGGGGTGTGAGCTGCTATTTACTGTGAAAGTGTTAGTCATTCAATCATGTCTGACACTTTGCGATCCCATCGACCTTGCCAGACTCCTCTGTCCGTGAGATTCTCCAGGCAAGAATACTAGAGTGGGTAGCCATGCCCTCCTCCCGACCCAGGGATGGAACCCAGGTCTCCTGCATTGCAGGTGGATTCTTTACTGTCTGAGGCACCAGGGAAGCCCTATTTACATGACTATTTACTAATAGACTTTTAGTCCCACAACTTCCCTGCCCCCCACCACTGCGAACACAGACACCCACAATAGTTAATAGTTAAGATCTGAGCAAATTAATCACCTACTTTTTTTAACCCATGAGTTTCTTAGAAAGACAGAGATTTAATGATCACTCTGATTCTTTCTGATGCCTCATCCCAGAAGAACTCATAGATCGAGATTTAGTACGAACAATCAGTTTGACAGTTTTATGGAAAGATACAGAATATAGCTTGTCTTCACGCTTTGCATTTCTGCTCAGTAGTCACTTTCTCAAAAGGATCTCTCTGAATCTCTTCACTTGACTTCTTTCACTAACTTCTGATTTTACTCATCATCTTAGGTTCTTGGTTTCATTTCTGACTTTAGGAAACAACTCCAACCACGTGACGCTTGTCTGCTGTTGTCTTCCCCATGAGGGTCTTGCTTGTGCTGTTCACCTCTATACCCACAAAATAAAGCTGGACTCACAGGAGGGACTTGGGACACTTCCTGGCAGTGAAAGTCAGCACAGCGTACTTTACAGTGGGAGGTGGGTGTCTTCGCTTGGCAAAGCTATCTGTTAGATACAAAGCGTCACTGATTCTCACTCTTCCCAGACACGTGTGTGTTTGCTCTCGGCTGCGCTGGGGCTTCACGGCTGTGGGGCTTTCTCCAGCTGCAGGGAGCGGGAGGCGCTCTCCAGCTGGGGCGGGCAGGCTCCTTGGTGCGGTGCCTCTCCTGTTGTGGGGTGCGGGCTCACGGCGCGTGGCCTTCAGCACTTGCCACGCTGTGGCTCAGTCGTTGTGGTGCTGGGGGCCTAGTTGCCCCTGACATGTGGCATCGTCCTGGACCAGGGATCGAACACCTGTCCCCAGCCTGGGCAGGAGGATTTGTAACTACCGGAATACCAGGGAAACCTCTACACAGGCCTTTTTATAGCCACGTTGTCCCTGAGGGTCTGTGACTGACAGTACTCACTGTTACTGCTTCCACTTTTTGCTCTGTCTTGGGGATGAGGATGAGCGGTGGGCTAGTCAGGAGCAGGGTTCTGCATCTAAATGATTTGATGCTATACATAAAATCAACATAATCAAAATAAAATATTCAGTATATGGGCTCAATGGCAGGATGGGGATAACAGAGTAAAGAGTAGATGAGCCCAAGATCGATTAATAATTATTATTTAACATGAAAAAAGAGAAAAATTATCAACTAAGAAAAGCATTAATAGAGGCTTAGGGACCTCTAGGGGGCTTCCCTGGTGGCTCAGTGGTAAAGAATCCACCTGCTAATGAAGGAGACACAGGTTCGATCTCTGGGTCAGAAAGATCCACTGGAGGAGGAAATGGCAACCCAATCCAGTGTTCTTGCCTGGAAAATCCCATGGACAGAGGAGCCTGGTGGGCTACAGTCCCTGGGGTCGTAAAGAGTCGGACGTGACTTAGCAGCTGAACAACTATACAGCAAGGTACATCTAGGACAATATCAGAAATATTCATCTCTCTTTGGTGAGTACACATATGGGAAACATCAGAATAATACTATATGGTTTAAAAAACTGAATGGTTATTGAAAGATAAGTCATTGCTTATGTTATGAAATTAACTGAACTGATTGTCTGTGAAAACAATCCATAGGGTTTCTAGAAGTTCCAGAAGTTCATACTATAATATTTAAGAAGTTAAAGATGCAATCCACATTCATATTATCATGAAGAACCAGGAAGATATCAATGACTTGCAGGGGAATAAACAGATGATGCTAATGTTGGAATTATCAGACAATTCATAACAATTAGCATAATAAAGGCTCTAGGAAGTAAGATAAAATGCTCTTGAAATGAATGAAAAGCAGGGATACAGAAGATATTAAAAAGAGCCACATAAAAAATTAGAACCTAAAAGTAAAGTTATTAAAAATTAAAAAAATTTAAAAATCTATTACAAAATGGAAACAATAGTGGAAAGAACATGTGAATATATATCAATAGAAATTATCCATTCTGAACAATAGAGAAAAATATTGGAAAAAAAAAAATGAACAGAGCCTCAGATATCTGGGGGATAATTCCCAAAGTCTGAGTCATGACTTCAGCATTCTAGAAAGAATGTGGCACAGACAAATGAAGAACCAATGACTGAATACTCTGAAAATTTGGGGAAAGATGTAAGTTTTCAGAATCAGAGGCTTAGGAAATCTCAAACAGAATTAGCTAAAAAAAAAAAAGTCCACACCCTGACACAGACACATCATAATCAAACTGATAAAAATTACTAAAAATTGTGACAGAAGCCAGAGGGGGGAAAAATGAAAAGAAAAATTACATTTAGAGAAATAATCATTTGAAAGATGGTAGATTTCTCACCAGAAAAATAAAACTAGGGAAAATGTATTTTATTCTTGTTTTCTAAGATGATGGGTTGATATATAGTATTATAATGAAAGTATATTTTAGGAAAAACAAAGCAAGCAAAACTCCCCTCTGTGAAAGGAAATATAACCAAAGCATCATATTTTTAGTATTCTTTGAGATCAGTGGTTATAAGGAAATGAACATAGAAAATGTGAAACTTCTGGGTTTTTTTTTTTCCTAATTAAGGTAAAATTTAATCTCTATGTGAAATCTGTAGACTTTTATTTTTCTCCTCTAAAGCTGCATGGACCGGCATTATGTGTACTAGTCTGACACTCTCATTGCCCACTGTTTATGGCAAAATTGGAGACTGTATTGAGGAAGAACACTTTGCTATATGGTTGTATCCCATAATAGTTTCTAATCAACAAGCAGTTACGTTCGTAGAGATTGACCAAACAACAGAAAGAACAAAATGCCTAATAAAAAATTCATGATACAGATTATATGGCCTTTCAATATTCTCAGCATTTTCTGTGTTGAAAGTAAACACAGAAGGGGGGGGGGGAGTGATCAGAGATAAGGAAACTATAGAATTCATGTTTTTTCCCATGTGTATATGTAGCTTAAGATTGGCCTCAGAAGTGTAGTCTGGTGTAAAGTAGCCTTGGACCTCTTAACCACATGAATAAAAATCTCCTAATCACACCATGAGGCTGGCAGAAACTTCAATCAATATTCCCCCTGTGGGAAGGTACACCAATTTCCACATTATTGTCCACATTGACACTTTTATCTAATGCAATAGAAGAAATAATTGAAATAATTGTATCATAAGAGAGTTTTTTTTTGTTTGTTTGTTTTAATGTGTAAAAAGAGACAGGTCAGTGCCTTAAAAAGTCTGTACCTTTAATTATTTCCTTACAAAAACAAAGTAAGAGATGTGCTCGGATATTGTGAGGCAGTAACGAGGAAGCAGCGTGTTTTCCAGTCTCCTGGCCGAGCAGCTGCCGCTCTCTGCCTTCTGTCTCCCTGATTTCCTGAACGTGGGTGGAAAATCCTCCCGGCCAAGTATCACCCGAGCCTTCTGCCCTTCCCCGCCTGCTTTTAGGTTGGTCATTGGGGGAATTGCCAGATGGGGAGGACCCTTTCAAGTCCATCACCCTTTCCGAGCCCTTCAACACCTTCCCATGGTTGGTGGGGGTTTCACAGGTTCTAACAGGACTGCAATGATTCAGCAAGCTCTTTGAATTGCATTCAGGAAGGGAATACAATTCTCTTCCTAATTCTCCTAGGAATTCACCTTTCCTTCCTGAAAATACAGACCGGAAAAAAAAAAAAAAAAAAAGCCAAAATACTGCTTCCAGTGAATTCAATAAACTAATCTTCATGGAGTTAAAATGCCAATATTTTCGAAGTCTGATTTCGTAGCCATAAAACAGAAGTAGGCCAGAAGGTCATCAGCCCAGTCCAGAGTGAAAAGCGTTTGCTGAACAACCTCGGAAACGTGGAGGAAACGAAAAATAATAGGTGAAAATGATTCGGATTCTGACAGCAGTCTGAAGTGGCTTGGGGGACCGAAGGCTTAGCTTACGGGTTCTCACACCAAGGCCAGGGAGAGAGCATCAGAACTGAGTCCAACCGCAGGACCCGCAGCCGGTGCTGCGGCACCGCTAGGGTGTGGAAAACCAGCTATCGGGAGTCCGAAGCGAACTGCGGCGGGAGAGGAAAGAAAACACGCTGACGGGGCTTCCCTTATGGTCCAGGGGTTAAGGATCCGCCTGCCAATACAGGGGACGCGGGTTCTGATCCCGGATCGGCGAGCTAAGACCCCACATGCAGCTAAGCCTGTGAGTCTAGAGCGCTTGCTCCGCAGCAATAGAAGCATCCGCCCCGGGAAGCCCGCGCATCCCAGCTGCAGAGCAGCCTCCCTTCCTGCAACTAGAGAAGAGCCCGGAGCAACAAAGACCCAACACAGCCAAAGATAAATAAATGCCTAACAATTATTTTTAAAAAGAAAACTATTACGCTTTCAGCTGCCAAACAAGCTTGAGTGTTAGATGTAAAATATAAAATCCAGTCTTTAAGAAGGGTAATGTTTCTTGTATTTTTATTTACATCACACACACACACACACTCACACCCTTGTATGATCTATGGATGAGGCAACATAAGACAGATTAGAATTCGTAGATGTTTTACTTTGGGTTTGGCTGCACAAGTGTGTAAAAAAACGTTTGGATATAATAATAGTCTGTTTTTAACAGAATCAGCCAAAAGTACAGAAGCTTCATGGCCTGCGCCTGGTTTTAGAGTCACTGTTTAGTCTATGAAGTTTCAAGTTAAAATTAGCGTCATTTTCTTTTTCATATACAGGCATGCCATTATTGCATACAAACACAGCATCATAATTTCATAAGTAAAAATAAATCAGTCAGCAGATAAATGCAAATTTGAAAAATGTATTGAAGAATAAGGAAAAGACACACCAATAATATCAGAAGAAATCAGTCTGGCTACATAAGAAATTTTCCAATATGGGCTAGATTTATACAAGACAGATTTTAAAGCCCTCATAGCTATAGGATGGTTAAGAAGGTATTTATGTAAGGAGCATAATGACTAAATAAGCTCAACATTTTCTTGTAAGGAAAATAGAAAGCTTGTAAAGCCATGTGTGCTCCATGGAGCTTGGTCTCAAAGCTGTGTCACGAGGGCTCAGTCCAAGCCACCAAAAGCAATTTCAAAATATATAAATTTTACATAACAACCTGTAAATCACCAATAATTAGGACCATGCATGATTTTGAGTTTTAAGCCCTATGTTGTAATACGTATTGTTGAATGTTTAATTCATGCAGTGACATACGTGTGTAATATAAATAATACAAGGTAACATTTGATTTTACATTATTAAAAATTATACAAGAGAGACAGGAGCTAATAATTTCATGCCTATGCAGTTTAATTCACTTCAAATTTGATAAGTGTGTTCTTTGAAGCTAGTAAAATTCAAATCCTTCAGCACTGGTTTTTAAGGGAATGAAATGAACAGATAATCCTCGGAAAAATGACCTACCATCAAACGTACTTTTGCTTCAATAACACACTTCCCTTTCCCAGTATAGCTGTCATTCCATTTTCCACTGAAATGGGGCCTCCAGCCACCACACCTGCAGGGCTCTCTGTTTTCATCTTCCCCCACTTCCCTCCAAAGGAGTCCTGAATCTTCTCTAGAGCAAAGAGTGGTTCAGGAGCATGTGCTCTGTCCTCAGAAGGGGTAAGAATCCACTCAGGGACCCTGGTGAACCTGGAGACTGTCATACGGAGAGAAGGATGTCATAAAGAGAAAAAGAACGTGTCTTAAAGCGTGTGTGTCGAATATAGAGAAGTGGTACAGATGAACCTATTCGCAGGGTCGGAAGAGAGATGCAGGTGTAGAGAATGGACTCGTGGACGTGAAGTGGGGAGGAGAGGTTGGGAGGATGGAGAGAGCAGTGAATGTACCAGCATGTATTCACCACCACGTGTAAGACAGACGGCTAGCGGGAAGCTGCTATAGGACACAGGGAGCTTGGCTCGGGGCTTCGTGATGGCCCAGAGGGGTGGGATGAGGGGGGGAGGTCCCCGAGGGAGGGGGTGTATGTGTGCATACGGCTCATTCACTTTGTTGTAGAGCAGAAATTAACACAACATTGCAAAGCAACTATATGCCAATTCTTTTTTAAAACATTAACATATTTTATCCTATAACATTAACTGAGAACCACCAAAAGAATCAAGTAAGAAGACATAAACTCATGTTACAGACTTACTTGGTATACTTATTATTTCAAACCAAGCAGATTGCCATTTTTTAGTCAAAAACTCATCTACAAAAAGAAAAGAAAAACACGGGCTAAAATCACCATCGTATCATTCAACTGTCTCAGTCCATTGGTTTATAATTCTCACCATTCGCTCGTGCAGTGTGAGATGTTGACACTATTCGTCTCCACTGCGAGATACTTTCTCATGACCCAGAGACTCTCCACATGAGGTTGAGGTTGCCTATCCTAATCAATAAATCTCATCAAAACCTTGCTCTACACTCTATAGTAACCTGTATGGGAAAAGAATCTGAAAAAGAATGCACATGTATGAATCACTTTGCTATCCACCCAAAACTAACACAATACTATAAAACAACTAAGAAAGTGAAAGTGTAAGTCGCTCAGTCGTGTCTGAGTCCTTTGCGACCCCGTGGACCGTAGCCGCCAGGCTCCTCTGTCCATGGGCTTCTGCAGGCAAGAACACTGGGGCGGGTTGCCATTCCCTTCTCCAAGGGATCTTCCCAACCCAGGGACTGAAGCCACGTCGCATGTTTCCTGCATTGGCAGGCGGGTTCTTTACTATCTGAGCACTAAGGGAGCCTGAAACAACTATATTTCAATACAAAATAAAAATTAAATATATATATTAAAAAAGAAATCCAATCAATTGATGGTCCTGAGACCCACATTCATCACCAGCAACCTACACAGACCTCCCTGCTCTAACTCATACTCCTTGTAACATTTTCCACTGCACACTCTGGAACCTTTATTTTTCTTATTTCTTCCTTTTCATCATTTTAACAGAAGCTGTGCATGCTTGGCTATCTAAGCCAAATAGTGGCTTGCTTTCTACAGTGTTTTTATTTAATCTATACCATAGAAAACATTGTGATCATGTCTTAATGCCAATGCAATGATGTCAAAGGCGAAGCTGAGAAGAGAAACCAAGAGATATCATGAACTTTATCAGTTGGAATAAGACAGATTGATTGTTGTTTGCAGCTTAACTTTGGTTATTAATAACAAGGGCAGTCCTTAGAAACATGTGTAAAACTCCTTTCACACGTGCCTAATAATTATAGAGAGATTATTCCAAGGGGGGAAAAATTACCTTCACCGTCGGGCTTCCAAAAAAATAAGCAGAAGTGGATTAATGTAATTGCTTAATCAACAACATCAGCCCAGAGCCTCCAAGTGTGCAGAATTAGTCATCTTATTGTAAGATTCATTAAAAAGTAATGGGCACGGTGAGAATGTTGCACAGCTGGGAATAATTTTGTTCCATTAAAAATAAAAATAAATACACCTTGGAAAAGTCTATTTTGACAATATTTTGCTCCATGCCTTGTCTTAAAAACAAGGATCTTGTTCACTCATGTACTGCCTAATATCAGCATTGGTCTTCCAGTAGAGTGTGTGGATGACAGGATTCAGGGGCACAGTCCATTTCAGCAACACCCCTTCCCCTTAAAGAACCTCTCAGTCCTGGTTCCTGGTCAGTAAAAGCATGAAAGCCTTTATTATTCTTCACTCCAGAAGGATTAGGTTTTCAATAAACTAGTTTATCGTTTTTTGAACCTAAAATCCAGTACACAGTGTATGAATTGAGAGCTTGAAAATTATGTTTTGAACTTATTTTCCAAGTACAATTAAATGGTTAAAAACGCAGTAGTATTCACTGAGGGTTGGGGGAGGGGGAAAGGAAGGAAATTAGCAATAGTAGAAGGGGGTCAGTTGCATCATTTAAATAATCCTTATTAAACAACCATTAACTCTAGCTTCCTGAAGACAATCAAGTATGAAATCATTCCTTGTGGAATGTCTTCTGGCGTTTCCAAAAATGCATCATCGTCTGGGCGTATGTTGCAGAGTTGCAATTCAACGTGAAATTGAAAATGACATGTGACTGCTCCAACAAATTATCTCCGGGAAAGCTTCTGTTTTATTCTCTCTTAGCCGCACATGGTCATGGTCAGTGGTCACCAAGTCTGAGGACCCCTGGGCCTTGCTAGTCGTTAGATATGATCCCCTGAGGACTCTGGTTTTAAAGAAGAAAGCTGATATATTTTCAATACTTTTTATTTGTTTATTCTTGACTGTGCGGGGTCTTCACTGCTGCGTGGACTTTCTCTGGTTGCGCTGGGCGGGGGCTGCCCTTGAGCTGCGGGGCCCTGGCCTCTCCTGTTGCAGAGTGCGGGCTCCAGGGCCCGTGGGCTTCGATAGTTGCCGCTCGCGGGTCGGCACCTGCCTCTCCCGGGCTCCAGAGCACAGCTGTGGTCCTTGCACTTTGTCGCTCAGAGGCAGAGAGTTGATACGAATGTAACCTCTGATGACGACTTCCAAACTGGATCTTTAGACTCTAATATATACTATTATATGTGACATATATTATTATATTACATGTGACATATAATATTATTAATATATTATTGTCATGTCACAGCCTTTGGTTATCTACATGTGGTATCAGAGATGATGATGGATATAGCAACAAAAATTAATAAAAACAAGTAGTAAAAATGTAGGCACCAGGTTCTGAGCTACGTGACCCAAGAACCCTTTGCTTTTACCCTTGTTTTCTTTCCATTTGCATATGCATGCATACTTATTCGCTTCAGCTGTGTCTGACTCTTTGTGACGGAGTAGACTGTAGCCGGCCAGGCTCCTCTGTCCATGGCATTCTCTAGGCAAGAATATTGGAGGGGGTTGCCATGACCTCCTCCAGGGGATCTTCCAGCTTTCAAAAATTCTCCTCTTTTGTCTGTAATAATTCATTTCATACCCCGAGTCTACGTATCCCATCCGGTAAGACGAAAGCTTGAAATGAAGCTAAAGGCCATCTTTTGTACCTTAGACATCTCCCTTGAGCATTTCCTGACCTTGCCCACTGGTTTATCAAATATTCTTCCAACCTAAAGGAGGAAAAAAAATTCTCCTGCTAAGAAAATAACGTTTTTCAGCACTGTTACATGATTAATGAGTCTAGAAATTTCGTTTGAATGGTATGGTGGCGGTCTCCAGCTCTGATTAGAATCACCTGAGATGCTTTCAAAACACATTCCCCTGGGACCCTCTCCTGAATTTCAGGATCTCCAAGGGTGGACTAGCAACTCGGGGTGTGTTTCATCTGCCTCAGGTGAATCTGAGGAGGTGCAAATTTGGAAACCACTAATCTATGGAAAAGCCTGTACTATATTCTCATAGCCTGCCATTTACCAATATTTTACCAAAATATTCTGGGAAGAACCAGAATCTGGCCACATGGAGAAGATATTGATGATCTGTTTCTTCATCTTACGTTTCCAATAATTTCTGGTGTTGTTCAGTCGCTAAGTCGTGTCCAACACTTTGAAATCCCGTGAACTGCAGCACACCAGGCTTCCCTGTCCTTCACCATCTCCCAGAGTTTGCTCAAGCTCATGTCCATTGAGTCAATGATGCCATCCAACCATCTCATCTTCTGTCATCCCCTTCTCCTCCTGCCTTCAATCTTTCCCAGCATCAGGGTCTTTTCCAGTGAATCGGCTCTTTGCATCAGGTGGCCCAAGTATTGGAACTTCAGCATCAGTCCTTTCAATGCGTATTCAGGGTTGATTTCCTTTAGGATTGACTGGTTTGATCTCCTTGCTGTCCAAGGGATTCTCAAAAGCCTTCTCCAGCATAATTTCTGTATATACCTTAAGATGACAGACACGAAACTTAAACCAAGCATCTTTCAGCATTGCTGCATGCATACCTGGCAAAGGTGGTTACGGAAATACTTATCTAGGGTTCCCTGTCCCAAACCCACGTGTCTTCTTGGTAGGGCGTGCTCAGTACTACAGGAGGCTTGAGCTGATCCTCAAGCTGCTGATAAGGAAGACATTTTATATTTAAAGTTCTGACATAGCAGTGAAAATGAATGATCAGCCAGTATAAATGTCATTCTTTGATTCCTGGTAAAATTGCTAATAATAGAAAAATTTTAATACCTCTCAATGAAATCTGTTAAGGAATTTACAACACTGATGTGAATCTTGGGTCATACAAACGTGGGGAGACAATTCATTTTATCTACAGCTAACCTGTAAAACGCTACAATTTTTTCAAAATAAAAATCAACATTTCTGCCAATCATGCTGTGTCATTTGATATCTCCTCTTGATTTTGAATATTTGGAAACAAATGCTGTATTTGTAAATATAAATTGGGTGATGACCCAGTAACAAGGATCAAATATTACAGCACAAATTGTATAATTTATTCACAAAATATGTGTTTATTGGAGTCAAATGGAACCAGATTGAAGTTTTCAGGATTTATTTGTTAAACTGATGTTTTCTTGTGTTCAAATGAAATACAATTTGGCAGAGATTTCTATTCCATTAATTTAATTTTTAGTATATGTGAATTCAAGTTCTATCTGGGTAGTTGAAGACTTTATGTTAATTCAAAGTTATTGCCTTTATAACAAGCAGGATATTAATTCCATATCATTCAGTCCCGTTCAGTTCAGTCACTCAGTCGTGTCCGACTCTTTGCAACCCCATGAATCGCAGCATGCCAGGCCTCCCTGTCCATCACCAACTCTAGGAGTTTACCCAAACTCGTGTCCATTGAGTCGGTGATGCCATCCAGCCATCTCATCCTCTGTCGTCCCCTTCTCCTCCTGCCCCCAATCCCTCCCAGCATCAGCATCTTTTCCAATGAGTCAACTCTTCCCATGAGGTGGCCAAAATATTGGAGTTTCAGCTTCAGCATCAGTCCTTCCAATGAACACCCAGGACTGATCTCCTTCAGGATGGACTGGTTGGATCTCCTTGCAGTCCAAGGGACTCTCAAGAGTCTTCTCCAACACCACAGTCCAAAAGCATCAATTCTTCGGTGCTCAGCTTTCTTCACAGTCCAACTCTCACATCCGTACATAACCACTGGAAAAACCATAGCCTTGACTAGCCGGACCTTTGTTGGCAAAGTAATGTCTCTGCTTTTTAATATGCCATCTAGGTTGGTCATAACTGTCCTTCCAAGGAGTAAGCGTCTTTTAATTTCATGGCTGCAATCACCATCTGCAGTGATTTTGGAGAACAAAAAAAATAAAGTCTGACACTGTTTCCACTATTTCCCCATCTGTTTCCCATGAAGTGATGGGACCAGATGCCATGATCTCAGTTTTCTGAATGTTGAGCTTTAAGCCAACTTTTTCACTCTCCTCTTTCACTTTCATCAAGAGGCTTTTTAGTTCCTCTTCACTTTCTGCCATAAGGGTGGTGTCATCTGCATATCTGAGGTTATTGATATTTCTCCCAGCAAAGCAGAGGTTGTGCATCAGAGGGCAGACACACTAAAACCATAATCACAGAAAACCAGCCAATCTGATCACACGGACCACAGTCTTGTCTAACTCAGTGAAACTAAGCCATGCCGTGTGGGGCCACCCAAGACGGACGGGTCATGGTGGAGAGGTCTGACAGAATGCGGTCCACTGGAGAAGGGAATGGCAAACCACTTCAGTATTCTTGCCTTGAGAACTCATGGGCAGTATGAAAAGACAGAAAGATAGCATACTGAAAGAGGAACTCCCCAGGTCAGTAGGCACCCAATATGCTACTGGAGATCAGTGGAGAAATAACTCCAGAAAGAATGAAGAGATGGAACCAAAGCAAAAACAATACCCAGTTGTGGAAGTGACTGGTGATAGAAGCAAGGTCCAATGGTATAAAGAGCAATATTGCATAGGAACCTGGAATGTTAGGTCTATGAATCAAGGCAAACTGGAAGTGGTCAAACAGGAGATGGCAAGAGCGAACATCGACATTCTAGGAATCAGCAAACTAAAATGGACTGGAATGGGTGACTCTAACTCAGATGATCTTTATATCTACTACTGTGGGCAGGAATCCCTTAGAAGAAATGGAATAGCCATCATGGTCAACAGAAGAGTCCGAAATGCAGTACTTGGATGCAATCTCAAAAATGACAGAATGATCTCTGTTCATTTCCCAGGCAAACCATTCAATATCACAGTAATCCAAGCCTATGCCCCAACCAGTAATGCTGAAGAAGCTGAACAGTTCTATGAAGACCTACAAGACCTTTTAGAACTAACACCCAAAAAAGATGTCCTTTTCATTATAGGGGACTGGATTGCAAAAGTAGGAAGTCAAGAAACATCTGGAGTAACAGGCAAATTTGGCCTTGGAGTACAGAATGAAGCAGGGCAAAGGCTAATAGAGTTTTGCCAAGAGAACGCACTGGTCATAGCTAACACCCTCTTCCATCAACACAAGAGAAGACTCTGTACATGGACATCACCAGATGGTAGACACCGAAATCAAATTGGTTATATTCTTTGCAGCCAAAGATGGAGAAGCTGTATACAGTCAGCAAAAACAAGACCAGGAGCTGACTGCGGCTTGGATCATGAACTCCGTATCATTAACACATTTTAATTAGAATTCAGCTTAGTGCATGTTTCCAGCACTTGGTGGTTTATAAAATGTTTTCATATCTACACTACTTCTTTGACTGCAATTTCGTCCACATTTTAATATTTCTCAAATAATAGGATTAATCTCAAAATCAGTATGCTTACTTAGTGTGCAAAAGGATGCTCTTTATTCAAAAGCTTTCTACACATCTTATTATAATCCATGGCATGCTGAAGTCAAGTCAGTAGGGTATGAGGGACTTCCCTGGTGCCCAAATGGTAAAGAATGTGCCTGCAATGCAGGAGACCCGGGTTCGATCCCTGGGTCAGGAAGATCTCCTGGAGAAGGAAATGGCAACCCACTCCAGTATTCTTGCCTGGAGAATCCCATGGACAGAGGAGCCTGGTGGGCCACAGTCCATGGGGTCACAAAGAGTCCAGCGTGACTGAGTGACTAACACACACACACGTAAGTAGGGTATGATTTCAGTTCGCCTTTTTTTCCCCAAATTTTAAACTTTATTTTACTGTTGTCTGCGCTGGGTCTTTGTTGCTGCGCGTAGGCATTCTCCAGCGGTGGTGGGTGGGGCTGCGCTTCGCTGCAGGGCACGTGCTTCTCTCCTTGCGGGGCTCACTCGCGGTTGAGCACAGACTCTAAACACGGTTCAGTAGCTGTGGCACATGGCTGAGTCGCTCCTTGGGGCATGGGGTCTTCCCGCAGCAGGGATCGAACCCACGTCCCCTGCACTGGCGGGCGGATTCTCAGCCACGGGCCGCCGGGGAAGTCCTCAGCTGATTCTGACGACAATGCACCAGGGAAGCCCGTGGAGCGTTGACAGGGTCTCTATTCTCATCTAAGCAACAAGGAAACCACTCCATAATTAGAATCTGTTAGCGTTTACCTCCCCGCAGACAGTTTTGCTGCTGAAGTTATCATACGCCAACACGTACACTTCTTTTAGCGACAGAAACGTATTCCGTCTGTCTCCGGAGAAGAGCACGTAGACAACAGGCCAGGGTGGCCGGCAGTACAGTCCTCCCGCAAAACTTTCCAAGAGGAAACAGAACATGCCCAGTTTCAAGTGCGGGAGGAGAGTCTCCTGGTAGGCTCCCCTGCAAGGCAAAGCCAAGCCCGGTCCCTCCCTGTCTCCGTTTGCTGAGAACACTGCCTGCCTAATACCCCGTGATAATCTTAGGCCCGTGAAACCTGCCAGGCTCTGCCTGTTTCCCTCAACCTGGTGATGACAGCCTCCAGCTGACACCTGATCAATCATACCTGTCACTGGCCTCCACGTCCAGGGCGTGATGGCTTTTGTTTGTTTTCCTAGCTTGCTCCAAGGCTTTATTTGCAGGCTTCCTTGCTTGTCCACTAAAAGCCAAATGTGAGGGTAGCAGACTCCACCATCTGGAAAGGAGGGAGAGGGTCTGGCACATCTCAGGAACCCTGATTGTATGGAGGCTCCTGGGGGCTGCAGAAGTGTTTGGGCTGCATTTGGTAGTCGTGGGGGTGGGGCGGGGGGTGGCTTTTGTGGATATTTAGGTTGTGGTTTTTTTTTGTTTCCTGATCTCTTTATAATGTTAAGCTGGCTCAAATGCTAAGAAAAAGTGGGATATCTCTGAGAAGACTCCTCCTGTAATAAAATTTTTGTCAACTTTGATCATTTGAATGAGTGCTTCTAACAAGGCTTTTTTCAAAACGCAAGGCGCTTTCTTTGGCTCCTGGAAGGAAAGTATACAGTTTGTATTTATTTATTCAGTGACATAAAACACGCCTCCATTTAGCCTTTTCTTTTTTAAGCTTCGAAATGAGAAAGCAAGCAGGCACTAGAAGACTTTATCAGTTGGTACTTGGTGAACATTATATGTAAACACAGCTATCTGTTCGCTCAAAGGCACAGAATTTTACCTTTTCAGAGCATCTTGAGCAAGGGATCCTGAAGAAGTCATTCCCACACAGATTTGTTTGGTGCACTTCTCTTTCTTTCTTGTCGGTTTATTTGTCAAACCAAGGCACCACTTAAAGGGCATGTTTCATCTCTCCAGTGCATCTCCAGCACCCTGCATGATGTAATTTCTGCGGGAGCGAAGGAGAGAGATCAGGATCCATGCAGGACTCACTGCATTTTGAGGCTGAAAATGGTATTGCCGTGAGTGGGAAATAAGGACATTGGAAAACAGCATTAATCACACTGTGAGCTCGTGCGTGCTCAGTTGTGTCCAAATGTTTTGCGACCCCACGGACTGTAGCCCGCCAGGCTTCTCTGTCCATGGGATTTCCCAGGCAAGAACACTGGAGTGGGTAGCCATTTCCTTCTCCAGGGGATCTGCCTGACCCAGGGATCAAATCCACATCTCCTTTGTCTCCGCGTTGGCAGGTCAGTTCTTTACTACTGAGCCATCAGCTGCATGAGTTTATAAATCACTGCAGAGCAGACATGCACGGCAAAGGCCCAGTCCGTTTGGAATCACGCAGAAGGAACAAGCTTCCCCTTCCAGAAAATGCTGTTTTAAAATGTAAGAAGGGCAGTTACAAACACACAAAACCTATGCTCCAGAGTGATGAACAGAACATCCCAGGAAACACACGCCTTGGGGTTGCTTCTAGCCGTAAATGAGACAGTCGTGTTTTGGAGAGGGGCCCTGCTGAGGATGAAACCAGCTCAGAGTGTGTCCTTTCTTCCGTAAATGAAAAAAAAAAAGGGGGGGGGGGGGGGAAGAACACTGAATCATAAGCATATGCTCGATTCCCCTGGAACCTGGGTCAGCCTTTGAAAAGAAAAAGCACCAGAAGAAGCTGCTAGAATGCCTACACTCTCCCTCTGCAGTCACCACCCCTGTGTAAAAAATGTGCTTCTCTTTCAGACTTCATTGTGGAACTGAAGTCAGTTCAGTGTAACACTGCTCCTGCTTACATAGCTGTGTGTGTGCCTGGGTGTGTGGGGCACACAGGTGTATAGGTGATGAACTACCAAGGGGATTAAACTGCTTGATTATTTGACAAAAGCAGGTGGCAGTATGTTATGGCTGGAGTCGTTAGAGTTATACAAGGTGATGGGGCGTGTGGCAATAAAAATTGGGCATTTCTGAACCCATTATTATCTGTGATTGGGGCTTCCTTCACATAAGTATAGGAGGTATATTTTCATCGTTGCTGCAGGAAATTGCATGCTTTTCTTCCACGTGTTTCTAATACCACCACAATCTTCATCTAATAGGACCCGGAAATGAGATTTAAAATACAACAAGATCGTGTTTTCTTACTATAAAATGTGTACTCCTGTGGGTGGCAACAAGAGTCGATAATTTTGAGCATGATAGTAACATGATCAGAGACTGGCACAGTACACAGACAGGAAGCATGGTTGGCATGAGTCTATAGTAGTTTGGGGATAGCACTAATTTTTCTTTTTTTTTTAATAGGAACAAAGTGGCAATGACACATGCAAGAGATTTGCTCTGTGGCCGTGATAATATAACGGGGTTTATCTTCCAAAAATAGCTGAGACTTGAGGATAAAACTCCTCCAGTTTCTTAGAGAAAGAGTATATGAGTTTGTGGTCTCTTTCTCTGAACACATTTAGATTTGATTTTGTTTTAAACATGACTTTCTTCCCAATGTTCTCAGCCAGCCAGCCAAATCTGTGCTTTATCTTCTTGTTCTGGTATAATGCTTGGGCCAGGCCTCTCAAAATAACTTCCTGTCTGGCTTGTTTAAAACATACCCCTTCACTGTCTCTGAGCTGAGCTGAAGGGCGGATATGAAGTCAACAAGTGCAAGGTGAAAATAAATAACCATCCAGCTCAAACAAACCACTTGCTCGGCCCATAGTTGCTGGCCCCTGTTCAGCTGTACCCAACCAAGTTGCTGAGACATCTTATGATCACACGCCTTTACCGTTAACCCTTCAAAGACGATCTTGTTTTGAAGTTCAAAACATCGGGCATGCTAAAATGACTCAGGTATTAGCATGTACTGATGGTCCACGGTGTCCTTCTGGAAGATGTAAACTCGGGTATCTAATCAATAAAATAATTTTGAGTCTTTGAACTGGTTCCAGGTCAATTTTTCTTGGCAGTTTTTTGGCTTCCTGAATTATCCTGACCCAAGCCATGAATAATGATCTAAAATTGCACAATATACAGAAACCAGCTGTTTGATAGGAACAAGAGGGTGATGTCATGGGGCCATTACTAATCTCGATTTCATGTCCTGCCAGTGCTGACGTCACTGACTTGGTAACACGCTGGCAGACTCCAGTTTGGTGGGGATGAGTAGGCTCAAGGAGGAAACTGTACCATGGAAGGGGAAGGGATTTCTCAGTGTTCTCTGAGTTGGGGCTGTACGAGCAAGAAATTGCAAGAGCTGCCAGTGGAATGACTAGAATAAGCTCCATCTTGGTGACATAAGTTTTAGAGTTCATGATTGTGTCCCTGTCTTATATGCATTTGTCAAGAAACAAAGTCTCTGATCTTCTATAAAGGAAGATGTTGCCTAAATTTTTATGGGAATTAAATACAACTACACGAAAAGAAGAGGGTAAGTAGTCTTTGTGCAAGTTTCCAGAAGAAAACCTGGGAATCAAACTGAATGAGCTTGTAATCATTCATCTGCACTCAATTGTGAGTCCTTAGGTAAATCTCAGAAGTGCACAAAAGCATTGTGTGTGTGTGCGCAGTTGTGTCTAACCCTAGGCGGCCCCATGGACTGTAGCCCGCCAGGCTCCTCTGCCCATGGGATTCTCCAGGCAAAGAATACTGGAGTCGGTTGCCATTTCCTTCTTCAGGGGAACTTCCCAACCCAGGGATCGAACCCTCCTGTCTTGCATCTCCTTCAGTACCAGGCAGATTCTTTACCACCTGTGAAGCCTGCACAAAACATTACTAACTTAGAATTACCTATGGCATTGTATATTTTCTTTTAAAGCATCATGTAAATATTTTTAATTTCAATTTTCCCTTAATTTTTAAATGCAAAAAGTTCACACTTGTACAATTACATAAATTACATATAATGTTATTTTAAGATAATATCGCTTTCCCCTAGAATCCAGGGAAGAGAAAGAATCTGCAGGTCTGAGCAGACAAAGAAATAGATTCTATCCACCCATTTCAAATGTTTGGGGAAGAAATGTTAAATTTTATTAGTAATTATAGAATTTTCCCCAAATAAATCACATTCATATGAACTTTGGGGAGTAGAGATTGAAGGGCTTACGTTCTATTATGAAACCATAGAACAAAAACATGTCTGGAGGGTGTACTTTATGAGATTGAGGGGAATTGCTAAACAATCGTAAACTAATACCAAGACCCAGAGGGGGCACTCAAGAAATGTTTCTTGATTGCGGGCTACTTAATTAGAATGGCTGCTCTTAAAATAAGTGCAATTTTGCCAATGGGAAGTGTGTTTTCTGGTGACCGATAGAAACCCTGATGAGTCCCAGCCAGGACCCCAAGACAAAGACACGAGATAACCGGGCCCTCCTTTCAGCAAGCACATGTTTTCCATCGGATATCTGCTGGACTGTGAGTTTTCTTGCCACTATTCCCCAGCAAAAGGCATCGTGGAAAATGTAGTCTCATGCCATCCGTCTCCTCTTTCTTTCTCTGAAGACCTGAGTGGACGGGGTAGCACGGTGGCCGTTTTGGGGGTGATAGTGACATCGGGTGAAGCAGAGAGTTAGGGAGCGAGGCATACAGAGTGTCCCTTTCCCATCCCGAGGCACACACGGACCTTTAAATGCTTCACTTATCTCATATTGTAAACTCCAACTGGAGGAGAAGTATTCACCAGACAGGTCATAAATCATGCCCACAGACAGGTGCAATAAATACCAATGTCAAAAAGTTACAAAGTAAAATTATATTGTTTTGACAAGGCTTCCAGATGCGCTGACAACTGGGCAAGTAAATGGCCTCTTTTCCGAGAGTCCATATTGCTGGTCCACGGGTGGGAAGAAAGAGCCCAAGCAATCCCAAGAACAGTACCCCAGAATTTTAACGCCTGTCATCCTTACCATATGCAAGGGGATGAGGAATAACCTCCATCTGTAGAGAGAAGTCATCATATGTTGAAATGTTATCTTCGGAAAAAGCACTTAATTTGGGAATTCCCTGGTGGTCCAGTGGTTAGGATGTGGTGTTTTTCACTCCTAAGGGCCCAAGTTCAATCCCTTGGGGATTGATAGTTGGGAAACTAAAACCCCAGAAGCTGTGCTGTGCAGCCGGAAGAAAAAAACAAACAAAAAAAAAACATTGAACACAAAGTCAAATACCACAGAGAAGATATTAGATAAGTTTATAATGCTCTCTGTGGAAGAATTACTTGTAAATCAAATTCTTATAAGTTATTTCTATGAACACACACATGTATACATATATACTTAAATATATTAAGTATTTATGATTTAATGAAATAACCAGTGGCCCTTTTATAAATGGATTATTTAGTTCTATTTTATCATTTGTGTAAATCTAGATTTTGACATTCTTAATTGAAAATGATTTAATTTGAATTGTACTCTTTCTTCTAAAAAGCAGTTTGATTAATCAAATTTGACTTCAAGTAAGTTATTGCATTCTAGTGTTCTTAACAGAGGTATTGGATGTAATAGAGATTTTATTAAAATGACAGACATTACATAGTTTTACATGTTAACATCTGTCTGTAATCCAAGATACCCAGGTTTGATCCCTGGGTCAGGAAGATCCCTGGAGAAGCGAATGGATAACCACTCCAGTATTCTTGCCTGAGAAATCCTATGGACAGAGGAGCCTGGTGGGCTACAGTCCATGGGGTCACAAAGAGTCAGACACGACTGAGATGAACCTCTTCCACCCCCACCACACACGAGAACAAAAGGATCCCTCTTCCTTCTTTTAAATTTGCTTCTTTCTCGAGCATGTTTGCAGTGGAAAAGAAAAATGTTAATCATTTAGCAACTAACTGAAATTTTTACTTATGGTCACTATAGACATATCCAGCTACTGGAAGTGGATTAAAAGTCATAAGTAATTAACTAACAAGTTCAACTTCCTTAAATACTTTCACTCATGGTAAATAAAGAATTGGAGTACATTTACCAGAACTTTCAGTAACAATAATAATCGTTTAAAGTATATGTCTCTGTGCATGGAAATGTTGAGTTTGCTCCTAAATGATTCAGTTGTAGAGTTAGTTCTGTTTTAATGGGTGCTCAGTCATGCCTGACTCTTTATGACCCCGTGGACTGTAGTCTGCCAGGCTCCTCTGTCCATGGGATTTCCCAGGCAAGAATATTTCAGTGGGCTACCATTTCCTTCTTCAGGGGATCTTCCCGACACAGGGGTCTAGCATGCCTCTCTTACATCTCCTGAACTGGCAGGAGGATTTTTACCCCTAGCGTCACCTGGGAAGCCCCCAGTGATTTTTACTTGTTAGGTCAGTTTGTGTAAATCAATCCTACTATTCAGATACTTACTATAAATCAGGTGGTGATGAGTTCAATGATTGGCCAAATGCATGATAACTGAGTTCCAGCTTTGTATTAGACCTGAATAAAATGCAGGGCAAGTACAACCTCATCTTCAAAACTTTTCCTCGGGTGAATTTAGATTGACAAGGGATCTCACATCTATCTTCTGGTCTCCTCGCCAGTTTCTAATCACGAGAGACTGAGGCTGGACGTTTCAGAACAGTTTGTAAACTTCCAACTTCCAGCTGCTTAGAAAAGTCAACTCAAAGTCATGTACATGAGCCCTCAAGAAATGACTCCACAATGGTAATTTAGCTATTTATTCCTAGGTTAAAATGCTACTTTCTCCTCAGTCTGTTTCAGGAAAGAAACACATCATGAACGTATTTCTTAATATGCTTGATATTTCAGAGGGAGGTGTCAGTTATATAATTTTGTATTTATTCCTTGGGATTCCAGTGAATTACGTATCTCTTTTGAAAAACACATGCTTTGGCTGGGCTGTGTTGGTGAGTTGGGCTCCTGATCTGGGAGAGCAGAAGTCGGGAGCGGAGGGCCTGGTAGCCGCGTCCTGTAAACCAGGCCCTGAGCTGCCCTGGAAAGGAATGTGCGGCCATAAATGAAGGCACTTGGAGGGCAGAGGTCACCGTGTGTAATTAGCACAGGCCATTTAAGGAAGAATAAGAAAATAATGTTTTACAAGCTGGTAGAAAGAGAAGCAAATAATCATTTAAATGTTCCAATTGTGAGTTCCGTCTGTGTGTGTGGTTTATTTTATAAGCAACTCTCTTTACTGGTAATGGAGAGGCAGGCGACGCTGGAAAACAGTGCTTGTTGGGGCCTTGTGATGTGTACACAGTCCCCGCACTCCCTTGGAGCTTGCTTGTATGAGGTTTGTTTCCAGTGCTCTGTTTTCTTTCTTTCTTTTATGTCTTACTCTAAAATTCTTTCTGGCATTGGAGAAATGATAAGTGGAATAAAAATAAAATACGGAAGCTTCTTTAGACAATGGGAGATCTTTTGGGCCAGTTTCTAGAAGGCAAGGCATGTTGGATTCTGATTTATAAAAATGAAGCATTCAGAAAGGAAGATGAAAAGTTTTTCTCTGGTCAGCCCGGCCACCTAATGCTTAATTGACTCGTTAACGTCACTTGAGGGTATATCTAGCTGCCTATTTCATTTGAAACAAATGAAATGGATTTTAATATTGCAGCTGACTTATGGTTTTGTCTAGGAAGTGACTTCTGTGTAAGCAGAGGTGACGTAAAGGTCACGAGGAGTGTCGATGCCTCCAGTGCAGGGTTTTAATTGCACAGAAAAATAGAAACATAAAACCAAACCTTTCCCTTTTCTTCTTGTCATTAAGATTGGGGTAGTGAAACTTCCCTACATAAATGTAAACTGATAGCAAAATCTGACAACTAAGGTAATAAAGACACTTACTTACTTATAGCAGATGGCTAAGTATGAGTACTATCATTTCCTTTGAAATCTGATGCTAAATAACAATGTGATGGCTCATCCTGAAATTGTCATAAGACAATCACTCTCCATTATACTCCAGTAATAGGACTGGTCAACCCACGGTTGTTTCTATGTCAAGTGCAAGTTACATTTTATCATCATTGTATTTTTGAAACATTCTTTCCCCACTATTACCAGAGATGATGCAATCTTTGATAAAAAAAAAAAAAATTGATGATGTTAGAATATCTTACTGGTAAGGATGCCATGAGTTTATCAAGATGTGAATCTGGGAACTGGTTTCCATTCTTTGTTTCCAATAGTGGGCAGTAAAAAGAACAAGTTAATGGAGTGAAACATGATCTCTTGCCTGCTAAATTCCAAGGAAACAACGTGATATTTAATTACTTACAGATATTGAGCCTGTTGTCACTGATTTTTATTTTGTCTATGTTTTCCGTTATTCAGTGTTTTTGTTTTTATTTTTGTCTCGTTGCATTTTTAAGTTAGAACTTGCGTGAAGACAATATACAATCATAGGACCCGAGGGCATAATACAGAAGAATCACTTAGAAAGGACATTCTTTGCACTGAGTCAATATTCCCCATATTCCTAACATGGACACAAATAAATCTCCAAACATTTGACAGTGGGTTGTGCTTAAACTGGCTCTAGTATGAGATTGGATTCTTATTTAATTTAGTATTTTATTTTCTTTGGAATTCCTAAATTTGTGTTAAATGATGTAATCGGATGTTTTTAATTCCCTAACATTTAAAACCAAATAGAGGATGCACAGCTTTCATGTCCATGTTTTAAAGAACTTAATTTGAGCTGCACTCAATACAAAGTAATAAACTTAATTGTGGCTTCACTGTATTTGTTCTTGTTATTAATTCCACAAGATCCCTGCCACTCTCTTAAGCTTTAACTTCATCTGAGAAGAGGAAAAATTCAGGAAATTGACCACACAGTTGATTGGGACCACACAAATTGTCCATTAATTATTCTGTAAATACTTCAAATAGTTAAGTCTATTTTCCCCAGCAAGATAGTAAACTCCTCGAGGACAAGAATTATTAACTTCTCAAATCTCCTAGCCATATCTACAGTCAAGCTGAATATATCATAGGTATTTATTAATAGCTTTTTAATTTAGTAGTTAAAGTTTTCTCTCTCAGTAGTGAGAAATTTCAAAAAGGAAGAAACAAAAAGAGTATGGAATCCATTGTTGTATGCTTCTTTAGACATAATAAAATACGTAAGATCTTGATAAATTCAACAGGTTTTCCTTTTGTGTCTAGAAAAAAATATAAACAGCTAAGCTCCAGTTTTAACAATCATTGTTTCATTATAAAAGCAACATATATTCTTTGAGAAAAAATTAAAATAAAAGCATATAGCAAGAAAAATGAAAATTATCTGTACATGCAATACCAGATAAATAGGCCAATTAATTCATGCATATTCATTTACATGTAATTTGTAGCTTTTATAAATGGTCAGTCACATTGGATATATAGTTTCGGCAGCTTGCTCTGTTCACATACATGAAATTTATTGGCAATTTTCTCAGTTAATGAAATACCCTATAAAATACTTTAAGTGGGTTTATTTTCTATAATAAATTAATATGATCATTATTCATTTAGTTTCCTATTATAATTTTTTTTACTTTTAATACTGCTATTTCAGTAAGGAATAGTGTGTCATAATCAGAAAAGACATTATCTGTATTTACTTTCTTGATTATTTCATTTTGGTAAATTTCAAGAAGTAGAATAACTCAAAAGGATGATCATTTTTATTAATTTGGGTATACTATACCAATTGCTTTGAGTGATATCTTTTTCTGAAGAACTTAATTAGTAAAGCACGTCTTTGGTGATCTCTTGTCTTTTCTGTTCCACATATTCAGAGCCTAGTCATTATCTTCTGCTATTTAATACCAAAGGAATTCCTGCAAGGGATCTGCCTTTCTCAGTTAATTCTTGCCCTTTGCAGTTTTTTTTTTTTTTTTTTTAGAATTTAATCACCTAGAACACCAGGTCCCTACAGAGAACTTGAACATTTGCTTTTAATCAAAAGACAAAGTTTATGTTAAACTCAGTAAACAAAATCAGGGACTTGTATAAATAACAATTTGTGCATATCATTTTCATTTTTGCTAACACTGACTCTGGTGCTGACCTTCCGCCAGGTTGTGAAACTCACAGGGCAAAGTGCAGAGTTCAGAAGTGGCTCTTTGCCCCCAGGTTTATTGAAAATAAAACATCAGCGGAAGTCCGCTGAAGTAATTTGAGGAAACTTTTTTTTTTTTCCCTTTTAGGAAGGATATCATTATTTGGTCTCCAAGGTTAAATCTGCTTAGAGGAAAAATAATAAGAGTGAAAACAGGCTTGAAACACTAGAAAGCTGGCAGAAAACATCTATAGAGTCATATGACTTAATGCGGGCATGTAAAATTTCCAAGGAACTACTTTTCTGGTTCTATTTTGAACATCCCTTTATCTGCTCATCATCCAAATATTGAAGCTTTAACTTCTGTGTTGCCAACCACACAGCATGTGGACTCAAAGCAGTTGTCAAGTGAGTGAACGCAGAAAGGAAGCAGGCTTAAAACGGCATTTTAAAGACATTTGAAAAGACAGATTAAAAAACTCAGCACAGTGGACAGAGTATCATTATGCAGATAAACACAAAACCGGTTTTTCATTTGCACGTCCCAAATTATTATTTTGCCTTTCACGCGAGCTCTCATTGAGACTGCTTTCGCACTCAAACAAAACAAGTGCACCACAGACGGAGCTGTTTTTAATTTTGAACGGTAACTGAAAACATTCTGAAGAGTTCTCCAGCATTGGAGACTTGAAACTGTGGTACCTTAAGATTTGCAAGGCATTTATTAGAAAGTGTCCCCCCAACTTACGAGAACTTTAACAGTCTCCCTCAGGTCAGACTGCAAAATTAAGCCGGGAGTCGAGAACTTCAGTAATCTTTTACCAGCGTCAGGCAGTAGATCCTGGTTATTTTCAACCAAATTAGACATCATTTTGGATGTTTATTCTCCCAGTTAGCTGCTTCCCCCCTCAATCCTTCTAAGTTTCTTTATGATTTTATTTTAAAATTCCCTTTTCTGATTACTACAGTGACTTAAGCACGGTCTATTGGAAACCTTCAAACGCTTAAAAGAGGAACACAAAATCATTTATGTAATAAGATTCCAATGAACACGCAGCCTCAAGCAATCTGAATGCTTATGGAATAGCATGAAAATAGATCCAGAAAATGAAGCTAAAAGCTGGAGAATATACAAACTACATCAAGCTGTGCTTTCGCAAACCTCGTCTAAGTGTTTAAGGTCTTGACTTTTCTGGCGCTTCCATTCTAATGATGGAAAGCATAAAATAAATAAGTAATCAAATAACTGGACAAAATTTCAGATACCATTAAGAGCCTTGAGCCAATAAAATAAGGCAATGAGAGGTGATGAGGTGGCCTTTAGCAAGGAAGGTCAGGAAAGGCCTCACTTGGGAGCTGGGAGCTGAAGGTCCTGGGACTTCCCAGGTGGCGCTAGTGGTAAAGAATCTTCCTCCCGATGCAAGAGACATGAGAGACGTGGGTTCCATCAGGGTCGGGAAGATCCCCTGGAGGGGGCCCTGGCGCCCCGCTCCAGTATTCTTTCCTGGAGAATCCCATGGACAGAGGAGCAGGGCGGGCTGCAGTCCATGGGGTTGCAAAGAGGACGACTGAGCTTCTGAGCACATGCGTGAGCTGAGGGTCCCGGAAGGTGACTGTGCAAAAGAATAGGGAGCTTCCGGTCCTAGAGTGAGGACAGGATTTTGATGGTGCTTTTGTCCCTTCGGGAAACAGAAAGAGGTCTGGGATTTCTGGGATGCGGTCAGTACAGGACAGCAGAGTGTGACGCGGATGGAAGGCAGGCAGGGGCTAGAAGCTGCGTCAGTGTGATGAAAGCTATGGCGCCTTGGCAGGGGAACACGCTGGTGAGCCTCGATCCATCACCCCAGCTGCGGTGTCCAAGTTACCGGGGAAACTGGCAGGGAGCTGGTCATCACAGTATCGACTGCAATGCAAGTAGAAGAGAAGGAAAGGAGTAGTTGCTTAAATGAGATTAAAAAAAAATCTCATTTTCTTTTATGTAATAGTGAGCAATTTAGTGTCAAAATGGTATACCCTTGCATATGGGACCCAGGCTGCTCCCAAATTTCCACTCTGCCGTCCCTAATGAGTGCAAAGATGGAGGAAAACAGAAAGAGAGGTCCCCTCTGACAGCTGCCTAGGTCTCTGTCTTCTGAGTCGCAAGTCTAAGCTGTCTGTGAGGGAGGTCGTGATGGACAGGCACGCATTACCATGTGTGAAGCAGATAGTGGGAAGGTGCTGAATAGCACAGGGAGCTCAACTCAACTGGGTGCTCTGTGATGACCGAGGGGTGGGCTGGGGGTCAGAGTGGAGGTCGGAGGGAGGCCTGCGAGGGAAGGGATGTATGTACACTTACGGCTGATTCATCTCATGGTGCAGCAGAAGCTAACACAGCATTCTAAAGCAGTTATACCCCAATTAAAAAAAAATCAGTCTGATGTTCCCGTGATCATAACATGAAGGAGACAAGGCCAGGATTAAAGGCAAATATGCTCAGAGAGGACTTCCCAGGCCTCAGTGGTAGAGAATCTGCCTGCCAATGCAGGAGACGTGGCTTTGATCCCGGGTCAGAAGGCTCCGCTGGAGGAGGAAATAGCAACCCACTCCAGTATTCTTGCCTGAGAAGTCATGGACACAGGAGCCAGGTGGGTACAGTCCATCGTAAAGAGTTGGACGTGACTTCGTCAGTAAACAGCAGCAGCATGCTAAGAGTAGTAGAGTGAAAGCTAGGAAGTCCTTGAGTTACTGGGCCGCCCAGCCAGAGGACACATCCTCTCTTGGGAGTTCTTGTCATGTGAGATAACAAGCCCTTTATAGCTCATCCACCGTGAGTTGGGTCTTTGGTAACTCGTAGCCAGGAGACTCCTGTGTGATAAATCTCTGGTGAAGCAGAGTTAGTCTGTCCGTGAGATGAGCTTTTCTTTTACTCTCAGGGTTCCTAGAGCAGCAAAGCCAGCCCATTCCCTTCCTCAAATCATGAGATGATAACAGCAGTTGAGCCTTTGTGGAGCCAGTAGAAAGTTGAGAGAAATCTGTAGAATCAGGTCTAGGTCTGCAAATTCAGAGATCGGGGTCTGGCTTATCTACTTCATCCACACATACATAGAAATCACTGTGATGCTCCTGGGTTGGCGGGGTCTCCCTTTGGTTTTGCCCTGAAAGTTCTATACGGTGTCATGCTCAGTAATTGGAGTTCTACAGACAGGGACTTCAATTCTGAGTAGTGGTTCACATATGGCTTAATGTCACCAAGATTCAGCTCTTCTTGTGAAACATGAGGATTGATTAATGAGACTACCTATTTTGTTGCATTATAATAAGATTGTTTTTGTTAAAGTTGCTAAATTGTGTCCAACTCTTTCTGACCGCTTGGGCTGCAGTACGCCAGACTTCCTTGTCCTTCACTGTCTCCCAGAGTTTGCTCAAATTCATGTCCCTTGATAAGGTGATACCATCCAACCATCTCATCCTCTGTCACCCACTTCTGCCCTCAATCTTTCCCAGCATCAGGGTATTTTCAAATGAGCTGGCTCTTCACATCAGGTGACCTAAGTATTGGAGCTTCAGTTTCAGCATCAATCCTTCCAATGAATATTCAGGGTTTATTTCCTTTAGGATTGAATGGTTTGGTCTCCTTCCTGTTTAAGGGACTTTCAAGAGTCTTCTATAGCACCACAATTCAATAGCTTCAATTCTTGGACACTCAGCCTTTTTGATGATCCAGCTCTCACATCAGTACAAGACTACTGGAGAAACCATAGCTTTAACTATACAGACCTTTGTCTGCAAAGTGGTTAATAATAAGATTAAGAGTTTACATTTATGGAGGTTGGTGCAGACACTATTCCAAGAGGTTTGTGAACGCTAACTCCTAAAGAGGGACGTACACATACCACCCCCACTGCATAGATGAAGGCACAGAAGGAGCTGAGTGAGGGAACCTGCTTCAGTCTTCTCAGCCAGCAAGTGAGAGCGAGGCTCTGACCGACCCCAGGCTCCTGGCTCTGCGGTGTTTGGTTTCTGCCCCTTCTCCGTTTAAATGAAATATTGCCTGCAGAGTGCTTGGCACAGACACATGCAATAAATGTCACTTATTGTTTTTATTTTGAATTTTCCCATCACTTTATTTCAACTTCAGTGTGGGAGAAGTGATTATCCAAAGATGTGAGTTATCCAAGGATTGTGATTGTCAGAAGCAGAGGATATATTAGATTCTTCCGAGTGGGAGTAGGGTTAGAGTCCCAGCCCTTGAACCAGTCCAAAGCAAGAAACAAATGCCCCAAAGCCTTCCCGGTGCCACATCTGTTTTTATTTTTCAGTTTATCAGCCTGCAGTTTCATGACAGGATTTCACAATATTCGGCTCCCCTGGTGACTTGTAGGATATCAAGGGGGGAGAGAAGAAAGCGGCGCTTTCAGCCAACTCCAGCTTTTCCTTCCTTAAGGCTGAAGATAAGCCCTGGCTGGACACCATGCGGGTGGTTGAAAAGGCCGATTCATGCATCTCCCTGTTATCAGCGGGAAGGGGAAGCTGGCTTTCCCAGTGCCCAGCGCTGTCGATGGTCCTCGTCTTGCAGGGTCTGGATGGTGGGTGTGAAGATAAGAACAGCTCTCGGCTGAGCATCACCCGCATAGAGCAGCCTTCTCCCCTGGGGAGCAGGTGTGGGCATCCTTGAGAAGCAATATCTAGGTCAAAACTAGCTGCTCTTTCATAAACGAGTAGGGAATAGCTTCTGGCCCGCAATTCCTTATAAACCATATTCCATTCCTACAAACTGTAGCAAACACCAGGCCAGTGCATCTAAGATTCAACAAGCTCTCATCAGGGAGAAACATTTTCAGGGAAGGGAGAGGGGGAAAAGCATATATTGAGACCTTGGGATTGACATATATGCACCACCATATTTAACACTAATAACCAATCAGGATCTACTATAAAAATTTTTTTTAATTAAAAGAGAAGAAGCCTAACACTCATTTTTTCCTTGTTGTTGTTGTTTAGTTGCTAAGTCCTGTTAGACTCTTTGTGACCCCATGGACTGTAGCCCACCAGGCTCCTCTGTCCATGGGATTCTCCAGGCAAGAATGCTGGAGTGGGTTGCCACTTCCCCCTCCAGGGGATCTTCCCAACCCAGGGATCAAACCTGTGTCTCCTGCATTGGCAGGAGGATTCTGTGCTGTTGAGCCACCTGGGAAGCCTGCAGTTTTGTCCCAGCAAGGGGCAATTTCAATCACTGTTGTAATCTCTGTGGGACAAAGACACAGTAAGAGACCATCTCAATATTGCTTATGGCTGTCAGCACACAAGTATGGATTTGTCCTCAGTTTGTCTCTATGACTAAATATCTTTTTCTACTTACCAAGTTAAAGAAATATATATTTAATAAAAAGCCTATCTGTATTTCTATCTAGACCTCTATATGGGCTTGCCTGGTGGCTCAGACGATAAAGAATCTGCCTGCAATGCGGTAGATGTGGGTTGGATCCCTGGGTTGGGAAGATCCCCTGGAGAATGGAATGGCAACTCACTCCAGTATTCTTGCCTGGAAAATCCCATGGAGAGAGGAGCCTGATGGGCCAGTGTCCACTGGACTGCAAAGAGTTAGACACGACTGAGCGACTATATATATATACATATATATGTTTGTATGTGTTTATGTGTGTATATATGTGGATTGAACATATGTGTGTGTATACAATCTCTCCGCAGACTTGAGAGGTGAAGCGCATCCTCCGTTACACCCTCACGAGTGCCGGCCAACTGCCGACAGCTGTTCTTTCCTAAACGGGGAAAGATCACGTCCAGACGTTCGCTGCACCGTCTCCTCCCAGAAAAGCCACCGGAGTGGAATAAGAAGTGACTCTAGCAACCGTTCTCCCGAGTTGCCTCTGGAGTTCAAAAGTACAGGGGTCTCACTCCTGGCCCCTCCCTCTGCGGTCTCTCATTGAGCTGCTCCTCCCAGCAGGTATATGCAGAGATCTGGAGATTTTACAGAATGGACAACATTCAGGTGTCTCAAAGCCACCCATGCCGGGAATGGCAGTTTGTGATTACTTAAAACACTGTCCAGATGGACGCCAGGTTTACACGCGTCTTGTGCTGTGATAAAGGTTGACTCTACCGCAGGGTTACCTAAATAGCCTGGATGTTTGAGATGCATGAGGTGAATCTGAATACAAAATGGTCAACGTGTTTGCTTGACTCTCTTCATTCAGTATGTAAATAGGAAGATGAATTGCCTCGTGGAGTTCGCAATCAATGGGGAAACCTTACCGTGAACTTTATTCTGAGCTAGCCTGCCTGACTGCTAAAATGGCTTTTGGTTTCTCCTCACTCTAGTAGGGACCTCTGCCTTTGGCAGGCACAGTCCTCTACCTAGTCATGGACAGCGGCCCTAGGAAGGAAGCAACTTTTGATAACTGCTCACCTAGGATGTGGGAGGAAATGGCACCCCGCTCTAGTACTCTTGCCGGAAAATCCCATGGACGGAGGAGCCTGGTAGGCTACAGTCCATGGGGTCGCAAAGAGTCGGACACGACTGAGCGACTTCTCTCTCTCATCTAGGATGGGAGCTCTCCTTGAGATTGTTTATGATTCTGTGCATTTACAGATAGGTACCTGTAGTTTCTCTCTATATAGTTTTTAGGCAGAAGACATCTGCTGTTTTTATTCTTGAAGGACTGGTTGTCGTGTCAGGCAAACGTCATTTGTGACCTTCCATACCACCAGCTGGTACACTAGGTCCAAGGCTGGACCATATCTGGCCCAAAGCATGTTTTCCAGGGGGCTTCCCAAGAGTCACAGTGGTAAAGAACCCACCTGCCTGCCAGGGCAAGAGATGTGGGTTTGATCCCTGGGTCAGGAAGATGCTGCCCTAGAGTAGGAAATGGCAGCCTGCTTCAGTATTGCCTGGAGAACCCCATGGACAGAGGAGCCTGGCACAGTCCATGAGGTCACAAGAGATTCAGACACCACTTCATGACTTTCTACTCTTATCGCAAGAACTCCTTTTGCTCTGGTTCCAGGTCTGGCAGAGGGATTTCTGTACTATGCATGAGGTTGCTTCATAGATTTTCCAATATCTAATAAGAATTCAGCTTTTTTGATCTTGCTCAGTCAGTTATTACTACCCTATCTTATTTTTATACCCTGACATTGTAACACTGTTCTCTCAGGACACATTCTGCATATTTTTGTGAGATTTGGGTTTTTTTCTCCTCTATTCCCTTAAATTATTTTATAGGGGTTTTTGGAAAGGAATATAGTATATGTATGTGTTCTTCCCTCTATATTTAAGCAGATTTAGCCTCCACTTGTAATGGTATTCATGCAGAGGAAACTTACAGGGGCAGAAACATTTGAAATCTGAATCAGGGAGCAGACAGGGGCCATGGCATAGCCTTAAGAGCTATGTTTCTTATGCAGATATTGCTGTAGGCCGCCTTAAGTGAAGTAAGAAATCTATAAACAAAATGCACGCTGCCAAAATGGTAATGCAAACCAAATTTTCATTATAATAAAATGACAATGGTAATTATACATTCCTTTGCTATGTTGATTTTTATCCCAAATTGTAGATGATAGCTAAAATGAAGTAAAACTAAATTCTGGCATTCATTCAGAAGTGGTGTTCCTATAAAGAAACACAGGTTTACTGTTTCTGCACCAACTGCCCCTCCGTAATAGTGGGGGAGATACTTAATGAAAATGATTAAACTTTCTTATTTCATATCTTCAGGGACAACCCCAGCTTTGCAAATCTGTCGTTTGTCAAAAGAAAATACGAGTTTGTTTCAATGTGTCAGTATAAAGAAATCATCCTTTTGCTTTGGTTGATAGAATTATTACCAAGTTTCATGTCTAAGTATTTAAAAATGTTGTTGTGCATATACATATCTTCTTCATATAATGAGGTAGAAAAAGAAATGTTAGTCAGTTACATCAGTTCAGGCAGGTCTCTAAATGAAATCAACAAGTACCCCAGGAATTTAAAATCCCACTAATCCTAACCTTGCAAATCCTCTGATGGTAGAATGACCAAGTTTTACTTTTCTTTAAATAACTAGTATAGTTATGGCCATTGGCTAATCCTAGCGAACAAAACTACAAAACTACACGTCTCACTGAAGGAGTTTTTTGTACACAGTTCTGGATAAGAAATGCCGGATTAAATTTTCTCTGACAGAGCTAAGTTGATTGATTGTAGATTTGCTAGTTTCTGAAATAAGAGAATAGAGAAAGGAAGGAAGTAATTTAAGGACATGATTTCTAATTTGTAAAGTCCATTTATAATATTCTTAGGGGTAATTTGCTGATGACAGTAAAGCTTAAGGAGATAGATCAAGCTAATTCATTAGCTGCTCTATCTTCTTGGAAAGGATTAGAGATGGGGGAGAAGTTGGTCTGTAGAATTTCAAGTACCAGGGGATTTTGCAGACTTGGTCTGTGGACAGAACTAACAAACCAAATTGATACATCATTTGGTTGAATCATGTATTTCAGCCTCAGTAGGGTAATCAAAGTCACTATTCCAGGAACAATTTTTTTTCCCCAAAATAATAATAATAATAACCACTGACTTGCATTAATCATTTGCCATGTGTTAGTTTATTTTATAGGCATTTTAGAAGTTTTATCTCTCTTTATCTTTACCACAAAAGAGAAAAATTTTTACTATTTCCCTGCCTTTTATGAGAAAATTGAAAGATTAAGAAACTCGGTCACATGTTAGAAGGCAAAGCCATGATTCAAATCTAACCAGTCTGACCTCAGAACCAAATTTTATTTTCATTTATAAGCATACTTACTTAATTAAATGTTGTTTCCTCATTCCTATTCTGTCAAGAAATTAAAAATATTTTTCTGTGTATAATGACAACAGAGTTATTTTGTCACATAAAACAGTATAGAAAAAAAACTGAGAGTTGGAGAAAAAATTTTAAAATATGTTGAGAATCAGAGACTGTTATTACAATAATTATGTTCAAAATCATTTTTTCATTTTTGTCAGTTTGGCCCACAGCAAGTTATTTAACCCCTTTATTTTATTATTTTAATCTTTGTAAACTCAAGTTTGCTCATCTCTACTTTTGTAAGAATTGTAAGGATCAATGCCGTGAGGTAGGTGAAGTGAAAAAGTGAAAGTGTTAGCTGCTCAGTTATATCCTGCTCTTTGTGACCCCATGGACTGCAGCCTGCCAGGCTCCTCTGTCCAGGGATTTCCCAGGAGAGGATACAGGAAGTGCTGCCATCTCCTGCTCCAGGGGATCTTCTCGATCCAGGGATCGAATCCTGGCCTCCTGCACTGCAGGCAGATTTTTTACCATCGGAGCCACCAGGCAAGGCTGCCATAAGATAAGTACATAAGTCTAATATAGAGCTTGCTCGTGATCAATACAAGACAGTGACTGAATTATCAATGGTAGTATTAGATTGTCCTCTCAAATCAGATGAGATTGATCGGCTATAAACTGTGGTAAACAAACAAACTGATTGGATATAAACTATGAAGAACTAAAGAGCCTCTTGATGAAGGTGAAAGAGGAGACTCAAAAAGTTGGCTTAAAACTCAACATTCAGAAAACTAAGATCATGGCATCCTGTCCCATCACTTCATGGCAAATAGATAGGGAAACAGAGGAAACAGTGACAGACTTTATCTTGAGGGGCTCCAAAATCACTGCAGATGGTGATTGCACCCATGAAATTAAAAGACAGTTGCTCCTTGGAAGAAAAGTTATGACCAACGTAGACAGCATATTAAAAAGCAGAGACATTACTTTGCCAACAAAGGTCCATGTAGTTAAGGCTATGGTTCTTCCAGGAGTCATGTATGGATGTGAGAGTTCAACCATAAAGAAGGCTGAGAGCTGAAGAATTGATGCTTTTGAACTGTGGTGCTGGAGAAGACTCTTGAGAGTCCCTTGAACATAAAGGTGATCCAACCAGTCCATCCTAGAGGAAATCAGTCCTGAATATTCATTGGAAGGACTAATGCTGAAGCTGAAACTCCTATACTTCGGCCACCTGATGTGGAGAACTGACTCTGAAAAGATCCTGATGCTGGGAAAGATTGAAGGCAGGAGGAGAGGGGACGACAGAGGATGAGATGGTTGGATGGCATCACCGACTCAATGGACATGGATTTGAGTAAACTCCGGGAGTTGGTGATAGACAGGGAGGCCTGGTGTGCTGCAGTCCATAGGACTGCGAAGAATCGGACATGCCTGAGCAACTGAACTGAATGATAAACAATCATTTTTTTTTAATTTGCTTTTGAGATCTCACAAAGGACTTTGGAGACCCCTGTAGTCCTGCCGCAGGAAGGGTGGTCCACGCGCAGCAGTGTCAGCAGCCCTGGGGGCCCCTTAGAAGGGCAGACAGGCTGTCCACACCTCCAACCACAGAACGGTTTCTGCTTCTGAGCATAGTCCCCCGTTGGGTCGTAACCACTTTGAGAAGTACTGGTTTGTACAACTGGATAATTAATTGAAGGTATGGATTAAAAGAACAGAGGAATGGAGTCAGAATGCTAGGTTTCTGGATCAAATTATTGCAGATCGGAGCGTGAGAAAAATTTTGTTTCACTATGTGCTTTGTTGTTTGATTTATTTAGAAGCCAAGAGAGGCCGAAGGGCCAAGGAAGAGGAGAGACTGTTGGGGGAACCGGGCATTCCGTGGATGGAGCCGGGTCCCTGAGGTCTGCAACTCGGGAGGAAGGGGGCTGAAGAGTGAGGATGCGCGCACCTGTCTGATGCGGCAGGAGGGCTCCCCCTGCGAGGGCTCAGAGAAGGGACACGGATGCTGTTCACTCTGTGGGCGTCAGGGCAGGAAGCTGAAGTTCCCGAGCCAGTGGCAGGACACCTAGTGAGACAGGGGGAGAGAGCCAGCTTGTGGAAGATGGGAGGGTTTAGGGGATTTGGGACGCAGGGGTGAGGGCAGGCACACAGGCAGCCTGGTGACCAGCGAGGACTAGGACACTGGGCACAGAGCTTCTCAGCCCCACGGCCTGCAAGGCCGGAAAGAACAGTGAGCCTAAGAGAGGGGCGCTATTGCCAGGCTTCTGTTAGTAAAGTAAGAGTCTCTTTCTGCAAGAGCTTCAAGATCCAGGGCGAAGGGGGCTGACGGGCCAGGGGCTCCTAGCTGTGCAGTGCAGGGGTAGGATGTGAGGTGGTGAGTGGTGGCGTTGAAAGGAACCTGATGCGAGAGGCAGAATCACATGTATCATAATAGGGACATGAGTAAAGGAGGGCAGAGGTAACGGAAGGCTCATGACTCATGATAGAAGCCATTCAAGTCACCTGCTGAACATGGGATGCGCTGGAGATTCTGCCACGTGCGTTTGGCACAAACCAGCTTTGAAACGGAAGGAAGTGGAAGCAGAGAGGAGGCCTCATTGCTTTCTGTGGTAGAACATCAGGTGCCACGGTTGAGAGAGTGCGCCCTGCCAAGTCACCTATGGTTTTATACCGGGTAGGAGTCCATGTTCTACTCCTGCTAGCCGTCTGGGGTGTGAACCCCCGTGATGGGCAGAGATGTGTGTGGGTGGCAGCCCCCGCTCTTTTCACAAATCTATTTGCCCCCTTTTTATAATGAAACCATAGTATAAGGCTCACTGCATCAAAGCAGAAACTGATAGAACAGGGGAAACTGATCAGTGGCCAAATAATCTTTCTGAAAAGGAAAAAAGCTAGTGGGAAGGGAAAAAAAAAATCAAAATCAATACAAAAATAAAAAAACAAAGCCTGTCTTACCTCTTTACCATCAGGGTTTTCAAAGATGAGGGAGAATATATCAAGCTCAGAAACTCCCACCAGGAAAACAAATTGTCTCCTCTGGCTTAAGTTTCTATCAATTAAATACACACACACACACACACACACACACACACATGATTAAATGTGGCTTCGCAGGTGGCCCCAGCAGTAAAGAACCCAGCTGCCAGTGCAGGAGACACGGAGATGCAGATTCAATCCCTGAGTGGGGAAGATCCCCTCGAGGAGGGCATGATAGCCCACTCCAGTGTTCTTGCCTGGAGAACCCCATGGACAGAGGGGCCTGATGAGCTGGACATGACCGAAGTGACTTAGCAGGCACACAAACATAAATATTCTTTTTAACAAGTCTTTCCAGAATGTTCAAAGACAAACCAAAGCAGGCACAACATAGAGAGTAACTTACAGCTGTTCCCAGATGGGAGCACTGTAGGGGATCAGCTTCAGGGTGTCTCACGTTACAAGTCCATTCTAAGTCCAAGCTGATGCCATATTTTTAAAGCCAGCACATTTCAGTCATGCGAGATCCATCCTCTTACACACTCATCTGACATAGGATCTGTGTACACACACACACACACACACACATATATATATGAGCATATACACGTATGTGTTGCTTAAGTCCTCATCCAACTTAACTGCAGAAGAACAGAGACTTTCGGCACATTTTTCTCCAAGCAGGGTTTCTAAGTACAGTTGGCTGAATCACCATATACAACGTGGAACACATCGCTGATCATGAAAATGTGACCTGGGATGAAAGCAGAGGGAATGGAAAGGAAGGAATTCATTTAAGGGCACAGTATTTATAAACGGGCAAAAGGAGAAGGGGGTGGCAGAGGATAAGATGGTTAGAGAAACCATCAACTCAATAGGCATGAGTCTGAGAAAACTCCAGGAGACGGTGGAGGACAGAAGAGCCTAGCAGGCTACGGTCCACGACATGACTAAACAACAACAGTTTATAAACCACTGTCCGTGTTCAGGTGCAGGTGAAGCACGGGGAACAGAGAGTGGCGGCGTCCCCGGGCGCCGGCCTGGCGGTTCTGCGTACCACCGGGCAGGGCTCCGTCCTGGAGAAAGACGAGGGTCACCGTGAGAAAGGCGGGAGCAGATGCCTCACATAAAATCCCCTTTATGCTTACTTATGTGCTCACTTTTACACACACGTTCCTTAAGTCACATATTAAAACACTGACTAAGGAAAATAAACCTTTTAGGAGACCACTTGGCCAGAACTACAGGGACGCATTATTCTGCCACAAGTCAGAGCAGCCGTGTTTCCATAGCGTTTCGAACCCTGATCTCATTGGATCAGTTCGGGAGGCTGAGTGATGCTGCTCTGGTGACCTGAGAGCCAGATGCCGGCCGGCCCCTTGGCCCTGTCGTTTGCATCAGATGTGGAGACCCAGCAGGACAGCGATGGGGGAGCCCTCCGTGCGGCCAACTTCTGGGTGTTGTCACCGGCTTGGACCCTTTATTTCTGCAGAATTGTTCTGTGGCTCAGCAAGGCTCTGCGTAGCCCACGTTGTTGGGAGGGTTGCCAGAGAAGGAATGGAAACGCAAGAACAGCAGTCTGGAGACTCTGCCTTTTAGGATTTGGGCCAGAGCATTTCAGAAGGTAGTAAGTAGGCCATGAGCAAGCACATGCAGGAGGTCACACAGTGCTGAGGCTTGACCCGGGAACCCAGGGAGTAGCCAGTAGGAATGAACACATGAGGAGACGAGAGGGAGACGTCTGCATGCTGTGATCTGGCTAACGAGTCAGCATTCGTGAAATTTCCAGGATGGAAACCTTGAGGTTTTGTGGGCGTACAGGTTGCCCAGCCCCTAATTCATTATTTTAATAGAAAATGTCACAGAGGCTGTGGCTTCCCTGATGGTTTAGTGGGTAAAGAATCCGCCTACAATGCAGAAGACCTGGGTTCAATCCCTGGGTTGAGAAGATCCCCTGGAGGACAGAATGGCAGCCCACTCCAGTACTCTTACCTGGAGAATCCCATGGACAGAGGAGCCTGGTAGGCAATGCAGTCCACAGGGTCACAAAGAGTCAGACAGGATTGACTGATCAAACACACACACACATCACAAGATCTAACCCCCTGTGTATACACTTCCAACTTATTAGATTCTCAAATGGCCATCAGTCTCTGCAGTGAAAGCGAAAAAAAAGTGAAAGTGAAAGTCACTCAGTCGTGTCCGACTCTTTGCGACCCCATGGACTGTAGTCCATGGAATTCTCCAGGCCAGAATCCTGGAGTGGTCTCTGCAGTTGACGAGTATAATTCTTTGTGTCCATATTTGTGTATTGTGGGAACAAGCCTATCCACCAGCAAGAGTGCTACAGTGAATGAGTGTGTCAGAATCTATTTGAAAACCTATGTATCAAACAGTCGTCTATCTATGATGATTTATTTAAAAATTATCTGAGGGACTTACCTGGAAGTCCAGTGCTTAAGAGTCTGCTTTGGACTGCACGGGATGCAAGTTTGATCCCTGATTGGGAAGCTAAGATCCTACATGCCTTGGGTCAGCTAAGCCCAGGAGCTGCAACTACTGATCCCGTGTGTCGCAACTAGAGAGAAGCCCACATACCACAACGAAAGGTCCACATGCTGGAACTGAGACCCAACACGACCAAGGTAGCTGATTGATGAATGACAAACAAATATTTGTTTTAGTTATCTGAGTTATAACTCTGAAGAAAGTCCATGTACTTTTTTTTTTTAACAAAGCTCATCCATTTCATTGCCTTCAGTGATGCTGTAGACGGTTTCTCAGTTCAGAAAGAGGAGGTAAACCTCTTGTTGGTCTGATTGTTTGGCTCCTCGGTCATGGTTTCTCTACTTAATTTTAACCTGAAGGCATTTCACAAAATTATCTAGTTACCTGTTGCATCTGACATGATGCCTGGAGCTATATGTGATTAAATTAGAAATGAGCTCAGAGTTAGAACTGTAAAAAATAGGGGTAACATTCCAGGTTGAACTCCTCTCCCCGAGGTCCTCACACCTGCAGTACATCTAGTAGAATTGCCATTTTACCCTGAGTGTCAGGTTCCATTAATCCCTGGATCTCAAAGTGTATCTGACAAGGGTGATGCTGCACGTTATAAAACAAGACTTCTCAAGCCCTGCCCATATGTTAGTGATACAGGCAACCTAAGTGTCTGATATATAGAGCATACGTACATTTCCTGAATTGCATATTCTCTCAAATATTTGCTCTTGGCATTGGAAGGTGTCCTCCTGTCATAACAGACAAGTCATTCATTAAGCTGTCGGCACCTTGCTGCCCTGCTCCCACGGAGAGCCCATTTCTCTGTGTTTCTGTTTCTTCCCAGATGACCTGTTCACTCATCAGGAGCCGAGTGGTTGCTCTCATAACGGGTGCAACTGAGTTGTTCACGTCAGCATATGTAAACCAAAGCTCTGCTTCCTCATTTCCAGTGCTCCAACACTTGCCTGGCGGAGGGTACTAATGGGCTGGAAAACCAGCTTAGATTCATGAGAGTTACGTCCCTGTCAATAAGATGCAGTTCTTGGCTGAGACATCTAAGGAAGGGGCATTAAAAGCCAAGGAGTGGAGAAACAAGGAACAGAAAAAAAAATGTGATGAATTATAAACACTGTTTGAAAAGTTGAAAGGGAATTAAGGAAAGCAGTGAGATACCCAGACCCATACATTATAACTATTTGGAACAGGTTATGTGGGAAATTACAAAAATGTATTTAACCTAAAATGAAAGCATCTGATATGGCATAGACCAGGAACATAAAAAATGATGGAAATAAATTCCTGAAAAATTACAGCTAAGCACTTTAATCCCTGATTTTACTGTTTCTATTTTAAGAGGGCTTCTGTTTATGATACATTTACTATTCACTCAAGAATTAAGAAGAGAAAAAAAAAAAAAGAATTACAATGATAATTTGTTTGCTATTCAAAATCTTAGACAATATTTTCTGAAATATCCAAGCCCTTTTTCTATTTTCCTTCTTGATCTGTTGCCTAATTCATGATTATTTTTATTCTAGAGAGCAGAAAATGGGGGAAACAAAAGAGGGGAAACAATTTGGCCAACTTAACTCATAATTAACAACTTTGATTCAAGCATCGCAGAAAGTAAATGAAAATCATTAACTTCAATGAGCTCCACTGATAATCTGCACTTTTCAGTTGACTATGCACTCTGCATGATGAGCTCTAATAGAAATTAAAATATTCATGATAAAATATGAGATGAACATTCTCTCACATCATCATTCTTGGCCTGGCTTTATTATTATGAGATGGAGCTGTTAAAACATTGTTACATAGGATTTAATATTCTGAGCTTATTCTGGCGTAGAACTAGAAAAGACTACCTCACTCATCAGTTAAGTCACTGCATAGTTTGTGATTTATACTTTGCTCTACTTGAACTTTAGTCCTCACTTAGGTGAAATATTCTCCTCCCCAGGCTTATAGAAGAGGCACATGGGGGAAAAAAAAACAAAAACAAATTACCCCCAACCCCCATGACAAAAATACCAGACGGAGCCATCTCGATCCTAGAAACACAAATGAAAACAGTGAGACTCAAATGTAATTGCTGTACTGATTTATCTAGCTAGTATTGGTTTCCTATAGAATAACGTTGACATTGCTAGACTATTATGGGCCACATAAAATTTCCATTCCCCTCCCCCCACCGTTTTACAAGAGAAACGGTTTTGCTTTTTGGATCAAGATAGGAAAAAAACACTGTTCCATTGTGTTATTATGTATAGATGGCCCCCAACTTACAGTGACTTGACTTACAATTTTCTGACATTATAATGATGGTAAAGCAACACGCATTCAGTAGAAACCATATTTCGAATTTTGAATTTTGATCTGCCTTCTTTAGGTAAAGAGTGGTGTCTGTTTTACCCATCACCAAACTTCTAGTACTTAGCTAATTACATAAAACATGGTAGAGATGTGGTAACTATCTCATCAGATGTATTATTTTAAAAAAGAAAGAGCAAGAGTTTTAGGTATTTCTACAGCTCAAAAATTGTTTAAAAAATTAATTTTTGTTCTAACATTGAATCCACCTTAAACAGTACTTTTTCCAGGAGGTATAACTTTGATCGCCAGATTCTAAGCAGAAACCAATGCAAATAATATGATAGTTAATGAGTCTGCTGGTGAGTTAATTGCTCTGGTCTCTGGTCTCTTTGACCAACACTGTAATTATGGTGAGTACATTGTATAGACTTCCCAACAAATTCCAGTTTCAGAATCCTTCCTATTGTTCCCAAAATACAGTTGACAAATATGTAAACTGTATATGCCTTTAAGTTTGGAAAATATGACCATCATCCTCCCCCACCCCCCAAAAAAGAAAAGTCTGCAGGCCAAAATATCATCTAAAAACATTTACAAAGCTGTGCCTTATCTCATGGAAATTAGAATAAGTCCAAGAAGATATGATAACATCAAGGAATAAGAATTTAAATAATTTAGTCAAGGCACTTGTGTGTGTGTGCTGAGTTGTGTCCAACTGTTTGAGATCCCACGGACTGTAGCCCGCCAGGCTCCTCTGTCCATGGGTTCTCCAGGCAAGGAGACTGGAGTGGGCTGCCATTCCCTCCTCCAGGGGATCTTCCCGACCAGGGGCTGATCCCAAGTCTCCTGCACTGTAGGCGGGTTCTTCACTGTCTGAGCCTCCACGGAAGCCCAGTGATGATGGTTCCAGTCAACTTTATACGTGTTTGTTTGTTTGTTTTCTTTTTGGGCCACGCCAAGCGGCTTGTAGGATCATACTTCCTGGACGCAGGAATGAACCCAGGCCCTCGACAGTGAAAGCACAGCGCCCCAGCCTCTGCTGTGAGGAAATCCCCAGTTGTTTTTCATATATGCATCTAAATTACTCTCTGAATTTGGCTGGACTCACAGATCCACCAGCATTTGTTTGTCTGCCTGAAAATGGCTGAGGTTCCGAGCATCAGATTTAACAAATAGTGAATCTATTTTCTCAGGTTTTATTAGTCTGCAGCTGGGGAAATACTGGCAGCCAGAACCACCGAGTAGTCTGCTCAAGAGATAGGAATCTACATGCTACCATTTATTTCAATGGCAGGTGTTGGAATTATTGGGCTTCCCAGGCGGCACTAGTGGTAAAGAACCCGCCTGCCAATGCAGGAGACAGAAGACTCGGGTTCGACTGCTGGGTCGAGAAGATCCCCTGGAGGTGGGCATGTCCACGCACTCCAGTATTCTTGCCTGGAGAAACCATGGAAAAAAGGAGACTGCTGGGTTTCAGTCCATAGGGTTGCAAAGAGTCAGACACAGCTGAAGCAACTTAGCAAGCATGCACATTGGAATTGTCTGGGGGTCTACTTTTCCTTAAGGGTTAACTGACTTATGAGTGTTTTTCACAAATGTATGCTTTTTTTCTCTATAAGCTGCCTGGGTAGCTTGATAAGTATAGGGTCAATATAAACAGCATTCCAAAGAAGCCTGTCAAATAACACTCAGCAAAGTCAAAATGTCACAAAATATAACTTCTTCATAAACAACAGCCAGCCACACACAAAAATGAGTCCCTGACTCATGACAGATTCAGAAACTAAAAACTGTACAAATTCAGAATATCTATTTTGGAGTTTTGATGTTTCAGTCAGGGAGATATATCTTTCTGTCTCTATAGACCCACTCCCTTCCTCAAAAAAAAAGAAAAAAAAAGGAAAGAAAAAATATATAATCATAGATGTGCAAATATTTAATAATATTCCTTGTGTTACAAGAGTCATCTAGCTATAACATTCAAAATTCTTAAACAAAAATAATACCCAACTATCACCTTTGACATCTTAGAGTTTGTTTTCATTTGGGGGGTGGTCACAAATCACTTACCCCCAAAAAAAGAAAACTCCATGAGAGGGTAACCCAGGTTCTGGAAACCTTAGAATTCTTAGTTTAAAATTCTATGGGCTTCTTATGCAATAACACACCATATTTACTTAAGGAGGAGTTATTCCTGGAGAATGTTCACATCCAAATTTTTAGGTTGAATGAAAGCAGGAGCCAAACAAAGTTGGCAATTCGGTGAACAAAGTCTCTGGTTTAAAAATGGCCTCTGTCTAGAAGGCCTGGACGAAGCTTCTCCCAATCCCCCCACTAAAACGAGCGGTGTAAAGACAGGAAAGATTTAAATGCCTGACCTCATAAACTAAGACTGACAGGCAACCTGAGGCCTGAGCTGGAAGGAATTTTCAATAAGTGGGAGTCAGACAGCCCTGAGCGCATCGGCCAGTTGTGTCATCTGAGCAGAGCGTGGGACAGAAGGAGAGGTGATGGGAAAACGCAAACGGGATCCACACCCCCTCCCCCAGCCTCAGGAGGAGAAGCCGATGGCTCTGGCTTTCTCTCTTCACTCCCTCCTCAGCCCATTCATTCTACATGTTCTTCTGGAAACTGAAGCTCCAAAACCAGATGCATAATAAGAGAGAGCAGAAGAGAAGCAGGGGCTGGAGGTGCAACGCTGAGTGCTTGGCACATAGAACCGTAAATAAAACACAGCCCATGGTGGACTGTAATTGTCCATAAAAACATGCTAGGAGCTCTGTCCATCCCGCAGCGCTTTGGCTGCAGAACTGAAGACAAGTTTTGCCCAGCAAACGAGGAGTGAAAGGTCTTGTATCTGACCATTGAACACTGTACTCTGAACATCGCATCTGGATACATTCTTGATCGCTGGATGATTAAGAAAAGGAACCATAATGTTAGTCACAACAGCGGTAGCTAAACATTGCACCTAGAAAATTTTAATCATTTAATCCTCAAAAATCCCTAGAAGGTGGTTTAAATGTTTACCCCCATTTCTCTGATGAGACAACCGAGGCAAAGAGACTTCTAGCTGAAGTCAATTTGCCCAAAGTTATTCAGTGGTAGGCTTCCCGGTGGCTCAGCGGTAAAGATCCTGTCTGCCAAGGCAGGAGATGCAGGTTCCATCCCTGTGTTGGGAAAATCCCTTGGAGAAGGGTACAGCTACCCACTCCAGTATTCCTGCCTGGAGAATCCCAGGGACAGAGGGGCAAAGAGTGGGACACGACTGAGTGACGAGAACGTTCATTTTCATAGTTAAGACACGTACAATCCAGATCTACCCAGAGGACACAGCATAAAGTCACTGCTGTGGAAGAACTACGATAACAACAGAGAGGACAGAGGCGTTGTGGAAAAGTTCACAGACGACCAGGCGACTGAGCTGGACTCAGAGAACAGTCGGGACGGCCGCAGATGGAAGGGGGAGCTGAAGAACGCTGCAGCTGCGGCCCGTCCTGGTGACGGCGCGGAGGAGAAAAAGCACAGAGGAGGCGCTGGCAGGGTGAGCGGCCGAGTGGGAGAGGTGTGTGACGGGCAGGAGCGGGGGCAGACCCCAAGGAGCAGGACCCAGGCCTGGAGGCCAGGCCAGCAGAGCAGACTTCCAGGCACGAAGCAAGAGTTAGAAGAGCCCGAGGAGTTGAGTCAACCTGATTTTATCAGCAACCCTTAAGGGGCTAGATTCCCCAAGAGTTCTGAAGCTTGTATGTATAATTATCAAGTTTCCCTGATGGTTTTTGGGTTCAAGAAACTTTTTAATGTTATATGTACTTTGCTTATACCATTTTGTAAAACAAGATATTCTGGAAAAAGCATTTGTTTTCCTCTAAGAGAACACTTCTGTTCAGTTCTGTTTAGTCACTCATTCATGTCCAACTCTTTGTGACCCCATGGACTGCAGCATGCCAAGCTTCCCTGTCCAATGGACAAGCTTTCTCCTGTCCATTGAGTCGGTGATGCCATCCAACCATCTCATCCTCTGTTGCCCCCTTCTCCTCCCACCTTCAATCTTTCCCAGCATCAGGGTCTTTTCCAATGAGTCAGTTCTTCACATCAGGTGGCCAAAGTATTGGAGTTTCAGCTTCCGAGTCAGTCCTTTCAATGAATATAAAGGACTGATTTCCTTTAGGATGGACTGGTTGGATCTCCTTGCAGTCCAACAGGCTCTCAAAAGTCTTCTCCAACGCCACAGTTCAAAATCATCAATTCTTTGGTGCTCAGCTTTCTTTATAGTCCAACTCTCAAGTCCATACATGACTACTGGAAAAACCATAGCTTTGACTAGATGGACCTTTGTTGGCAAAGTAATGTCTCTGCTTTTTAATATGCTGTCTAGGTTGGCCATAACTGAACAATATAAATAATGCTATAGGCTCAGAGAACTAGAGGACTTTTTTACATTTGTGCATATTTATTCTCTCTCCCGAATTAAGGAGCTCTTTACCTGAAGTGAAAAAAATAGAAAAACTAAGGGAATGCTTTGTGATCTTAATGCTATCAATACAATTCTCTGACATAACTGTCTGATTTTTCTTTAATTGAATTGGGCTTCCCTGATGGCTCAGTGTTAAAGAATCCACCTGCCAATGCAGGAGACGCCCTGGGTTCGATCCCTGGGTCAGGAAGTTCCCGTGGAGGAGAAAATCGCAACCTGCTTCAGCATTCTTGCCTGGGAAATCTCATGGATAGAGGAGTCTGGTGGGCTACAGTGCATGGGTTTGCAAAGAGCTGGGCACGACTGAGGGACTAAACAACAGCAATGGCAAAATCTACTTGCTGCTCAGAGTGAAGCACCCTGATTTCCTAATCGAAATTGACCAAATGTAATTTAACGCACTGTGCTTAGTCTGTTTGCCCCTCACTCTTATCATCAGATATGGTCCCCCGTGTGCCTGCTTCTACAGACAGGGTATGTATTTAAAAATAAACAAACTAGAACAAAACGCTTGATTGCCTCACTTCAACTGGGACATTAGGAAACCAAATACACATAAAGGGTTAGATTCCCCAATGAGAGGGCAAACAGTCTCATTGAGTCTTCCCCTCATGATTTCAACAAACGCCAGGCTGACCTTAGAAATCAACACGATTACAATGAAAGACAGCACGTATTCCCTGTGTAATCAGTGGTTTATTATCTAATAAATGATTTAATCTAACTTCTGTGTTCAGATGCTGCCTGGAACAGGCCTCCCATTGTCCCGTAGGACATTGTGTGCTAAGATGCACTATTCCTTTAAAACCTCCAAAATAAAAGAGGCAAACGCCAGCTTTCAGGCCAGACAAGAAGCCTGTGAAACTTCAGACAGTTTTCATCACAGCTGGCCAGGCCTGGGCAGTTTCAGACAAAGGACTTCCGCCTTTATCTGGCCCTTATTTTGATGTCTCATTCAGCTGAAGATAAAAGGAAAGATGTGCTTTGAAATCTAACCATTAGGGTAGCGAAGAAATCCGCATGCAAATGTCACCCATACATGAATTCGAGATGAAGTCCACATTTGTCATTGCGAACTTAGAGCTTGTTGACATTTTTTTTCTCTCAAAGTAGTCGGATACGAAACTCTGGATGAAATATGAGTGCTGGATTCAGTCCAATTGGAGTTTTTTTAACTTGTACATCTTATTTACAAAAAGCAAAGACAGAGGTGGGAAAATACACACACATACATATACACACAAAGGAAGACTACTAAAAGAGAGAAAATGCAAAATGAAGACTGGGATATTATGATACAATTTAGGTTTCAACAGTCTAGAAGGCTAGGGAGACTCCGTATCTGTGTTTTCAAAAATCTTATCAATTTGTATTAAGCAAATGAGCTGGCTCCTTGGAAAGAGTGACAGATGGTTCTAAAGAAGCTTGCATGTATACAGAAGGTGACTGGCTTGAGAGAAGATGGACAAGGCGAGGAACTGCTCTCTGTAGAGAGGGCTTCCCTGGGGCTCAGGTGGTAAAGCGCTCACCTGCAATGCAAGAAGCCTGGGTTTGATCCCTGGGTCAGGAAGATCCCCTGGAGAAGGAAATGGCCACCCACTCCAGTATTTTTGCCTGGAGAATCCCATGGACAGAGGACTGGCAGACTACAGTCCATAGGGTCACAAAGAGTTGGACACAACTGAATGACTAACACTTTCACTTTTGTGTATAGAGAAAATTTTGCAAACTGCAAAATATTAATTGGATATATTTTCAAACTTAGAATAACTGTGTATGTGTCTTCCATGTATAGTTTCTCATGATCCTGATTCAGGGATGATTATCCAAAGTTGTAATTCCAAATAGTTTGTGTGATTTTGGGGGAATGTTACGTGTGTTCCTCTATTTCTTTCATCAAAAACTCCAAAGGAAATGACTTCTCACTGCCCCAACCCCCAAGTTTTCAATATACAAATTCATCTTTGAATGAAAAGGGTGATTGTGAATCTGGCGGGGCTTCCCAGGTGGCCCTGTGCTGTGCTGTGCGTAGTCGCTCCATCCTGTCTGACTCTTCGCAACCTAATGGACTGCAGCCCACCAGGTTGCTTCATCCATGGGGATTCTCCAGGCAAGAATACTGGAGTGGGTGGCCCTGCCCTTTGAACCCGCCTGCCAATGCAGAAGACAAAAGATACATGGGTTCAATCCCTGGGTTGGGAAGATCCCCTGGAGAACTCACTCCAGTATTCTTATTCTTAGTTGCTCAGTTGTGTCTATTTGCAACTCCATGGACTGTAGCCCACCAGGCTACAGGCCCTCTGTCTACGGCATTTCCCAGGCAAGAGTCCTGGAGTGGGTTGCCATTTCCTTCCCCAGGTGGTCTTCCTGACCCAGGGATGGAACTTGGGTCTCCTGCATTGCAGGCGGAGTCTTTATCAACTGAGCCATCAGGAAAGCCTAGGAATGTGGGAATACCAGGACACAGTTTGTGCTTGAAGGATTAACAGTTTCTTGGAGGCAAAGTGAATAAAAAGTATCATCAATTATGGGGACTACAGAAGAAAAGCTCAGAAATGAGTCATTTAAGACCACTTGAGATAAGTATATGTTGAGGAGGAAGGCGTCTTGGAATTCTTCCAGAGTGGAACACTTCAGTGGAATTTTGAAGGAAACGTGGCAGATAGGCCAGCCTGAAAAAATATTCTATGATTATTTTAAAAGGAATTTAATGATTAGTTCAAATATTACACCAAATGATACTTAAATCCAATGGTGAATTAAGTGATTTCAGATGTCAATTTAAATTCATGATTTAAAAGTTCTGACCTTAAACCACGTATAAAAGTCAAAATGAATCAAAGACTTAAGTGTACGATCAAAAAATATATGGTATACATAGTATGCATGAGCTGTGTGTGTGTGTGTGTGTGTGTGTGTGTGTGTATCTGTGTGTGTGTGTGTAGTGCAGCTGCTATAGAAACTAGTATTGGAAATTCACCTGCAAATTACAACAGAATCATCCTATGATCCAGCAATTCTACTTCTGGGCGTATACACAGAAGAATTAAAATTGAAAGCAGGATCTCGACTAGCTATTTGTACACCCGTTTTCTTTAGCAGCATTATTGACAATAGCTGAAAGATGAAAACAACTCATCTCCATCAATGAATAAAGGTACGGACAAAATCTGGTCTATGCATACCATGGAGTACCATTCAGCCTTAAAGAGGAAGTGAATTCAGGCACATTACATACAACGTAAATAAACCTGCAGGACATTATGCTAAGTGAAATTGATAAATCAGTCCACAACAGGATGACTCTTGTATTTCCCCACTTATACAATGTACTTAGAATAGTCAAATTCATAGAGAAAGAGAGTAAGAGTGGTGTTGTGAGGAGATGGAGTGAAGGAGGCGGGGAGTTAGCGTCCGGTGGGAACCAGGTTTTAGTTTTGCAAGATGGCCAGAGATCCGCGGATGGACGGTGGTGATGGTTGAACATTATGAGTGAACCTGTGCCACGGAGCGGTACATTTTAAAATGGCTAGTATGGTAAATGTGTGTTGCATGCGTGCCTGCTAAGTTGCTTCAGTCGGGTCTGACTCTCTGCGACCCTGTGGACTGCTGCCCGCCAGGTTCCTCTGTCCATGGGATTCTCCAAGCAAGAACACTGGAGTGGGTTGCCATGCCCTCCTCCAGGGGCTCATCCTGACCCAGGGATTGAACCCGTATCTCTTACGTCTCCTGCACTGGCAGGCGGGTTCCTTACCAATAGTGCCACCCGGGAAGCAAAATGTATGTTACTTTACCACAGTTTCCATTCTACAAGGTAATCTATGGCTAAAAGCCATGTTGGAAGGTTTCACATGACTGTCTACTTTTTTTTTCACTTAATTTGCTTCCAAAGCTACATTTTGTGGCAAGAAATTCAAAGTGGTTAATGACAGATTTGTCCACATAGGACCTTTCCTGTATATCCTTAAATCCTCAAAGAATTTCAGTGTGATCTGGGGAAGAGAAAGGGGTCACCTATATGTATATATGCTCCACCTGAGGCTTCAGAATCCAAGAAGAGGATCAAGCCCAGTTACGATTTATCATAACAGATTTAGTTTATCGAGCCCTGCCCAAATGTCACTAACTCTGCAGGTGCTTCCCATGCATGACCACATCTGGTTATTGCTGTCTTTTCCCTGGGTATGCTACAAAGAGTATCTTAAAAATGTTGTACAGCTTCAATACCCTTTGGGCTTCCCAGGTGGCTCAAGTGGTAAAGAATCTGCCTGCCAAATAAGAGTGGCAGGAGGTGCAGGTTTGATCCCTGGGTCGGGACGATCCCCTGGAGGAAGAAATAGCAACCCACTCCAGTGTTCTTGCCTGGGAAACCTCATGGACGGAGGAGCCTGGTGGGCTACAGTCCATGGGGTCACAAAGAGTCAGACACAACTTAGTAACTGAGCATTCATGCAACACTCTTTTGTTTGAAGAAAAAAAAAAGTTAAATGCATGTGTCTTTCCAACGAGTTAATAGAAACTCTAAATTTCTCATTAGTCTGAAAGACAACACTAGGACTGCATCATAGCTTAATAAAGCGGAAGCTCCTTTTAAGGAAACGAATTGCACTTTATCTGAATTCAGATGCTTTAGGAATTGATAGGAAAATCTGACTGTGGTTGACAAAGGGAATGAAAAAAAGAGCACCAGGCATATTTCAGTTCTTATGTAATGGAAGCCTTATTATAGAAACCTTAGCATATGTGAAACCTCAAGCCTGAGACAACAGGAAAGTGAATTAAAATCATAATGTCTATTTGAGTTTGGTCATGTAAGCGATGAAGCTTCAGTTATCCTTTGGAGAACCACAATTTTGTATTGACTCTCGGCTACTCACACATTAACTAATGTCCAAGTATATTATTGAATAGGGATAAGAAAGGAGAACTTGTTAGTCAGTAGTTAGCAGGTTACTATTGGATGAAATTACACTATTTTAAAGTAATATAAGACAGAGGGGACAATGGACAAGTCATATTGAGTTTGAAATATAATGGACAAATGGTACCTGTTATTCTGGTAGCAAGAGGTGAAGTCTAATTTGCCTGGTAAAATGGTGGAAAATCTCTCAGTGAATGAGTATGATGGCTTAGGATTTATACAATAGATTCCAGGCGTGCCTGGTGGCTCAGTAGTAAAGAATCCGCCTGTCAATGCAGGAGACACAGGTTCGATCCCTGGGTCAGGAAGATCACTTGGAGGAGGAAATGGCAACCCACGCTAGTACCCTTGCCTGGAAAGTCCAGTGGACAAAGAAGCCCGGTGGGCTACCGTCCATGGGGTTGCAAAGAGCTGGACAGGACTTAGTGACTAAACAACAGCAATTAAACAACGACAACAATACATGAATACACTGAAGAGTCTAAGGATTTTGACTTCACGACAGCACACCTTCACATTCTGAGCACTGAGCATTATTCTTTCAGTCTTCCTAGAGCACTTTTTTTTTTAATTGGAGGAAAATTGCTTTGTGATGTTGTGCTGGTTTTTGCCAGATAACAGTGCAAATCAGCCGTAAGGATACGTGTATCCCCTCCCTCTTGAGTACCCCCTCCCCCCATCCACCCCTCTTTTCTAGAGCACTCTTAATGCCAGTGTTCAGTTTGCCTCTGATGCAAATAACATCTGTGACTTGAGAATTACACAACTTTTATGTTACGGGCGTAACTGAATTGAAAGCAAAAGCCCTTTCCTTGATTTTTTTTTAAAACAGAAACATATTCCTCAAAGATGAAATGGTATTTCTTCACTCATCGTGGTAGACATGGCTCCTGATCCCACTTCACAACATGGAATCCTACTGATAACAATTGTAAAAACCCATATATTCTACTAGGGAAGCCTCTTTAGATCATCACTTGGAGAAATATCACCCTCATTTACTTATTGTTGAAAAATCTCAGAGGCCTTAATCCAAAAGGCTATGTCAATTCTCCTTTTGAAAAGGATACCAAAAGCCTCTTTTGGGGGTAAGGAGCTGACAAGCACCTGGGTTTTCCTGGAGGCTCAGATGGTAAAGAACCTGCCTGCAATGCAAGAGACCTGGATTCTATCGTGGGTCAGGAAGGTCCCCTGGAGAAACAATGGCAACCCGCTCCAGTATTCTTGCCTGGAGAACTCCATAGACAGAGGAGCCTGGCGGGCTACAGCCCATGGGGTTGCAAAGAGTTGGACACAATCAAGTGACTATCACTTCACTTCAGGGAAATGTAAAGTTTTTTTTTTTCTTTTAAATCAAGGAACTTTCTTAATTGTGAAGCTAACCTTCGTGATCACTTCTTGGCTGATTTTGTCTCAAAAACATGATCCAGAACCTACCCATTAAAGATGGTGACAACTTAATTAAAACCAAGTTCTAGACTCTGTGGGGTCCAGTGTGCAAGGGAGAGCGCTGTCTACCATTTTGCTACGGATTCTGATAATCTATGCCAGACACGCGTATACAGTCCTGGGGTAACCCCATTATAAAACTTCTCGTCTACAAAACCAGCAGAAAGCTTGTCAAAATAAATCTCAACTTCTGACCGTGGTAGAAGCCCTACTACGGGGTATTAACAGAGTCGGAACTGTCAGTCATCCCCTGGTCTTGACGTTTGTGTTATGAATTCCAACTCCGGTGGCATGAACTGGGGATAAAAACCATTGTAAGCCGTGCGAGTCCAAAACACACAAAGTCAGAGTGAAATCTATTTGGGGCTGAAATGACGTTACCTCTGTCTCACATGGGTTTTCTTTCCTCCCCTCCCCCTCACCACCCCTTTTGAAAGGTGATGCTTTCATTAGATTGTTTCTACTGCCAAAAGACACAGCTACTGTCTGCCTGAATTTGCTGCTTTCCTCTTGAAATAAAATAAATAAAAGAAAAAAAAGCCTAAATCTTTTAAAGCAAACAAATGGGAAAGTTTTTTATTTGCCCCCCTGTCAAGTCTGGGTCATGTAACAGATGATATATACTTGCATTTGTGCATACAATGTGCATATAAGGACAGGAGGGGCATCTTAAAATCAGCGAGTGTTGCCTATGGGTGTATAGATGAAAGGGAAATAGGACTTGACAAGCTTGGACAATGTATTAAAAAGCAGAGACATCGCTTTGCCCACAAAGGTCCCTATCGTCAAAGCTCTGGTGTCTCCAGTCAGCAGGTATGGATGTGAGAGCTGGACCATCAGGAAGGCTGAGCTCCTTTGGCCTGGCATTCTGAGCACTGAGCCTCATGACCGACTAAACAGCAGCAGCTTTTCACACTAACACCACTCTCTCTGCTTCGCCTGCATTTGTCCTTGACTTTCCACCACAGAACAGGAACTTTGCATTGAACTTCAGTTCACGGTGCATTATGAACTTTTTATTGACTGTGTGAAAAATACTTAGGATCTTGGACCTACCGTGTGCCAGATACATTCAGAGGCCATGCATGTTATCTGATCTTTAAAATATGTCATTGTGGTAAGGTGGCTGCTCAGATGGCAGAGCTGAAGAATAAACCTGGGTTTCATGGATTCCAAACACTCTCTCGACTCAGCGATGCTGCTTCCTGCATGACTTGTTTTTTGAAGGGCTCTTCCTCACGAAACAGAAATTAGTGTCATTAACCTGCCCAGTTAAGCAGAATCTTCCAGTTGTGGGACTCATTGCCACTAGTCTCCCCCCATCTTATGACCCAGGAGAACGGTCTGCCCAGGTTCAAGGTGCCCTCTCTGTGTCCTGGAATAGATTCTTTTCTGCGAGGAAAGAGAATTCTCTCCTAAGAGATGAAAAGTGGAGCCTTATCCTCATAGGCTTTTAGGTGTTTTTGTTACCGACATTATGCCAAGTGTCTCCCGAAAACTTCTTTCAAAGCACTTAGTTACCTTACCAGTAAGAACTGACACAGGGCTTCCCTGGTGGCCCAGGGATAAAGAATCTACCTGCCAGCGCAGAGGACGCAGGTTCGAGCCCTGGTCCGGGAAGATCCCACATGCTGCAGGGCAAATAAGCGCTGGAGCCTCAGCTTCTGCAGCCCTAGGGCCCTGGAGCCGGTGCTCTGAGATAAGAGAAGTCACTGCAGGGAGAGGCGGAGCACCAGGACTAGAGAGCAGGCGGCTCACCACAGCACTGGAGACAGCACAGCCAAGAATGAGCATCGTATTAAAAAAATTTAAAGAAAAAAACCAAAATCAAGCTTTCAAAATCAATCATTCAAACAGTTATGCTGAACTTGGAGCTGCTTGGAATGAGAAAAGGATCGGTAATTTATTCAGCTTCTCACCCCATCTCCGCTCTTCCATTGCCACGTGCACCGTGTGGAAACAGCAGGAAGAGTGGGTTCTATTACAACGAGAGACACTCAGGGTAGGATAGGTTCGATCTGAGACAGACCACAGAGAAAAGCCTAGAGCGGTGGTCATCTGCCAACCCTCGATTCCTTGAAAGGACCGGCTTAGCATTCCTGATGATCCACACCCCAGACTGGAAGTCCTGCAGGAGATTTTCTTTCCTCCTTCCCCTTCCCTTCCTCCCTGGGGCCTATCTCTCCATCTCTTCAGCTCCCTCCTTCCTCCTCTGTCTCTCTCTAACACACACACAGACTCACTACAGTCTTCAATATATTCCAGTTGGCTCCAGGCTCCTATGAATTACATGTTTATTTTGTCTTCTTGACTGATATTTCCTCATGTCTGAGTATTGTGCCTCTAGGAAGGAAAACTCTTTTTAAAGGAGAGCTTTTCTAAAATTCTTGCCAAAAATAAAGTGGCTTACAAGGAAGGTACATAGGGCTCTTCCTTTGAAAATTGAGTAATTTCAAACAATTTTATTTATAACAATTGCTATTTTCAAGCCAGTTTTCTAAGGGATTGAATCAGATCAGAGAAGACAAATTGAAATGATTGGGCCCGGTGAGTGTCTAGTCAGGGGAAGGCTTTGGTCCCGCTGGATTCCTGGGCATCACTACTCTATCAGGCATTTGTCATCAATTCGGCACACCTGCAGAAAGTTGGAATATGAATTACAAGCCATTGTTTGGATGGCTGTCGCCTGCACCCCTGCCCTCCCCGTCTTTCTGCCAGCGGGGTTATGAACTGGTGGCTTCTTTACCTGCCCTCATGTGCCAGGGTCACCTGCCTGGGACGCCGGACCCTGCCTTCACCCCCTCCTCCAGACCAGCTCACGTCAGCTCTGAAATCTGACCCCAATCCCCCCTCGCAGGAAGAAGTCACTCCATGCTCCCCAGAACACATTCTGATTGCAGTCTATCTGTCGGGGCAGTGTAATTCTTTGCTTATTGTTCTGTCTGCCTTCCTCCGTGTGAGCAAGTACCGACTCCTTCTAATTCACACTGTATCTCAGGCACCACGCACGCTGCCTGGCAGAGGCTGGGACTCTGTGAACACCTGTGTGGTGCCCAGCGAAACCATGACCTTAAGCTTGTCTTTAAATGATAGACAGGTGGCATCGGAACTTTTGGCTGGCAGGTCCAAATCACAGAGTCCACAGTTACTTCCTATAGATGTTTACAGAATTTTTTTCTCCTCTGCTAAATGGGAAACTGCCTTAAAATATGTATTATGTAAAACTGGATACATTTTTTTGTTGTATAAAATTCTGAAGCTCACACTGCAGAGTGCAGTGGTTTGCAAAGTATGAGCATCAGATGAATGAAACAAATATTACAACAAGTATTACCACATTTGCTCTAGGTTATTTGCCTTGGGAAAAACACTAATTAAGTCCTTAAGGACTTAAGTTGTGGTAGGTGCAGCTAGTGATAAAGAACCCACCTGCCAATACAGGAGACATAAGAGACAGGGGTTCGATCCCTGGGTTGGGAAGTTCCCCTGGAGGAGGGCATGGCAGCCCACTTCAGTATACTTGCCTGGAGAATCCCATGGACAGAGGAGCCTGGCGGGCTACAGTCCATAGGGTTGCACAGAGTTGGACATGACTGAAATGACTTAGCAAGCACGCATACATTGTTCTAAGTACTATAATGTATGGTCTCATTTGATCCGCAGAACTATGAAAAAAATGTACTATTATTACCTCCCATTTACAAACAAGTATAGCCTATTAAACACGAGTAAAGACCCTGCAGGAAGCTTTACCTTGCTGGTAATTAACACCTGCAGTGGGGAAAACACCAGGCAAGGAGTGCGGAATCATGAAAATTACATCTTACGTGTCCATAGCCCAAGGGTCAATGAGTGCTGCTTCTTCTGCTGTCTATTTGATCCCTAAATGGTACTTGCTTTATTCACATTTATCTTTCAAAAAATGTGTATGCTCACTGAATACTGCTCATAGTAATACTGCTCTTTTTTTTTGAACAAAATTGTAAGTATGGTGAAATTTTACTAATTATTTAACTCGTGTGGAATTCAGCATTATGCAAATGGATTGGACTGGGTTTGGTGTCATCTTGAAACCAGATATAAAAAGTTTAGATAATTAAAAAGGAAAACTCGAATATTCTTAAAAAATACTTTACTCGTGTATATCTGATATGTTCTAGTTTATTTAAAAGGATGTTTTCTCTATTTAAGCATATCTGGTGGTACTGCTTCTTGGGGGGTAAATGACTAGATGTCTGTTCCTGAAATTGCGTATTCTTAAAAGCAATACAATATCCATTTGAAAATATGATTTATGATTGAAATTTCCAGTTATTTCTCCCACTTCAATTTCCCTGTAATTGTGTGGATTTTTTTTTTAACCTAGTTTCTTTTCAGAGTTCCACCTGATCTGTAGTTCAGTTCTTAAAGTAAAAAAGAAAAAACAATTGAATCCAAGGGAACTATTTTCAGAGGTTTTAGAAGCAGGCTATTTAGGGAGCACCAACAGATGAGTAATCATAAATATCAGTGAAATTTTGTTGGAGTCTATCTTCTCTGGACACTTGGAAAACGTCAGTTTTTCTTTTGCATTTTTGCTAGATTAGACATTGTGGCTTGAGTAGGATTCCAAGCAATTGGGCTATTAGATGGCGTGGGAAATAGATCTCTTGAAAAGAGAGGTGTCAGAAATTTGGGTCCAGAAAAACTGTAGTGGATTACATGGCCCATGAATTCAAACTATAAATTTGTGACCAAAAGTAGGGTCCGACTGCCCGCCACTGCAAAACCAGTAAGGAGACCAGGTTGGTGGAGAGGAAAGTCTGCTTTGCTTTGGATGCCTGCAACTGGGGGTGGGGTGGGTACTGGACTCCTGTCCAAAGGCCAACCTCCCCCCTGCCGGACACCCCCCCCACACACACAAATGTACACTCAGTGGTCAGGAGCTGTTATAGACCCAGGGATGGGGCTACACGCAGAAGCAGTACACTCAGGTCTGCTGGCCATCTTGAAAGTGGCCATCGGTGGTATGACCAGCATCATCTTGATTGTTTCAAGAATAGTTAATTTTCAGTTCCAGGATCAGTCTGTTCCCATTTCCTTGAGGCCAGTTCTCGGAACTGTGGCAGCTGATGTCACGGCTAGAGTCTGGTCATCAAGTAGTTAACCTCTTCCACCTGGTGTGGTTTCCAATAATGTAAAACAGCTCACAGGATATGGCGCAGAATATTATCTGCAGCTCTTGAGGAGGGACTAAAGGTCCTTGACCTTGCTTAATGACTAAACTATTATTATTTGGTCTCGTTTGACTGTTTTCCTTTGTTTCTGCATGTTCTCACTACTCTGATTAAACTTACTCTTTGGCTAAAGCTTTTCCACGAACAAAAGGCGGGTGGAGGACATGGGGTGGGTGCAGGGACCACGGGGTTCTGCTCCATTTCAGATTCGCCTGACCTGCACCTGTAGTGTCTCTTTGGTGACATAACTCTTCATCTTCTGTGATTTGCTTTTGGCTTTTGGCAGAGCAATCACAATTAAACAATACTTAAACACTGTTTTTAGCAGATCAATGTCTCTTTAATATGAATCTTTCCTGAAATTCTTTAAGGTGGATCCAGATCTATATTTTTTTCAAAGTATCTTTATCTTTAAGCAGGGCAACAATTTATGAGGACCTGACTGTACATATTCTGTTTTATTAGTCTTCCTGGGTGGCACTAGTGGGAAAAAAACTGGATGCAGGAGACATAAGAGTCGTGGGTTCGATCCCTGGGTCAGGAAGATCCCCTGGAGGAGGGCATGGCAACCCACTCCAGTATTCTTGCTCTGAGAATCCCATGGACAGAGGAGCCTGGTGGTCTACAGTCCATAGAGTAGCAAAGAGTTGAATACAAATGAAGTGACTTAGCTCACACATTCGACTTTATCAGCATCCTTCACCCTTTTATAAAATGGAGAATACAGTTAATTGGAATAGACTTCCTGGCTGCCTTTAGGCATGGGAGTGACACAGATTTCTGCTTCAAGCTGTAGCAATGCCATTTAATAGTAAGTACAAGCCCCCTGGTCAGAGTTGACTGTAGAACATTTCATGAATAAGTCAAAGAATCTAGTTTAGACTGATGGCTGGAGCCTCACAGTTCCCAAAGCAATCAGGAAAAAAAAAAAAAGAAACCAACCTACGTCAGACTCTAATATTTATTGGGAACATGACACCCATGTGGTCACTTCTGCTTGTTTACTGTTGAAACACAGTTTACTAAAATGCGAAATTGCTAAATTTCTTTTACATGGCTAGTCACAAAGCTGAAAGGGAAAATAGAGACAGGAATGAAAAGGCAGCAGAAACATGGAGAAAATAAATTAAAAGACCAAAAGTATATAAACAACAGTGCTTAGAATTTATTTTTGTAGAGGCACACTGGTTTGTAACATTCTGTAAGTTTCCTGCGTACAACACCATGTTCCTACTTCTGTGTTGCCCTACAGCAGTGAAAGTCGTTGGGTCGTATCCGACTCTTTGGGACCCCAAGGACTACACAGTCCATGGAATTCTCCAGGCCAGAATACTGGAGTGCATTGTCTTTCCCACCTCCAGGGGATCTTCCCAAGCCAGGGATCGAACCCAGGTCTCCTGCATTGCAGGCGGACTTTTTACCAGATGAGCCACAAGAGAAGCCCCAAAGCAGGCTCACCACCAAACATTTAGTTCCCGTCTGTCACTTAGAGTAAACCCACTTGGCCCACGGTGTCTGGCCCTCACCCTCCCCCCTCCTCGCTGATCACCACTGCCCTCTTCTCTGTTATCTGTGTGCTCATTTGTATCCAACTCACGCGATCCCACGGACTGTAGCCCTCCAGGCCCCTCTGTCCGTGGGATTCTCCAGGCAGGAACACTGGAGTGGGTTGCCATGCCCTCCTCCAGGGGGTCTTTCTGACCCAGGGATTGAAACCCGCATCTCCTGTGTCTCCTGCACGGCAGGTGGATCTTTATCCACCCAGCCATCGGGGAAGCCATTTCAAAAGCTAATGTGACTAAAAATAAAACAAAAAAGCTGATGTGACTTAGACTATCCCTTCAGTTCAGTTCAGTTCAGTCGCTCAGTCGTGTCTGACTCTTTGCGACCCCATGAACCGCAGCTTGCCAGGCCTCCCTGTCCATCACCAACTTCTGGAGTCCACCCAAACCCATGTCCATTGAGTTGGTGATGCCATCCAGCCATCTCATCCTCTGTTGTCCCCTTCTCCTCCTGCCCTCCATCTTTCCCAGCATCAGGGTCTTTTCAATGAGTCAGCTCTTCACATCAGGTGACCAAAGTACTGGAGTTTCAGCTTCAGCATCAGTCCTTCCAATGAACACCCAGGACTGATCTCCTTTAGGATGGACTGGCTGGATCTCCTTGCAGTCCAAGGGATTCTCAAGAGTCTTCTCCAACACCACAGTTCAAAAGCATCAATTCTTCGGCACTCAGCCTTCTTTATAGTAGAAGGATAATATTTAGGGGCTAGAGAGATAACCCTTGAGACTTACTCTATATTGGTCTAATCACACCAAGTTTGTTTCAAAACTCCATCCCTCACATGGAAAAGTACTCTTAGAGAGAGAGAGAGACCACTGCGTTTCCCCATAAGTAATGAGAAAATTGATATTTAACCTGGATAAGAAAGAGCAGCAAAACCTTGAGAGAGTAAACCAATATGGACATGCTCTTATGCAAAACTTTAGATTTTTTTAGTATTATTTATTAATGACTAAACCAAAAACCAATGTGGAAAAGTTATTGGGTGAAGATATTTTAATTTAGCAGAAAAAACTTTAATAGGTATATTGGGTTGTTCTAGTGGTAAAAACAATGTCTATTACTACTCAATTCTAATTACTATCAATGAATATTCCAATTACTATTGAAGCATTAATTTTTAATACAATGTAAATTCTCCAGGCAAATGTGTGTATGTTGCCGGGAGGATTCAAGCACTGAATAGAAAACTGGACTAAATAATAACAATGAAAGTGAAAGTGTTAGTTACTCAGTAGCGTCCTATTGTTTGTGACCCATGGACTGTAGCCCACCAGGCTCCTCTGGAATAGGTATTGTTTAATAAGAATTAATACTACGGCACTGGTACACCTCAGAAGTATTTCACAAGTTTGTGTTATTAATCCTATCCCACGACTGAAAAAAGAGAAGGTCAAGAATGTTACATGGCTTCCAAATTCCTGGGGAAAATATTAGCAGATGACAAATCCAGTGTTCCATGGAAATCTTCATCCCTGCAAAGTCTTTGTCTTACCCTGATGCTCTGATGCTAATGCAATCTGACCTATGGACAGTATCTTTTTCACCAACTAAACTGTTTCTCTCCCTTTGTACTGTGCCTTAAAGCCTGTCCTTATTCTCTCCATGGGATTCTCCAGGCAAGGATACTGGACCACTCCATTGGCCATGCTCTCCTCCAGGGCATCTTCCAGAGGATCCGGGATCCTTCCCAGCTGAGACACCAGGGAAGCACTTAGATACACTAAAGATCCTTCTTAATTAAGGGTCTGAATGGCTGTGGGAGGAGCCTCTGCCTCCCGCCCCATCTTAGCCTGCTGCTCAGCCTCACCTTCCCTGCCGTCCGCCTTGCTGGTTGGGCGTATCTGCTTCCAGCCAATCATTTCCTTTTCAGCTCAAGCACTGTGTCCCCTCTCCATGACAGTTACACACCTTTTGCTCTCTGTTAACAGTCTTTTTTGTTTTGTTTTCTTTTTCTCCTTGACTTTAAGACCATCGTTTGTGACATACTGTCTCTGAGAAGGTCTTGCTTCCTGGACCAGCCCTTCTCTTGATTCAAACCTTTAGGTTTGACTGCAGAAGATACTATTCTTTCCCCTGCATTTCTTCCTTTTTTCTGGTATTTCAATGCATTTTTATTTATGTTTCTATTATTATGAGTGAAATTATACAACTTTTCATTCATTTATGCATCATTTGATTATCTTTTCTCTGTGAACTGCCTGTCCATATATTTTTGTCCATTTCCTTCTGGATTATTTAAAATTTAATTTATTTTTAATTGGAGGACAATTGCCTTACAATTTTATATTGGCTTCTGCCATAGGTTAGTGTGAATCAGCTATAGGTATACACATGTCCCCTCTGAGTGAAGTAAGTCAGAAAGAGAAAAACAAATATTGTGTATTAATGAACATATATGGAATCTAGAAAGATGGTACTGATGAACCTATTTATTTGCAAGGCAGCAATGGAGATATAGAAATAGAGAGCAGACTTGCGGGTACAGTGGGAGAAGGAGAGGGTGGGATGAATTGAGAGAGTAGCAAGGAGACATATACATCACCACATGTAAAACAGATAGCCGGTGGGGATTTGCTGTGGACCCAGGGGGCTCAGCCCATGCCCTGTGACCACCTGGAGGTGGGGATGTGGTGGGAGGTGGGAGGGAGGGCCTCTGTATTTCTAGAGTTAGGAATACAGCTGATCCACAAATTGCGGATTCTCCTGTTCATTGTTTCTCTTTCTCTCATTTTCCCTATGATCTCAATAAAAGAATAAATTCTTTAAAGAAAGGGTTATATCTGTAAATATATTATTCACAAATTGGGCTTACAATGGAACTTAAAACATTGTTTCTTCCCTTGTCTGAAGTATGTATGGGTGCTTATATTTGATGCAAATAACCTCATAGGTTTATTATGTTGCTCTCAATTTTTATGGAACTACCATCAACTGACTGCTTTTCTCCTAAATAATATCCAATATAGATTTATATTTACATAACTGGCTAAATGAAAGGAATTGACTAATTCCTGATTTTCTTCTGGCAAAAAAACAGATTTTATCTGTAAGTGGGAGAGTCTTCTTTATTTAAGTCTGTTGTTACCCCAAATCAGCAAACACACAGTAAAACTGAAAAAGAAAAAAACAAACATCACTGACTATTTAAGACCGGGAAAAATAATAGACACAATTTACTGAGGATTTATCATGTGCTAGATTCCAACCACTCAAGGCACGTATCTCTAAAGAGTGTCTTTCTAACACATCTGTGCAAAACTTTAGACAGCACACATTAGTTTAAGATGTTTAACATGACAAAAAATCTTCCCAACTTTTAGGAACATTTCGGCTTATAGCCTTATGTCATGTTCTTCCTACAGAGTTTAAAAAAAAAAAAACTGTATCCAAACGCTAGCCTTATTTTTGTGGAATCTTGCTTTTCTCTGGTCTGTATAGACACTTGCAAGAGTACCAGAGGCACAGATGCACACGCATGTAGATACATAAGGAACAGTGAAAGCGAACACATGTTTCTTTTACATTTACGTGTTCAGCATTTTGCTCATAACCTAGGGTCAGTAGAAGTCACGGCAACCTCCCTGTGAAATGCGGCTTCATTTTGGATGCAGGGCATTTTACTGATGCTGGAGGACAGCGTCACTGGGTTGCATGCAGTCTGCAGCACATGCAGGCTCCAAGTGAACGTGGAAAGAACCGCGGCACCAAGAGCCACCATGAATTCATCCTTGACTTCAGATCACCGGCGTGCCCTTCAAAAGAGAAATACTGCTGAGAGTCTGCCAAATGCACAAAACGCTGCTTGCTCTCACCGTTTTGCAAGCAAAGGAAACAGAGTTTGAACCTCCTTTGAAACTTCTTTTTTTTTTCACGTCAAGAGGCGCCACACGAACAGAACGTGCCGTAAATAATGTGTGCTAACATTTTCCAAAAAAAACTGGACATCAATTAATGCTAATTTATGAGGAAACTTCTTTGGAAGAGCGTAGTCCAGACTCATAACTACTGAAAAGACTCATTAATATAAATGTTGAGGGAGTTTTCTTAAAGGGGGGGGGCAAGGTAAATGCATATCATTACTTTGAAAGCTCATAATTTATTGAAAATTCAGTGGAAAGGAAACTTTACACTGTATGTTTCCAAAAGTAATGTCATTAATCAAGAAAATGAAACAAGGGTGAGGATGTGATCTTAAAGAGATGCGATGAAAATCCAGCTGAAGAATACCTAACACCTACTGAGTAGGTGCTACATGTCAGGCATTAGAGATACACTTTTTGCTTAATTTTTTCCAAACAGTACTACTGGATAGATCACGTTATTTTTTCCATTTTACAGTTGAGAAAACTAAAAAACAAGCAGTTTGTGCTACTTGCTACAAGTCACAAGACTGACGACCAGTAAAAGTCAGATTCAGAACCTCATCGCTTAAACTAAATGCCATACTTCATTCCACTGCCTTTGACAACTATCAGATAAATATACAGGAAAATTTAAGTAGACTTGAGCAGTGCTTTATCCTATAGGACCTTTAGAAATAAAATCAAGCTATTTTTTCCATAAGTCAAACTATATATTATACCCAGATTATTTGTGTGTACTAAATTGACCAATTTTACATTTGAGAAAATGAGGTTTTTTTCCTACCTTTTGATCTTAACCATGGTGACAAAGTAATTAGCAGTCCCTACCTTTTCCTGAATTTCTCTCTAACATTTTAAGAGGCTCAGGTAGTATTTATGAGTTGGCTGGAAAATGAAATTTCTACTCTTGAGGTACTTGATTCTCTTATCTTTGCTGAAGATAAGTGGGAAATAAGTGGTCATAGCGTTACTGAAATGAAAGTGAAAAAATTGTCATCTTTATTTGGTTTCTAGGAAGTGTGTGTTTATATGCTCATGTGCACGTGTAGATATATATCATCATGTCGGTAGCCAAGGAAATGTATGGATCCTTTTAGAACAGCAGTTCTCAAACTTGACGTGCTTCAGAATCGTCTTGAAGGCTTGCTAAGGCACAGATGAGTGGGCTCTTAGTTTTCATTTCAGCAGGTCCGGAGAAGCGCCTGTGTGTTTGCATTTCTGACGAGCTTCCACCAGCTGCTCCTGGTCCTGGTCGGGGAACCCCACTTTGAGAACCACGGCAGCAGAGGAGATGGTATTATTGAAATATACACGGGCCTGTGATGTCCTTTGGTGATGGCAGTTCGTATTCAAGTAATAATGTTATGTGTTGTTTGATCAATGAACCATAATGAACGATTATTAATATGATTAATAAACCATATTAAGTAGTTTCTAAATGATCTATTAATAATTGTTATAGTCAGCTTGCAAACTAAAAGATTAACATCAAAAAAATGATTTTTAAACAATGGTTGAATAGCTTCGGACTTTCTAATTCTTTCTGTAGCTACCAGGCACTTTTTGAGTTAAACAGGGAGAGAAGAACTAATCCTCAGGGCTATTCATTCCTGAATATTTCCGTAGGAATTGAGAAGCTTCCAACTTGTTTAAACTGAAACAAGGGATCTCATTAAAAACCTACCACACTCAGCATACAATATTAAAGGGGTTCTATTTGAATAATTAAATATTTACAGCTTCTCAGTGAGAAAATATTGATGTGATTCAAGGCAAGCAAACTACCTATTCACCAAGGAAACAGAAGGGAGAAAGAGAAACAAAGTTGAACAAAAGATGTCATTTTAAATTGTGATAGAAGAAAGCTTATCTATGTTTTCCCAATAATTCACTTTTAGAAAAAGCTCTCTTCAGCAAAATTAGGTCTGAAATAACACCAAAGTTTACCTAAAACTGGTTTCTAAAAAGAAACACTGTATCACATCCTCCCAGTTCTAAGGGAAACATGTGTGTGTCAGTCCATAAAGTCCTCTATAGCTAAAGAAATGAGCATGAGTTCAACATGCAAAATTCAGGGCATGAAACTGTGTGAAATGTTTCAATTATTTCCATAATAACATTTAACGTGTTCTAGATCCAGTGCATTAAATGCACAGCCAAGAAACCTTCCGAGCCTACGCTGTTTTTCATTTGGTTGTATTGTAAGTGTATGAAACACATGTTGGGAATATATTTCATATTCTGCATTTGTAAAATATCAAATTTATATCAGCAGAAACCGCAAAGGCAGCCCAGGAGCTGCCCCCAGAGCAAGGCCGTTTTGCAATCAAGCTTTTAACACCATATTATCATTGTAAAGAACAAATCCCCTGGTTGAAAAGAGGAAAATGACTTTCACAAATCGTGGCAATTTTCTCTGTATTTATTACACAGGACTCAAAACATATACTCAACAAGAGTTTGTCTCAAGTTTCAACTTTGTGGAATATGCACCATGCTGAAAGTGTGTATTACAAATAAAATTAACTGAACTTGGTTATTTTATTCCACTTCATAGCAGATATATATTTTTGTGAGATTCTTGAAGTTTATTCCAACGTATCTACGTGTTACGATTCTTCATGCTGTGTGTGTGCTACACCGTCCCAGTCGTGTCTGACTGTTTGTCACTCCATGGACTGTAGCCCTCCAGGCTCCTCTGTCCACGGGATTTCCCAGGCTAGAATACTGGAGTGGGTTGCCATGCCTTCCTCCATGGGATCGTCCCAACTCAGGGATCGAACCTGCGTCTCCTTATGTCTGCTGCATTGGCAGGCAGGTTCTTTATCACTAGCGCCACCTGAGAAGCCCAATAGGTAAGAATAAAAATTCTGTAGCATAAATAGTTTTCTCAGAAAATATTTTATTGACATTTAATCTAGGACTCAGCATAAAATAGCTAAAAAGCTGCCGAGGAAGGAAATTATTCTTCTCGTGAACTAAATAAATATATGTGCAAACATCATTCTTCAGTCCCAGAGGAAATATTGATAAAATATTTTCTGAGAAAATTATATACGTTACAGATTTATTTTTTAAAATCTATCTATTTTATTTTGACTGTACCGGGTCTTGGTTGCCACATGTGGGATCTAGTTCCCTGACCAGGGACCGAAGCCGTGCCGCCTGCATTGGGAGGGCAGAGTCTAAGCCACTGGGCCATGAGGGAAGCCCCTAGTGTAAAGAACTTACCTTATAACCCTCAATTATGAAGCCTTTCCTTCTACGTCTTGTTATATGAATGTGTGTGTGTTAATTGCTCAGTCATGTCCGACTCTTAGGAACCCTGTGGACTGTGGTTCACCAGGCTCCTCTGTCCATGGAATTCTCCAGGCAGCCATGCTGGAGTGGGTTGCCATTTCTTTCTCCAGGGGATCTTCCCGATCAAGCAACTGAACCCAGGTTTTCTGCACTACAGGCAGATTCTCTGCCACCTGAGGCATCAGGGAAGCCCGTTACATAAGCATAGTGGACATTATACTAACAATTAAGTTTTATTATAGATGGGATGGATTTGTGTTACACCAACATAATTTGTCTTATATTGAATTCTTCTCTAATAATAAGTACTTTTAAGTAAGAGGAGCCGGGTTCTCCTATTTTATGGTCACGGTTACAGATCCTTGATTATGTATTCACTTCCCTGACCTTACAAAACTGCCCACTTTAGAATACATTTCATTTGCGTTGATTTCAAAGTTGTACCTAAAATGTCGGTCTATGCTCACACCGCACTGGTCCGCGTACAACTATCTCTAGGCATGCGCCTTCCCTTGGGATTAAGTCACACAAAAAAGGGAACTCTTTGATGAGTATGTACCTGTGTTTCCTATACAGAGCCAGTAAGTTACTTAGCTTCTCTTTTCCTCCATTTTCTCATGTGGCAAATAGGGATGGCAGTAATATGTACCTCCTCGTTTTGTGTGAGGGTTTTTTGAATTAGTATTTGTGACGGGCTGACGATAACACAGTTATTGTAACCCTAGCGATCACCTATGTATTGGGACCCTGCATAGGTGATGGCTGGTAGCATCACGCCTGGACGCTCCCTCTGTGCCTGCCTGAATGCATTATGTACCTCAGACATACAGAGGACTTCCCGGGTGGATAGGGATCCACCTGCCAATGCAGGGGACACGGGTTTGATCCCTGGTGGGGGAAGATCCCACATGCTGTGGAGCAAGGGCTCGAGGGCCCGTGAGCGGCGATTACCCAGGCCATGTGCTGTGACTACGGAAGCCCGTGCGCCTAGAGCCTGCGCTCTGCGACCAGAGGCCACCCCAGTGAGGAGCCCGCGCACTGCAGCTAGAGAGAGCCCCCACGTGCCAAAACCAGAGAAAGCCCTTGAGCAGAAAGGAAGACCCAGCGCAATGCAGAAGTTAAATAAACTTATTTGTTAAAAAAAAGACATGTAGAGTAAATTAATAGACAAAATAACAAAGTCTCTCCTTTGAGTCCATCATAGCTTTTGTTTGGACCTCTCTAATAGGATATATTAATACTGTATTTTGTATATTCTGTACTGCATTAAAATATTTGTTCTCACAGTAGGTTTTCCCTACGCTACTTGGGGGCAGGGAGTATGTCTTACTGTATTTGTGTTCCCTCAGTGACAGAGACCATGCCTGAAACACAGGGTGGATCTATTCTGAGCAACACTGGAGCCCAGAGAAACTGAGATGCTTGGCCTATCAGTTACTGATTTTTACAATTCATTTGTTACATATTTCTAGAGGAGCTAGTCTGTGGATGACATTTTGCTGAATGTAATACAAGAATGCATCACAGTCCCTTACTTCCAAAAAATTATAAATTAATAGGGAAGGCAGAATAACCCCAAATACTTATACATGGGTAACAGCTGACTCACCGAACAGTATTATCGGAAAGGCTGGGAGATTCCAGTGGAGGAAGACATTGCTCCCGGGTCTGAGGGAGCCAAAAAGGCATCACACATCTATAGTGACCGCCTTGCTGCGCTGCCTTTCAGAAAATAGCACTCACCACTAGGTTTTCCGCACTGGCTCTGTTAAATGGACATTTATTGTGTTCTATCATGAATTAAACTTGTGGCCGTCTCCACCCAGCCGCACTAAACTACCTATGAATTCAATCAAACTGGTGAAGTGAATTAAACAAAATTCATGGGCTTTTGGGGGGATTCTTGCAGGCTGGCTTGGCTGCTAGAAGCTGTCGGTTGGGTTTTGGGCTACAGATTAGGAAGCCAAGGATTTAATGAAACTGTTTAATCTCATCACCACTGAACAAAGCATTCCCAGCTCTTGGTAGGCAAGTCGCTGTGTTCCATGGCAAACGCTAACCGCAGGGAAAGCGTATTTGATGAAGAGTCAGGAGCACATACCACTAAATGCTATATCTCCCATGAAGAAGGGCTCGATCATTTCGAATGTCCTGATCTGTTGGGGAAAAAAAAAAACAAAAAACGCTAATCAGATAGGCATGCGTAGGCTCAGCATTGGCTACTGGAAGCTACTTTGGGTGTGTGTGTGTTTCCATTATATGTCTAGCAAGTAAACTTGGTAGAAACGGCTTGACCCAATTGTGACTGTACCTGGCAGGATGTGTTAGAGTTCACCAATTTCTAATCAGAGTGGAGGATCCAGGGCCCCGTGCCAGCTGGGGCCTGAGGCATCCTGCAATTAACGTTGTCAAGCGCTCCCTGCCTGTAAACAGTTACCTCACCTCACCTCCGAGCTCCGGGACGTGTTTGCACAGGACAGCCAGCCGGCCGGCCGCAGCCTGACGGCTCAGCCAGAAGCCTGACTTCTGGTCTGGAAGTCATTTTCGACCACGTGCACGTTTCAATAAATCTGCAAAATAACTTAACCAGGGAGACCCAGGGTGATTTTTCTCCTTTGGTTTTTCTCCCCACCCCCGCCTGGCGAAGCTGTAAAACTAAGTCCCCTTTATCACAAAAGTCTCCACTGTGTAATCCAATTGACTCTCAGAGTCTGCTTGCACATGCCCGTCTCTTCCTGCGCCACTAAATCGGCTCAGCTGCTCTGGGTTTGGGTCTGGTGGGGGAGGGCGGCTTCATTTGTCGGGGACTTTGTCACAAAATGTGGGGATCAGGGCGAAGGTATGGGGCATTAGCAGAGTTTACTAACTATAGATGTTATCTCACTAATTTTTCTTTTTTTTTTTTTTTAATTTGGTCTTTAGTCAGCTTTTCTGGGAATAAAAACTCTTGAGACCTCGATTTATTGTATCTTTTGTATTATTTTATATGTAAAAATATAAATTATATATAAACACTTACATATATTTTATATATATATAGGGTATAATGGTATTAGCAGCAATAGCAGCTCATTGGAAGGACTAATGCTGAAGCTGAAATCCTGATACTTTGGCCACCTGATGCGAAGAGCTGACTCATTTGAAAAGACCCTGATGCTGGAAAAGATTAAGGGCAGGAGGAGAAGGGGATGACAGAGGATGAGATGGCTGGATGGTATCACCGACTCAGTGGACATGGGTTTGGGTGAATTCCAGGAGTTGGTGATGGACAGGGAGGCCTGGTGTGCTGTGGTTCATGGGGTAGCAAAGAGTTGGACACAACTCAGTGACTGAACTGAACTGAACTGAAGTGGCTCAGATGGCAGAGTTTGCCCACAATGCAGACCTGGGTTTGATCCCTGGTTCAGGAAGATCCCCTGGAGAAGGGAATGGCAACCCACTCCAGTATTCTTGCCTGGAAAATCTCATGGACAAAGGAGCCTGGCAGGCCCCAAGCCATGGGGTCACTAAGTTGGACACGACTGAGCGACTAACATACTCATAATGGTATATATAATACTATATTTCTATAATACAAAGTATATATAAAATATGTATATGTTATATATAATAAATAATAGATGTTATATTAGTATATAGAATAGTATTTATATATTATACAATAAATATTTCTATAATATAATATCATATATATTTTATATGCCATTTTAATAATGAAATTTCTATTTTATATATGTTGTTGTTCAGTTGCTCATTCATATTGGACTCTTTGCGACCCCACGGACTGCAGCATGCCAAGCTTTGACCTTCACCATCTCCCAAAGCTCAAACTCAGGTCGATTGAGAGGGTGCTGCCATGTAACCATCTTGTCCTCTGTCGTCCCCTTCCGCCTTCAATCTTTCCCAGCATCAGGGTCTTTTCCAATGAGTCAGCTCTTTGCATCAGGCGACCAAAGTATTGGAGCTTCAGCTTCAGCATTAGTGCTTCCAACGAATATTTAGGACTGATTTTCCTTTAGGAGGGACTTATTTGATCTCCTTTCAGTCCAAGGGACTCTCAAGAGTCTTCTCCAACACCTCAGTTCAAAAACATCAATTCTTCAGCACTCAGCTTTCTTTATGGTCCAACTCTCACATCCATACATGACTCCTGGAAAAACAATAGCTTTGACTAGATGGACCTTTGTCGGCAGAAGTAATGTCTCAGCTTTTTTATACACTCTCCAGGTGTGTCATAGCTTTTCTTCCAAGAATCAAGCATCTTTTAATTTCATAGCTGCAGTCACCATCTGCAGTAATTTCTGAGCCCCCCAAAATAAAGTCTGTCACTGTTTCCATTGTTTCCCCATCTATTCGCTATGGGGTCGCAAAGAGTTGGACAGGACTGAGCGACTGAACTGAACTGAACTGAACTGAACTGAATGGAACTGGATGCCATGATTTTAGTTTATTGAATGCTAACTTTTAAGACAGCTTTTCCCCTCTCCTCTTTCATCTTCATCAAGAGGCTCTTTAGCTCCTCTTCACTTTCTGCCCTAAGGGTGGTGTCATCTGCATATCTGAGGTTATTGATATTTCTCCCGGCAATCTTGATTCCAGCTTGTGCATCATCCAGCCCAGCATTTCTCACTATATACTCGCATATAAGTTAAATAAGCAGGGTGACAATATACAGCCTTGACGTACTCCTTTCCCAGTTTGGAACCAGTCCATTGTTCCATGTCTGGTTCTAACTCTTGCTTCTAGACCTGCATACAGATTTCTCAGGAGGCAGGTCAAGTGGTCTGGTATTCCCATCTCTTGAAGAATTTTCCACAGTTTGTGGTGATCCACACAGTCAAAGGCTTTAGCATCATCAATGAAGAAGTAGATGTTTTTTCTGGAATTTTCTTACTTTTTCTATGATCCAACGGATATTGGCAATTTGATTTCTGGTTCCTCTGCCTTTTCTAAATCCAGCTTGAACATTAAGAACTTCTCAGTTCACATACTGTAGAAGCCTAGTTTGGAGAATTTGGAACATTACTTTGCTAGCATGTGAGATGAGTGCAACTGTGCAGCAGTTTGAGCATTCTTTGGCATTGCCTTTCTTAGGGATTGGAATGAAAATTGACCTTTTCCAGTTCCGTGTCCACTGATGAGTTTTCCAAATTTGCTGGCATATTGAGTGCAGCACTTTCACAGCATCATCTTTTAGGATTTGAATAGCTCAACTGGAATTCCATCACCTCCACTAGCTTTGTTCATAGCGATGTTTCCTAAGGCCCACTTGACTTCCCATTCTAGGAGGTCTAGCTCTAGATAATCATGATCACACCATCATGATTATTTGGGTTCATTAAGATCTTTTTTTTGTATAGTACTTCTGTGTATTCTTGCCACCTCTTCTTAATATCTTCTGCTTTTCTAAGGTCCATACTGTTTCTGTCTTTTATTCTGTCCATCTTTGCACGAAGTGTTCCCTTGGACCTCCTGAAGAGGTCTCTAATCTTTTCCATTCTATTGTTTTCCTCTATTTCTTTGCACTGATCACTGAGGAAAGCTTTCTTATCTCTCCTTGCTATTCTTTGCAACTCTGCATTCAGATGCATATATCTTTCCTTTCTCCTTTACCTTTATCTTCTCTTCTTTTCTCAGCTATTTGTAAGGCCTCCTCAGACAACCATTTTGCCGTTTTGCATTTCTTTTTCTTGGAGATGGTCTTGGTCACCGCCTCCTGTATAGTGTCAGGAACCTCCATCTTTAGTTCATCAGGCTCTCTGTCTATCAGATCTAATCTCTGGAATCTATTTCTCACTTTCACTGTATAATTGTAAGGGATTTGATTTAGGTCATACCTGAATGGTCTAGTGGTTTTCCCTACTTTCTTGCGTTTAAGTCTGAATTTGGCAATAAAGGAGTTCATGATCTGAGCCACAGTCAGCTCCCGGTCTTGTTTTTGATGACTGTATATAGCTTCTCCATCTTTGGCTGCAAAGAATATAATCAATCTGATTTCATTGTTGACCATCTGGTGACGACCATGTGCAGAGTTGTCTCTTGTGTTGTTGGAAGCGGGTGTTTGCTATGACCAGTGTGTTCTCTTGGCAAAACTATGTTAGCCTTTGCCCTGCTTCATTTTGTACTTCCAGGCCAAACTTGCCTGTTAATCCAGGTTTCTGTTGAATTCTTGATTTTGCATTCCAGTCCCCTATGAGGAAAAGGACTTTTTTTTTTTTTTTTTGATGTTAGTTCTAGAAAGTCTTATAGATCTTCATAGAACCATTTAACTTCAGTTTTTTTGGCATTAGTGGTTGAGGCATGGATTTGGATTACTGTGATATTGAATGGCTTGCCTTAGAAACAAACAGAGATCATTCTGTCGTTTTTGAGATTGTACTCAAATACTTAATTTCGGACTCTTTGTTGAATGCTTAATTTCGGACTCTTGTTGACTGTGAGGGCTACTATATTTCTTGCCCACTGTAGTAGATTTAAATTAAATTTGCCCATTCCTGTCCATTTTAGTTCACTGATTCCTAAAATGTTGATATTCACTTTTGTCATCTCCTGTTTGACCACTTCCAATTTACCTTGATTCACGGACTTAACATTTCAGTTTTCTATGCTGCAATATTGTTCTTTACAGCATCAGACTTTTTTAACCAAAAAATGTATTTGATATATATACTGTCTTATAAAAAATATATATAATATACTATTTTAATACTGAGGTTACTGAGTAGTTAGTTTAAAATGGAGGTGGTATTGTTTAACCAGTTTGTGCGTACATTTTTGGAGGATGGTGAATCTTCTAAAGTCAATGACTATTTCTTGCGTATTTATGGGTGTTTGTGTCTCTCTGTGTCTGCGCCACTTTTAACAGAGCAACACACAAGATAATATGGCCTACCAGCAGTCTCTTACATGGATTCAGGTGGAAGAATTACAAGTTGTCCTTAAGGAGAACTTTGATTTAACTTTTCCCAAATGATCCTTCCCTTTAACTCGCTTTTTCTTTGGTTGCCTATAGGACAAGCTGGGGGTGCTAGGATAAATTTTAAGGTACCTAGATTTTAATCCTCACCATAAGACTAACTAGCTGTGTGGCTGGGTAAGACATTGAATCTTTGTGGGTCTATGTTTCAATAAAATGGCAAATATCATAGTTGTCTTATTTCCTCACTTTTTTTTTGGCTTGAGTAAATAAAATTATGTATGAGCTCTATTTTGGTTGCATCCCTGGGTTGGGAGGATCCCCTGGAGGATGGCATGGCAACTCACTCCAGTATTCTGGCCTAGAGAACCCCATGGACAGAGGAGCCTGGAGGGCTGCAGTCCATGGGGTCTCAAGGAGCCAGACAGGACTGAAGCAACTTAGGAAACACGCGCATCGTATTTTGAAAAGCAGTATTGGACCTAGAGCAATGCTGCTGACATTACTGTAATTGTCGCAACTACAATCTCGTGGTCATTATCATGTTCCTTTTTATGTCCTTCGTCTTGGTTTTCCTTTTTGTTTTTTACATCTCTATTAATCTATCTCTGACTATTCATACTCTTTCCTTAAAGCTACAGGTTGATAAATTTGTCTGTAATAAGCTAGAAAGTAAATATTCTGACCTTTGAAAGCAGTAGTCTCTGTTGTAAGCACTCAATTCTGGCATTACTGCATGAAAGCAGCTAGAGATAATAGTAACAAAAAAAGAAAAAAAAAGTGTGCTTGTTCCAATAAAACCATATCTGAACACTGAAGATTTAATTTTATGTACATTTCATGTTATAGAATCTTGTTCTTTCAATGTCTTTTCAACCATTTAAAAACATAGAGGAATGGTATGGGATTAAGAGATTAAAAACTAGAGTATTTATAAACAAAGGAGCAGCTGGTCCGAGTGCAGTGGTGTTTACAATTAATTGATCACAGCCAGTTACAGATTTCTTTGTTCCTTCTACATTCCCACTGCTTCACTTGACTAGAAAAAATAAAAAATAAATAAACAAATGAGCAAAAAGGATATATTGTACAACACAGGCAAATATAGCTTCTGTTTTGTAGTAACTTTAAATGGAGCATAATCTATAAAAATATTGGGTCACTATGCTGCACACCTAAGACTAATATAATACTGTTAATTAACTATACTTCAATTAAAATATAAAAATAATACCAAACCATCAAAAATATTAAAAAAATAAAAACTTAAAGGAAGGCATTCTTAGCTTTTCTAGGAATCTGCAAAGGTTTCTCCTGAGGGCCAGTTTGCTGACTTCTTCTGTAAGCAGAGACCTAACCTCACCCCCATTCTCCAGGGGAGAAGGCTGACTGTTGGCTTAGAGGAAGGGTACTAGCAATTGGAGATGCATTAGGAAAGAGATCACCCGAACCCCAAGTTTCACTGATTTGAGTGCCAGGGAGAAAAAATAAATCGGTGTTTTAAAAACGTATTCAGTAATGTGTATTTCTTTTGAACCACTGGTCCTGGGACAGTAAGAGTGCAAAGTGCTGACTTTCCACTCCTTTTCATTCACCTCACTGTTAACAGCCGACTCGGGCACCACTGATGCTGTACTGTCTTAGAGGGAAAAGCTAAGCCGGAAGTCACTTAAATCCTCTCTCTCTCCTTTCATATACAGGCCAGCTGCTGTTCCCCTGAGTAGAATAATTTGCTCAAAATGAGCGCAGAGCCAAATTAGAACTCATAAGAAGAGCCCCAAGAAGGGGCTCTTTTCACTAAAATCATGGTTTTACTATAATTGTTCCTAAAAGTTCATCCGAAACCAAAACAGAACCAAAGAAGCAGGCTCTGGGACTCTTCAATAATTCTAGTTTACAATTCATGACGGAGTTAGTTCTCCCTCATGTTAGTAATACATGACAATAGTGCCATGTGACTGATGCTTTTGAACTGTGGTGCTGGAGAAGACTCTTGAGAGTCCCTTGGACTGCAAGGAGATCCAACCAGTCCATCCTAAAGGAAATCAGTCCTGAATATTCAATGGAAGAACTGATGCTGAAGCTCTAATACTTTGGCCACCTGATGCAAAAAGCCAACTCATTGGAAGAGACCCTGAGGCTGGGAAAGAGGAAGGGCAGGGAGGAGAAGGGGACGACAGAGGATGAGATGGTTGGATGGCATCACTGACTCAATGGACATGAATCTGAGCAAATGCCGGGAGAGAGTGGAGGACAGAGGAGCCTGGTGTGCTGCGGTCCATGGGGTCGCGAAGAGTCAGACCCAACATAGTGACTGAACAATAACAACAAAAAGAGCTATGTGAATAAACGCACAGAGGACGCTGAGCATCCCCAGGTTCCAGGTAAAGCTTTAGGACAAGCCAGTGTTGACTAGCAGCTGGATTTGACCTCTCTTTCTGCTTGTATCATAGGCCATGTTCATGGACTGCTAAAAATCTTTAGGTTATTATCTTTAGAACATTCGCTCCAGCAGACACGGCAACAGGGGAGTTTGTTTCTTGACTTGGCCAAGGGGAGTCATCCACAGTCGACTTTCCAATCAAGCCTGGGACCAGGTCTCAGCAGGAGCTCGCAGCGTCGCCACGGCCCAGGGCCACATTTAAAATCCTGTAGGCGCTCATTCTCGCGCAGACAGACACCGGAATGGAAAGGCGGTGCATATATTATCCACATCTGTCTGCTACAAATGCAGCTCAGTTTCATGCTTTTAGGACAAATTCCAGGCAAAGGGCCACTGGGAGAGGCCCCGTTTCTCAGTAGCCTATGCCCAACTCTGTCAGTTAGGCGGCAGAATAATTTCTTTCATAAGGGCTGTCCCAGCCAAAGAAAACACACCCGTGCCCTGTGGCATGGGATCTCTGAAGGGAAGGGACTGCGTTCTGCATTATACTCCAAGGGGAGCTGACCTGGGATCAGATGCCTTAAGACCTGGAAAGCAGTGAGACAGGAATATATCAAAGATGGACTTTATCACTGGGTATGGTCGGAAAATCAATTTTCTATGTATGTAACCGTGGCATGGATAGAATCCGCCTCTCTTACTCCGGTTCCCTTTTCCCTGTGGTATAAATTAGAAGGACTGCGTTTGCGTTTGGGTATCAACGCTAAAGAAACAAGCATCCCAGGGTTGGAGCCAATCATTGAAGAGGATGGAAAAACAAGCCTCCTTTAGAGAAGAAATGGAAAGATGTCATTTATATGCACAGATTAAATTAGCAAAAAAATATAGTCTCATGCAAGATCCCTGCTGTGTTCCCTTATGCATCTAATGGAAAAACTGTTACTGGTCCAGGATTTTATTATTATTATTATTATTTGAAATGCCACCTTAGGAAAAAAAGGAAAAAAAAAAAAAATCTTTCCATTTGATACCCACCTTACTAGGAGAGGCTCGGTACAAAAATAAATAGTTGAAAATGTGCTGTGACTGAAATAGTGTTAGCCAAATTAATGCTAAATTTCCATCTGGACCTCAGCATGCTACCACCCAGAAATATTTTCTGGATCTCATTTCTACCCAGCTTTTTTCGTCTCTTATACTTTCTTTTTTTCTATTTTTTGGTTAAGATTCTCGCCCTTTGGTAATCTCCTGCTGCAAGATTGGCTGGTTGGTTCTGCCGTTGCCATTTAAGACAAAAGGCTTCTTCCGTAGCATCCTTAGGTAAACCTCTGCACTGTGCTTAGTCGCTCAGTCGTGTCCGACTCTTTGCGACCCCGTGGACTGTGGCCCACCAGGCTCCTCTGTCCATGGGATTCTCCAGGCAAGAGTACTGGAGTGGGTTGCCATGCCCTCCTCCAGGGGATCTTCTCAACCCAGGGATTGAACCAGATCTCCTGCATTGCAGGCAGATTCTTTACCATCTGAGCCACCAGGGAAGCCCATCATCTCATCTCTAAGAGGCAGATACCTTATCATATGATTCCACTTGGAGGGTACACCTCTAAAGGTAGTCTTTCCCCCAGGAGTGTTTCTGGACATTTTAGCTGATTCATTCCTGGCTGGGACATAAGGAAGCAGAGCCTTGGATGGCATAGCACATTTCTCTCTGCATTTTCTCATCATGGGCTTCCCTTGTGGCTCAGCTGGTATAGAATCTGCCTGTAATGTGGGAAACCTGGGTTCGATCCCTGGGTTGGGAAGATCCCCTGGAGAAGGGAAAGGCTATCCACTCCAGTGTTCTGGCTTAGAGAATTCCATGGACTCTATAGTCCACAGGGTCTCAAAGAGTCGGACACGACTGAGCAACTTTCACACACTTCTCATCATCCTTTACACATTGTCTTGATTCTGATTTTAATGCATAAACACATGTGGAACCAAATACTGCCCCAAAAAGAAAGGCTGGACAAAATAAGCAGCAAAACTGTAGAATATTTTCATGTTTTGAAATATTCTTATTTCTGACAGTTCCCAAAACCTTGGTACATTAAAGAATTCATGTCAATGATCCAACCTTCTTTGGAATGAATTAAATCCTTACTGTTTCAAGGGGTGGGAATAAAAACAGAGGAGAATTCCCAAAGTCTAGGCACTCTTCCAATTTTAATTATGAATCCATTCTATGAGTTTTAATTGTGAACCCATTCTACAAGTCATACAACTCTCTAGGTCTTTAGTTTTTTGTTTAGAAAAAAAAAATGCAAGTAATAATAGCTGTCCTGCCAATGTCCTGGTTATACTGAAGCAGATTCTTGACTAGCTGCAAATAACCTTTGGGAGCATTAAAAATGGTCTATAATCACAGAACTTCTTTTTGCCAGGAAGCTCAGCACAAATTATTTTATAGGTTACAAAATTGTCATCTGAAAATTCAAACTAAACCACGTTGGGCATCTCTTCTATGCTAGGCACCATGCTTGGCAATTTATAAATCTCATCTCGAACCCTCATAAAGCCCTTGGAAGTTACGCATTTTATCCTCAGTTTATCAGTGGGAGAAGGGAATCTCAGAGAGCCGAAGTGACTTCTCTGTAACTGTATTCCTGAGAAATAGTGAAGTCGTATCTGACCCCAGTGAGGGCTGGTCCCAAACATTGGGTGCTAAGCACCCACCACCTGGTATATAGGCACATACTGCTGGAACAAGACCTTTTTGTCTCATTAGCTTTATGTCAGTTTAAGAGTTTCAAACAAAACTCATAAGATGGAGGGGCCTCTTTCTACTGGACCTGAAGTAAGGTAGGATCTGGAACTGGAGGGCTCAGGGCCTGTCCACTGTGGTCCTTAGCTGCAGAGTCCAGAACAGGGGTCCACAAGTGTTTTGGCATCAGGGACCGGTTTCCTGGTAGACGATGTTTCCACGGACCAGGACTGCGGCGGGTGTGGGGGGAAGATGCTGGAATGATTCAAGCACATTTCATTTATTGTGCACTTTATTCCTATTCTTATTACATCAGCTCCACCTCAGATCATCAGGCATCAGATTTCAGAGGCTGGGGACCCCTGGTCTAGAACAAGTGCTCATGGGCAATGTGTGTGTGTGTGTGTGTGTGTGGTGTTAGTAGATAGTGAAAGTAAAATGCTAGACGTATATTTATCCGCTCTACTTACATTTTTTAATGTATTGGCATACCTACTGCTACTTTCGTCCTTCTTACTAAGTGTTGGGTTTTACACTAGGCACTGCAGAACACATCAAACTTGGCCTCTCTTCTCACAGATCTGAGAGTCCAGGTGATGGGCAGGTGATGGGAGGCTTTTTGCTCATTGAGAAGACAAGATTGTAGCATAGTCTAGGATAATAACGAGGGATTGGGGAAGAAGTAGGTTCCTATAAGAGATACTTAGAAGGCAAAAACCAGTAGGCATTGATTATGGTTTCAATACAGCAGGGCAGGGACAAGGGAAGAGAGGCGAATGCAAGATGACTGACAAATTTTAAGGCTTGTAACTCAGAAAAAGGCCTCCAGAGGACGGTGGCAATTTCTCTGTCAGAGAATAGCAATGAGGAGTATGGTAACAAAATGGGAGATCTATCCAAATTTGGTGACACATATGGAAATTCCATATATGCCTTCAATAAGTGCTAGATTACTTCTCCCATAGACCATGTATTATCAACAATCAAACAAGTCTTCCTATTTATTCCAGGGAAGCCTGGTGTGCTGCAGTCTATGGGGTCACAAACAGCTGGTCACGACTCAGCGGTTGAACGACAACAACACAAATCACACGTGTATATACTTATTGGAAATTTCCCTACCAGCACCCTGCCCTCCACACTACATTAGCAGGAGCAGAAATAGCTGAGTTGACTTCATTCTCTGACCCCTTGCACTGGGTAAAGGTTCAGTCAAACGTGCTAACGAGTTAGAGAAATGGCCTGGAAGCAGCAGATGGAGGGAGAAGGACAAGAGAGGAAGCAGAAATCAAATACTCTGTGTCCTGCTCCTTACTTGGGATTTACATTTCGCTCATATTTGTAAAGATTTAAACTAACATTTTAAAGAGACAGTGGAAAAATATATAAAAAAAGAAAGTTGCTAATACTGTGCAACGTATAAAGAATTCTTACTGAACTTACCCACTTATCTTCTAGCCTGTCCCTTGCAATATCATTTTTTACTAAGATTACCTTGCTTGTGTTTATTATTAGACAAGGATCTTAGTGGTTGATGGTTGGAGATGTGGCAATCTGTGGAAGAGGGTATCATTTTAGGAATTAAGATTTCATTGGAAAATATGCCATAAAGCTCTTGACTTCCAGAACAAACAGGACATGGAGGAAAATGCCTGGCTCCTACAAGAAACAATGAAGCGCGGCAGCAGAGTTGAATATGTAGACTAAATAAATGGTAACTGAAGGGATGAGTTAAACCATTTAGCTCTGAAGATGTGTTAACCTCTCACAAGACATCCCAATGAAAGGTCACAGAACATCAAACTAAAATAGATTTCATCAATTTGAATTCCCATAATGAAAACATTAGTCACAGGTTAAGATGTAAGTATCTGGAAGTGAACAACCAGGGTCTTCCCTGATGGTCCAGTGGTTAAGACTCTCTGCTTCCACTGCGGGGACACAGGGTTGATCCCTGAACAGAAAACTAAGGTCCCACATGCTGCATAGCCCATAGTGATGATAATAAAGAGAAACCAAACTTGAATTGGAGCTTCACAGCAATTTTCTACCAATCATACTCCTTCACACCCTTCACTATCTTATTTTTAAATTTTACCTATTTTGTTTATTATTATCTATCTTCAGTTACCAGTTTAGTTTCTGTCTTTGTTATTTCATCAGTTCTCATAACTGAAAAAGCAAAAGTTAATAATTGAAAATTAAATCTGGATTATTTCTCATTTCAACCTATATTTACCTTTTGACAGACTTTCGTGAGGCTTTGAAGTTTAGGGTAGGACTATGTATTTCATGTTTCCAGGGTGGGTCAATAATAATTTAGATGAATCATCCAGTTGAGAAAGAAATGTGATTTTTCTTTACATAATTTAAATTAAATAAGAAAGCTCCTTTTCAGGTAGGATGTGAACACGGTGCATTCAGGTAGTCGTGCTGAGAGGCTGAATGGCCCAGGGAAGAAGCCCTTTCTGACTCAGCCTGGTGGGTAGACCAGAGCCACGGGGTGGAGATGTGAGTCTGCAGATAAGCTCCCCTGTTGCCTGAACACCCACAAAGAAACATTCAATGGTCTCACTAATAGATCCTGAAACCACAAAGCTGGGGAGTTAGTCAAAAGGCCCTTCAGCAAGTTTAAACTGAGGGAGGGGCTGGGTCTGTGTGCGCTACCTTTTCACACATTCCTCAGGTTACAGGCTGACGCAAAACTGACATTTATGTTCCTCTAAAGAGGCCTTATTATCACTAGCTTGGTATCAGCCAAGTGACAGAAAAGCGAAATTCACCTTCTGAATTACCCAGCAGCTACTTTTCAACACTTAATCTTTTGCATTTCGTTTGTGAAATGAGCAAGAACTGAATCATTGGACTGGCTGGCTTCTGCATCAGTGTATCTATTGCTCAGGGAATAGAAGTGAAAGACACAAAACAATTAAAAGGCTGAGACTTCTGTCTTCTTTAACAATGATGACTATGCACCAGGCAAACCGGGGTCAACTCGACCAACGTTTCAATGATCCACCCTGATTTACAATCTTCAAAATGCATCGGAATATACTCAAGACCTTTTTCTACAATAAACTACTGATGCTTAGGGGGGAAAATACATAGATTTTTACAAGGTTTTAGCAGCTTCATCTTAACATTCAATGGCAACATAGAACTTGATATTTTTATGTGATTTTGGTTCTTCTTGGTTCCAAGTAAGGGTACTGACTCTCTCTTAAAATTCCAATATGAGTACTAGGCCAAGAAGGTTGTTTACAGCCAAGCTCTGACTATGTTTACACTCAGACTTCTGTCAGAGGAAATTTTCTAGAAATTTCCATGTCACACCTTCTCTGGACCATGGGGATAAGAGAGAAGGTTTTAATGGTAAATTGGAACATACCCATGATTTGAAGGAGAATTATATATTTGATGATTAAATATTGCGTTCTTTACACACACACACACACACACACACACACACACACACACACAGATAAATACATGCACGATTTGCCCTGGCAACAAGTCTAGTATCAACGTGGGTATAGGTATAGTGGCATTACTTATTTATGAAGTTGTAAACAATAGCAAAATAATTATTCCTCTTTGAATAACTCTAAAATAATTGTCTTTCTCTTTGTCTCAATAATTATGCCCCTCTTGTTTCTGTCATGAGTACATTTTTAATCTTTTCTTTCACTGTCCTTCTTTGAATTTATTTCAGCTTGTTCACAGAGTTCCTCCATTCTCTAATGAAGACTGAACCACACACACACACTCCTACCTTGCCTTGGACACTGGGGAAAATAACTGAAATGCACAGTGGATATGCAATTATTAAGTGTGATTGTGTCCATGTGTCAGCATTTTGAAATGATGTAATCATTTCACATCCTGGACAGTGTATTAAAATTTAGACATATTCAGACAACCAGATGACCAGTTATGTTAGTTTTGTCCCTGTCCTTTTGGTATCATATGGGGAAACTTCTACCTCAAGCACAATGTATCCTAGAGACTCCTTATAGCAGAAATGCACTGATGTCTGATAATTCAAGAATGATATGTATGACTCTTGGACATTAAAGAAGTCCTTAAAACATGTTAAGACCTAGGTCACATGGAAATCAAAATCTAAAATCAGCAAATAGTAGAGTAAAATTCAAGAAGTAAGAACTAACCCCCCACGTTATAATTTCAGCAATAACTATTCCACAATAAAAAAAAATTTAAAAATATATTTTGAGGGTAATATTTATGTAGTGTTGGCTTTGGGTTTCTTTTCAGCATTTGGTTTATCTGTAACTTAGTCTAGATAGAAATGTTGAAGGAAAATAGTGTATTTCTTTAATGACACAATTTAAATACACAGTGTTACATGAGTCATGCTGACATATATTCTTTCACTGATTCTATGAAATCTGAAAATGAAATGAGCATAGTTGATTTACAGGTAGACTATTTTTCATCGTTGTTTGGTTGCTGGGTCATGTCCAACTCTTTGCGATCCCATGGACTGTAGCCCGCCAGGGTCCTCTGTCCATGGGATTTCCCAGGCAAGAATACTGGAGTGGGTTGCCTTTTCCAAGACTCTTTCCTTAAGGGCAGGGGGAGAAAAGGGAAGCTGTTAACATTTTTGGCATCTCTTCTGAGTGTCTTCTAGTTACTTTCCTACAACAGAGCATTACAATTCCTATTCCATCAGTGATGGTCTTGCTCTAATGCTTTATTCTGTGTTGTTTTTCTCTATAAGTACAACCTCCATCTCTGTGCTGTAACAGGTCACTTTTGGAAGAGATTGAGGGTAGAAGATGTTTTTAATTGGACGGGGGAAAGGTGGTTTCAATTTAATGAATAAGCTTCATTTTTAAATGCTTTTTCCTTCTCAAAATTGACATTCAAAATGAGTTTGGTTTTAGCCACACACTTGTCTTCTAACCCTTTCCCCACACCTGCCAGGGAGCAGATAAAGGTGAGAGAAATGTGAGTCCACTCTGGTCATGCAGTTTTAACAAATGGTTATGGTAATAGGTGTCAAACAGGTTGTGATTGTAAGAAAGAAAAATAGGACTGCTTTCATTTTAATGTTTGAGCACTGGCAATATATTTGGCTTGTCATATACCTCTCTTGTCAGCATTTTCTTTGTAGCATTTAGTTCTGTGAAGAAGACAATACATTCCTACTAGCAGTTTAAGTTTTAAGAGTCATTATTGTTTTTTATGCATAATGCTTGGGGCAAAAAAAAAAGAATAGTTCACAGTTCACACCGAGTCATTTGTGCAGGCTTAGTAGCTCAGTAGTGTCTGACTCTGACTCTGCAACTCTACGAAATGTAGCCCACCAAGTTCCTTTGTCCATGGAATTCTCTGGGCAAGAATAGTGGAGAGGGTTGCCATTCCCTTCTCCAGGGGATCTTCTCCACACAGGGATCGAATCCAGGTCTCTTGCATTGCAGGTGGATTCTTTAACATCTGAGCCATTTAACATCTGAACCATCTAGTCATTACTATGATGCTAACATGACCAAAGACTGCTGGGCCTTTCAAAGTTTTTCATTTGAGGATGATCTTTAAAATGACTTACAAAGTAATTTAAACAGATTTATTAACATGTTTAGAAAGCAATCCAGTATTTATTCTATTTTATTGGGTGAACTACACGGTGAAAAATAACCTGCCGTACCAATGACTTTCCTACAATAACCTTAAGAGCTTGAGAGGCAAGTGTTACAGCCCTCGTCTTGAATCCAATTCTGATTCCAAGTTGATGTGCTTTTGTGAGGGGGTGTAGAAAAAACAAACAGATGTCGCACCATGGAGCGGTCCTCCTTCCCCAGCAGCCTGTGAATCTTCTTTTGAGCTACAATCATCTCTCTGAGTCTGTTAATGCAGCTCAGAGATTGTGTGAACCCTGTGTACCCAGGAGAAGGCCTCCGTGCATACACATGTACACACATACAGCAACAGCGATCTATACGGCTGTAACTGTTTCACATTTGGTTCACTGTTTCAAATTAGTCTGTTGAATTGAATCTTGCCTTTGTGATTTTCACACTTGGTTCTATCTTTCAAAGCCTGTCAATGCAGGAGACATGGGTTCAATCCCTGGGTTGGGAAGTCCCTTGGAGCAGGAAATGGCAACCCACTCCAATATTTTTGCCTGGAGAATCCCATGGATGGAGGAGCCTGGTGGGCTATAGTCCATGGGGTTGCAAAGAGTTGAACAAGAATTAGTCAGTAAGTGATAACAAACAAAAATGTATTGAAAATAATCCTGAAATGTATTATTGACAGAGGTATGTCACCGGGGTATGGAAATCACAAATACAGAAAATAAAGGGTGTTGGGGGGTGGTGGGGGGAGGGAAAGGTGGTGTTTGAAGTTCAATTAAAAAAAAAAAATTAAAAGCGAAGACTTTAACTTTTGAAAGTAAAGGAAACCAATTCATGGATTTACACGTCTTCCCCATCCCAATCCCCGCTCCCACCTCCCTCTCCACCCAAATCCATGGCTGATTCATATCAATGTATGACAAAACCCACTGAAAAAAAATAAAATAAATAAATAAATAAATAAATAAAACAAATGAGGAATATCATCCAAATAAAAAAGAGATCTCCAAAAAAAAAAAAAAGGAAACCAATTCAAATAAGTCTTTTAAGACCTGCTAGAAACTTTAGATTTAATCTCACCCAGAATGGGGAGAAATTGGGGAGTTTGAAGAAATGGCTGATAGGAACCCAAAATGGGTTTTGACAAGATTTCTCTCTTAGAGAAAAGTTTTGAGGCTTTTATGGTAAAAGAGGAGAGAGGAGAGAAAACAGAGGGAAGAGAGTCAGAGAGAGAGAATGGTGATGAGAAGGACCGGAATTTGGAGAATAAATCAAATTTGGAAAGGAAAGCATGGATTAAAAAAGACTTTAGATGATGGAGGTGATATTTCTTAAGATCAATACTATCAAGAAAGAGAATAATTTGACAGGAAGCTGTGGAAGAGGTAGGGAAGAAGGAAATGACTCATTTATTTTGGATCCATGCAATTCAGAATTCCTGTGGCCAAGCCCAGTCATTTTATAACCAGCAGTCTGTTTCTGGAGGGTACATCTAAAGCCCTAGAGAGAGTTCTAGTATAGAAATGTTGGATTCATTAGTTTAATCTGAAAGTTTGCATTCAGATCTTATCCTGAAAGTTGGTATATGTCTTTCCTATTCATGTTTCATATTTTTCCGCACACCTATATCCATAAAGAATAATAGTAATGTTTTGATTTTTAAAATAGCTTACATAAATGGCACCATGTATGTGTATAGTTTCTTTAGCAAGATGCTTGTTTATACTTGATATCATGCTGACGTATTGATTGAACTCAGATTTGGCAAACCATGGCTCAATGGACCCAAACGCAGTCCATTCCCATTTTATGCAACCCTGGTGGTTCAGACAGTACAGAAGCTGCCTGCAAAGCTGAAGACCCGGGCTTGACGTCTGGGTCAGGAAGATCCCCTAGAGAAGGAAATGTCAACCCACTCCAGTATTCTTGCCTGGGAAATCTTATGGACAGAGGCGCCTCGTGGGCTGCAGTTCATGGGGTTGCAGAGAGTCAGACATGACTGAGTGACTCACAGTTTAAGATTTTTTTTTTCCACCTGTGACCATTTGTAATCAATTTGATGCTATACAACATCAACTTTCAACTTTCAGTTAGGTGAAATTTTATCCCCATAAAGGGAATCCTATTCTTCCTGTTAATATACCTATGTTACACACACAAAAAAAATACACTCAATTTTTATTACTATATTTTGAATTTCATCAATAAAGAACATGTGGAAATGTCTATTTTCCCTTGCTATATAAATATCTACATAATATTCTCAACTTACACCATGGCTTGCAAAGTGCAAAAGATTAAACTTGATTTAGCTAATTCATTAATTTTGGCAATTACTATTTTTGTCATTTTATAAGTACACTACAATTTACATATTAATTTATAAATTAAATTACATTGTTTTATACTTTAGCTATTAGAAGCAATATTTAAAATCTGTCTTGTGGGAGTGTCTTCATAAACATAGATGAAATTTTCTCTGTGTGTGAACCTAAATGTGGTATTGTTAGCTTAGAGTTTGAGTGTATCTTCAACATTATTACATATTTCCTACAAAGAGGTTTTGCCAAGCCTAATCAGCAGTGTGAAAAGTTTTAGCCAGCACCCTAACCAATATCCTTTCCAACTTTTACTTTCTTAAATTTTCTCCAGTGTATTTATTTTACCAACATGTATTTTTATCTGAACCATGAATGACTTAGAAACATGTCTTCTAGTTTCTAAAACCTGTTGTCAAACCTATCATTCTCTTTCTAATGGACCGATATTTTGTTTTCTTTTTATTTATTTATTTATTTTTTCATTTATTTTTATTAGTTGGAGGCTAATTACTTTACAATATTGTAGTGGTTTTTGTCATACATTGACTTGAATTAGCCACGGATTTACATGTATTCCCCATTGGACTGACATTTTGATTAAATACCTACCTGAATGAGACTGACCTATAGATACCTAGGACATGGTACGCAGTCCAGTTTTATAAATGTCCATTATACAGCATCTGCATTTCATGAATGCATTGTGTCTTGCGCTATGAGCGATTGCATCAATCATTTATAATGCTGACCTCTCTATCATCTGCCTTTAGAATGATTTGTTGCTGCTGCACAAAAGCATACCTACTTGCATGTTAAGTTTCTCCTTGGTCTTCCTTCAGTAATTGCTTTAAACATTTGAGCCTATATCGTTACACATGTATAGAGTTAATATTTCTTTAACTTCATGATAAGTTGCTCTGTTATCATTAAATCATGACTTTCTTTTTACCCAAAATTCTACTTATTAGTGGTGACATACCAGCTTTCTTTTGGTTGTTAATTTCCAGTTATATTTAAACCTGTGTCTTTATTTTCTATCGCATGTCTTCTATCTTCCTGTGACAGGATGCTTGATGCCTGCCTCTCAGAGAGTGCATAATGGGGAGGTCACTTGATTATTCCAGTTTAAAATCAGTTCTTTTGCAGAAGAGTACATTTTGTTTGTAGGTAAAGTGTTTGCTGATATGCTTGAAGATACTTAAATCATCATACTATGCATTTTCTATTTACCGTAATTCTTGTTTTGCTTCTCTTTTTTTCCTCTTTCTTGGCTTTTGAAAGTAAGCCCATTTTACTCCCCTAATTCTCTTGAATGTACTCTTTATTTTCATCCTTAAGTGCCTGCTCTTGTTTTAAAAATAATGAATAGGCTGTATCTATAGAATATAGATTTACAAAATAATTGAGCAATTAAGACAAAGAGTTCCACCTAGCTTCTTAAACCTCCAACCCCATCAAGCAGTTTCTTTTATTTTTAAAAATTTGCCCTACTATGTCATTTCCATTACAGTTAATGAGCAGACATTGTTACACTGTTATTTACTGAAGCCCACAGCTTGTGTGAAGCCTCACTCTTTGTTTTCTAGTCCTGTGGGCTTTGACAAAGGCCCAGTGACAGCCACCTCTGCATTTTCATCAGAAGAGTTTCATCTGAGCTCCACATATTCATCCCTGTTAACAAAATGTGACGTAACCACAGAATGGACTATTACTCAGTCGTGAAAAAAGAATGGACTATTGATAGATGCAATGATGAGGCTGAATCTCAAACGCGTATAATATGTGGTATAAAGGCTACATACTACACGATTGATCTGAATGATATTCTGGAAAAGGCAAAACTATAATAGGGACAGTATCAATGATTGCAATAATTGAGGGTGAGGAAATGAGTTGACTACAAAGATACAGAGCAAGGGAATTTTTTTATACCATGGAAGCACTGTACTTATTGTTTTTATTTATTTATTTTTGGTGACAGTTATATGGGTCTTTTGGAGATGGGAAAGGCTACCCACTCCAGTATTCTGGCCTGGAAAATTCCATGGACACAGTCCATGGGGTTGCAAAGAGTCAGACATGACTGAATGATTTTTGCTTTCATTTTCACATGGGTCTTTACTTCTGTTAAATTTTGTACAGCTGTATAACCAACGCAGTGAATTTTACCACATATAAATTTAAAAATAAAATAACACCATGCTTCTTTATTATCACATGATACTGCCAGTCTCCTATCCTTTTCTCATTAAAAATGAATGCTCCCTCCATGTGTTTTGTAGTTAACAGCCCCATTTTCCTGTGGAGCATCAGATACTAGTCACACAATGAGTCAGGCATTAGAGAGATGGTCTGGTTTGCAATCATCCTTTTATGTTCTAAACAGATTTTATGTTCCTCAAATCCTTCCCTAAGATGGATGATTCCAATAATTCTTGCCTCCCTTGTCGTCCCATTTCCAGTAACACTAACAGGTTGGGTTTTCCTATACCTGCCCCACCCTCCGGCAAAGACAACCTCCTGGCGGGGGTTAGGGGTGGGAGTCAGCTTCTTGGGTTTGAGGACGGGATGCTCCCACCCACCGCTGTATATTGACACTTGCTGTGTTCTGGCCATAAATCACTTGATGACATCACATTGTTGCTATAAATCCATGAACAAATAAGCTATCCTTCCATTAGGGGACATAAAATGGTCCATTTTCAGACTCGGTCTGCGTACTGTTTATGGGTTGCTTGCTGCTTTCAGGGTTTTTACAAGAGAACATCCACTGTTTCTTTCTGGCCCTACTCCAGAGAACTATGTTAACACTGCCCATTTTCCAAGATCTTTGGTGGGAAGGCTGCAGAACGCAGCCACATTTTCCATCAGGGACCTGCACCATATTTCAGTCTCCATTTCCCAGACAAATTAAACCCACTGTTTTATGAGTTTCTTCAAAGGGGCTGCACAGTAGCTCATTTTATTGAATATGGATACTGCCACTCAGAAAATTAATCATATGATAACAGAGCCTAGAGATTACAGATTCTAGAGCATGTTAATTACTACCTCAGGGGCCAACCCTAAATTACTTGACTTCCTTAGGGAAAGTTGGGCAGTGGGCTAGGCTATGACATTGGAAAACATCACAAACTCAAAGGGTTTATCTGCCTGGAGGGTGGGGAGGAAAGAAGTATTGAACCGCCAAGCACTAAGGAGGGAATACATTTGTATGTCATTCATTCCTTCATTTCTTTATTTGAACCAGAAAATGATACTCTAGTGTCAACAGCTTTAACGCTCAGTTCTGTAATGTTCCTTCATGTTTTTAAAGTCAGGAGTTTGGTTTAGGATTCCAATCAGGAATAAGTTGGGGTGACAATGAAAAACGGTAAGAGATGCCTCAATTTTGCACAAAGAAAGAGATATATAGACAGGTCAGCATATATGTATCTGTGTGTGTGTGCTCCATCACTTCAGTTGTGTCCAATTCTTTGTGACCCCATGAATTATAGCCTGCCAGGTTCCTCTGTCCATGGGATTTCCCCAGCAAGAATACTGGAGTAGGTTGTCATATCCTCCTCTAGGTGATCTTCCTAACCCAGAGATCAATCCCTGGCCTCCTGCATCCCTAGAACTGCAGGCAAATTCTTTACCTGCTGAGACATCAGGGAAGGCCTGGGCTAAAAAGAAGTGATTCAAAACTTTATGTGTATATTTTTGTTTCTACAAATGTATATACTTTTATTTATTACCTATGTGTATATGTAGATATAGATATCATTTCTTATTAGCCCATTGGGTTATTACTGACAGGTCATCCAAGCCAGTCTCTGGTTTTTTGTTTGTTTGGTTTTCCACTCTTTGTTATCTAAATTGCATTATTTAGGTGCAACAGGTTTTGTGTGGTTGTTTGCCTATTTCTATAACTCAAGTTTTCAATTTTTGTTTAGCAAAAATCAGTTATATAAAGACTAAATATGCCAAATCCATTTATGATATGACAGGCACTGCCATTAGGGCACGGCACATATTTTCTCATTTTAAACCACAGCTACCCTATGGCACGTGACCCATCATCATTATTATTCTCAGTTCACACGTTAGGAAAATGAGCTTCAGAAAACTGGATTCCAGGTCTATAAGAAAGGATCCTGATTGTCAGCACAGCCTGACTCCAGGGAAGTAAGTGAAAGTTGCTCAGTTGTGTCCAACTCTTTGTGACCCTATGGACTATACAGTCCATGGAATTCTCCAGGCCAGAAGACTGGAGTGGGTAGCCTACCCCTTCTCCACCAGATCTTCCTGACCCAGAAATCGAACTGGAGTCTCCTGCATTGCAGGCGGATTCTTAGCCAACTGGGAATCTACTTTCAAAATCAACTCAATACTGACCTTGTTTACCAGCAATATAAACAAGAGGAGTGGGAATGCTGCTATGAGATAAGTAAAGGACCTTACTATGTTTAGAAAAGAGAATATGTAAGACTTTACCTTAGACAGGTTTTTTTTTTTTTTCTTAATTAGGTCAATAACATAAGATACTTTGCTTGGTATTTGATAAATCAAATCACAGAGTTCAAGATCAATGCACTATTTATTGGTGAGTGATGGATGAATGAAATATTTGATACTCAGTGAAAATTTCATCTACTATTCAAAGGATGATAAAATTATGTAGGTTTCAAAATTATAGTGCCACAATCCTGTAAAAATATCACCCCAGGGCTGACCTGACTAGGAGATGATTAGGTAAAGCTTTTTGGGGGGGTTACTATAACTTTACTAGTCCTAGGATATTTTAGGAATTTCTGTCCTGCAAATTATCTGAGGCCATACTTGTTTATTATTAAGAAAATTAACTCAGTGGGCAGCCACATAGGGAGCAAGACGCTGAGTATCAACCTCTGAATGTCAGAGGCAACTCATATACACTGACTTCAGTGAGAGACGTTCCCCAGCAAATGCTCAGGACTGATAAAGAAATCAGGGCTTTGTGCCAAATTGGAGTAATAGCTACGGAAGTCAAGTCTATTCTAAAGTTGCGTGTGTGCTAAGTAGCATTGGTCATGTCTGACTCTTGCGACCCCATGCACTGTAGCTCGCCAAGCTCCTCTGTCCATGGGATTCTCCAGGCAAGAATACTGGAGTGGGGTGACTTTTCCTCTTCCAGGGGATCTTCCTGACCCAGGGATAGAACCCACATCTCTTGCATCTCCTGCATTGGTAGGCGAGCTATTTACCACTAGTGTCACCTGGGAAGCTCTTATTCCAAGGCTGAAAGATACTAAACCATTAATTAATGAATATCCTATTAGTTCAAGTGTGACTGTCAGATTCTGAAGGCAGAGAGTTTCCAGGTCTCCAAGAAGAATAAAGACAATGATTAAAACCCTCTTTCAATGCTGTAAAATTTGATGCCTAAGGTGAGGAAAAAGAAAACTAGATCCAAATTAAAGAGTTCCATTCACGTCTGTAAACCTCCAGGGACATGACATATATCTTGAAATCTTACTATGATCTGTGACCAGAGGAGTATTCAGGCTTTGTGAAAAGAGAGTAAGGTGCAGTTACTCCAAGAAACACAAGTCCTCCTCTTTCCAGAAAAAGTGTAAGTCTAAAACTTAAGGATGAAAATCTGAGTATCTGTGTAACATCTAGACATTTAAGTGTAATTAATGTAACAAAGGTCCATCTAGTCAAGGCTATGGTTTTTCCAGTAGTCATGTATGGATGTGAGAGTTGGACTGTGAAGAAAGCTGAGTGCCGAAGAATTGATGCTTTTGAACTGTGGTGTTGGAGAAGACTCTTGAGAGTCCCTTGGACTGCAAGGAGATCCAACCAGTCCATCCTAAAGGAGATCAGTCCTGGGTGTTCATTGGAAAGAGTGATGCTGAGGCTGAAACTCCAATACTTTGGCCACCGCATGTGAAGAGCTGACTCACTGGAAAAGACCCTGATGCTGGGAGGGATTGGGGGCAGGAGGAGAAGGGGACGACAGATGGCTGGATGGCATCACTGACTCGATGGACATGGGTTTGGGTAGACTCTGGGAGTTGGTGATAGACAGGGAGGCCTGGCATGGTGTGATACATGGGGTCACAAAGAGTCGGACATGACTGAGTGACTGAACTGAACTGAACTGAATGTGTGTGTGTATATATATACCTATATATATGTGTATATATATATAGAGAGAGATATATATCTTTAATGAACAGAAAGCATCAATGACATCATTATATATATTCTATATGAAAAGTCATTGATGCTTTTTGTTCACAGTAATACATAGCAATAAAGCTATCATGGACTTCCCTGGTGGTCCTGCCAATGAGAGGGGCATGAGTTCAATCCCTGGTCCGAGAAAATTCCACATGCCGTGGAGCAACTTAGCTCATGCGCCGGAGCTGCTGAACCTGTGCTCTAGGGCCCACACTCCTCAAGGGAAGCCACTGCAATGAGGAGCCCGCACGCAGCAACAAAGGTCCAGCACAGAAAATACAAACAAACCAACCAACAAACCATCCTGAGCCACTCAGAGAATCTGACAAAAGTTACTGACCATCTCCCCAGAAAAGGTATTCATAAACACACTCAACATGTCTTACACAATTCTCTTTCAATGATTTGAGATAGTAAAGAAGAATCCTGGCAATAAGCCCATTTAAAATCTCTATTTGGCTATTTCCTTTCTTGCAAATTATCACTCTGTATTAGTCAGGGTTCTCCAGAGAAAGCAAACCAAGAGGAAATTGATTGATTAATCTATTTATTAGGGATGAGATTAGCTCACAGGATTATGGAGGCTGAGAAGCCCGGTAATCTGCTCCCTGCAAGCTGAATACTTAGAGAAACCAGTGGTGGGACTCCTGCTGAGTCCAAAAGCCGAGGGTTTAAGTCCTATCAGAGCGCAGGAGACTGGCGTCCCACCTTCAGAAGAGGTGAATTCCTCCTCTCTCCACCTCTGACCCGTTTAGGCCCCCAGTGGACTGACCGATACCCACCCGCAGTGTGGAGGGCCACCTGCTTTACTGAGTCCACTGATCCAAATGCTAGTCTTCTCAGGAAACATCCTGTCAGACACACCCAGATATAATGACTAACCAGCTATCCAGAATCCCCTGATCCAGTCAAGTTGACCAAGTAAAGTGAACTAACACACCCTGCTTCTCAAATAATTTTGTATTTTTTGTTTATTATATTTGTTTCTAGCAGTAAAACTGCCTTTCATAGCTTCAAGGCCATCATGGCTTATGAGAAGGAGTAAAAATTGGTAAAAGGGCTTCCTAGGTGGCTCAGTGGTAAAAAAAAAAAAAGAAAAAGAAAAAAAATCCACGTGCCAATGCAGGAGACAGATTTGATCCATCGGGTCGGGATTTTGATCCCTGGGTTGGAAAGATCCTCTGGAGGAGAAACTGGCAATGCACTCCAGTATTCGTGCCTGGGAATTCCAGTGGACAGAGGAGCCTGGAGGGCTACAGTCTGTGGAGTCACAAAGGAGTCGGACACAACTTAGCAACTAAACAGCAGTAGCAACAACGATCGGTCAGTACATAATACAGCTAAAAGTCCAGGCTTCATCGTCTAAACCCACCGAACTTATCTTCCAGATGCAGGAATGTGAGCCAATTATTTAAATTTCCAAGGCTCAGTCTCCTTGTTTATAAAGGGAGGATTAACTTCCTCATGGGTTTCAGTTAAGTCTGTGTGATATAAATCTGATACCGAGCAAATTTCCTTGGTACGTCGTAGGTACTCAATACATACAGTCCAAACTTCAGAGTCAGTGTGTGTGCATGCCCATTGGGAAGTTTATTCTACTCATGAAGATATTAAAAAGAATTATTTAAAATTCCATCAAATACAGTCTTCTGGCAAATCTGCACTAGAGAAACCCTGAGACCTTTGCCCCTTGGGAAGAGACGATGGTGATGGTGGTAGGTCTACGGGTGAGGGCATATTCTCTCTGCAAATAATTGAGGTAGAAATGCCCTCTTTGTTCAATACATGTAGTCCACTCCACCAGCCAAAACAAAAAACAGACCAAGAAGTCTATATAACTAAGAGGGATTCCTAATGGGCGAGGTGGCCGAGGTATGCAAGTACATGTGCGTTTGTTGATAAATGAAAAGTTAAAGAAAAGAAAGTGTATGAAAGGGACATTTGAGAAAGTACATTAGAGAAACTGCCTTATTTCCAGTATCAAATGATCCATTAAGCTAACAACACAAATAGCCATAAAAAGGATGCACAGAGATCAGCGTACTGAGAGCGCTGGGCTGTGAGGGTCACTGCAGATGGACTGAAGGTCAGGACGCTTCCTGGGGGCAGAGGGAACGGGAGTCCCTGGTGCATACGGCAGTGAGCAGTGATCACAGGACTTGCCCTCTGTGGGGACCCCATCACAGGACTTCCAACTCAAATTGGTGCAGGGGAAAAAGGTTATCACCATGTTTTACTTCTGTGCTTTCCTGGGGGCTCAGAGGATAAAGCGTCTGCCTACAATGCGGGAGACCCGGGTTTGATCCCTGAGTGGGGAAGATCCCTGGAGAAGGAAATGGCAACCCACTCCAGTATTCTTGCCTGCAAAATCCTATGGACAGAGGAGCCTGATAGACTACAGTCCATGGGGTCTCGAAGAGTCAGACACGACTGAGAGACTTCACTTGACTTCACTTTCCATGTGGACAGTATTCTAAAGTCACACCATAGTGATGATGTCATGGGTGCCTTTACTCAAAGTGAAGCATCTACAGACAAAACCCCCTCCATGTTCCATTACTATAATTACCTCTGCGTGCTCAGTCACTAAGTCATGTCCTACTTCTTGCAACCCCACGGACTGTAGCCCCCCATGCTCAGATATCTGTGGGATTTCCCAGGCAAGAATTCTGGAGTACGCTGCCATTTCCTTCTCCAGAGGATCTTCCCAACCCAGGGATCCAACCTGTGTCTTCTGCATTGGCAGCTGGATTCTTTACCACCGAGCCACCTGGGGAGCCCATAATTATCTCTCTGTGTGTGTGTGTGTGTGTGTGTGTGTGTGTGTGTGTGTGTGTTATGTTAAGTCATTCAGTCGTGTCTGACTCTTTGTGACCCCGTGGACTGTAGCCAGGCTCCTCTATCCATGGGATTTTCCAGGCAAGAATACTGGAGTGGGTTGCCATTTCTGTCTCCAGGGGATCTTCCTGATCCAGGGCTCAAATCTGGTCTCCCACATTGCAGGCAGGCTCTTTATAGTCTGAACCACTAGAGAAGCCTAATTATCTCTAAGTAGGTATATTTCTGGGGACCCAGAAGAATTGCCTTATGTTGAACTTTAAATTCAGATTCCATTGTGACAGGTCCCTTGTGTTGGGTGTCCATTTTTAAATTAAGATTGGAGTTAGCCCTATGGGAGAGTTATTTGTGATATTTGTGGACAAAAGTGACTAGTTGGAATGCTAGAGAAATTGCAATGGCTGTTCAGTAGCTCATCAAATACCTGCCAGCCTAAATATGCTCCAAATAGTATTTTTTTTTCCTTCCTGAGGCTTCATGTTGGCTTCAATCTCATTCCAAGACCCCAGTCTATTGACAGAGAAGCTCTCTATACCAAGCATCAGTGAGAAAACATAATTACTACTAAAACTGAAGCGGGCACTATGAAATCTTTTCATTTCAATGTGGAAATACAAGATGAAGAGTTTAATATTAACTCAATCAGTCAGCTTCAATTGGTCTGTGTGTTACAGTTAATGGCATTAAGATCACTAATACAGCTCCTTGAAAAACAAGCAAAGTATTATAGTTACTTCTGAGTAGACATATTCTCAACGATTTGATTATATTTATGTGTTTTCTTGCAAACTCCAGTGGTATTTCTCAAGATTTTTAGGTGTCAACATATGGTTTCAATTTCTCTGAAATATATAGCATAGCTTGTTCTCAGAGAAAATGCTGCCAAACAGGACTTGTAAATGGATCCTGAGGTAAAACTTAACATCTCCTTCTTTCCTATAAGGCTTCTTGGCTACCGCCAGTGTGACCACCTCGTATGGAAAAATCACACCATTACCCAAATGAAGCTTTCTCAACTGGAAAGGGAAACACCTTTCCCTTTCTTATGGATATGAACACATACCACAACGGGCTTCTCAGGTGGATCCAGTGGTAAAGAAGCCGCCTGTCATTGCAGGATACATAAGAGACGCAGGTTCTATTCCTGGGTCAGGAAGATCTCTTGGAGTAGGAAATGGAAACCTACTCCAGTATTCTTGCCTGAAAAATTCCATTTTCAGAGGAGTCTGGCAGGCTATGGTCCATGGGGTTGCAAAGAGTCAGGCATAACTGAGTATCTGAGCATACCACAACAGAATTTTTGCCCATCAAGAAGATAAAAATATAGACATGCTTAGCTACTTGAAATTGCTGTCATTGTGATCAATTTCATAACAATTAAAAGCAAAGGGATCAGGCTGCCAAAATTAACAAGACAGAATAGTTTCAGTAGAAGAAAATTTTTAGTCATTCTAAAATCTCCATGGAATGCCACTGCTCCAAACACAGAAAAATGGAAGGAAAAAAAAAAAAAAAGAGGTGATATTCTATTTCTAATAAAATATTGCCAGAAATTGTGATAATGCTGTATTTCCCGCTGGACTAAATATTTATACAGAATTGTTTATCTTTCAGGTACATTTCAGATTCACTCTGTGCATTTACTTAATACACATTCAAAGCTTTCTGTTTATCTTTAGCGTGTATATGTGTGTATGCCTGTGTGTGTACACAAATATACATAACATGAGTGTTTATCTGTTTTTAAAAGAATAAAACTCTGGAATGTAAATTTAAAAATTTAGTTTGACATTTGTATGTTTTGTCTGTGTTATAACCCAAATCCAAATGGTGTATGGATCCATTTTTATACCTAATAGCATGCTGTAGATATTTTCCTGTGTTGTAAATTCTCAGTGAAGCCGGCTCGCTTCACTGGTTTTGGATGGCATGTGTCACAGAATAATCTGTGCATGCCCATTGATGATGAAGATGCACCACAGTTCACACAGAGAAAGACTTTTAATTTTTGCTTTTGTGCTTAGGTGAATGAGAAGACAGAGTTGGTGAGTAAAGGGGTGGGGGTTGTTTATGAAAATTTCCCTAAGTTCCAAATGATGATCTTGAAGCTATAAACAATCCAGCAGTCCATTAAACCGTATCCCTAAATTATTCGAGATTCACATGCTTGGCCACCTTCACACTATTATTATTTTGTCTCAGACCAGTGGCGTTTATAAAATACGTAAGTAGAGACAGACTAAATAGAAGTGGGCAGCGCTGTGCTTCAGTGGGAACAGTATGTGTTCGGTGCATTTCCCGCCCCGAGATCAGGAACGTGTCGGGGAAAACTGACGCCAGTAACTTCAACTACTTTAGCAGGTTCTTTCCTCCGATTATCAAAATAAAAGCGAGAATAGGTAGAAAAATGTGGCAAAACACAGAGAAGCAAAGATAATAAAATTAAGACTTCCATAAGTCCCTACCCAGAAATATGAGACTACTCATGTATGATTTGGCCTTTTTTTAAAGAAAACACTGGACAGATACTGTACATAGCTTGCTAAAAGACAAAGATGGCTCAAGACCATCTTTCCAGTAAATGGTTTTCAAATCTCTCTCTCTTTTTACAGCATCTTCTTAAAATAAATTATAGCTGCTACATTTCTGGAACATGCCAAATTGTAGATGCAAAAACTGTTGAACTTTTAACTGATTTCCAGTCTGATAGTTCTTGTTCTGATTTTTAAGTCCTCGCAATAGAGAAGACGATTATTTATTGAATGCTTACTCTGGGTCCAACACAGTTCTAGGTGCCCTGCATGGAAAATCTGGTCCAGAGTTTGGCAAACTATATTTTGCAGCTAGCCCCAGCCCACTGCCCATTTTTGTAAATAAAGTTTTATTGGGACACAGTCATGCCCATTTGATTCCATATGCTTACAGATGCTTTCCCCCTATGATGGCAGAGTTGAGTAGCAAACACCACATGGGCTACAGAGCCTAAATTTTTATGTGCTAGCCTCTAGTATGAGTCTAGCAGATGATGGAAAAGTCCTATGACTGCTGTTTCCAAAACGGTAGCTACATTCACACAAGATGACTGAGAACCTGAAATCTGATAGTGTGACTGAGGAGCAGACTCTCTAATCTTGCTTAAATTCGATTAATTTAAATTTTAACAGAAACAACTCTCTGTCACTAGTGGCTATTGTACTGGATAGCATCCTTCTACAAGTCCTGGTCTGTAATAACCCAAAACCTTTACTTCTGATGTGCAACCTCTGACAATTTCTGGAAGGCTAAAGATTTAGCAGCTCAAATGTTAGTAGCTGCATTTTTGTGGTTGCATTAAAAATTTTGTGCTTTAGCAACATATGGAAAGTTATCAAAGCAGTTCTTATTTTAATAAAGAAAGCTACTTCAGATAATCCCACGACAGCTAGACAGATATAAAATCTTTTCCTCTGAACAAAATCAGAAAGTTGTGTTTTGCCACGGACAAATAAATTGTTCTTCTGTTGTTACTGTTATCCCCATTTAGTTATTTAATAGAATAACTGAGACACAAAGAGAGATATAAACCATCCAAATCTTCGGGTTTCTTGTGAAATAACCATAAAAGTGTGAGAATCCTTATCCATTCCTCTCCATGGTGATCACCTTATAAGAAAAAAGTTTGAGTTTACACCAAGTTGCAAAAGTGATATGCATTCAGAAACCATATGTCTAGTATTGAACGGCGGTCTTTTCCCAGCTTAGTGACATGTATCAACTATCTCCAGAGATGCCAGCCAGCGGCAGCAGCTCCCACTCCCAGTCTTGAACTAGAAATATAGTTTGTTCTTTCTGATTTCCTAACCATTTAAAACACTTTTGTGAGCTCCTAAAATTGCTCCAGGTCCTGGTATCTTGGCTCTTCTCCCCCCATAAGTCATGGGTCACATGAAGTAGGAACTGCCTTTTGGTGACTAGACTTTTGAAGGTGTCTTGGCCCTCCAATATTCTTTCCTGGCATTAGTAATCAATTTCTCTGGGATAAAATTTAACTGATCTTTTAAATGGAAAACATTTCAAAAGGTTAGATAACCAATGGAAATGAATTAATTATGATGAATGGTAATTAATGTGCAGTTGATGCTGTCGCTTCCAGAGAACAAGAGTGATGGCGGCGAGAAAGGCATTAAAAGGAGGATGGGGTGGGTTGGACAATGAGGAACTATTAGAAGCATGTGGTTATTAAGATTAAATTAAAAAAAATTAATTAGAATAGAATTGCTTTACAGAGAAGGAAATGGCAACCCACTCCAGTATTCTTGCCTGGAGAATCCCATGGACAGAGGAGCCTGGCGGGCTACAGTCCACAGGGTCCCAAAGACTTGGAAACGACTGAGCAGCTAAGCGCTCACACTAGTGCGTATATATAAATATATTTATGTGTATGTCAGCGCGACTGAACTTACTGCAGGGCTTCCCAGGAGGCACCCGTGGTAACGAACCCAGCTGCCGATGCACGTGCGTCCTTCCACCACAACACAAGCATCTTCAGAGCTCTTGTCTGTCTTTCAGCACGGAAGAATCAATTGCCAGATGCTGGGGAGGCTGTGTGAGCCAGGGGGTAGCTGCCCAGCTGCGGAAGCCAGGCTGGAACTCAGGTTTGAGTTCTGGTTCTGACTGCATGGCGATGTGCCTTGGGCACAGTAACTATACTTAGAGGACCCAGGCTTTCATCTGTGAAATTCCCACAGCTAATTCATGACAGCTTTCAGAAAATATCTTGGTGGATGCTAAGAATGGCCTTAGCGTTAGCTCTTGCTAATAGGAACCCATCCAGTGGCAGATGGCTGATGGGGGAAGCCCTGCCCTGGGGGAGCTGGCAGGAAACGCGGGCTTCCCTTCCGTCCTGGGTGCTAACTTCAGCGGAAGGCAATAGCTGTTTGGGCTGATTCTTGAGAATTCTAGTTTTTATTCAAGTTCAGTGAAAAAGAGATTCCCAAATGTAGAGGGGGCATACTGTCCTATGTATCACGCATTTTCATCCCTGGCCTAATAAGATAAAGAAACAATAAAATCAGCATATTAATGAGTTAATTTTGCAAACTAGTGATCTCCCTTACAGCATAGCTGCACCGCTGAGAGTAACTTAATATCTTTCATTCACAGGGTTTCTCTCTTGAGTTATTTGTAAAGACCATTCAGACTACAACTTGTTCCGTTTCTTGATATATTTTCCTCCCAACCAAAACACTGTGCTTTTCAACTTCACAAAACAGAATTGAGAAATTGTAAAGGCGGCTTAAAGCATGATAATTGGGAGGGGATGAGAGCATTTTGGAAGAGGGATCACCTTTCCTTAGGGCCATCTATTCTTAGTTGGCTCTCCAAAGTTCTATTCATCGTGTTATTTCGTTGCAAACATACCTGGCTTTCTAATGATTTGAAAGCCTGTTTCTATTTGCTTCAAGGCAAACAAATGCTTTGTAACTGAAAAATGACCAAAATGGCCTAATCCATCACCCTAGCCAATAACAAATGTCCTCTCTGGATAGCCATTTACAAAATTACTGACAATACAAATCTTGATCGGACCAAAAAAAAAAAAAAAAAAAAAATCTGTAAGGTACAATTCTCTTAACTTAAATTAATCATACATAAATCTGTAGAGTTCCTTGGCCTTGAACATATGCACGTGTGTGTACATCTTTGTCCATCTTGGGCACACCTCTGTATTTCATTGTCATATAGCTAAACGTATGTTGGAACTATATCGTTCTGAGTTTACTTGAATTATAGCAAGGAAATAACTTAAATTAAGCTAAGTAGCTTATAGCAAGGGGCTTGACTTTCATTTTTTTCTATCCTTTTCCATAAAAAAAAAACAGTAAAATTGAAAAATTCTTACCATAAAATTAGTATTTATATAAATGGATTTTCTCCATAGATAACTAAACAGTTAAATAAATCATTTGAAACCTCAGATTCATTCTTTAACTCCAAAAACAGCATTCCAAATTTTTAACTTACAGTTTGTAGCTAATTCCTTAGTGTTGCCTCTCTGAGTTTAGCAAAATAACTGTGAGCTGTCAATATTCACTTTACCCGTGAGATATAGATATGCTTGAATTAGACTGTACTTTGATTTTTATTAAACTCAGCTTAATGATAAGTTATTTTCACAAAAAATACATGTTATATGAATTTTTAGAGACAGAGCGAACCTGATATGGTCTTTGGAGCCAATATTTACAGATGATAAAATGTAAGTTCCTGTTTAACTAATATACCAGTACCAAAGTATAGAAACTATCTAACAGATTGTCACACAAATCAATTTCATTTAAGAGTGTTTTCATTCTTTTCTTTTGATTTTCTAGCTTATAGTCATCCCCTCAAAGCATGGAGAAGTGGGGGGGGGGGGGAAGGGGCAGACAGAATTGTGCAATTTTAATCTAAAGTCAAGGGCTGTTAACATCGACACATGCTTCCTTATTAGTAATTGACTCACTGTGCTTTTACATAATCAATATTAGATTGGATATAATTTTTTGTGGTGTTTTTATTCCCTCAACTCTGTGTTAGAGCAAATGACAACCGAGTTTGTAAAAAGGAGTCTAATGACTGTGCGTGATCTCACTGGCCCACAGCAGGAGCCACGTGGCTTTCTCCATCAGGGGCCACTTTATCGGTGTGCTCTGCAATGGGCCCTCCGGTCTTCTTCCTGACTATGCAGCTCTGACTTTATAGGGCTGAAGCCGTATGACTACCTATAGACAAATATGCTTCCCTGCTGGCTCAGATGTTAAAGATCCGCCTGCTGTGACGGAGACCCAGGTTTAAACCCTGGGTCAAGAAGATCCCCTGTAGGAGGAAATGGCAACCCACTCCAGGATTCTTGCCCTGGGGAAATCCCATGGATTGAGGAGCCTAGATGGCTACGCATCCATGGGGTTGCAAAGAGTCAGAGGTGACTGAGGGACTTTCACTCACCTACAAACAGATATAGTTTTGGAGGCTGGACTGATGTTGAAGCTGAAACTCCAAATACTTGGCCACCTGCTGCGAAGAGCTGACTCATTGGAAAAGACCCTGATGCTGGGAAAGATTGAGGGCAGGAGGAGAAGAGGACGATGAGGATGAGATGGTTGGATGGCATCACCGACTCAATGGACATGGGTTTGGGTGGACTCCGGGAGTTGGTGATGGACAGGGAGGCCTGGCATGCTGCAGTCCATAGGGTTGCAAAGAATCGGACACGACTGAGCAACTTAACTGAACTGAACTGAACTGATGTTCCAGTGGCTAAGACTTTGTGCTCCCAAGGCAAGAGGCCTGGGGTTCGTTCGATCCCTGGTCAGGGAACTAGATGCTCCATGCCACAACTAAAGATCCTGCATGCTGCAGCAAAGATCCCGCAGGCTACAGCCAAGACCTTGAGCAGCCACATAAATACATAATTAATACTTTAAAAAACTAATGTGGCTGTGTCCTAATAAAACCTTATTTGTGAATACTGAATTTTGAACTTCGCATATTAGTCATGTGTCACAAAAGAGGAGTCTTCTTTTTATGTTTCCCCCAGCCATTTAAGAATGTAAAAACCAGTCTAGACTCACAGGCCGTGCAAAAGACAGAGGCCAGCTAGATCTGGCGCCTGGACCTTTGCTTGGTGATCCCGCGTCTACAGCCTCTCTCACCTGTGGTATTTCTGTGTCTCCCTTGGCTGAGCGCTCCTAGGACAGCGGGGCCTTTGTTTATTCTGATTCTGCACTGAACCTTCTTATGGTATCTGAGATGAGCGTCAAGAGTGTTGGTGGCTACTTTGGGGGTGAACGTGTTAGTCCCTCAATCATGTCTGACTCTTTGTGACCCCATGGACTGTAGCCCACCAGGCTCCTCTGTCCATGAGGAATCTCCAGGCAAGAAGTGGAGTGGGTTGCACGCCCTCCTCCAAAGGATCTTCCCAACTCAGGGATCAAACCCAGATCTCCGGCACTGCAGACGGATTCTTTACCAGCTGAGCCACCAGGGAAGCCCTGGTCAGATACTTGATGCAGAAAATGTGTCACTAAAAAGTCCCCAATATGACTCAGGACGTGCAATATTCAATTAACTACTTATTTTTCCAAAGCAATAAAAAGCAATGGCAATTATCTTAGAAAGAATGATGACCATGTGACAGGAATATTATCCCATGCTAGGCTTGTAACAGTACTGTGACCTAGATCTGATAATACTGATTTTAGAGATGAGGAAACTGAAACTTAAGGGATTTTAAGTAACTTAGATCACATCATCAACAGATGTAAAAATCTGAACTTGGGCCAGGCTGACCCACTCTGTATTCTTACACCAATAGGTCAAAGAGATAAGACTTGATCATTTATCACAGCTGCTTAAAGATCAGATGAGCAGGATTCAGTTTGTGGCAAAATTTCATTTTCTAGCAAAACACTTGGCAAACACATACATGATGAGGTCAGTTTCCCAATATATGTAAAGATTCCTGTTTAGCGGTCGTACCCTGGTTTCACTGACTCCCACAATATTTTCAAAGTGTTAACATTCAACCTCATTGTGGAGATCTGTCTTGGAAAGAAGATTCAGTGGCAGAACCTGAATCACTCTTCCTTTCCCCTCTAGTGTTAGGAGCCAAACTCGAACATTCTCTTTTAGATTTGCTAAGAGGAAGGGGAAAAAAAAAAATTCCCCATGAGAGCACGCTGAGACAACGCGATTTGCATATCTTAACAGCCTCCCAGAGTGCCCTGCAAGCGGAGAACAGTTGAAGGCTATAGAGTTCCTTTGACACAGGATAACCAGCGGAAATTACCACCCATGTTAATTTGAAACAGAATGAGATGGCAACACTGAGGTGCCTTGAGGAAGGGTACAAAGAGGGCCTTCTCTGGTCCACGAGGTGCTGACAGTGTGGGTGAGGGTCCATCCTGTGCAGCTGAGGGGGGCAGCCGCACATCCTGAAGTCTCCACACCTGGATGGGGCGGGGGGGACCTGGCGAGAAGCCTCTCGCAGCCGCGTTCTCACAGGGACGCTGCAACCCCCCGAGGCATCTGCAGCTGGTGCGCTCAGGAGCCCAGTGCAAGAAGAGAAAATCCCTTTTCAGAAAGGCTCGTTTATCAACGCAAATAAAAGTTAAGCTATTTAATAAATCCTCTCCACGGTCCCGTGTTGGAGAGATCTATTTTTGCATTATAGCTCTTTCTAGGGACTTGGAAGCTATTTTCTTTTTTGCCGTCAACCTGCTTGAATTCCAAGTACAATCTGAGAACAGACAGGCATTAGTTCCTATGTAAACTATCTGACCATTCCTCGTGGAAATTCCTTTTCTATTTGCTTCCCCATTACAAATATCATCTCGGCTGGATCCATAGGTAATTCCAAATGAAACTGATGGAGAATTCTACAGAGGTGGCACTAGTGGTAAAGAATCTGCCTGACAATGCAAGAGACGAAAGACATGGGGATTCGACCCCTGGCTCGGAAAGATCCCCTGGAGAAGGGCATGGCAGCCCACTCCAGTAGTCTTGCCTGGAGAGTCTCATGGACAGAGGAGCCTAGTGGGCTACAGTCCATGTGGTCGCAGAGAGTGGGACGTGACTGAGTGCACACACACCTGCACACACATACACGCACATTAACATTTGATAAAACGTGGAATCTATCTACCTTTCTCAGATATTGACCTGTGAGTGCCAGCCAAAATAATCGGATTCTGTGCATCCATTAAATTGGAGGTCGAGGTCTCAAAGATGTATGATTCAAATCCTGACTCGGGGAACAGAAAATAATTCTTTCCAAGTGATGAGAGGCATCGTGGGGAGAAAATACAGGAAAGAAAACTAACTGCTTCAGAGCAGGGTCTGTTTTCCTGTAACCTGTGGAGCAGTGACATACAGCCTCTTAACACATAGGACCAGCAGGAGGTTAAACAGAATAAAAATGGCATCCAGCGTCGTGGAGGTGTGCGGTGCAAAGCCACGCGTAACAAAATAGGATATTACTCAGGTTCAGATGCACTACCTTGGAGGCTACCTTAAAACCTTTTTAAGTAAAAGGTGAAAGAAAAGAAATAGAAAGGAAAGAAACATATGCAAAGTTAAAAAAAATCTTTAGAAAAATGTGAGATAAGAATAAATAATGAAGGGAAAATAGTTTCCTCTGGTGGTATCATGAATTCCTAGCCTATAAAATTGACATCGATTAAAAGACTAAAGGGAAAAAAAAAAAAAAAAAACAGAAAAAATCCCGACTCTCACCCTGGAAGCACTTTTAACTTGTTTCAGGGTCAAGTGATATGAACTGATAATCCAACATGCAAAAGCATCTCTAACTAGAAAATGTAACATCAGGGACTCTCCTGGTGGTCCAGAGGCCAAGATGCAATGCAGGGAACTCGGGATAGATCCTTGGTCAGGGAACTAGATCCCACGTGAGGCAACTAAGAGTTCACATGCTGCAACTAAAGATCCTGCCTGACGCAAGAAAGATGGAAGGTCCCTAGGGCTGAAACTAAGGCCTGGTGCAGAATAAATAGAAAATAATAAGAGAATGTAGCACCAGCTTCAGGGGCAATGATATTAAACACTCTTCAGAGAAAGGAAACGTCTCTATCTGGGACCTGATAACTCTAGAGGACTGACCAAAGCCTCAGTAGTAGGATGGAACTTGTGTTGACAGATAGGAATTGGGGAGAACTCCAGAAAGGGGATCGTCCGAAGATAAGATTTCCAGAAGGAAAGGAATAAGCACACCTGTTTGAATCTGGCTATTGCAGGAGACAGAAGGAGCTCAAGTCCTGTAGTTTGATGAGGAAGGACTGGGAGCTTTGTAAGCACCAAGAATGGGGGAAATGCACTGTAAGGCTATCATTCGTGTTTGCATTTCTCTCTCAAAGTGCTCAGCTTCCAGAAAAACTTTAAGACAAGGTTAATGCATGGAGAAGAAAAATAAACCCCCAATCCACTGCATCTCCCCAGAGACCTTAGAGAGACATGTTTAGAGACTGAAGACTGAAGTGACTTTCCCTTGCTTCTATCACCAGTCACATCCACAACTGGGTATTGTTTTGGCTTTATTTTTTGGGGCGCCAAAATCACTGCAGATGGTGATTGCAGCCATGAAATTAAAAGACGCTTAACCAACCAGTCCATCCTGAAGGAGATCAGTCCTGGGTGTTCATTGGAAGGACTGATGCTGAAGCTGAACCTCCAATACTTTGGCCACCTGATGCGAAGAGCTGACTCATTGGAAAAGACCCTGATGCTGGGAGGGATGGGGGGCAGGAGGAGAAGGGGATGACAGAGGATGAGATGGCTGGATGGCATCACCGACTCAATGGACATGAGTTTGAGTAAACTCCGGGAGTTGGTCATGGACAGGGAGGCCTGGTGTGCCGCAGTCCCTGGGGTGGCAAAGAGTCGGGCATGACTGAGTGACTGAACTGAACTGAGTGAACTTCCCAAGGATGGAGCTTAAGGTGACACTTCTAGTCAAAGGAAAAACCCCAGAATTTGACCCCAGGTCTCATTCTCAAACTATTCTGAGATGTGGAGAACAGTGGAAAACAGGTTCAGATAACTCAGGCTACTGTTTGGTTTTGTTACCATTGACATACCACGCTCTGTATGCATGGGCTGTATGCATGCTGATTTCACACACTTACATACTGCAAAATGATGATAACCTCGTGGTGAGCTGACCCCATCGTCGTCTCACAAAATCGCCACATCTTTCTGCGGTGAGGACATTTAAGATCTGCCCTGAAAGGGGCCATTTTTGAAGCATTTTATGAATATGAACATGTTTTTAAATTCAGTGAGAATTCTGCAAGTTCATATATGGTGTAACACCATAGCTTTGACTCTACAGACAGTTTGGCCACCTGATGCCAAGAGCTGACTCACTGGGGAAAAAAACCCTGATACCGGGAAAGACTGAGGGCAGGTGGAGAAGGGACGACAGAGGATGAGATGGTTGGATGGCATCACTCACTCAATGGACATGAATCTGAGCAAACTGTGGGAGACAGTGAAGGACAGGGAAGCCTGTCAGGATACAGTCCATGTGATCCCAAAAGGATTGGATATGACTTAGTGACTAAAAGAACAACAATCACCTAATACTTTTGGGTTTCTCAATTACCACAAAATCGTTTTGGGGACTGAAATAGAAAAAAAAAATAATTAAAGGGTAAAAAAAAGTGTCGCCAGGCTGTGTACTGAACAGAATTATGCCACCCCATCTGTCCAGCCGAAATCTAAACTCAGAATTACTGTTGTGCATAAAATGAAAACATTAACTTTTAATTAGTTGGCTAAAAGAAAATGCCACAGCATGGGAAAATGAAACTTCACAAAAATAAGGATTAGATTAGAAGTGTGGGTTAGCACCCACGGCTTCAGGGGTTCCTGTGAGCTCCGACAGCTCTCAAATTGCTTAAGTAGTTAGTAAGGTGACTGTAACATTGACCAGCAAATGACATAAATCCAGAATTAATTATAAAGACTTAAATAAGTGAAAAGAAAGGGGTTCCCTGGACCCGGCTTTATTGTGAGATGTTGACATAATGAAATTTTAATCAATGTGTTTCGTTAAGGAAGGATTAATTGCATATCATATTGCAAAAAATAGAGTAAAATCGTAAAGTCTTCTGACTTTAGACTATTATTAAAGTGGATCACTTGTATCTCAATTTTCTGAGAAAATTTATTTAGTTTTGGGTTTTATCAAGCCTGTTTTCAACATGTGATGTTGACTAAAACTAAGCAATCCTTACGAGCTCTCCCAAATGAACTCTTTCATTTTGGAGGGACCTGTCCATCTTCCCATCTCTACAATTCCTGAAACACTGTTCTCCCATCTAATTTGGAGAAAGTTGGTATTTATGGATTATTTTTAATTTATAAAATGATGAGGGGTGCTCTGGGCTTTCCTGATGACTCAGAGGTAAAGAATCTGTCTGCCAATGCAGGAGACTCAGGTTCAATCCGTGGGTTGGGAAGATCCCCTGGAGTAGGAAATGGCAACCCATTCCAGTATTCTTGCCTGGAGAATCCCATGGACAGAGGAGCCGGGCGGGCTACAGTCCACGGGGCCACAAAGAGTCGGGCATGACTTAGCGACTAGAAAACAGCAGCAACAAAAGGCCAGATACCAGACAACTTGGCACCAGCCCCTTGGCGCTGAGCCTACTGACATTTTTCAAAGGCTCTAATTCTAAATCTGCTCAGCTGCTTACCTGCCTCACCCCTTTCTGCTAGTGACAATAAAGGCTGTGGTCCGTGCTTTCCCCAAACTCTACCTGCCTCCCGACGCGCCTCCGTGCTTTCCCCAAACTCTACCTGCCTCCCGACGCGCTTCCGTGCTTTCCCCTGTGGTCCTGCGAACCATGGCATCTGCTCCCTTTTCTTGGGAGCTGTGGGTAACAAACCATCTTTCCAGCAGCAATCTTCTCCTGTGTGTTGGACTCACCACACCTGAATACAGACCAAATCCTAGGGACATTACAAGGCGGGTACCCAGGGTGGACCCAAAGTCCTCTGGGTGCACGAATTTCCCTGAACCCTCTTTTGAACCCAAGGGGCATTTTCTTGCCCTTTACTTTTAATTTTAAAACACTAAAAGCTTCATAGGAAATTACAAAGAAAATGTACAGGGAAGTCTCAAAACAACTTTCTCCCAGCCTCCTCCAAAATCTGTACCTCCTAAAAGTAGAATTCAATATCACAAGTAGGAAATTGACATCGGTACAACCTACAGAACCTTAGACTTAACTGTTTATATACTTAACTCTGTGTGTGTGTGTGTGTGTGTGTGTGTGTAGCTCTGTGCAATTTTATCACATCTGTAGCTTCTCTAAGCACCACCACAATCAAGATACTCAACTACAACATCACCATGAGGCTCCTTCCAATGATCCATGACAGCCACGCCTACCTTCCCCAACCCCATAAACAGCTAATCCATTCTTCATCTCTGTAAACATTATTTTGTGGGTGTTATATAAATGGAATTATGTAGGGTGTATGCTTTTAAGATGAGCTATTTTCACTAAGCATCATTTCCTTGAGATTATTAAGCCAAGTACTTGCACTTCGTCCTTGTTATTGTTGAACAGTATTCACTAGTATAGATGCACTATAGTTTGTTTAGCCGTTTATCCACTGACAAAAATCTGGGTCATCTCCAGGGTAGGGTCACCAGGAGTAAAACTGTGGACGTTTGTGGACAAGTTTCTGTGTGATACACTGATGGCTCCCGTGGAACACACCTCCTGATAGTCACACCCTTATGTAGTCGCTTCCCTTAAATAAGGGTGGGATCTGAGGGTCACAGCAACCAGTACCAGGGGGCAGAAGTCATACGATTAGTTCTGAGCCTAACCTTTAGGAAGCATCTGCTCTGAAAGAGCCTGAGAACCCAGTGCTACGAGACCCAAGCTAGTCACACAGAGAGGCTTGGGGGCAAAGAACCAAGAAATTGATTCAGAAGTGAACCAGCTGGCTGGCTGACACAGATATATTAATATCAGAGTTCCAACAGTCATCAACCTGCGCACCATGAGAGTGAGCTGGCTTGGAAGCGCGTGCATAAATCTCAGCGATGCCATTGAAGCCGATGAGCTGTGCTTGCAAAGCGTTGGCCAAATGGCAGAATCATGACCACATACAGAAAATGGTTATTGTTTTTTTTTTTTTTTAATGGTTATTGTTTTAAGCCACTAAGTTTTCAGTAAGAACATGGTTATCGTTTTAAGCTGGTAAGTTTTAAGTAAGTTTGTCCTTCCAAGACTATGCGTGGTTGTGGTGGGGGTAGCCCCATGCAAGGTAGCCCGCCAGGCTCCTCTGTCCGTGGGATTCTCCAGGCAAGAATACTGGAGTGGGTGGCCATTTCCTTCTCCAGGGGATCTTCCTGATTCAGGAATTGAACCCAGGTCTTCTGCACTGCAGGCAGATACTTTACTGACTGAGCTACGAGGGAATCCTTAAATAAGACTGTATAGCAATATATAATTGGAACACAAATATACATCCTGGTATAAGTAGGTCCTGAATACACACTAGTTTTTATATTAATTTGCTAAAATACAGCTCTCAACTATCTCCACTTAAATAGGCAAAGTGCAATGGTGTATTTTTTTTTTTTTTAAGATTAAGTCTTTTATTTGAGATGCTTCTTTAAAAAAAAAAAATTTGGTTGCTCTACCACACAGTATGTGGGATCCTAGTTGCCCCACTAGGGACTGAACCCGTGCCCCCTGCAGTGGAAGTGTGGAATCCCAGCCAAAGGACCTCCAGGGAAGTCCCCTAATAGTGCGCTTTTATGTAGCATGTGTATATCGTATTCAGATATCCTAGAAATGCTATAAATCTGGAATCAGAATATCCAAGACCGATAGTGTTTTGAAACATCACATGGACAACAGTTAGGACAAAAAAAAAAAAAGAAGAAAGAAAAACTGCTATAAAATTATTTTGCATGCTGTAAAATTTAAACAATTATAAGGTATTTTTGCAGAGACTCACAAGCAATGTTGATGTCTATTGATAAATAGGTACAAAGAAAATATAGATGTTAACTACACCTTTAAGGAACACTGAATTTATCCCACTGTTGTCTTTAGTATCAAACTCACATAGTATGTTCAGATAGGATCGAGTCTACTGTAGTTTCACTAATCTGAGTAGAGACCCTGATTTTAGTAATTGAACATGTAATAAACTTCATATGAAAATGCCACTGACTAGTAATACTGTTTACAATTTGAATTCAGCAAAGCATCACCTTTCAATTCATAATGTCATTTCATTTCATTATACAATTTTGCTTAGCAACTACAGCACCAAACAGGAGAAAAGAAAAATGAAGCTTGATTGCCCAAACACTGTCAGCAATGGGTTCCCATCATCCTCCTTTCTCTCTCTCTTTTTTTAACCTACAAATGAAAAGTTGTGACTTGACAACATCTGATGTGGCCGCAGACGCACACTTCCAAATTTGTTTGTTTCTGAGCTATTTTTGGCCTTCTTTCGTCATGGAGTCCAAATTAAGTGTTGGTTAATGTGGTTACATTTTACTGGAGCTACTAAAATAAGGTTACATAAAGCAGAAAATGGAAATTAAAGTTTACAACAAGCTTCATTCTGCCTTCTTTCTTTGAAGCCCAGTGGAAAGTATGACAGCCTTGTACATTCAAGTCTTTGCATACTATTAAACTAAAAAAAATAAAATTATAAAGAACATGACAGGCTGAGAGGAAAAAGAAGTACAAACCAGGACAAATTCTAGCTGTAGATTATTTCCCAAAGATGTTCTCCATCAAGGCCCATGGAGAAGAGCTTCACAAATTCTGCCCAAAATCACACTTCCCTATGGTCCCCAAACCTGGAAAATTAAAAAAGAAAAAAAAAAGTTTCTTTGGGTTTACTGCACACTAGACAATCAATTTATGGCTGATTTTTTTTTCTTACCTAATTGTCCAGTTGTTTTACTTATCCATCACCTATGTTTACTAAGTCCTCAGAGCAGATTAAAGGCAAGTCAGTTACAAAACCCAAATCGAAACCTTTGATCCCACTGGATCTGAAATCCATTTCAGAGAAACACAGGCTGCCACATACACATTATTTGGTCTATTTCCTTAATCTAAGGTTCATGACTAGGACCATTTCTATACAGCACTCTCCTGAAAATCACACAGCTGGAAAGGTTATTTTTGTTCTTGCTGTTTTCTTTTTTCTATTTTGTTTAGCTTTGGTCCTATAACTTAATGTGTCTCCTAGAGGACTTCAGGCTAGAACCTGTTTTTACTCCGATTTACATTGACTATAAAAATGAGACTGTTATAGGGAAGAGGTTGAAAAATTATTTGAATTAGAAAAAAAAAAAGTTCTAACTCATTGCACATTTGAGAGCATCTTGCAAAGCATCCCGCGATGAAAGCTTACTAACATGAAAGTGTTAGTCACTCAGTTGTGTCCGACTCTTTGCAACCCCATGGACTATAGCCGCCACCCCCAGCCCCACCCCCGGCTCCTCTGTCCGTGGGATTCCCCAGGCAAGAATACTCGAGAGTATTTTCTCCTCCAGGGGATCTTCCTGACCCAGGGATAGAACTTGGGTCTCCCACATTTTGAGCAGAGTCTTTGCCATCTTTGGGAAGCCCCATATTTAAGCTACCCTCTGTTAATCAACCCACTTTCTGAACATATAAATTGTATCACCATCAAGGCTAAGTAGAGAAATAGCTAAATATATTTATAACTTAGAGAAAAAAGGTTTTGATGGCACATGCTTAGGCATGAGGGCTAGAGGGTGGTGATGATAAAAATTAATCAATTAATTGTCTAAATTCTTCACTTTATAATTCTCTAAAAATAAAACAATTTCTGCATATGTGGGTAGCACCACTAAACCACAGTTTCTCCAACTCTGACCAAAAAAAGATATGTCTCAAATTACCATATTAAAAATATAAATAGCAGTGAAATTAAGACAGGAAATCTTTCCATCTACATCCCTCCTAGATTAGGAGTATAAATGGGACTTTGATCCTAAAAAATGTGTCTAGATCTAAGTAATATATTTAAGAATAGTTTAGATTCTCTCTTTGATCAAATGTTTTTCAGTGACTAAGTGCTGGACACAGAATATTACATGCAGTATGTTAGTATAGAGAGTGGGTTTGAGAACTTGGCAACTAAATAGTCAAAATTCAGATATGTTTATTTAATTTAATAAAACTATTTAGTTGGAGGGAAAAAAAGCCAACTTTTTGAAGAGCAAAACCTATTTTGGCTTAACTTTAAAAAAACAACTATAAAAAATTAGTTGTAATATTTTCATCCACGGTTTTCAGCCTTAAATATTATGGCTCCATTCCTAAGATGGTTAGAAAACAAAAACTAAAACAAACAAAGAAAAACGACTCACCTGAATTTTCTTCTAATCCTTTAGTATTTTTATTTTCTACCATTTACCTTATTATACCTGGAATTTCACCTTAGGAAACTTCAGTTTTCCTCATCTTTTAAGCAGTTTTCCTAACTCTGTAATCAAATAAAACACTATTTCCTCAGTGTTTTTGAAGTGCCACTTTTCCTACAAACCGCTTCACTGTATCTAATGCCTCCCTTGCCTCAGTACATCTTTTCAGCCTGTTTTATACTCTGTTCCTCACTGCGGCAGCCACCAGCGGATGGGGATCGGACTGCAGCATGCTTCCGGTGGAAACAACCCTCTCCCTTTCGGCCCCGGGACTTTCTCAGCCACAGTTGCATAGAATGCTCGGGGAAACCACTCAGACCCGGACGGTCAAGTGAACAGTACCCTTGACCGAGGGTAACCCCTGCCCAGTGCGTGGGATGGGAGACTGGATAAACACACAGCTCTTCTGTCCCTGGATGAAGATGCTGTATTCTCCGTGGCTCCTTGGAGTGTCCCCAGTGGGACCGAGTCCCAGGCTCCTAGCTGTGGCGTTACCTGGATTGGGCATCTCTAGATCGGCTCACCCTCTGCCCTGTGTTCAGCCTTCCCAGTGGTCTGCTCCTACCCATGGGACCATTCCCTGCATGCAACAAGCTATCTGGACCAAGACATGCATCTCAGATTCTGGTTTTAAAGCAGCAAGCTAAGATGATCATCATTTATTCTTGATCCTATTTCTTGAAGGTACTCTGTACCACTAACCTACCTTTCATGCTTTTATATTTTAATACCTGGACAGACGATTGTACATATGCTGCTCTTGGCTTGAAAAGTGCCCTTGACTGTTCTCATGGATTTATCTTTTCCAGGTTAACTTGGAACCATCTAGGCAGTTTCGAAGTCCTGTTGGGACTTCCCTGGTGGCTCAGTGGTTAAGAATCTGCCTGCAATGTAGGAGACCTGGGTTCGATCCCTGGGTCGTGAAGATCCCCTGGAAAAAGGAATGGCACTCCACTCCAGTGTTCTTGCCTGGAGAATCCCATAAACAGAGGAGCCTGGTGGGCTATAGTCTGTTGGGCTGTAAAGAGTCAGACACGATTGAGTGACTAACACATTGACAAGGTCCTGTTAATTTTTGAAATTAGAAATAAATTGTACACTTTTATTCAATTTCATATTCCTCCATTATCAGCTGTACAGACTTGTGCTTTTTCCTTAAGATGCAAATTCTTTTATAAACTAAGCAATATAATTCTTTCTTCACTGAGTTGATATAAATGTAATTGAGATACAGACACCCACTAAGCATTATAGAGTAGCAGACACACAGGAAACCCTAGTCAATCAATGGATTGTATCTAAGCTGATATCACTATAATATTAAGCCTCTTAATTTATAAAGGTAGCATATTTCATTAGTCAAACTCCATCTGATATCCCATAGCAAAGTCTAGTAGTTTGCTTATCGATCCTACATTTTTCTCCCTGAAATTTTTCTAAGAACTTTTTGACATTTTAATGGCAATTTTGGATGAAATCACCTTCATTTCACGTTTCACCTATTAAAACTAACAGGTTATATTGATTAGTCAAGTCTGTAGGAGACTGGATGCCGAATGTTTTAGAGACGCTATTTCAGTTATTCTTAAAACAATTACTTGAAACGGGAACTGTTACTTGGCTTCATTTTAGAGATAAATAAAAAGACGCAGAAAGGTTGAACATAGTCACTTAGTAAGTGACTAATCTCAAATTTAATTTGAGGCTAGTTTTGATTTTTAGGAAAGCAACTAATCTCTCTGTATTAACCTTATAGCTAGCTGCCAACAACACACAGCTGTTACTTCTAATTATTTTTGTGGGTTCTCTTGCTTTCTTTTATAGACAGCTGTATTAATTCCAGCTAGTGATAAACCTGCTTTTACTTTCCTAATATTTGTCTTGCTGATGTCCTTTTTGAACCAATAGAGTTTTGATGCATTAAAAGCAGTCATTTTTAAGCTCATTCTATGTTAACAGAAATAAAAGACAAATGTCCTGGGGACAGGCTGTCCTCTCCATTTCCAAATCGAACATATTTTGCTAAATTTGTTTGCCAAACCCTGAACGCCTAGGAATCCCCCATCTGTTTTTTAAAAATAGGATACCGCTACCCCTGCATAACTGTCCCAACCTCACTGGGTAGACGCGTTCTGATGTTTGGCTCGTAAGGACGAGCTCTGGTCTGCTCGGGAGCGTGTGGGCTTCAGGTTAACCACCTTTCTCACCCAGGACACCCCGCTTCCCTCAGGGCTTCCCTCCAGACGCCTCGCACAAACCAAAAGACGCAGAAGCCCGGAGGCCAGGTTCTGAGCGAGCAGTTTGTCTCCAGAGGCACAGGACTAAGGTGACTTAAATTTTCCCACTCGTGTTTCAGCTTCTTTTCCCTTCGATTCATAGACTGGGGCACGGAAATCAAGCCCCTGCACGGTGGTAGCTCCTTTGAGTGAGACTTGGTGATTCATAAGACCCGGGGCCCGGGGCCAATGGACCAGGCCTTGGGTAGTCATCTCTCTGCCTCCGAGGAGCCGGGAAGAGGAGGAAGCTGAGCCCGCTCAGCTCAGGAAGGAGCAGCTCTGTCCTCAGGGGCCAGTCGGAGGAGAGAAAGAACGGCACCGGCCAGAGGTGATTCCAGCAAACCCTCAAGGTCGTCCTACGGCTGTCTGATTAAATGGTTTCCCCAAAGATCATGTACGTGTGTGTTGATAAACTAGACTGAGATCCCAAAGTCTCTGTCACTCATTTCCACAGTATTCTAGTGTATTTCCTTGAAGACCTTTCTCAAACCTGTATAGTGAGTGTTTCTACAAGAGCAAGAAGGTGAAATGAGTTTATGCAGAGTTTTTAAAACAAGACTTTTTTTTTCTCATTAAACGTTGTTGAGAGACACAGGACAGGGAGAGTATCATGCAAACCTCTCGCAATTAAGAAAAAAAATCCCCACTATGTACTGAGCATCTGTTCAAAGATAGGAGATTTATATTATGGTATTATACATGTATATATAGTTACAGTTACTGTTATATAGGTACCTTACTGTGCTTCCATTTTGTCCACTTGCACATCTGTAGGGATACATTTCTTATCAGGTTAATGGATTGCTGTAAATATTAGGAATATATTTTATATGTATACGTGTGTGTGTATATATATAGATTGTTGTTATTGTTCAGTCACTAAGTCATGTGTGGCTCTTTGCAACTCCAGGAACTATAGCTCACAAGGCTCCTCAATCTATATGGTTTTCCAGGCAAGAATATTGGAGTGGGTTTGCCATTTCCTTCTCCTATATACATATATACATATATATGTGTATATATATGAGACAGTATATGTGTGTGTGTGTGTATATATATATATGCATATATATATGTATGAGAGACAGCCTATTATGGTATTAGGGTTTTATATGTACAGGAAGAATATTCTTATTAAGAAGCTAATTAAATGCTCTTTAATTCGGGCTATTATTCTTTAAACCAAGACAAGCCACATCTACATTTTATATATGTAGAATTGTCTTCCTATATACATAAAACCCTAATACCATAACAGCCTCTGATTTATCAGTCTTGAAATAAACAATGTATGCAATGTCCATACTGGCCCAGGGGCCAACACTCTCCCTAAGACAGGAGAAACTGATCTGTAAACACATGCGTGTAACAACAGAGCATTTTCATCATATGCAAGGAAAAGACACTGAGGGAAACACTCAACTCTGGGACTGGAAGTCCCGAGACTGGGAGCAGTACTTGCTTCTCTGAAAGCAGGCTGTCTGGCCACGCTCTCTTAGAGACCAGAAGAGACAAGGAAAGCTTCAGAATGAACAGGAAGACCAAGGGGAAAAGCAATCGGGCGCGGGGAGCTAGAAAGCTCCTTGAAGAGTTTAAGAGACGTGAACACACGGGTGAGCGACGACACAGAGGCAGCCATGCGACTTTTATAGGGGAAATGATTTTTCAAAGAAATTAAATATAGAAGTGGCTCGTCTTGGTTTAAAGAATAACAGCCCAAATTAAAGAGCATTTCATTAGCTTTTTAAGTGGAGTGACTCAATAAATGACTTGTTTTAAAAACGCAGACGTCCAATTAACCCGACTCCTGAGACTGACAGTCAAGGAACCACGACTCTTAGAAGGCCCACTTCCCTCCAGGATCCTGGAACGGATCCTCGGCGGGTCCTGTGAGCACACACCCGTGTTTCGGTGTGGTGTGCGCTCATACACACACACACACACACGCTCAGACACACACCTAGAATATTCAACTGACCCGCCTTCAACAATGGGGTACTGATTAGAAGTCCCCCAAGGGTGGTGGGTGAAAGTGAGTTGGTTGTGGAGGACGAGGGCACGGGAGTGGGGGGAGACGCCCAGTGCCCACACCGCCTGCCTCCGGCCCCCTCCACCTGCGGTTTCTGTCTCCCCGCAGCGCCCAGTTACCTGCGGAAATGGCCTGGCTCCGCCGTGAGCACCGGGCCGCCTCCCGGAGCCCCTGCCTAGCGGAGTGGAGCCGGAGGGTTGATCCTCCAGCCCCCATACACAGCTCTCCTTTCACCACCTTCCGTTTATACAAAGACTGGCTTATCCCAATTTTTTTTTTTCTGTTGCCTTTGCAATGAAAAGCTCTCCACGCGCAGCCTAATAAAGTTCTGTGCCCACCCCACCCCCATCCCCCAGACCTCTGCCAAAAAAAAGAAAGAAGGGAGACTTAAACCTGGAACTCATTTAGCTAAAGAGACTTTAGTTAACAAGAAAGTTACCCATCACGAACTGCAGCTAACACCTCCCGTGATCCTAAATCCATTACCTGGAGACTTAGCCCAGGCTGAGCTTGATTTTATGAACTGTGAGATTGCAATGTTGAAAGTCTGCAAATTGGACATAAATTGGACGCAAAAGGCTAGGGGAGCCAAGTGATTTTCTTTCTAATGGAGCAGCAGGCTTCGGCTCTCAGCAGAGATGCCTGAGATCTGGACCGGGGACAAGGATGCGAGCCTGAGTCTCTACCTGTCAATCCAGGATTTCCCTCCAGGCAAAAAGGGTTTTCTCTGACTTAAGCCAGCTCCATCTAGAACTGCCTCTATACTACCGTCTGAATCGCTCTTAATCGCAGTGAAGTATGTGACCAAGGAGTATACACGCACACAAACACACACACAAGCTCTGAGATAACTAACAGAAAATGCATTTTCTTACGCATCTTGCCCCTGACTGCCAGCACTGTCCTGGGGTGCTGGTGACTGGAAATGGGAACCCACTCCAATATTGTCGCCTGGAGAATCCCATGGACAGTGGAGCCGGGCAGACTACATACAGTCCAGGGAGTTTCAAAGAGTCAGACATGACTGAACACATACACACATACTTGGCATCTGATTACAATCCTAGGGAGGACAGTTGATGTCATGAATAGTGAAGTCATTGGCTTTGGCTTGAGGGACACAGAGACCAACTTCAGATTCAGTGTGATCACCTCCAGTCAATTTAAGCATTTCCAAATGCTTTTTTTTGTTTGTTTGTTTTCATTTATTAATGTAATTATTTTTACACTGTAAAAGGACCCAAAGATGATCCAGAGATCAAGTCTGGGAAAGCACACAGGTGTCATAACAGAAGAGGAAGGCCAGGTATAACAGCCCTATCATTGAGATGAAACATGAAAATCCAGAGACAGAAGAGTAAATCAACTGTGGGTTGAAACCTAAGTGAAAATCTGGGCTTCAAAACCAACTTGTGATTCTCTGAATGGATGGTGGTGTTGGCCTGAGACAGGTACCCCAGATAGGAGAAAGGGTTTTAGAAAAAACAGTAGCAGAAAAGTTTGTGAAATGTCCATTTGAGTGACACGGGCAGGGACTGCTCTACCTCGGGGAAGAGAGGAAGGAGGAATCATGTCTGAAAGTGGCTCAACCCAACTGACAGCCTGGATATGGTTTAGGAATGTCCATGTCCACATGGTTCAGGATGAAGCCATAAGGAATGGTTTATTCCACATAGAACCATAGAACTTTCTGGAATATTCTGAACACGGGACCTGTACCATGAACTTGCGTGTGGAAAACTTGCTCTAAACAACAATAGCATACACCTCAGGGTCTCAAGTGCATCAGTTAATTAGAGTTCACTCAAGTGATGGCATACAGTGCAATGTTATAAACAAAGGAACTAGATTGACAATTTTTTTAAAATGTAAATGGTTTGGAAATTTTGAAATCTGTGTATAACATACTATTACTAAAATTCAAAAACAAAAACAAAAGGATGAATGGATTCACATTTGTCAACTTCCTGATGATAATTCCCTACAGGGAGATAAAGAGGAGTATAGATGTATAATGTTATATAATGACTTATAACATTTTATTTTTAAAATAGAAAAAGTGTAGAATGGGAATCTCAAGCAAAGACGGCAAAGTATTAACATATCTTTTATCTGGGTCAGGGATGCTTAGATGTTAGCATTTTCTGAATTTTCCACAGGATTTAAATATTTTGCAATTTTTATAGGGCCAGTTCCCCTATCTCTTCCCCTCCACACACTCACTCAATCCTTCAGCTCCGGGCTTCCTTGGTGGTCCAGTGGTTAAGAGTCCGTGTTGCAATGCAGGGGACACGGGTTCGATCCCTGGTCCAGGAAGATCCCACCTGCCACGGGGCAACGAAGCACCGCAAGGAAGACCCAGCGCAGCCCCCAAAATAAATAAATAAATCTTAAAAAAAAAAAAAAAAAAAGCTTCAGCTCCTTCTAAAGCTGCGTGAAGTATTTCTCACAGTCTTGGGGAGCAGGTCACACGTGGCCACAAATAAATGGGGTGCCTCCCTTGTGTAGAACCAGCCCTACAGCCGGGACCCGGGTCCTGCCCGTGTGTCTCACTGACTGCCATCACAGAGCAAGGTGTCTCCCAATCTCTGACGGCACTTTTTTTAAGTGCACACTGTGGCACACTCTGAGTTCTACCGGCAGACACCACCCTCTGAATCCTCTGGGCTGCAGAGGACTGGGGGCAAGTAACCTTTACCCCCGGGGCTCCCCACAGTTTGCAGCATATCAACCGATGCTTGTTTGGCTCTGAAGACAGACAGGAACTTCCGTATAAAGTTTCTCCTCGCTTTAGTTCGGCAGCTTTGCTCTGGATGAAAACTCAAAAGCCAGGAGAATATTCATAGGTTCCCAGGTGAACTCAGAACCATCCCTCCCCTCTGACAACTCAGGATTTAGTACCCGAGGGAGATTTCCTTTTCAATTCTCTTTTTTCCCCTCAAGATGACTTTCTCCCAAAGGCTTCCTGAGCCCTCGTCCAGATAAACATCTTGTCGTAACTGTCCATCAGTTTGAACGGCCAGCCCAGACAGGGTTTAGGCTCAAACTGGGTTCTCTGCTACCCCAGGAAGTTTATTCTGGCAGGAGAATGTGGGCCAGGCTGGAACAGGAAGAGGCTGGAGCCAGGGAGACCGGGGAAGAGGCAGCTGCTGCTCGGAGCACTCGGGCTGATGTCCATTTTCACATGTCATCGTTTATAGCAGGCATCCTTCGTGATGTGTTGGGGACGCGCTGCGAAATCTGTCTTATAAACTTATACACGGCAAGGGGGTTTATCTCCGACTCTTCAAGTCTGAAAAATCAGCTTCTTGAAAAACTGAGTCTTCTTGTAAATATCTCATTAGCTCTCCTGATGTTTCCTAATTTACCATTGTGGCCCTAAGCTGAATCTCTCAGGAAGATCAGGGAGGGATGAGGAAAGAAAAGGTGAAATAATTAGTTCTGCAGACATGTGATGCATACTGACTTTAAATATACCTTTGTATGTGTGTGTGAGTGCTCAGTCGCATCCGACTCTTTGCGACCCCATGGACAGTAGCCTGCCAGGCTCTTCTGTCCATGAAAATCTCCAGGCAAGAATTGGAGTGGGTTGCCATTTCCTCCTCCAGGGGATCTTCCTGACCCAGGGATTGAATCTGTGTCTCCTGGATTGGCAGGCAGAATCTTTACCACTGAGCCACCTGGGAAACCCCATGCCTTTGTATATTTGATGCATTTACCTCTTTATTCTGCCCAGAATTGCTGCTTATAAAATGCTGTGTGTCAGCAAACGAACAGAAACAGCTATGGGACATATTTAGAATCACTGATCAGGCTGCTTTCTCTTTATCAGTTATGAAAATTTTGATTTCTAAAAGCAAACTGCCTACAGGCCGTATGGTGGAGTCTTGTTGATCATGAACAGTTATTGGCATGCTACCAAGAAGATGAAGACAAGATAAGAAATAAGTAGCATTTCAATATTGCCTTGAAGTAGATAAACAGCTCTATTTGATTAGCTCTCATTATTACAAAAGCTAATGTTTTAAATGAGAGGCATATTTTTTCCCCCAATATCATCTGTAGATGTGTTAAGTTACTATAGCTTTGGATGTTCTCAGAATTTACCTGCAAATTTGTGTCACCAGAGTACGTCAAGGAAAAATAAATCAGCCACTGAATAGAATGCAGCACAGCATCTATCTGAAATTATTCTGCTTGTTGTAAGGTGAGGGGTAAAAATTCAATCTTAGCAGGACAGGATAAGAAGAATAACCTTTCATCTAGAATATAAGTTTTCAAACAACCTCAGTCAAAAGACTGAGATGGACAAGACAGGACCATGTAGTTAATTCCAGTCTTAGGCTTATTAATGCAGAGAACATAGGCCAAATAACTCTACACCCTATTCAGCTGATTCCTGTGGAGCAGAATACGAGAGAAGACAGTAATTTCTGTCTGTCACTATGACCACTAAAAAACAAGACAGCACTTCAAAATAGTCTTGCCATGCCATTTGCCATCATAACGTTTTTGGGAAGGCCCAGGTTTCTAATAAGATGTGTTTTCTTTTTAAACCTTAGAAAAACGGAACTTCATTCTCATGGAAAGAGAATAATCCTCCATCACGTCTCCCTTTGATGCTGACATAGCCAGGTCAATCTGGAAGGACAAATGCCTGCTGACATCTTCATGGGAAGGCAGGAGAAATCATTGTTGACGACACTATGATTCATCTGAATTTCTTTGTGTTCCAAACCCAGTTGGAAGCAAAAGCAGAACCAGGAGCATGGGATTCTTCAGTCCATTTATAACCTAGTTAGAAATCTGCTCAGCTCACCTCTCCCCTGTTTCCTTGACAAGACAAAATAGTACTCCATCCTTACATAAGGGAATTTTAAGGAATTAACTCTTTCGGGAGGTCAATGTCATAAATAATTTAATTAAGCTTCTTAATAAGCACTGGATAATTACCTAAACGACTGCCAGCTACAATAATGATAAAAGTGAAACCCAGTCCTTTGCTGCGGGGAATGAGCTGAGTAGCAGCAGGGACATGAGACGGTACTTCCCTCCGTGTATTTATTTATTATATTTACCGGACCCTCCCACTGCAGGAAAAGCCTGAGGGCTGAGTTAGGAATGGCCAAATGTGGTGGAATGGAAGGTACATTTTTAATCTGTCTATTTATTTTTCTTTCTGCATCTTACAAGGACACGTAAATACAGGAAAAGTTCCCAGTCAGCAGTAGTCTTGTTGCTTAAGCCACATTACGGGCTGCTGTGGATATATATGGGTTTTTCATTGCCCTAAAATCCCTCGGGACAGACCTCTATGAGCATAATGTGTACCTGATTGGGGTGTTCCTGGGTTTTTATTGTCACACTACGAGCTGTACTTTCTGGCTAAAAGAAGAGAACTTTAAAAGTCAAATATGAACGCGTGTAAAAAGGAAAAAATAAGCTGTTTTTTTCTGACTCTATCCTCTGTTTTCCAGCCATATATTTTGAGCGCTTGAGGTAATATGACGGTGTTGTGTAATTATTCACTTTACAGCTGAAATTCAGAGAACAGAAAAGTGTAACACGTGGGGAGGGTACAGTCATGACCTGGGGGTGGGCGCCCTCGTAGGAGAGGGGGCGGCAGAACCCAGGTGCAGAAACGCATTTTCTGAGGTTGGGTAACTTCACAGGAAGGACTTACCGTATTCTCTGGACTCCAGAATGCAGGAATGGCTTATTGTCAGGGGAGAAGCCAGCGTGTGGAGCAGGTGGTCCCGTGAGTCCTTTGAGCTACACTGGGGTGCGTGTCGAGTTTGAAAGGGAGGTCCCCACAAGGGTGACTTAGACCACTGACCTCTTGGGACTGCAGGAATGCGTTAGAAAAAAAAAGTCAATCAGAGAAGTTTCCAGGGGCCAAAGCCACAGAGTCTAAACCAGAGATCAGAATTCTGGTCGTCACCATGCTTTGGGACTTTATCAGCTGTCTGTGACGACATGAGTGCAAACACCCAAGTCTAAGATAAGTCACCCGAATGTCTCCTTATGATTTTCTGCTGCCCCAACTTGATTCTCATTTCTACAAAGGGAGTCACCAAATACTACCACCACTCCCTAAAGAGCATTTTTTAAAGTCTAATTTTTATTTATTTAAAAATTTTGACATGCGGCATGTGGGATCTTAGTTCCCTAACCAGGGATTGAACTTGTGCCCCCTGCATTGGAAGCACGGAGTCTAAACCACTGGACCACCAGAGAATTCCCCCAATAGAAACTGCATTTTTTTTTTTTTTTTTTTTTTTATTAAAGAGTATTTGCATGCAAGCTTAGTCTCTAAGTCAGGTCCACCTCTTTGCAATTCATGGACTCCACCCTACCAGGCTCCTCTGTCCATGGGCTTCTCCAGGGAAGAATACTGGAGTGGGTTGCCATTTCCTTATATAGGGGATCTTCCTGACCCAGAGAAAAAACACACATCTCCTGCATCTCCTGAACTGGTAAGCAGATTCTTTATCACTGGGCCTATAATTTGGGGGAAAATTGCTTAAAAATAATATTTTCAAGTATCAATGCTAAGAGTGGTTGGAAACACACGTGAGTCTCATGGTGAATTGCACAGACTCTCTGTTCCTTAAAAACAGGTCAAATTATATCATCTGTTTCAAAATCTCTTTCAAATTAATTATATATTCTGAGCATTTCACCATATCATAAAATTTTTTTTCTGTAACATAGATTTTACTATGAATATTATTTTAGTTTAGCAGGTATACTTTTTGCTTAGCATGGCGTGTAGCTTTTCTGAACATGCCTGCATGCATTGCTATTGTTATGTTCCAGAAAGATATAATCTAGAATGTGGATTACAGAAACAGGTGAACATCTATAAGGCCATTGATGAATACTGAAAAATTACTCACTAGACTTGGACTGCAAGGAGATCCAACCAGTCCATCCTAAAGGAAATCAGTTCTGAATATTCATTGAAAGGACTGATGCTGAAGCTATAACTCCAATACTTTGGCCACCTGATGCAAAGAACTGACTCACTGGAAAAGACCCTGATGCTGGAATGATTGAAGGCAGGAGGAGAAGGGGACGACAGAGGATGAGATGGTTGGATGGCATCACCGATGTGATGGACATGAGTTTGAGTAAGCTCCGGGAGTTTGTGATGGACAGGGAGGCCTGGCGTGCTGCAGTCCATGGGGTCACAAAGAGTCGGACACGACTGAGTGACTGAACTACTAACTACTACTAACTACCCACTAGAAGGTAATCTTATGGTACCAGTGGTAAAGAACCTCCCAGCCCAAGAGACACCAAAGATGTGGTTTGATCCCTGAATTGTGAAGATCCCCTGGAGGAGGGCACGGCAACCACTCCAGTATTCTTGCCTGGAGAAAAGTCCCATGGACAGAGGAGCCTGGCGGGAGACAGTTCATGGGGTTCCAAAGAGTCAGACAGGACTGAGCGCAATGAGGACTACCTTATCAGCACAAGGTACATGACCCACTCCTTAATTAATCATTTTGAAGGAATTACTAGTTATCTGGAACGAAACTACTGGAATTAAAGATTATTCATGAGCATTTTGTTTTTAAATTCACAGTTACATTTTCATTCATTCAGCTAATTATGCGCTTTGTGGAAACAAACAGGATATTCACTTAAGGCCAGACTTTCACGTAGAAAAGTCTTCAAAAGCCAAAGTAAGTACCTCTCGTAGGGAAATCGTGAAGGAGCCAGGTTTGCAAAAGACGGCTTTTCTTCAGGTTGCTGTTTTGGAACACTCAGTTTTGAAAGTGACATAAATAATTCCTTCCATGGAAATAAGGAGAGATGAGAGTTAAGCACGAAGGTGAAATGAGAACCATAGCTTCTCCTTATTAAGCTTCATGATGCAGGGCATTCCTTGTGGTCCAGTGGCTCAGATGCTACACTCTCAATATAGGGGACGCCGGGTTTGATCCCTGGTCAGGGAACTAGGTCCCATATGCTGCAACTAAGACCCAGGGCAGCCAAATAAACACAGTTATATTAAAAAAAATTCATGGTATGAATTATAGATGAAGATCTGAGGTATTCTACCTACCCCATCACTGCTGTCATGTTAAGAAAGACCCTCCGGAGACCAAATGGAAACAGTTCAAAAAGTATCCTCTCTCTAGACTAACTCCAGCATCTTCCGCCCTCTGCTTTTCATGACCCATTAGTGCAAATCACTGTTAACTGCTCGTGAACAGTCAAGGGCGGGCTAGTTCAAGACTATCCCTCCCCTCGGAGCGTACATGAGTGCATGCAAAGGACAAAGAAGGCAAGACATCCCTCCTTTCCATTCTGCGTGGAAGGAACCTCCCACAGTGAAGAAGACTTTGACACTTCAGTTGTCTTCTTGGAAGTGGGGTCTTTCCCCCTCAGATACTAGCTTGATTCTCTGAATGCTAGTGCGTTACTTGCAGATTAATTTATTTTGTAGATTATTGAATCTGGTGCATTTTCTGTTTGCGGTGTTGCTTTAGAAGAGATCAAACAGAAAAGGGAAAGAGAAACGAAAAATCTCCTTTGAGTGAGTAACAGAATTAACACACACTGGATCCTTTGATACGTGGGAGTGTAATTTGTTCAGAGCCAAGTCCCCTAGAATTTTGAAAAGGCGAAGACGAAACACTAAGATATTTCCGTTAGGGAGCATGTTAATTTTCGGTTTGTAATTAATTTAGGATCACTAACATCACATGTAGGGGGAAAAAAGCAAGATTACCCCACGGCACCTCAGTACTCCCATGGAAGCACATCCAAAATAAATGCTATCCCTTGATACTGCACCATGAAATACATTTCTAAGAAACTGTTGGCGCCCTTTCCCTGAGTTTCCGACAACGTCTGCTCAAGAAACTCTTCAATGAAACCACACAGGTACAGCCTCGGGGGTGAGGGGGGAACACTTTTACAGCCCCAAAGAGTATTTTCCAGTCAGTTAGCTGGATGTATCCACATTTTTCATATTAGCCAAGAAATGTCTGGAAAAGCATAGGGATTTCTTCCAATATGTGGACATACTTGTCTGAGATTGCATCCTGATTTCACTCTTTGTCGCTTTGTCTCTTTCTATGTTTCCCTTTGTCTTTCTCCTTCTCTGTCTCTCCCTCTTTTAAATCAGTGTCTCCTATACCCCATGGAAGGGAGACATTCCTTTAAAGCAGGCAACAGACTCACCCAGATTTTAGGATCCTAGAGCATTTATCTTAGTTATGTATCATGTCATTTAAATAAATTATTTAACAACTCTGAGTCTGTTGTTATTATGAATTTTTTACATAGATTATACTTTGGCCACCTGATGCAAAGAGCTGGCTCATTGAAAAAGACCCTGATGATGGGAAAGATTGAAGGCAAAAGGAGAAGGGGAGGCAGAGGATGAGATGGTTAGTTAGCATCACCAACTTGTTGGACATGAATTTGAAAAAACTCCAGGAGATGGTGGAGGACAGAGCAGCTTAGAATGCTATAGTCCATGGGGTCACAAAGAGTCAGACATGACTTAACAACAATGTCATTTAATAGAAGCAGTTATGCAGTGAAAGGGCATAAAACATATATTAAAAATACAGATATTTACCCTCCTCAGAAGGAAAAGCAATCAGATGTTCCTTAGCAAGAAAGAATTGTTTCTCAGATATTTTTAGTTCAACTGGTCAGGAGAAAAACAAAAGAACACAAATCAAAAGCATTCAAGTAATTGTATTTTAAAAATTAAAAAATCATGTACAGTACTGTTTTCATAAAAATGAATCACAAAAGAAAGAATATCGGTAACACTTTACTGTGATCTCACTTTAGATACTGTGGTACTATCCTGGTTCTGGGCTTCGAGGTCTCCACCCTTTGGAATAGTTTGTAAGCAGCATCCAGCTATGATGTACCAGGTGGAGAACCATCTGAACCTGTTCCTGCTTCCCACTTTGAGGTATTTTTCTGGCTCCTAGTCAGGTGTGGGGTTGACCAGAGACCCCTAAGGAGTCATCCAGGGGCTTGGGTGTGGGTCACAATGAACCTAGGAGAACAGCCAAGTGGGTGTTTGTATCTGGGTCACTATCTTTTTCTTTTTTTCTTTTCTTTTTAACTGCTCCATGCAGCTCGTGCGATCTTAGCTCCCCAACCAGGGATTGAACCTGGGTCCTCGGCAGTGAGAACGAGGGGTGCTAACCACTGGACAACCAAGAATTCCCAGAAATCAGTTTTATTGATTTTTGCACCTATTATCATTCTCCACAACTTTGCTATCCATATAGATGGATTACCAACAGCCTATCAGTTCTTTTACCTCAATAGATTCTACAGTGTTTCTTCATTCATCTGACTTAAGTGATGGTTTGTTTCCAAGACAGACCAAAGTCTTTGTCATCATCAGGAACTGCACCAATTCAAAATCTTAATTTCCAACGCTGCTGTCTTTGGCCATCCATTAACAACTACAACCACTTCTACCAGTCTACCGCCATCCATATCACATGTGATTCATCTCCCTTTAAAATATACAAATTGTCCTTGTTCTTTTTTTAAGGCCATTTATATACTCTGAATCTATTCTCCCCTGGTGCTTCCCTGGTTTCGAGGTGGTAAAGAACCCACCTGCCGATGCAGGAGACTCGGGTTTGATTCCTGGGTTGGGAAGATCCCCCGGAGATGGAAATGGTACCCACTCCAGTATCCTTGTCTGGGAAATCCCATGAACAGAGGAGCCTGATGGCCTACAGTCCATGGAGTTGAAAAAGAGTTGGACATGACTCAGTGACTAAACAACAACAACAATTCTCCTCTGACTCTTGAAATGTCTTCCTTTCTCTCTTGCTTTTCCTGCTCGATCAGTTTAATGATTCATTCCCATTAGTGCTCAAATGTACCTTAATCTTACCTGTAGTTAGTTTCATTTCTCCATCTACCATCTGCGTCCTTATCTTTCTCAGCTACCATTCTGTCTTAGATCATTCCACCTGGAACCTCCATCCCCATCACTGAACAAGTGTTTCTTATACTAATGTCATGACAACATCAGTCTTTTGAAGGATGATGCCTAAATTCTTGGTCTTCCTTTTAAAGCAACTTTCAGCATCAGTGGACACAGCAAACCCACTCTCCTTCCTGAAATGCTTGTTCTCTAGATTTCTTCCCAATGCAGCACTCACGTAGTTTTATTTTCAACCTTTTCTTATCACCTATTCTTCCTCTTTCTACTTGTTCCTTCTCTCTTGTTTGGGCTTCCCTGGTAGCTCAGCTGGTAAAGAATCTGACTGCAATGCAGGAGACCCCGGTTTGATTCCTGGGTCAGGAAGATCCCCTGGAGAAGGGAGAGGCTACCCACTCCAGTCTTCTTGAGCTTCCCTGGTGGCTCAGAAGGTAAGGAATCCACCCACAATGCAGAAGACAGAGTTTGATCCCTGGGTTGGGAAGATCCCCTGGAGGAGGGCATGGCAGAATTCCATGGACAGAGGAGCCTGGCTGGCAACAGTCCCTGGGGTCACAGAGTCAGATACAGCTGAGGACTTTCACTTTCTGACCTCAAAATATCAGAAAGCCCGACAACCCTGTCCTCAGATTTCCCTTCTTTTTCGGCTTTTCCTATTTCTTAGGGGATTCCACTACTATCCTGGTTTTAAATACTTGTTGTTTAATTGCTAAGTTGTGTCCAACTCTTTGCTACCCCATGGACTGTAGCCCACAAGTCTCCTCTATCCAAGGGATTTTCCAGGCAAGAATACTGGAGTGGATTATCACTCCTTATAGCCTGAACTCTAAAGAATATCCAATTTTCATTGCTATACCTGCCTGCTGAGCTCAAGAAGTATTTTGTTCAGATTGCCTACTTGAGAGCTACACTGGAATACCAAACTGTTATGTCAGCAGAACATGGCCAAGGAACAACAGCTCTGATTTCCCAGCATGCTCTTATTCCAAAGTTTTATACATTTCAGAAAACAATGTCACTTCTACTCTGTCATTTAGAAATAGGACCTAAGAATTTTCCTGGTTCTGCTTTCTTCTTTGTGCAAACCATCTCCTCTAGGAAGGCATGTCAACTCTGCCTTCAAAGTACTTTATAAATCCAGACACTCCTTACCATCACAGTGCTAAAATTGTGAGGTCAGAGAAGCCTGAACTACCCTGGTAACTTTCTCACTGGTCTCTCCCATTACCTGGTCTTATCTGCTATGCAGTGATCACCATCCTCTCCGGGGTGAGGGAGAATGATGGATTCTTTCCAAACTGAGAACGTTATCCCCACTTCCCCAGCTTGGAACTTTCTAATTGTTGGCAACAAGATTATCCAAACATCTCAGCATGGATTACGAGTCCCTGGATGATCTGAAATTTGCCTACCTACCTGAATTTTGCGGTCTCAATTCTTCCCATATTTCCACTGTAGCATATGCTACCCCGCTTTCCTTCTGTCTCAATGTGGACATACTTATTACTGTCTCAGGACTTCCGGTTGCTATTTCTCTGCTCAGGGCAATCTTTTCTCTGAAATTTCCTGGACTTTTCATCTTTGAGCTCTCAGATCCTAAGTAACTGCCTGGGTGATACTTTCCTGATATTTCAGATAAATGGATGCCTTATCTGTATCTCACCATCCTGATTTTTCACTCTTCCTTCTTCTTGATAGTATGTATCGACATTAGAGTTATCGTACTCATTTTGTGTTCATTTTTAGTATTTCCCCTTAAACCCAACTAGAATGCAAGCTATTAGAATGCTTTGTTCATGGTGGCATCCTGAAACCTAGCAAGGTAATTATTTTAACTTAAAAAAAAAAAAAAAACTTGTTAAATTTGTTCACTGGACTAGCAACACCCACCTCCACTGAGATACAAACTGCCAAGCACGCTTAACAAATTCCAGCAAATTTCAATGCAGGCTCAGCTGATGACAGCTGAATGATGAATAACCAAACAGGCCACTGCTTCAGACAGTTTTCCGTAGATTAGTGCGGGACATCTCTACCGCAGACGGCCGACTGTGCCGGGTCAGACACTGGGACAGTCTGGTCAAGTCCAGCCGAGGTCCCTGGATCTCCCTCCCTCCCTGGGCAGCGCTGATGGCAGTAGTGTCTGTTCGTGGGGACCTCAGTGCCTCTGGGGTCCTTGAAAAGCCACCAGGTCATATGAAAGGCTCCTCTGTCCCCCCTCTCCCGAGGGTCCGTCTTTAACTTAGAAGAAAAGAAAATGACAGCTCTCTTCCTTGGCTGTATGAAAATTTATGGGGCAGTTGGTTTCCAGGCTGCAGCTCCGGCCGGGCACCGCTCTGATGATGTACGGCTGCAACGTGCCGCCAGGGCAGCCGGGCCCGGGTGATGCATGGCAGCAACAGGCCATCCGTCACACATCAGGGCCCCGCAGCTGCCCCGCCCGGCTCGCCTGTCCACTCCGGCAGGGCGTCCTGGCTCCAAACACGCCCCAAGTTCCCGCCGCACTCCCACGATCACCGCATCCACCACGTATGTCTTACGGTTGGCGGGTGGGGAAGAGATGTTAGTAACAGGCTCTAGTGGAGGAGCATCTGAAGGCGTCTGAAGGTAAAGGCTCCATCTGTTCTGATGCCACAAGCTGCTAACTGAAGACGAAGGTGCTCTGCGCTTTCAGAATGCCACAGCAAAGCAGGATTGTGGGAAAGGGTTAGGCCTCTCAGGAGGCACAGTGGTCAAAAACCCGCCTGGCAATGCAAGAACAGCAAGACAAATCCAAAAGTGGATTTGATCCCTGGGTTAGGAAGATCCCCTGGAGGCGGGCACGGCAACCCACCCAGTATTCTTGCCTGGAGAGTTCCACAGACAGAGGAGTCTGACCGGCTACAGACCATGGGGTCGCAAAGACTCAGACACGACTCAAGGGACTTAGCACGCACACGCATTCTTCACATATGTTGATGCTACTTTCTGCATTTGCGCCACTCTCTCCTTCCCCCACTGCATCCACTAACATCGTAAAGCAACTTTCCTCCAATTAAAGAATAAAGGAAAAGTATTATGTACTCTTCATTTGGATAGCCATTCTTTGCAGGACTGTACAGGCGTTAACCAAGTTAACTTTCTGACAGTTCTATAAGGAGGATAGTGCTATTACCACTCATTTCACAGATAAGGAAGATGTGGTACACTAAGATGAATCTGCCCACAGTCACCCAGCTTCACAGAGGAAACAGGATGTGGGCCAAGCCTAGATCAGAAACCTTTGCTCTCAACCACTATGCCAAGCCATATAAACTTTCACGTACGATACTAGTGGTTCTTCATAGAGGTTATGTGGACCTCTGGCTTCGAGGGCCAAATAAATACATAGATACAGTCAGGAATTTTACTCCATTGCTATAATTTGCTTGTTAGTAAGACCCTGATGTTGGTAAAGATTGAGGGCAGGAGGAGAAGGGGGTGACCAAGGATGAGATGGTTGGACGGCATCATCAACTCAATGGACATGAGTTTGAGCAAACTGGGAGATAGTGAAGGACAGGGAGGTTTGGTGTGCTGCAGTCCACGGGGCCACAGAGTCGGACACGACTGAGCGACTGAACAACAACTAAGAACTATTATCACTGATGATGACACCATTTAACTACTGCTTGTTAGCTGCTGGGGTATGCATTAGGTGTGTTGCGTATATTATATAGGTCTCCCCACCTTGCAATATAGTGTATTTCTTTTTGTTTTTGACTAGATGGGTAGAGAGGTACATCAAATACTTTTAAAGATTTTACAAAGAAGGCCTTTGAAAGGATAATAAGTGGGGAAGACCAGATCAGAGACAGCTATAAATCGAAAAAGTGAATGAGTGACTGCAAACAATTTCTGTAGAATAGTTGAAATGCCACAATTTAAATAAATCAACTTAGTTACAATCAATTCAGATGTCACTAAAACAGAATCTATAGCATATGTCTAATTTTTTTGTTCCCACTGAAAATTGAAGTTTTATGGGAGAAAAATAATCCCTTCACAGATTCATATTCTTTATAATTCTTAGCATCCAATTAAAACAGGTCTGTTCAAGGATGAAAAAAATGGCATTTTGGACTTCCTAAAAATTAAAAACTTCTGGTTTGTGAATTATACTATTAACACAATGAAGATAAACTAAAGACAGGCTTATATTTGTAAAGTACATATTTGATTAAGAATGTGCATGCAAAATGTGCAAAAAACTCTTAACCTCAACAATAAGAAAACAATCCAATTTTAAAAATGGGCCAAAGATCTGAACAGACACCTTACTGAAGAGATATATAGTTGGAAAATAGCTATGAAAATATACTCAGCATCATCTGTCATAACAGAAATGCAAATTAAAATACAAGATACACTGCACTCATATTGTTATGTTGATAAATCATGCCCAGCTCTTTTGCAACCACATGGACTGTGTAGCCCACCAGGCTCCTCTGTCTATAGGATTTCCTAGGCAAGAATACTGGAGTGGGTTGCCATTTCTTTCTCCAGGGGATCTTTCAAACTCAGGGCTCGAACCTGAGTCTTTTGCATTGGCAGGCAGATTCTTTTTACTGTCTGAGCCCCCTGGGCCCAATACACACCTATGAGAGTGGTTAAAACTCAACAACAACTTTCTGATAATACTAATGCTGGCAAGGGTGAAGAACAACAGAAGCTCTCATTTATTGTTCATTGAGATATAAAATGATACAGCCACTTTGGATTATAATTTGGCAATTTCTTATAAAGCTAAATAAAATTTTAACCTACAGTCTAGGAATCACACACCTACATAATTGCCCAACTGACTTAACGCTTGTATCCATATAGAGCAAGCACACGCACGGGTACAGTAGACTTCTGTACTCAATACTGTATTGATCAGTGCATCCACACAGTGTAGTGTAAGCAAAGTGTTAGTCACTAAGTCGTGTCCAACTCTTTGCAACCCCGTGGACTGTAGCCCACCAGGCTCCTCTGTCCATGGGATTCTCCAGGCAAGAATACTGGAGTGGGTTGCCATGCCCTCCTCCAGGGGATCTTCCTGACCCAGGGATTGAACCCGGGCCTCTCTCATCGTAGGTAGATTCTTTACCATCTGAGCCATATCCATATAAGGGAACACTGTTGAGTAAATCACAGGCAGACAGAAATGACTTTTACATGCCAACTGCCAAGTGAAGGTTACACACTACATTTCCATTTATATGATGTTCCAGAAAGGACAAAGCTAAAAAGATACTGAGCTAATAAGTAAGTCAGACAGAGAAAGAAAAATATCATATGATATTGCTTATATGAGGAATTAAAAAAAAATGGTACAAATTTGTGTGTTCTGTTGCTTGGCCCATGGAATCCTCAGATGGTTTCTGGGTCCCCAGGGAACAGTGTCACCCCCAAGAAGACCTGCTGTGCATTTGAAAAATATTTAAACAACTCTACCTTAAACTGTGCCCACTGCTGGTTCTATCTTCTTGGCGTAATACTATGTGGTGGAAAAGATGTGGTGGAAACCACTATGTGGTAGAAACTTTAGCCTCAGTTTCCTCCAGCAGGCCTTTTCCGAAGGAAGGAAGGGCTAGCAGGCTTCTCACCTCTGGGCTGCTGTGGGCTCCCAAGCTGAACATTCCTCCTGAACATCCCCCTCCCTGCCTGCAGGCCAGGCCTTTTATTCCTGGCCGAATATGGAGGGAGGCAATCAATAAGCTGGGTCTGCATCTGCCTTTGACAGAGGGAACACCAGGCTGACACCAGCCAGTCTGGGATCAGCTGTTTCCCGGCCTTTGATCTCCTGTCTGAGCCCCCTGGGCATCTGCTTGGGCTCAGATACGGGCCCTGTCATGCTGGTGTGTCCTCTGAGGCCCATTGTAGCCATTGTGTCTGAGGAGGCGGTCACCTGTCAGGGACGGGTTACAACCCCTCCTGGACTGCGGGAAGTCTTTTTGATGCGGGCAGATGATAATGAGAGTCTAATTGAGTGATTAACTACCTCCATGGACTCAGAGGCTTTCATGACACCTCCACATTGGGGTCTGGGCTTCCCAGCAGGCCCCCGGTTTGTAACTGTAGGGCCATGATATTGCAATTATAAGCCTTTCCTTTAACCAGCGGGGATTTAACAAATGGACTTGGTTAATCACAGCTAGATGGCCCTGGCATCCGACTTTGTGGCACAGAACATGTTACAAATTCCAGCACAGGCTCGTCAGGAGTGTGGACCATCTCAGGTCCACGGTTCCATACATAACATGAAAACTGAGTTTTGGAAGAACTGGGCAATTTAACCAGAGTCAGCTTCCATAGAGTAAAGTCATCTTAAAAATAAGAACTGGTTTTTAAGAGTTGCCATGCCTATCTGCCTAGATATACTGTCTTTAATTAACTGGGTCTGCAGCGCTTATTAATGCCATGTTAAAAGGAACCAGTCTCAGCGGGTTCTCACAGTGGGAGAGATAGCCAGGGCTTTCAATTTACAAGGTCTTATTACAAAAGTGCCCTGCTGTTTTGGTCCGTGGTCTTTCTGCCTGGGAGCAATTTAATGATCTGCTTTAGAGCAGAGAAATGTTCAGAGAGAAAATGTGCAGTGTTATGTGTTAGTGATCAAATACCCAGCGGAATTTACAATGGTAACCAGACACTTCCTTTCCATATCAGAGTAGAACAGGGACAATGACATCAATACATTTGATTTGAAAAACCCTAATTGAACAAATAGGTAGTCCTCTGTGAATGTTTGTTGATAACATGAGGCTAGTATTAGCATGAGGCCAACACAAATGTGATTGATGGGGACAATGAAAAAGAAAAAGAAGCAAGAAAGAAAGTAGTTAAGGATAAGACTATGACTCGGATGTGAAGGTCCCCTAGTAATGCATTCTTTGCTTATGCAGTATCATTTGAGGAATATGTGTGATTTCTACCATGCTTCCTACTGCCTCAGCTGGGAAACAGCTCTCCACCCAGCTCTTGGTGCTAGTGATGCATTCACTCATTTTCCCTTCCTTTACTCTTTCAAGAAATCATTGCTAAACGGTCGTAATTTAGCAGGCATGATTGTACTCTGTTGATCATATTTTGCAAGTGTTAGTCACTCAGCCCATGTTCGACTCTTTGCAACCCCATTGACTGTAGACCCCCAGGCTCCTCTGTCCATGGAATTCTCCAGACAAGAATACTGGAGTGGGTAGCCATTTCCTACTCTAGGGAATCTTCCTGACTCAAGGATTAAACTTGTTTCTCCTGCATTGCAAGAGGATTCTTCACTCGGTAAGCCACCAGGGAAGCCGTTATCATATTTTAGTACCTTGGTTTCCCAGACCCAAGATGTAAAAGGCCTGAAAAAAATCCCTGGTGAATGAACAAAGAACTTATGGACTGAAAGACGCCTAACGTAGTTCCCGTTGGAAGCACAGACATAAAACAAATATCTGTGGTACAAAGGGATTAAAAAAATATAATAGAAATGTGTACACAGTGTTGGGGGGCCATGGAAGACAGGCTTCACAGCTCTGTCTAATTGAGATGAAGTAAGAAAACCTAGAAGGTGCGAGATTTCAGCGGAAAGAGCTTTGGTGAGGGCATTGTCAGAGTGGGGAAAGTTGGAATTTGGGAGGAGCTTTGAGCATCTGTTCTTTTAAAATGCAGGTTCTAAAACCAATACAATATTGTAAAGTAATTAGCCTCCAATTAAAAAATAAATTTATATTAAAAAAAAAAAAAAACATGGGAAGCTTACATTTTACAGATCAGGAAAAGGCCTTTATTTCCAAAGGAATTAGAAAAAACTAAATGGCATTAGAACAATTTCAGAATCTTACATTTTCGGTCCTCACACTGTGGTTATCCCTCCACTCTAAAGCTTCGTCTTATCTTAGAATAACACATTAGAATAACAGGAAGGTAGGTGAACCAAGTGGCTGTTTACACTTTGAAATTTAAGGAAACCCTGAAATTTTAACTCTCCTTTCTTATCTGGCCTACACTTTCATCACTAGAATTCTTCTTTCTTCCAATAAAAGTGAAAATGTTGTCAGGCATGTTCCTGCAACAGTCCAGAATGACTTTGAAGTTTCCTCTGGTCGGGTCCTAATATCACAGTCTACTTTCTCAGATTAACCTTTTCTGACCTTTGAACACAGCCTTGAGCCCTAAAATGTCAAGCTTCTCTTTAGACCAATGGCCTCAGGCCTCATCAACTAGAAACTTCTCTCATGCTCAACTCAAGAATTATGCTTTGTTACACTCATACTGTATTTTAAACCCTGAATACTCATTGGAAGGACTGATGCTGAAGCTCCAATAGTTTGGCCACCTGCACTGAGAAGATTTTAGTTAGAGTCCCAAAGCCAGACCACCTTCAAATCATAGACCTGCCGAATGAATGCACGTATAAAACTTCAGTCATGGCTAGAACTCATTATTAGTCCTCAGTCAATTACTTGCAGCTGACTCACTGGAAAAGACTCCGATACTAGGACAGATTGAACGCAAAAGGAGAAGGGGTTGGCAGGGGATGAGATGGTTAGATAGCATCACCGACTGAAAGGACATGAATTTGAGCAAACTCCGGGAGACACTGAAGGACAGGGAAGCCTGGCATGCTGCAGCCCATGGGGTCGCAAAGAGTCAGACGTGACGTAGTGATTGGACAACAACACGGGGTAGATTTGGGACCCTGAGATGTCAAACTTGCTGAGTTCATTGAACTTTGCATTGTCAGACCTTTGTCCGAAATGATTAAAGAGCATTACACACCATGTAAGACAGAAAATATGGAGAAAAAACACTTCTTCTCCACAAGAATAGACATTGCACACTTCTTGCTGGAGAATGAGTATCTCTAACCTGTTTGGATGAACTAGACCACTTGGTAATTCAACCCATGAAAATACAGCAAAGCGCTAAACACTGGCTGGTCACTTACAACGAAGTGTAAGCATTTCTCCCGGAAGAAAGTAGCTGAAGTCCACCGGCAAGGCTGCCACTGACCTGGGTCGGGTCCGATCGCAATATGGCGGAATGTGGTTTGCTTTATTTGGCTGGGAGCATTTCTCTGTAACCTGAGGATTCATTAGTTTGAAATGCTGGCCTTATGCCTCTTTCCAAGGCCATTTTAGATGCAAATTGTACCCCAGACATCATTTTTAAGTGACAGGAAAAATCTCTGGAGATAACAAGAATCAGTCTGAGAAATTTATGGACCCGTTGCATTTTCTAATCCTTCGTGATGAATAACTCAGTTTCCAGCCAGGGTTTGAACTTGAGAGTTGATAAAGCATCGGTTTAAGCTGCTGGCTACTAAATCAACCTAAGCGATGGCTTAATCAGACTTGCTACTCCCTCCACTACCTTCCCACAGAATTCCACCAGATTTCTCCTGCGCCAGGGCAGCGAGAGACAGCCGCCGTGCAGGCCGTGTGTAGCCATTGCTTAGCGTGGGGAGAGAGTGTGGCTGCCAGGGTGATTCAGGACTACTACCCGGGGCGGTGGAGGGCCTCAGAGCAAGACTGAAACCTCTGACCTGGGGACTGCTGCAGTGCAGAGAGGAGGCGTGTCATGACAACATGGGGAGGAGACAGCTAAGGACTTTGATCATTTATGGAGAAGGTGCCTTTGGTGATCCTGTGTCCTTATCTGGTTTCCTAACCCATAATAGGAATAAATGCCTAGGCTAGAAACAACGCAGATTGGAGAGGCAGTATATAGACCCTTTGGAGAGGGGAAAAACAGGAGGGTAGGGTGGGTCCTCTTTAGTTACCCTCTCCAGAATTGTCATCTTCTCCTGAGCAAATTGAGAAAAGTTTCCACTTTTCTGAAGTCAAAATTTTGGCATGTAGATTTAAGTGTAGGTTTGGCTTCCCAAGTGGCTCAGTGGTAAGGAATCCACCTCCCAATACAGGAGACACAGGAGATGTGCGTTTGACCCCTGGGTCTGGAAGATCCCCTGGAGAAGGAAATGGCAACTCACTCCTGAAAAGCTCCACAGACAAGAGGAGACTGGTGGGCTACAGTCCATCAGGTCACAAAGGGTCAAACATGACTGGGCATGCACACGTGATATGTTTTATAGAGAAATCTCTCTTTCCACTGACTGATGACCCAGTGCGGCAGTTTGTCTTATTAAAATTGTGTTGTCTATAAACATGTTCAGTTGCTCATCAAGTCACACTCTTTTGTAGCCCACCACTGTAGCCCACCAGGTTCCTCTTGTCCATAGAATTTTTCAGGCAAGAATATTGCGCTGGAGTTCCATTTCCTTCTCCAGGGTCTTCCTGACCCAGGGATCGAACCAGTGTCTCTTGAGTCTCCTGCATTGGCCACCTGGGAATAAGCATGCATTTTAAATATAATTGGGGGAAAAAAAAAGAGTGTATGCAGTGTTTAACTGAGTAGGTGTCTTTTTGCACCCATAGTCATGAAGAAGCATGGATCTACTCTGGCTCTTCTGATGCTGTATGTGGATAAATTGACAGTAATGAGTCTGCACTCACTTTCTAAGCCAGATTCTAGAAGAATGTGGAGATGAAGGCTGTCTGAGCTGAGAGATGGGTCACTGTGACGAGATCCACATCTTAGGGTTCGAGGTGTGACTTTCTCAATCTTGTTTCTTAGGATATGAGTGGTTTTCAGGAAAAGTCTGTCAGTGAAGAGCAGGCATGGTTAACTACTTGAAGAGGCAGAAATCCACCACAAGGGGAGAGGAAATCTGCTTTTCAGTGAGGATCGGCGTTTCCATACATCCTCTACCAGGCTCCTGCTCAGTCGTGTCTGACTCTTCGTGAGCCCATGGACTGTAGCCCACCAAGCTCCTCTGTCTGTGAGATTTCCCAGGCAAGAATACTGGAGTGGGTTGCCATTTCCTACTCCAGGGGGTCTTCCAGACCCAGGGACCAAACCCTCATCTCTTGTGTCTCTTGCACTGGCAGGCAGGTTCTTCACCACTGTGCCAGTTGGGAAGCCCCTCTATGTCCTCTATAGGAGGTATTTTTGGTTTCCTAAGCCTTGCTACCAAAGTGTGACTCATGGGCCAGTGGGACCAGGACCCTCTGGGAGCTTTCCAAAATTGCAGTCTTAGGTCTCTTCTTGCTAAAGAAAAACCTGCAACTTAACAAGGCTTTCAAGGGACCCATTTGGGTCTTATAGCTTGAGAAGCACTGTTCTGCAAGAAAGCTGCACATAAAGGTAATGTTTTTCTTCCTCAGGGGTCAGCCCCAGGTCTGTGGCCAAATCCACCTCTTTGAAAGACAAACTATATTGTCATTTAAATTTTGCAAACCATTTCTCATGTGCCTGAGGCAGACATTGTGTTTTTAAATGATTCAGAAGAACTGAGGCCTTTTTTCCTCTTTCCTGCTCTGTCCCTCCCTCTTGCCTCCTTTCTTCTCCATGAACATTTCTCTTTCTCTCTCTCCCTGCCCTCCCGGCTCCTCTCTTCTCTTCCTTCTCTTTGTTCTTCCTTCTCACTCCCTCAAATCCATCAGTCCACAAACCTTCAGTATTTCACTGTGAAGATGTCACTGCGTTCTCTCACAGGTTTAAGAACCTCTATGGAAGTCCAGGGTGACAATATACAGCCTTGACATACTCCTTTTCCTATATGGAACCAGTCTGTTGTTCCACGTCCAGTTCTAACTGTTGCTTCCTGACCTGCATACTGGTTTCTCAAGAGGCAGGTCAGGTGGTCTGGGATTCCCATCTCTTTAAGAATTTTCCAGTTTATTGTGATCCACACAGTCAAAGGCTTTGGCATAGTCAATAAAGCAGAAATAGATGTGTTTCTGGAACAGTCTTGCTTTTTCAATGATCCAGCGGATGTTGGCAATTTGATCGTTGGTTCCTCTGCCTTTCCAAAGACCAGCTCACACATCTGGAAGTTCACAGTTCACGTATTGCTGAAGCCTGGCTTGGAGAATTTTGAGCATTACTTTACTAGCGTGTGAGATCAGTGCAATTGTGCGGTAGTTTGAGCATTCTTTGGCATTACCTTTCTTTGGGATTGAAATGAAAACTGATCTTTTCCAGTCCTGTGACCACTGCTGAGTTTTCCCAATTTGCTGGCATATTGAGTGCAGCACTTTCACAGCATCATCTTTCAGGATTTGAAATTGCTCAACTGGAATTCCATCACCTCCACTAGCTTTGTTCATAGTGATGCTTTCTAAGGCCCACTTGACTTCACATTCCAGGATATCTGGCTCTAGGTGAGTGATCACACCATTGTGATTATCTGGGTCATGAAGATCTTTTTTGTACAGTTCTTTTGTGTATTCTTGCCACCTCTTCTGAATATCTTCTGCTTCTGTTAGGTCCATACCATTTCTGTCCTTTATCGAGCCCATCTTTGCATGAAATGTTCCCTTGGTATCTCTAATTTTCTTGAAGAAATCTCTAGTCTTTGCCCTTCTGTTGTTTTCCTCTATTTCTTTGCATTGATCACTGAGGAAGGCTTTCTTATCTCTCCTTGCTATTCTTTGGAACCCTGCTTTCAAATGGAAATATCTTTCCTTTTCTCCTTTGCTTTTAGCTTCTCTTCTTTTCTGGTTCCAAACAGGAAAAGGAGTACATCAAGGCTCTAAATTGTCACCCTGCTTATTTAACTTATATGCAGAGTACATCATGAGAAACACTGGGCTGGAGGAAGCACAAGCTGGAATCAAGATTGCCTGGAAAAATATCAATAATCTTAGATATGCAGATGACACCACCCTTACGGCAGAAAGTGAAGAGGAACTAAAAAGCCTCTTGATGCAAGTGAAACAGGAGAGTGAAAAAGTTGGCTTAAAGCTCAACATTCAGAAAACTAAGATCATGGCATCTGGTCCCATCACTTCATGGGAAATAGATAGGGAAACAGTGGAAAGAGTGACAGACTTTATTTTTTTGGGCTCCAAAATCACTGCAGATTGTGATTGCAGCCATGAAATTAAAAGACGCTTACTCCTTGGAAGGAAAGTTATGACCAACCTGGATAGCATATTAAAAAGCAGAGATATTACTTTGCCAACAAAGGGCCGTCTAGCCAAGGCTATGGTTTTTCCAGTGGTCATGTAAGGGGAAGCACACTGATTGAAACTGCCCACCCTGGCCAGGCACCATAGTAACCATTTGCATGAGTTGTTTTATGACAGGAGATCCTGATAAGGAACATGGAGCTAATAAGCCACCACCAACCGGAAGAGTTCGGGCAAGGTCGAAAGGAGACACCGTGTGTCCGTCCACTTACCAGAATCCCTCTTGCTAGCATCCATCTTGACTGAGTGATGCGTGCACCACCAGGAAAGATTCTGAATTAGAATGATTGGCCAAAGACTACCTGGAAACTAATCCCATCACCCGAGACTACGAGCCACGCGGCAGAGCTGTTCTTCTGGGTTCCCTCACCCTCCTGCTCTCCACCTGGGCGCCCTTCCCAATAAAATCTCTTGCTTTGTTAGCACATGTGTCTCCTCGGACAATTCATTTCTGAGTGTTAGACAAGAGCCCACTTTCGGGTCCTGGAACGGGTCCCCCTTCCAGCAACAGTCATGTATGGATGTGAGAGTTGGACTGTGAAGAAAGCTGAGCACCGAGGAATTGATGCTTTTGAACTGTGGTATTGGAGAAGACTCTTGGGAGTCCCTTGGACTGCGAGGAGCTCCAACCAGTCCATCCTGAAGGAGATAAGTCCTGGGTGTTCATTGGAAGGACTGATGCTGAGGCTAAAACTCCAATACTTTGGCCACCTCATGTGAAGAGTTGACTCATTGGAAAAGACCCTGATGCTGGGAGGGATTGGGGGCAGGAGGAGAAGGGGACGACAGAGGATGAGATGGTTGGATGGCATCACTGACTCAATGCACATGAGTTTGGGTAAACTGCAGGAGTTGGTGATGGACAGGGAAGCCTGGCGTACTGTGATTCACGGGGTTGCAAAGTTGGACACGACTGAGCGACTGAACTGAACTGAACTGATGGAAATCCAGGGATGGGAATCTGTGTTGCCAGGCAGGAATGTGACGTTTCACTGGCAGAGTGAGTAACAAACAAAATGCCAGCATTGACCCTTCCCTGGACAGTGTCCTCAAGTCTCCACTAACCAAAACTAAAGCAATGGATCTGTCATAGAAAAGTATGTACTTTTTCACCATTGAAAATTTAACATTTTTGTTTAGGTTGTATTAAGGTTTCCCTCAGTGGACTTACAAAAGCAAAACTTACTTTTCATCTTTTTTGGGAGAATATACTTAACTAGATACAAAGAACTGTGTGGCCAGGTGTGAGTTTGTTTAATAAACCAAAAACTTGCTCTAAACCCAAGTTCCTTTTTTAGCAGATTTAAAATAAATTACTGAATAAAGAAACATTTACTTTTAGCCAACTGCTATACTGAGAGAGAGATATATAATAGGTTTTTCTAGTAATAATTTTTGCATTTTCAGGTATACATTTAGATCTGTACTGTTTCATTTCAAACCCAGGGAAAAATCTGTGATTATAGATATGAAGTGGTTTCTCTGAAGCTTTAAAAAATATTTTCTTCCAAACTATTTTACACATCCAAATTTAGAGAGTAAATGATCAAAACTTTCCTTTTGATGGCAAAGAGGAAACACTTGGTGTAAAGCAATATAAATTAGATATATTCAGAGTCAAACTGAATTTCCAAATAACAGTAAACAACAATCATTACTAACAATAACAAGGTTAGGATAAAGAAAATATTGTAATTTGAAATTCTAATAGTATTATGTTCTATAGGATTAGAATAACAACAGTATTCTTGGATGTAAAATAATCCTATAGGTTCTAGAGATGACTGAATTAAAAAAAATCTAGAAGGAATAAGCAGCCCATCTCTCACTTTCTGATTATATATATATATATATATATATATATATATATATATATATATATGCATAATATTTCTTTTACGTTTTCTCTATGATAAATGTCACAGGAACAGATCTAGAATGAGAAATGCCCATGTGTGGTGAAATGGCAATTCATATAAGCTTTGTTTATGTCATGTCTCTATCTCTCTATATCTATCTATTATCTATTTATTTATAGGAGCCACAATTAGGTTACCTTAGTCACCTGGAAATAAAATTGACCGTATGTTTTCTGTGTGTACAAGTATATTGCCACAAAAGAAACTTGCTTGTTGATTGGTGTTATGTGCTTAAATAAACTAAACTAGGAGAAAATGGGCTTCCCAGTATCCTTTCCTGGAAAATCTCAGGGACAGAGGATTCTGGCCGGCTACAGTTCACTGTGTCACAAAGAGTCAAACACAACTGAGTGCGTACACCACACACACACACACATACACGCACACACACACACGAGAGAGAGAATAGCTAATGAAGATACATTTATGATTATTGGTCTACTTCTTCTACATATAGTATTAATTTTAAAATTATTGCTTAAGTTAAATTACACAATCAATAAAGTTCACTGGAGAACATTCTACAATATGGAAGTGTTCGACTGTCTAGATTCGGAAGTATGGCTATAAAAATAAATTATTGACTTTAGAAAGTTACTTTGAGAAAGGGAGACAGAAAGAAAGAGAGTGAAGGGAGAGACATGGATTTGAGTGGAACAGAGATCCACGGATTCAGTGTTATCAAATATCATCTCAGAGTTCATATTTCCTCCTTATCCCCAAACGCCTCTGCTACTCCAAAACTTCACCAAGCCCAATCTTTAAACTTCTAACCAAGCGGGTAATTAGGCTGCTTTTCCCCAAGAAATGTTAATAAGGAAACAGATATTAATACCCCAAACTGACAGAAGTCCTTTCACAAATGAAAGCAATGGGAGCAATCCATCAGCAGAGGAAAAGCTGTGAAAATAAACAGAAGTGGAATATTCAGATTTCAGTTGTTGGAGTGAGCGGCGAGGACTTTGGAAAATTCTAGAACAGTGAATTTTACTAGGACTTGTGAGTTCAGCTAGAAATCCAGAATTAGGGACCCAGGGCTAAGAGGAAGGATTACAGGCTCCTCGATGTTGGGAAGCAGGGCACGCCGGAGGCAAGGCTGCCTCATCCAGGACCGTGCTGCTGCCTGTGTGTCAGGAACACACGGGAGGAAAAGTGAAGTTGATGACATGGTGTGGAACAACCCGGCTCATAGTTTTTTGAAACAGAGGATTCATGAGCCACGTTTTAGTCATTTCTGGCTTGTCAGTCTCTGGGCAAATATGAATAATCCCATTGAGAGTACACACAGTAATAAATGTTATGAAGGACTGCCTGGTGATTGTGGTTGGTCTGTGTGATTCTGGCAGCCCAGCGGCCCCACCTGGAAGTGCTTCCTGAGCAGCCACCCCCGGGGGCTCCTGCCTGCTGCCCACGGCTCAGAAGCACTTCCGGGGAGAGATCGCAGGAAGCACTTCTTGCTCCACAGATGCTCTGCACTGATCTGGCAGCTTCAGGAGGGTTGGCCCAAGACACAGTGGTCTTCTTTGTATCTTGACCCCTCTTCAGAGTCTCTTCTTCATTAAAGGGTGACTATCTTGCTTGAGAAAGTATATCCCAGAGGCAAAGAGTGTAACAGGAGTGAATTTCATGGTTTTTGTTTGCTTGCTTCTTATTGTTTTCTTTTGTTTTAATGAGATAGTTGCAGTATAAAGTTGAACCCTGCAATGGAGAGTCCCATACTAGGTCATGGGATAAAAGGGTTCATGAAGAACAGCGGGTCAGTCGTGTCTGACTCTTGTGACCCCATGGACTGTAGCCCACCAGGCTCCTCTCTCCATGTGATTTCCCAGGCAAGAATACTGCATTGGGTTGCCATTTCCTTCTCCAGGGGATCTTCCTGACCAAGGGAACGAACCCAAGTCCCCTGCATTGGCAGGTGAATTTTTTACCACCGAGCCACCAGGGAAGCATTAGACGTAGTAGGATTAGTCCTCCAAACTCTTCCTTTCATCATCTGTTGAGTTTATTAGAGTTCATGTATATGTGTGTCTTGTATGACTTCTTCCTCTGGATTTATTCTTAAAATCATACCTTCCTTTGTCACTTACTCGTTTGCCCATGACAATGAAGTAGACGCGTGTGTCACAGATAAATTGGAATCAGGGGATGGCCTGGGTTGGTATTTAGAATAGATGCACAGTTTAACAAGCTGACCCATAAACAGCTGGCTGATTGGCAGTACAAAGGCATGGATGGAGTAATGCCATGGAAAATGCCTGCAATCTTTGTGACCCTCCTCTCATTGAAGATGCAATATCAAGTCTCTGGTCCATCACTTTGCCTCCAAACCATGGGCAGCTTAGAAAATAATGCACTGAAATGACTTGTCTCTTTCTAAATATATCTTAAAGAAATAAACTCTGGTCCAGATATTCTGTGTAAGTTTGAGGACTATTTTGTCAGGAAATGTATAGTCCGTGTTACACTTAACAAGAAAGTGTTTATTCAAAGAGTTAATACGGATGAGTAATCTCACACTCAAATGCCAGTTCTCTGGAGGTGGGTGTCCCGTAAACAGCCAGACACTTTGAACTTATGGTTTTTACTTTAGGTCATCCCGCAACCACTAAAACAACACACCACTGTGGCGTTCTTCCCTGCTAAACCCAAACACACCCACCTCATGGAAACTTACTCTGGAAAAATGAGAAAGGAAAGTATAATATCTTCCTAGAGAAAACTCGTGTTCATCTCCTGCATATTGATTAATCTTTCCCTGCAAAATGGAAAATTGCACCAGCACACTGGCTCTAGTCAGGGCCACCAGTTCTGGAGATTCAGTGAGTTGCTCTGCAAATGTCATCTGCACCTACAAGTCTTGTAATCTGCCTGCAAGTGCAGGAGATACGGGAGACGCAGGTTCAATTCCTGGGTTGGGAAGATGCCCTGGAGGAGAAAATGGCAATCCAATCCAGTCTTCTTGTCTGGAAGAGTCCATGGACAGAGCAGCCTGGTAGATTATACAGTCCATACGATTGCAAGAAGAGTTGAACGCAACTGAGGGACTAAACAACAACAACCTTTTCTGAGAGTGACCTGCCTGGGAGACGTGACAACTTTGTAGCTTGCTTAAGAAAATGATAATTTTAAAGAAAAGATTTCAAAGCTTCTGCTCACTTTTCTCACTTCTCATATATATGCCTCTGCTGTGCATGTATGCTCAGTCATGTCTGACTCTTTGAGACCCACGGACTGTAGCCCACCAGGCTCCTCAGTCCATGGCATTTTCAAGGCAAGAAAGTGGAATAGGTTGCCATTTTCTTCTCCAGAGGATCTTCCCGACCCAGGGATCAAACCTGCATCTCCTGCATTGGCAGGTGGATTCCTAACCACTGAGCCACCAGGGGAAACCATATATCTGTTACAATACATTAATTCTTCTCTCATCGACTTCCTCTACTTGACGATATGCAGCTTGAAGGCCGGGGTCTTAGTTTTTAAGGCCCGACTCCTAACACTAGACTCTTATCTCATGGTTAGCACTCAACAAGTGTTTTGTTGAATAAATGAATGAATATTGTTTCATCATCTCAATTTCTTTAACTTACAAGAATGGCAGTGGTTTTATATTTGAGGCCAGCTGATCTTAAGTTTAAGGCTTCCCCTTAATACTTGTGTACTTCAGAGCAGTTTTTATAAACTCTGGTCTCAGAGTTTGGCTTTTGGTGGTATGTTTTGAGTATGTGTTTGTTCTTGCCTCTAGAACACTGATAATAAAATATTGTAAGAAATACTGGAAGAATGAGAAGAGGGTGGCAGAGGGTGAGATGATTAGACAGCATAATTGAGTCAGTGGACATGAATGTGTGTGAAGTCTGGGAGACAGAGAAGGACAGGGAAGCCTGGCCTGCTACACTTCATGGGGTTGCAAAGAGTTGGACACGATTTAGTGACTGATCAACAGCAACAATGTCTTTACTCAGAACACAGTGCAATGGAAGCATTTAATAAAATGAGGCTATTCCTTTAAAATTGTTTTACTGCCATGAGTATTTGGGTTTAGGTTATTCAGAGTGCAAACTCTATGCATCAAATATACAAAGCAAATCTCCATGAAAATGGTTTGGTAAATGTGGAAATTTTTCATATCCCAAGGAGATAGTTTAAAAGCTGAAGTAATGTTTGGTCTAAGATGAGTGATGGCAATATTGGAGTACAATGCAGAATTTAACCCCTGCCATTAACATCGGAAAACCTGGGCACAGCTGAGAAAGTGAAAAGTGAAAGTGAAGTCGCTCAGTCGTGTCCCACTCTTTGCAACCCCGTGGACAGTAGCTGGCGGCGGCGGACAGTAGCCCATCAGGCTTCTCCATCCATGGCATTCTCCAGGCAAGAATACTGGAGTGGGTTGCCATTTCCTTCTCCAGGGGATCTTTCCGACCCAGGGATCGAACCCTGGTCTCCCGCAGGCAGACTCTTTACCGTCTGAGCCACCAAGGAAGCCCAGCCCACATAGCTGAGATGCATTTTATTTGTATGCAATGACTTTATCTGTACATTCCACATGATGAGTTAAAGCAGTTAATTGGATGTTTCAGAACTTCAGCTGAACTAAAAGAGGAAAGATAAAGAGAAGAGAGACAGAGAAGGATTTTAAAGTTTGAATTATTGTGATTTATTGCTTCTCAACTGCCACGTCTCAGATCTGTTTTAATCGCTCAAAGGATGTGTTGAAAGTAAACTGTTATGAGTAATAAAGAAATTTGTGAAGGATTTATCATGGAAATATATGACTTAAGTAATCTTAAAAAGTTCTACTGAAGCATGTCTAAAAAGTGTTTCCCTGTATTACTTTTTATGGATACCTAAAATAAACTCCTTTTAAAATTTAATTTAATTTCACTAGTCCTTCTCCGTAGGCTGTATTCCAAAGCCTTGATTCTAGATGATAAGACCAATGTTTGGTTTTGGTAATCAACTTTCTCTACCTTGTTTTATCTGTGGATTTAGTTTAAGGAATGCTAAGACAGAGATGACTTTCCAGGTGGCTCAGTGGTGAAGAATCCATCTACCAAAGCAGGAGACTCCGATTCATTCCCTGGGTCAGGAAGATTCCCTGGAGAAGGGCATGGCAACCCATTCCAGTATTCTTGCCTGGGAAATCCAAAGGACAGAGGAACCTGGCAGGCTATGGTCCATGGGGTCACAAAAGAGTCAGACAGGACTTAGCAGTTGAGAGTACATACAGACACACACAAGCGGCTGCATTTACTAACTTGGATGAGATTCAACACTACCATCTGTAAGACAGGGGTAAGCATGCCTCTTCATCTGGTTGTTAGGAGAATAAACTGTTTACATACAACACTTACCCAACTGCTTCTAAGTAAGTTGCCATTGGTATTTGCAAAAAGTGCATGGCTTGTAATATAGCTCTTCTAAGGAAATGAACTCTAATCTGTTCATGACCAGGTCTGTCATCATGGCCTCCAACATTTCTTATCCATCATCAATGGATGACTGGATAAAAAAGATGTAGAATATATAATGGAATATTATTCAATTCCAGAAAAGAAGGAAATCCTGCCATTTGCAACAGCATGAATGGTCCTTCAGGGCATTATACTAAGTGAGAGAAGTCATACAAAGACCAATATAAGTGTTAATATCACTTATGGAAGTGAAAGTGACAGTCGCTCAGTCGTGTCCAACTCTTTGCGACTCCATGGACTTTACAACCCCATGGACAGTCCATGACATTCTCCAGGCCAGAATAATGTCTCTCAGAGTGGAACTAAATAAGCTGAATTCATAAAACAGACAGTGGGTTGTACCAGCTGGTGGATGGGAGAATTTGGGAGTTTTGGCCAAATGGAATAAACTTTCAGTTAGAAGGTGAATAAGCTCTGGAGAACTAATGTATAGCATTATGATTATAGTCAACAATACAGTATCATATAGTTTAAATATGCTAACAGACTAGATCTTAAATGCTGTCACCATAAAAGAGAAATAATAATTATGTGACTAGAAAGAGGTACTAGGTAATGCTATGGTGGTATCATTGCAATATATATATATGTGTCAAACCTATTTGTACACCTTAAGTTAACACAGTGCTAAATGTCAATTATGTCTCAATTTTTTAAGGAAAGTCTTTATATATGGAAACTGAATTCTCTCTAGATACAAAAATTTAAGTTCAAAGATTTTTCTTCTAGACTTTCTTCCATCACTCATTTTTTAAAGATTTTTTTTAATGTGGATCATTTACAATCTTTATTAAATTTGTTATAATATTGCTTCTGTGTTATGTTTCAGTTTTTCAGCCACAAGGCACGTGGAGTCTTAGGTCCCAGACCAAGGATCAAACCTGCACCCCCTGCATTGGAAGACAAAGTCTCAACCACTGGACCACCAGGGAAGTCCCCCATCACTTGTTTTTAGAGATACTTAAAATGACGTGCATATCTCTTCTTTCTAGCAACAACTTCATCCTCTAAGAACAACCATTCTTTGAACCTCCTCTCCCCCCACATTCACTTGTGTGTTCGTAGACTGAAAGGCTATGTTGAGGACTAAATCACATTAATGAAGGGGTGAGAGTAAGAGTTATTTGCATTGCATTTGCAAACAAAGATACCTGGGGTTTTTTTTTTTTTTAGCTCCCTTTGATTACCATGCTTATTTAGCCAACAAGGAAACTAAAGAGCATTTCGTTTTCAAGTGTTCAATAAATACTTGAGCACTGGTTACCAAAGGTTCAGTTACAGTGCAAAAAAGAGATTGATGTTGTAGCATAAAAATAGCTGGTGAAGGTAGACTTGGATGGACATTTATTGACATATCCCTCTTCTAGGTTTAAGAAGGGACTTGAGATAACTACATATCTTTTAACAAGCAGGGCTCGTGGGCTGTACTACTTAAATGAACACATATTTTTCTAGCTGAAAATAATTTAGTATATCTATTTAAATCCATAGTGCTAGTTATGTATATAATGTGTGTGCTCAGTTGCTCAATGGTGTCTGACTCTTTGCAGCCCCATGGATTGCATCCTGCCAGGCTCCTCTGTCCATGGAATTTTCCAGGCAAAAATACTGGAGTGGGTTGCCATTTCCTAATTTAGGGGCTCTTCCTGACCCAGGGATCAAATCAGCATCTCTTGTGCCCTCCTGCACTGCAGGCAGATTATATACCACTGTGCCAATTGGGAAGATACACACACACACACACATATACATGTAACTGTCATATATATATGTATATACATAACTCTCTCTCTCTCTCTCTCTCTCTCTCTATATATATATATATATGTAACTGTCAATTTTAATCAGATGGTGCTACATATGCCTGATCAAAGATGATTAGAAATAATTTAATCTTAAATAACATTTTCATAGAGTTCATGATTTCCCACACCTGAGGTCTAATTATAAACTCTAAGATTAATTAATTAGATTAATTAGGTAAATTAGGTGAAATGACAATTTCTTCAAGAACACAAACTATTTAACTGATTGAAGAAGAGCATCTGAATATACCTACAAAGTAAAGAGATTTAATTACTAATCAAAAATCTTCCCTCAGTGAAATGTCCAGGTCCGGAGAGCTTCACAGGTGAGTTCTACCAAACATGGAAAAAAGAATTCACACCAATACTATGCAAACTCTTCTAAAAAAGGAAGAATGAAGAGAACAATTCTAAACTCGTTACACCAGGCTGATTTTACCCTTACACCAAAACTAGACAAATCATGTTAAGAAAACTACAGACCAATACCTTTCATGGATTCAAATATGAAAATCCTCAACAAAGTGCTAGCAAACTGAATCTAGTACTGTATTTAAAAAAAAAAAAAAAGAAAAACTATATATACTGTGAACTTGACAGATTTACCCAGGAATGTAAGGTTGGTTCAACATAAGACTGTCAATCAATTAAATACACTATACTAATAGAATAGAGGAAAAAGAACGCATGATCACCTCAATAAATCCAGAGAGAATAATTGACTAAATCCTCACCCTTTAATGAAAAAAGTATGCTACAAACACCAAGTTTTTTGAGGAAACTCTTTCAAACCAATAATCTGTAAAATGATCACAGCCAGCATCATATTTAATGGTGAAAGAATGAAACCCTTTCTAGTAAGATCAGGAATAAGCTGAGGACATTTGCTCTCACCACTTCTATTCAACATTATACTGGAATTTCTAGCCAGGGTAATTAGGCAAATAATTGAAATAAAGACCATTCAGATCAGAAAGAAAGAAGCAAAACTTCCTCTATTTGCAGATAATGTGAGCTTGGATGTAGAAAATCCAAATAAATAAACGGAAATATTCTTAACACTAATAAAAGAGCTCAGTAAGTTGCAAGATATACAGATCAATATATAAAAATCAATTTTATTTTTATACACTAGCAATAAAAGTCTGAAATTAAATTAAGAAAATTTCATTTACAAAAGCATCCAAAAGAATAAAATATACAGGGATAAATTTAGCAAAAAAAAAAAGTACTCATATTGTTAAAACTGAAGAAAAAAAAACTTATACTGTGAAAACTAAAAAAAAATATTGCTGAAAGAAATTAAAGAAAATCTAAATAAGTGGGAAACAACCCAAATTCATGAATCAGAACATTTATTATGATTATTTTGTTAAAATGAAGATATGTTCCACAGTGTTCTATAGGTTCAATACAATCCTTATCAAAATCCCAGAAAGTTTGTTTTTTTTTGGTGGAAAATGATAAGCTGATCTTAAAATTCATATGGAAATTCAATGATAGCCAAAAACAACTAGGAAGAAAAGCAAAGTTGGTGAATTCACATTTAGACTCATGTCTAAACTTAATGCAGAGCTAGAGAAACGAAAACGGTGTGGTGCTTTCTGCAGGATGGACACAGAGATCAGTGCAAGAGAATGAAGGGTCCAGTGATACTCTCACATTTACAGTCACTTGATTTTTTTAACAAGGTTGCCAAGACAATCCAGTATGGAAAGAACAGTCTTTTCAACAAAGAGTGCTAGGACAATTAGGTAGTCTCATGAAAAACTGATATTGAACACTTCCTCACTTACAAGTAAATTAACTACCGGAATCATTTAAACTTAAATGTAAGAGCTAAAACTATAAAACTCTTTGTAGAAAGCACAGGAGTAAATCTTCATGATTTGGGTTTCACAAAACTTTCTTAGATATGATTACAAAACCACAGTGATGAAAGGAAAAAAAAAAGATAGATTACACTTCATCAAAAATGAAACTTGTACATTCCCTGATGCTGGGAAAGATTGAAGGCAAAAGGAGAAGAAAGTGGCAGAGGATGAGATGGCTACATTGCATCAATGACTCAATGGACATGAATCTGAGCAAACTCCAGGAGATAATGAAGGACAATGAAGCCTGGCATGCTGCAGTCCATGGGGTCACAAATAGCTGGACACAACTTAGAGATGGAAGAATAACAATGATCCAAAGGCTAATTGAGAAATTAGAAGACAACTCATAGAATTACACTTGCAAATCATATCTCTGAAAAGGTAATTAAATCTGGAAGCCACCACAATATTGTAAAGCCATTTTCCTTCAATTAAAAATAAATTTAAAAAATAATACAAAAAATCTAGAATATATAAAAAATTCTTACAACCCAACAATAAAAAATATTCACTTCTGTTCATTTGCTCAGCTGTTTCCGACTCCTTGTGACCCCATGGACTACAGCATGCGAGGCTTCCCTGTCCATCACCAACACCTGGAACATGCTCAAACTCATGTCCATCGAGCCTGTGATGCCATCCAACCATCTCATCCTCTGTCATCCCCTTCTCCTCCCACCTTCAATCTTTCCCAGCATCAGGGTCTAGTCCAATGAGTCAGTTCTTCACACCAGGTGGCCAAAGTATAGGAGATTCAGCTTCAGCATCAGTCCTTCCAATGAATGTTTAGGGATAATTTCCTTTAGGATATACTTAATGTCAAAGGGACTCTCAGGAGTCTTCTCCATCTCCACAGATCAAAAGCATCAATCTTTCAGTGTTCAGCTTTCTTTATAGTCCAACTCTCAGATCCATACATGTAAACCATAGCTTTGACTAGATGGGCCTTTGTCGGCAAAGTAATGTCTCTGCTTTTTCATATCCTGTCTAGGTTGGTCATAGCTTTTCTTCCAAGGAACAAGTGTCTTCTAATTTCATGGCTGCAGTCACCATCTGCAGTGATTTTGGAGTCCAAGAAAATAAAGTCTCTCACTGTTTCCATGGTTTTCCCATCTATTTGCCAAGAAGCGATAGGACCAGATGCCATGATCTTAGTTTTCTGAATGTTGAGTTTTAAGCTAGCTTTTTCACTTTCCTCTTTTACTTTCATCAAGAAGCTCTTTAGTTCTTCACATTCTGCCATAAGGGTGGTGTCATCTGCATATCTGAGGTTATTGATATTTCTCCCTGCAATCTTGATTCCAACTTGTGCTTCCTCTAGCCCAGTATTTTGCATGATGTACTCTGCCTATAAATTAAATAAGTAGGGTGACAATATACAGCCTTGACATACTCCTTTCCCAATTTGGAACCAGACTCTTGTTCCATGTCCAGTTCTAACTGTTGCTTCCTGACCTGCATACAGATTTCTCAGGAGGCAGGTCAGGTGTTCTGGTATTCCCATCTCTTGAAGAATTTTCCACAGTTAGTGGTGATCCACACAGTCAAAGGCTTTGGAATAGTCATTAAGCAGAAGTAGATGTTTTTCTGGAATGCTCATGATTTTTTGATGACCCAGCAGATGTTGACAATTTGATCTCTGGTTCCTCTGCCTTTTCTACATCCAGCTTGAACATCTGGAAGTTCTCAGTTCACGTAGTGTTGAAGCATGGATTGGAGAATTTTGAGCATTACTTTGCTAGCGTGTGAAATGAGTGCAATTGTGCAGTAGTTTGAACTTTCTTCTGCATTGCCTTTCTTTGGGATTGAAATAAAACTGACCTTTTCCAGTCCTGTGGTGACTGCTGAGTTTTCCAAATTTGCTAGCATATTGAGTGCAGCACTTTCACAGCATCATCTTTTAGGATTTGAAAGAGCACAACTGAAATTTTATCATCTCCACTAGCTTTGTTCATAGTGATGCTTCATAAGGCCCAGTTAACTTTGCATTCCAAGATGTCTGGCTCTGGGTGAGTGATCACACTATCATGGTTATCTGGGTCATGAAGATCTTTTTTGTATAGTTCTTCTGTGTATTTTTGCCACCTCTTCTTAATATCTTCTGCTTCTGTTAGGTCCATACAGTTTCTGTTCTTTATTGTGCCCATCTTTGCATGAAATGCTCCCTTGGTATCTCCAACGTTCCCTTGGTATCTCAAGTTTCCCTTGTGGTTCAGCTGGTAAAGAATCTGCCTGCAATGAGTGAGACCTGGGTTCGATCACTGAGTTGGGAAGATCCCCTGGAGAAGGGAAAAGCTACCCACTGTAGTATTCTGGCCTAGAGCATTCCATGGACTCTTTAGTCCATGGGGTCTCAGAGTCAGACACGACTGAGCAACTTTCAGCCACACACACACACACACACACACACACACACACCCCTAAGTCCAATAAGCACATGAAAGTGTTAGTTGCTCAGTTTTGTCCAACTCTTTGTGATCCCATGGACTGCAGCCCACCAGGCTCCTCTGTCCATGGGATTCTTCAGTCAAGAATACTGGAGTGGGTAGCCATTCCCTTCTCCAGGGGATCTTCCCAATACAGGGACTGAACCTGGGTCTCCTGCATTGCAGGCAGATTCTTTACTGTCTGAGCCACCAGTGAAGCACATGAAAAGATGCTCAATATCATTGTAGATAAAGGATGTGGAAGACATTACCCTAAGATATGTGCAAGTCACTCAGTCGTGTCAGACTCTTGAGACCCCATGGACTGTAGCCTGCCAGGTACCTCTGTCCATGGAATTTTCCAGGTAAGAATACTGAAGTGGGTTGCCATTTCCTATTCTAAGATGTGCAAGATATGCAAATGGAAAATAATCACATGTGAAGATTCTCAGTGTCATTAACCATTAGCAAAATGCAAATCAAAACCACAATTATATATCACAATTTAATAACATTTCACACACATCAGGATGGTTATAATGAAAACAACAACAACAACAAAATAACCAGTGCTTGTGAAAATGTGGAAAAATCAGAATGCTTTTACACTGCTAGAAAGAATGTAAAATGGTTATGTCACTTTGTAAAACACTTGACAAATCCTCCAAACTGTAAATATAGAGTTACCATATGACCCAGAAATTCCATTACTAGATACATACTCTGGAGAAATGAAACCTTATGCCCACATAAAAACTTGTACACAAATTTTTATAGCAGCTGTATTTATAATAGCCAGAAAGTGAAAACAACTCAAATATCCATCAACTGATGAGTGAATAAATAAAAGGCAACACATTGATGCCATGGGATATTATTTGGCAATATAAACCTATGAAGAACCTACATATTCTGTAACATATATAAATCTCAAAAACCCTGATGCTAAGCAAAATAAGCCAGTCACAAAAGACCACAAATTGTATTATTTCATTTACTTTTAAAAGAAAAGCAGTGATAAACTTCAGTTTGACCCCTGCTGGGTTTATCACGCATTCTGATATTTGAATGTATAGCATGTCACTGTATGTGCCTCTGAGCAACAGAATTAAAGATGTACTAAGTTCTATTGCCACAACTTCAGTGATTAAATGAACGTGTCCTTTTAGAGTAAAAATATTCACTTAAGGAAGACACAAAATTGGGGTTAATCTAGTTTTCTAAGTGGTAAAATTAAAGCCTGCCCTTTGTTAGATTTTGTAGAGTGGTTAACCATTCTTTAAAAATTCTGAGCATCCAGTGTAAAACACAAACATATCTCTTTCTTGAAATCCACAAAAATCTTATTTCTTCTGGGAGGAGCTCACGGCATTTACCAGGGGGAATGACAAAAGTGCTCCTTATTTTGGGTTGTAAATTCTTCCCAGATCTGATTCCTATTTGACTAGAGAAACCAGTCCCAACACAATTCACTGAACAGTTTATTTCCTTCACCAGCATTTGGAAACATATACTATGAGTCACTGTCAGAACTTGGTGCTACAGATCAAGTATTTGATAGACACAGAGCTAAAAGAATTAACAGTTGGGTAGGGGAACTAGATGAGTATAGACTGAAGATTACTCTGCTTTCAAATTGTGATGGAGAAGACTCTGAAGAATCCCTTGGACTGTAAGAAGATCAAGTCAAAAACCACACTCTAGAATTTTGCGAGAGTCATTTCATGGAGGTTCCGGAACGAGGCTGGGCGGCTGGGTGTGGAGTGAGTGGGTTGGTAGGAGAATCAATGCAGACAGTGAAGAAGCACCGTTCAGAAAGATTTGTGAGAAATAAGGTGGTGGGCTTATTTCTCGTGTTCTAATGCTTCTGGTGGCTCCGTTGGTAAAGAATCCACCCACAATGTGGGAAACCTGGGTTTGATCCCTAGGTTGGGAAGATCCCCTAGAGAAGGGAACGGCTGCCCACTCCAGTATTCTGGCCTGGAGAATGCCATGGACGGTGTAGTCCATGGGGGTCTCAGAGTCGGACGCAACTAAGCGACTTCGACTTTCACTTCAAGGTGGTCGGAGGAAGTAGCTGCAGACAGTTTCCTTCATTTGTAAAAGGAATGTCAGGGAATTCCCTGGCGATCCAGTGGTGAGGACTGTGCTCTCAGTGCCAGGGCCCCAGGTTCAATCCCTGGTCTGGGAACTAAGATCCTGCAAGCCACGGGGTAAGGCCAAAAAATTAAAAAAAAAAAGAATTTTATGGATAGCTGGTGAGAAGTTTCTGTATAACACAGGAAGCCCAGCCGGTGCTCTGTGATGACCTAGGAGGGCAGGGTAGGGAGGAGGGGGGGAGGCTTACGGGGGAGCATGTAGATAATATAATTATGGCTGATTCTCAGTGTGTGTGGCAGAAACCAACACACCTCTGTCAAAATTTGAAAACAAAACAAAACATTGAAAAAAAGAAAAGACTCTTAATGGGATATTTAGATTGTTTTCTGGCCTAGAGGAAGGAAATTGTCTGGGGAATGAGCACTGCTGTTTCAAGACATGGAAGACACGGGGAAGAGCCATTTGAGGAGAGAAATGTCACAGAACCCAGGAAGAAGAATTGGATTCGGGCAGAAGAGGGACTCGTCTTTCCAGGAGAAGGAGGATGGATGGAAAGAGAGATAACTGACGGAGACTGTTCCTGCTTCCCTCTGGAAATCCCGAACAGCTAAGAGACAACTTTGCCGGCCAATAATTGATGGTGCCATGTCGACGTGCCTGCATCTGGCAGGAAGAGCGTATGATTTAGGACAGGGGGCCTGCCTCCCTGTCTGCTTTGGGGCCATTAGTTGGGGAAAAAAATAGGCTTGGCGAGTCGAGGAGGGAGCGGGGGCAGATGGACTCGCCCTGGGTCCAATCTCACTGCATTTTTATTCTCTGTGGAAAAGAACAGATGTTCCTTTTTCGTTGAGAGGGGCCATGCTTCCTCCTCAACTTCATTTTTAACAGGAGGTTTCTAGAGAGGCCACCCACAGCTCTGAGCTTTCCCACTGAGAGGAAAAATAAATGCCAAGCCCTGTGCACTGAGCAAAGAGAAGCAGCTAAAAGAAAAAATATCCAAGTCTATAGCCAGTTGTGCTTGGCTGGGCGACTGGCAAAGATTCAGTTTACCAAGCCTTTATATTATTATTATTATTTTTAACCATTAATCGTTCATTACCACTGATAGTAGGCAACCTAAAAACTAGTTAATGATAGTCCAGTTTACTAAGCCCAGAACATCTGTAAAGTTCTTAGAAAAGTATGACATTGATACCAAAACACAGATGATGTTGAACATGTGATATGTAGTATAAATAGCACAAATGAGATTGTAACACTCAGATCAAAAAAAAAAAAAAAAAAAACCACTCAGATCAGATTTATATGATGATGGAGATGGTGTAGAAACAGTCAAAAATTATGAGTACTACCAGTGGGGACCCAAGATTTCTCTCATAAGGAAGGAGGTTCCAAGAGTCTTTGGAGTGAGAAAAATAATTAGGCTGTAACACAGGTGGCTGACATCTCCGAATATAGTGTTGCATGCCTTTTGCAAAGCTAGTTAACATTTCTGTGTATCATTTTCCTTGACCCTAGAAGGCTGGGTCTTTAAGCACATTCTTTATAGGGTTAAATACATATATACATACCTTGCATACACTTATATATTATATTTAATATTATTTTTATTATTATCTGTTTTATACTATGTTTATTTATTGTTTATGTTTTAATCCATCAAGGCCCTGACAGGAAAGGGAATTTCCATATGATTCAGATGCAGATACTTTAAAGAAAGGGTTACCTAGATAAAGGTGAATTAAGGACCCACAAGGGCTTTCCAGGTGGCTTGGGGGTAAAGAATCCGCCAGTCAATGCAGGAAACTCAGGTTTGATCCCTGGGTTGCCAAGAGCCCCTGCAGGTGGAAGTGGCAATCCACTCCAGTATCCTTGCCTGGGAAATCCATGGACAGAGGAGGCTGGTGGGCTAGAGTCTATAGGATTTCACAGAGTTGGACACAACTGAAGTGACTTAGCGTATATATATATATATATATTTTTTTTTTTTTTCCCATATGGAGAATTTACATGTTATGTATATGTCTAGCACTTATCTTCAAGGTTTATTCAGGGTTGATGGAAGAGACCGATTTTAAACACTTGCGATACAAAGGGATATATTCTTTTTGGGAAGGTGTATATCCAACCCTTTAGGATATTCAAAAATTAACTAATTAATTATCAACAATTTACTAAGAAGAATTGGAGAAGATTTTACATAAGGTAGCTTGCCACATCAGCCTGAGATCAATGTTCTAACCTACTGATTTAATAGTGAATGAATTGGGTGCAGTTTTCAACAGAGATTCCAATATAATGCATATTACTAAAATACTGGAAATAATAAAATGAAAAGAATACTGAATGTAGAGTAAGAAAAGCTATCCTCTTTATATATTGACTTACTTTTTATATGACTCTTACCTTTTTATGTTTAACTTAAAATCAACACTATCTAAATTGCCATTTTTCAAATTTCTTGGGCTACTGATTGTTTTCCTTGTGTGCCACTGATCATCAACAGACAAAAAAAGGTTTCTTCACCCCTGTTCAGCTAGAATGATTGCAAAATAAAAACAGCAGATAATATTTAGTGTGCAACTTTTACACTGATCACTAGACCCAATTTCACTGACATTAAAAAAAAAAAACTGCTGGAACTTATATTTAAAGATGTCCGAGATTTAAATAAAAGAGAGTAAAGATAACCAGAGGTAAATTCATACAATTTCTTTTAGTGACAGAGCAAATGGGACCCTAGGAAGCCAAAGATTCAGTGACATATAAGCATTTAGACGTGTATCTTGAAGGCAGGTTTCATCATTCTTACGTCAATGGTGAAATACAGAATGAATAATCTTCCTTTGATGCATCTCCAACTTTCTTATCCATTATTTCTCAATGTTTTCTTGTTGGAAAGCACAGGCTTATCCCTTCCATTCCTGGAAGTCTCAGTGCATCCACACGGTCAGTTAACCCCAGCCCTGAATCTTCTGGATTTCTGTACTCTGACCCTTCAAGGCTACACCGCGTCCAGTCTGCATGGAGAAGCAGAGCGCGAGAAGCCGCTGAACCATGACCTGTCTTCCTAAGTGGCAGTTTGGCTGAAACTGACTCTTGTACAAGTGTTTCTCGGATATGCATGGCCAACACAGTCTATGCATATTTGCAAGGTAGTTAATGGGGGATTAAAAAAGTCAGTGCGACACTCAAGTTAAAACCTGTGTTAGATTTGGATAGAAGATGAGACCCTGAGAGGAGTCTTAGTGTATTAGACCACCCTCTGGCAGGTTCTGGAGAGTAGAGAGAAGTGTTTGGGATATCAATTTAATCTTGAGATTCTGATTAGTGTTGTACCAGGAGTTCCAAAGGAGAACGGATGACAGACAAAGGCCAAACCCTTACATCTCAGGGTTCACATCCCGCTGCATATCTGATATTAACAACGTCCCTTGGGGACTTCCCTGGTGGCTCAGTGGTAAAGAATCTGCCTTGCAGGAGACATGGGTTTGATCCCTGATCTGGGAGGATCCCACACGCAGAGAAGCAGCTAAGCCTGTGCGCCACAATCAAGAGGCTTGAAGATCTGTGGCTTCAAATGGTGTCCGGTTCTTTGTAATCCTTTGCACTGTTGCCCGCCAGGCTCCTGTGTACATGGGATTTTTCAGGCAAGAATACTGGAGTGGGTTGTCATTTTCTCCTCCAGGGGATCGTCCCAGTCCAGGGATCGAACCCTTGTCTCCTGTGTCTCCTGCACGGCAGCTGGATTCTTTACCCGCCGAGCCATGGCTCTCGTATCTACTTCCTTCTCTGCATCAGTATTTTATTTCAGGTCTTTACTATTTCTTCCCCCAAATAAGGAAATTGTCTCCTGTCTCTAATTTAAAGTTTATTAAGGTATTCCCTGGTGACTCAGACGGTAAAGAATCTGCCTTCAACGCAGGAGACCTGGGTTCAATCCCTGGATCAGGAAGATCCCCTGGAGAGGGAAATGGAACCCACTCCAGCATTCTTGTCTGGGAAATCCCATGGACAGAGGAAGCTGGAAGATGACTATCCAAGGGGCCACAGAGGGTCAGACCCAACTGAGCGACTGACACTTTCACTTCACTCAGCATTTTGTGCCTGCAATGCCTCTTTCTGAAAGCTCCTGTTTTTTCTGCTTCATTTCTACAAATTTACTGGAGAAGCATCTTCTCCAGAATGCCTCCCTGGGACTCCCATGCTGAATTTGATTATTCTTTTCTGCTTTTTTCTTACTATTTTTTGCCTCCCTATCACTTTCAGCACTGTATTTCAATGACTGGGTTAATCCTTTGCCTTTTCCACTAAAAGGTGAAATCTTCCAAGTCCTTGCCTACAGTTTTCACATCTGCATGTTAAACACTTAGTGGAGGAGAGTCTGGCATCAAGCAGATGGTCTGTGTATATTTACTGACTAAACCAGACTACTGTAATCCCAGATAAGAAGTACAGAATGTGTCACAATCACAGGTTATTATTCGGAGGTTTCAAGTCAGCAGTTGGAGAAAGCAAGCTGATTCGCTAACAAGGTCTTATTTATTATTATGCTGCCAAGGTTAATTTTATATGTTTGCTTACATCCAAGTTATTGTGCTTCAGATAAAATGGTGACCTGACGTTTGGATTTCACATATTTTGCTTTTCACAGCAGGGAATGGTACTAAGTCAGCATTTTTATGTCCTAGACTACCTTCGAGGCATAAGGTCTTACTTAAAATAATAAATGATCAGCCTTCAAGAGTCAATTAGAATCAGAATCATAACAATTTCTTTCTGGAAAGGACAGTCTTAAGAGACGTGTATTTCAACTGCAGTTGAACTGACTCATGAATTTGATAATTGTTCCTCCTGCTGTGAAAGTTCGCTTCCATTCTGCTCTCAGCCCAACATCTACAGCCTTCTGCAACTGTAGAATCCGCTGAAATCTCCAAAACTGTTATATAAAAACACGTCTTTGTTTAGCGACTATTGCAGTCATTCAGAAACAGTCTGGAAACTATAAAATTGTGTCAAATGAACATTTCAAGGATGGAAGTCATGTTATTGTTTTTCTTCAAACATATTGTTTTTAGCCTAGAGCAAAAGTAAACTTTCAGGGGTCCCTGCAGGGATGTCTGACGTGAAGTGTTCCTTGAGCTGAAGGTGTGTCTGCCCGGTGGGAAAGGGTCAGTGGGGCTTCTTCAGACATGTGTGCAATGCCTTTTCAGACCGGTTGCTATCTCTGGGGATAGTAGTGCTGGGTCCTGGGAAATGGCTGCCCTTTGAAAAGATTCCTGTGTGAGATTCTATGTGTATATGTGTAGATATAGATATGCATGCACCCCTTCACGGATCACAGCCTTGTCGTGCCAAAGGGGCTGCTGTGACTCAGTCACGCCAGGAGCTTTGCCTTCAGGGCCACGGGAGAAGGACGGGTCACGGGGCAGAGCTCTGACAACACGAGGTCCACCGGAGCAGCACAGGGCAACCCGCTCCGGTATTCTTGCCTCCAGATCCCCACGGACAGTACCAAAAGGCTGAAAGATACGACACCGGAAGATGAGCCCCCCAGGTCAGGTGTCCAGTATGATACTGGGGAAGAGCGGAGGGTACCTACTGCCGGCGGGGCCAGAGTGGAAACAACACTTAACTGTGGCTGTGTCTGGTGTTGAGAGGAAAGTCTGATATATATTTATATAATGCATGTTACACACACATATAACATATATATACACACACATATTATGTGGAGCTTCCCAGGTAGCGCTAGTGGTAAAGAATCTGCCTGCCAATGCAGGAGACATAAGAGATGCGGGTTCAATCCCTGGGTGGGGAAGATCCCTGGAGAAGGGCATGGACACCCACTCCAGGATTCTTGCCTGGAGAACCCCATGGACAGAGGAGCCTGGCTGGATACAGCCCATGAGTTTGCAAAGTGAGACATGACTTAGTGATTAAACAATGGCAATAATAATCTATGGCATTTATCTGACATGAAATACATTAAAATAAATTCTTTCACTCCAAACCCAATGCTATCATCATGCATGCTTTTACAGTTGCCGGACTCCTCCACCGCTTCCCTCTGGCCAGGCATGCTCACGCACACATACACACACACACACACACACACACATACACACGTACGCACACACCGGTTATCCTTTATAACCCTAGGCTCAAAGGGTGCAGGGCTGCTCAGAATCACAGCACAGATGAAGTAGAGAAGCTCATAAGGCCTAACTCTCATGAAGATCACCTCAATTTGGGAAGTTGAAAAAAAAAAATGTTGGAACCAAGATGGAAGAGGGGAAAATTCCTCAGGGCGCTGCCGTCTCCTGGATTCTTCACTCCACTTTGAAAGCAGATCCACTGGCCTGGAGCTTAGGCTGCACAGGAAATAAGGGGCAATTACTCAGGTCACGTGACCGCGGTGGACAGTGAAGCCAGACAATGCTCCAGCTCTCCTCCCACACACCCCTCACCCCCAAGTGCACCGTGCTTTGTCTACCCGGCTTTTCCAAGTTTAGCCCAGGTATACTGCTTCAGGAGCTGAGTAGCCACTGCAGTTTGAGGCTTGTCTTTTGGTCCAGATTTGCAGAGAGAGTGTCTCCGTAAATTACAAAACGTTTAAGTGTCTCGTGGAGGCTGTCAGACGCCAGAGGGAGTTCAGGCTCTCCTTCAGCAGTGGTGATCCATGTGTTTGGTTTTTAAAAGGTGCCCATGAAACACTGAAGTGGAGACATATATCCTTTTTTTTTATTTTTAAGGTACATGGTGAAGATATAGGGCTGTTTATTTGGTAAAATTTCTATGGCATTTCACTGCGCTTTCTTTCTTTTTGTATTGCTCTGTGAAAGTGAACAATGCAGTTGATGTAAAAATGATGGAAATTTCCAACGTGCAGAAGTCCTGACTTATTGCAAGTGAGTTTGTTTTCAGATTTAGGCAGAAAGAAGAAATTCCTCTCTTCTTTCTTAAATTTAAGCAGACTGTTCCTAAGTGAGTTTTTAAAAAGGCTACAGAGGTAAAACTAGGCCACAGTAGGGATATTGGCTCCAGGAAAAATAGTCTGATTTACACTTGGATGCAGTTATTTCAACTTTTCAAGTAATGTAATCTTAGGGAGACCTTGGTTCCAAAAATATGACAATGTATTAAGTAGAAAATCAAACTTCACAGGATCATTTTATTTCCATTAAATTCCACTCTGAATGTTACAGAAGGCAATTTTTGGTTTTTATTATTGTTAATTCCAAATATAATAAATATTCGTCTCAATCTGAGTTGATTTATTATCATTTAAAATAGTAGACTATTTGAACCTTTCACTATATAGAAGGTACCATAGGATTTGGTCCAAACTACTATTTTTTTTTTTTTTTAATTTCTCTTTTGCTAAAAGTAGCATGGACTAAATTCTTAGAAAGCATACATTATAGACATAACATTTTTTGAGGAAACAATAATAATTCAACTTGCAGTCATTACAGAAGGTATCATAGAAATTTTAGTTTTGTGAAAAACAATAATAACAATACATGTACAGCTATTGGGGAATACCGTTAGTATGTACTATGTGTGTTTACCATTTCTATTTTGTTCATATTCTATTGAACTTTTCTTTTTCAAGCCTGTAATTTCCCCATGATTAGGCCTTTTTAAACTTGATATAGCATTTTCTAATCAAATACTGACTAAAATGTGCTATCAAAACTAAACTTAAATACACTTTTGAGTCTAGTCTAAATAGCCTAATACCTGTCAATTTCTTACAAGAATGCAGTGGTGGTTATCTTTAACATACTCAGAAAAGGATAACGAAACATCTAAACTCTGTTATCACCAGGAGAGAGGCAGAATGTAATGTTAGGATCACAGACGGTGGAGACCAGGGGTCGTGAAGCCTCCTTGAAGTAAGGAGGCTGGCCTCAAGTTGCTGGCCTCCTACTTATTATCTCTTTGACTTTGGCCAACCTATTGCACAGGTTCACATCTCATCATCTGTATCAAATTACCTCAACCTCTCTCATTTTTATCAGCCGTTCACAACAGAGCGAGGCCGTAGAAATGCTAGGATTATCAGAATTCATGGTAGTAAATTCTTCAATCTGTGTCTGGCCTATAATGTTGTAAAAGTTGCCATTATTATTTTCAGATATTGGCTAATTCATGTCACTGTGGCCTGGAGAGGAAAAGGGGGCGTAGGAGGCAGGAAGCTGAGACAGTGGTGTTTATTAGCTGAGCAGTATCTAAAATAAAAATGGTCAGGACTTCCCAGCTGGTCCAGTGGCTAAGAATCCACCTGCCAATGCAGGGGACATGGGTTCAATCCCGGGTCCGGGAAGATCCCACTTGTTGCAGCAACTAAGCCCATGCGCCCCAGTACTGAAGTCCATGCCCTAGAGCCTGTGCCCTGCAGCAAGAGAGGCCACCGCGATGAGAAGCCTGAGCACCGCAAATAGAGAGGAGCAGCCTGCTCCCCACAACTAGGGTTTCAGGAGGCGCAAGCGGTAAAGACGCCGCCTGCCAGAGCAGGAGACAGGAGAGATGAGGGTCTGATCCCTGGGTGGGGAAGATCCCCTGGAGGAGGGCACAGCAACCCACTCCAGTGTCCTTGCCTGGGGAATCCCCATGGGCAGAGGAGCCTGGCGGCTACAGTTCATGGGGTCGCACAGAGTCAGACACGACTGAAGTGACTTAGCTCACACACACACACCACAACTAGAGAAAGCCCAGACGCATCAGTGAAGACCCAGAACAGCCAAAAGTAAACCAGTAATACAGTAAGATAAAAAGGTCAACGTCAGCCTCATTTTCATTAGATTATCTTAACTTGGTTGACATGTGGAACTGGGGATGAGAAATAAGCATCCAATCCAAACCCTCCCAAGAAGGTAGTGAGCCCTTCTCATGACAGGCTGAATGTGAAGGTGAATGAGCGAAGCCTCCTGGAAGTTAAAAATAGGTCTCAACACAAAGAGACATCTTAGGGTTTAAATAATCCCTGGTATCAGATCAGAACTTATCATGCAGCATATGTTTAAGTACCTGCACTGTTGCTCTCAACACTTTTCTAAATTTGTTAGAATTTACATTCAGGAAACTTCTTTGCATTCAGATTCATCCTTTCAACACTTGGAAAAACAGAGAAAGGAACAGAGAATGTGAGCTTAAATGAAATGTGTCACTGTTCTTGCTAATGTAGACAGAAGGATCCTTTGCAGAAAGGGTTTTATAATAACATTAGTGTTTCAGATGTAGTAGCCTCAGTTCATATAAGAGCCCATTATAGCCTTGATTTAAAACATCAGTGCTCCTTACCGTGGTGGCGGGGGGGACAACTTTGCCAATGCGAAGTCTTAAGGGTTAATGTGTACTAAGTTGCTTCTGTTGTGTCTGACTCTTTGCAACCCCATGGACTGTAAACCACCAGGCTCCACCCGTGTCTCTTACATCTCCTGCTTTAGCAGGTGGGTTATTTACCACTAGCGCCACCTGGGAAGACTTAAGGGTTAGTAAGTCTGCCATTTGATTGTCTTCAATCTGCTTTATGAATCGCCTACAAGCCTCTTTCTCTTGGCCGGACATGATTGATGTCAGCATACATCAGCTCCAGGGACTCCGCCTTCTTTGCTGAGCTTCCCTTAAGAGGATCACCTACCATGGGGAACAATAAAAGATAGCTGGGACTTTTAGAAAAATGGGTAGGGGTGGGGAGAAAATCCATCTACTTCATTACTAAACCTCAAATAAATAGATGACCTTGCTAGCAGCGCCCTTGGAGCCCTAATGTGATACAAATTGATCGACATATGTTCTCCCTGTAGAGAACTGTGAACGATTCGGCTCGAAAGAGCCAGAGACGGAGTTAAATCTCTTAAAATATCACACCCTTGGTGCTTCAACCATTTTCCTTTGTTGCTCTTTAATTTGAGACATTTGTCAAGGAAAGAAAATATATGTCTTCTGGGAATTCTCTTGTGGAGTTACAGAGGACGCAAATCTGGCCTGAGATACGGCGAGCTTTCCAAGAATGTCAAAACTCACACGGTTGCTTTTCTCATTTATTGCCCAGGTTTTCAGCTGGAGCTGGAATATGGTCCCTGCCTCCATTTGACAATGGATGTGTACCGACTATGAGTAAAACTTGGTCCATATGCTTTAGACACCTTTGGATTGCTGCTGAAACCAAAAGGCTAAATTTTAATTCCCCAAAGTATTTAAAAAAGGACATGGAGAAGAAAACAAGAACAATGACAAAAGAGCTTGGACTTGTCATCAGGAAGAAGGAAATTAATGAATCTGTGGTTTGTTTTGCTTGCTTATCCAAAACAATGAGATCCTTTGCTGGGATTTCTTATTCAGCTTTCTGTTGTTTGGAGCAAACCCATTTCTATTCCAGGACCTCAATATCCTCCTCTGTTATATGAAAAGATCAGAGAATATACCTTCTAAGGTCTTTTTCTGAGTCTGTGGTTTTTATTATTTAATGTAGTTTGGAGACACTTCATTCCTGAAAATTAGCAAACAGAAACTGCCAAACAAGAAAACCTGTGAAAAATATAACTTTCTTAATGACGTATAAGAAAACCAAAATATCAGGCAGTAGAAGATGCCAAAAGTTCATTATGTTTTTAGTAATATATTTTAATTAACCTTCTTCATTCCAGCAATCTTCACCTAAAGAAATCTGTGCCTCAGTCACAGAATCTCAAGTTGCAAATGGATCCTTTGGCCCTACTTCTTGCTTTCACAGAAGAGGAAGGAGTTGGCTAAATTTCAGATTCCCACACTACAGGAGACACTGAGAGGTGAAGAATAGTTGTAACAATGGGGTTATAGTGCTTCCAAAGCATGTGTGTTCACACACAGATTCTATGAAAACAGTAATTATCAAAACGCTCCTGAGTAAAAGTACAAAGCTGAAAAGTATTTATACCCTTTCCCTTCAAGGGACTTTGATATGAGGGCTGCGATATATACATGCACGCATGCTCAGCAATGTCCGGCTCCTTGTGACCCCATGGACTGTATCCCGCCAGGCTCCTCTGTCCATGGGATTTTCTAGGCAGGAATACTGGAGGGGGTTGCCATTTCCTACTTCAGGCGAATCTTCCCAACTCAGGGATTGAACCTATATCTCTTGTGTCTCCTGCAATGCAGGTGGATTCTTAACCACTGCTGATATATACGTGTATATCCAATACATGGAGTCACGTCATGAGAACAATGTTGAAAGCAGGAAATGCCACTTCCCACAGTGAGAGTCCAGAGGATGTCATTTGAGATGGGTCATAAAACACAGGGTGTGTTCACATTTTAAAGACATTTTGGGAGGAGGAAACAGAGTCCATCCACTTGCTCATCCATTCATTTATTTATTCATTCATCTAACATGTACTACGCAATGATGATAGAGGAGGCACTGAGTTTGATCCCAGACCACAAGATCAAATAAGACAAGGTCTTTGTCCTGAGGAGATGGTACTTACTTGAGAAACAGCTGGGCATCCAGTTCATCTATGTCACAGAATATGTGAATGGGGACAGAGGGCATAGGATGGGAAGGTGGGTTGGGATCCAATCATGGGAGGGCTTGAATCCCAGCCTGACAAACAGGTTGTCCCAGAGGTTTCTGAGCACATCTGGGATGTAACCTGACCACTAAGTCCCTTAAGAAAAAGAGAGCGCCTAGTCATAAGCAGCACTGACAGGGGAAAATAAAGCAGAGAGAACTCCTGATGGAAAAAGAAAAGCTAACAAAGGCGGGTTAACTGGAAGAGACACACACACCCCAGTGCTCACTGCAGCACCATTTACAATAGCTAGGACATGGAAGCAACTTAGCTGTCTATCCACAGACGAATGGATAAAGATGTGGTACAGAGGAATATTACTCACCACAAAAAGAATGAATTTGATTTAGTTCTACTGCGATGGATGAACTTAGAGCCTGTTATAGAGAACGAAGCAAGTCAGAAAGAGAAAAACAAATATCATGTATTAACGCATATATATGGAATCCAGAAAAATGGTACTAATGAACCTCTTGGCGGGGAAGGAATGGAGATTCAGATGTAGAGAATGGACTCGTGGACACAGTGGGGGAAGGAAGGAGTGGGACAAACAGAGAAAGTAGCATCGAGGTACACACACGGCGTGCGTTAGCAACTCAGTTGCATCCGACTCTTTGTGACCCCACGGACTGTAGCCTGCCAGGCTCCTCTGTCCACGACCATGAGTAAAGTGGATGGCTGATGGGAAGCTGCTTTATAGCACAGGCAGCTTAGCTCGGGCTCTGTGATGACCTAGGGGGCCGGGATGACGGGAGGGGAGGGAGCCGGTATGTGTATAATTATGGCTGATTCGCATTGTTGTACGGCAGAAACCAACACAACATTGTAAAGCCATTTTCCTCCAGTTAAAAAATAAATTAAAAAAATAAAAATCCACTACCACATACACAAAAAGAGACTGACTTCAGTGCCTCTGTTTGCAAAGCCCGACTCAGATAATTCCCCTGAATTCCACCACCAGCGTTTCTTCTGAAACACTTCTCCTGGAGGGTTTAAACCCTTTAAAAAGGCAAATGCTTGACATCTCAGGGAGACCTGGAAGGGCCAGGCTGGGGAGGCGGGGACAGTGAGGCCCGGAGCGTGGAGGACTTGTCCCGGGCCCGGAGGTGAGTCAGAGGGGAGTCAGGGAGGCTGGGTGAGTCAGGGCTCCCAGCTCCCGCCGACCACGACCGCGGGGGAAGCTCCTCCCTAGCAACAGGGGCAAGGCTCACCCGCTCCGAACTGGCTCGCTGTCTGCGTCCCTGGCCTCCGCTAATGCAGCACGCTGTCCTCTCGTGTTTTAGTTCCACAGCCCAGAATAAGCTCTGATGAATAATCCTGGGCAAGGCGGAGAAGGGGTAACAGAGGTTCGCCTTAGAATACTGTGTCCGGCCGCCCGGAGCGGGTAGCATGGTCAGAGCTGGGAACGGATCCCAACGAGGTAGAAACGGGGCCGCTTTTCACAGAGCCAAGAAAAGAAGACTGTGGGTCCCAGGGTCCAGCGGGAGGCTGGGGGTGTCTCTCTCTGCCTTAATAAACCCCTTCTGCTTAGGGGTAGCAAACCAGGATGGACAGCGAATAGATTAAGATCCAGATGGTCTGAGGAGCCTGTTGACGTTGTCATGGACACTCATTTGTTTGTTTGTAAAAATACACATGCTCACTACCATCTCCCCATCTCTGAGGCTCTAATTTACCCTGTCTGGTGAAGAGGATGCTTTTTTCTGGGCTTATTTGAAATCCCCAAAATCAACCCTGATACTCGCCCTGGAGGGAAACCACTGCTTGAAAATGCCAGATTTGTGGTAGAGGCTGAAGTAGTAAATATTCATTCTTCCTTAAAAGTGACTTCATCTTGCCATCTTTTTTTCCTTCAGGTCTTAGAATCTTCTTTTCCTGTTAGTCACGTAGAGTTCATGGAAATTATTGTCAGAATCATATTTTAGTGTGCTCTTTAGCACATGATATTAAAAACATACTTTGGTCATTAATTGTATAGTGATGTAAGTACTCCTTGTACAGATTCTGTAGGCATTCCATGGAGTTTCAAGGTAAAGGTATATTTACAAGCGTCTGGGAGAAATGAGTAATAATACATTTCTTTTCTTATGAAAATATCAACGTGGGGAAGCCTATGGGCTCAATAATTCTTTGTAGTGGAAGGTGTGTTAATCCAGTTTTTATACTTGTGTGGGCAAAATATTGCATTTCAAAATTTAAATTTCATTTAAGTAGATTATGGGCTTCCCTGGTGCCTCGGAGAGTCAAAATCATGAGAAGCTATTTTGTGGAGGGCTGTGAGCATAAGTGGAAAAAAATGTAAATCAATGCAAAATATATTATCACAAAAGTCAGGATGGCGTTGCCTGTCGGGGTTGATTTGGGAGTGGATTTTGCTCAGAGAGGGCACACAGTGAGGGCTGTCCTACTGTTCCGTGGCTCAGTCGTGTCTGACCCTCTGTGACCCCGAGGACTGCAGCACGCCAGGCTCCTCCATCCTCCACTCTCCCCTGGAGTTTGCTCCAACTCACGTCCAGCGAGTCGGTGAGGCCATCCAACCATCTCATCCTCTCCTCCTGCCCTCAATCTTTCCCAGCATCAGAGTCTTTTCTAATGAGTCAGCTCTTTGCATCAGGTGGCCAAAGTCCTAGGAGCGGGCAGTGTTCTCATTTTTGACCCAGGTGGTGATTACACAGATGTTTGCTGTATTATATTGTTAAAATCTCCACGTATGTTTTATGCAGTTTTCTCTATGTATCTTATAACTCACAATAAAAAAAGGAAAGTTTTAAAAACTTGAATGGTACTAGATGACTTCATAATGAAAAACAGCTGTCTGTTACTCCACTGGTCCTCATCTTTAATTCCTGTTAAAGCTTTAATTCCAGTTAAAGCCACTCTAGCTGTTTCTGATGGTATCGATCTTCATATGTCTGAGGCAGATGCTTACATATCTATAATGAATATTTAAAAATTCTTGCACATTATTTTTTTCATTTCTCTCTACAGCTGATGGAGAATTAACTCAGGTACTTATCACTCAACACACGGGAGATGGGTGGACCCCTCTCCACCCTCCTTTCCACTCCCCCAAATTTTTGGTTAAATTAATACTCAGTGCACATCTTTCTGTGATGAAGCATATTTTGTTTATATTATAGCTGAGCCACGCAGTACTCTGAGACTGCCTGGCATTCTGTTCTCTGCATTTTTATGTTTTCATGATCGCTGTTGTTCAGCCGCTCAGTCGTGTCTGACTCTTTTCAACTCCACGGACTGCAGCACGCCAGGCCCCCCTGTCCATCACCAGCTCCCGGAGATTACTCAAACTCATGTCTCCTTCACTATCTCCTGGAGTTTGCTCAAACTCATGTCCTTTGAGTTGGTGATGCCATCCAACCATCTCACCCTCTGTGTTCCCCTTCTCCTCCCGCCTTCAATCTTTCCCAGCATCAGGGTCTTTCCAGATGAGTCAGTTCTTCACATCAGGTGGCCAAAGTATTGGAGCTTCAGCTTCAGCATCAGTCCTTCAATGAATATTCAGGGTTGATTTCCTCTAGGAGGGACTGGTTGGATCTTCTGGCAGTCCAAGGGACTCTCCAGAGTTCTCATGATAGTTGCCTCTGTTGTGTTTTTCTTTGCACTTTGCCTCATGGAACTTTAACTTACTTGGCTTCACAGATTTCCAGAAAAAAAAAAAGAAATAGTACAGCTTCTCTCAGAATATGGCTCTTGCATGGGATAGTTGACCAGTTCCACGTGTGTGTGCGCTTGCGTGTTTGTGTATCCGTGGCATCTTTTCCCTTCTGTCTCAGTCTGTGTGAGGTGCTGCTTATGTCTGAGACACCGGCTGTCTTCCTGAGACTTCTCTTGACCATCATCCTGGGAATGGTCCTCCCTCCTTTCCTATTTAATAAATCCTGAAAATTCCTCTTTTATGGATTACTGCCTCAAAGAATGATGCCAGGAGCTTCGTGGAAAAAAAAAAGATGTGTGGCAGGTAATTTTTTCTTTGTGAGTTGGCAGGTTCTGAAATATCTTGATTCCACTATTACACCTCCTGACGGCTTGGCTAGGATCATATTGTTTTGAATATTTGTTTTTTCAGAATTTTGAAGACATCTTTCTTCTGTATTCTTGCTCCCAGTAATCCCATTCATTTTGTTTTTATTGTGCCTTATCTGTGTGTTATTTTTTTTCCTAAAACCTTTTAAGATGTCTTCCTTTTTTAAGATTTTTGTGTCCTAAAATTTTATTATGAGTTACCTTGATGTGGATCTGCTTTCTTTCAATGAATGTTGGACATGGGTAGCAGTTTGAAAAGGCAAATTGAGTTAGGAAAAATTTGAGACAGTAAGATAAATGAAAAGACTACTGAAAAATTTCACTCCAGAGCAGATGATGACTCTGTGAATTAAATAAATGGAAAGAAACAGATAGTAGAGCTACTACAAGGTCAAAATGGATAAGAGAAGAGCAGGCTGAATGATTTATGGGAGGTCACGCAGTTTTTTATTAGAGCTGCTTAAGTTTAGACCTGGCGGTTCCAGCTCCACAAGTCCCTGCTTTGACCCCTCAACCACGACTTCCTGTGATGCAGAGGAACATCCTTTCAGGGACACGCTGCCTACATCGCGGGGCCCCTGGAAAAGGAAAATGTAGCCCTCTTGCTCAGAAATTATTATGAATTCCAAGATGGCCACAGCAGAGCATCGGACTCAGGAGGGGGCCTTCTAAGCACAGGGTCCTGCGCTCGGCCCACCAGTAAAGGTGTTATGATTGTTTCATCCACGGAGTGCTCACAACATTCCACGGACTGTCTTAACTTCCCTGAAGGCATCACTCACATACGCATCACAAAACGCTAAAGAGTTTGCTCCCACTGTTGTTTCCTTTTCAAAAGACTGGAAAGTTGAGGTTAAGTGGAATTCAGTGACGGCCACTGATCTGAAATGCGATGTTCTGGTTTTCTAGACCCTTCACCTGTAACCCCACAGAATGAACACATGAATGAGTGTGGGTGACGAAACACTTATCCAACCTTTCAGAGAGGTCTAATAATTCTCAAATTATTATACAAGAGGAATTCCCTTTTCCAGAATGAATGCCCACATTTCCGTGTCACTGCCCATTCTGTTCTTTGTCTAGAATGCTCTTTTCTGATACATCGGCAGATTGCAATTCTAGCTCATTGTATCAGATAGGGATCTTTTAGTTATAGGTGAAAAACAAACAGAAAATCAACCCAACCTTGCTGAAGAGGAAAGGGGGAAATTACTCTTTTGTAATAATGAAAACTCCACAGACAACCCCTAGGTCCAAGTATGGCTGAATTCAGGGCACAGAAGGTTGCTTGCACCCAAATCTCAACACCTAATAGCATCATGCTTTGGCCACTTGACTCAAAGAGCTGACTCCCTGGAAAAGATCCTGATGTTGGGAAAGACTGAGGGCAGGAGAAGAAGGGGGCAACAGAGTATGTGATGGTTGGATGGCATCATCCACTCAGTGGACATGAGCTTGAGCAGACTCCTAGAGACAGTGAAGCACAGGGAAGCCTGGCGTGCTGCAGTTCGTGGGGTCGTAAAGAGTCAGACATGACTTAGTGACAGAACAGCAACGACAATTACTCTAGAAGGGAAAAAATCGAGTATGAATAGGTAATCAGAAGTCTATGACGCTAATCCCTCCACAGTCTTTGACATCATAGAAAAAGGGCCTTAGGAAGGAAAATAATCCTTCAAGGAAACTATGGTGGGAGAGTGGAACCATAAACCATCTCCCAAGAAAAAGAGAAGGAAAGATCTTTTTTATACCCCAAATGGATGATGGGGGACCATCTAGAAATCATGACTTTTATTCTGAAGGAAGAAAGTCTCTCTTCTAAACTCTATTTTCCGTACCTCTGTCCAATGTGGGTGTTTTTCTTTCTGCTTGATCTCAACCACATATGGCACATGAAATACAAGCAGGAATTGTGTGTGTTCAAACCTCTAACTCCTCTGAGAAATACTTGTCCTTTTCTTCTCCAAACTCTTAAAACATGTATAGTTTATACAAAGAAGTACAATTAATTCATTGAACAAATAAATTATCAACATCTGCTATATGTAGAACATTCTTCTCAGAACTGGCGAAATGTTAGTAAACAAAAGAGCTACATTTCTTCAAGTATACAAGGTTGAAATTGAATAAGTAATTAATACTGTTATCTTCTGTAGCCTTGTGGCTCAGACACTAATCAGTCTGCCTGCAATGCGGGAGACCCGGGTTCAAACTCTAGGTTGGGAAGATCCTCTGGAGAAGGGAATGGCAACCCATTCTCGGATTCTTGCCTAGAGAATTCCGTGGAAGAGGAGGCTGGCAGGCTGCAGTCCAAAGAATCTCAAAGGGTTGGACATGATTGAACACTAACACACACACTCACAGTTTATGTTATGGGTTTCCCAGGTGGCACTAGTGGAAAAGAATCTGCATACATATGCAGGTTAGTCATAAGAGATGAGGGTTTGATTCCTGGGTTAGGAAGATGCCCTGCAGGAGGGCATGGCAACCCACTCCAGTGTTCTTGCCTTGAGAACCCTATGGACAGAGGAGACTGTCAGGCTGCAGTCTATGGGGTGCACAGAGTCAGACACGACTGAAGTGACTTAGCGTGCATTCATGCACTCAGATATGCAGATGCCACCAGTCTTATGGCAGAAAAGTGAGGAGGAATTAAAGAGCCTCTTGATAAAGGTGAAAAAGGAGAGTGAAAAGCTGGCTTAAAACTCAGCACTCAAAAACTAAGATCATGGCATCTAGTCCCATCATTTCATGGCAAACAGATGGAGAAACAATGGAAACAGTGATAGATTTTATTTTTGTGGACTCCAAAATCACTGCAGACAGTGACTACAGCCATGAAATTAAAAGACATTTGTTCCTTTGAAGAAAAGCTATGACAAACCTAGACTGTGTTAAAAAGTAGAGACATTACTTTGCCGACAAAGGTCCATCCAGTCAAAGCTATGGTTCTTCCAGTAGTCATATATGGATGTAATCAGTTCAGTTCAGTCACTCAGTCATGTCTGACTCTTTGCGGCCCCTTGAACTGTAGCACGCCAGGCCTCCCTGTCCATTACCAACTCACGGAGTTTACTCATATTCATGTCTTTTGAATCCACGGTGCCATCCAACCATCTCATCCTCTGTCATCCCCTTCTCCTGCCACCTTCAATCTTTTCTAGCATCAGATCTTTTCAAATGAGTCAGATCTTCACTCAGGTGGCCAAAGTATTGGAGTTTCAGCTTCAGCATCAGTCCTTCCAATGAACACCCAGGACTGATCTCCTTTAGGATGGACTGGTTGGATCTCCTTGCAGTCCAAGGGACTCTCAAGAGTCTTCTCCAACACCATAGTTCAAAAGCATCAATTCTTCGGTGCTCAGCTTTCTTTATAGTCCAACAATCACATCCATACATGACCACTGGAAAAACCATAACTTTGACTATACGAGCCTTTGTTGGCAAAGTAATGTCTCTGATTTTTAGCACGCTGTCTAGGTTGGTCAAAACTTTCGTTCCAAGGAGTAAGCATCTTTTTTTTTTTTATTAGACTTATTGTGGTGATTATTTCACAATTTATACAAATATCAAACATGAAGTAGCACACCTGTAACTAATGCAATATTGTACAACTCTATTTCAATAAAAAGCTAGTCAATCTTTTATCATGAGACAAGCCTTCCAAATTGATAAATTTTTCCTTATCCAAATTTAGGTCCCACACCAACACATGTACAACACTATCAGAATCCAATTCCATATACTTCCATTCTAGTCTGTGACTAGTTTCTGCAGAAATTTCTGCAACTTCCCTTTAACAATTGCAGCATTTCTCCAGCTTGGTTATGTTGACTTGACAGTAGTTACAGATCTGGTGTACAGAATAGAAGAAGGTATTAGATCCTGAGGTTTTTGTACATTATTACATCTAACACAGAGCTTTTGTACCATACTTAAACAAGGAGAGGAGTAAGCATCTTTTAATTTCATGGCTGCAGTCACCATCTGTAGTGATTTTGGAGCCCAAAAAATAAAGTCTGTCACTCTTTCCACTGTTTCCCCATTTATTTGCCATGAAGTTATGGGACTGGATGCCATGATCTTAGTTTTCTGAACGTTGAGTTTTAAGCCAACATTTTCATTCTCCTCTTTCACTTTCATCAAGAGGCTCTTTAGTTCTTCTTCGCTTTCTGCCATAAGGGTGACGTCATCTGCATGTCTGACGATATTGATATTTCTCCAGGCAATCTTGATTCCAGCTTATGCTTCATCCAGCCCAGTGTTTTTCATGATGTACTCTGCATATAAGTTAAATAAGCAGGGTGACAATATACAGCCTTGACGTACTCCTTTTCCTATTGGGAACCAGACTGTTGTTCCATGTCCAGTTCTAACTGTTGCTTCTTGAACTGCATACAGATTTCTCAGGAGGCAGGTCAGGTGGTCTGGTGTTCCCATCTCTTTCAGATTTTCCACAGTTTATTGTGATCCACACAGTCAAAAGCTTTGGCGTAGTCAACAAAGCAGAAGTAGATGTTTTTCTGGAACTCTCTTGCTTTTTCGATGATCCAATGGATGTTAGCAATTTGATCTCTGGTTCCTATGCCTTTTGAATCCAGCTTGAACATCTGGAAGTTCATGGTTCATGTACTGTTGAAGCCTGGCTTGGAGAATTTTGAGTATTGCTTTACTAGCGTGTGAGATGAGTGCAATTGTGCAGTAGTTTGAGCAATCTTCGGGATTGCCTTTCTTTGTGATTGGGATGAAAACTGACCTTTTTCAGTCCTGTGGCCACTGCTGAATTTTCCAATTTTGCTGGCATATTGAGTTCAGCTCTTTCACAGCATCATGTTTCAGGATTTGAAATATCTCAACTGGAATTCCATCACCTCCACTAACTTTCTTCATAGTGATGCTTCTTAAGGCCCATTTGACTTCACATTCCAGGATGTCTGACTGCAGATGAGTGATCACACCATAGTGATTATCTGGGTCATGAAGATCTTTTTGTATAGTTCTGTATATTCTTGCCACCTCTTCTTAATATCTTCTGCTTCTGTTGGATCCTTACCATTTCTGTCCTTTACTGTGCTCATCTTTGCATGAAATGTTCCCTTGGCATCTCTAATTTTCTTGAAGTAATCTCTAGTCTTTCCCATTCCATTGCTTTCTTCTATTTCTTTGCACTGATCACTGAGGAAGGCTTTCTTATAGCTCCTTGCTATTCTTTGGAACTCTGCATTCAAATGGGAATATCTTTCCTTTTCTCCTTTGCCTTTCACTTCTCTTCTTTTCACAGCTATTTGTAAGGCCTCCTCAGACAACCATTTTGCCTTTTTGCATTTCTTTTTCTTGGGGATGGTCTTGATCCCTGCCTCCTGTACAATGTCACAAACCTCCATCCATAGTTCATCAGGCACTCTGTCTATCAGATCTAATCCCTTGAATCTATTTCTCACTTCCACTGTATAATTGTAAGGGATTTGAATTAGGTCATACCTGAATAGTCTAACGGTTTTCCATGCTTTCTTCAATTTAAGTATGAATTTGGCAATAAGGAGTTCATGATCTGAGCCACAGTCAGCTCCCAGTCTTGTTTTTGCTGACTGTATAGAGCTTCTCCATCTTTGGCTGCAAAGAATATAATCAATCTGATTTTGGTGTTGACCATCTGGTGACGTCTATGTGTAAAGTCTTCTCTTGAGTTGTTGGAAGTGGGTGCTTGCTCTGATGAGTGTGTTCTCTTGGCAAAACTCTATTAGCCTTTGCCCTGCTTCATTCTGTACTCCAAGGCCAAATTTGCCTGTTACTCCAGGTGTTTCTTGACTTCTTGCTTTTGCATTCCAGTCCCCTATAATGAAAAAGACATGTTTTGGGAGTGTTAGTTCTAGAAGGTCTTGTAGGTGTTCATAGAACCATTCAAGCTCAGCTTCAGCATTACTGTTCAGGGCATAGACTTGGATTACTGTGATATTGAATGGTTTGCCTTGGAAATAAACAGAGATCATTCTGTCATTTCTGAGATTGCATCCGAGTACTGCATTTCGGACTCTTTTGTTGACTATGATGGTTACTCCATTTCTTCTAAGGGATTCTTGCCCACAGTAGTGGATATAATGGTCATCTGAGTTAAATTCACCCACTCTAGTCCATTTAAATTTGCTGATATCTAAAACATCGATGTTCACTCTTGCCACCTCCTGTCTGACCACTTCCAATTTTCTTTGATTCATGGACCTAACATTCCAGGTTCATATGCAATATTGCTCTTTACACCAGACTTTACTTCTATCACTAGTGGAAGGGATAGTTGTACAATAAAAAAGAGTGATTCCAAAAGTATTGGATGCTTTTGAACTGTGCTATTGGAAAAGACTTGAGAGTCCCTTGGAAAGCAAGGAAGTCAAACCAGTCAATCATAAAGGAAATCCTAAAGGAAATATTCATTGGAAGGACTGATGCTGAAGCTGAAGCTCCAATACTTTGGCTACCTGACTTGAAGAGCTGATTCACCGGAAAAGCCCTGATGCTGGGAAAGATTGAGGGCAGGAGGAGAAGCGGGAGGCAGAGGATGAAGTGTTTGGTGGCATCACCGACTCAATGGACATGAGTTTGAGCAAACTCTGGGAGATAGTGAAGGACAGAGGAGCTCAGCACGCTGTGGTCCACGGGGTCACAAAGAGCGGAATGAGACTGGGCGACTGAACAACAAATGCAGTGTGTGTCCTACTAAACGTTAGGGGACAAAACAGAATAAGGAATGGGAGAGTGGGAGTGCTAGACGTGGGGACTTGCAGTTTAAAATAAGGTGCCTCAGGGAGAAGGTGATATTTAAACAAAGGAGGCAAGGAAACCAGACAGCCAGAAATCAGGGAGAAGAGTTTTAGGCCAGGGGGAAGGTGTTCAAACATCCTGACGTGGGGCATGCCCATTCCACGGGCAGCGATGTACCTGTAGCAGCATGGCTCCACTTGAGTGAGCCAGCGGGAGATGAAGTCAGAGACTAGACCACAGAAGGCTTTGTAAGATGTTTAAGGTTTTGTCTTCTACTCTGAGTGAAATATGATGTACGGGAAGGTTTCAAGAAGGAGCACCATCTGTTATAAGCTTTAGAAACATCCTACAGATTGCAATATTGAGATCAGAATTTTGAGGAGTACATGTAGAAGCAAGGGGAGCAATTAGGAATCTACTGCCATCATCTGAGGAAATATCCTGTAGAAAAAGTAGATAATGCAAACAAGATATACTGACAGGCTGGACATGGGGTGTGAGACGAAGGGAGCACTCGGGAACGCAGGAAGATACCTGAAGAAGGCATCCGTGATGCGGCCGAGATGGTAAAGTGGTAGCTTCTGGAGAACTCTCACTGGTTCAGTCTATTAGACATCCGAATGGAGGTGCAGAGGAGTTGTCTGAGATCCGGGGGACACCCTGGGCTACAAATGTAAATGTGGACCTTCATAGCATATGGTGCTTAAAACCACACAGGTCCATGGACAGACACATGAATCAAGAAGACACTATATATATATATGTATGTGTATGCATTCATATGTATATGTATATATATACATATGTATGTATATATATTCTATTATATATATATAGAATATATATATATATGTTATATATGTTATTCAGAATGTTACTGAGTCATAGAATGTTACTCAGTCATAAAAAAAGAATGAAATGACGCCATTTGCAGCAACATGAATGAACCTAGAGAGCGTCATACTAAGTGAAGTAAGTTGGATAGAGAAAGACAATTTTCATAGGATATCAACTATATGTGGAATCTAAAAAAAAAAAAAAAATGATACAAATGCACTCATTTAACAAGACAGAAACACTCACAGATGTAGAAAACCAACTTAGGTTACCAAATGGGAAAGGTGGTGGTGGGCGGGGGGAGGAATGAATTAGGAATTTGCAGTAGCAAGGACTTGCTTGTATAGCACAGGGCAATGTAATAACTTATATGGGAAAAGAACCTGAAAAAAAATGTATATATTTACATTCATGTGTGTGTGTGTGCGCCTAGTTGCTCAGTTGTGTCCGGCTCTTTGCGACCCCATGGCCTCTAGCCCGCCAGGCTCCTCTGTCCGTGGGATTCTCCAGGCAAGAATACTGGAGTGGGTCGCCATGCCCTCCTCCAGGGGATCTTCCTAACCTGGGGATCATATCCAGGTCTTCTGCACTGCAGGCAGATTCTTTACCAACTGAGCCACCAGGGAAACCCAAGAATACTGGAGTGGGGAGCCTGTCCCTTCTCCAGGGGATCTTCCTGACGCAGGGATAGAACCAGGGTCTCCTGCACTACAGGGGGATTCTTTACCAGCTGAGCTACCAGGGAGGCCCTCATATGTATATATATATATATATAAAACCAACTCACTTTGCTGTATACCTGAAACTAATACAACATTGTAAATCAACTATACTTCAATAGAAAGCAAATAATTAAAAGATACAAAAATGCAAATACAAAAAAAAAAAAAAACAAAAACAGCATTCTATTGGCTGAAATCACCAAGAGGTTGAATGTAGATTAAAATACCTATAGTTTCTGGGGGTATATTCAACACTTAAGAGATGGAATAAGTAGCAAAGGAGACTAAGAACAAGTAGCCAATAAAGGAATTAATAAAACAAGGTGAAGCAATATTCTGGAAATCAAGCAAGGCATGTTTCCAGGATGAGGGAGGGAGAAATCAACTGTCAGGCACATGGTCACAGGTCAGGTAAGATGAGGATTAGTTATTGATCACAGAAGCAAGCAACACTGAATTTCTCAAATGCTAGCAAGATACTTTCTAATAGAGTCAATGGGACAAAAGAGCCTGGTTGGAGTGAGTTTAAAATAGTGGAAAGTAAGTACTGAATACAATGAATATTTTCCTGAAAGTTTGCTCTATAAGAGAATGGAAGGTTTGTTTTTCCATGATGTACAGGGGAAAAAAGCATGTTTGAATTGTGATAATAATGATCCAATTAAAAGAGAAAACTGATGACATAAGAGCAGGAGAAAATAACTGCTGGAAGAATGATCTTACAGCACCGGCTTGGGGAACAACCTTTAGTTACGTAGTTCACCTAGAGTCACGATGGGCTTCCCCAGTGGCTCAGTGGTAAAGACTCCACCTGCCCATTCAGGAGATGTGGGTTCTATCTCTGGGTTGGGAAGATCCCTGGAAAAAAAATGACAACCCACTCCAGTATTCTTCCCTTGGAAATCTCATGGACAGAGGAGCCTGGCAGGCTACAGTCCATGGGGCTGAAAATAGTTGGATGATTGAACAACTAAACAACAAATAGTCACAAAGAGGCATAGTGTGTGAGCACAGAATGGGTGGGCTGGTGAGCAGCCTGGTAAAGATTCAGCTGAGTCTTCGTTATGTGTTATGTGTAATTAGTTTCTCATTAAGGCATTGATATTATGTTAATATGTTAAGACTGTAAATTTCTTCAGGCCAAAAACTCTCTTATTTTTTAAAACACCTGTCCTGCCAAGCCATGAGCAATTGTTTATGTAACTTTGATAAATAACATGGCAAATGGCTACTCTCTGACACTCAGGAAATAATTATCTCTAAAAAGCTTGAGGTCAGGTTAAGTGTGATAATCTTAAGTGTGATATTCACTAACAAAAGAGATCCTTAATAAAGTATTTTTTATCAGTAGACTTTATAAAATGATTGCTAAAACCAAAAATTGATTTTTTTAAAAAAAGGTATCTTTTTAAAAAGTTCAACTATTCTTGGTTTAAATGTTTTTAAATTTTATTGGGAAATGTGTTATATGTGGAAAAACGAATAAAATGTCTCTGCAGTAACGTACATCACATCTCATAAATACATATAATGTTTCTTGCAACTTTAATAAAGAAAAAGAACATCATCTTCAACTCAGGGGTGTCACGTTCTTCATCTTAAACATCATACCGTCCAAGGTAACTGCTATCCTCGCTTGCGTTAACAATCATTTCCCTTTTTTTTCTTCATTGATTTATCACCTACATAGACATCTTTGAGTGACAGAATTTAGTTTCATACGTCTGGGAACTTTATATGAATAGAGTCATACTGTCATCCTTTTGCGTGTACTTGTGTGTGTGTGTGTGTGTGTGTGTGTCCATGCTAAAATCGTTAACACTTATAGAACCTGGGTGAAGGCTACTCGGCAAAATAATTAATAGTTCAATATTTCTGGAATTGAAAATAAAAATGAAAAATAAAGAATAATAATATAATTAGTAAAATACAAAGTATTTTAAATGTGCACTTTCTATCCTAATTGTGCTGTATTACAATCTCCTGGAGAAGAAAACGGCAACACACTCCAGTTTCTTGCCTGGGAAACTCCATGGACAGAGGAGACTAGTGGGCTGCAGTCCATGGGGTCACAAAGTGTCGGACATGACTGAAAGACAGCATGCAAGCACCTCTCTCATATATGTGTATATATATATATACAGTCTGTGGTTGAGCCATCAAATACTTTTGCATTTATCAAACCACTAGACCATTCAGGTATGACCTAAATCAAATCCCTTATGATTATACAGTGGAAGTGAGAAATAGATTTAAGGGACTAGATCTGATAGACAGAGAGCCTGATGAACTATGGACGGAGGTTCGTGACATTGTACAGGAGACAGGGACCATCTCCATGGAAAAGAAATGCAAAAAGGCAAAATGGCTGTCTGAGGAGGCCTTACAAATAGCTGTGAAAAGAAGAGAAGTGAAAAGCAAAGGAAAAAAGGAAAGATATTCCCATTTGAATGCAGAGTTCCAAAGAATAGCAAGGAGAGATAAGAAAGCCTTCCTCAGTGGTCAATGCAAAGAAATAAAGGAAAACAACAGAATGGGAAAGATTAGAGATCTCTTCAAGAAAATTAGACATACCAAGGGTACATTTCATGCAAAGATGGGGTCAATAAAGGTATGGACCTAACAGAAGCAGAAGATATTAAGAAGATGTGGCAAGAATACACAGAAGAACTGTACAAAAAAGATCTTCACGACCCAGATAATCACAATAGTGTGATCACTCACCTAGAGCCAGACATCCTGGAATGTGAAGTCAAGTGGGCCTTAGAAAGCATCACTACGAACAAAGCTAGTGGAGGTGATGGAATTCCAGTTGAGCTATTTCAAATCCTGAAAGATGATGCTGTGAAAGTGCTGCACTCAATATGCCAGCAAATTTGGAAAACTCAGCAGTGGTCACAGGACGGGAAAAGGCCAGTTTTCATTCCAATCCCAAAGAAAGGCAATGCCAAAGAATGCTTGAACTATCACACAATTGCACTTATCTCACACGATAGTAAAGTAATGCTCAAAATTCTCCAAGCCAGGCTTCAGAAATACGTGAACCATGAACTTCCAGATGTTCAAGCTGGTTTTAGAAAAGGCAGAGGAACCAGAGATCAAATTGCTAACATCCACTGGATCATAGAAAAAGCAAGAGAGTTCCAGAAAAATATCCATTTCTGCTTTATTGACTCTGCCAAAGTCTTTGACTGTATGGATCACAATAAACTGTGGAAAATTCTGAAGGAGATGGGAATACCAGCCCACCTGACCCACCTCTTGAGAAACCCGTATGCAGGTCAGGAAGCAACAGTTAGAACTGGACATGGAACAACAGACTGGTTCCAAATAGGAAATGGAGTACGTCAAGGCTGTATATTGTCACCCTGCTTATTTAACTTATATGCAGAGTACATCATGAGAAATGCTGGGCTGGATGAAGCACAAGCTGGAATCAAGATTGCCGGGAGAAATATAAATAACCTCAGATATGCAGATGACACCACCCTTATGGCAGAAAGTGAAGAGGAACTAAAAAACCTCTTGATGAAAGTGAAAGAGGAGAGTAAAAACATTGGCTTAAAGCACAACATTCAGAAAACTAAGATCATGGCATCTGGTCCCATCACTTCATGGCAAATAGATGGGAGAACAGTGGAAATAGTGTCAGACTTTATTTTTTTTTTTGTTCTCCAAAATTACTGCAGATGGTGATTGCAGCCATGAAATTAAAAGATGTTTACTCCTTGGATGGAAAGTTATGACCAACCTAGACAGCATATTGAGAAGCAGAAACATTGCTTTGCCAACAAAGGCCCATCTAGTCAAGGCTATGGTTTTTCCAGTGGTCATGTATGAATGTGAGAGTTGTACAGTGAAGAAAGTTGAGGGCCGAAGAATTGACGCTTTTGAACTGTGGTGTTGGAGAAGACTCTTGGGAGTCCCCTGAACTGCAAGGAGATCCAACCATTCCATCCTAAAGGAAATCAGTCCTGGGTGTTCATTGGAAGGACTGATGCTGAAGCTGAAACTCCAATACTTTGGCCACCTCATGTGAAGTGTTGACTCATTGGAAAAGACCCTGATTCTGGGAGGGATCGGGGGCAGGAGGAGAAGGGGACAACAGAGGATGAGATGGTTGGATGGCATCACCGACTCAATGGAAATGGGTTTGGGTGGACTCCAGGAGTTGGTGATGGACAGGGAGGCCTGGAGTGCTGTGATTCATGGGGTTGCAAAGAGTTGGACACAACTGAGCGACTGAACTGAACTGAACTGACTGATCTGTGTGTAAATTTCACATTGATTAATTATTAAATTACTATAGCTTTGTAATAAGGCCTAGTATCAGGAAGAGGAATTTCTCCCACATTGTCTTTTATTAGAATTCTTGTCTATTTATGATTTGTGCACTTTCATGTGACTTCTAAAATCTGTTTGCCATGGTCTATCAAAGGGAAGACCTTTGAATTGTTATTGGGACTATATTAAATGCAGAGACGAGTATGAAGAATTGGAGTCTTTACAGAATTAAGATTTCAGTCCATGAATATTATCTATCACCATGTTTGTTTATTTAGGTTTTCTTAAAATTTCTCTGTAACATTTTTGTATTTTTTCCTCAGAGATATTTTCTGCTTTTTTAGATTTATTCCTTAGTATTTCTAATTTTAAGGCAATTGTAAGCTCTCTTTTAATAACGTATGCATTAAATGTATGAAAGTGGAAGTGTTGGTTGCTCAGTTGTGTCCGACTCTTCACCACCCCGTGGACTGCAGCCCGCCAGGCTCCTCTGTCCATGAAATTTCCTAGGCAAGAATACTGGAGTGTGTTGCCATGTCCTTCTCCAGGGGAGCTTACCAACCTGGGGATCAAGCCTGGGTCTCCTGCATTGGCAGGTGGATTCTCTACCATCTGAGTTACTAAGGAAGACTTAAATGTATGCATTTATGTATATACTATAACATACACTCAGAAAAATAAATGTAAATGCATATCATGATGCGTTTGCACAAACTAAATAAACACAGGAGACCGGGACTCAAAAAGCAAAATCTATTCATTCTCTAGAAGTATTCCTCTTTCTACCAGTCACCACCTGACAAAAAGCATCACCATTCCAACAGCGTTATCTACTGAATAGAAATTATTTTAACATAGTCCTACCAACTTCAAGGTAATATCTTTTAGTCAGTACTTATGTTTGATTCTTCAGTGCTCAAAAATAATACGAATTCTCCAGTTAATTACTAAAGCAGACTACATGTGTTTAGCAAGTCAGATTTGTAGATTACATTGTTCATATCTAACCTACTTTTTCTGATATTATTGTCTTCATGAGCTAGCAACTACCAGGAGAGAGGAAGAATAAGCTCCCATTATAACTATGAGTTTGTCCATTTCTCTTTCAGTTAGTTTTATTTTGGCTTAGTGTATCTTACCATGTCATTTAATGCACACACATTTATTTATTTAAAAATTTATGTATTATTAAGTATATAATATATTTTATATAATAATATATATTAACAGCATATGCATTAAATATATAGTTTATTATTATATATTAAATAAACAAATATTTAATGTGCTATCAAATACCTAAGACCTGTTGCAGGTCCTAGTTGTAGCACACAAGATCTCCAATGTTTATTGCAGCATGCAGGTTCTTTTTAGCTGCAGCATGCAGGGTCTTTAGCTGATATTTATTAATAGTTGTGGCATGTGGGATCTAGCAACCTGATCAGGGATGAATTGGGAAGACAGAGTCTAAGCCACTGGACCTTGAGGAAGCCCCAGTTGATATACATTTGGAACTGTCACATTTTTCTGGTGAACTGAAGTTTTTATTGCCATCAAGTGTTTCCCTTTAACCTAGAACATGTTACAAGTATAAAACCAATTTATTCTGCGTCTGCTCTCCACGAGAGCTTTGGACTCAACAGGTCAGCCTATTGTTACCAGAAATTTGAAGTCTACATTGAGATCTTTAATCCTTCTGCAATTACTTTTTATATGTTGTGTAAAATAGGGATATAGTTTCATTATTTCCCAATGGCAAACCAATTGCTTAGTGCTCTTTATTGCTAACTCCTCCTTCTCACAGTAGTTGTCCAGGTCACCTCGCGTAGGTCAGGATCCCATATACGGGCGGGCAAGTTTCTGTGCTCTGCTTGATTCACTTCTGGAACATATGTCAGTGTGTACTAAGTACTAAGTGTGGGAAAGCTGGAACCGAGTTACCTACAAGCCAAGCACCACGATTATAGTGTTGATAGCCTTCACCTGTACAGGCAAACCTGGTCTCTAACTGGCAACCACAAGGCGGCAGGCAAGGGTATTAAATGGGTATGTAGTCAAGTCCCAGAGCCTTCCCAGGGAGCAAGTAAGAGAAGCTTCCACATCATAGAGGATTGTAAATGGCTTCAAAACAGTAATATCGTATGAAGCAAGGAGAAGATGTCGAAACAGACATGAGATTACAGGCTCATTTGCCCATTGCTCATGTAAAGTCAAGACATACTTTTTCTATTTTATAAACACTTTTACCTTATCAACGTTTAAATATTTTATCCATGTCATTTTTGACGATCAAAAAGCATACCCCCTTTCCCACCAAGCAATTGTGTGCGTCATATATACATACAAACAAAATATGTAATTTCTTGAAAGGAGGCTAAAACATTGTACTGATTGTATCAACCTCAAAGCAAAATTTTGATAAGTCACTGTCATATCCATGCTAGAAACTCCCAAAGCTGCTGTTTTCTCCACTAACATTCCATAGAGAGCACTTTTTAAAAAATCATAGCTATTTCCGGTTGTATATGAGATTAAACTTGCGATTGCTTTTCTACCCAAACATTCATTGAAAACTACACTCTAGAGCTAAACTTTTAGGAGAGGAACAACAAATTTGAAGGCCAAATCAAGTCCTTGATCAAGTCACCATGACCATGAAATGGCATTTTTCTTTCTCCACATTACATGCAAGAGTTTTTTTTTGTTTTGTTTTGTTTTTTTTGCCTAGCTGGATTTATTTTCTTCATCATTTTCCCCTTGTTCCTTTTCAGTCAGAATGCAAAGTATCATTGCTTTATGACTTTTTTTTCTTCTTCATTTGCTTACAATGTTCTGCTAGCAGTGAAGGAGAATGAAAATGATGTCTGAAGGTTCCAATCACAAGGCTATGACTTAAATCATACTTTCAAACATCCTGAAATTCTACATTTCCCAGCCCAGTCCCTTAATATTTTCAACAAATATGTCCCTCTTTTTATGAGTCTCGATGTGAACAGCATCTGCATGTACGCTTCTGTTTGTAGATACTCCTATATGTTTCATTATATAAATTATATATTGTGTAGATAAGTGGGTATTTTGTTCTTGTTTAAATATTTTAACGTAGTAGTTTTCATGCAATAAAACAAAAAAGAAATTGATTCTAAACTTGGCTCGCTGCCTGATTTATTTTATTACCACCTTATTTTACACCCAGGCACACACAGTTTGTTTTCACGACTGAGATAAGAAACTGGATGATCAGCTCGCTTCTGTGGGAATCGGGTCTCATGTATGTGACACCAGGTTCTGTCCACCCCTTCCTAACCACCACTAGACTCACTCAAAGTGAGCTGAAATATTTATTGGGTTATGAGAGTAAGGATGTTTTTCCCCTAAAATTTCACATAAAATAATGGTGCAGTATTGGTCTTCACCAAAGAGTCTAAGGCTCCTTTGTAACCACCAAATGTAGCAAAAACCACAAATTACTGTTGGAGAGGGGTTGGCCTTGGGTTCTGGCTTCAGTGACCCCCTCCCCTTAAATTCCAATACCCTGCATCTGTGTAAATAAACATCTCTAGGTGTATGGTAAGGGAATATTTAGCACGAACATGTTTCATACAAAATTAGTAGCAAAGAAAAACTTTAGACTTGTAATTACATGAAAAAAAAAATGTAAGCCATTAGTGTAATTAAGGTGTTTCTTCCTTTTCCCTTAAACAGATAGAATATGATCCATATTCTTGTGCATGGAGACTCATGTTCACTAAGTTTCCACAGCCCCCCCTTTTTTTTCTTCCTCCCATGAACATTTATAACGATGCTTTTATTCTGTCATGTCTAGCATTACAAGTTTACTGGTTATAAGTTTAGAGTAGTATTTCTACCAAGGAAACTCAAGGAGCTAACAGATAAGCTTCTTACGTGGGAGATATTGGCTGCACGTCTCGGAGTTAATTCATACACAGAGAGGAAATGAATTCAGACAAGATAAAAGGCTGAGTTACTGTATTTGGCTGCAGGGAGTGTGTCTACAGCTTTCACCCCCATTTTCCCTCTCTTGGCTGTTCTTTCCCTCTTTCTACTTTTTTGGTGTGAAAACCCATTTTTTGAAAGAAACACTGAAAATTCACTTGAAGTCTCATTCAGCAAAGCTGTAACTCATAGAAGTGTGTCTTCAGTACTCCTCTTTACCCTCTGCTAGAGTGACAAACCAGCCCAGTTTGTCCCAGTTTTAGCCTGGAACGTCCTGCATCCTGGGGACCACCTCGGTTCCAAGCAAATAGACTCGGTCACTCCACCACATATACTACCGCATACCAGTGCCTTATATCTTCCTATCTGCAATGTTCTTGCCCATGTCTAGAGCTGAGGTTCATGATGGTGAAAGCAAGGTCAAGTCCCATTTCCTTCACACTGTCTTCAGCCCTCATTCTCCAACTTTCTAGGGCTTTTAAATTGCGCTTCACACTAGTTTTACATTAAAGGCTGTCTTGCCTTGCTTGAGGGTTCTTTTAGACACATTCTCTATCTTTCACCAAGCAGACCATAACTCACTATGGAATAGAGACAAAGAGGTAAAAAAGAGTTCTTCTGTGAGTTGCTGCTGTGAATTAGACATTGCATTATGGATGTCAGAGGTGGACCATAAAGAAGGCTGAGCACCGAAGAATTGATGCTTTTGAACTGTGGTGCTAGAGAAGACTCGTGAGAGTCCCCTGGACTGCAAGGAGATCCAACCAGTCCATCCTAAAGGAAATCAGTCCTGAAGATTCATTAGAGGGACTGATGCTGAAGCTGGAGGTCTAATATTTGGCTACTTGATGCAAAGAGCTGATTCACTGGAAAAGACCCTAATGCTGGGGAAGACTGTGGGCAGGAGGAGAAGTGGGTGACAGAGGATGAGATGGTTGGATGGCATCATCAACTCAATGGACATGAGTTTGAGCAAGCTCTGGGAGATAGTGAAGGATAGGGAAGCCTGGCGTGCTGCAGTCCATGGGGTCACAAAGAGTTGGACTGACTGACTGAACAACAACGGCAACGAGGGACCAGGTCTCATTCGGATCACCACAGCCTGTGAGGCTGGGATCACTGCATCCATTTCACAGAAATCAGTGAGGTTCAGACAAGGAATTCACTGATCGTGCAAACTGATACCCAGACCTAACTGGCTCATTCCGATGCACCATACTTACTGTCCAGCAAAGAAGTCTAATGCTTTTGAATTTCTTAAACTCTAAACAAACTGTGGAAGTTAAAGCACATTCTCATGAAATACCTGCCATTTTGTCTACTCTGCTCTTCTGCTTAGATCTACAAACCCACATTAATGATGGCAGGGGAGATAATTCTTTTAAAAAATAGTAAATCATAGAAAAGTTGCCTTTTATCCAATTTAAGCAAAGTTGTATTTCATAGGTTAGTGTTCTAATAACATAAATGTGTTCACTCTGTGTCTTGTCCTATTAGACTTAAAAATAAGGTCATAAATGTGCCTTATATCCATCCCTCTCTATCTACATTATTTAAGTCTTACCATCATTAGATTTTTCTCCTGGGTTTCTTATTTTTCTTTTAAAAATTTCTTTAGATCATCACTACCCAAATACAGTAACCACTAGCCAAGTTTGGCCAATGGGCACCTGAAATGTGGTGAGTGGAAAGGGAGACATTCTATAAAATACACTCCAGATTTTTAAGACATAATAAAAAAAGAAAGTATAATAATATTGTTCATTAATAATTTTTATATTGATTACATATTTAAATAAATTTTTGAATACACTGGGCTAAATAATCTTGCCTGCTTCTTTTTACTTTTTTGAAGTGTGGCTACTAGAACACTTAAAAATTATACACATGGCTTACCTTGTGTATCTGTTGCCTAGCAGTGCTTTGGATAATTTATAGAGAAATCAGGGGATCAGTATTTTTCATTCATTTTCCTTTGAGATAATCCCGTATTTTCATTTATGCTGTGCTTAGTCGCTCAGTCGTGTCTGACTCTCTGCGACCCCACGCACTGCAGCCCGCCAGGCTCCTCTGTCCGTGGGGATTCTCCAGGCAAGAATACTGGAGTGGGTTGCCATGCCCTCCTCCAGGGCATCTTCCCAACCCAGGGATCGAACCCAGGTCTCCTGCATTGCAGGTGGATTCTTTATGATCTGAGCCACCAGGGAAGCCCATATGGTCTTACAAAATTTTCCCCAATAAAACTATTATTATGTTAGGTATTTAAATAAATAACAACATATGTCCCTCCACAGTGGTAAGACAATGATTTTGTTTTCTTGATAAAATAACTTATGATAAAAGGAAAGTTATGCAGGCCATATGAATATAAGGGTTGCAGTGAAATTTCAGTATTGTCTTTGAGACATGGATTATGATATTCAAAGAAACACACTGAATAAGCACTCTCTTGTAAACACACTCTTCTTGTTTAGAGCTGCCATATGTTATCATGGAATGCAACTTTAACCAAATTGATGGTATAGAAAAATAAAACAGAACAAAGTAGTTACTAGGAAAACACAAAACGCTTGGGGGTGGGAGAATATTGCACAGCTTGACTGTTTAAAAAACTGACAAAGTCATATGATCTATAAAACATACTCTTATCAAAGGATGGCAGTAAGTTGCTTTGTTAAAGCTCTTGCGGAAAGCAAAGTGTTCCACTGTCTTGTAGCTGGCGTGAAACTTTAGAAATTATGAGCAAACGTATTAGGTGCTTTTATATGATTGAGCTTTCTACAGTTCCATTGCCAAAGCCGAGGCAACAGGCTGATAAAAGACCCGAGCCGAGGAAGGAGGTGGGTAGAGGCTAGATTGTGTGTGCATGTGCGCGTGCGTGTGTGTGTGTGTGTGTGTGTGTGTGCGCAGAGAAGTTATAGAATCCCCTTTGGTCACTGAGCAAGCTCCCCGAGATAGTCGGGGATTTCCCACTCCAGGGAGCCCCGCAGGCTCTCTGTTTTAACAGCTGAGGTGGCCGGGAGTTCAACAAGGTGGTAGCCACCTTTTAAAAAAAAAGTCTCAATTTTTATTATTCTAATTTTTTATTTAGGAGCCTCCAAGGAAAGGAAAGTTTCCAGATTTAAAAAGAGGAGAAAAAAAAAACCCGCAAGCGTGACAGGTGTAGACTTCAGTCACTAAGGAAACGATGACTATTAGGGTCATAAAATAGCTCTCGGGCAGTCCGCAGGGCTCCTCGTCCGCAGGGCGCTGGAGCGGGCATTCGGAGGGGAGCTCAGGTGTGAGGCACCTGCGGCGGCCTTATCAGCAAGGCGGCCTCTGGCGCTGTCTCCAGGGACGTGGCACGTCACTCGGGCTCTTTGATCTCAGGACCTTAGTCTTTGAACAGTGGAGAAGAATTCATATTTACTTTTCTCTTGTTCCGCACCTAAAAATGACTCTCTGTACACCCATAAAACCATTGATGATGATAACTTCCTGGGGATCAAACGTTCTATGAGTATTTCAACAAATAAAAGTAATATTCATTATAGAGTCATATTTTATCTCCTTCAGGAAATGGCTGATACAGCAACCACGTTTTACGATGAGAAGAAATAGCGTAGAATTTTTGACTGAAGTGTGGACCTGCATTTGGTAGCCGCAACTAATAGGAAATGAGCCTCTCTGGCAGGAGGAATAAGACAGGCATTTATTCAGCAATGACTGTGTAACAATCATGTTGCTTGGCCCTTTATATGCACTATTTTATTCAATCCTCATATAGATCTGTGATAAGGTACTATTGTCATCTCTTTTTTAGTGCTGAGAGGACTGACTTCAAGGCTTAAGAGATTAAAACTGAGATATACACACTCCTGGGCTTCCCAGATGGCACACGGGCGGAAAACTCGCCTGCCGATTCAGGAGATGTGAGAGATGAAGTTTCAGTCCCTGGGTCAGGAAGGTCCCCTGGAGAAGGGCATGGCAACCCACTCCAGGATTCTTGCCTGGAGAATCCCATGAGCAGAGGAGCCTGGAGGGCTGCAGTCCATGGGGTCACAGAGAGTCAGACATCTGAGCGCACACACACACTATCATGCATACAAACGGCCAGCTAGTGGGAACCTGTTCTAAGACACAGGGAGCCCAGCTGAGGGTGGGATGGCGGGGGTTGGAGGGAGGGAGGTCCACTAGTTGAGGGGATGTGTGTACACATAAAGCTGACCCACTTCATCCAACAGCAGAGACTAACACAACATTGCAAAGCAATTACACTCCCGTGTTAAGAAGAAACTAGCTGAAAGTCACCATTTAGTAGCTGGAAAAGGCATATGAGCCAGAAAGAACCACTAAGTGTTTTTTTTTTTTTTTTTTTCCACCGTGGGCCTGCATCAGATCACCTGGGACAGTGAAATCAAGTCACAAATCTATGGTGTGGCATCAGAAGTTCTGATAAAGCGTCTGAGACAGGGTCTGATGATCTGACAAATCTAGAAGGTCCTTGAAGGAATCTCATGTGAGCAGGAACATCGGAACCCCTGATCTGTCTGCCGCTGTCATTCTGTCTGAGCTTGACGGCTCTTGGGGCTGATTTAGCTTTCTGAATGCTTTAGTGATTAGAGTGGAAGTTTCCACCTTTTGGCATCAGATTCAGCAGTTGCCTGCTTTATGTGCTTCTTCCTCTTGGCAGACCTCAGTGTCTGCATTGTTTACCAGCCTCCCTGCTTGGAGAGACCAGTTATTTATTTCTGAGCCTTGGCTTCAGCGATTCTGCTGATAGGCATTGTGCCAGATAAAGTGTGTGGACCTTCGTTCTCAAACGAGAGGCTTGGGCGGCTCAATCCACACAATAGTCTGGCTCAGCCTTCAGCGTCCACTGAAAGCCGTTTCAACAGTTTATGTACACCTAATTCCAGCCCCCGCTTCCTCTTCCAGTCCGAAGAAAGGATGAAATTCTCAAATCACCTAGTAGGGTGGGGAAGATTAGACATGGGGGGCACAACACAGGAGGAGGAATAAAGCTGGTCCCTTCTGGCCTCTCTCCAGCTTCCTCTGCTCTCTGCTCTTTGAGATTTGGAAGTGGAGTGGGTTCAGATTAATGTATGCGGGGGGCTGTTTCCTGCCTGAAAGAAAAAGGAGGGGTGTCAGTGGTGTCTGATAGCAAATAATTTAACCAGAAGGGTAGGGAAGCTGAAGCAAAGAAAAGTCTAGGCTTATTTTTCAGCAGGCTAAAAGGAGGCAAAGGAAAGCTTCAGATATCATATTTTGATCCAAGGCTTGTTGACCAAACATCGGCTGAATACTTTGAGACCTACTTGCTATATTGTGGGAGGGAAATAGATGGGTATTGAATGCATGTATTACCAAAGGCGCTGGTTTGTACACGGATGTGAATGAAAGCTGCTGCCTGTCTTAATTAAGAGTTTTAATCAGTTGTGGGCAGAAGGCAAGAATTGTGTGCAACCAGCTTCAACGAAGCCAGAATGTGAAAAGTGTCACAGGCAGGGTTAGTCCTCAGTCCTGTCCGACTCTGTGACCTCATGGACTGCAGCCCACCAGGCTCCTCTGTCCTTGGGGATTCTGCAGGAAAGAATACTGGAGTGGGTGGCCATGTCCTTCTCCAGGGGATCCTCCTGACCCAGGGATCGAACCTGGGTCTCTTGCATTGCAGGCAGTTTCTTTACCATCTGAGCCACCAGGCCGAGGAGGCTATAAAGTTGGAATAGGCAGAAATGTGTGTTCTGCCCAGAGGCACTGGATGACAGAGGCGTTGGCGTCTGATGTCCTGACTGACTCTCGCAGACGCTGCAGACACTTGTTCCCCTGGACGAGCTCAGGGACGATGCTGATCGAGGAGACACGAGTCCGGTGCAGAGAGGGCAGGGGTGGCGGGGGGCAGGGTGGGAAAGCAGACTCTCAGGAGAACCTCCAAAAGTCCGTCCCCCCGCCAGAAAGGATGCAGATGTGACTTTCTGGGGTGTGTCAGGGACTGTTTAAAAAAAAAAAGGAACCGCCAAAAGAGTGCAGATGTGATGTGACCTAAGCTGGGTGGCCGTTTTCTGAGCCCAGGGGTTGACCGAACGGACTGGCCGCCTGGGGCTGCTGGAACAGAACCCTGCAAACTGGGAGGGGTGCCTAAAGACAATAACAACTGATTCCCCGGAGTTCTGATGCCTAGAAGTCTGACTTCAAGTGGGCAGCAGGAAGAACCTATTCCACACCTCTCTCCTGGCTTTCTTTTGTCAGCTCTCAACATTCCTTGGCTTCTAGACTTCTCACTCGAATCTCTGCCTCCGTGTGTCTGTGTCCCGTGGGGCCTTCTCCCGAGGGTGCCAGCCACTGGACTTAGGGCCCGCCTTAATCCAGTGTGACCTCATCTTAAGTAATCACATCACAAGACCTTATGTTCATGCAAGATCACGTTCTATAGTTGCAGGTGGACCTGAGTTTTGAGAGACTAGGCTGTTCACCCCAGTCCATTGGGTCAAGTTGTTTCTGAAGTCTATTGGCCATGAACTGTGGCATGTAGGATCTTGGTTTTCCTGACCAGAGAGGGAACCTGCACTTCCCGCATGGAGAGGTGGAACCTCTCGCCACTGGGTCAAGTTTCTAAGACAGCTGTTTAAGGGCCAAAACATTCCTGTTTGGGGTAATTCCCAGAATTCTATAAAACCTAGGTGGAGGGGATCAGAGATGCAAGTACTGAAAGTTGTTTGGAATCAAAGAGATGAAGGTTCTTGTCAGAGGCCTGGGGAATCAGGAAGTCTATTGACAATCATGAATCCTTTACATGAAAATTGAGAAATGGACATTTCCGAACACCTGCAAAGCGGAGGAGATTGCTTTTGGGCGAGTAGGTGCCCTAGTCTTCTGAATGGACATTCTTGTCCTTTCTACCCTCAAACAAGTTAAATATGCTCATTTCAAATCTGCAATGGTTCTGAGGTACATTGATATTTCTAGAATATGTTTTATATCTGTGAGAGAAGGGTCAGGCAGTTCTCAGTTTCCTGGTTATTTTAAGTAGTGTAGAGGTTAGAACTGGTGTAGAAACCAGTACTTAGTGGGTGGATGAGATGGTTGGATGGCATCACCGACTCAATGGACATGAGTTTGAGCAAACTCTGGGAGATGGTGGAAGACAGGGAAGCCTAGTGTGTTGCAGTCCACGGGGTCACAAAGAGTCAGACACGACTGAGGAACTGGACAACAACAGCTTAGTGGGTGGGGGGTGGTTATAAGTGGGGATGAGAGGATCCCCAGCTGAAACATCAGCAGAGTCCAGAAGGGAGAAAGCAGATGTGCTTGTTTAGCATGTGAATTGTCCAGTTTGGTGAAAGTGCACTCACATAGTAAGATCTAGTGGGACATGATTTTAAAAAGTTATGTTGGGGTCAGATAGTGGGTGGTTTGGAATGACAGGTTAGGAAAGGAATGTGACCTTGTGTATATAAATCATAGACATAGTGTCTGAGGTCTTTACACTGGGGGGTGGCATGATCAGGTCATGTGATAGATTCCTCTGGGATGAAAAGGGATGATTGCAAAGCCATTTTCAGTGAGGATCTGAGTAATCTGTATGAGAAATAACATGTATCTGCATTGGGATGCTAGACATATGAGCGGAAATAAGACTTTCTAGAAAAAGCTCAGGTTTTCTGGAAATCATAGGTTTCTGACAGAAAAGGAAAACTCAAAATTATCTGGACTTCTAGTTGGATGGTGATGCTGAAGCTGAAGCTCCAATACTTTGGCCACCTGATGTGAAGAACCAACTCACTGGGAAAGACCCTGATGCTGGGAAAGATGGAAGGCAGGAGGAGAAGGGGATGAAAGAGGATGAGATGGTTGGATGGCATCACTGCCTCAAGGGACATGAACTTGAGCAAATTCCGGGAGATAGTGGAGGACAAGGAAGCCAGTGCTGCAGTCCATGGGGTCGCACAGTTGGACACGACTTGGGGACTGAACAGCAAGAACTGGTTGGATGGATTGAATGACTAAATGAGAGAGTTAACCAAGAAAAAGGAACCTAGGGGAACACGTTTGTTAGTTTCTACTGTTTGTAGGTGAGATCATGCATTTGATCATAGATATATTGAATATATGGTGCCAGCAAGAATCATCCATAGAGAGATGCTTAGGTGGAGGCTGACATAAAAATTCTGGACCTTAGTGGAAACGAGTGGGCTCAGAATGTAATTTGGGAGAGAGCCACAGGCAATATGGATAGATATGTTCCCCAGGAAGCAGATGTGAAGGGAAGAGGAAAGAGAACCAGTTACTGAAACTTCAGCAGAAACCTACGTAGAAAGGCGAACTGAAGGAGGAGCCAATTAATGAAATGAAACAGCTACAGACAGTGACCTACAGAAGATGAACCAGAAGCATCATGCCATAGAAAATGCAAGGGTGATTTCCAATTGCTTTAAATGTCCGTGGGGTCAAAAGAACGGGACTTGACATGAGTTTTATAAAGTTTATTATCTTTTGGTACTTGTGCAAATCATTTTATATAGCCTCTTGGTTTATAAAATGGAAAATGAAAGTCACTCAGTCATGTCTAACTCTCTGTGACCCCACAGACTAGTCCATGGAACTCTCCAGGCCAGAACACTGGAATGGGTAGCCTTTCCCTTCTCCAGGGGATCTTCCCAACCCAGGGATTGAACCCAGGTCTCCCCAATTGCAAGCAGATTCTTTACTAGCTGAGCCAGAAGTGGTGGTTGTTGGTGGTTTAGTTGCTAAGTCATGTCTGACTTTTTGTGAGTCCATGGACTGTAGCCTGCCAGGCTCCTCTGCCCATGGGCTTCTCCAGGCAAGAATACTGGTGTGGGTTGCCATTTCCTTCTCCAGGGGATCTTCCCGAGCCAAGGATCAAACCTGGGTCTCCCACATTGCAGGCAGCTTTTTTACCAGCTGAGCCACAAGGAAAGCCCTTGTAAAATGGAAGCAATACCAATACGAGAATTAAATGCAGCAGTGGATTTGAATATAGAACATCCTGCAGTGCATTAAATGTTACTGTTGTAGAATATTCGGGCTGCTTGGGAACTGACGAGAGAGCATTGAGATCTTCGCAGACTGGATGTCTTTGTGTCGGCTTGGAGAACACTTTCTCCAAAGTGGTCACAACAGGTTAGAGCAGGCTAAGGTCAAGGATAACTTGAGAAAAGAGCAGAAACAGTGAGTGTGGGCTGCACTTCTTAGACTTTTAGCAGTGGAAGGAGGGAAGAGCATGAGACCATAGTTTGAGGAGGAAGCAAACTGGAGGAGGATTCTTTTGTTTTTCCTCTTGGGGATTTGACTGGATGAGAACATGTGTGTATGCTGAGCAGAGGAAGACTGGAGACTAATTAAAAACCAAAAGGGACAAGAATGTGAAAACTAACAGGAAAGAAATTCTGAGATGGAGGGGAAATACAGAAAGATTTTATAAAGGAGGGATTCTCTTTTGTTAGCAAGTTGAAATCGGAGAATTGAGGAAGTGAGGGATAAAACAAATGGAGGCTTCTGGTGAGAGCGTGTTTGAAAGGACTGTCGCTGGTTCGGAACTGGGAGCACAGCCAAAAGAAGCTCAGGGAGGTCAGAAGGCCTGGGGGGAGGAGGATAAAGTTAAATACTGAGACGCTTCCACCGAAATGATGGATAGGTTCAGTTGGAGTGGGAGAGATTTAAAATATGATCAGGCACATAAAACATTTAGATCAGTGCCTGATTTCTTTTTCTTTTTAATTTGTCTGCTTTATAGAAATGGTATCAGGTCTCTTGTTTTTAAATTTGCCTTTTGCAATTGAACGGGACTGGCGATTGGCCATCTCAGGAAAATAGCCATCTGGCCTCAGGAAAGCATAGGAGACACCCTGGGTGTGCAGAACTGACCACATGAAGCAGGTTAAACAGAGAGAGCAGGGAACTTCACCTCTTCTGTGATTTGGCTGGAAGAAACGGAAGTGATCAGCCAGCTGTTCTTAAGGAGAAAAGGAAACAGGCCCACCAACAGGGACTGAAATCCAGGAAAGAGGAATCATCCAGCCATAAGAAGAGATGGCCAAGCAGTTCTGGGGCATGTGTGCCCTTCAAGTAAACTTTGCATTTTAGGAAGCCTGATGAAGCTACCAACCCTCCACAACAGAGTTAAACATAAATACACAAAGAGCAGGGACCACACAAGTCTGATGAGTTCTGTGAACAGAGGCTCCTTAAGCAGAACTGTGAACCTTATTCTCCATGAGGGTTCACCTCCTGGGGCAACCTGGACCATCTCTCATCACCTTAGTAGCATCTGCTGCAACTTCCAGGCGCTATGTAAACCTAACACACTTGACCTGAATTTTGAAGACACAGCGATAGGAAGGCAGTATCTCCTTAAAATACTAATAAATGTTTCCAATCACTGAAGAGTAAGTAGCAAAGCTGGTGAGAGTGCATTGTCTTTAACATCAGAAACAAGAAATATCTGGAAAATAGCATCAGCGAGGTGGCCTCCGTGGTAAAGAATCTGCCTGCCAATGCAGAAGCCCCAGGAGACGCGAGTTCAATTCCTGGGATGGGAAGATCCCCTGGAGTAGGAAATGGCAACCCACTACAGTATTCTTGCCTGGAAAATTCCATGGACAGAAGAGCCTGGCAGGCTACAGCCCATGGAGTCGTAAAGAGTCAGGCACGACTGAGCACATATGCACACACTCACTCCCTCTCTCTCTCTCACACACACACACACACACACCACTGAAAAGCCCGCCCTTCCTCCTGCACAATACAGACTGGGTTCTTGTTCGCTAAGCTCTGAGTGTGCCTGATCCGCTGAGTTGATGGCCCTGGCAAAGCTAAGAGGGACCTGAGGCACTGGGGTTTTGCCTGCAAAGTGATACATCTGTAGTTTTCCAGAGCGAGGTGAAGAAACGGAGAGGCAGGAGCTCAGGTTTCTTTCTTCTTTGTTCCTTTTTCCTTCCTGCTGGATGTTGGGAGGGATCGACCAGCCCCAGGGGATTAAGACATTCAAAGTGGCCAGTAATTTCCATAATCGGATTCAGTGATCGGATTCAATTCAAAGAACAACTAATAGGAACGGATAAGAAGGATGAATGACGGTTCCTGAGCAGGCTTAAGGGGCTGGGGAAGAGCTTTCTGAAGAGAGCACTTGGTGAGACCTAAAGACAGATGTAAGTGCTAGATATTATTTAAAGGTGAGGCAGTTTGGATGACTTAATGCCTTAGTGGATTCACTTCTATGCCAATAGAGGGCTTCCAAGATGGCACTAGTGGTAAAGAACTCACCTGCTAATGCAGGAGACATGAGACCCAGTCGATCCCTGGGTGGGAAAGATCCCCTGGAGAAGAAAATGGCAACCCACTCCAGTCTTCTTGCCTATAGAGCCCCATAGACACAGGAGCCTGGCGGGCTATAGTCCATGGGCTCGCAAAGAGTTGAGCAACTCTTTGATGACTGAGCGATTAAACAGCAGCAAATAATAATACCCATGTTTTCAGTGTGTGGGTTAAAAACAGGTTATGGCGTCAAACCAGCCCGGTTTCAATTCTCCATCTGTCAACCTTTGTTAAGTCACTTAAACTTTTGAGCCTGGGCTCTCTTCCTGTTAAGGTAATTTTTAGAGCCCTGTTGGGTTTACAACAAAATTAAGCAGACGGTACAGAGACTTTCCACACACCCTGCCCCACACCTGCTCAGCCTCCCCCATGATCAGCATCATTCATCAGAATGGTGCCTTTGGTACCAAGGATGAGCCCGCATTGACACCCTATAATCACCCCAAGCCCATAGCTTGCATTAGCGGCCGCGCTTGGTGGTTACATCCTATAGGTGTGAGCCAAAGCACCACGACATGTGCTCACCCCTACAGTCATAGAGTCGGTCTCAGCACTAAGAGGCCCCGGGGCCCGGTCTATTCATCCCCCCTGCCCTAGCACCTGGGAACCACCAACCATTTTGTCTGCACAGTTCTGCCTTCCCCAGAACGTCATCCAAGCTGGAAACATACCATATGGAGCCTTTTCAGACTGGCTTCGTTCACTAGGTAATGTGCACCTAAGTTTCCTCCTTGTCTCTCATGGCCGGATTCCTCATTTCTTTTTAGAGCTGGATGACCCTCTGCTGTCTGGGTGTACTTCATTCACCCTTTTACCTGCTGAAGGACTTCTTGGTTGCTTCCAAGTTTGGGCGATTATGGATAGAGCCACTGTAGACACCTTGGTGCAGTTTTGGTGTGGACGTAGGTCAGGAAGGTTACAATAATATAACAGACACATATACACAGATTCACACACACATGCATACTCACACACAGGCATATATACATGTACATGCATATGCACACAAATGTGTGTGTGGTATAGTGTGTGTGTGTGTGTGTGTGTGTGAGTGGGGTATACAGGTCAGAAATAGTACAGATGAAGTGAAGCGGAAAAGAAAAGCAAGATTTTTCTTTTTTAATTGAAGAAGTGACATAGATATTCTAATGTGATCTTAGGTATATACTTTAAAGAAAAACAAAAAACAAAAAAGACAAATGATGGAAATAATATGACACTAACTTGCACCCAAATCTTACTACTCAGATTTAGAAAAATGTTTCTTTTTTTTCCCCCTAAATTGGCTTGAGATTTAAAATGTGTGTGTGTGTGTGTGTGTGTGTCAGTACTAGAGATATAACATCTGAAAATAGTGGACATTAGTAACTAAATGATTGTTAGGAGATTAAACATGATACTAAACATACACTATGTAGCAAATAAAGAAATGTAAGTGTTAATTGTTAATGGTGTTAACAGCCTGAATTTTCCCTCCTGTGTCTCATTTCTCTTTCCCTCTCTAGAAGCAGTTGCTACGGTGAATTTGGTTTGTGACCTTGCAGTCCACATGGAAGTTACTAATCGAGGTGCACCATATCTCAGTGTGTGCAGGTACACACCTATACCATGCCTTAACTTTTATAGAAACAATAAAATAACATTAATTCCCTTCTGTGTCTAATTTTTTCACTCAATTTAGTTTTTGAAAATTATTGATTCTGATACATACAGGTCTTGCTCATTTCTTTTAAGTACATTATTCTGTCATACAAAATCCCATACTTCACTTGTTTCTGACTTGGAGCAACTATAAGCAGGGTTATCATGTGTATATCCTTTTGCATGTAGCTGGTCATTCGTTTTAGTAAATTATATGGACATAAGTGCCCTCTCAGTTACTGGCATTTTAACATTCCTTCCAAAGTGGTTGTACCAACTTATACTTCAGTAGTTTACAAAAGTTCCTATTTATCTGCCTTTCTGATTATGAGTGGTACTAACAAACCTCTTAGTTTTTGAAAGTTTATAAAATGGTATTTTGTTTTTGTTTGGATTTGCAGTTCCCTGACTGCCAGTTAAACTGAGCATCTTTTCATACTTTTTTTTGAACATTTGAGTTTATTGCTTTGAAAGGCTTTTAAAAATATTTTGCCTAATTTTTCTCCCAAGTTTCATGCCTTTTTAAAATGTGACTTATCAGTCTTTAAACTGAATACTGATCTCTAACTGGTTTTAGGTTATGGTTTAACATTGGTTATGGTGTCTGTTAACCAATTTCTTGTTTGTTTTGAAATAGTCACATTTACTTTCTTTACTAGGCTTTCATTTTATGCTTTAAGAGTCTTCAACTGCAATTATGTTTGGTATGCTTGTGTGTATGCTAAGTCGCTTCAGTTGTGTCTGACTTTTTGCGACCCCATGAACTGCAGCCCACTAGGCTCCTCTCTCCATGAGATCCTCCAAGCAAGAATACTGGAATAGGTTGTTACGCCCTCCTCCAGGGGATCTGCTCAACCCAGGGATCAAAACTCTGTCTCCTGCGGCTCCTGACTTGCAGGCAGATTCTTCACAGCTGAGCCACTGGGGAAGTCCAGGTTTGGTATAGTTTAATGCAGTTTCAGTGGTTGTCAACTTTAGCATTCATTCATTTGGGGAATTACTTAAAAGTACAGATTTCCTGACCTCACTTTCTTAAAGATTCAGGAGTTCTGCAGTAAGACTTGAGCAAAGTAAAATTAAAAAAAAAAAAAAAAAGATTCTCATGCAAGGTGATTCTCAAATACACTCTGGGAAATACTCAGGGGCTCCGTATAGGAATACCTCCTGATCAGAAACCTAAGGACTGCCTTCCACCGAATCATCTCCACTTTTTATTCTTCTGGACATTCTTGTTGAAGCAGCTGTGAATCTGGGGAAAAGCATGGGGGTAAATGTGCAGAATCGCTCTGATAATGGTGAGGGAGTACCGTCTTTTTTTTTCAGTCCTTCCAATACTCTTGGAATAAGCAGATTTTTGAAGTTTTACCAGGCTAATATCCTCAGTAGTGATAAATTCACGCTGGAGCAAAGAGTGTAGGCAATTAAAGAAACTCCTCTGAAATGTTGTGAAGTAATTAGCCTCCAACAAATAAAAAAAAAAAAAAGAAAAGAAACTCCTGCTGAGGAAGATTTCCAATATTTTGTTCATGCCTTCCAGTGATTGTTTTAAAAGAATTCCTCCAAACTCCTATCGAGAAATGAAGAGTGAGTAGAGCGTGGAGCGTTTAAGATGTAGGTTTTTTAAATGAAAATTAGGTAAGGGATAGAGAAAAGCTGAAGACAACATTGTGAAAATTTGAGGTATCAGGAAAGAGTTCATGTTTTTTTTTTTTTTTTTTTTCTTCTAACTTTAAGGGATTTAAGAGAGATTGGACCCAGGCATTTTTCTTGTTCTCAGCCAGATTTATTTCCCTTTTGTATTTATGAGCGATATCAAATGTTTTAATGCTGTGGATTTGTCCTGAATCCATTAATAAAGTGGCTTCCTGTCTTAGCTTAGGTAAGCTATTCACCTAATTTAGGAAATAACTGATCCATGTTTTGAGACAAAGCCCTTTTGTTTAAAGGACCTTAAGATTAGAATGACAACCAAGGGACATTTGACCCAAGGCCCAGAAAGTCCTGAGAATGGATTTTCTCTGTTTAGCACACGGCTGCAGTTGAAAACATTAAAGCAGAAGAGAAATGTCCAGTGGAGAACAGGCCTGTGGACGCTGCGGGAGAAGGAGAGGGCGGAAGGGACTGGGAGCGCGGCGCTGAAACGCGCACATCCCGGGTGTGAAGCAGGTGACTTGGGGGCTGCTAGGCAACAGGGGGTTGGGTACCTGGAGGGGTGGGGGGGTGGGAGGGGGTTCAGGAGGGAGGGGACATGGTATCCGTGTGGCGGATTCATGTTGGTGTATGGCAGAGACCAACACAGCATTGCAAAGCAATTATCCTTCACTTAAAAATAAATTAAAAAAAAAAGGAATTAAACACATAAATAAATAAAAGAAGAGAAAGGTCCAGTAGAAACACTCTCATGGACCTAGCAGAGGTAGCAGAACTAGCAGAGTCTTTCCAGCAGCTTTTGTGGATACAGAGGAACAGACAGACGCCCACTGGGGGTTTTGTTCAGTTTTATCAGGAAGGTGACTCGGGCCTGCTCTCCTCGCGGAAACCAGACAGAGGGCAGGAGTCCTACTCACAACTCTTTAGGCAGTGTTGAAAGCTGAGTCACTTCAGACGTGTCGATCCTGCTGCGACCAACAGAATGTGCTCATTTCTTGTGAATGGATACAGGGGCTTCCCAGATGCAGAAAGAAAAACTGAGGTGGGAACTGAATGTCACAGTGGAGGCTGAATGCACTGGATGAAAAGCAGTGTGCAGGACAGGGCAAACCCCTCCTTCCGCCCCTCTGATATTCACCCCAGGTCCCCGCTCTTCCCCTTCCCCACCCCAGCCTCACTCTGCTGGGCCAGGAGGAATCACCAGGGCGTGTAAGGACCACCTTGCTGTTGTTTAACTGCTCAGGCCTGTCCGATTCTCTGTGACCCCAGGGACTGTACCCCCCTGCCCCAGCCACCAGGCTCCACCGTCCATGAGATTTCCCAGACAAGAATACTAGAGTGGGTTGCCATTTCCTCCTCCAGGGGATCTTCCTGACCCAGGGATCCAACCGGTGTCTCCTGCATTCGTAGGGGATTCTTTATCATTCAAGGCCGCAGAGAAACCCATCAGGACTATAACCAAACTCAAAGGGCAAATTATAGGCACTTTTTGGAGAAAGGGGCACCCTAAACTCTAGAACAAACATTTCCTTTGTACTGAGAATGGTTAAAATGGTCTGCAAGTTAACAATGTTGAAAGATAAATAGCCTATCTTTGCTGAATTTCAAGCTGATGTTAAAGATCGTGGATGTGTTTTACAAAGTTAGTGTGATTCGACCAAATAGCCAAAGTACATCCAAATGAACAACATCGTAGAATCTCAAAGCCCTCAAAAATACATGCAGATGTTTGTCACGAGCCTTCATAAAGCACATGAAGAAGAAACATGAAAGTGTTAGTAGCGCAGTTGGTGTCAGATCTTTGAGACCCTGTGGACTGTAACCCCCCAGGCTCCTCTGCCCATGTGATTCTCCAGGCAAGAATACTGGAGTGGGTTGCCATGCCCTCCTCCAAGGGATCTTCCCGACTCAGTGATCAAACCCTCATCTCCTGCATTGCAGGCAGATTCTTTACCATCTGAGCCAGATAATTTCTGTTTAATAACTCCCTGATTGGCAGAAAATATTTCAGTGTTTTTTGTTTTGTTTTTTTTTTTCCTTCCAGGAACGCAGAGACCCAGGGTGGTTAAACGAAGACTAAAGCTTAGGGGCTCTGACTTCAGTCTGGTCAGCATGGATCATAGCATCACATACGGCCACATGTCTCACCTTGCCCCTGAACTTTGACAGTAAATATTTGACTGATTTGACTGGTGAGGAGGACCTGAACAGTAAATATTTTACAAGGGGAAATGGGAACTCTGTGTTGCTCTGTCCTTCTCTCATGTTAAACATATTCGTTTATATTAACTGGGAACCAGGTAATTCTCTATTTGCCCCATCAATAATTAGACATCATTTTGAATCCTAAATCCTGCTTATATGACAAATAGGACATAATTTTCTTCCTTCCTTCCTTTCTTTCCCTTCCTCCCTCCCTCTCTCCATCCCTTCCTTCCTTCCTCCCTTCCCCTTCCTTCCTTTCTTTCTTTCTCCACCTTGGGATAAATCTACACATCAACTACAGCACTCAAGAGAGAGAAACTGGAAGCCACAGTGCACGTGGATAACGCATCCTCTGATAACGAGGGCATCCACAGTCATCTCTTCCCTCTCCTGCTGCCAACTTTCTTTAAGTGACTCATCAAGTGAGAGCCTGGGCTGGGCGACCGGTGTTGAGAACATTTGCGGACCCTTCCCCCGTGGCCTCTGCGGGCCGACAGCTGGCTTTCATTATGTGTCGGACTGTGATGCACACCAAAAAGAAAGTGGTCAAGATGAATAAAAAGGGAGCTCGGGTGAGGCTGCGGTTTGTTCCTGGGGGTGTCAAGGTGAAGAATCCATCCTGCTCTTCAGACCACTGTAAACTTAATCCATTTCATCATACACACGAGTGAAATTCAGCAGTGTTTTCTTAAGAATCTGTGTCACTTTTATTTACTGTGGGAGAGGCCCCTGGGCCTTTCTTCTTGCTTTCCTAGAACACTAATGCACTTTATATGTCCTTTAATCTCAGTTCCAGTTCTGTCAATATTTGAGCTTATCTTAAAACGAAGAACTCCAAAGGAGGTCAAAGAAAGTCAATTCTCACTCCGGAAGGCAAATACCAATTATTTCATTAAACGTCCAGATCACAAAGCACCCCGTGGACCAGACTTTGATCTAAACAAGAGGGTGCAGGCTGCCCCAAATCCTTCCTTTTGTGATGAACGCTTAAAAACTCCCAAGTTCTCTAATACGGGGCTCATGAAATTCAGTGACAAGAAACTGTACCGTCTCTGCATGTGTTTTTGGACTATCTACTCCTGATGGAGAAAGATGGGAAGCCAGGGCCTTGCACTGAGCCTGGGTTGGTCCACTCTGCATCCCTGATAAAACACCCCTGTGAAGAGTCGTGCACCAACTCCCATCTCCCACATGAGCCAAGAAATTCGCATTACCCGCGATCCTTCACGCCGTGATGCAGACAGACGTGCAGGCTCAGGGGTAGTGCATGACTAGGAACTCTGCCAGACCCATCAGCGTTGTTCAGTCCATCTGAACAGGTATATACTTTCCCATAAGCTTCTGTTAGGGGAACCACACTGCCAGAAACTGCCCACCCTGGCCAGACATCACAGTAACCATCTGCGTGAGTTATTTCACGACAGGAGGTCTTGGAAAGGAATACGGAACTGACAAGCCACCACCAACCAGAAAAGCTCCAGAAGGGTCAAAAGGAGACACCGCATATCCGACCACCTCCTAGAATCCTTCTCAATGCATCCATCCCGGCTGCTCAAGGCGTGCACCCCCAGGAAGGACTCTTAGTCATAACGATTGGATAAAGACAACCCAGAATCTAAACCCATCACACAAAACCTGAGACTGTGCGCCAGGTGGCAGAGCCGTCCTCCTGGCTCCCTCACCCTAACCCTGCCTCTGTCTGGGCGCCCCCTCCCAATGAAGGCGCTTGCTTTGTTAGCACATGTGTGTCCCCGGACAATTCATTTCCAAATGTTAGACAAGAGCTCTTTGTGCAACTCTGCCACTTTCATAAACTCTGGAGATACTGTCCCCTTAATGAAAGTGAACTCAACCTCAACCAAAGCGTGGACAAAGACATCCTTTTGATTCACCTACTGTAGCTTTTCAGACAATAGGCGGGGGGCCAGGTGTGGCAGGTGTGTGTTCGCTGTGAAGGGGGCTTCCACACTCTATGGGGCAGGAAAACACACATCTACACAGATAAGCCCGGTGGTGCTAGTGCTAAAGAACATTTGTGCCAATGCAGGAGACATAAGAGACACAGGTTCAATCCCTGGGTGGGGAAGATCCCCTGGAGGAGGGCATGGCAACCCACTCCAGCATTCTTGCCTGGAGCATCCCATGGACAGAGGAGCCTGGCAGACTACAGTCTACAGAATAGCAAAGATCACACGTGACTGAAGTGTGATCTAATTCCTAATTTGCCTAGACTTAGCATGCAGCACATGGGGCAGAAAAATACACACCTACACAGACAAGCAGGTACGCAAACACACCATATCAAAAACGGAGGTGCCCAGAGGTTTCTCACAGTCCCCCCGTCTTCTGGGCACTTGCCAGGAGAGTGAAGAGATGCAAGCATTCTTTCAGCCTAATAACCTAGGGGGACTGCTCCTATGGTTACTATGACCATGCAGTTAGTCTGCAGATTCTACACTCTTGGGGCAGATTCCACACACTATCTCTTTTCTTGTCTCCTCCTTTGGACTTGGGAGAGCCTGGCTCCATCCTGCTGGGAAGCAATTAGCACTGACGACGTGACAGGCAGCACAGGAGTGGCAGGGGCCACAGGGTGGGGGCAAAAAGGGGGAAAAAAAAGGAGGAAAGGACCACAGGGGAACTCAATCTAGGAATCTGGAGGGGGCAGCTTCCTCTGGGTGATGCTAACAGAACAGCTCTAAGGGGATGCCAAAGGTCAAGTAGTGAGAAGCTGGATTTGCATAGAAACCGAAGCAGTCACATCTAGAGGCAGGAGAGAGAGCGAGCTGCCCCGCAGACGTTTCTGCAATGAGGCAATGTCCTGTAACCTGCTGTCCGAAGCCGTGGCCATGAGGCACCGGTGGCTGGTGAGCACAGTCAATGTGACTGTGCAATTGTGGGGGGGGGGGGGGGACCTGGGTTTTTTATTTAATTCATTTCATGTAACTTGAATAGCCATATATGTGGCCAGTGACCAGTCATACTGGGCAGTGCAGAATAGGGTAATCACTCAGGGGCCCCACCTCTTTTGTGAACATTCTAGCAAGTTGACGCCAAGACATGAATCCCAAGGGGCTTCCCTGGTGGCTTAGATGGTAAAGGACTATTATCAGAACTCCCCCAGCAGAGGGCATGGTGAGCAAAGGGTAGGAAAGCAGATGCAGTTGACCCTCCATTTTTCTTCTGTGACCTTGGGCAACACACTGAATCGATATCATCCTTTGTTTCCTAATTTGCCTAGACGGTATTAACACAATCTATTCCTCTGAGTGTCCTGATGATTAAATTAAACAAGTTTACCAAACATTATAATAGTGATTTCCCCGCCTTTGGCTATTTCTGGTGTTTTCTTGTTGTTGTTTAGTCTCTAAGCTGTGTCCGAATCTTTTGGGACCCCATGGACTGTAGCCCACCAGGCTCCTCTTGTCCATGGATTTCCCAGCAAGAATACTGAAGTGGGCTGCCATTTCTTTCTCTGGGGGATTGAACCTGCATCTCTTGCATCACAGGTGGATTCTTTACCACTGAGCCAGTGGGGAAGCCCCACTTCTGGTGTTTAATCATACAGCCAATTTATCCCAGGGTCAATAGAGACTTAAATATAACAAAAATAAAGATAGTTATAACAATAGAACAACAACAATAGTAAAATCAGTTAGCAATTCATTTTATGGTGTCTGCACCAGCCAAGCAGCTTCGCTGTAACAAAGGAGTCAAGATGTAATGGCTTAAAGGAAAAAGGTGTTTATTTCTCTCCTATATTCCTGCCCTGAGTTGAGCGATTCAGGGTGATGAGGTCGTTCAGCTGGAGGACACCCTTGGAGTCCTCCATGTTTCCCCTGTTGGGCCCCACCAGGACCACCGAGGGCAGAGGAACTGCAGCTCAAGCCCAGCCGGCTGCCCGTGTCTGTGTACAGAAGCTCATTGGGACACAACCACACCCAAGTGTACACGTGTTCTCTAGGGCTGCTTTGAGGCTGCAAGCACAGAGATGGGAACTGCAGAGACTTCAGGGCTATGAAGTGTGAAATATTTCTATTTGATCCTTTAGAGACGGTGCTGGCAAGCCCTGACCTAGAATGCTGTGGTCATGGGCACCCTCGGGGCTGGGACACAGGCTTGCTCTTGTGCCAGCGAGGGTACAAGTCAGCGGTCTTTTAGGAGAGGCTGGAGGTGTACATGTCACTTTCCCTCCCTATTCCATTCTTTTCTTTTTTTCTATTCATTCAACAAATATTTGAACACCAGTTTGTGCCAGCCACAACTCCAGCTCCTTGAAAACAACATTGGTGAACACTGGGTCACATGACAACCTCCAACCACTAGAAGACTCAGAAAAAAAACAAAAACATAGACTCCGGGTGAGTCTACGTGGCCCGCCTAAGTTCATTATTATTAGCTGACCACTTTGTAACTACAAAGTGTTACCTGGCAGTGAGATCATGTGATCAAGGGTAAAACAGGGAATGGCTAGCCCTGGAGAAGAACCAGGATGGAAAGCAAGATGGTCAAAAAGAATATTTCATATGGTTCAGTTCAGTTCAGTCTCTCAGTCGTGTCCAACTCTTTGCGACCCCATGGACTGCAGCACGCCAGGCCTCCCTATCCATCACCAACTCCTGGAGTTTACTCAAAGTCATGTCCATTGAGTCGGTGATTCCATCCAACCACCTTATCCTCTCTTGTCCCCTTCTCCTCCTGCCTTCAATCTTTCCCAGCATCAGGGTCTTTTCAAATGAGTCAGTTCTTCACATCAGGTGGCCAAAGTATTGGAGTTTCAGCTTCAGCATCACTCTTTCCAATGATTTCCTTTAGTATGGACTGGTTGGATCTCCTTGCAGTCCAAGAGTCTTCTCTTGGACTTATCTTCTCAACAGTCTTCTCCAACACCACAGTTCAAAAGCATCGATGCTATAATAGAAGACTGGATTTCTTAACTAATAAATGTTTATCAAACTTCTGCTGTATGCTCTGCTTTGGGAATACAGTGGTGAAAAAGCCAGGTGGTCTCTACGGGTTTTGGAATACAGCAACCTAATTAATATCTGAGAAGACAGTGTGTAATGTCCATGTTCTAAGACTTACTTTATACAGGGAAGAGCACCTATTGTTCTTGAGCAGTACGTTTCCTCCTGAGTGAGAAGTCAACTTTATATTGACACAAGCTTACATTTGCTTCATCGGTTTCTTTTAAGTCTGAACTGGCACATTTATTCTTTTAAAGGCAAGAAATAAAATTCTAAACACAGATAATGTCTACATGTGATTTCCCATAAAGAACTTATAATCTAATTAATATTTTGGAAACAGTATATCCTATCTACTGTTTCAGAGAAGCATTCCACTAAATTTGTAATTTTGTAAGGATTGGTCCTGACTGCCTAAGTCACTTCAGTTGTGTTCAACTCTTTGAGACCTTATGGACTATAGTCCGCCAGGCTTCTCTGTCCATTGGATTTTCCAGACAAAAACAGACTGACTAGTTTGTGGCTGCATGTGTGTGTACATGCTCAGTCTTGTCCAACTCTTTGTGACCCAGTGAACTGTAGCCTGCCAAGCTCCTCTGTCCATGGGATTCTCCAGGCAAGAATACTGGAGTGGGTTGCCATTCCTTTCTCCAGGGGATCTTTCCCAACCCAGGGATCAAATCCACATCTCTTGCATCTCCTGCATTAGCAGATGGGTTCTTTACCAGTTAAGCCACCAGGGAAGCCCAGTTTGTGACTACTATTACTATAATTACAGTAGAAACAGAATACCAAAACAACAATCCAATTGACACAAACCAAGTGTTTTCATTTACAAGTCAATTTTATAAAAAGTGTCCAATTTGATCTTCATGGGAACCACATGATCAATACATGATTTGATAGATTAAGGAGATAGAAAATAAAGATGGGAAACAAAAATCCGATCTCTTAATTCTGCTCCTGATGTGCATCTAATTTGTTTGAAAAACTGAAACTAACAAGGATGAAAGACTAAGAGGGGAATTGTGTATGAAACTGGATCTGGCTACAATAGAATTTGTTGCAGTTTGTCTCCCGTGTCTCCTGCATTGCAGGCAGATTCTTTACCTGCTGAAGCTATGCCATCAGTGAAGCACAGTCAGATTGGAGTGCTAAAATATAAGAGGTTTCCGGAGTCCTGTGATAAAGTAAAAAGGATATGGCATGGATCCTGGCACTTGGAAAAAAGAAAGATTTGCGAACATCATTCCATTTATTTACAGACAAATATTTATTAGACATGTATGATATGCTAAGCCCTGTAGCAGCTGGGAGACAATGATGAGCAGAAGCAAAGCTTTTCTACACTTGAGTTTATCCTCATGTGTAGTTTATCAATATGAAGTTTATCCTCAAGACAAACATTTCAGAAGAGACAAAGAGAGCCTGTGATGTCGCAGTGCATGAGAACAATAAAACAGAGTAACCAGTTTTGAATTGCTCTAATATGTCTAGTACCGAATATTACAGAAAGTGTGCTTTCCTTTAAAAGGGGGAATTGAGAAACACGATGATTACGTTAAGAAATGTGGTCCTTTCAATTTTGTCCGGAGTGGGTTTCAGCTAATAGAAGGAGACGCTGGACTTAGGATAACCTGAAAAAGCAGGAAAGCAAGACAAGGGCATGTGTCGGGTCCAGGCCTGCGGAGGCAGATGCTCTGGAGATGAGCTGAAGCCACACAAGTGGATGGACAGATCTAGAAAGTGATGCAGTGAAGAGGAGACTGATGATCACATTGTTAGCTTTCACACTCGCAGAGGAGAAGCAAGGAGGACGAAGGGAAGAAGGAAAGAAAGGAGAGAAGAAAGAAGGAAGGAAAAAGGACTGAAAGAAAGGAAAGCAAGGGCAGTAATCTTAGGCAAAGACTGAAACACGGATGATGGCGGAACCAGAGCGGAAAGGCGAGAGGAAGCCGCGCGTCCGGGAACCGAGAAGGAAGGACTTCACGGGCGAAGCGGAGGTCACGGGGACGCCCCAAGTCCAGGGGCGCGGAGAGCCATTTGAGTCAGCCAAACGTAACATACTCGATTGCAGATCTGGGAGTGTGATGGGAGGTGGAGCAGGGATTTCAGAGGGCAGGATGGTCAACGGGCAGGTAAAGTTCAGGGGTGGCAGACACCGGCGGATGAAGAACCGACAGAGAAAGGTGCTCAAAGACGTATTAGGGTAAAGTGAAGAGGCTATCGAGGACCTGAGCATTACTGAAACATAGAAACAGACAAACAATTCCATGCACGGGGATAGAAAATTATAGAAAGAGGACGAGTCTATAAATGGGGAAGAGATGAGTCCGATGGAGCTTTAACAATTAGGAAGAACATGGCATTTCAAGCCATTTTATTATAAAAATAGATCACCGGAATCTATTCGAACATAATCGTTAGTAGTTTTTACTTGCATTTACTTGTTTTAGGTTCTGAGTAAGGAAGCGGATCAGTTCTCAGACCACTAGGCACTGCAGTGATGTTACCAAGCAACGTTTTCCAGTCGACGTGTAAATGTACTTATCTGTGTCCTCCCCAGGTGACTATCTAACCCCCTCAATATTTTTTCCACCAGGTGGCAATGCCCCCTTACTATTGACGAACTGAAAACTCAGCATGATGAGAACTGTGAATAATGTGGATTTCTGAAAAGACATTCTGACAACTGTCTTTGTTTAGAAAGTTGACATTTTCATCAGAGGTGCCTCCTGGAAAATCCATTACAGATTCCCAAACTGCTGATTACACACGACCTGAGCAGAATTCTAAGGGTGGGTGACAGAGTGCTTTAGGTCAAAAGGAGGTCACACCTAATGTCTCCAGCTAAAGTGAATTCATCTATAAAGAAGGGAGGGAAAAGTTTCATAATCTGCAATTTGAGGGGTACTGGGAAAAATAATAGAATTTCTGAGATTGTCTCAAGAAAGAAAGGGTGGCTGAAATAAGAAAGAATGCAAAATGAGTGAGGAAGGGAAAGATTACGGATTGATTAATCTCTCTATGTATGTCTGGGTCTTCAGTCGTGTCTGACACTTTGAGACCCTGTGGGCTGCAGCCCCCCAGGCCCCTCTGTCCATGGGATTCCTCAGGCAGGAACACTGGAGGGGTCTGCCGTTCCCCCCTCCAGGGGATCCTCCCGACCCAGGGACCGAGCCACGCCTTCTGCATCTCCTGCATTGCAGAAGGCTTCTTCACTGCTGAGCCCCAGGGAAGCAGGTCTGTCTCTGTTAGTCATCAACACATCATGTTGGATAAATGGATGGAAGGAGAGTCAACAGAGGCGCTTATGAAATGCTCTCAGTGCCCAGTGCTCCAGAAGTTGTTGAAAGCACGAAAGGAAACATTTAAGACAAAAATTCAAGTTTAGAGTACAGAACATGACAAGGGTCTGCAAACCGTGCTGCCCAGCCCTCGTCTGGCCTCTGACTCGTCTTTGCAAACAAAGTTTTGTCCCAACAGCCACTCTTGCTCATTTGCATGTCATCTCTAGCTGCCTTCACACCTTATAACAGCAGATGTACGTCTTTTCGACAGAGATGTTCTAACCGGCCAGCCCTAAAATACTATTTGGCTCCTGACAGTAAAGTCTGCTGATCCCAGAGCAGTGTTTAAAAGCATGAGTTTTGGAACCAGATAAATCTCAGTCCCAGTTCTAATCCTTAATAGCTGTTGGACTCTGAACAAATTTTAAGGATTAAAGCAAGTTCTGAAACTGCTTCGCTCACTGCTGGTACATAGACATTATGTTCCCATCTTTCTCTCACTAAGTTAATGAGAAGTTGAGACAATCTCATCGACCCCCACCAGCCCCTAAACACCAAAACCAAACTCCTTTGTCCTTTATAGAATGAGGAAGCAAATTATGTCTGCTTTATTCCCGTGCAGCTGTTTTCTATGAGTAACCCCTCTCTGCTTCTTCTTCTTTTTTTTTTTTTTTTCCAGCACACACGTGTAATGGTCATTGTTGTTGTCTCATCTCTCAGTCATGTCTGACTCTTTGCGACCCCATGGACTATAGCCCACCAGGCCCCTTCATCCATGGGATTTCCCAGGCAAGAACACTGGACTGGGTTGCCATTTCCTTCTCCAGGGGAACTTTCAAGCCCAGGGATGCAACCCACGTCTCCTGTTTGGGCGGATTCTTTACCATTGAGCCGCCAGGGAAGCCCTCTGCTGATGGTAAAAAGCAAATAAAACGTGTGTCACGTGCCTGCGGGCATCCAGGTCCCCTCACAGCCCCCACCAAAGGCCTGGGTCCCAACTCTTCAAAATGCAACAGTAAAAGGAAAAGTGGAGAGGACGTAGGGCATGTGTTCGGAGGTGACCCTGAGTGCTCTGACACGGGATCCCTCCAGTCCGAATCTGGCTTACAGAACCTGTAAAGGTGATTTGGGTGGTTTTCATCCTAGTTGCTAACGAATCCAGGGCTCAGCAGGCCAGTTAAGCCCTTTGGCAGAAGCCTATAGGAGAAATGTCTAAATGTAAACTGTGAATCACTGGAAATGGGAACTCTGTCAAAATAAGGGAATTAAGTTCATTAAAGGTGTGGTAGCTTAATTTTCTGTGCCAGCCCATAATGATCAGGGCTGGCACTGAATGCTCAACTAGCACAAACCCACCCAAACTTGGCAGGAGAAATGACCCCAGTCAACCAAGCCGCCTGGCTTTCCCTTTGGGTTAAATGTGCTCAAATTAGTAAAAAGTGGGGTTGGACTCTGCCCCTTTTCTGTCTTCTAGATTGGTGCTGTGCTGTATCAACACCAGACGGACAAAAAGCCAAGGAGACTCCGCTCGGGGGGCAGTGTAGCTGACATCTTCAGGTGGGAAAAGCGGTCTTTAACCCAGGAAGCATATTAAAAAGCAGAGACATTACTTTGCTGACAAAGGTCCGTCTAGTCAAAGCTATGGTTTTTCCAGTAGTCATGTATGGATGTGAGAGTTGGACCATAAAGAAAGCTGAGTGCCAAAGAATTGATGCTTTTGAACTGTGGTGTTGGAGAAGACTCTTGAGAATCCCTTGGACTGCAAGGAGATCCAACCAGTCCATCCTAAAGGAAATCAGTCCTGAATATTCATTGGAAGGACTGATGCTGAAGTTGAAGCTCCAATACTTTAGCCACCTGATGTGAAGAGCCCACTCATTAGAAAAGACCCTGATGATGGGAAAGATTGAAGGTGGGAGAAGGGGACGACAGAGGATGAGATGGTGGGATGGCATCAGCAACTCGATGGATATGAGTTTGAGCAAACTCGGGGAGATGGTGAAGGACAGGGAAGCCTGGTGTGCTGCAGTCCATGGGGTCGCAAAGAGTTGGGCAGGACTGAGTGACTGAACTGAACTGAAGATTTCTACAACAGATCCTGCTATTTTCTTGTTCTTCTTGATCTAGCATACTCATAAACTATAAATAAAATAAAAATCTTTACCATATTTTCTCAGGGAACCTTTAAAATCTTCAGTGAGAGAAACATCGAGTATGGCTAAAAAGAACACAAAAAGAACTGTATTATTGAATATGTGCAAGATCTTGTTCTAAGATCTTTCTCTAGAGGAGCCCAATCTTCAGGAACCTCATGAAGTACTTCTTCCTGATGGTCTCTGTAGACAGATGAAAAAACTAAGATAAGAAGCAGTTAAATAATGTGGTCCCAGTGCCCAGCTGCTTAATGCTGGGCCCCACATCCCAGCCGGGGCAGTTTGACTCTCTGCATTGAGGCAGATGGACAGGGAAGCCTGGTGTGCTGCAGTCCATGGGGTCGCAAAGAGTTGGATATGACTGACTGGCTGAACTGGACTGATACTTTTAATCTCTTCATGGAATAACAAAACTTCCTGTTGTTTGAGAAAAGAAAAAATTGAACCAATATTTCCTTTAATTCAATAAAAAAATGCATTCATTAAAGCAGTTACTTATCATGGGCTTCCTGAAAAAAAAAACAATGTGTAGAGTAAAACTGTGATTTATCATCTGAATTATAAATCATATAGGACAACAGTAATTATACCTGGGCTATCCATAGTAGACTGAATTCCATGTTCACTTCCTAATGTTTAACGATCCAATCATTATTGAATGCTTGTTAATGTGAAAGTGTTAGTCACTCAGTCATGCCCAACTTTTTGCAACCCCAGGGACTGTAACCTACCAAGCTCCTCTGTCTATGGGATTTTCCAGGCAAGAATACTGGAACAGGTTGCCATTTCCTTCTCCAGGGGATCTTCCCAATCCAGGGATCCAACCTAGTCTCTTGGTTTGCAGGCAGATTCTTTACCGTCTGAACCCCCAGGGAAGCCCAATCATTATTCTCTCATGTCAAATGAGTCTCCAACTACACGGTCTTCTAGCAACTGCCTTCTGATCTTCTCTTTTTCCTCTACTGACTTTTCTTTTCTTCTCTCTCTGAATATCCCTCTAGAAGGAAGGAGCCCTCACCCTAGGTAACCGGGCACCCAGCCTCCCTCTTCCCTTTCTTCCAACAGTCTCCCTGTATCGCAAATAGAGAAATCCCATGCGTTTTTGCAACTAATCCCTAAGATCTTCCTGCCTTCTCTCTGATTCCTGACAACGTTCTCTGCACAATTTGTTCACTGGTGGGTACATGAGTTTTATGTGGTGCTAGAGCCATTAAAGTGAACATTTCAAGGAAGAAGGAGGGGGTGGAAAGTTAAAGAAACAAGGAGTTTCTTTCCAAAAAATGCTCCGTGGTGGCTCCAGAAGGGCCCCTGGTCGGAAATGCTGAATCTTGTGTATGAAGCCTTCAATGGCAAAGAAAAACAGGCCACCCTTATTAGAAATTTTCTACAGCGAGAGATGTAACATCATAGCTAAATTCAGTCGGCGACAGGTCGAGCAACAAAAACCAGGAGCCGAGGCAGTCTAGTCGGCTCTGAAATTTGATTCAGGCACCAGATTATGAATAGATTTAACTAGTTCGCCAAATGAAAATGTAGATTTTGGCACCGTCTGAATTTTTTTTTTTGCAGGAGAGGGGGTATTCTATATGTGGAGTCCCAGTACATGCTGAAGGGATATGAAAAAGAGCTTTTTATATTCTATAACTTCTCAGTGGATGTTAAGGGGTGGGGGTGGGGGTACCAATTAACCCAATAAATGCCAAAAAGAAAAAAATTCAGCCTCTTTTTACTACCTAGAGCAGGCAACTTCTCCTATTCGCCTTACTCTATAATGCCCGGTTTTTCCTTATTCGAAATGACACAGCACCAACCGTGGAGAGCCAAGCAGTCAGTCACCCAGGTCAGAGTATGACTCAGTCGCTTACATCTGGCCCAGTCCCTTTCTGGAGGAACTGTGATATGGCAGGGGCTGAAATCCCATAGCAGGTAAGTAGCACATTGTCAGTGAAGGATATGGAATCAAACTGTAATTGTCCTGAGATTTCTCAGATTCCCCTTCCTTTCCTGGTGAGGCTGGCGGTGTGTGCCCCGGACACAATGAACCTCAATTTCCTTCTGTTTCTTTAGCACTGGCCCTCGGAGCACTATTATTCTAAGCTTTGTGATGAGAAACAAAGATTAAAACAAATGAAAATAAATGACGGAGCATGGGGATCTCTTTCTACCTCCACACTGCAACCTGCTTCTCTTCAATCTCCGGCCTTGTACCACTTTGTTTTAATAAAAAGTCCCCAATCGTTGTCCCTTAAAACATGCTGTTCTAACACCAAAGAGCCAAATGCATTGAAAAACTTGCCCTAAGGCCATTCGATGCACACAAAAGCGAATTCAATAAAAACACATTTGATTAAGGCGCCTATTCCTGGAAATAAGCATGAGTGACTTTTGATTGTTGTACCTCTTTTAGCTACAGCAGGGCGCTTTTGGATACACTGAAAGGCTGATATTCAAACAAATTTGCTCCTGTTCGGAATGTATGTTGAGTGAGTCCTTCTCTGAAGTTCTGGTAATTTCAGCGAAAGAATGTAACATTTAGTCTATGCATAATTATCAGAGAGGGCTGTCAGACCCAGAATTCCTGAAGGTTATGGAGTGAGGTGTGGAGGACCCAAGTTCAAGGGTCAGATTCTGGCCGTATCACCTTACAGCTGCAAGACCTGCATCAAAGGCAACAACCTTTCTGAGACAGAGGACCTTCATCTCAAGATGAAGATGATGATACTAGTCTAATGACATTTAAAAGCACAGTAGATGCTACAAGAAAATGTTCCATTCAAAACACATCTGATGGGTGTCGTCTACATAGGTTACCGACAGGGAAGTGATAAATGGAAAAGTTTCTGCTCAAGACCCTCCAGAGCAAACATAAAACTACAAGTGTTTCTGAATTTAGGAGAGACTCGTCAGGTACAAGGAAATGGAATGGAAGAAAAGTGAGTTTCCCAGGTGCCATGTGGGAAGAGTGAAAATAAAAATACCTAAAATAGTACAGATAAAAAGCTGCTTTGCCTTTTGATTCAGCATTTCTCTTAGGGTAGGAATTTCTCCCAACTGATGGTACAAGAGATTGGACTAACATCCACTTTCAAACTGGTTATACTGGTACATTCACATACGTTACAAAAATCTAGTTGTTTAATATGTTGTGATGGGTTAATTATGTTTCTAAAGCCAGAGATTAAACCAATTTACATCAGCATTTACTATGTCACTTGGCTAAGCAGTATTTATAGTATTATATATGGACTGAAAGTCAATTACAGTATCATAGAGTCTTAGTGTTGGAAAAGTCTGCATATTTATCTTGTCTTACTCTCTGTTTTGGCAAGAGAGAAGTTGTAAACATGGCTATAAAGAGTTGCGGGTAAAGTAACAAAATCGAGTAACAGGGAAAAGTCCTATTCTCAGACTTCTGTCTAACTGCTCCGTTAGCTCATGCCTTAATTCCAAATTCCTTCAGATTTCTACTTATACTATCAAATGCTTCAATAGGATACTTACTCTATAGAAATTCAGCAATATTTCCAATCTCTCTTCAAGTTTTGTTTTGCATTTTTAAGTTTAGTTTGCATAAACACCTCTCAAATCCTCCTTTTCTTTGGTTACTTAAGATTTTTTGGGTTAAACAAATAATTTTTTAAAAAATTAAAAAGTCACTTTAAATCTCCAATTCCTAAGGAAATATGTGTAAACAAAGTTATGGGAGGCAATAGGCTCCTAGAAGAGATGGCATGAGAAAAGAGGGAAGGAAGAGGAAAGTACTGTTAACGTTTTCTTTATACATCCTTGGTATGCCACTCTCGGTATCACGCATAATTTTTGCTTGCCTAAATGAAAATAAAAGCAAATAATAGCCTCAAAGATACAAATTTGAATGGGAAAGAAGTGGGCAGACTTAAAATTAGAGAATAATAGTAACTATTTGTCAGAATGAAGGTCTCCTGTTTGGTGAAATGAGAATGCCAGCAAAATCACATGAAATCTTGAACATACACACACACACATGATTCTCCCATGATCGGTGTATGTGTGTGTGTGAATCATGAGTGAGCTGGAGAGAGGGCTGGGAAAGAGAATACAGGAAGTCTCAGGTAGAATAGTGTGTGTGTGTATTTGGGGGGGTGGGTGGGTGGGTGTGTGTGTGAATCATGAATAAACTGGAGACAGGGCTAGGAAATAGAATACATAAAGTCCCAGGTAGAATAGTGTGCGTGCGTGTGTGTGTGTCTGTGTGTCTGTGTGTGTCTGTGTCTGTGAGAATCATGAGTGAGCTGGAGAGAGGGCTGGGAAAGTGAATACAGAGTCTCAGATGAATATCAAATGCCCTCCTGGATGAAGAATGTGAACTGCTGGAGCATCTCAGAGAGGCAGAGTAACACGTGTGTGTGTGTGTGTGTGTGTGTTAAAGGATGCTCCTATGCATAATCCTGGATGGGAAGTCTTTCAAATAAATTAGAAATTAAAAAAAATTGGGGGTGCGGGCAATTCGAACAGCACCCAGCCGGGGCACGCGGCCGGGTCGTCCCGGCCCTCCCAGCCTCTGCCCCCGGACCCAAAAGATCTAGAAGGAGCCGCGGGGCCGCAGCTCTGCGCGCCCGCCATGGGCCCGCGCCGGAGCCGCAAGCCCGAAACACCAAGGAGGCGCCCCGCGATCCCGGCTCCCGCCGCCCGCTGGCCGGCCCCGTCCTTAGGCACGTCCTCCCGTTCACCTGCTCGCCGGAGATACAGAATCCTGAAGGAGATCCGAACTCTTCAGAAGACCACTCACCTGCTGTTAAGAAAGACCCCCTTCTGCCGCCTGGCAAGAGAAATATGTGTTCAGTTCACTCGTGGTGTGGACTTCAATTGGCAAGCCCAGGCCCTGTTGGCCCTACAAGAGGCGGCAGAAGCGTTTCTAGTTCATCTCTTCGAGGATGCCTGTCTCCTCTCCTTACACGCCGGCCGCGTCACGCTCTTCCCGAAGGATGTGCAGCTGGCCCGGAGGGTCCGAGGCATTCAGGAAGGGCTTGGCTGAGCTCTGGCCACCCGCCCGAGTCTCTGGTTGATACCAGAGCCCCTGCCTGTAGCCAGGACCAGATCCACGGAATACAAGGTGTTGCCTGGACTTGCCCTCTTGGAGCAGAGCGTGCGAGTTGCTTTCGTAGTTAGCTTTTTTTTAGAAGAAGACTGCATGGCTTTCCTCTGTAACAGAGGTAATATTTGAGAGAATCAACACATTCCAGAAATCCTGAGAATAATTTTCAGATGAAGAGACTCTAAGGTTGACTTCACTTTGCAAATTATTCATGTGACTGATGATTTGGAAGATATCAGATTTTCTAGGTTATGGGCAAAAAGGATATTTACTGATTATTTTAAATCTTCTTGTACCGTTTAAATTTTTTACCATATATATATTTACTTTTATTTAAAACATGATGGAAAAAATAAGAGAAGACCAGTCAGTTGCATGGAAGAGCCTGGTGCATCCAGCGTACAAATCTCTGTCCTTCAGATTGACTTCATCATTAACAGCAGAAGCAAGTTCGTATGTGGACTATACCTGTCAACAGATTATACAGCTTTTCAAAAACTCAATTGGGATGAAAATAGAAAATTGTTAAGGTTTGATGTTCTGGCTCCTTCTGGTAAATTCCTGCCAAAATCATTCAGAAATTCCAACTTGTAGAATTTATTTTATTCTTTACTTGCAAATCATAGAAGCTGTATCATAATTTATACTTCAGAATTTTTCATTCCAGGATTTTAAAGGGCCTTTTCAATGTTTTTACAGGTATTTTTATAACTTCCTTGTGGAGAGATAATAGAAATAATTCTTAATGGAAAAAATTTGAAGAAGCAAAGTTACTGTTATACATAGATTATACTATGTTCTTTGTGTGTTAGCCTTAAATCCTTCATTTGGACACTTTGCCAACAGCCACAATTGAAACAAGAGAATTGAGGGGTGTATCTTTGCCTCCAGTGGAGTAGAGTATGAACCCATAAAATCCTTGCCCTTCTCTTGTAACTGAAAGCAGTTTAAGAGACTTCCAGAGAAATAGGAAGTGCCATCCAAAGGCATTTAGATATTGTGTGTGATGAAAATGATTAGTGAGGGTGGATACTAATAATGATGCGTCAGCCAATTGAATTCAAACTAAAGGGAAGGACCAAGTTCTGTTGTTTGATAAATTTTAACCCTTTATAAAAACCTTTTCCTGTTCGACATCAACTCATTTTTTTGTAAACATTGGAATAAAGCTTATCTATGAATACATTTAAAAAAAAAATTGGCTTAACATCCACCAAATATGTCAATGGACATTTCAGTAGACTTTAAATTTAAACCTTTACTCTAATGGAAGTTTGGCCAAAGGATTCTTTCCCTTATATAATCACTTAGAAGGAACGAGGGGCTTGTATTTCACAAAGTATGTATTTAGCTTTGACCAGTATTAGATGAATAAAAATAGAAAATTAGGGACTTCCCTGGAGGTCCAGTGGTTAAGAATCTGCCTGCCAAGGACATGGGTTTGATCCCTGGCCTGGGAAGATCCCACATGCCTGGAGCAATTAAACCCCTGCACCCCAACTCCTGACCCTCTGTCCTAGAGCCCGTGCTCCACAACAAGAGCAACCACTGCCCTGAGAAGGCCACGCACCACAAGTAGAGAGCAGCCCTCGCCTGCACAACTAGAGAAAACCCGGACACAGCAACGAAGGCCTAATGCAGCCAAAAGTCAGCAAATAAACAGGAAGGGGAGAATAGGGCATTTCACACGCGGTGCAACCTACTGAATACAGCGTCGCTGTTATCATCTTCGGGAGACCATTTTTCTTTTCATTCTTCCCATTTTAAAAGAAAACTTACAGGAACGTTTTTCCCCTAAGCCAAAGAGACATGTGGATATCGATTATGTTAACATTTTAAACAAGTGACCTACACCTTATTTTCTCTCTAAGATAGACGCATATGGACATTACTCAAACCTCCGTAGAGTGCCGTGACTGGGGGAAATACTGGCTGTCTTCGTTAGAAGGCACATTTCTTGTTCCTAAACACTCTGTAAGGGCCTGACACTGGGAAAACTAGGAGGGAGGGATTTCCTTGCTTCCAGTGACTCAGTTAATAACCAGACCTGACTCCTATCTAAGATGCTGCCTCTCGTTGATGACTTTTCTATGGTTTTAAATATGCTTCACTTTATTTTGCAAGACGTGCATATGGATAAGGCAAAGTCATTTATGCTACCACACAGACCCATGTGTACAATTCAGCGTGTTCTGTAGAATAAAGGGGTGTTTTTGCAAAAGATGCGGAGGTGGGTATTTCACACATACAATGTTTTTAAACACCACAAGTCTATAGAACACATGTGTACAGATAGAAAAACAAACGTGAAACCTCCAGAGGTATATTTTGATTACAGACGCCAGTTACTTGTGGTTGGATTTTGCTCTGATTCCGTTCAGGTATGTGATCTAGGAAGTAATAAAAGTTAGATGTTTAAAAAGTAAAACACAATAAAGAAGAAAATGTGAAGGAACAGCCGAACATATGCATATTTTCGGTCTATTAGTGGTGACATGTTGTGATGAAAAGGGTCGAAGTATTTAGGTTATTTCATTAGCAGAGAAAATACACATGTCCTTTTATTTGCTTTTACTTGTGACACCACTGAGATTTCAGCCCAAATATCATAGGCACATAATGGGCACCAGGATGTTGTTAGCAGGGCAATAGCTAGAAAGGGGATGTTACAATGGCGTTGGATGGTCTCATTTCCTACAAGGAGCAGGCACTGCTTTTACAAGAATAAATAGAAAGAGAAAAGAAAGTCAATCCAGGAATGAAAGATGTATATAGCTATGTCTTCCTCTAACCCATTAAGTCCTCATGTTCCTATAACAGATCAACAAAGCCTAAGTAAAAAAGTGACATTATTCATTGCCTCCTCTTATTCGGTTAATCTAAGTTCAAAACTGGATATACAATAGTTTGTTGGAACAAGCTATATGCTATGTTTAACAATAATTCTATATAATGCTGACATAGATTAAAGTGGATCTGATATGAAGCACTTTGTTAAGGAGTGAGTGTGAATAAGTGTGCATATGTGCATATTCATACACACTCATACAAATACAATGCATTCATATAGTCATTTTTGTTTCCTATAACTTGGTAGAAGGAATTAAAACAAAACATAATTGTTCATTCTGTGCTTTGCTATGGCCATTTTTCTCATAGTAAATGTGGGCCCAAATTCTCCCAAGAAAAGTCTAATCAAAACAGAACAAAACAAAGTAAATCTAAAGTCACTAAACTGATATAATTTTAATTGATAAATAATATAATGCAATTAAGATGAAGCAGTTATTTAAGAGGAAATTATAAGCACAATACATTTTATTATGTCCATGAATATATTTATAAGATGATAAAAGGTCTCATTTGATGAATTCTATATTCAGTTCTTATCTTAAAAAATTGTAGAACAAGAAATATGTATTTCTTTACTATGATAAAGAGCATCTTTCTCAAAACTAAGAGATCAAAATCAATAGAAGCACTTACCCTAGAATCAGCAGAGTAAATTTGGAGATAAGGTCACCATTATTATTAAAAGCTATAGTGATACATATACAGATTTGAAAATGGCCTGTAACATACAAAATGTGTTTAATCTCTTTCATGATTTATATAATACATATAAAAATCACTAAGATAAAATGTTTCTCTTAGATTTGTGAAAAGTAAAAAATTCTACTTTTAGTGAGTATGAGGGAAAATAGACCCTCTCATACTGATTGCACATACATAATGTCCCATAAATTTTCCAGAGGGAAACTCAGCGATACCTGTCACAACTATCTATATACTTCCTTTTTTGACCCAGCAAACCCACTTGTAGAAATCTGTACAAAAATACATGAGCATAAAATTATTCATGCATCATTATTCATAATTGCAAAGCACTGAAAACAAAGAAATGACTCTAAGCAAGCAGTTACATCCATGATGTCACATTCACCTGGTGGAATACTATGCAACTGTAAAAAAAATAAGGACGATCCCTACTATGAACTGAGATGGAGTGCTTTCTGGGATTTATTATTACTTGAAAATATGAATACATTTCTCTATAGTATCCTTCATAAATGAAAGATGAGACATAAGAAAAGACATATGCATTTTCTCATTTAACAAGATGAAATCCAGAATGAATAAGCCAGAAACTAACGGTATTGATTATTTGAAAAAAGATGAGTCCAAACAGGGTAGGGATCCTGAGGACTGAGAAGACAGCTTTCATTAGATATAATGAAAACAGTGATGTTTTTTAATTTGCTTTTTTTGTGTGTATAATAGACAACAAATCAACAAAATCAACCAGCTTTTTAAGAAAGAACCCCAAACGGAGTACAAACACTACCCAACCATATTACTAATGAATAACAATCAAATTGAATGGGTTGGGAAAGATAAATATTAAGTAAAGAGGTAACAAGTATTTGACTGTCCTAGGAGGTAAAACACTTATACTATAAGGCTATAGCCTAAAGAAGTCTACACAAATATGGTACTTTAGTTAGCAAATAGGTTACAACACTAAAGCCGTCCTGTGTGTATCCTGGGATGGAGAAAATAAGTAAAAATATACTGTGTGAAATGAGAGCCAGGTTTCACATTGCTGGAGATAGAAGTTATAAGTAAGGAAAGTGGGAAGGCTAGAGTGAGTCCTACGGGTGAGACTGAAATCAGAGGTGGATGACCTCATAGTTTAATGAACACAGACAGATGGCCAATTATGCATCACATACAAATATTTCTTAGCTCCATCCTTGAAAGGGTCTTGAAACAGTTGTATCTAGGTAGCAATAATTGCATCAAGGTCACAGATCTTCATTTTCTAAATATCATTTTCAAACAAGATGAACCAAGATTCCTTGGGGAAGGAGTGGGGGCAAGGGAAATATGAGTCTGGGAAAACAAGATTGTTTTGCTCATAAGAAGAGAAGCGTTAAAAAAATTGTTGGGAATATGTCAAAGGAAGATGCTCCCAATGGTCACATCTGGAACAATCTGAACAATAAAATAAAAAGGAATAATGATGGGCTATAACTCGTGAAATCATTGATGAATGCCAGTTAATGTAAATGATTGAAAGCATAAACAAATGAAGGAAAAGGGAAAGCTCTTGAATCACACAGAATTTCAATTAATAAGCATAGAAGGAATGGCAGACACATAAAACTAGCAAGAATCATTCCTGCCAACATGGACAAACAATCGTCATAAACAAAAGTCACCAACGGATACTAAAATTAGTCAGCAAAAAGTATGATGAAAAATAGGGTATCTGCACAGTCTCAAATTATTTGTCCACAGCTACTTATTAGTTTCAAAAGGAAATACAGTAATTACAGTGGAGAAGGCTGACATGCAGTCTTAACCACATGATCAAAGTGAACATCCCCTGTAATAACACATGTAGACATCATGTATGTCCTCATATGCTACAATAAGAAGGATACATCACTTCTGAGATACTTTGGCCAAAAAAATGCATAATTTCATTCCAATCATGCGACATTATCATATGAACCCAAAGGAAAACATTCTACCTCAAATTAAGCCACTACGCTTTGAAAGCGTCAAGGTCATGTAAAGCAAAGAAAGACTGAGAAACTGTCCCCAATGAAAGGACTAAGGAAATGAAACAGTTAAATGCGATATATGATCTTAAACTGCATCTTGGCCCTAAAAGAGGACAATGGTGGGAAGACAATGCATTTGAAGAAGGCTGGTAGATGACTTGGTAGAACTGTACTTCTTTTCCTGGGTTTGATCATATTGTGGGTATGTAAAATAACAGCTGGAGAAGCTAAGTGAAGGGCATATGGGACGTTGGGGAGAAATTATTTTTACCTTTTTTTCTAAATTATGCAAACTTTTTCAAAGTTAAAACAGAAAAACCAAACACAAATCAGAATAACTGACATTTTTAAAATGTGGAAATTTTAATCAATACGATAACTCCTAAAACACAAATGTGGGGATACTTTATAATTATTTGATGTTTTTGTGACTATCTACCTGAGGGAAAAAAGAATTGATCTAGAAATGGAGCTCAGAATCAACAGAGTATAAAATAATCAAAACTCAGTAGGTTTCTAATATATCTGCAAATATCAGAAAATATAAAAACATATGTTTGCATGAGAAAAGTTCATACTCTCCTAAGAGTGACCTTAACAAACTTATTAAAACTATGCTAAAAATTCAATAAAGCATCAATGAAAGACCAGAAAAAAGATACTGAATTACAAGATAGTACTATTTTCCTCGATGGAAAAACTCAATATACAAAGGATGAAATCTTTACAAGTTATTTTGTAAATTAAGTAGGGTTTCTATTCAGTGATAATGATAAGTTGCCAAAGTTAATATAAAAATATCTAAACATTTAGACCATTTGGAACAAGAAGCATAATTATGAGGAAATTGTCCAAAAATTATTATGACATTTAAAAAAATCTAACTTCTCTAACTATTCATATTCATCAGAACTTCACACTTACTCAGTAAACAGTACTCAATCAGTTAGTAATAACCCTTTGACAACAAAATTAGACACGTCGTCACACTATACCACAGAACATATTATAATTACAATAGATAATTTATTTTAAATAAATCACAAAAGGAGATAAAAGTATTCAACTACGTTTATTCTTATAATTTATATAAATTTACATACTACTTAAATTTATGTTTATGTTTTACGTGGTTGACATTAAAATAATTTTTCTGCATTCCTTTCTTCATATATATATTATACTTCAATCATTTTATAATGTCTGTATAATTTTGTAATATATCACTTTAAGATTTTACCATTGAAATGGCACATCAAATCATATTGATTCAATAAAATTTAGTCAACCTTTTCTTAAGGTTAAATACTGGCTTGCTTCCCATCTTTGCTTTTAGAATGAGCTTTGGTAGGGACATCTTAATGTGGCATTTTATTACTTCTGTTAAATACCTTCTTGAGAATCAGTTTAAAGTAGCAGAATTATTGAGTGTGAATATATTTATAGGTTTTGCTATTTCCTGTGATAATGGATAATGCCTTCCAAATTGTGTACATACGCACATACATAGATAAATAAAATAATATTTTCATATAATATAACTAGTATAAGATATATGTGTATATATGCATATATATACAAAGTTTTATAAATATAAGACAAAATTATAAATATTGTTATCAGGATATCAATATATATTATATATGCATATTTGGATTTTGCTTTTCATCTTAATAAACGTGACCTAACAGTCTTATGAAGGGTAATTTCATTTGCATTTTTATATTTTACCTCTGGGCATTTACTGCTTGCAAAGAAGAAAACTAGAGAATTTCTGCTTTTAGGCAAGTGGAAGAGGGGTATTTGTGGTCTCCAGTTCTTCCTGAAGCCTAGCCCAGAGTAGAATTTGTTAGAAAATCAGTCTATCGGATTATAGCTCTTTGATCCTCCCACTTTTTACTCTGGGTCAAATTGGTTCATTTTTAAAAAAATGAAATAATCTCCTTCTGTTTTGTCCTAAAAACAAATAACAGGAACAAAAACAAATACCCTCAACTCTGGCTTCCATCTGTTATGAAGTGAGGAGCATATGCTATCCTGCAATCAAATGCAATTCAGTGGTTGGAAACATTTTTCTGCATGCGTCTGAAGTCCAGAGCAGCCTGATTTGATCCAGAAATTATCTCACTGACTTGGAGGCCAGTGGATTTCACACTGGGTGAGACTTCAGCACAGAGAATCCACACGCTGTTTTTGATATTCATTAATCATCTGGCTAATTTGTTTTAACATAGGAGTGCTGACAGCAAATGAATGTTATTATAGCAACGGTGACTGCATAATCCAGACTATTATGGCGTTAACATTTGCGAAGCTGGCAGGTCCGTGTTCAGATATGGTCAGTGTTGTCTTTTGGTCTAATTGCAAATATACCTACATTTAATTCACATCTGCTATAATCATTGGCTGGACTAGATGGGGCCAGTGGGATAAATGGATTACAACTTTGTTTCTTTTTCTTATGTTGAGCATTATACCGATAAATACATTGCAGTCCTTTGGTAATATGTTTGAATAAGTGTATGGATTTTATTTTAATATTCTGCAATTTAAAAATTTATTGTACAATATACTAAGTATTGAGAGTATGAATTCAGGCATCTTGCAGCTAGTGGTAGCAAAATTAACCCAATTTGGAAAAAAACTTTGTCTCAACTTTAGAAAAAAATGAGAGAAGTAAAAAATTTTATGGATTTCCCCCCAATTATGCAAACATTTTTTTATCTGAAAACTATATACTCATGTAACAAAAGGATTGCTAACTGGAGAGTTCAATTAAAATTTTAATTTTTCAAAGATATTTCTATTTGCGGTTTTATATTATTTTCCCTCCATCTCTGAAAGAGGTCACTTTTATTCTGTTGTTAGTAATGATGCTTAAATAGATTAAACAACTCATTAAAAATGTTTAGCTTATTAATGCTTGAACTGGACTCTAATAAATGTCTGCTAATTCCCCGATTTAGGGACCACCCATCAACCAAGACGACATCGCTGCTTTAGGTTTACCATGGCTTCTTGGCTTTAATAAAATTATAAGCTGAATCTGGTATCCAGAACTCCAAGATAAAAGACCTCTTCCTTCTTCTTTCAAACATGTAATGTGGACATCCCCTTCTTTCATCCTCTTGTCAGTGACATTTCAAAAATTTACTCCCATGAAAGAAGATATTCCCCTTTTTGAGTCGGAATTTTCTAAAGATCATTACCAGAAAGTATTTGACAATGCGTTTCTTCCTTCACTTTATTCTCTGAAAAAAACATAGCAAATGCCTTGACTAGATGGGGAGAATTGGAATAGAAGGAAAAATCACACTATGTGAAAGGACTCTTGTTCACGGCACCAAAGCATTAATACACGCTCACCCACTAGGATAATAGAGGAAATAGATGGTTCCTTCCCTGAGATGTTTACACTGTTATCTGGGGTCTTTAAACAGTAGCAGAGCCGTGGTTCTCTTGATTTGCTCACTCGTTCTGTTATTAGAGAAATTCTTAACTTCTTCCATGGGGAGCTATTCTTCTGTCTTCACTCTTTTCCTAGGGCCCGTTCCCAGTTCACCAGGACACTGTCGAACGTTGACAGTGAGTCTAAGCTTCTTCCTTCCCATGTTGGGTAGAGCTGCGCAGCTATCTCTCACACCAAATAAGCTCCCAGGCTTCACGAAAGACAAAAAGGCAAATTGGTATCCAGTCATCTTGTTTGTGGAGTACTGCCATTCAAATGCTGGACACGTGAAAAAAAAAAGCAAAAAACAAATGCTGGACATGTGTGTCCATAAAACATGTGTCCATAAAGCTGAAAAAATAAGCAGCAAGGACTTGGAGAATATTTTAATAGTCAACAAAATGTATCTTTTATTTACCATGCAGAAGGAAATGTGTTGATAAAACTGCAGATTAAAACAGTAATTATTCCCTTTGACTTGAGATGTAACTAAAAATGATTATAAGTAAATAGCACACAGACAAATGCATCTTACAAATTTATTTCTAAAGAAAGTTTTAATTCAATGAAGCCACACTGGAATGCTGAGATGTGTGTCTTAGGGCAAGAGGAAGGAGTGTCACAGAACCACAGTATTCAAAGGAATATGGGCGGTCTTGAACCAATAGACTGTTTCAGATACAATGTTATTTTGGACCCTAAATACAAACATTAGGTCCTTGTATCTAGCTTTCATACAAATATTTTCTTACTTCAATTCAGTGTTTTTATCTGAAATACGAGTCCTTGTGGTTTACTTATTTAGTCCTATTGTTGTTATTCAGTCGCTCAGTCGTGTCCAACTCTCTGTGAGACCCCATGGACTGCAGCATGTCAGGCCTCCCTGTCCATCACCAACTCCCGGAGCTTGCTCAAACTCATGTCCATCGAGTCAGTGATGCCATCCAACCATCTCATAACCTCTGTCGTCCCCTTCTCCTCCTACCTTCAATCTCTCCCAGCATCATGGGCTTTTCTAATGAGTCAGTTCTTCGCATCAGGTGGCCAAAGTATTGGAACTTCAGTTTCAGCAGCAGTCCTTCAAATGAATATTTAGGACTGATTTCCTTTAGGATTGACTGGTTTGATCTCCTTGCAGTCCAAGGGACTCTCAAGAGTCTTCTCCAACACCACAGTCAGTGTTTACCAAATTGCAATGACTATAAATGCAAACTATTACACTAAGGACTTTAAAGACAGTTAATAATTTTCTTGGAGATGATTCAAAAATAAAACTGGAGCTCATAAAAACAACATTCAAATTTGCATCAGTTTAAGGGACAACTATCAGAATGAAAATGCTCTTGTGTTATAAATTTGAAGGTCTATTTGGATATGGGCTTTTTTCTTTCTTTTTTTTGCTTTGCTTAGTCATATCTAAGTTTTACTTTTCCTGTTATATGAGGTAGAGTATGCACCAGGTAATCTGATAATAATTATTAGATAGAGAAAATAATTATTTTAAAGTATATTATGGAAGCTGCAATTAGCATCTTAACTTGGAATTTGAGTATTATTATTATTTAATTTACTATGTAAACATGTAATTCAGTACGTTTATATAATTTGTTTAAGCAAATTACTCTTGAGAAAATAAATAGAATATGTGCTTTTTGTCTGGAACCAGACAAGGACATCCTCAGGGTGATTGCCTGGTGGATCTACTTCCTTTCTTTCATCTCAGGCATGAAGAGGGAGGCAATCCTAAGACGTGCACACTCATCCTTCACGACTGGACACCAGTCAAGGGCAGAGTGCAGGTCCTTGTTTTAATATGTGAAGACGAGTTGATCTGAAAATCATTCTTCTGGGGTGATATCTGGTGTGAGTAACTAAAGTCAAGACAAGACTTTTTAAATGCAAGACTTATTTTGTTTGTTTCTTTGTGTATCCATTTAGGGAATTTGAATTATTTCTATATATTGAAAGGGTGTTTTGCTGTTGGATTTTTTTTCATCTTCTATTTTAACTATAATCAGAATATCAGAACCGACATTTTAGCACTATTTTTTAATCAAAACATATATATTAGAGATTGCTTTTGGAAGCTGTATCGGTATGTAATGTTTAACATGATAATGCTCAGGCTTCACTTCTGTGGAGCCATGGTGCATTTCCAACGTGCTCCTGTCATCTTGTAACAATAACAGGCGGGAGAAGAATCACTCACCAGTTTAATACACTAAGTGTGGAGAGTTTTTCTGAAAAACCGTCAGCCAGATTCTTGTTATCAGTTAAATCATAAGAAAGCAAAAGCAAAAAATAAGTCAAATGCCCCATCTCAGTTCTAAATAATAGCTGGCTGGGATTCTCAGGGGAAATCAGAGTCCTGATGCTTACAGACTAGTGGGTCAGTCACCAAAGCACCTGCAGTAATTTTGGTCTGACTTCTTGGGATGGATCCTGGAGCAGAATGTACACTTAATCAAGGTCTTGAGAACTTAGCGCAATCACGACTGGGCCTTCTGACTGCATTTCATAAGCTTATTGGTTATTTAGGTATAAGGGTCTTTGTTGATAGCCTAAATTTATGCATTTATATCTCAAAAAAAGGTAAAGCCCAATAGTCCCCTATCACATTTTAACTAATTTTAATTTCATTTATATCAATATAATTTCATATTGTATATAATTTTTAAATAATTTCCCAAACATTCTGTAATTTTAGAACTATAGTAAATAATAGAGAAGTGAGATTTCCACATATTCTAGATTTAAGTAAAATTAAATACATAAAGCAGTATGATAAAATATTTTGATTTCAAATCTACCTTATTCGTCATACTTTAGAATATAAGAACATCTGTTTAAAAATGACTTACTTTAATTTTTATTGATAATATCAACTTTTCATCTAATGAAAGTGAAAGTTGCTCAGTCATGTCCGACTCTTTGTGACCCCATGGACCACATAGCCTGTGGAATTCTCCAGGCCAGAATACTGGAGTGGGTAGCCTTTCCCTTCTCGAGGGGATCTTCCCAACCCAGGAATTGAACCCAGGTCTCCTGTATTACAGGCGGATTCTCTACCAGCTGAGGCACCAGGGAAGCCCTTAGAGTATAAAGGGCTTACTGAGTGTATTTATCATGCGGGATATGTAAATGTGTATACATATAAATAACGAATTTCTTAGAACTACAATTACAAATGGAAGGCCCAAAGGAGACATAACTTTTGGTAAAGAAATGTTGCAGATTATTGAGATTCGGACAGCTGACAGAGCAAGAACCACCTTAGTAGAAAGAAACACGCCACTAAGTGCAATTCCAGCATTGGTGAAGCTCAGGGACGTGATCTACTTTGGAAATATGATAATGTGTCTTTCCTGTAAATGTAAATGTGGGCTGGTTGTCTTGAGGTTGTGATATATGTAAGTCAGAGTCCATGCATGCTCAGTTCAGAGACGATCTGCCCGTTTCCATCAATTATCTCTTTTCCTGTGACTTATGTGATACACAAATGACCAAAAAAAAAAAAAATTTTGGATCTAAAATGATTCTCAAGATCAATATCTGACAGCATTTAGAGACCTCTAACACATTTATAATCAAGTTAAAAATTTAAAAAGTAGTCACTATAGACTGATAGCTCCAATAAAACAAAGAAAAGAGAAATAAGAGAGCATTTTTTTTGTAGTTTGTTTCCAGCTGGTCTGAAAAGAGAGAGAGAGAAAGATTGATTCAGAGAAATCTCCCATGAGGACATAGTCTCACGGCGTCTCTAACCTGATTTCCAGGCCAGAGAAACTCTGATGGATATTCTGACTTTGAATGGCTATGCAAATCAAACTTATGAACCTTTGGAGAGCCATCTTTCATTAGGCTTGACTTCAGTGAGGAGCAAGCAGCAAGAACAGATGGGCTGCTTGGGCACGCGGTCTCCATGCATCACGGCGAGAAAGAAGAAAACCCAGGGTGGGGCATCCCGGTAGATTCCGGATCAGAAGGCTTCCCGATCATTCATGGAAGATGCCGGCTGCATTTTAAAGACGCAGTCAGAATCGTCCCGTACTTCTGCACACGAAAGAACACAGTTCCCAGGAAAAGAGCGAGGTATGCCCTTTAGTGATACAAGGCAAGGGTCAGTTTGGAGAATCCTTATTGTGAATGTAAGTTCTATACCATGGGGCCAGGAGTTCAGGAGATGAAAGTGGAAAGTCACTTCAGAGAAGAACCAAAAATGAGAGTCAGAGGAAAGATACCCCCAAAACGCGTGTGTAAAATTGTGGGTGAGCAAATGTCAAAGCTCGTGTGCACGCACTGACTCCCGGTTCTGTTGCCGAGTTTCTGAGCTGTGAAGCAAGTGCGGAACAAGCCTCCTTCCGTGAGTAGTTTGGGAGGCCTGAGGACAAACAGATTTAATTGCCACCAACCATTTTTCATAGCAAGCATTGTAAGACATGCTAATCCATCAGCAGAAAGTTGGATCATAAAAGTACAAATAAAATGGAAGAAAAAGAATGGGAAAAGAGCAATTCCCCTGGTAGAAAAAGCAGATTAAAACCTCATCTCTCATCTCCCAAACTGTATTGGTTGGACCCCAAAAGACCTGAAGTACCTAATTGACAGCAAAGCTAGTTCAGTAAGTGCTCTTTTGACTGTATTTTTTCTTCTATATTTTACTAACTAGTCATTTGACAGAGATAGCTTGTTCTCTATTCCACGTGAAGGAAAGAATGATTTTTCAAACTTTTCCTCGTAACTCACAGAGCATCAGAGTGAAAGAGGGAAAACAACACCAACAAACACACAAAGGAAAAATGATGAATTTAGAAAGAGTATCGCTGCTGTTTCGTCTTCCACATTTGGTTCATTTGGCTCTTTCTGAGCTTTCTACTGGAGAAGGCAATGGCAGCCCACTCCAGTGCTCTTGCCTGGACAATCCCATGGATGGAGGAGCCTGGTAGGCTGCAGCCCATGGGGACGCTAAGAGTCGGACACGACTGAGCAACTTCACTTTCACTTCTCACTTTCATGCATTGAAGAAGGAAATGGCAACCCACTCCAGTGTTCTTGCCTGGAGAATCCCAGGGACGGGGGAGCCTGGTGGGCTGCCGTCTGTGGGGTTGCACAGAGTCGGACACGGCTGAAGCGACTTAGCAGCAGCAGCAGAGCTTTCTACCTCCCTCTCTTTTATGTCTTTTTTTCTCCCTCTCTCTCTTCCCCTCTTTCTTTCTTCCTTCCTTCCTTTTCCTCCTCCCCCCCACCCCTGTCTTTGTTTCAGTTTCTTTCTTTTGAAAGAAAAGTTATTAAAAAAAAAATCACCTCTAAAATAAAATCGCAGACCTGAACACTGGAGTTCTGTCTCTCTCCTTAGGCTCCTTGCCACAGAGAAAATGATTTATTTATTTACTAGGACAGAAAAAAAAAAAAAAAAGGGGGAAGTGCCTTTTTCTTTCAAAGATTGTCAACATGAAGGCTTGACCTTTGAGACAGGCTAAGGAAAGAAAGCAAGAATTCTTCCTAAAGCTTTACTTCTTGGTGCCTGACGCCGAGTGTAGCTAATTGTCAGCAGTATTATGAAATTCTAAACTCATTCCATGAGCCTTTACTTAGAAGTGACTTTGGCCGAAAACAACTCAGGCAAACTTTCCTGCTCGCCTCCCCCCCTTCCCTCCCCTGGTTCCGGTTGCTTTCCCTCCATCCATTGTACCACGTCCAAAACTTCGCATGGAAACAGCCCATGGCTTGTTTTTCATTGCAGGTTAAAATCAACTTTAATTTTGTTATTTTTTTCCCCCTAAGATGTCGCCCATCTTATTAAGATGATTAGGCTTTTTCTTTTGAAGAGTTACCTGGGGTGAAATCTAATTGGTACACTGGCCACCAAAAAGGGATGTCACAGGCACGAGTGGGAGCAGGCAGGCTGATCCACAGCGAGCGGTGGCTTGATTTCACGCTGAGATTTAAGGTACCACGTTCTCGGCTCTGATGATAAAGCGTCTGTGGTTGTTAAGCGTTTGAAAATAGAACTGTGTTTCCTCAACAGAGAGGAACTAACCAACATTAACTATCACATTTTTGTGCGTAACAGCCATATATCGAATGACAGAATGTGACAACAGGTCCCGCTGGAGAGATGGTTATTGCCTAGTTCAGCTGAGTTAGAAGTTTTGTGCTGACTTTCGTTCATTAGCTGAGGCTCCGGTGTTGCCAGCATGAGTTACAAAATCGTCCATTTAATGGTTTCAATGAAATTATGTTGTACAGACTGGGTTCTCTACGTGGTAATGTGATGCAGCCAACAGTGCTTAAGGAGAGGACATAGGAAAGGATTTACCGAGCAGTCTCACAGGTTTCCTTAGCAAAACAAAGTGACACTTTACACTCAAGTGATATAGTGTGAATCTGATCAGTGATTAAAAAATGATTTGTAACCAGATTGGACCAAATTTCTGTACAGTATAAAAAAAATTCTTAATAAAACACTTTACTCAACCCTGGTGAGGATGCATGGAGCTTATAAAGACCAAATTAGATATTCTTCCTTTTACTTTTCCACCCTTTACAAAACTCCATATCACATGACAACAGAGGTAATTCTGGCAAATCTCCCTTTGCAGTGGCAACTTCTAGGTATCAAGGCCCACACTCTCAGTATTTCTTGAAGCGGGAATTAACAAATGTGTTAGCGAGAACATGGGGGATCTGAAGCAAGGCTGATTCCAAGGGCCGTGACCTCAGGGCGATTTACACTCCTGTCTTTTCAGCATACAGTCCAACTGGGCTCGATTCTTCTCCCTGGGACTCATACTCCTGCTGTCCCTGTGACAAAGACTTGCCATCGAGTAGGGCTGGAAAAGGATGTGATTGCTAGCCCATGGGTTCTTAGGTTTAAGAAGTGAAACACACAGGCAACTTCCAGTAGATACAGACTTATCATCGTCCCAATAAAAAGGTATTCTTGCACCGATATGGCCCATAATGTTAAGTATTCGGTTTGCATAGTTTAGAAGAAGTACTGTCTTTCAGTGTTGCATGTTTTGTAATGTTAGACATGTCTGCCTTTAGTCTCTTCATCTTTCTGGGGCCGAAGGAAAGGAACACATCTTTGGAGCCGACAGATACCTATTTAAACTCCAGTTCCTTCCCTTAAGTCATCATATCTTGTAGGGAATTGACATAATATCTCCTGTCTGAACCTTGTTTAGTTTTCTCATCGATAAATCAAGGTAATTTGATGAGAAGCATAAAAATGCATGTAAATCACCAAGCAGAGTCCTTGGCACATTAACAGAAGCAAATTTAATAACAAAATGTCAATATCTACAATAATCACGTTTAGCCTGCTAGAGGTTCTGTTTTGAGGATCTCTGGGTAAATTGCTTTTATCACTGTAATGCTTGCTGTCAGAATAACCTACAAACTTTCTGTCTGGTTTTATCACTCACATACTGAACTAATGGTAATTTTGCTAAAAATTATGTCTTAAGTATAGCGCTTGGGCTGTACTTAGTCGCTTAGTCATGTCCAACTCTTTGTGACTCCATGGACTGTAACTCACCAGGCTCCTCTGTCCATGGGGATTCTCCAGGCAAGAATACTGGAGTGGGTTGCCGTGCCCTCCTCCAGGGGATCTTCCCCACTCAGGGATCGAACAAAGGTCTCCCACATTGCAGGAGGATTCTTTACCGTCTGAGCCACCAGGGAAGGGCAAATATAGCATTAAGTACTTAGTTCTATAAGGTTGTCTTCAAACTGGATTCAGAGTCTCAAACCTGTTTCTTCTATTTATTCAGTGCCCCCAGAACTCTCAGAAGAGTTCTGAAGAGGCTGTGTGAGAAAATGAGTCACGTGAAATTTCCAGACGTTGGCAGTACCATTGATATTTTGCCACGAGCTAAGACTGGCAACTTCTTTAGTTTTCACTATGCGATGGACTATAATAAGCATTTTCGGTTTCTTGGAAGTGTATATTCTGAGAAGCCTCCACCCATAGACAAAATCTGGGGTAAGGTTTGCTGGCCACTGCGGTGAACAATTTTTGCTTCAGCAGCTTAACATGCTCTTCTTTAAACAAGCTCTTTAATTTAATATCATGTTGACCAGCTGCCATTGCTCATTTTCCAAAACAATTTTATCCCAAATGCCCATCCACTGATGAACAGATAAGCCAAATGCGGTGTTACAATACAGTGCTCTCTATTAATAAAAAAGGCATGGAGTACTGGTCCCCACTGCAGAGGCTGCCCCCCAAATTGTTAGGCTGAGTGCAAGGAGTCAGTACAAAAGACCATAGAGGGTATGACTCCTTTTCTATGAAATATCCAGAAACACAACTCTACAGCAAGAAAATAGATGAGTAGTTACTGGGGACTGGTCTTGGGGAGGGGGCATGATTTCAGACAGGCACCAGGGGCTGTAAGCAAATGACAGAGAAGTTCTCAAATTGGATCGTAGTGATGCTTCCACCCCTTGGTAAACGTACTAAAAATTGTTGACTCGTACCCTTACAATGAGTGAATTTCATGGTATGTAATTATGCCTTACTAAAGCTCTTTTTGTTTAGTTGCTCAGTGTCTGACTCTCTGGGACCCCTGGACTGTAGCCCACTGGGCTCCTCTGTCCATAGGACTTCCCAGGCAAGACTACTGAATGGGTTGCCATTTCCTTCTCCAGGGGCTCTTCCCAATCCAGGGATCAAACTGGCATCTCTGGCATTGATAGGAGGATTCTTTACAACTGAGCCACCAGTGAAGCCCACTAAATCTCTCAAAACAACACAAATTGCATATTTGCACTTCTCCTCTGAGTTACTACTGATGGGAGAAAACAGACCTTGTTCCTACTCGTCGTGAACACTTTCGCTGTAGCAAACCCAGGGAAGTTTGAAAAGGCCGTCGTAAGGAAAGCCCCAGCGGTTGGAGCCTTGTCCAAGACGTGAGACTGGTGGAAAGGTGGCTGATGAAGGCTCCACGCGTGACCATGTAGCTCTCAACTTGCTGTTGTTGGAACAAGTGGTGAAAATGTGGAGAAGACAGGTTCACAAAGTTTCAGGCATCAACCTTGGGACTTGTGTGTAAATTACCATTACTTCTTAGCCTTAACTGTCTGTCTAAAACGTTGACCCAACAAGAAAACCATAAGGACAGAGTCGTGGAGAAGTATTTATTTATTTGTGTTTGCAGGGCCCTCTCCGTCAGATGTTTTACAGATTAAGGGAAAAGTGGAGGAAAGTTTTTCACGAGGGAAAACAAGCCCAAGGCCAAGTTTTCTTTCTGTCATTACTCCCCCGCCCCCTCCCTCTTCTTCTTCTTTTTTTTTTTAATCCAAGTCCCATATTGCGACTTTGACAAATGACAATGCAAGAAGAGAATTTATGTCGGGTCCTGGAGATTAGCACATTATCACAAGCAAAACAGAGCCCTCGGCCTCCGCCACCAGGGAGCAATTGGAAAAGTCTTTGGATGTGATGCATGGGTCAAGACCCATTTCTGAAGAAGTGGGAATGCTGTTGTGCTGGGACCAGCCTGCAGAGCTGCCCTTGGAGAGCCAGGTGAAGACACCGAGGGCTGGACGAGGAGCGTTTAGCCAGAAAGCTCATTCTGGAAAGGAAAGAGGAACCGCGTGGCTCCCTGAAGACCTCCGTGCTGAATGATTTAAGGCTACCTGTAGGAAATGCCTTTGGCTTTATTGCTTTTTAGTCTCCCTTCATTTCAGGGAAACAACGAGGAGTGAAAGAAAAAAAAAGAAAAAGAAGAAGCACGGCACAGACCTCCCCTTTCTTCAGCTCCTCAAAAAGTTTTAGAAGGAACTCTGTCCCATCTTTTGTATACGCCTGTCGCACAAAAACAAGACTGTTTGCAGGTGGGATCCCAGACTAAGCCTCAATGGGCAGTCAAGGGCTTCAGTTCTAAAAACTGTTCAGTTATACGCACATTTCTTTTTAAAGGTCTGTGGGCTCAGGTTACAGCATTGGCCTCAAACATCTGAGAACATGGGTCACAAAACCATTTCAGGAAAAAAAAAACAAACATGAGTTGTTGGCCTAATACACACTCTGGGAATACACAGTGTTAATCCATTCCTTAAATTCTCAATCGACTGGACAAAATAACTTTAAGAAAGGATTCAAAAGAAAAGCTGATTCTGAAGGTCATACATAGTCAAGCATGATTGACCGTCTAGCTGGCAACTTGCTATTCACAGCTTACTGGGCGTGAAAGTAAGCGAGGGTGACAAGGGCTTCCCCGGCGGCTCAGCGGGAAAGATCCGCCTGCAGAGCAGGGGAGGCAGGAGCCCCAGGTTGGATCCCTGGATCGGGAAGATCCCCTGGAGGAGGAATAGCATCCCACTCCAGTGTTCTTGCCTGGAGAATGCCATGGACAGAGGAGCCTGGCGGGCTGCAGTCCGTGGGGTCACAAAGAGTCAGACCCAACTGAAGCGACGGGGCGTGCATACACACACAAGGATGACAGACATCTAACGACAGTGATGAGGCTGTGTTCACAATACGCCTTCCTGAAGACCGTTTATTAGTGCTGGGAAATGCACGTTCACAGACCTAGTTTCTCAGGCAAGAACTGCTCACATTTTGGGTCTGATTATTCCTTGCTGTGGAGATGTCGTGTACACTTAAAAATGTTTAGGGGAGGGCTTCCCCGGTGACTCAGTGCTAAAGAATTGGCCTGCCGATGCAGGAGACACGATCCCTGGTCTGGGAAGATCCCACGTGCCACGGAGCAGCTAAGCCCGTGCACCCCAACTACTGAGCCTGTGCTCTCGAGTCTGGGAGCCGCAACTACTGATGCCAACCTGCCCTAGAGACCGTGCCTGGCAACAAGAGAAGGCTCTGTGATGAGAAGCCACAGCTAGAGTAGGCCCCGCCCGCTGCAGCTAGAGAAAGGCCACGTGCAGCAACAAAGACCCAGCGCAGCCAAAAATAAATTCATAAATAATGCTCAGTGGAATCCGTGGCTTCTAACCCACAGATACTAGGAGCATCTCTGCCCTACCCCCAATAGTTGCATCAACCTTAAAACATCCTCAGACAATGCTACATAGCCTGGAAGGTGCTCAGGGCAGAGGGTGGGGTGGTGGGGGGAGGTGGCAGGGAGCAAAAGCAAACTTGACTGAGAACCTCTGACTTAGAATGGAGGTTGACATCACTTTTGTGTGGGTCAGCCTTCCTGGTAAAAGGACACGGCAGCATAGGTGATGTCTTTCTGTGGAAGTCCTCAGCTTAGAAGTAAAACCTAAGCGTGTCTCTTGGCCAAAACTCATGTGGCTACTGCGTGTTGGGTGCTACAGTTATTCTTAAAGGGCTTGACATCCATTCATCACAGTGAGCTCTTTTGGACCCACGTGTGTGGGCAGTTGTCCACACGCTGGAAGGAACAATCATTCACATGTGATTAATAACAATAACAATGTAATGTGTTTTTATACTAAAGGTCTGACCTTTATCTACGCAATGGACTGGGCAGGTGAACAATGTATGTAAATGTATTTTTAAAATTTCTAGATTCCTTTCAGAGTCCTTACTGGAAAGAAATTGCTAAAACTGTCAATCTCTGCCGTTTTCTCCTCACCGCCCAGTACTCGCCTGCCTCCGCCCCTTCTTCCCCACGCTCCATCACTATACCTGTATCCATGTCTGTATCTGCAGTCATCCCTCAGGATCTGCAGGGCACTGGTCCAGCATTCCCTGAGGTCTCCCAATCTGGGTATGTGGCAAGTTCCTTAAATAAAGTGGTGGAGTAAGACTCAGCCTCCGCATCCTTGGAGTATGTGCCACATCTATGGATTTGGAGGACTGGCTCTATGTATTCTGGTCCCGTTAGCTACTGGACTTTGAGGCTTTATCTAACTTCACAGTCATTGGTTCCCTAATCAGAGTTTCTTTCTCCAGTGCTAAGTTTTTATATTACAGAAGTGTTCTTTCTTCCTTCAATTTAACTAATCAGAATAAGCAGTCCAACCAGAGATATTATCAACTGTTCTTCTTCAGCTTTGTGTGACAAAGCCTTAACTCAAAAGGACAGTGCAACAGAAACAGGAATTTGGGGAACATTTGCAGGATGAGAGGAGGGGGATATATTTTGGGTAGCACATACCTTGAAGTCTATATTTTGCTCCGAAGGGAATGCTTTTTTTTTTTTTTAAACTTTTGGTTGGGTTCTTATTTTTTTATACACTTTTTTTTTTAGGCTGTGCCCCATGGCATGTAGGATCTTAGTCCCCCAACCAGGCATCAAATCCAAGTCCCCTGTAGTGGAAGCATGGAGTCTAAACAATCTACCCACCAAGGAAGTTCCCCAAAGGTAACTCTTAACAGAGATATATGACCAGAACCCTGGTTCCCTAACTTTCCAAGACCAATAATTTAACTTCAGAAACACAGAAAATAAAAGATAAAGAGACCCTAGATGGCAGTTTTAAAACAGTACTTTGTTTATAGTTTGTCAACCAGTGAAAATATTGGTTCAGTCTGTGAAATGCAGGCTGGGTAAAGGTTTAGTGACCTGATAAAAATGCATGTCGTTTTCATAAACACAGGAGTGGCTGTCAAGGCCGAGTTTGTTATCCATAGCTGTTTATGTCTCACAACACAAATTCAAACCTTGTTAAAGGAGAGGAGATGTGGGTCCCTTTCAGACTTGATCGTCTAAACTTTATGACTGTGTATTCTTTTGAATGTAGCTATCTACATATTTGCACTTATCTTTTAAATTCTCTGTCCTTGCTTTTGTTTTTCTCTGTGTGTGATTTTGAAGAGGCACAGAGGTTTGTGGGTAGAATGGTATATATTCAGGTAGATATCAATAGGTGACCATCTATGCCATCTTTGCTTTTACTGAAACAAAATAGTACCATATTGAATTTTTATTTTGAAAACATTCTCCCTACTGTGAGATTTCAAAAATAGCAATATTTTACACTGTGAGCTTTCCTGTGTGCAAGTTTCACTCTTTAAAGAGATCACTGACTCATCTAATGTGTCATAAGCTTTGCAGAAGAAAATCAATGTTTTGAGAAAGCGCATGTGTGATTGTGAACTGTTACATTAAGGGGAAAAATAACGTGGTTTGTCATCAATCTCTCCGTGTGGCAAACAAGGGCTGACTTGTTGAAATTTTGTAGGCTTTTATTTACAGAGAAAACACAGACCCCATGCTGCTCAGAGTCCTATCGGCCACACATTCAAAGGGATCACATTTGAGAAAGAGACTGCTTAAATCATAACCTTTATGGATAATCTAATCCATAAGGAGACCAAAATGACTCTGCTCCCGTGAATAAGAACAAAACCTGAAGGATTTAATTATTTGCGAATTATTCATGAATATTTCAATCCTGGCTCAAGGTTGTAGTTAAAAAGGAGAGACAGTCACTGGCTGTTGCCAATCAGAGTTTCATGGAAGAAAATAAGGGCTATTTCAGCCTAAGGATAACACCCCGTATTTCCAGGTTTCATTAAAAAAAAAAAAAAGAGGTGTTGCCAGAGACAAGTGATCCTTGGGTGGAAACAGGAATGAAAGCAGACCCTCTGAGAAAGAAATGGGATATGAACTGTTGCTGGGAAGAAATTATTGCAATGATGTGTGTTGTTTAGTTATAATTCTCAGATTATAAGTTACATTTGGTGAGAAACATATGGCCACGTGCTAAACATCCACATGCCATAGTTCATAAAAGCAAATTTCATTGATATGCCTCTTATTATTGATCTTACTCAGTGGTTGGAAAGTTCATAAATGTACATGTAAACACACACCCAGATGCACTGATGAATCTGGTGTGTGTGTGTGCTAAGTCACTGCAGTTGTGTCTGGCTCTTTGTGATCCTATGGACTGCTATGGACTGTAGCCTGCCAGGCTCCTCTGTCCGTGGGATTCTCCAGGTAAGAATACTGGACTGGGCTGCCATGCCCTTCTTCAGGGGATCTTCTCAACTGAGGGGTCAAACCTGCCTCTCTTGCATCTCCTGAATTGGCAGGCCGACTTGTTTTACCACTGCACTACCTGGGAAGACCAAGTAGAGACCATCTTGCATCTTCCCCAGAAATTATCTTCATGGGCTTTCTGTTCAGTGCCATCAGATCAGTTCAGTCATTCAGTCATGTCTGACTCTTTGCAACCCCATGGACCGCAGCGCACCAGACCTCCCTGTCCATCACCAACTCATTAGTTTACTCAAACTAATGTCCATCACATCAGTGATGCCATCCAACCATCTCATTCTCTGTCATCCCCTTCTCCTCCCACCTTCAATCGTTCCCATCACCAGGGTCTTTTCCAATGAGTCAGTTCTTCGCATCAGGTGACCAAAGTATTGGAGTTTCAGTTCAGCATCAGTCCTTCCAAAAAATATTCAGGACTGATTTCCTTTAGGAGGGACTGGTTGGATCTCCTTGCAGTCCAAGGGACTCTCAAGAGTCTTCTCTAACACCACAGCTCAAAAGCATCAATTCTCAGTGCTCAGCTTTCTTTATAGCCAACTCTCACAACCATACATGACCACTGGAAAAACCATAGCCTTGACTAGATGTACCTTTGTTGGCAAAGTAGTGTCTCTGCTTTTTAATATGCTGTCTAGGTTGGTCACAGTTTTTCTTCCAAGGAGCAAGCATCTTTTAATTTCATGGCTGCAGTCACCATTTGCAGTGATTTTGGAGCCCAAAAAATAAATTCTCTCACTTGTTTCCATTGTTTCCCCATCTATTTGCCATGAAGTGATGGGACCGGATGCCATGATCTTAGTTTTCTGAATGCTGAGTTTTAAGCCAGCCCATACCATTTCTGTCCTTTATTGAGCCCAACTTTGCATGAAATGTTCCCTTGGTATCTCTAATTTTCTTGACGAGGTCTCTAGTCTTTCCCATTCTATTGTTTTTCCTTTATTTCTTTGCACTGATCACTGAGGATGGCTTTCTTATCTCTCCTTGCTATTCTTTGGAACTCTGCATTCATATGGATATATCTTTCCTTTTCTCCTTTGCTTTTAGCTTCTCTTCTTTACTTAGCTATTTGTAAGCCTCCTCAGACAGCCATTTTGACCTTTTTGCATTTCTTTTTCTTGATCACTGCTTCCTGTACAATGTCACGAACTTCCGTCCGCAGTTCTTCATGCACTTTGTCTATCAGATCTAATACCTTGAATCTATTTGTCACTACCACTGTATGATCATCAGGGATTTGATTTAGGTCATACCTGAATGGTCTAGTGGTTTTCCCTACTTTCTTCAGTTTAAGTCTGAACTTGGCAGTAAGGAGCTCACGATCTGAGGCACAGTCAGCTCCTGGTCTTGATTTTGCTGACTGTATAGAGCCATTCCTACCACTTAAATATGTTTTAACCTTGGTTTAATAAACATGAGAACTAGTATTTGCTGGATTGTTCCTATGTGCTCTGCTAGACATGTTTACTAGATGAGTTGCTTTTTGACCCAAAATCTATGAGATAGATACAAGTACTATTTCTGTATTATCAAGCAAATTAAAAGCAGAGTGCTTATCCTAGTCTATTTTATTCCAAAGCCAACGATTTTGACACAGAAGTTACCGGAATAATCAGTGAGAATACAGAAGTGATTGATATCAGAGGAATGCAAATTAAAACAGCGTTGAGGTATTACTATACATCCATCAACCTAGATAGCATATTAAAAAGCAGAGACATTACTTTGCCAACAAAGGTCTGTCTAGTCAAGGCTATGGTTTTTCCAGTGGTCATGTATGGATGTGAGAGTTGGACTGTGAAGAAAGCTGAGTGCCGAAGAATTGATGCTTTTGAACTGTGGTGTTGGAGAAGCCTCGTGATAGTCCCTTGGACTGCAAGGAGATCCAAACAGTCCATTGGAAAGGAGATCAGTCCTGGGTGTTCATTGGAAGGGCTGATGCTGAAGTTGAAACTCCAATACTTTGGCCACCTCACGCGAAGAGTTGACTCATTGGAAAAGACCCTGATGCTGGGCGGGATTGGGGGCAGGAGGAGAAGGGAATGACAGAGGATGAGATGGCTGGATGGCATCACCGACTCGATGGACATAGGTTTGAACAAACTCCTAGAGATAGTGAAGGACAGGGAAGCCTGGCGTGCCGTAGTCCATGGATCACAAAGAGTTGGACACAAGTAAGCAACTGAACAACAGCAAAAGAACTCAGTGGACTGGATGAGCACCACCCACAACAGGAGAGCAACCTGTCCCACTCAGGCTACAACTCACGTATTAACCTCATCAAGAAACACCCTTACAAACAGACACCCAGGGACAGTGTGTAACCAAATATCTAGGCTTGTAAAATGAACCATCACACACATTAAGCAACTGAGCAATGATATTTCACTGGACACACTATGAAGAACTCCCATTAGGGGCATTATGTACCAAATGGGTCTGTCTGGTGATAATATTAACTAGTGGACCTTCTCACTTTCAAGGGTTCAGTTTGAATAGTCAATTACTTAGTGACCCAAATTCGAATCCATGTCCTTCTTTCCATAAGTATATTATCCATTATGCTGTAATCTGACACTAAAATGTTACACTGTTTCTGGTTCTCCCTCTGCTGAGTGATAGAATAAGGCTGCAGATTCAAATGCAATCAACTGCTTTGCACATTATGTAGGAACCAAGTATCTGTATTCGGTTGAGAAAAACCAAAACATGTGTACATGTTTTCATATCAAAATACTCTTTTCAAATGTGACATTTGCTTCCCAGCCAGCTCTTAATCATCAGAATATTTTTCTCTCATTCACACCACATGATGGTCTCACTGTATAAAAAGTCCTGTAACTTTTCCCCTTGTGTTTTAGTAGTGCGTGTGATTTAAAACAATTTTATTACATATCATCTCATCAGATTCTTTAAAAGAACCTCTTAATGGAAAGAGAGTGGACACCATCTCACCAGGTCTCTAAGCCAGGAGACTCCCTGTTCTCTCCCATCAAACCAGGACCATGAAATCATATCTAACAAGGGCCTCCTCATCATTCCTACATGTAGACACTTCCTTCCTTCCCCACATCCACTCTGTGAGCTGATTGTCACCACCATCTTGACTCTCCTGGATGGGTTTCCTAAAAATTCCTCTCTGATTCCTATGCTGCTGGAATTATCTTCCTTCAAACCAGTCTTTGTTGATTAATCTATAAAAGAGAAATCTGATACAATCTGATCATGTCTTTCCCCTACTTAACAGAGTCATTGGGTCTGGTCCGCTTAGCTTGGCATCAAAGGACATTCCACTACCTGGTTCATTGTCAAATTTATTATCATTCTTTCCTACACTCTGTGACAGCCATTTGGAACTAACTGAAGGGGTCCCGGGAGACCCTGTTTAGGTCTGAGGCTTTAGAAATGCTCCTCCTTCTATTTGAGAGTCCTTCGCCAAACCCCATCTGAGGAAATGTTATTTGCGTTTCATGTTTCTGCTTAGATATCAGATTCTCCTTTAAGCTTTTACCAATGCTCAAGGACTCCAGGACCCCTTAACATTTTGCAGACACTGGGCACTTAACGTGTGTGTGCTCAGCCGTGTCCAACTTTTTGTGACCCCATGGACGGTAGCCAGCCAGGCTCCTCTGTCCATAGGATTTTCCAGGCAAGAATGCTGGTATGAGCTGCCATTTCCTACCCCAGGAGATCTTCCAAATCCAGGGATCGAACCCCTGTCTCTTGCATCTCCTGCATTGGTAGGCAGATTTTTTTACCACTGTGCCACCTAGGAAACACCTAAGCCCCAGCACTTACTAAACCATTGCCTCAATAACATTCTGGCTTACCTTCACAAACTCTTTCAGAGTTTTTCATCTTCAAAAATGGACAATTTGATGGTAAGAGGTTACAGTCACTTTATTCATCACCACATTCCAGGGACCTCTTGCACTGCCAGATATACAATTAGGACTCTGACTATTCCTTAAATAATTTAATCAATGAATTACCCTCTATTTTACAGAAATACTAAAGAAAAAAATCACCTATCCAATTAAACAAAATCATTGTATCAATACATAAATAAAAGCCTAAAATCATATAAGCTTAATAAAGTGGATTATATGAATAGATGGGGGCTGGAGGGGTGGATTGAAAGTGTGGTTCGTTAGGTAAATCAGCCATAGAGGTCTTTTTTTTTAATGGTCTGAGCTCAAGCCTGAGCCATGAGACCCAACCAAGCTCTAATAAAGTGAGAATGCGTTTCTCCTATTTGTGCAGGAAGCACAAATGCCCGAAGGCAAGGCGACCTTGGGCAAATAGGTCTGAAAGCGGAAAATGTCAGGTAATGGAGATATTCCTCCTATAGACTCACTCTTGTGGGAAGATATGAGGGCATGGGACACACCATGAAATAGCAAAAGCGAAGAAACTCAAAGATGCCAACAGAAGCAGGTGGAAATAAAGACATAAAACTACTGAAGAGTCCGTTCTACCAACACTGAACTTTTGTCTATAATACAAAAGAACCATGCGACATTTATTTTGTGAAGAAAATGGGGCTCATTTTTTTCCAAGAGAAATCATTGGATGCGTCTTTTCCAAGAAGAGACCAAAACTGCCAAAGATATATCTTCACATGTGTGTATGCGCTGAGTCACTTCAGTCATGCCTGACTCTCTGTGGTAGCCCGCCAGGCTCCTCTGTCCATGGCATTCTCCAGGCAAGAATGCTGGGGTGGGTTGCCGTGCCCTCCTCCAGGGGATCTTCCCAACCCAGGGATCAAATTTGTGTCTCTTCTGTCCTTGCATAGGCAAGCAGACTTTTTATCACTAGCACCACTGGGAAGCCCCATATGTTCATATACTTTCTCTCTGTAAATCAAGGTGAAAACTAATTAAACTCTGTAAAACCTTGTCTATTAGCTACATATTTCTGCTTTCCAAAGTGAGTGTATCCTTTTCATAAAGACTCTGGGTTCTTATTCCAACAAATTTGGTCTTTTAGCTGAAGTAAATGATTCCATTTATTATTTTTTAAACATCAAGAAGGCAATGAGCTCATTTATTGTTGCTAAACTTCAATGGCGTCTAAATAAGGGGTCAGTATATTTTTTCTTGTTTGTTGTTTTTTCCACTCCTGTTGAACCAGTAGCAGCCTCCAAATGACATGATGCTAAATCAAACCTTTTTTTTTTTTTTTTTTTGCAATTTGAAAGGGGGGGAAAAAAATAAGCAACCTTCATCTCAGCACCAAACGAGGCAATGCTTGCTGGTTTTGTAAAAGGAATTAGCTCCAGAGAGAAAAATAACAAACCCAGTCTTGAGGTCTTTCCTATGTATTGAAACGGCCAGTTTGGAAAGGAAATGCAGAAAAAGAAACACAAGGTGCCCGGGTTTCTTTATCATACCTGGAGAAGGATCTGCTAAAATCGCCCCAGCTCTGCCGTGGCGCCAAGTCTTCATTAATTTCTCTCTTTTAAAATGGCACCCATTGCCCTATAAAATGATCTATTGGGACTTCAAAGCTGGGGCAATTGCATGTGGCACAGATTGTACGCAATTAATTATGTGATGCCTAAATGACAGGGTGTAGGAAAAAGAGGGGAGAAGAAAAAGTTTTTTTTTAAAGGAAAAAAAAAAAAAAGACCCAAAGTAAACTGAAAGACCTAGTTGTCTGCCTGCCAAGAAGCAGTAGCCGATAAGGCCTCCAGTTGCTGTGGAAACTCGGGTCTCCAGGAGCCAGAATCCAATTTCAGAAACCACAAAATCAACATAAACGTGTGCAAAAATAAAAAGGTTTGTTTGGCAAGTAATAAGGAGAAGGCTACCAATGTATAAAACACATGAACCAAGGTGACCTCGGCCGATTGAAGCCGTAATGATGGTGGTGTCCACAGCTGATCTGGCATCTCTAAAATGAGCGGTAACAGCTCACAGTCCCTACCGCTTTCTGCAATCAGGTAATTACTACCTTTCTGAAATATTAACCGGCCACCACCTCTTCCCCGGCCTCACCTCAAAAAAAATAACATAACACCACCCTTCGTGAAAGCAGTGTTAGAGACCTTGATTTTAACCCAAGAGGCCAGAAAATAGGCAGCTAGATTTTTTCACTTGTTCCTGAGATCATGAATTACAGGCTCCATCACCCAGGAAAAGGAAAAAAATAGATTATATATTCAGACTTCTATTAAATATGCCCCTTTTGCAATATTCGCAAGGAACAATCACATTCGAAAGTAAGAAGCACGCTTCACATGAGAACTCTTGATAATTGCAAACCTTAATGCTATCCCAAAGTCTATCGAATTCATTGAAATTTCGAATAAAAGAGGATCATCTGAAATAAAAGCCTATTAATGGGTGGACAGCTTCTAATGCTTCTTTAAACTCCCAGAAATTATTCACAGATGCAACATTTTTTTTTGTCTTTTCTTTCATTTCATTTACTCTATGCTCTCCTAGAAACATAATCAATAGGTTGGTTAATCCCTTCCTAATTAGAGAAAACCAACTTCATATTCTACCTAATATAAATATATCTTTCAATATAAATATTTTAATATTATATTTCAGTATATATTTTGGACTTTCAATATACATTTCAGAGAATCCACAAACTTGGGATCAAATAGAAAAGGCACGTGTATGTTTGGTTCTGAGAATGTGACCTCAAACTCTTTTCCAGAAAGGAATATCATTAAAGAAAAAAAAAATTCCAGACAGATAAATACATGAAGAAAAAACCAAACCCAAACCATAAAAATGTCAAGTATGCATCAATTAACTATAGAGGCATCTCCATCTTTGCTTCCATCTCGATCCTAGGTTTTTACTCCTTAAATAGAAAATTAGATTGAAAGATATAATTCTACATGGTCTTTGCTTACGGGGAAAACTCCACCTCTATGGCAGAGACTCTGCTAATGAATATCACCTCACTGCCTTTGTTTGATGGGTCCCCAGCTAAGCCAGATCTGTAGAACAGAACACTATTTTCAAGACTGGCCCTGCCAAACCTCTCTTATCATCCTCCATGATCACTATAGGTGACTATTAGATACAGCAGACCCGGCGAAAGCCCTCACACCCTAGAAGATGGTTTCTCGCCTCATGGAGGGCTTTGGGCTACCTGGCTTACCACCTGGAGAAAAACCTATCCAGGAGGGCCACCCAATCAAGAACATCAGGCTAGACTTGTCAGGAATGACAAGTAAGCTTCTAATAGGTTGGCCACACATGTTTGCAGCGTTGGTTACCACACTGCATGTCCCTGGATAATGTTAATACAGCACCAGTCACCAAGCGGCCTAAGCATCACCCATGTCTGTGAAGCAGCCTTTGACATCTGAAGGCATCTCCCATATACTTCTCTGCCTGTTGTCTCTGCTCTGTCAGAGCCTTGATCACAGATGATTGTCTGATACCTATTTTCCTTTACTAAACACGTCGGGATGATGCTGTTCTATCAACATTTTACAACACAACACTAAAATGCATGTTGACATTTGGGGTCTAGGAAATGGGTTACTAAATCTGTATCTACCTAGTAAGGATGAGGATAAGAAGCCAGAGATATCCAGAAGAGATATGTCCTTGCTCCTCCTGTCCAAAGCCACTTTGGTAGCTTTTTCAAAAGATCACTGGGAAATGTGGACAACTGAGCACTCAAAATGATGAGCCTGTACTTTGAAGAATAAAGGAGTGAGAAACAGCTTCTTTCCAGGTAAGAGACAGAGGGGAAGTTCAGGGCCTTCAGCTTTTCAGCACTGTGTTGCATTCTGAACTTCAAGTATCTGTTGCTGAGTGAGAGAATTATAGGTGACCTTTGATGTCTTTTGTATGATTGTCCATAATTCCAAATTTTATCTACTAAATATGCATTGCCATTGTATTGTTAGAGTAGATGAGTACTTGTTATTTGTTAAAATAATGCAGGTAATTTGCATGCAGAATGAGTTTAAGACAGCCTACAATATGAAAATATATTTAAATATGCATTGAAAAAAAAAAGGGAGAGACCCTTAAAAGTCGACAAAATAAAATTTGATGATAACAATAATCTTACAGTGTCTGGGATATTCTTTTAAGTGCATAGTTGCTCAGTCATATCTGACTCTTTGTGACCCCATGGAATGTATAGCCCACCAGGCTCTGCTGTCCACGGACTTTTCCAGGCAAGAATACTGGAACAAATTGCCATTCTCTTCTCCAGGAGATCTTTCTAATCCAGGGATCGAACCTGCATTTCCCGTGTGTCCTGTATTGGCGGGTGTGCTCTTTACCACCGGTGCCGCCTGGGAAGCCCATTATAAACACACACACACACGCACACACACACACACACACACACACACACACACCCATTTGTCTGGATATACAGATGCTTCCTAGGCCAAACCTTTAGGAGGAATTGACTTAAAGTTACTGCGTGTGAAAGCAGGCAAGACTTCCAAACTGTGTTATTATAGAATATACAGAAATCAAAACCAATCGAGAAAACAAAAGGAAGCAATGAATTCTTACTCGAGCTCATGAGGCCTGGTTTTTCAAACTTTTTGTGTTTTTGTGGGCCAGGGCAGATGAACATGCTTCATTACATAGGGGTTGTTGCCGGAGATACCCTTGATTTTCTCGTTTTCCTCTTAATGATCAAAAATGACTCTTTAGGTCAGAGAGAAGCAGAGGAGCAGAGTTAAGCAAAATCTCTCTGGCAAGATCACGTCTCCATTGGGACTTGATTAATCTAATAATGGTGCCCATTAAATCAATTTGCGCCAAGAAAATGAAAGCCACACAAGGTGATATACAGCCCGTGGGAGCTCCCCAAAGAAGCTCAAGCCCAGCCCGTGTTTGAGTCTCTTGCTACTTCTTTTATTTTACACAGAAAATTAAATTTTAGCAGTTGAGTTCTATTTTCGTTTAGAACCTCCATTAAAAGTCTGGCTGTAATATTTATGAATACCAGAACAAGACCACCAGGGCACGTATCTGCTAAAAAGCATGTCTCAGTTACAGATCCACACCAAACAGTTCCTCAGACATTGGCAATGATGATGATAAATATACACACACACGCACACACACATATATATATACAGACACATACACACACAGAATTCATGATCTAAAACAAACAAAATTTAACAAAGAAGTCCAAGCTGAAAGAACAGATAAAAGAAAAAGAAAATAAACTTCTTAAAATACTACAACAAAACTCCTTTTTGTGATCCAGAAGCCTTTTCCCGGCTATTGCTTCAGTCCTGGGTTTGGAAGACAGAGCATCAGGCTCAACGAAATGCTCATCAGATTTTAGCATAAAACCTTCAGGAAGGTACTTTAGAGGAAACTCTCAAATATGTAATTGAGAGTACGCTAAACTCTAAACTGCAAGCATGTTAACCAAATACTTTTCCACCTCAGAGTGTCTTTTTTAGCCAAACATTTTGCTGAATTCCAAGTGTGTTTGTGTGTCTTTTTTTTTTTTTTTTAAGTATATATAAGGTTGGTTTCTAGATTGACTTGGTATAGAATGTGTAGCTGCTGCTGCTAAGTCGCTTCAGTCGTGTCTGACTCTCTGCGACCCCATAGACGGCAGCCCACCAGGCTCCCCCATCCCTGGGATTCTCCAGACAAGAACACTGGAGTGGGCTGCCATTTCCTTCTCCAATGCATGAAAGTGAAAAGTGGAAGTGAAGTCACTGTCGTGTCTGACTCTTCACGACCCCATGGACTGCAGCCTACCAGGCTCCTCCGTCCATGGGATTTTCCAGGCAAGAGTACTGGAGTGGGGTGCCATTGCCTTCTCTGAGAATGTGTAGAAAGAGACATTTTACTGTGAGGCTAGTGGCCAATGCTCTGAAGAGAGACAAATGATGATCTGTGTGCTTAATCGCTCAGCCATGTCTGACTCTTTCTGACCCCCTGGACTGTAGCCCGCCAGGCTCCTCTGTCCATGGCATTTCTCAGGCAAGAATACTGGAGTGGGCTGTCACTTCCTTCTCCACGGAATCCTCCTGACCCAGGGATCAAACCTGTGTCTCTTGCATTGACAGGCAGATTCTTTACCACTGTGCCACCAGGGAAGCCCATAAATAATGATAAAACCCACTAAAGATAAACCAGATCATAAATAATTATGTGAGCTAATGGAGAAACAGGATTTACTTTGTAAAAAAAAAAAAAATGTTAGTTTTCTATACTATTTTCCAGTAACACATTATTGTCTACAATTTACCTATCACTCAAAGTTAAAACCGAAGACCATCCTTGACACTTGTAAAAAACACAAGTATGTTTTTACAAGGTGAAGTAACCTGACTTTTTCAGTTAAAAAATTTAACCACCTGTTTCAGGTTCAGCTTCAACTGTGTGGTGACCGTTGTCTTTTTCCCTGGATAAATGTCATTTAAAAATATTTTCTGAGCATAACTTTGCAGAAGATAACATCAGCATCATTAGTTACATTGACCCCCTGCCCCGCCCCAACGCAATGCAATGGAAAAAGACAAATAAGAGAGGAAGATGGCATAGGGGAAACACAGTCTTTCTTCACATTTTCCCAGGACTCACAACTCCATCCACTCTCTTCTGGTACACTCCCGGTAGCAAACCTTCTCTCGTCCCTTCTTGCCACCTCTCTGCTAACTCCCAGGGAGCACAGCTTCATTTATTACCCCCAGACTGAACTCTCCCAGAAGTTTCTGTTCTTTTATATGTTTCTGGGCACAAGAATAGGGTTATGCAAAGACTGGCCTAGGGATTATACAAAATCTTGATGGTTTTCGACAGCAAACGGCCTTTTTCTTAAACACATGCCCCTCTTATTTATACACACACACACATACGTAAAGAGAGAGAGAGAAAGAAAGGAAGCTTCTCATTTAAACTGCAGGCCTACGGAGAAAAATGGAGAGGGTAGGGATACAGAACAAGTTAAAGGAAAAAAAATGCATCAGAGTTCTTAAAGGTTTTGCTCTTCATCTGAGCTCAGCTTAGTAGATTTTCTGTCTTAATCACAGCATTTTCTGTACTTAATCAGAGGGGATTTATGTGCAACATCACCCTGTAATTCACAGTGTGTGTGTGACTACAGGCGCATGTGTGTGCCCATAAACCTGTGACTTTTATACAGTAGGGAACTGCCGGGCTAAAGTTCACTCTGCAGTGAACAGAGGGCATGGACTTTGTCCAGGCGACTTTCAAAGGCGGTGCGTTATCATTTGGACCCAGAGCTGAGGTGTCCGCCTAGACTGTGCAGGGCAGCCCTGCCGGGGGTCCAGTTCTCGCTCTCCCGCCAGCCTGGCAACCTGCCAGACACTCTCCTGGCGATTGCGAGCACTCTGCAGCTTTCAGTCCTCTCTGCCATTTACCCCTGCAGACCTTTTGAAGTGACTTATTCTGGCTTCGCTCACTTCCCTGCCATTCTCCAGAATGCCTTTGCATGGTACTCGGACTATAAAGGAAGGTCTGATTGGAAAATCAAAACCTTGGGAGCAAAGTCGCAAGTCTGAACACTGCAGAGAACCAGAGTTTGAGGGTGCCTTTTTTCTCTGATATTTTCTTTGCTATGAATGTACATTGTCCCTTGAAACAGAAGTACCACTGTGGAGGATTACAGTGGAATTAGCCTTCAGGTGCTGCCTTTTCCTTTGGTAGGGGAAGAGCTAAAATATCCACAGACAGATCTACGTAGCTTAATTCTGAACCTGAGCGAGCTCATTGCTGGAACTCAGTAACGTAGGTTCAGTTCAGTTCACTTCAGTCACTCAGTCGTGTCAGACTTTGCGACCCCATGGACCACAGCATAGCAGGCCTCCCTGTCCATCACCAACTCCCGGAGTTTACTCAAACTCATGTCCATTGAGTCAGTGATGCCATCCAACCATCTCATCCTCTGTGATCCCCTTCTCCTCCTTCCTCCAATCTTTCCCAGCATCAGGGTCTTTTCCAATGAGTCAGGTCTTCACATCAGGTGGCCAAAGTATTGGAGTTTCAGCTTCAGAATCAGTTCTTCTAGCTAATATTCAGGACTGATTTCCTTTAGGATGGACTGGTTGGATCTCCTTGCAGTACAAGGGACTCCCAAGAGTCTTCTCCAACACTACAGTTCAAAGCATCAATTCTTCGGTGCTCAGCTTTCTTTATTGTCCAACTCTCACATCCATGCATGACCACTGGTAAAACACATAGCTTTGACTGGACAGATCTTTGCTGGCAAAGTAATGTCTCTGCTTTTTAATATGCTGTCTAGGTTGGTCATAGCTTTTCTTCCAAGGAGCAAGCATCTTTTAATTTCATGGCTGCAGTCACTATCTGCAGTGATTTTGGAACCCCCCAAAATAAAGTCTGTCACTGTTTCCGCATCTATGTGCCATGAAGTGATGGGACTGGATGCCATGATCTTAGTTTTCTGAGTGCTGAGTTTTAAGCCAACTTTCTCACTCTCCTCTTTAACTTTCATCAAGAGATTCTTTAGTTCTTCTTCACTTTCTGCCATAAGGGTGGTGTCATCTGCATATCTGGGGTTTTTGATATTTCTCCCGGCAATCTTGATTCTAGCTTATGCTTATTCTAGCCCAGCGTTTCTCATGATGTACTCTGCATATAAGTTAAATAAACATGGTGATAATAAAGAGCCTTGACGTACTCCTTTCCCAGTTTGTAACCAGTCTGTTGTTCCATGTCCAGTTCTAATTGTTGCTTCTTGACCTGCATGAAGATTTCTCAGGAGGCAGGTTAGGTGGTCTGGCATTCCAATCTCTTTCAGAATTTTCCATAGTTTATTGGGATTGACACAGTCAAAGGCTTTGGTGTAGTCAGTAAAGCAGAAGAAGATGTGCTTCTGGAACTCTCTTGCTTTTTTGATGATTCAGTGAATGTTGGCAATTTGGTCTCTGGTTCCTCTGCCTTTTCTAAAACCAGCTTGAACATCTGGAAGTTCACGGTTTGCATATTGTTGAAGCCTGGCTTGGAGAATTTTGAGTATTACTTTTCTAGCATGTGAGATGAGTGCAATTGTGCAGTAGTTTGAGCATTCTTTGGCATTGCCTTTCTTAGGGATTGGAATGAAATCTGACCTTCTCCAGTCCTGTGACCACTGGTGAGTTTTCCAAATTTGCTGGCATATTTAGTGCAGCTCTTTCACAGCATCATCTTTTAAGATTTGAAATAGCTCAACTGGAATTCCATCATCTCCACTAGCTTTGTTCATAGTGATGCTTTCTAAGGCCCACTTGACTTCACATTCCAGGATGTCTGGCTCTAGGTGGGTGATCACACCATCGTGATTATCTGGGTCGTGAAGATCTTGTTTGTATTGTTCTTCCATGTATTCTTGCCGCTTCTTGTTAATATCTTCTGCTTCTATTAGGTCCATACCATTTCTGTTCTTTATTGTGTCCATCTTTGCATGAAATATTCCCTTGGTATTTCCAATTTTCTTGAAGAGAGCTCAAATCTTTCCCATTCTATAGTTGTCCTCTATTTCTTTGCCTTGATCACTGAGGAAGGCTTTCTTATCTCTCCTTGCTATTCTTTGGAACTCTGAATTCAAATGGGTATATCTTTCCTTTTCTCTGTTGATTTTTGTGTCTTTTCTTTTCTCAGCTATTTGTGAGACCTCCTCAGACAGCCATTTTGTCTTTTTGCATTTCTTTTTCTTAGGGATGGTCTTGATCCCTGCCTCCTGTACAATGTCATGAACCTCTGTCCATAGTTCCTCAGGCTCTCTGTCTATCAGATCTAATCCCTTGAATCAATTTGTCACTTGCACTGTATAACCGTAAGGTATTTGATTTAGGTCATACCTGAATGGTGTAGTGGTTTTCCCCACTTTATTCAACCGAAGTCTGAATTTGGCAATAAGGAGTTCATGATCTGAGCCACAGTCAGCTCCCGGTCTTGTTTTTGCTGACTGTATAGAGCTTCTCCATCTTTGGCTGCAAAGAATATAATCAATCTGATTTCAGTGTTGACCATCTGGTGATGTCCATGTGTGGGGTCTTCTCTTGTGTTGTTGGAAGAGGGTGTTTGCTATGACCAGTGCGTTCTCTCGGCAAAACTCTATTAGCCTTTGCCCTGCTTCATTCTGTACTCCAAGGCCAAATTTGCCTGTTACTCCAGGTGTTTCTTGACTTCCTCCTTTTGCATTTCAGTCCCCTATGATGAAAAGGACATCTTTTTTGGGTGTTAGTTCTAGAAGGTCTTGTAGGTCTTCATATAACCATTCAGTTTCTTCAGCATTACTGGCTGGGGCAGAGTTGGATTACTGTGAAGTTGAATGGTTTGCCTTGGAAAAGAACAGATCATTCTGTCATTTTTTTAAATCAATTAATTCATTTTAATTGGAGGCTAATTTTTTACAATATTGTGGTGGTTTTGCCATACATTCACATGAATCTGCCAGGGTGTACATGTGTCCCCATCCCATCTCTCAGGGTCATCCCAGTGCACCAGCCCTGAGCACCCTGTCTCATGCATCGAACCTGGACTGGTGATCTATTTCACATATGGTAATATACATGTTTCAGTGCTATTCTCTCAGATCATCCCACCCTCGCCTTCTCCCACAGAGTCCAAAAGTCTAAAAATACGGAATGCTTCATGAATTTGCCTGTCATCCTTGCACAGGGGGCCAAGCTAATCTTCTCTGTATCGTTCCAATTTTAGTAGATGTGCTGCTGAAGTGAGCTATTCTGTCATTTTTGAGACTGCATCCAAGTACTGTATTTCAGACTCTTTTGTTGACCATGATGGCTACTCCATTTCTTCTAAGGAATTCTTGCCCACAGTAGTAGATATAATGGTGATCTGAGTTAAATTCAGCCATTCTACTCCATTTTAGTTCACTGATTCCTAAAATGTTGATGTTCGCTCTTGCCATCTCCTGTTTGATCACTTCCAATCTACCTTGATTCATGGACCTAACATTCCAGGTTCCTGTGCAATATTGCTCTTTACAGCATCGGACTTTACTTCCATCACCAGTCACATCCACAACTGGGTGTTGTTTTTGCTTTGGCTCCATCTCTTCCTTCTTTCTGGAATTATTTCTCCACTGATCTCCAGTAGCATATTGGGCACCTACCGACGTGAGGAGTTCATCTTTTAGTGTCCTATCTTTTTGCCTTTTCATACTGTTCATGGGGTTCTCAAGGCAAGAATACTGAAGCGGTTTGCCATTCCCTTCTCCAGTGGACCACATGTTGTCAGAACTCTCCACCATGACCCGTCCATCTTGGGTGGCCCTACATGGCATGGCTCATAGTTTCATTGAGTTAGACAAGGCTGTGGCCCATGTGGTCAGATTGGTTAGTTTTCTGTGATAGTGGTTTTCATTCTGCCTATCCACTAATGGAGAAGGATAAGTGGCTTATGGAAGCTTCCTGATGGCAGAGACTGATGGCATGTTCTTCTACTCCAGCATCTTGAATGCATAGTAACTTGGGTTAACTGAAACATAGAACATGGCCCATCTAAGTGGATGTGGTAGGTTTTTGCACAGCAACTTCTAGAACAGATCGGTATTTTTAATTTAGGGATGTGAAAACTTTAAATCCATGTGAGTTTTTAAAAGGGCTAAAGGATGTAGATTTACCTTGAAAGAAAAGAGGTTGTGGGGGATTGGACAGAAGCCTGGAGCCTCAGATGATGAATTCAGGGACTTCAGTCTGAGCCTCAGGCCAGAGGAGGAGTGGAGGAAACGTCAGACTCCGGGTTAAAAGCCTAGTTAAGCAGGGAAGCCCCTCTGTGTGGAGAAATGCTGGAGAGTAGAAGCTTGATGCTTGCTTGGATGCCGAAGGCTCTGGTCCTTGCAGACCAATCGGAGAGATGCCAGTCCTCCAGCTGCATCTAGCTGGGCTCTCTTTAATGGGCTTATACAAAACTGAGCCACTGCTTTGAGCTGAGTGTTCTTGTTGCAGTGGGGAAGAGGGAAGGGAGAGAGAGTCCAGAAGATACAACATGCAAGGTCTCCAACCTATAAATTTTGGCAGAACGAAGACCTGAGGAGCTGGGAGAGGGGAGGAGATGGCAGGGTGGAAAAGAGTGTTAGAAGAATAGTCATCTGATTTTGTTTTGACTGATGCATCTGCATTTAAATACCCTATCATCAAGGAAACTAGAAAGACAGCCTCCTCCCCCTTCAATAAAAAGGGCATGTTAATTTTTCAGGTTACTCACAATTATATGTATATTTCATGTAGTTGATTTATTTGAAAGTCTGAATATGACCGAGTAGTTAGGAAATCTTGTCCTGTCTTTGCTGCTTGATCTCCATGTCATCTTTGATGATGCAGAGGCAGTGACTGATATCAGCTCAGATTTGTGAATGGTCCAGTTTGGTAAACATATTATTCAACGTCATTCATTACCACAGCATAACCTTAGAAGCATACATAGGAGATTTAGGCAAATACTTTATTCTTAACATCATTCTTTTTTTTTTTTTAACATCATTCTTATATCATGTGGTTACTACTTAATAACACATAGACTATTTTTTAAATGAATTGACTGTATAATCACTTCTGCAGGCATTATTTTATTTGAGCCCAGAAGATTATATTATCAAGAATATTCAGTCTCTGTGGTTACTATATCTTATAAAGAATGTACCTGCTGCTATTCTAGGTCCAGAATCCTTCAGACTCTACATCCCTACTGACAAAGAGTCAGGATCATAGTTTGTAAAACTCTAAAAAAATGGGATGAATTTCTCAAACCAAGAATGCTCCCACGAGCAGTGTTCTTTTTCCACAGATTCCATTTATTAATATATTTAGTATATTATCCAATAAACATGACCTACATATGACTAAGTTTTTAATTACTACAACTATAAATGTCAACTTATAAAGATTTAAGAAATTCCATGATTTCATAGAGAGGGAAAAGATAGAAAAATTAATCTATAATGACCTTCATAAGCGTGTGCTAAGTCACGTCAGTCATGTCTGACTTTGCAACCCCATAGACTGTAGCCCTCCAGGCTCCTCTGCCCATGGGATATTCCAGGCAAGAATACTGGAGTGGGTTGCCATTTCCTTCTCCAGGGGATCTTCCTGACCCAGGGATCGAACCCACATCTCCTGTGGCTCCCGCATTGCAGGATGATTCTTTACTACTGAGTCACCAGGGACGCCTTTACTTTCAGACAAAAGTTTGCATGTGAAAAGCAACAGCTGATTCTGTACCTGGAATAAGGTGGGGGTGACTGCAAGTAGCAAACAGAAGATCTCCACTAACTGAAGAGGAAGATGTTAGTCTGGAGGACACAGCAGAGCCTTACCCTGATAAACCTTTTATAATCCCCTTCCTTACAGCATTCTCTGAAACAGTTCTTCATCATCCGAGATAGGTAAGCTGGAGGCTGAGCAGCCTACAGGAACGTGAATGTGAAGCCCCGTGAGACCTTTCCCAGTCGTGTGAGTCTGGGAAACACAGCCGTTCACGCCGCGTGCTCACGTGACACTCAGAACTCAGGGTGTTTCCTGGCTCCCTTTCCTTTTTCTGTAATGGGGCCACCATTCTTACAGCCACCCAGGCTTGAAATTGTGGAATTAGCTTTCATTCTGCTGGCTGTCTCCCCCTGAACCCAGTCACTTACCAGATTTATTCAGTTCTTTTATGTCCCTTTCCTCTTCGTGTCTACCTTGCTTGTCCTATGGCAAGGTTTTAATTCAAATTCCTACTATTTCACACCTGTTCAGCTGTGGTACTCTTCGTATTGGACCCTTTTCTCATCCAACTAGCCTGGCACTAGATTAATCTTCTTTAATCATCAGTTTGATCATGTTATTCACCTTCAGGGTCTCAAGCTGTTTATTGTTTAGTTGCTAAATTGTGTCTGACTCTTTGCAACCCCATGGACTGCAGCACACCAGGCTTCCCTGTCCTTCACTACCTCTTGGAATTTGCTCAAATTCATGTCTGTTGAGTCAGTGACGTTATCTAACCGTTTCATCCTCTGCCACCCTCCTCTCCTTCTCCATGTGTCTATCTTGTGTTTATCTGTGTAGCACGGCTGGTCATTTGTTTGGTGACAAATGGTCAGGTGAGTAAATCCATCCAGGCTGCCTGCAGTGTCCTCCTTAGTAAATTTACAATATTCCTTAGCAGATCAATGGCTTGAAGGAATCTCTCAATGGAAAACTTGGTTTATTTTATTTAGTATTCCACATTTTCAAATTTAATTGAACATGGAAACATTTTTTTTTCCATGCAGGTAAAAATTACTAATGTTTCTGAGATTGAATATTTTAAATAACATATTTTGGGAAACATTTGTATCAACTCCTTGTTGTAATTCTTGTTACTCAGCCACTAAGTCATGTCCAACTCTTTGAGACCCCATGTACTGCGGCACACTAGGCTTCCCCGTCCTTTACTATCTCCTAGAGTTTTGTTCAAATTCATGTCCATTGAGTTGGTGATGCTATCTAACCGTCTCATCCTCTGTCACCCTCTTCTCCTTTTGCCTTCTATCTTTTCCAGTATCAGAGTACTTTCCAATGATTCAGCTCTTTGCATCAGGTGGCCAAAATATTGGAGCTTCAGCTTTAGCATCAGTTATTCCAGTAAATATTCAGAGTTGATTTCCTTTAGGATTGACTAGCTTGATTGCCCTACAGTCCAAGGGACTCTCAAGAATCTTCTCCAGCACCACAGTTAGAAAACATCAATTCTTCAGCACTCAGTTTGACTTATTTCTTCCCAAACTCCCTTATGTCTAGTCTTGTATTCCTCAAGATCCAATTCAATACCACCTCTTTTATGAAAACTTTTAGATCACTATTCCTTGATATGTGAGACACTGTACTAGTAACAGTCATAGATTTCCAATCCATTCAACTCAAGTTAGCCAAAGTCTATTATGAAGCAGCATCTTGTTGCCAGACACCAGTGTTAGGAAGTAAATTATTTGATACCTTACATGAAGGTGCTGTGATAGTGACATGCAAAAAGTATTGTGAAAATCTGGTTGATTTGAGTTGGGAACTGGGGATGGGGGCTCATGTAAAGCTAGAGAGAGAGGAAGATGGGCTCTGAGCTTCTCAACAGAACCGAAACCTTTAGACAATGAACTGTGGTTAATCTCTATTCCCATATTGAACGCAAAGGTTACCTTATACGCCAGCTGTGCTTTATCAAAGACCCTGGGTCACCATCACCTGTTAAGAGTTCCTCATCAGGCTGAAAACTATTATTAAATAACTCTTCAGTTAGTTATTCTTCAAACTGCAAAAACCCTGTTCTGTTCTTTTTTCCAAGCTCTGATTTTCTGAGCCTTGAATCATCATTCTGCTCCTCTGAAGCCCCTCCAAAGTCTCATGTCCTTCTGGACTTGTCACTTCCACAGTTGGTTACCGTGCTGTGTACACAAGCAGAGGAATGTCACAGACAACAGTGCTACGTGGTGAGGTCTGATTTGGTTAAGAACCCAACTCACAAATACTTATTCAGAGCCTCCCAACCCTGTAGTGCAAAACTTGGCTGTGGATCAGATGTGTTTTAATGGCCTGTTCATAAAGCATTACATGGGGGTGATGATTTTTTAAAAATTCTTCTGGGTGTAATATTAAACTACAGAAACCCCCAAATAAGTACATCCACACAGCACCAGATATTTAAGAGTTATTTATGATTTCTACTATTTATTTGCTTAAGTAAATATGACATATTAAAAATATTTAAGGTGTATACTTGTATATATAAATGTGTGTTTGTATGTGTATAACGCATATATACTATACTAAATATGTATTAAATATCTAGTTAAATAAAATTAAGTGAAGCATGTAATAGTTGTTCTTTTCTTACCCTGGTTTAACTTTGGGGGCTATTTTTTCAGGTTCTGTAATGGCAAATTTCCTACTACTAAGTAGAAAAGGACAGTAGAATACAACCTTAATAGGGTAAACATTTATAAATCAGTTGAATTTTTAATTTACAAATTTGTGGCACAATTGGAAAAGGAACTCTCACTGACAGAGAAATAAGAATTAGACTAAAAACAGATTTCTTAAAAGTCACAACAAAAGTCAGAAATCACTGAAATGTTCAGATAACAGTGCTTTGAGAAACTGTCAAATTAGAATAATGTGCTAAGCTAATTGATCTTCAAAAAATAAGGATGAAACAAAAACTTTCATAAAAAAACAAAGGTTCCACTAATACACCACATTTGAAAATAAACTTCAAGGAGAAGAAAATATGTCTAGGAGGAAATTCAATATGTAAAAACAAACAGTAAGGGAAAAAGTGGTGCATATATATTAAGCTGAAACAAGCAATAATGTTAACACTATATTAACAAAAAAAAGTGATTCTTATATGTAAAATCTAAAGGAATAAAACAAATGAATGGATATTACAAAACAGAAACAGGCTCAGAGACTCAGAGAACAAACCAGCAGGAAGAGTGAAGGAGAGAAAGGGGTATGGGGTTAAGAGACGAACCGCCACGTATAAAATAACTAAGCTACGAGGATACATCACAGAGACTGGGAAATGTAGCCATTGTTTTGTAGTAACTTTAATGGAGTGTCATCTGTGAAGATATTCAGTCACTATGTCATAAACCTGAAATATAATATGGTAAACCAACTGTACTTCAATAAAACAGATAAACAAAACAAAATGAGGGACTTTTAAAGGACACTACTTCCATGCAGGAAATTGATAGCATCTAAACTGAAGGAAGGTGGTTAAAAACAGGTTTAAGACAGCATTAATCAACCTTTGTACTTGAATAATCAAACACGTCTGATAAACTTTCAGGAGTAATCTCTGAAAGAGTTGCAATATAAAGCTTAATTCTAAATCTGGTTTAACATTTTTTAATGTTGTACTTTAGACCTATTTAAATATTCATGATATAATTTCCAGAATGACCTCGATGAAGGGAGAAATAGGTGTTTTTCAAACCCAGGGCCTCTGGGCATTCTGTGATGACCTAGAGGGGTGGGATGGGGGGAGGTGAGGGAGGCTCAGGAGGGCGGGGACAGATGTATAATCATGGCTGAGTCACATTGTTGTAGGGTGGAAACCAACACAACATTGTAAGGCAATTTTCCTCCAATTAAAACAAAACCAACAAAAACATGGTGGAATTTTTTTTTTTAATCTGGAAAAACAAGAAGAAAAATAAACCTAAACAACTCAAAAAACTTTAATCAATCCTAAAGAATACAAGAAAGGAGATTTTCAAAAAGGATAGACAAAACTTTAAAGCTATACAACCATAAGTGAGCCCAATGACGCTGACAGTGTAAATGGAATATACTTGCCATTTAAAAAACCTTATCAAACTGTACTTTAAAACAACCCCAGTTTATAGATATATATTTAGAGTATACCAACCCTAATCCTTATGCTGCTCCTAAGACACTCTTCTATAGCATAAAGACAGTTATTTTTTTTAACAAATAAAGGAATTGTAAAAAAGATATAATCAAGATATACTAACCAAAAGGTAGCTGATATCTCAATGTAAGTATCATGCAAAAGATAAATGAAAGCAAAAACATTACCAAAAATAGTTACTATATAATGAATAATAAATAGTTCAATTTATCAATAAGAGAAAAATAAATTAAACTTGTATTCATCTACTAATTTAGCCCTAGGATGTATAAATAAAAGATGGATAGAACTGCAAAAAAGAATGACAAAACTCATAATCACAATGGGAGGTTCCAACACACCTATCTCAGGGATAAGTTGCAAATAGAAAAAAAATTAGATCTATGGATTATTTACCAACAAAACTTAACTAACAAACTTGATTTAATGGACACACATGAATTATATATCTAACCATTGGAGAATGCAACTTTTTCTTGAGCATGCTCAAGCTCAGGTCCATCAAGCTGGTGATGCCATCCAACCATTTCATCCTCTGTCATCTCCTTCTCCCCCCACCTTCAATATTTCCCAGCATCAGAGTCTTTTCAAATGAGTCAGTTCTTCACATCAGGTGGCCAAACTACTGGAGTTTCAGCTTCAGCATCAGTCCTTCCAAAATGATATTCCTGATTTCCTTTAGGATGGACTGGTTGGATCTCTTGCAGTCCAAGGGACTCTCAAGAGTCTTCTCCAACACCACAGTTCAAAAGCATCAATTCTTCAGCACTCAGCCTTCTTCATTGTCCAACTCTCGCATCCATGTATGACCACTGGGAAAACCATAGCTTTGACTAGACGGACATTTGTTGGCAAAGTAAGTCTCTGCTTTTTAATATGCTGTCTAGGTTGGTCACAGCTTTTCTTCCAAGGAGCAAGCATGCTCTGGGAGTTGGTGGTGGACAGGGAGGCCTGGCGTGCTACAGTCCATGGGGTCACAAAAAGTCGGACACAACTGAGCGACTGAACTGAAGAAAATGTAATGGAAATTTGAAATATAATTATTGAATAAAAAAATCGTATGTATTAACAATTATGAGATGTATAAGATAATGGAGTTTCATGGAAGATTTACACTTTAAGAAAAAAGAAAGGGGATAATTATGAACTAAGCATCCATCATTACAAGTTAGAAAAATAATAATAACATAATCCTTAAAATATAACACAAAGGAAATAATAAATTGAAGAGCTTTAAATTAGCATAATAAAAATAAAAATTAAATAAGGAAATCAGCAAAGTCAAAAATTGATTCTTTGGAGAAACTGGCAAATAAACTTCTCTCAAGATCAAAAATAATGACTAGGAATAGAAATGGCAAATTAATATAGGTACAACAGAGACTTTTTCAAAAAGGTCATTTAAACAATTTTTGATCAATTGATTCAAGAATTAGAATAGATAATTTTACTGATTTAAGTATTCAAAAAGAATATCCTGAAAATCCCTACAAGTATGCTTTAGAAAAGAGAAATGCATACAGTTAGAATACTGCCACAAAGAAAATACCAGGGCATCAGGGTTTTATAAGACAATTTTTCCAAAATTTTAAGTGCAAGATTATTTCAATCTCATTCAAAATTTCCAGAGAATGGCAGAGTCTATGTCTCTCTCAACTCATCCTTGGAAGCCAGTATAATTTTGGTATGAAACCCACATACAAAGAGCAGAATGGGGAAGAAAAGGAAAAGCTCATTTATTCATGAACATGGCTGCAAAAATTCCAAAGACTATGCCATCAAACTAAACTGAATTCTGTGCTGTATACAATGGATTTCACTATGAGCAAGCTGATTTGATTCAGGAATGCAAGGGTTGTTTAGAAATCCATAGACTAAAATCCATAGACTCGCCACATTGCACATCACAGACCAAAGCAGCTGCCTAGAAACTTGCAGCCATTCGCTGAACTGAAACTTACATGGGAAAAATTAAATGGTAACTCTCCCTCATTAAAAAAAAAAAGACATATTAAATGAGATAAAGGATATACAGGGCAGTGACTGACAGATGGAAAATGATTTATGGAGAGGAAAAATTAGTATTCTTTTAACTACTTTATGTTTTGTCCAGTGCTTCACTCCTCCCCACTGTTTACCAAAACTTTTGGATTCTTGGAATCAGGGATATGGAAAAATAGAATATTTTTAAAGCGATCTACAGTTTAGATAATTCAGATGCTTTTTAGCCATCTTTATTATGAGGCTTTGAGAGGGACAGGGCAGACAGATAAAACAAACTGGGAAGTTATTTCCAAGTGAAAAGGTGAATCAGGGGTGCTAAATTTTGATACCTGGAATGGTCCAAAACAGTGAAACAAACAAGTCACTCATATAAACTGAGCTGTATATTACAACTGAATTGTTCCAGACCAGAGTGATGGAATCAGAGAGTTTAGAGCCCTGAGTTTAAATGCACATTGCTTTTTTTACTATACTGTATATAAATCATAGCAACACTTCTCAGTGTCACTTCATATTTCTGAATATTTTCTCTAGGCCCCTCTGCTAATTCCTGGAATCTCTCCATTCAGAGCTGGAGTCATAATCAGATTTGGCCGGTCGATACCAAGGCAACTGTCTGTATGTTTTCTTTCCACTGTATCACAGGATGCCAGCACACGGCTTAGGAAACAGTCAGGAAAATGAAGCCTGTTTCTTGAGGGGCTGATTAAGCAAGACAAAGTCAATTAACATCTGATTTCTCACAGGTTTCTGCAAGCAAATTGTTCCAATTACCCAAAACCAGTGAGCAAATTGTGAGATAATTAGATGGGGCGGTCATGACTCCGCTGACATGGCCGTGCCACTGTGCTGTCAGGAACTCCGGGTAAGACTGATTAAAGAGCAACTTGAAACATGCAAATTTTGCTGCAGGAAAGTTCTCCTCTGCAATAACAGGGTTTATATTAAGAGACAACTCCTCAGTATTTTATTTAATTTTAAGTACCTTTCCAGTGTAACGTGTTTATCTTCAGTTTACACTGTTTTGTTTTTTTTTTTTAACAGTTTATTGCTTTCATTTAAATATAAAATAAATGCAACATCTTTACAAAGTGTGTTCAGTCTATATGTTGTCATAGCCAGGACATTTTACAACTCTGTGGAATAAAAGATAGACTTCACTGTTACTGTTTATAGTCTGTAATAGGCAACATAATAACAAAGTCCACATTAGTTATGTAGACAGCATACCTTTATGAGCCTGTTAAACTTTGTTTTCTCAGGCTACTTAGTCATTTCAAAATACAGCCTAAATAAACTCCCCATATATTTACTGTTTGTCACCAAGAATTAAGATTTGATCTCGTTATGTAGGTGGTCATTAATGCAGAGCTGCAGAAAGTCATCATATTTATGGAAGAAGCTATCAGACACCAACATGGAATGGACCAGCAGATACAATGAGACAACACTCTTTCTTAAAGTGGTTAAAGTGGCAATTTTAATGCCACAATATCAGCTTCCAGAGCAGATAGCAATCAGGCTTTTCAGGCTGACATGGTTTGGACAAAAAATATTGTAGGGCAGTAATTATAAGAACTTGTAAGAAATTCTATCTCTATCTTGAAAGAGGAGGGTGTTATAACTTGTTCGTTTGATTTTAGATTTTGGCACTTTCAGGAAAATTTAAATGAAGTTCACGGTCCCTGGCTTTTGCTGTTGTTGTTCAGTTGCTCAGCCGTGTCAGACTCTTTTGTGACCCCATCGATTGTAGCCCGCCAGGCTCCTCGGTCCATGGGATTCTCCAGGCAAGAATACTGGAGTGGGTTGCCATTTCCTCCTCCAGGGGATCTTCCCAGCCTAGGGATTGAACTTGCAGCTCTGGCATTAGCAGGCCGGTTCTTTACCACTGAACCACCTGGGAAGCTTCTCCCTGGTTTTCAGATGAATATAAAATCAGTAAAACATGTTTATAAGCATATGATAATGAGAACAGTGAATAATCAGAAGGCTATATCATGGAGAACAGTTTCAAAGTAATATGATTGTTTAGGGTTGAGGAAACAGTCAGTTGGCTTTACACATTTGAAGAATGATGTGTGGTGTCTTATACTTGCTTCTGTTGGTCTCCTGCCTAAAGGGATCTTCCCTCACAATGATGTGTGCATTACAGGACTACATTCTCACTTATGGCATCCTTTATTTAATTTTTATGCTATGATTTTCATTTAAGTATGCATCTTAAATGATTAAATGTAATTTGATTATACATTGAGTAAAAAGTAATTGATATTTGCTTTGTGTGTCCTGAGAACAAGACATTCTAGTAGATGTTTGACATTCACTTAACTTACTCAATGTATACAGGTGTCCTATGTGGACACAATCGTTACTTACATTGCTTTCATTAGCAAAATGAGGTGTATAATATTTAACTAATTTTCCCAAAGGTACATGGTTAGTAAATGATGGAAACCAGGATTCAAAGTAGTTTTCTATTGGCATATCTTTGCTTTTCATCATACTTGCATGTGCCAATCAATGTTTATAGTATATAGTTTTAAAAAATTATTTGTTAAATAAATATTTATCAAGTACCCATTATACATCAGTTATGGGGAATATGTCAACAACACAAAGTTAGTGAGAGAGCAAACAGAATCTAGAAAGCAAACTTTATAAGGGACTAGACAGGTGGCAATAGTGGTAAAGAATCTGCCTGCCAAAGCAGGAGACACAAGAAACACGGGTTCGGTCCCTGGGTCAGAAAGATTCCCCTGGAAGAGGAAATGACAGCCAACTCCGGAAAATTCCATGGACAGAAGAGCCTGGCGGGCCATGGTCCACGGGGCCGCAAAGAGTGTGATGCAACCGAGTGAGTGAGCATGCACGGCCGGTGAGCGGGACAAGTGCACAGCTGAGGAGGAGGCGGGCTGACCACGTGGGCGTCCAGACGTAGTGTTCCAGGCAGAGGGGAGAGTGGTGCAGAGGCCACTGGTGACAGGGGTAAACTTTGAAAACAAACAAACAAACATTTATTTAGCTGCACCTCATCTTAGTTGTGGCATGTGGGATCTGGTTCCTCGACCGGGGCCCGTGGCCCCCTGCATTGGGAGCATGGAGTCTTAGCCCCTGGACCACCAGGGAAGTCCCAGGACTAAACATTGAAGAGAAACAATTGAGAGGCCAAAATAATAAAGCATTTGAATTTGAAAATGGAAATCTATGTAGCTGAAATATAACCTATGTGGACATTCTTTATAAGAAGTATAAATCTTTTTATAAGAGACACTATTGTATCCACTTAAGAACTGACACTTTGATTGAACACCTACTATGAGCTACTGCATGAGATGAAATATTGGAAACAATTTATATTTTCATGTAATTTACCAACAACCATATCCGAGCCAAGTGTATCCCAAATTTATATATACTTGAATATTAGGAGTTCTATGTATATAACAACTGCATGAATATATCAAAAGAGAAAATCTCTCCTTATATGCCTAAGATAATCAGAAATTTAAAAGCCCACTTAACATGTATTATAAATGTGCTAAAAATCAGTGGGTAATTGGAACTTCCCTGGGGGTCCAGTGCTTAAGAATCTGCCTGGCCATGCAGGGGACTTGGGCTTTGATTCCCAGTTGGGGAACTAAGATCCCGCAGGGCAGCTAAGCCTGAGTGCCAAAACTACTGAGCATCCTGCCACTACTGAGACCCGATGCAGTAAAAAAAATAAATAATTAATAATATATTTTATAAAATCGATAGATGATAAAACTCTTAACTGTAAATGGAAGAATTCCCATATTCAGAAAAGAGGAATATCCATCGTTACACCAATTATTCCAGAAGTTCCAGTCAATGCAGTAAGACAGCCAACTAAAAAAGGGAGACTACCTATCACTATTTGTAACTAAAATATTCAATATCTAGAAAAACACATTTAAATGAAGTGAATAATTATTAAAACCCAAAGGGAATTGTACAGACAGTGTTCCACCCCAGTACACATAGATACCAAGTTATTATCTAATACATGGCCGGAATGATCAGTTCTACACTTGATCTTAGCCAAAAGGCTGAGAAGTGATTGGAATGATCAGTTCTGAAATATGATATCTATAGTCTAAAAACTACAAATATTTATGGGAAGTTAAGCAAGGAGTCAAATAAGGACATACTCTTAAATGAGAACACTCCACGATGCATTTTCCAAAAGTAAACTTATAAATATTTGTTAGGTATTTTTGAAATCCAATATGGTATTGCTTTAATTGGTAAAATGGTTCTGGAGTTCATCGAGAAACAGTAATAATTTGAGTACAGATAACAAAAGAATGGAAAATGGGCATGGGTGATAAACAGCAAAACTATAAAAACAAAAACATGTGGTATACCCATCTCCCAGAGTAAAGGAAATAAAAGCAAAAATCAGCAAATGGGACCTAATTAAACTTAAAAGCTTTTGCACAATGAAGGAAACTATAAGCAAGGTGAAAAGACAGCCTTCAGAATGGGAGAAAATAATAGCAAATGAAGCAACTGACAAAGAATTAATCTAAAAAATATACAAGCAGCTCATGAAGCTCAATACCAGAAAAATAAACAACCCAATCAAAAAATAGGCCAAAGAACTAAACAGACATTTCTCCAAAGAAGACATACAGATGACTAACAAACACATGAAAAGATGCTCAACATCATTCATTATCAGAGAAATGCAAATCAAAACCACAATGAGGTACCATTTCATGCCAGTCAGGATGGCTGCTATCCAAAAGTCTACAAGCAAGAGATGCTGGAGAGGGTGTGGAGAAAAGGGAACCCTCTTACGCTGTTGGTGGGAATGCAAACTAGTACAGCCGCTATGGAAAACAGTGTGGAGATTCCTTAAAGAACTGGGAATAGAACTGCCATATGACCCAGCAATCCCACTGCTGGGCATACACACCAAGGAAACCAGATCTGAAAGAGACACGTGCACCCCAATGTTCATCGTAACACTGCTTACAATAGCCAGGACATGGAAGCAACCTAGATGTCCATCAGCAGACAGATGGATAAGAAAGTTGTGGTACATATACACAATGGAATATTACTCAGCCATTAGAAAGAACACATTTGAATCAGTTCTAATGAGGTGGATGAAACTGGAGCCTATTATACAGAGTGAAGTAAGCCAGAAAGAAAAACACCAATACAGTATATTAACACATATATACAGAATTTAGAAAGATGGTAACGATGACCCTATATGCGAGACAGCAAAAGAGATACAGATGTAAAGAACAGACTTTTGGACTCTGTGGGAGAAGGCAAGGGAGGGATGATCTGAGAGAATAGCATTGAAACATGTATATTGCCATATACGAAATGGATCGTCAGTCCAGGTTCGATGCATGAGACAAGTGCTCAGGGCTGGTGCACTGGGATGACCCTAAGGGATGGGATGGGGAGGGAGGTGGGAGGGGGGATCAGGATGGGGACACATGTGCACCCATGGCTGATTCGTGTCAACGTATGGCAAAAACCACCACAATACTGTAAAGTAATTAGCCTCCAATTAAAATAAATATTTTTTTTTAAATGTGGTATAACCAAAGAAGAGGAAAAATCTGGACCAACAGAAAATCCGGAAGCAGACAGCTGTGTGTATTTCCCTGAGGAGTAAAGATAAAGTGCCTGATCCTCCCAGAAGGAACAGAGTCATCCACAACAGCCTCCCGTCCTTTCCGGCTCTCCAGACTGCTGGCCCCTGGGCTCCAACCTTGCTGTTAGGATCACCGGTCATCACTGCTGAGGATCTAACTCTCCCGCTGGGGCCAGCGAGGGTGAATTCAAACCATGGGTCACCTCACAGGAGAAAACAGAAGTGACATGGAACATATGCAGAAAGAGAAAAACACCCCCAAGTTAGCTTTTGTTGTGAAATTTTGCTTGAACAGGGCTGTTTGATTAACTACTAACGGTTATCGCTTTCCAAATGCTGTGCTGGATCCATCAGGTCCACTAGAGACCTAAGGGCTTCCTCACCAGTAAGGACTCCTGTACCACAGAGGCATTCAGGAAGCCCTAATTCAGGAAGCAGATGAACCAGACTGTTGCTCCTTCAAACGGCTCGTGGCAGCCTGAGGCGTCCATAGACCAGCTAATGCAGTGGCCCCAGTGGGGGCCTGCCTGCTCCCCCATCACCAGACTCTGCCCCGTTCTCCCAGGGGCTCCCAGGGGCTTTCACAGGGGCTACCTAACACAGACGACCCCGGAGATGCCTGCATGATTCTATTTGCATCGAGAGAAATTCCAAAGCTATCACCTTTGTCTTTCTTAAACTTAGTATTCCTACACAATATAAAAAAAAAAAAAAAGGGAATCACACATACACATGTATGCTTATGTTTTTGTTGTTTAGGCCCTAAGTCATGTCTGACTCTGTGTAACCCCATGGACTGTAGCCCGCCAGACTCCTCTGTCCATGGGATTCTCCAGGCAAGAATACTGGAGCGGGTGGCCATTTGTTTCTCCAGGGGATCTTCCCAACCCAGGGATTGAACCTGGGTCTCTTGCATTGCAGGCAGATTCTTTACCACTGAGCCCCCAGGGAAGCCCAATATATACATGTATGTAAACATGTATGCACATGTAAACATATATGCACTATATACATATGCGTAATGCATACACCCACATATACAAACACGCAGATATGCATACAATATAAGCACACCTATTACATATATGTGTATGTATCTATATGTATGTACACATGCTACAAATATATGTATGCATATAGAGCACACACACATAACACACAGATTTTATATACATATATATATTTTTTTAAGATAATTCTCTGAAATCTATCTGTCTTGAGTCAAAAGTTTCACATGGTATTTAGAGCTTTAAAAACAGATTTTCCAATTTTTCTTCAGAAAGTTGATCCCACATGTTCATTAGGTTTGGAGGTTGGAGAATAGAAAGAAAAATGTCCTTTTCTAGGAAAACTGTCCCTTCCTTAGTTAGCTCATAAAATACTCAAACTGGATGTAGGGATGGAATAAAATGCAATGTAATCAATGGATTTGATCTGTTTTAAAATGTTCCTCACAGGTGAATTGTAAGCCCAAAGTACATCTAACTGTAAGTGTAATAACTACTCAACTAGTAAACAGACAAAATTTCTAGAACACAAACAAAATACAAACTGAGAATAGCTTTGGTTCTCAAATTGCCTGAGTGCTACATTTTTCTTGTAAAAAATCTTTTCCATTTTTTGAAATTGAACAGTAATGATTAGATGCACAACTCCAAACGAGGTTGGAAGAATGTGACTTCAAGCAAAGCCTCGTGAGAGGGGGTCCTGGCTTCTGCTACCCTTTGCATTCAGCCTAGATAGCCAATCATTTTGTTAAAGATGCACGTTGATAGAGGTCAGGACAGGATGAACTGGCTGTCCCAAAGAATATAGGATTTAACGATCTGTTTACTGATATTGAACAGAGCTGTCAATATAAGCCCCCTCCAGCTAACAGCCAACCCCCCGCTCCTGGAGTTCCCTCCGTGACCAGCACACAGATCCACCATGTGGCTGGCCAGAAAGGAAGCTGGGGTGCCTGCCTGCGACTTCCATCACTGCTGGGCTGGGTCTGCCCCACTGGATCTGGCCACAGTGGCACGTTCCCCCGTTACGTATTTCTAAGCCACTTTGCCTCTGAGTATGTTTCACCCTAATCCTCTGGCCATCTCAGTAGAAAGTATAAGCTCTATCAAGGTGATCCAAAAAGGTGGCCTCCCCAAGATCCTCGTCTCCGGGGCCTCTAGCAAAACTGCCTTGTCACCGAGCAGACAGCTAAAACCAGCGTGTTACTAAGAAGGAAAGAAACCCGTCCAACTTCTAATAAGCTTGTGATTCATCCTCTGATGGCTCACAGGCCTTTCTGGACAACAGCGATTGGCCATCTGGTCTCACTGGGGATGATAAATTCAGCCATAAACAAGACTCCTGGTCCTCTGTCCCTCTAAATCCCAGTCACAAATACTGTGAGTCAGACGTCCCCGCCTACGGACACAAGGGGCGCGGAGCTCAGACGGTCCTTTGACGAAGCCCATGCCACCCAACTTCACTCATGCCCGGGCTACATTTCTTCTGGAGGCACGACAGGATTTTTTTTTTTTTTTTCTTTAACACACCACACACACACACACAATTTTTTTTTTTTTTTTAGAAGCCAGAGGAACCCAGCCAAATAGACTACGTTAAGCAGTGGGTTCCATTTTAGGTGTTGACAGTGTCTAATAAATCCAGGCCTACCTAACATTTACAGGAACGTTATAAAATGAGTGAAATGGCATGAGCTGGTTGCCAGGCCAACCAGACAAACACAATAAATAGGCAGCAGTGACAGGAGTAAGTTACACCATCTCTCCGGTCTGAAATATATCACTTTACATTAGTCTCTGACCACTTTGAAAGCTCTTTGTTTTATATTTTTCAAAATGCTCTTTTACAGCATAGATTACTATTAAATCTTTTCAGATGAGGAAATTTCTTTTTTTTTTTCCCCTTCCCCAAACTTGCCTAGCTCTAGAAAGTGAACATTTATTTTTATTTTAACTCTAATTAAAAAATAAATACAAGTCTTAAGAACAATGTTAAGGCTCAAATCCTTAAGGTCCCTTCTGGCAGATTAAAAAGAAAAAAAAAAAATTCTCTAGACTAGAAAGAAAATAAACAATAACAGTAGTTAGTATACTTGGTTGGTTTAAAATGTTCTCTTAAAATGGCAGCACTTTGCAGTGCTATTTAACTCTTTAAAAGTCAGTCTTCACTCTGAAGTACTTTCTCTCCTCATGTCTGCTGATATGTTTTATCATAAGCATAGAGTTTTAGGACATCATAGTTTATCATCACAGCTGGTAGGATCTTAGAAATCATCAGAGAACTCCTTTATTTGACAGAAAAAAAAAAGAAGAAATGCATTAAGGCTTTTGTATAATTATTTAAAATAATGACATCTTATTTCTGATACTTATATTACACAAAAATATTTATTTTCTTTTAGCCAATTTCACATAAGGAAAGCAGTTCTATCTCACTTTTTTTTTCTTTCTTTCACTAGAGGCTTTGAGCAGCAAATGAAAGTTGAATAATTTAAAATTTGCCATATAACATGAAATAAAACTACTATACATGAAAAACATATATAAATACCTTTTGTGTGAAAGTCACTCAGCAGTGTCGAACTCTTTGCAACCCCATGGACTATACAGTGTATGGAATTCTCCAGGCCAGAATACTGAAGTGGGTAGCCGTTCCCTCCTCTAGGGGATCTTCCCAACCCAGGAATGGAACCCAGGTCTCCCACATTGCAGGCAGTTTCTTTACCGGCTGAGCCAGCAGGGAAGCTCAAGAATACTGGAGTGGGCAGCCTATCCCTTCTCCAGGGGATCTTTCTGACCCAGGAATTGAACTGGGGTCTCTTGCATTGCAGGCAGATTCCTTACCAGCTGAGCTACCAGAGAAGCCCATATAAATACTTGAACACTCAGTTTAACCAAATTTGCTAGAACCATACAAAACATCGCCTTACAAAAGGCACACTTCTGAGTAGGGCGACCGCCTCTGCACAGTCTTCCTGACACCTTTCATGTTTGAGCCCTGAAAGTCCATGTCTCAGGAACCCCTCAGGTCCGGGTAACTTTGGTTACCTGCTTGTGATGGTGACTAATTTTACTTTCATTGTTTTATAGCATATTTAACAAAAACTTATTTGTAAATTACTCTGAGGATAATTTTACCCTTACCTAAAAGCATTAAAAATAAGGTAAGTTCCTGATAATGGCTCATTTGTTTCCAATTGATTCCAAACAATCCATGTTTGAAGTCTATTTCTCCAGCTTCAACAGTGGGTTTGGTAGGAAAGACTCTAGATTCAGTTAACTCACATCATGTCACGTTTTAAATTGTAGCTCTTTCACAGGAAAACCTGCACTGCTGATGGGGAAGGAAAAACCAGCCCAGGTTCCTGTTAACTGGCTCATTATTCCTTTACTAGCACTACCAGGACCTGGTTTTAAAGAACATAATGTGGCTGTTTAGGAAAACTGGAGGTTGGCAGAAGAAGATATGGTTAGACACCAGAACTTGGTCAACCAAGTGTCGTAAAGTCTGAAGTTGCAATGTTTCTTATGAAAGGTACCATGCAATGCTTTGGCATTTCCAAAATGGACTGATATAGTTTTTCATAAATAGCACAGAATTTATGCTATTGACTGGAGAAAAAGGCACAATTAATGCTTTCTGCGGGCAGACCAGCAAGGCCAACCCTACAGATACCTCTTTAATAACTTCCCATTTTCTAACTCTATACTATTTGTGTCTATACACAGCTTGACATTTAATAAGCTTGAGAAAACTAAACTTTTCTGTTCAAAATCTTTCTGTTAAGTAATAAATGCATGCAGATTAGTTGTGTTAACAGTCCAAGTCTTCACCCCTGGCTGCTCCCATCACATCCTTTGCCATATGATTTTGAAGACGCACCAGCTCCCCACCAGGCATAAGCATCACGTGCATTTCCCTTGCTCTGTCCGGATTCCCTCTTGTGCCATGGAAACTCACCAGGACTTTAGGCGGCTCGCTGCCGTCTCAGTCCCAGCACAGCCTTCAGACACCGGAGAGCTGAGTGGTCCCGTCTGGAACCAAAGAACTGCACAGCTGAGCACAGTCTGGATCAGCGGCTAGCTCCTAGAGTTGTGATTTTTAAAATGCTTCCTGTTTTAATCCATCTGTGACATGGTTTGTTATACAGTACTATTGTGACAACAGAAATAACTAGTAGAAAACAGGAAGTAAAGGCCCTCTATTACCTCCTATCCCTATCAAAATACATAGACTATAAAAAAAGAAAAAATTTAAAACCTGCAGAAAGGGTTTTGGGGTCAATATCTCCTCTCACCGCCACATCAGGGTTTGAAACGCAGTTTTACTGAATCTCATACTCCAAGCCATTCTATGAAATAAATGAATAAATATAATTTTTAAAAAAATCACACATACATACACCCACAAAAATAAAAAGGCCTAACACCCTTTGAGAAATTTCCATTTCAATAGCATATACTTCTATCATATTGTGTTGGTAAAACACAGTGGTGAACCTCTAGAGTTCAAAAATATGGGAAGAGAGTTTGAAGATGCAATTGGCACATTTGGGGAAATTTTAGAATATGGCAGCTATCTGCCAGAGCTAGAGCTACTTAGTTGGTTCATCCATATCTTATCCCTGGAGCTCCGCCCACGCACAGCATGGGGTCTGTTTCTGGAGATGCTGACATATTTAAGCACAGGTATTGGAGACCTGGGCTTCTCTTGTGGCTCAGCTGGTAAAGAATCCACCTGCAATGCAAGAGACCTGGGTTCGATCCCTGGGTTGGGAAGATCCCCCAGAGAAGGGAAAGGCTACCCACTCCAGTATTCTGGCCTGGAGAATTCCATGGACTGTATAGTCCATGGGGTCATAAAGAGTCAGACATGACTGAGTGACTTGCACACATTGGAGACCTGCTCCAAAAGGCACCACTTCTGCACTTCGGCGACTGTAATTTCTAACTTATCACTAATTGTCAGCTCTCCCATTTGACCGTGTTCCATGTCTGGTACCCACTGAATAACGATTTAGAACTTAAGTTTCCTGACCTTCATTATTATCTGAAGTTTGGCACACATTCAATGTTTATTAAGTGAATACAATAATTATAGAAAGGTAGAAAGAGATGGTCAAATTCTCCATGAGAAGAGATCACTTGATGTATTATAACAATTAAGATAATGATACCTATAATAATAAAACACAGAAATAATGCTAAAAATACAGTTCAGAAGGAAGACACAGTATTTCAACAAGCTGTCAGTCTATAAAATATGGACTCCCCTTGGGTCCAAGAAGAAAGACTGTCTCTTGTTACCATGACCCCTCTGACATCATTCTTGCCACATCTTATGGCCATTTGCACTGCTCAGCTTCAAATTCTCTCAAATTATGTAAAACAGACCTTCTATTGACCAACCAACCAACCACGGTCACTCCCATTCTTGAAACCTACCCTCAGAAAATAAACAGTAACAAATGGGAATTGGAAGCGGTGAGAAAGGAGAGAGTGGTAAGGGAAGACAATATTGAATGTCACGGACTGCTCCGAAACACCAGAAGTCTTTTTTTCTGATGCCCACGTTTGACAATACTGCGCTTAAATGGTAAAAGACACAAATGGTGAGCTGTGTAAAACGTGTGGCTCCAGAAGTTGCTAAATAATCCGTCTTCGGGTAGCTGTCTGCCGCTGAGGAACGCTGCCTTTGTGCGTGAACCCATCCTTGCGTTTTGCTCAGGTTCATGGCAACATGTTGCTTCCCTCAGCTGCCCTTCCCAGCTCTCGCTCCCCGGGCTGTTTGGAAGTCTCCGAGGAAGGGTGGAGTGAGTCCCATAACCCCTGCTCTCTTGCAGTTTTTAGCCGCCTGCAACCCTTCCTGGCTGCCACGGTTTATAGACTTGGGTTCAGTGGCCTTGCCAAATAACGAGCGTCTGGCTCATGAACCCTGAGGTGGACTCCCATTAAATGGAAACGTGTCCACTCCTCCATATGAAAGCAAAGAAGGGGCTCGAAATGGCAATGTGTGAAAAGTCAAGGTTAATGGAGTGCAAGATTTTTACAAGGGAACCGCCACCCTGCAATGACTAATTAAACTGAGTGAGGTCCAGATGGCAAGCATCTTTAAAGATGCCAATTATAGATTCGCATGTTTTTGCGTGACACTGTTTTCCTAGAAAGATTAGGTAGGAATGATGGCTGGCTTTTAGTGTGAGACACCATTTTCTTCCGTCAGAGACCTGGCCCATATATGCCCTTGGCTGCCTATATGTGCACCATGGATGTTAACCTCATAATATACCACAGGCAGAGAACAGACACCACACAGGTCCAAATATTTGTGGCCAACCCGGAAAAAGAGAGTGGACCTCTGGTGAGGAATCAAATTTCCCACCTCTGTATTACCACACTTGGGCACAGTTAGGACCGGCTTGGCTTCCAACGATTTAATTAAAAAATACTTGTTGGATGTGCCTGAGTCCTGGTAAGTTTCATCATCAGAGCCACCTCCTACAGGAAGGGTCCTGAACTGGTCCAAGGACACGGACGATAAGGAGGAAAAGAAAACTCCTGACAAGATGCAACCAGGCTGAACAAGGATAATGGTTTAAGCTTATGAGGTATAGGACAAGTTAGAATGAGCTGGACTTGAATTCTTCCACTTTGGAATTTAGAAAAGACTAAATCTGTGTTGATCCTACTTTCTCCATCTGTCCCACTCTCTGCCTCCCCTGACTGTGTCCATAACAACAATGTAAAAATTTAAAAACAAAAATAATAAAATGAAAAACAAAAAATAATAATAGTGACAATAAAATTTTAAAAAGAGAAGACAAATCTAACTTTTTCTTCTATTGAGGCTTGTGTTTATACAGTATTTCTCAATCTGAACGTGTTAGTCACTCAGTCCTGTCTGACTCTTTGCAATCCCACGGACCACAGCCTGCCAGGCTCCTCTGTCCAAAGGATTTCCCAGGCAAGAACACTGGAATGGGGAGCCATTCACTTCTCCACAGGATCTTTCCAAGTCCAGGGATCAAACCTGGGTCTGCTTTGCAGGCAGATTCTTTACCATCTCAGTCACCAAATCTATTTTTTGCTTAACAGTACTGCACAGGCTGATTCTACGCACATTATTAAAGTAGTCTATGTTCAAAACACCTTAACAAACTTCAGATTAAGCTGAATTAAGATTTCTTTGCTACAACACTTTTTAGTTTCTTTACTGCACCATGATGCATTCTGAAATTCAGGAAAGGGATGAGATTTTGTATACTTGCCCCACCACAAATACACACGTGTGTACATCAAGGGCTTTCAGAATTTAAACTTTTAGGCTTTTAAAATGTTTGTCAATGTGCATCGAGTGTGGTACTAAATAATTATATTCTCTAGGAGGAGGGAAAAGGAGAAAATCTGACATTTGGGAGCATTAATCTGGCAAGGGAATTAGGATATCCTGGAACAAAGGGACAGACCAAGGAAATCGGTTCAATGTCCGCTTTGTTTCTCAACATAATCCTTATACAAGATCAAGAGGGAGGCATGGAGCCGAGTCATTCCAGTGCAGACTGAGTGGGTCTGTGGAAATTCTATGTGCTAGGCATCAAGAAACAGGTCAAAGATAACTCTGAGGTTTCAAGACCAAAGAAAAAATATATTAATGAAACAGAGGCAGGAGCCCCGGAGAGAAACTCAGTTTTGTATTTGTGGAATTTGCAAGAATGAAAGATTCGTTTGGCGTGGTGTGTATAAAATGGAGAGTGAGCCTAGCAACACTGATGCGTGATTCTCAGAGGTAAGATTTGCTCCAAATCTTAAAGGAAGAAATTGTAAGACTTTTGATGCCAGTGACGGACTTATAGAGCTATACAGTATGATAAGAAATCAGGTAATAAAATGACAGCTGAGAAAGTCTTGAAGGGGCTTAGGGGAGAGTATCTCGATTGGTACTGTGTCACCTGACAGAATCAGACCCAGAAGTTAAGGGGTGTGTGTGTGTGTGTGTGTATGAATAACTGCTAGAGAGATAAAGGAAACTTGGAAATGAGCTGACTTTGACGGAAGTTAATTATAACAATTTGGGTTGATATTAATGAGCATGTATTAAATCCAAGAAATATAGAAGAAAACCAAATGTCTTCAAAAGAACCTTGTTAAGCAGACACCACCGTCCCCTTGACTAAACGACCTTATTGAGGCATAGTATACGGACCTTACTATGTACACATTTTAAAGGTAAAATTCCATGATTTTTAGCAAATTTCCTGCGCTGTGCAACCTTCACCACAACCTCTTTTAAAGCATTTCTTCATCTCAGTAAAATCGTTTGTGCTCAGCTCTAAGCAACCAATAATCTACTTTATTTCGCTAGACATTTTCTGCAGGTACTATTTTATCTTCATTTCACATCTGAGGAAAGTCTTATTTTATCTCTTTTTTAGCTCTCAATAAAACTGTCCCAATTGGTATGCCATATAAGAAATAGAATGTCTTCGAAAATCATTAGTAAACACCACCACCAAAGAAATAGAGGCTGCTGGAAACACAGAATCAGTATCTCCAGTGCGGGAGACATCTCTTGCAATAAGTTACTATTTTCCATGTTCAAAAGAAGGCAGGAAACTAAAGTTATGTTTCAGCATAAGAAGCAAGATCTGACAAGAAATCAGGTATGGGGAAGAAAATAAATGTTTTACTTCGAGCCGAGTTTTCAACCACCACCAGCGTGGCTGGCTAGGTGTGTCTGCGGAGGACAGGATTTGGCATTCGTGGGGAGAAACCCTGATAGGTGATTGCGTTGTACAGCCAGCCAGTGTGGTCAGCCAGGTATGTGAGTTTGGCTCACCGCTGGCGAAGGGGGCAGAAATGGACCACGTGGAAACTGGCACTCGGAGCAATTGCATCTGGAAGGCAAACTTTCCAGGCTGCTGACGGCTCAAAATGTCAAACTGTTTGAGAAAGCAAGCACTGTGACCTAACAGATGCATGCAGTGAAGTTTTCAAGATGTTCCCAGCATAACAGCATGCAGTAGCTGGCACAGTCTACCTCTCCCCAACCCCCAAATACTGCCCCAATACCCAAAAAAGAGGAGCAAATGAGAAGGCAACTTCAAGACTTAAGTAGAGCTGTTGAAAAACCAACTCCACTCACTGGATTTTTTCCCTGCTCTTCCATTTACGCAGTAATAATTGAATATTCTCTGTTAAACTCAACCTTTTTACAATATCCCAGTCTTCTGCATTTGGTAAGTGGCACCTTCCTAAACTCTGAAAAAAAAAAATATTTGAAATAGTTTATATGTATTGAGAGATTAAACCTCATGAATATTACAAAGATAGGGCTCAGACAAAAGTAGAGAAATTGGTCCTAAATTATCTTATGAATGGAACCTTCCTTCAATCATCGATAATTGAGGCCATAAAGTAGCAGTTGGAAATTTGAGATAAACAGAAAGTTCGTAAGAAGAAAGGGATGGTAAACCTTTCAGGGATTTTTAAAATAGTGTGATTATACAAAGCATAAAGTGAAAATGGCAGTTGCTCAGTTGTGTCAAACTCTTTGTGACCCCATGGACTGTAGCCCACCAGGCTCCTCTGTTCATGGAATTCTCCAGGCAAGAATACTGGGGTGGCTAGCCATTCCCTTCTCCATGGAGTCATCCCAACCCAGGGATGGAACCAAGGTCTCCTGCATTGTAGGTGGATTCTTTACCATCTGAGCCGCCAGGGAAGCCCACAAAATATAAAGGTGAGTCCTTATTCCCTCAGAAGATACTGTATTTGTGGTTTACTGGAAGGTTGCTTGGAGTTTCAAATGTGGTTTCTTTATTCTCACTCGTCCTTAAAAAATGTGATGCGTGTAATAAGCTCATAGGCACATGCTTTCAAGGCCCAGTGCAATAGGAAGTCTTCCCAGCTCCTAACTGGCAAATGCCTTCCAGCTTCTGAAAGTTCTTTCATCATTCAGCTCAATGTCTGGTGTTTCATTGTCTTTCTGAAGCATGGTATTACCACTCTGGTATCAAATCTATCAAGCCATGAAACATTTTTCTTTTTCACACCTTCTCACTTTTCTTCTGTGTTTATATTGATAAAATATGATTGATAAAGCCAAAGTCCAAGCAATAGGAGCATGGGCCCTTTAAAAATGCCATTGGTGTTAGGCATTTTCATTTTCCAATCTCATTGATGTAAAGAAGGCAGTTATTGCTTTGTTGTCATTTAGTCGCTAAACTGTGCCCAACTCATTTGTGACCCCATGGCCTGTGGTGTGCCAGGCCGCATGGGATTCTCCAGGCAAGAATACTGGGGTGGATTGCCTTTTCCTCATCCAGGGGATCTTTCCTCGTCCAGGGATCCAATCCGCATCTCCTGCATTTCCTGCATTGGCACACAGATTCTTTACTTCTGAACCACCAGGGAAGCCCAAAGAATGCAGAGACCTAGATATAACAAGGAACTTAAACGGAATCTCTCTCTACTCTGTATTCATCTTTCCCATGCTTTTTGGAGGCATTTTAAAAACTAAGACTTTCAGAAAAGCTGTTTCAGATTCACTGCAGGACTAAAGGGACGATTCAGAGGTTCCGTATGTTCCTACCCACTATATATGCATGGCCTCTCCTGCCAGCAACATCTCCAACCAAAGAGGGACATGGGTTACAACTGACGACCCTACACTAACACATCATAATCACACAAAGCCCACAGTTTACATCATGGTTCATGCTTAGTCTTGCATATTCTGTTTCTGGTCAAAAGTTGAAAGACTGGTTCCCATCATTACAGTATCAGACAGAGCATTTTCACTGCCCTAAAGATCCTCTTAAAAAAAAAAATCCTCTTTATAGACAGGGAACCAATAGAAACTGTGAGAGACTTTATTTTTCTTGGCCTCCAAAATCACTGCAGGTGGTGACTGCAGCCATGAAATTAAAAGATGCTTGCTCCTTGGAAGAAAGGCTATGACCAACCTAGACAGCAGAGACATTAAAAAGCAGAGACTTTACTTTGCCAACAAAGGTCCATCTAGTCAAGGCTATGGTTTTTCCAGTGGTCATGTATGGATGTGAGAGTTGGACTATGAAGAAAGCTGAGTGCTGAAAAATTGATGCTTTTGAACTGTGGTGTTGGAGAAGACTCTTGAGAGTCCCTTGGACTGCAAGGAGATCCAACCAGTCCATCCTTAAGGAGATCAGTCCTGAATATTCATTGGAAGGATTGACGCTGAAGCTGAAACTCCAATCCTTTGGCCACCTGATGTGAAGAGCCCACTCATTGGAAAAGACCCTGATGCTGGGAAAGATTGAAGGTGGGAGGAGAAGGGGAGGACAGAGGATGAGATGGTTGGATGGCATCACCAATGCGATGGACATGAGTTTGAGTAAGCTCCAGGAGTTGGTGACAGACAGGAGGCCTGGCATGCTGCAGTCCATGGGGTCGCAAAGAGTCGGACACGGCTGAACAACTGAACTGAAAGATCCTTTGAACAACTGCCTATTTACCACTCCTCTCTCTCAAGCAGTTCACCCATAATCCCACATCCCAAGGTAAAGCAAAACCACATTTTGGTTTATATTCATCAGAAACAAGCTTGCACACACACACACACACAGCTTTTGCTACATAACAAACTATCCCTAAATTCATGGCTTAATATAATAGCCATCTATTTAGTTTACATTTCTCTGAGTCAGCCATTTGGGCTGGCCTTGGCTGGAAGGTCCTCCTGCCATCAGTAGGTTAGGCGGCTCCGTTCCTGGGGATCGCTCGGAGGTGACCGGGGCATCAGCGTCACATTGTTCAACCTTGTTCTAACAGCAGCAGTAGCAAGGTTGCTAGGAGAAGCAAGCAGGAAGGTCCCAAGTTACACGCTCCTTCCGAGTCTCTAACTGTATCATATATGCCAACGGCATGTTGAGAAAGCAATTCAAATGGGCAATCCTGGAGTCCAGAGGCGGGGTCATGGACTCCATTGTCTGATGGGAAGGTTAGCACGGGGGGAACTTAAAGGCCACTTCTGCACTCAGTCATCATCCTGCCAGCCAGCACACTACTGACCTTTGGGTTTGAATTTTATCAAAACCGCACAAAACCACACTAAATTAAAATGCTGAAAACATATCCTCAATATCAATATGTATTGTTCTATCTAATTGCTTTAAAAAGCGGCAGTGTTGGCCTGTTTAGCTGAACCATAACTTATGCGGCCTAGCTCCTGTGGTTCAACTTCAGAGTATTTCCAGTTTCTCATTCTCTGTCATAAACATCTTTGTGCATTCATCTTCCCCTATCCACGATTATTTTCTTATATTGCCCTTCAGCCAGCTTACTATATTCAACCTTTCCAAGGCTTTCAAAAACCCAGCCTTTGTTCATTAGCAAACATGGGGAAAGGACAGTGCAAAAGATGGGAGGGCAGGTTCAAACCTTGATTGTTCATCACTGCTTGTTACTGATAGCTAAGAAAACTAAGATGAAAAAGACAGAATGAAAACAAAGATAGCTATAAAATGATCGTGGACCCCCACTTGTTCACAAAGAAGGATGTGCACGTATGTTCTCAGGTCCATTTCCAGAGCATCGATTACGGGCTTTCCAACAGTCACTGCAGAAATCTTTCTCACGGCGGTGGCCTCAGCCCGCGGGGCCGGCCACGTCCCTCGTGGTGGCCTCTCCGCCACGTTGTGGGAGCAGAGGCGTCCGGTGGTCTGCACAGCCTCATCAGCGGCCTCCAGTTCTCCCTGGGTCTGCAGAGGCCTCGCCCGCCTTCACGCCCTCCCCACGTGGACCCCGGGAAGAGGGAGCGGTTCCCTCCGCGTGGTTTCCCGAGGTGATAATCCTGGCGCCGAGGCTCGGTTTCCCCACCGGCTTCCAGTCCTCCCCGATCCACTCGGTACTTCCTCATCACTTTCTTCCGTTTCAAGGACAAGGGGAAAGTCATGGCGCTGGATGTGCACCTGTGTGTTGTGGGCACCCAACAGGCCAAACAGGAGAAGAAATAAACACCTTATTGTAGTCAAACTGGACGCGGTCCCAGAAGATGTCTAAAAGCTTTTGTCTGCAGAAAACTGAACTCTCGGGGCTGATAGCAGTGACTGGATGTCAAAGGCATAATAAGAAATGAAGCTCTTTAAAAACAAACTGCACACACCGTAAAATCGTATTGTTTTCAACTTCCCTGTGTGGTGGCTTTGTTAATGCGTGTATATGACAGCGGACGTCCAACGGAAGACAGGCATCTTCTAAGCTCGTCTGGTGTTTATACATGACTTCCGGAATTAAGGTTGCACACGTGACTTTTTCTACTCGCCCAGCATAACAGAACAGGTAGCTCTGAGAGATTAGAAGAGAGAAAGGTTTGAAAGTATGCTTCATTTGGTTGTTTTTCTTCATCTTAAGATAGCTACATTTTCAGAAAAACAAGTCTACACTTTTCACCTTGTGTTTATAATTTTCCCATGGCTATTTTTCAACCTCTTAATTCATTAATTTGCTTTTTTGTGTGTTATTATTATTTTTTTTTTTGCTAGAGACACATGGCAAGACAGTGCTATATCAGAGAATTAAATTTGTTTTCTTTTAAATAAAGTGTTCATGTATGGAAATATTAAAGCAAAATTAGGATGGAAGACCTAAACTCTGTATGTGACCTAGGGTCATAAGATTACCATGACCATCATGATTTATTTTACTCCAAGCAGATTATAGGATGGAAATCACAAAATCATTACACAGTTTACTTATCATCTGTTATTCAAATTGATAATAAAGATGTAAAAAGCAAGTTTACTATTTAGATTTTCATTTACCAGTTACTCAAAATCTTGTCCAGAATAAAATGAAAGGTATCAGAGTGTCTGGTCAGGCCCCTGATTATTAGCACTCAGCATCTATGGGATCTCATTTTCTCTAAGGAAACAAGAAATGCTTCCATTCATAGAGAAAGACCAGTTTCACTTTAAGCATGACTATTGATGTCCATGGCAAGTCTGCTGACTGAAAAGAAAGTGTTTATTGATTCAACCTTTCCATAACCCTCTACTAAAGTAAACACGTCTGAGACAACTAAGCCAAACATCAGAGTTCACTCAACTGCCATGCGGCCCTCTTTGCTTAAAGAACTTGGCGTGGGCCACTGGTCTAGCCAGGGTCCCCGCACCAGTGAGCTACATTTTGTACGGGAGTTAATCCTCCCTACCTTCAGCTCTCTCACCCATCAACATGGGAACCTTTTCTAGAGTACTCCCCGGGTCCTGTCTATCTTCAGGTAATTGCTGGTGGCTAAAAGTTTAGTAGCATCCTTACTATCGCAAACACTGTTGCAGGGAGTGTAATTTTTATCTCGTTATAAACTGATATAAGCATCGTCTCTGAGGAGCTGGGGGAGTAAGTCTGCACACTTTTGTCAACTTTGGGAAACTTCACCTTGTTTATAATGGAGTACCCGTGCACCATTCGTGACTTTCAGGTCTCATTCAAACAAGAATTTTGTATTTTCAGTGTCCCAAACCCCCAACTGAACATCATCTGTCTTTACTGAGCTTCAGATTTTACTCGATGTGCAGAAATGAGTGAAATATCTTTACATTCTGTGCTATAACTTTCATAGTAGAAGCATCACTAAGGCAAAAACGATTAAAGATATGCACATTTGAGAAATATTTTATTTGCATTTACATTTCATTTACTCATACAATGAACATTACCATTCATCTACTCTGTGTGAAGTATCATACTAGGTGCAAAAAAAATACAATGATAAATAAACATATTCTCAAAAAACTCATGGGCAAGCTCCCCAGGAGAGAACAGTAAAGATGGTATCATGCTGATTACATATGAAAATAGCAATCAGGAAAAAAAAATGCATAATTTTTTGATGTGTGTGTATTTTGTTAAAAAAGACATGGTTTTGAGTTTTTCTTTCTTATGCTGAGTTTTAGTTTCCATTGCTTCCAAAAGCCCCTCTAAAGTACAACTGTAAGATTATGCCACCCTTACAGAATATGGTTTCTTTTTCTCTTCTATAGCAGTAAAATCATGTACTCAATTAAAGATATATAAAGCTACAAATATTATATATATAATATATATTATAATATAATATATATATTTATATATATATATTTATATATTATAATATATATATAAATATAATATAATATATTTATAATATATTATATATATATATATATAAAAGAAAGTCTTAGGACATACTCTCTGTATATCATTTAAGATTATACTTTTTGAGGAGTCAGAATCCATTTATCACATTCTGTTCCTCATGATGGTATTATAATAAATAATCTGAATGAGATTTAAACAACTTGGATCAAAAATAACATCTGATAGCATGACTTACATAGAGTATCTGAGTATAGAAGTATACATTGGCAACACTGGATGATGAAACGCTGTAATTTTAATATCACCCTCATTTCTCAGTCACATGCAGCAGAAAGTGTCAGTCACTGGTCATGATAGGGCAGCTGTCCCACCACTTAGGGGCTTCTCATGTAGAATTTGATAAAGAAGCTCAGACCTGAAGTCACTGAAGAAAATATATTAGGTAGTTTCAAGACATTCATCAAATCTCCACTTTAAGGGGAAGGTGGATAATGGTTTATTTTTTTTGTTTTATTCTAATAAGATAGATTCTCCTCAGAGTCTGCATTAAGTGAAGTCTAGAGGAGTTAGCATGTGCAAGGAAAGTAGCCTATCAATAGCAAGAAAATTTAAATAGCTTCAATATTTTGTAAGCATCTTTGGGAATTTTTTTTGCTAGAGTATAAAACACATGGTTACCAAGATTAGGCTGGTGCCATTGCCCTCGCTAGTACCAGATTCAGAGGTGTCTCTCCCCAAGGCTGAACTCTCTGGAAAGCAAAGCATGGGATCCCATCCCCTCACCACCACTGCATCTGTGAGTGAAGCACAGAACTTCCAACCTTAAGTGGTCCAGACCAACAACCAAACTATCAAAAGTGATATTTAAGGATGGATTTTCTGAAATGTGTCTGTTTCAGTTAGAAATCCAATTCTTGCTCTATTTAAGAGGACAAGTTATTCAATTTCCGTGTCTGGATGTCCTAATCTGTAAAATTTTATGATAATAGAACCGATGGGTTGCTGTTGGGGTTAGATGAGAACATATTTTTTTAGAAAAGAGTGTGAACTATGCTACACAACACTAATTACTGCTCTTGGAGCTGAGTTCTGTTGGCATCCGAACTGCGAAGATACAGAGGAGTTAGGGATACTCTCTCCCGTGTGAGGTGGAGGGGAGAGAAGGGAGACAGACAGACGTGACCACAGAGATAGACAACAGACACATCAGAGAGATGCGGAGGTCACATCCATTAAGGAGGAAATAGACACCACCCTCAAACGCAGATAATCTGAGGAGGATTTAATTAACAGGACTTGATAACACTCCTAGGCTTAACGAAGGTAGGGAGAGACAGTCATCACTTGAACTGGAAATGAGAGATTCCAGTAACTCCTTCATGGGTCTGCCCGTTGCAGGAAGACTTGGCCCTTGGTTGAGAGGTGTGGTCAGATGAGGTGTATCCACAGAGGGAGTCAAACACCCCAGTCTCACCCTCCCCACGTCTGGTCTCCTACCAACACCACCCATTGGCTGAATCCAACCGGAACCCAGAGGGCATAAAATCATGTGATGACATCACACAGATCATCGTCCAGGGACAGAGAACCGCTTTGGAAAGATGGAAGTTCAACAACCAGATGACTGCATGTCTATGCACTCATGTTAGGGTTTAACTCTCCGAGGAAAATCCCATTCCCCCAAAGCCAAGTTATCTGGGGTTCCTCCTAGTGCCGACCAAACACTACTGCTGACGCAAGGGTTTCAAGGCAAAGACACTGTCATGACCTCGAGCCCCCAGCTTCCCATTTTATCACAGTCACAGACTCAGAGAGCTTAGTGCTCTCCTGGGAACAGCTGTTTGCAGCCCAGAGCGCCGCCCCACGAGGGCCATCCGGCCACGTCCAGGAAGAGCTGCGACTGCTCCAGTCTGGAGGCAGGGGAGAGCGGACGGAGAGCACAGGGGGAGGGGAGTGCGATGGGTGGGCTATTGCTGCCAAATGCTGAGAGCCCACGGTTGCTGCTAAAATATCATAGAAATATCCCCCGACAACACAGAGTGAGCCGGCCCCCAAGTTCAAAGATACTGAGGCTGAAAAATCCTGCCTTAGTCTCTCTCTCAACTTGAAAATTACACTCAGCATGTCATCAATAAATTTAAATAAAGAGTCAGAGAAGTCCCCCTCCCTCTGAAGACCTGGGTGAGAGCAGGTGTATTACACGGTGTTCCCAGTGGTGTAGAATGGGGATTGGGAGAAGTCATCATTTTTGCCTTCTGACAGAGTAAAGGTGTGCAGAGGTTTCACAGTACCAGGATCCCAATCCAAAACAGCACTTGGAGCGACATCCGTTACCCAACATCAGCAATCAAGCCATGGCCACTGTGACTTTAGCCCGCCACTTTTATTCCATGTCTCTAGAAAAACTGGAGATGATCAGATTACCTGCGTCTAAGAAGTTCACATGATTAAAATACTGTCATACATATACACACAAAAACAATTCTATCACAACCTTCAGTTAGCTGACTTCGCTCCATGTTAAAGTTATAGGGATACTCATTAACCAATAGCAACAACCAAGCCATGACCGCTGTGGCTTAAACGCACCACTTTTATTCTGCGCCTCTAGAAAACCTGGAAACGACCAGATTACCGACATCTGAGAAGTTCTCGCGATTAAAGATGCTGTCACACACACACCAAAATGATGTCATCACGACCTCCAGTTAACTGACATCTCTCCATATTCACTACTCTCTTAATACAGCTTTTAGGCTTTACTTTCCAGATTTGAAGTTACTCGGGCTCATCTCAGAGCCTTCTCCAGACTTCATTACCTCTGTTCAGTTTGCGAGGCCAAAAGGATGAAAAGCTCAATAAACCCAACAGAGCAAAAGTCTTCTCCCCACTCTTTTGCCAAAAAACTCTCCAAAGCTTCATAGAGACGCGCACAGAGTTATATTAACATACTCACAGGACACGCACACGCACAATATCTTGGTTTTTTCACATTGAGACTTTCTTGGGTGAGAACCATTCGCCGCAACAAAAAATTTCCAAAGAAAAACAATTGAAATCTTACCGTGGCTGGTGTCTGGATGAAGCTGTCTCGAGTCTCAAGGAATAAGCAGCTCACTCTGTGGGGGGGAAAAGAAAGTGATTATGTCGTATGCAAGGCCTTTAAATTGAGAAGAGAATTAACTCAGCTTATAATAAATCACTGTTGACATCTTCACTAAAGACTTCATGCGCTCCCAAGCCAGGGGGAATTTTTAGCAGGCCAGGACGGAAAGTCCACAAATGCTGGCTATTATTTGCATGTGCAACCTTCATAGGGGAGACCCTGAAGGGTTTTCTGAGCAAACTCCACGGAGAATAGCTACCCTACTAAAACAAACAGAGTTTGATTAATAACTTATTATCATATTTTACAATTGAGACTTGGGAAAATATGTAACAGCAGGAGGCCCTGTCTTCACCTCACTTGTTTTTAACTTATGTGTTGGTCTTTCACCAGAGGGGGGGAAGAAAAAGAATCAAAGTGACAAAATGGAGGAGAGCAATCCTTCCTTCCATGGTCTGAAGAAGAAAGACATTTCTTTTTCTTTGTACTCTGCAAGTAATAATTACTCATCAACCAACTTTTATGGAGTTGAATGGACTTCATCGCATATGACTTGCTGTTTCATGTATGGTATCTTTGGTTCCCTGCAAAGCCCCTGGAGAAATGAAAGCCCTTTCTGTGGTAACTATTTCTTCTGGGTAAAGGAATGTTTTAGTCTGAGAGGTGAAGAGATTAGGGACATGTGAGTAGAGAAAGGGGAAGACTTTTATCTGGACTGCAGACCACAGACCCCATTCTCCACCACACAGAAATACTTCACAAATAGGCTGTGTTTCTTAGTTGATAGAACCAAATTTTATATTAATGATATTTACTGGAAACATAAAAAAGTCTCAAAGGGCTTCCCTGGTGGCTCAGACGGTAAGGAATCTGCCTGCAATGCAGGCAGAAAGATCTCCTGGAGAAGGGAATGGTTACTCACTGCAGTATTCTTGCCTGGAGAATTCCATGCACAGAGGAGCCTGGCGGGCTACAGCCCATATGCTCTCAAAGAGTTGGACACGACTGAGTGACTCACACTTTTACTTTCAGAGTATTTTCTCTGCCATGTCTGTTATACAATCTTTGCACAACTATACAGAGGAATTCAGTGGAAACTGGATTCATGAGGATTAATCTCTCTATACCCGTAAGAGTTTTAGCACATGTCTGGATGAAGCTATCACATTTTAAGTGCTTTTTTATAGAGAGGCCATGGAACAACTCAGAATTAGGTATAAATTAAATATATATGAAGAAGATTTGAAGGATGGCCCCAGATTAGCAAAATGTACTTCAATTAACAGGTGACTCCAGAGAAGGGCTTGTCCCTCCTGAAACAAGCTCCACTGGGTCCACTCTGCTTAGCGCCCTGAGAGGCTGACCCATGAGTGTCTCAAGAGGGACAGCTTTGCCTCTTTACTTCCATTTGGGGTCAACCAGCGGGAGGCCCTGGCAGGAGACTGGAGAGAGGGACGGGTGGAAGGCTGAGCCACTTGTGAACCGAGTCGCCCCCGTGCTGACGATGCTCAGCTGGTCCTCAGGCTCGAGTGAAGGGTCTCTCCAGAGAAACGTTCTCTCTGTCTCCAGGAAGCACTCCTCTCCTCGGCCAAGCCCACCCATCAGAACTGCAACCCCCGGCAGTTTCTCTAAGCCTGCCCCCGTCAGTGGAGCCGGCTGCTGTGAAACTTCTCTCAGATCCCTAGGCTGGATTTGGAGAGGGCCCTGGGGCGTTCGGGAGAGGGCTGGGTTTCTGTCTTGCTAATGGGTCTCAGAACTATGAGTCCAGGACCCTACATGCGTCTAAGATGCTGACAGGATCACTCTACAGAGACGGACTTCCAAAATGATAAAGAAACAGGCGAGCAAAGTGATCCTGTTCAGTAGAGGGCTTTTTCCTTTTTTTGAAGAGGAAGGATTGATTCAAAATTAGGTATAAATGAAATGTACATGAACAAGGTTTGAATGATGTTTTCAACTTAGTAAACTTTATTTCAATTCATTGAGTATATATAATAAAACCACAATAAGGAGATACTAGGAGGGTTAGTGGTCGGCCTGTATTAATTGTGTAAATTTATCTATTTTTACCTCTTGCAATATTAACTTGAACCAATTATCATGGCATAGATTAAGTTATAGGATCTTGCATTAATTTTTATTGGAAGTCCATATTGGGTAAATTAAGTCACATGATCAGACATGTGTGTGTGTGTGTGTGTGTGTGTGTGTGTGTGTGTATACACACACGTGCATGTGTGCTCAGTTGCTCAGTCATAGCTGACTCTTTGCAACCTTATGGCCTGTGGCCCACCAGGCTCCTCTGTCCATGGGATTTTCCAGGCCAGTATACTGGAGCAAGTTGCCATTTCCTCCAGAGGGGAGCTTCTCGACCCAGGGATTGAACTTGCATCTCCTACACTGGCAGTCAGATTCTTTGCCATTAAGTCACCTGGTAAGTGTGTATACACACACACATGTGCGTATATATGACATATATGGACATTTCACTGTTCACTCACTTAATAGTTTGCACTCTACAACTTACAAATGCAAATAATATGTATCATTCAAACTCTGATTTTATGCTTCTAATAAACTGATAAATTAATAAATAGGTTTTTGAAAGCTGTTCAGATGCTAAAAATATATATTTATACATGATGTTAAATAATATATATATTTACAGTTAAATGTAGGACTTATGTGGTTCACTAAGTACTAATTATTATTTTCTCTTGCAACATGCTGTGGCATTTTGGTGAACTATTTTGGCATTAGGACATTCCTAAGTACACTCAGTAGGTTCCTATTAATATGGTGTGGCATTTTTAGCTTAGGCTTTAGCTTTTTTAAACCACATTGCTTAAAGTGTCCCCTTACAGAAAAAAAAAAATGCTATATTCAAACATAACCCCATCTGTATATGTCTACCCAAGTCCTTTAGCCCATGAGATAAGTACTCAACTGATATAAGGATTGATATATATTTAATTTTGCTAAGATTCCCCACAACAAATGAATTTTATAAAACGAAAAGGTTTCCATCTGCTAGAATTATTTTCACCTCTTCCAGAGGGTCTAGAAGTGCTGGCAACAGCACATATATGAGATGAGTGTTTAAAGAAAAATGAAATCGCAAACAGTTAAGATGCACACTGTAACTTCAAATTCTGAATAGTCATGTGATAGAACCTGATGTGGCTACAAAGTCTCAACAGTGACTCCCAAATGTGATTTGATTGGTTGACACGTGTGTGTGTTTGTGTGTACATGTGTGTGTACGTGTGTGTGTACTGTGTGTATGTGTGTGCACATGTTTGTGTATGTGTGTGTACATATGTGTACGTGTGTGTGCGTGGGTGTGTACGTGTGTGTTTATGTGTGTTTGTGTGTGTGTGTGCGCGCGCATGTGTGTACGTGTGTGTGCTTCTTGTCTCTTTTCCTGCAAAGTCTTCTACTCAGACAGCCAGGGTAACAGGTCAGACAAGTTCTCCCACAAACAAACTCCACGCTGTTCATCAGTCACTCTTTGCACTTCAAGAACTGACTTCCTCCTGAAAACCACTGGTGAAATGAACCATTTTTCCTCTTCTTCAGATGAGGGAATTGGAACAGGAGGAATCAACACTCTCGTGGTTATAGATCGACACTTTGAGACAAGTGAAACTAAAGGCAGCAATTCCTGCTGGTAGGTATTCCATTCTGCCAAGCACAGATAACAGAAGTAATACAAGAGCCTTTATTCACCCACTGGTAGTTACTTGGTTTTCACTTTCTAGCTTGTATAATAAAATTGACAGCTAAATACTACATGGATCACAAAACCTGAGGCTAATCCCATTGGGCCATCTCAATGACCCTAAGCAAATCCAAGAAATGGGGATCGAAAATGACCGCACAATGAACTTCATGCACATTACTCAACATGGGGCCGTCAAGTCCTTCCTTCAAATGTTCTTTATTTTCACATGACACCAGTTTATCTCAAAGTGTATGTTAACAGATGTTCCTTGACAAAGAATCCTTTTGGGAAAAGTATGCCCGCAAAGTGAAAGACTGGACACAATTTGAACAGGTTTGCTTACCACCTAGTTCCTCTTCCCACATCACATCCGTTGCCCGGCTCTGAATGTTTGAGAGCACAAGTAAATGTTTCAGAATTCACTTAAATCTCCCCTTCAGCCTCTGACTTCTTATTAAACAGGGCTTTAGGTGCCACTGTGTACACACATCAGAGAAAACCCATGACTATAAATAGAGCCCTGCTCTGCCCAGTTTATTTGCACGCCATTGTCAACTATCACAAACCTGCCCGGTGAAGATCTAATAGCTTTGAGGACCTCAGAGCCTTCATCTGATTGGAAGGGACAGTTTGCATCCCAGGACAATCGAACAACAGCCTGCAGTAATTTAACTTTTGATATTTTGTTCTTTGTGGACTCTTGCATGAATTCTGATCCTTTAATTGTGCTAAAATATTAGTTATTTCGACCACTCAGTTTTTGATACTGCTTTAATTTTTACCCTGATGCTTTAATCTTTGCTTTACCCACTGAATCTAGTCCTGGCTCTAACACGCCGGCCCTTTAGAGATGGCCTCAGTTGTGAAGGGCTGCCCCACCAAGGTCATTTCTAATAACTGATCCATGTGGAAGGAGCCTGGCCATCCAGGCTTATCTGGGTCAAGGCTAAAGGGTCATTCTTGCTCCAGAGCTCCGGCCAGAGTTGACTGGGGGACTCAGTTATAACTGGACTTCCCCTCGGCCCATTCCTCCCTCCACAGGTGCTGACCTCAAGGGTATGTTGTGAAACACACACTGGACGCTGAGGTCCACCCATGAGGGCGCTTCCTTCCCAGGGGACACAATCTGTAACAAACACCAGGTTATACCAGCTAAGGTTTACTGAGCGCATACCAGGGTCAATGCATGTTTACATGTATTGTTTTATTTCCCTCACAATAAACCAGTAAGGTTTACAAGCAACACAGATTTTTTTGTTCATGGTATTAAAATCAATTATACATGATATAGTATCTTTTCAATGGATAAAGTGACAAGACTAAGTGACGTGAAACCAACATGCTGTGCTGTAACACGACATAAAGTCGATGGGCTCCCTTTCCTCACTGGCCTGATGGTTATAAACATCCTTAACCCCAGGGTGGAGCTCATAGATACGGTCCAGAGCACATGCCTTAAAAAACCAGAGGAGGATTTAATACAGCTTAAGGCTTTGATTCAAATACATCAAGTTAAAAATGCTATTCATGCTTCACCTAATTCGGTAGCCCATTATTTTCCTTTCATTTTGTCATGATACTGCAGATAAATGAGGCTTTTATTACTTGTTTATTTTTAATTATTATCATTCATTTATTTGGCTGCACTGGGTCTTAGCTGCAGCACGTGTGATATTCTTTGTGTCACGTGGGGTCTCCTTGTGGTGTGCGGGCCCAGCTGCCCCGCGGCATACTGGACCAGTTCCCTGATCAGGGACTGAACCCATGTCCCCTGCATGGGGAGGCAGAGTCTTAACCAGTGGGCTGCCAGGGAAGCCCCTAAATGAGGGTTTTGATCTCATGCAGTAAATGTTAGTGATAGTGGTTCAAAACTGAAATGTTTAATAATCTCAAAATTTTATTCTGAAACAGAAATCCATTAAAGACTATAATATTATATAAGCACAAATTATTATTTCTGAATATTAAGATGATAATACGCTTGCAAAATACAATAAAAAAATACCCTCACTTGAATCAGGAGGTTTACTTTGTGTGGTTCAGTGTGGACTGCTTTAGAAATGCAGATCGCCCATTAGAAACGGCTGCATTTGAGTAGAGTTCTCTTTTTAAAACGCTTTTTGGTCTGGATCATTTGCTAAATCATATTTCTCCACTCACTGTGGCACATCTTTTCTTTCCACAGTTATGGTCCCCATATTTCTGAGCATACTGTATTTTTATACTCAGGTCTCTTGGTGTTCTGGTTCATATGAAATGGTGCTATTTATTTATTACAAGATCTCACATTTGTTTTATCCATCACAGGCTAATGTTTGCATGAATTAGACCCTAGAGATGTAATATCATCTTTAAAAAACTGCCCCAAAGACAGAGAATGGAGAATCAGAAGCAGAGTGAGAACCAAGGTGCGCAGCCTGAGTTTCCAAGTCCATATTTCTTACATGAAACTACGTGAAAAGCTTAGACCCACGATCCACTTTTTTTCCTCTCTCTCTTTTGGTCAAAAACAGCTATTAGCCTGCCAGGAGGATGTGCAAACCATAGTAATGACTGAATACAGATGTCTGTCCAACGACATCTCTTCTCCTGGTGCGGAGAAGGAAATGACAGTGATTCTGTGAAGCTACTTATTTACTTTACTGTTGTTGCTTGGTTGCTCAGTCGTGCCTGACTCTTTGCAGAACACATGGACTGTATCCCGCCAGGCTCCTCTAACTATGGGATTTCCCAGGCAACAATACTGACGTGGGTGGCCACTTCCTTCTCCAATTCTATTTTTGCTACTGCTACTGCTAAGTCACTTCAGCCGTGTCCGACTCTGTGCGACCCCGTCCCTGGGATTCTCCAGGCAAGAACACTGGAGTGGGTTGCCATTTTCTTCTCCAATGCATAAAAGTGAAAAGTGAAAGTAAAGTTGTTCAGTCATGTCTGACTCTTTGCGACCCCATAGACTGCAGCCTACCAGGCTCCTCCATCCATGGGATTTTCCAGGCAAGAGTACTGGAGTGGGGTGCCATTATCTTGACCTGCTCTTAATTTCACTTCTCTTGGCCTTTTCCAAAACAACAATATTTGAAGACTGAATCAGTTTACTGGTTGATTTTTCAACTGTAAATGCCTGCTATTTGCTATGACTCTTCAACAAAATAATCTAAGAATATGAAACTGCTGAAGGTGGTTAGCAATTAAATTTGATCTATTCAAACATTAGAAAGACCCATGTAATACTCAGTTTTGCAAACTAAAATAGTTAGCAACCTGCAACCACCTGGTTTTATTGAAAGCCTGGCATCATGTCAAGATAAATCCATTTAAAGAAGCATTTACTGACATTATTTTATATGCCTGGCACAGTACTAAACATGAAGTATTCAAAGATTGTAAATTGTACATGTTCTTGAAGCACTTAATACTCATTGAGAGGCTTTCTACAAAATGTATGCATTAGATTATTAGTATGGCAAACAGTTTTTTAATTAATTAATTTCAATTGGATGATAATTACTTAACAATATTGTGATGGTGTTTGTCATGCACCAAACTTGAACCAGAGTCACAGGCATACAAAAGCCCCCCAACCCTGAAGCCTCCGCCCACCTCCCTCCCCACCCTATCCCTCTGGGTTTTCCCAGAGCACCAACTTTGGGTGCCCTGTTTCATGCATGGAATTTGCAAACAGTTTTAAAAGATAGCAGGCTAAATGCTTATTTCATTGAAGTGTCTGGGCTGTACCCATGAGCCACATTTCAGGATATATCCATTTAGTTCATTATTGGATGCCATCTGGAGTGTGTTCAATGGAAATAAATTTTGAGGAGATGTCTAAAGGAAGAAACTTGTCTTTACTCTTGAAATTCCAAGACACTTCAGCCAGACTTTAAGGTAAAACTTTAAGGTCAACTGATGTCAACTGGCACAGAACATAAATCAAGATTTGAAAAATGTAAATAACCACCCAATATCAAAGAGTTTATCATAACTAGAAGACAATTTTGGATATCTTTAGACACCTTGGTAACTTAAAGACAATGGATAGGACTGTAGAAGAAACTCTGTGTTGGAAATCCACCATCATCACCGTGATAGCAATACCAAAAACAAAACAAAACAAAACAAAACAATGCTTTATTTCACATCTTCCTCCAACAACTTGCATCTGCTTTGCTTCCAGACAGTTTGGATCATTGTTTCCATTTCAAAGTGACTCCTTTCAGTGACTTTGCAGGAGTTTTAACAAGTAGCTGACTTAAAGTAACATCAGAAGCTGCTCTATGAAGTCTTGGACATCCCTAGTGGTGCAGTGGATGGGAGTCCACCTGCCAATCTGGAGGAACATGGGTTTGATCCCCGGTCTGGGAGGATCCCACATGCCTTGGAGCAGCTAAGCCCTTGAGTCACAACTACTGGCCCTCTTCACCCTAGAGCCCATGCTTCACCACCAGAGAAGCCGCCACAGTAAGAAGCCTGGACACCGCAGCTGGAGAGTAGCCCCTGCTCACCGCAACTAAAGAAAGCCCACACACAGCAGTGAAGACCCAGTGCAGTCAAAAATAGATAAATAAAATTTTTTTTAAAAAGACATCTCTAGGAAGCCAATGGATCTGTGATGTAGTCACCACTGACTCTCCGCACCTCAGTACAGCTCATGATGCGTGTGTCCCTGCTCAAACATGGTCAGCACGCCAGAGGATGCTGAGATGATGTGCAGTTGGCACAGGCTGTTTACCACACCGCCCTGACTTTAGGAGTCGGGGCGCATTCTATCTGGGTTCTGTAAGCCAAGTTCATCATTGCGTGTGGCACCAGCCCACAGACTACTGTCTCTTAGGTGACCTGATGGTCTCTGCTCACAGCAAAGGGCTGAGTGAGAGTTACCCTGGGTTTCCTTAGGACGTGGCAAAGCAACCTTACTCAGAGTTCCCTGGCTGGGTCCAGGAAAAAGAGTCGAGTCTAAGATGAGTCAGAGCTGAGCAAAAGCCTCGTCTGTAACTCTCTTTAGAGGTCATGTGCTCTGCTCAAATGCCACGTTTGGACTGATATATTAACGTGGCTGTGTTGTGGTTGCCTGGAGACAACTCGGAAGCCGCGGAGTTGGACGGTGATACCCTCTGTCAATGATGACATCATCTGAGGCGTCCTGCTTTACTCACACCTTTCACAAACAGAAATACAGTTGCCCTTTCTACCTATGAAGGGAGAGACATTTCACGTAGTGCCTTCCTTATCCCCATTAGGAGACATTTAAACTCAAGGGCACGTTATCCGTTGGATAATATCCTAAAGTTGCCTACATTTGTAAGTCACTGGGGCTGAATATTATCACTTAGGAGAGATCAGATCAGAGAGGCAGAAAACGAAGAAACAAACAAAACCTCAAGATAGGTTTTGCTTCAAGTCATTTTTGTTTTTGACAAGTTTTTACTATTGTTGTTCAGTCACTGAGTCTTGTCAGACTCTCTGTGACCCCGTGGACTGCGGCACGCCAGGCTTCTCTGTCCTTCACTATCACCTGTTAAGAGCTGGGAAAGGAAAGTGGAGTCGCTCAGTCATGCCCGACTCTTTGCGACCCCATGGAATGCAGCCTCCCAATCTCTTCCGTTCATAGCTGAGACGTGTCCAACTCTTTGCTACTCCGTTGACTATAGCCTGCCGGGGTCCTCTGTCCATGGGATTTCCCAGGCAAGAATACTGGAGTGGATAACCATGCCCTTCTCTATGAAATCTTCCCAATCCAGGAATCAAAGCTAGGTCTCCTACATTTCAGGCAAATTCTTTACTGTCTGAGCTACTAGGGAAGCCTACTATCTCTTGAAGTTTGCTGAAATTCACATTCACGGAGTCAGTTATGCTATCTCACCATCTCATCCTCTACCACTCCCTTCTCCTTTTGCCTTCAATCCTTGCCAGCAAAAACAACCTTTACAACTACCATGTATGACATTTGCGGTGAGACTGTAGGAAGAAAATAGAGATAAGAAAAATTCTTGCTTTGATCTCAATGAGATGCTATAGGAGAGATGCCATGGACTAGAGCCCCTCCAGGCTCCTCCGTCCATGGCATTCTCCAGGCCAGAATACTGGAGTGGGTTGCCATGCCCTTCTCCAGGGGATCTTCCCAACCCCGGGATCAAACCCATGTCTCCTGCATTGCAGGCAGATTCTTTATCATCTGACCGCCAGGGAAGCCCTGTAGATGCTCTTCTGCCACTTACAAAACAGAAGTGATGGGAAATCACTGACAAAGTGATTATGTGGAGCGTTTACCAATGGCAGAAGGGACCAGGGAAGACTTTTCAGAATTTCTTTGGTCTGGTCCTCAAAAAAGCATAACTATTGAATATTTGAGATAAAAATAATGCTTTTTTATGCTGCATAAGCCATGGCACAGAGGTGGGAGATGGGTAAACTGGGAACTAAATGATCACTTGGCTCCAAGAAGGCTGGTATGTTATAAAAGGGATTTTTTCTAAAGGTGACAGAACATGAAGAAAAAATGCCTCTGTAGTTAAACTAAGGATCTTGGCTAACATGATGCCATTAGCAATTAAAAGCAACACGTATTTGTGAAGAAAAATGCAAGAGAAGGTTAACAGAAAATTAAATATGAAGACAATTTTTGAAAAATATTTTTCCATAAAAAAAATGAAAATGCTTATTATTTCATGACCTGGTCATGTTCAGCACTACCTTGTAGGGTGACCAACCATCTCAGTCTGCCTAGGACGGCAGAATTTGCTAGAACATAGGACTTCCAGTCCTAAAACAGAAAGTTCTAAGAAAACTGGGATGAACCGATCACTTGAGTACCTAGACGTTTTTCTCCGTCCATTGCCTAGAATGTGTCTGTTCTCTTATTAACTTATCAAGGTTGCTTGTTTCCAGGAAGACCCAACTCAAGCTTCACAAAGCCTCTGGAGTCTCTGCCACACTCCACAGTGTCTGCTCCCTTAGGCTCATTAGCCATTCTTGTTGATTATTTTAGCACACATTGAAGTTTAAATGTACCTGTCGTTCACATATATATGTGTGTGTGTCTAAACACACATACATATATACACACACGGAGATATATATGTACATGTGTATGTATTTTCTGTCTCTCCAATCAAATTTAAAGCAGGAACCATACCTCATTTTCACATATGTTTAATCATCATATTGCTCAGAGGTAAAGAATCTGCCTGCCAAAGCAGGATGGGGGTTCAACCCCTGAGTTTGGAAGATCCCCGGGAGAAGAAAATGGCAACCTGCTCCAGTATTCTTAGCGGGGAAATCCCATGGACAGAAGAGGCTGGCAGGCTACAGTCCACGGGGTTGCAAAGAGTTGGATACAACTCAGCAATTAAACCACAAGTATCTTCCACAGTGCTTGAAATGTACTAAATATTCAACAACCGTTCTTGTTGATGGAAATATTCTGTCTTTTGAAAGCTCCCTACCTCATATGGGTACATCATTACCTGATAGGCTGCTTGAAGACAGTGTAGGTAGAGTTAAAAAAAACCCAGGATGCATGGTTTTGGCAGAACAGGGTATTATTTTAGTTTAAAATAAAAGAAATAGAAAAAGTACAGACTTGGATTGAGATGTCTTCTTTGACAAGATATTTGATATTCCTTCTTCGGTTCCGTGCTGAATATGACAAACTCATGAAATGTCTTTATAGATAAAATTAAAATTGGCGTCTACACAATGCCAAAATATGTAGTAAAGGGGGAGAAAACATAATGAAATAGCTTAATGACTTAGAATACACCGTGTTCTAACCTTTGGCAGCATCCTAATGACCAACTGAAGTTTTTAGTTTTCATCTCACTATTTCGGTGCTGCGTAGACCACAGTCCAAGAACTCAAACAGCAGGAAAACTGCCACAGTAATGCTGAATTTCACTGGCTTAGCAGTGAGGGGAAACTCACACACAGCTTGCCAGAAAAATAACTGGCTTTCGTCGGTGCTATTAGTCTTGCACTTTTTAGGAGCACTTAATTTAAAACAAAATTTTGGGCTTAACTCCCACCCTGATGTTTTGAGACGGCGGTAATAAGCAAAGGTTCACAGTGTTCTTTATCCAAGCAAGTGGGTAAGTTTCTGGTTCAAGCTCCATCTATAACAAAAAGATTTTCATTTGGTGAGGGGCGATCCCTGATTTAGCACAAGCAAACACATCGAGATGCATTCAGGCTCACGGCGCAGTAATCTGTGAGCAGTAAGGTTTAACCTGACAAAATAATTGCTACGGAAAAACACTTGCAAATCTCACGAGCCACTGAAATAGAAGTCTGGTTTTCTAACTGGCTTGTGGATGAAACCCTGAAACAGTATGAGAGGTTGGTTGTTAAGGGCGGTTTCGAGTTACTATCTCAAGCCTTCCCCTTTAACATCAATGCTGGCCCATTGCTATAGAGCAGATGACCCTTCAGTATTTGAGGGATTAATCCCTCCCACACTTAGAGTATCTTGAAGATGATATTATATTTCAATGAATATGAACCTTTGTCTTTTCAGGCACGATGTCCTGGCTTTCATCTTTGTTTCAGCTCCATCAGAAACATGGTTTACTTGGATAAGAACACATTGGAAAAAAGACAGGAAAGAAAATGCCTTTTAAACAGAATGAAATAATACTTGCGAGTCCCCCTCCTCCCCCAAACAGTACCATGGTTTTCTTTATCCAGGTGAAATCTGGACTTTGCACAGAAACGAACAAGGTAATGTGTAATATTCCTACCTCTACTGTTGTTGATTTTCCTATTAACATAGCATCTGTAATACTAAAATGTCCTGTGTACACTGCACATGGACTTCCCACAGAGTACTAGAGGTAAAGAACCTGCCTCCCAGTGCAGGAGACTAAGAGACACAAATCTGATCCCTGGCTGGGAAGACCCCTGGAGGAGGGCACGACAGCACACTCCAGTATTCTTGCCTGGAGAAGTCAATGGGCAGGGGAGCCTGGCGGGCTACTGTCTATGGCGTCACACAGGGCTAGACAAGACTGAAGGGCCTTAGCACACACTACACGTTCCTACATTGCCTGGCGCCAGCTGAAGCCCCACTGTGCCCTCATCTTCATAGGGTTGATGATACAGGAAAAGAGCACAAATAAAATACCATTTACTGAAGGCCTTCTATATTCCAGACATCCTCCTGTATATTCTGAAATATTATTTCTAATCCTAATGAAAACCTTGTAATCTAAGTATTGCTTCCACCACTTTACAAGTGAGGAAAACGTGTTTTTGCATATCACTTGAACTTTCTGATCCCCAGACCACTAGTAAGCTGTTGTTGTTCAGTCAGTAAATCTTGTCTGACTCTCTTAGACCCCATGGACTGCAGCATTCCAGGCTTTCCTGTCCTTCATGATCTCCCAGAGTTTGCTCAAACTCATGAGCACCATTGAGTCGGTGATGCCATCCAACCATCTCATCCTCTGTCATCCCCTTCTCCTGCCTTCAATCTTTCCCAGCGTCAGGATCTTTTCCAATGAGTCAGCTCATTGCATCAGGTGGCCAAAGGATTGGAGCTTCAGCTTTAGCATCAGTTCTTCCAGTGAATATTCAGGGATGATTTCCTTTAGGATTGACCAGTTGGGTCTCCTTGATGCCCAAGGGACTCTCAAGAGTCTTCTAGTCAGTTTCAGACAAAGTCAAGCCATAGCTGAGTGGCGCTGAACCTGCATTTCTTTCCTCTGTGCATTCAGAGAAGGTTGGGAGTATTGGTGTTAGTCTAAGATCCTGTTCTCTGTGATATTATTTAGAGGCAAGTCAGCTTTTGTTTTTTTCTTCTTTATGATGATCAGCACATCTAGTATGACAATCAACCCTTATGATGCATTTGAACTGTGCAATCTAGCATTGCACAGGCACGAGGTTGCAGGCATGTCCCCAGAATCCATTCAACTCACACGACTGACAGGTCATGTGACGCCCCATGAATAGCAGCTTCCTGTTTCCTCTTCTGGTCAGTACCTGGAAACTCCCCTCTATCCTTTGCTGTGGTGAGTAAGGCTCATAGAGAGACCTCATGCGTGTGGACTCTTACAATACCTTTCCTTCGGTCACTGGCTTATTTCACTTGGAGTAACGTCCCCCAGGTTCATCTAAACAAGATCATAGATATCCAACTTTGCTGAGAACATCATGGGGCAGAAATTTACTAAATGGACAATCTTTTAAAATACACTCTGTGTGGTTTACATGGGGGAAGGAACGGGGGGAGGGATAAATCAGGAAAATGGGATTGGCATATACACACTATATACTATACATAAAAGCATTGGTCACTCAGTCGTGTCCAACTCTTTACAATCCCTCGGACTATAGCCTGCCAGGCTCCTCAGTCCTTGGAATTTCCAGGCAAGAAGACTGACATGGGTAGCCAGTCCCTTCTCCCGGGGAACTTCCCGGCACAGGGATCGAACCTGGGTCTCCCTCGTTGTAGACAGATTCTTTACCATCTGAGGCACCAGGGAACCACCTACTGCCCATAAAACAGATAACTAAGAAGGAATGGCGTAGATAACTCCACTCATAAGCTGGAGTGACCTACAAGGGAAAGTAATTTTTTTAAAAGAGTGGATATGTGTCTGTGTATAACCGATCACTTTGTTGTAGAGCAGAAACTACTATGACGCTGTAAATCAACTATGCTCCAATAAAAATTAAATAGATAAATACCCTCTGTGTCAAGGAGACAGAAGCAAAGCCAAACCAAAGGATGGATTTTCCGCTGAATCTCATCAAGCAAGGGAACCGAGTTTGAATAAAGGGCTCGGATGGGGCCTTTTATGGTGTTAGATAGCCTTCTTTGTGAAGCCTGTGGTTCTTGTTTTATCATATACTGTAATTTGGTTTAAAAAATGCATAGCCAGGGTTTTTTGTAATTGAATGAAAGCTATTGACTGAAATGATTGGAATGTCTGAGTGGCCACTAGTAGAATCTTACTTATTTTCATTTCCCGCTTGTCAGATAGACAGTAGACGGTGAGAGATTATAGGATGGGAGTGAGTCAGTTCTCTGTACAGTCCCTTCCTTTCTACAAGGTCAGCCTCATAAATAACATTCCAAGAAGCGAAACAAAGTCACATGTAATTAATGATAGGGATAAATGTGTTTCCAACAGTTACTGTATCCTTTGGAGCAAAAATAATTTGAGAAACAAAGATATACTATATTCTAAGTCAGAAAAGCAAACAAGGGTACAAAGCTATTGCTTTCCCTAAAGAGACCTGAAAACTAGTATCAGAATCTACAGATGTTCTTTGAACTGTAGGTTTGGAAGAATCTCTCTTCAACAATCCCTACCTTCTATTAATGAAGCATTAAAGAAATATTTGGTGCACCTTCAGTGTAAAAATTCTAATCACTGATGCCAATGGTTAGAAGATTTGAGACTTAAGGTCACCGTAAGAGATGGGTGGGTTTAGGTGATGAATCCGCGATGTCTCTTGTGTCTGTCTTACTGTCTATCTCTACCAATTAAAAGCCCCAAGGATAACTTTGGGCAAGATTCTCCACCTTTCTATGCATTCACTTTCAAATGTGTAAAATGGCAATAAAAAGAACTATTTCATAGGACTTTTGCAAAGAGCAAATGAGTGAATGTATGTAGTGTAGTATAGAGCTGGCACATAGTAAGTTAGTAAGGGTGCGATATGAAGGGCATGATATACTTACTCATGTGTAACTTATTCATTTCAAAAGGAAAAGTATCAATGAAAAATGTTTGTTTTTTAAAAACTTCAGATCTAAGCCCATGGGGTAAATAAACTGTAAGTCAAATAAGGGAGAAATTTAAAAGAAGGGGAGGCGGTGAGGAGGGGGAACTTGAGTAGCTTAGGAAAGTCACCTGCATAACAAATACTCTGAAGGAAGAACAGGGTCTGTGACAAACCGCATCCTTTGGTGTTTTAGTGAATCAGAGCCTGCTGCAGTCAGTCACCCCAAGTTACACCACACCAGACCCTGAATTTCTAAGCTTCCATCCCTGTTTAAAAAAGAAAAAAAATCAGCTGCAAAACGTATAGACACTTTGCAAGTCTCAAAGTTGGCGTTTGTCCGGGGTCTGCCCGCACAGCTGATCCTAGCGGAGGGCCCGGTGGTGGAGCGTCATTCATCAGCCGGCCTCGGCCGGGGAGGTGGGTGGCTGCTGATAGTTTCAGCCTATTGGAAATGGCTTTGGACGACTGCCAGGTTGTGTGTAAAATCTTGAAATGTTTGAAACAATACAGTCTTTACAATGTTATAAAATACTAGGGTGGTTGGAGCTGCTGCAGACTGGCGCATGGCCAATCAAACCTCAGATCCCAGGGAGCCGTAACCTGGAGTTTCATGTTGTCTGAGGGGCTCAAGGTCATCTCTCCCCAGCGGCTCGCAGGGCAGCTCGGCTTTTATAAGCTGCCTCTCTGAGCTACTACTCCTAAGTCACCCCTGTTCAAAAATTCTTTAGTCAGTCTGTTTCCCTAATCTCCAACACACCCCCCCCCCAAAAATCAATTTGAGCGTTAACCTTAAGTTTTACTTAGAAAAATTTTTCTGAAAGTTGAACTTGCTTTTTGCTTTCCCCGTTTAACTATTAATAGAACGTGCTTGCTATAGACGTGTGGCTAAACTTGCAAAATAGAAGAGATCACCTCTAATTCCATCACCCTAAGGCGACCACCCTAAACTAGTGGTGTTTTTCACTCTAGCATTTCTTCCAGTGTGTATTTTACATATTTGTGATTATATTGAATTTATAATTTGTAATCATCTCTCAAGCTTTATATCAAAATTCTGTCTTGGCTGCATATAGTTTCTAAAGTATAATATTACTGGAAGAATAATATTTTATTCTATATTTAATCATTTCATATAGTTGAGTATTTATTTTGTTTGCTTCCTCACAGAGGGTGCTATGTTAAATAGTGTTACTATTTGCATAAAGCTTTTCTGTATTTAGTATTACTTCCTTAGGATACATTCCTAGAAGTGAAATTAAAGGGTCAAGGGAGATAGTCGTTTTTAGTCTTGATGAGCATTGCAAAATGACTTTCCAAGAGGATTGTTTTCTGATTGACAGCCCATCAGTGGAGCATAAGAGGTTCATTTCATTTCATTCCCTGATCATCAGCAATAAGTAATAGCAAGCATTCTTCTTTAAAAAAAGAAAGAAAAAACAAATATGCTAATTAAAAATATTAAAAATGAAAAGTTGTCCTGTTCCCAAAACGTATGCATCAGTTGAGCAGGGGGACCTGCTCGGCCATGCTATACACAGAGAGGCTCGAGGAGCTGTTCATGCATGATTTTATTTTATTTTTTTCGTTCTCCAAGCAAGAGGTAGTTCTTCTAAACAAAAGGGAATTTAATTCCGGGGCGTCACTAGAGTAAATGTAACACTGAAGACAGAGAGAACATTAGGTAGAATGCTCTGGAGAGAGAAAGAAGGATCTACAGCTTCAGGCGGTATCCCCAGGTGGTGAGTCGCGAGCCAGCTTCGGGAAACCATTGCTGAGTGCAGAGCACTAGCAAAGCGGAATCTGAGCAAGCGTACAAGCGAAAAGTCAGCGTGTTCCTTTGATCCAGTTGTGACAGAGGCTTTGAACCAAGAAAAGGACGCGCTGGTGCTAACAGTGAAGCAGAAGAGAAGGGTACAAAGTGAGGAAAAGGACCTCAGATCAAAGAACTCAGACCTGAGAGAGACGTTTATTCACTCTCCCGGGCAACTTAAATACTGTGGCTGGCTTCATAGAGAACTAACAGGAGAATCCCAGAGAATCTTAGACTTTATTGGTGGTGTCTACCTAAGTAACTGTGTCACAAAACTTACATGGTTGCCATTTCAGTCCAAAATGTTCTTTGGCCAACCCAAGCTAATAAATCCCTGTTAAAGGATCTTTATATATCCAGGTTAGTGGGAAAATGCCTTACTGACACAGTTTAGGTTTTGCACCTTAGAAAAATAAAACTGATAGATATCTCCTCTTAAGGAATGCTGTCTCATTTTTGTCTAGATGGACCACAAATTATGCTTGCTTCCCTGGACATGGTAACCCACTTTGTGCCATGATTAGAGACTGAAGCTCTAGGAGACCTGAGAGAGTGTTACTGACGTGCACTGCTGCTGAGACACCGCTCCCTATCCGCTAAGATGCTGCTGCTGCTGCTGCTAAGTCGCTTCAGTCGTGTCTGACTCTGGGTGACCCCATAGACGGCAGCCCACCAGGCTCCCCCGTCCCTGGGATTCTCCAGGCGAGAACACTGGAGTGGGTTGTCACTTCCTTCTCCAATGCATGAAAGTGAAAAGTGAAAGGGAAGTCACTCGGTCGTGTCTGACTCTTCGCGACACCATGGGCTGCAGCCCACCAGGCTCCTCCGTCTGTGGGATTTTCCAGGCAAGAGGACTGGAGTGGGTGCTACTGTGTGTAAAATGGGCTTCCCTGATGGTGCTGGTGGAAAAGAACCCGCCTGCCCACGCAGGAGACTTAAGAGACGTGGTTCTGATCCCTGAGTCGGGAAGATCCCCCAGAGGATGGCATGACAACCCACTCTAGTATCCTCGCCTGGAGAATCCCATGGACAGAGGAGCCCCATGGGCTACAGTCTGTGGGGTCGCAAAGAGTGGGGCATGACTGAAACATCTTAGCATGCAGCACGCACGTGTGTGAAATAGCTAGCTAGTGAGAAGCTGTTGTATAGTCTGGGAGCTCGGCTCTGTGATGACCCATAGGGCTGGGCGTGTGGAGAGGAAGGAGGCTGGAGAGGCAGAGGATGTGTGTGCACACCAGGTGGACAGACTTTCCCATGGAGCAGGAACTAACGCAACGCTGTGAAGCAATTGTATTCTAATTAAAAACAAACAAAGCCATCGATAAAGGGAAAAAACGGGATTTCTTAGGCTTCCCCTTCCCCTTTGCTTTTCTTCTGAAGGGAACACTGTAGAGTCTTTTGTAGGAACTACCAGGTCAATTTCTGAGCGGGATTGCTTTTAAAAAACTGATCATGGAAACGCTCATATATTTCAGGGCTTGTATTTAACCCACTTTCTTAAGGTTTACGGTTCCTCCTTGATTATACCCAGTGTTACCTTTCTTCATCATCTAGGCTCTGGGTCTCTCACACACACACACACACACACACACATGCACACACACACATATAGTTTCTCTCTCAGGTTCCGTGATGCTCCATCATCTATGAGATTTTTTTTTTAACTCTTGCTGATAAAAATGGAGTACAGCAGCTCCCACCCATGATTCCTTCATTTTAAGCAAAATATAATCTACAAGGAAAATCAAGACTATATCAGATGTTCCGGTTTTAGCAAAACCAGACATTTTCCAGATGTTGGGCACTTGAAATCTTCCATCTGTAGCATGGTGTGTCTTGATTCCAGGGCTGACGTCTGTTACTCAGCTGAGTATTTAAGCTCTCTGCCCTACAGGCAGCTCATCTCCGAGATAAAATAACCCCCAAGTCCTACAGTAGTTGCTGCTGTTGTTTACCTGCTAAGTCGTTTCTGGCTGTTTGTGACCCCATGGACTGCAGCCCAGCAGGCTCCCCTGTCCGTGGGATTTTGCAATAAAGACTACTGGAGTGGGTTGCTATTTCCTCCAGGGGATCTTCCCAACCCAGGGATTGAACCCACGTTTCTTGTGTCTCTTGCATTGGCAGGCAGATTCTTTACCACTGAGCCACCAGGAAGCCCCCTATAGTATTAGAGTGAAGAAAATGAGTTAGTAGGTGACGTGCTTGGGGCGATGCTGGTCCTCAGGAGGCGCACATGTTAAATGTGAGTGATTATGGGCTGTTATAAATAAAGCCCAGATCACTCTCTCACTTGATCACAGGGCTTTTTCTTCGCTTTGAATCTCCTTCGAATGTCCCCCATTGTGCAAACATCCTCAGCCTATGAATTTCCAAAAAGCTTCAGAAGAAGCTTTGCTTCTTACCAGCGGTAATTTCCCCTTTCCCTCCAGTGGATTGTTTCAATTTGGACTATGTACACCATTCTATTCTAAACATAAATCCCAGCTCACAAAGTCTCTTGACATTTGTGAGGCTATATATAATTTCATGAGCTAAAATATCAAGTTTATTTTATGACCTAAATGCACCCATGTACATAAGAGGAATCCCGTGTAAAATCAGTAACTAATGAAATCAATACTAAATTAAGTATTCCTTAATGAGTCTCCAAATTCCTGTTTTCGATGAGGTTAAACTTATATATTAAAATGCGTTTATTATGACATGACGCTGAGCTGCCTGAGCTAATGCAAGTGACTGTTTTCAAGTCTTCTTTCTTATTTACGAGTATCTCTCTATATCCCAGATTATATATGTTATTACTGAAGGGAGTAAAAGTGCTTCCTTTAATTCAAATCCGTTAACATTCCAACATTTTAATGACTCCGTCCACGTTTTAAATCTCTTTAAAAACCATTCTACTATAATTAAGCTAAACAGGAGATTGATGACCGATTGCGAAGCAGCTATGTCAAAAATAAACAGAGCTTTGAATTCAACAAGCTTTCCTTTTTTCCCAAACTTTGCTGTGTACATAAACACACCCCGTGTCCCCGCGTCCTCTCCATATTTCACACACACAAAATTATGCCCAATTAGGTGTTTCTCGTCACCTATTTTTCTCACTAAAATCAGCCCAGAGCTGAACCATCTTCATTCACAGAACTGTCTGGCAGTCTCTCCTGCCAAGCCTGTGCTCTTGAAGACTTCACGTTTGTGGCAGGCTGACTCGGTAAGTACAGTTTGAGAACTCAGGGGAGCGCAGTGCTGGTCTGGACGCCTGGCCAGCGGGCTCACACGACAGACGTGAAAGCTGACTCTGTACCTCCGTGCCGCCACGAGGTTGCCAAGTGACCTTTCCTGATATGGGGCCTACAGTATATCCATCTCCCGATGTTTCAGACTCACTTCATTAACTGTGTGACATCAGCCTCTGATGTTATGAACTCCATTTTGCTAAAATAAATGAGACCGTACCATACAGAAATCGAAGAGGTTGTAACACTAGAAGTCTCTTTAAGACTCCTGTAACAGTTGAAGAAGGAGGAACCAAAATTCCCAGAACTGATCCTCGCTGGGAAGTGATTCCTTATATATAATCTCAGAGCTATTCTCCCTCCCCGCGGGCCTCCGCTTCTGATTCTCATTTATGTTGCAAGTAGCCTTTAATGATAGAATGAGGAAATATACTGCGGTTTCACACGTTCAAGGGTTTTACGGTCACTTATTCCTAACTAGGAGATAGAGACACACAGCAGAAAAGTTTTAGTTTCTTTAAATATAAACTAAGTTTAGTATATTATGCTCTTTGTGATTGGGATAAATTTGAGAAATGGCACTATTAGAAGATCAAGAATGTTTTTTTAATGGTAAGCCTCTGTATCAGTAAGGATGGATTTACAACTTACCCCTGGTAGCTCAGCAGCAAGGAATTCACCTGCCAGGGCAGGAGATGAGGGTTCGATTGCTGGATGGGGAAGATCCCCTGGAGGAGGAACTGGCAGCCCACTCCAGTATTCTGCCTGGGAAATGCCACGGACAGAGGAGCCTGGCGGGCTACTCTCCACAGGGTCGCTAAAGAGTCTGACACGACTTAGCGACTCAACAACAGCAACAAGCTAGCCAACTAGAGTAATTTGACCGTCTAATTTGAAAACTCCAATTTGCCACCATCAATCTAAGTGATACAGCAGGAGGGATATGGAAAGGATGCACTATTGGCCCCACAGAAGTGATGGAGATTTGTCCAGTATCAATGACGCTGGACAAAAGGTAGCGCGTCTCAAAAAGACAAAGGTAAGGAGCTTTGCTTATAAAATTCAGATCTCTCTTCACATCTTCTCCCCTTTCTGCGTTTAACAGTTGTCAGTGATAGTGCTATTGATACATGTTGGTTAACGTATACATAATGAAGGAGTTCAGGCAGGGCTGGGAAGAAATTCAGTCAGTCCAGATGCAGTTCCTGACTTTATCATTATTTGACACATGGTTTTGAACAAATTATCTAACAACTCAGGGCCTCAAATTCCTCTCTGTAAAATGGAAGGGAATTCCTATAGAGCTGTCATCGATGGGGACTACATGGAACAGTACATGTGAAGAAATGAAAACAGTTCCTGAAGCTCAGCAAAGGTGGATAGGTGACAGATGAAAAGATAGATGGGGATATAAATTCGTTATTAAGTTACCTTTATCATTTAACATTTACTGCGTCAAAGCGCTGACAATATCACTGTCCTGGAGCATCTCTAATGCTGGCACTGTGAAAGGGTTAGTTGCTCAGTTGTGTCTGTTTGTGATCCCCTTGGACTGTAGCCCGCCAGGTTCCTCTGTCCATGGGATTCTCCAGGCAAGAACACTAGAGTGAATTGCCATATCCTCCTCCAGGGGATCTTCCTGACCCAGGGATTGAACCCAGGTCTCCTGCACTGCAGGCAGATTCTCTACCATCTGAGCCACCAGGAAAGTCCCTGGGAATGCTATAACTGATTTAAACTGATTTCTCCTGAACCCCACCTTCTAAATCCCAAGCGTATCCATCCTCTGGAACATGAGTGTGATACAGTCTTTGTTGTCAATCTAAGTGTCAGAACGTGGGCTGAGAAGAGAAGATGGCAATAATTATCAACATTGGCATTCAAATGACCCATGTGCTCTTAGAAAACTCACGTTCATTTTTAATATGAGGGGTTTTTTTTGTTTCTGTGTGTGTGTGTTTTAATTTGCTTTTTCTGTCTCACTGGATCTTTTACATCCAGCCCACTCTCTCATGGAGGCAAAATGCTGCAGTTGCTTTTGTGTTATAATTGAAGTGCTTAACAGAGACCTTCAAACATGATCCGTCATTCATGCATATATGCTGTCCACAGCCTCCAGAGAGTAATCAATTCGAGAACCAGGTCCATCTTTCTGTCCGCACCAGAGTCTAGCACAAAGCTCGGCGGAGAGGTCGCACAGACACTGGCTGAGCTGAGTGACACAGCAAACCTGCAAGGTCACAGCGTAACCACGGGGTGGTGGTCAAGCCTGGGCTGCCCCGGCGGCCCAGGGGCCAAGACTCTGAGCTCCCAATTGAGGGGCCCGGGTATGCAGATGGCATCACCCTTACGGCAGAAAGCGAAGAGGAACCAAGGAGCTTCTTGATGAAAGTGAAGGAGGACAGTGAAAAACTTGGCTTAAAGCTCAACATTCAGAAAACTAAGATCAGGGCATCTTGTACCATCACTTCATAGGAAGTAGATGGGGAAACAGTGGAAACAGTGAGAGAGTTTATTTTCTTGGGCTCCAAAATCACTGCAGACGGTGGCTACAGTCATGAAATTAACAGACACTTACTCCTTGGAAGAAAAGCTCTAACAAGCCTAGACAACATATTAAAAAGCAGAGACATTACATTGCCAACAAAGGTTCATATAGTCAAAGTTATGGTTTTTCCAGTAGTCATGTATGGATGTGAGAGTTGGACCATGATGAAGGCTGAGCAGTGAAGAATTGATGCTTTTGAACTGTGGTGTTGGAGAAGACTCTTGACAGTCCCTTGGACTACAGAAGATCAAACCAGTCAATCCTAAAGAAAATCAATCCTGAATATTTATCGGAAGGACTGATGCTGAAGCTGAAGCTACAATACTTTGGCCACCGGCTCTTCCAGTGAAAAGAGCCGACTCACTGGAAAAGACCCTGATGCTGGGAAAGATTGGAAACAGGAGGAGAAGGGGATGACAGAGGATGAGATGGTTGGATGGCATCCCCGACTCAATGGATATGAGTTTGAGCAAGCTCTGGGAGTTGGTGATGAACAGGGAAGCCTGGTGTGCTGCAGTCCATCGGGTCAGAAAGAGTCAGACATGAACAAGAGACTGAACAACAACAGGGAACTGAATCCCGCATGCCACGACTTGAAAAAAAAAAGAGGAAAAAATCCCTTGTGCTGCAACTAAGACCAAGACCTGTTGCAGCCAAATAAATAAGCAAATAAATTTATTTTAAATAAATAAATACCTTTTAAAAAGAAAACTGGGTTGTTGGATTAGTATTTTAGTGGAGCAAGAATTTCTCTTTCAGTAGTGACGCCAAACTCCCACTTGCCGATACAAATACTTGGCCGTCATCACTGACACATCCCAGGTATTTTCCTATTATTTTACTTTGTTGTTGGCTTTACGCTGAGATACAAATAGCATCAACAGACTAGCATTGTGTTTATCCCAAAGATGGTCAATCAAAACTTTTAACTTTTAAAACTGCAGTAGGGAAAAAGGATGTAACATACCTTGGCAGAAGTAAATTTGTCCATCGCATGACAACTGTTACATGGTCTCTTGTTCCACTCTTCCAAATAATGGCAAGGAAACATTATGAGAACCATAGACATTGGGCTTATGAGTTGAGGCTTGAATTAAGTAGACGAGATTGACTCAAACATCAGCGGGATTAGCGCAACAGATCTCTGAAACGAATGAAGCCTAGACTTTTCTCAGACAGAATTCACTTGACTCCCGAGATCCACGACTAGAATTTATTTCTAACGCAGCTAAATGGGAGAATTTCAAGGAGGAAAAAAAAAAAAAAAAGAACACCACGGTGGCAGGTATTCTGCTACTGGCAGGCCTCTAATTCCATTTCCCGTTTGACATATCATTTTATTTCCATTTTCCCTAAGTGTAACATGGGAACTTTCCATAATAAACGGCCCTCTAATTGGCCGCTTCTTTGACTGGCATTTTTTATTTTTTTTGCCTTTTTTCAAGGAATCTATCTGTCGTTCCCTTCACAAATTGCAAAAATAAACCAAAAAAAAAAACAAAAAAAAAAACAAAAAAAACTGAGCCACATGCCATTGTTGGGCAGAATTTTCTGAATCTGTCTTGAAGCCAAGAGAATTTATTTGAGTGTCTGGGGAATATCGACGCGGCAGATCTCTTCTTCTCCGGCAGATACCGAAGCTGCTTGAACAAATGGTTCGCGTTAGCCGGAGAAAGACAGTGAATGTAAACCATGTGGCTCTGGACTTTGTGGTTTCGGGCTGAACCACAGGCAGCGCGGAGAGCTGTCAGTCTCTAGTCTTGATTTCAGCTGAGCTCACGGGGAGGAGAGAGACTGTCAGTACCACTCGGGTGCTGTCTTCACACGGAGACCTGGGAGCTGGGGCAGGAGCCGGCAGCCGCGTGCAGATTAAGAGGCGGGACCTGGGGCAGCGCCCAGGGGGACGTCAGGAAGAGACACGGTTTCCCCTCCTGGTCACCCCACGTGGTGATGAAGGCAGCAAGTGGAGGCCTGTCTCAGGAACAGAAACAACCCAGAGAGGCAAAGGAACATAAAAATCTGGCGTCTTCTTCCAGCTATCATAAAGCTGAAGAAAAACATCCTAGAAGAATTAGTTTAGAGACCCAAGGCGGTTAAGGTTACTAGACCAGAAAAATAAGAAAGACAAATTTCTAAGTGGTACCATTTATCAAACTCCGAAAGCGATGTGGGGATGTTATAAAGGAATATTAAGTGCTATTTTATATCACAGAGGTGAGAGAATCAGTTAACCACATATAAGGGTTGTTTCCTCGGTGAATAAAAGCATTCCTTAGCCAAACCGTGCAGATTACAAAATAAGGTTCTGAAAAATGGAGTGAGGTTTACTTCTAAGTTATCTAGCCACTATAAGGGATAGGAAAAACGATTTCTTCTTCTTCTCCCTGGCCTTCTGTTAAAAGAGACTCTGTATCTCAGAGGGGTTTATTTTAAGCAACCAGCGTGTTCATCAGTTTAGGGGAGGCAAACAGCACAGCCAAGATAGGTGAACATTCATCATGATTCATGTTAAATGTTCAAGTATTCCATTATGGCTGATGCTGAGAAGTAAATCACAGGCTCTGACACCTTTACCAAAGAGACGACAGAGATCAAATAGAACCACCAATGTTCCATACACACTAGTAGGGCTTCCCAGGCGGCTCAGATGGGAAAGAATCCACCTGCAATCCAGGAGATCTGGGTTCAATCCCTGGGCCTGGAAGATCCCCTGGAGAAGGGGATGGCAACCCACTCCAGTATTCTTGCCTGGAGAATCCCACGGACAGAGGAGCCTGGCGGGCTACAGTCCATAAGATCACAAAGAGTCTGACACGACTGAGCGACTGACACTTTCGCTTTTCTGTTTTTTTCAACACCTCCACCAAAGAGACAACAGAAATCAAATGGCACCACCGACCTTCCATTCACAGTAGTAGGAGCAAAATTAGTAGGAATTTTGTGTCAAATTAGACATGCTAAATTCATTATTTGTAATACAGGGAAGTAAAATCAAGTACAATTAGAAAGTGGACTAGGTGGATCAGGACGATGCAAACTAGTACAAGATACACTCAATACCCAGAATCAAATAGCATGTTGGGACTTTGATGATTGTCAGCACAGAAGGGATACATTTGAATGACTCAAATGACTAAACATTTGATCCCGGTCCTCTAAGAAATCTGTTACCTGAGGAAATACAGATCCCACGCTGCCTAAACAAAAGCATCTGGGAGAGACACACAAGTCACCTTTCACCTCTGCCTTCTGTTTTTATCAAGAGATGGGCTCACTGAAGAAAAGGCTGTCCTGTCAAAAGCACTGAAAAAAAAAAATCATTTAAGGTGAAAAATAGGAAGACGACATTTTTCTGAGGTTCTTTCTCAGCTCACTGTTTTGAGCAATGATTCTCAAACTTGCCTGCAAATTGAGTCATTGGAAATTAATATATAGATGGATACCTGTGAAATTAATATTTATATAGATGGATACCTGTTAAATTAATACTTATATAGATGGATACCTACACTACAACACAAACAAAATTACCATCTTGGATGGGCCCAGATATCAGTATAAATATTTCCTGGGTGAAAAAATAATTACTAAAATCACTGCATTAAAGTATGCTATTCATATGAAGAGAATCATCATATCTGACTCTAAATAACCCCGCAATTTGCAGGTAAACCTTCACATAAACATAGCTGTCAACTCAATTGTTATACCATACTTGTTACTTGTCCTCCAATCAATAAGGTAACTCAGGCAGATAGATTACCTGCCATTTTGCACACTGTAAGAATTAAAATAATTTCTAGTAATTCAGATTAGCTGAAGAGAAGAATTAGATAAGTCCTTATTCAAAAGCAGATTCCAAAGCATGACCTTGTTAAAATAAAACTCCAACAATACACATAGGAGGCTCCCAAAGAGTCAACTACAACAGTTCTTATAGACCCATAAGCTTGAAACTAAATTTGAGCCCACGTGTCAGTCAGTATTTAGTAACCACCTACTATGTGTCAGGCATATGTGGAATTTGTCAGTCTACATCCTCATGCAACGGAATGTTCTTAGAATTGCTCACTCATTCCAAGACCCATGGTGCCTATAAGCCTGTTCACATTAAGTTCTGCAAATCTCTCTGTTACAGTCCCAAGCAGGGTATACGGCAAACCATTCTCAAACGCCGTCATCCCTTATTCCTACTTAATCAACCAAACCAAAACATTATGTAATTCTGAATGTCTCAGCTGTGCTGAATGCCAATTGAACACTACTATTGTGATAACCTAGTTTTCTTTCAATATTTTCTACTTTAACATTTCTGAAATTGAGATGTAGCAAACTATGCCTCGGGTTTGGGCTTGTTCTCTCTCTCCTGAGTCTCCCCAGCCCTACAAAGTGATCATTAGGTCAAATTTATATCTCAAAACGGAAGCTTGCGGACTTCCCTGGTGGTCCAGTGGTTGAGAATCCGCTTGCTGACACAGAGGACACGAGTTCAGTTGGGGTTGGGGAGGATGCCACGCGCCGCGGGGCAACTAAGCCCGTGTGCCAGAACTGCTGAGCCTGGACTCAGAGGCCCTGCAGCCCAGCAAAGAGGAGCCCCTGCTCACCACAGCTAGCAAAAGCCTGTGTGTAGCAATGAGACCCATCACAACCAAAAATAATAACAATAACGGATGTATTATTAATAATAAATTATTTAAATAATAAACCATAAATTATGTATTAATAAGAATAACAATGGAAGCTTCTTTAGAACTAAGTGAAGCAGAGGTTTCCCTAGCTCATGCAACAGCCCAGGGCATATACCAGTCACGTAAAGTAGAAAAGGAAGAATGAAGGGCAAAGAACATCAATTTAATAATTCTGCAGCTGGACACAGGTCAAGTCTCGTTGCAGGATAGTCCATATTATCAGTTTCCAGCAGGTGGCATCTCACACCTCTAAGCCAGTCCTTAAAGAGCCTAGAGGAAAAGGGTATCCCCCCCGCCTGGGGAGCACGTGGAAGCCACAGCGACGCTCGTGTTTCATGAACAGGCTTTTGCCAGCACGGCCACCAAAATGGGAATTTCTGCAACTGGCCTCAGCGTGTGGTCACCGGGACTGCCCACAAGCATTTGGTGTTTTCAGCAGGACCGAAGCACGGCGGGCATTTTAATGACAGTACTGCCTGTCTTAGAACTGTCTGCATGACATAATTGTAGAGTAAGGTGGGGATTAGGAGTCTTCAACAAGTACTGTAGGTGGGGGTGACATGTGTATTAAAATAACCAAAACCACTGACTCTGTTTTTCTGCAGATAAGCCTCACAGCTGTGATTCACAGCACGGCAAAGCTTTCTGGAGAGACTCCTACAGTACTTAACTGCGCCTTCTGCTGGGGTATTCCTTGTGTTTACCTTTGTTAAAAATGTGATGACAACAATGTTTCTACTTGGTACTTTAAGGAATAAAAAGGCACACTTTAACATATAATCTTTCTATCCCAGGTGTCTGTTCTTGTCTAATAGCTGCTTGCAGAACAAAGAATAGCTAAGCATCCTTTTTTAAATAGTATTTTATTAGACTTTGTAGAATCCTCTCCCCCTCCTGATTTCCTAAATTATGCAATATGACTTTTTGCTCAGCAAATCTGTTTGTTCTTAATATTCAGTTAGTGATGTCAGTGAGCAGGAGGATTACAGAAAGTAAACACCTCATTTGGTTCAGTCATCAGGCCTGAAAGTCAGAAACAGGTGAGCGCGCAAGGACACACTTTGAACTTCCCTGGGTCATCAGTTTGAGGGAAGGGGACGTAAAGCCATGCTTTACGATCATACAATTATACTTTGTTTTTTTTTAAGTTGAGGAGACAACATGAAAGACGGTACATAACAAATTGCTGAGTGACCCAAAAAGTAGAAACAACAACAGGTCATATGAGAAGGTATTTTTGCCAAGAATTAATACAAGGTAAACGTGCTTTTGAAGCTATAATGGGGATTAAAAGGGTGCCTCAGGTGGCGCAGTGGTAAAGAATCCACCTGCCAATACAGGAGAGGCAGGAAGACATGGGTTTGATCCCTGGGTCAGGAAGATCTTCTGAAGTAGGAAATAGCAACCCACTCCAGTATTCTCATCTGGGAAATCCCATGGAGAGAGGAGTCTGGTGGGCTACCGTTCACGGGGTCACAAAGAGTCAGACAGGACTGAGCATGCACATATGCAAACACACGGGAAGACGAATTCCAGTATAGTAATTACTAATATTTGCAAGGAGGTCATAACAGAATATGTCAATAAATGTGGGGGTTCAATTGAAAGTAGTAGATGAGTCCATGCTGGCAGAATGCTGACTTCAAAAATCTGCAATGGAGTACCACTTTGAAAGAATAGATTAAAAAATACTGCTTGAGGGTTTGCTTGAGTTGAAAGGACTTTTCAATAGAAATGTCTAGATATTATTTGCAGATAGAATTCAAGAGAAGTTGAGGCTGGAGCTTACAGTTTAAGAATCTTCCCTGCAGAGATAATAGCTGAAAACTCAATGATGGGCAAAATCTCTAACATAGGGACTATAACATGACAAAGGAAGTGCCATGAGGACCTCAGAGATAAGGACATTTTGGGCAGACTGTTCTTCTATATGTATGACTCAAAATTCTATAATGTGAGGTCGATTTTACTACCATAGTATTTAATAATGAGCTAAGAAGAAAATTTTCCATCACTGTGTTCATATCACGTGAGTCTATATGACTTAGAATCACACTTACTTCCATAGTACTCCTTAAAAAAACAAACAAAAACAAAGAGAACCTAATTAAAATATATTTATTTGGATCAACTGTTAAACATTTTCCCCCAAATGCATGATTTCTTCTCTTCCTTCTCAACCAATGACCAACTCCTTTAAAAGAGAAAAGAAAGATCATTTAAAGAGGAAAGAAAGGTTATTTTACTTTTTTGCATTAAAGGATGGCTTGTGTGATTCTGCCTAATTAAATGGCCACTATCTCATCATTCGTAGATAGTTTGAGCAAAAACAAAGATTTATAATAGTGACCAACTGAACTGTCCTCATATGTTAACATGAGTCTTGTTCCAGTTGTTAGTTGGTGAAAAATGTATGCTCTGGATGATTTAAAGGGATCACATCTGTCTTTTACAGAAATATTTTCTTAGGATTATCTGGGGACAAAAGAAGGATGTTACTCTCAGGCAGAAAGAAAAGCCTCAGTTCTTCTTCTTCTTCTTCTTTTTTTTTTAATTCCCAGATGGAGTCCAAAATGCCCACTTGAACAAACACAGGATATGGGTCACTGTTCACCATCCAAGGTGTCCTCATCCTGTCATATCCTCTCTCCTCGACTCCACACCATCAAAATCTGCTTCTGTGAGTGAAATTCATGCTGCAGGATAAATGAAACAACTTCACACAGGATTTACCTGGGTGGCTGGGGGATCTGGGGAGAGTTAGAGTTGAATTTTATCTTGGAGTAACTCAAAAGACTGAACCTTGTAAAACACTGGTGGGTAAATTTCCAGCAACCACCGAATGTTTGGAAGTTGTGGGGTGGGGAACAAGTTCAAGAACACCTTTCACAGCAACGTCTTAGCAGATATCTACTCCACACACGACAGCGTGTGCGTGTCAACGCTACAGTCTCCATCTGTCCCAGCCTCTCCTCCCCTACTATGTCCCCAAGTCCAGCCTCTACACCTGCGTCTGCATTCCTTCCCTGCAAGCAGGTTCATCTGTCCCACCTGTCTAGGTTCCGTACATCTGTGTTAACAGACGATACTGTCTCTCTCTGACTCACTCCACTCTAGGGTGCTCTATAACCAGGGAGCCCAGTCTGGGGCCCTGAGATGACCAAGAGGGGTGGGATGGAGGCAGGACAGGGAAGCTCAAGAGGGAACGGATATATGCATAATTATGGCTGATTTGCATTGCTGTAAGGCAGAAATCAACACTGCACTCTAAAGCAATTTTCCTCCAATTAAAAAAAAAAAAAACTAGAAAAAATTAGTCATCTTTAAAATACTAGCAAATTCTCAGATACAATGGTAATGTTAAGAAAACAATGTTTACGGTAAAAAAAAAATAAAACTTTAGTTAGAGTTTCACTGACTTAAACTGCAGCGGTGTTGTGGCAGCGAGTTAGGAAGAGGAAGGAACTGGGAGTCTCAGAATTATAACTTCACAAATCATTTTGGGAAGAGCCCACCCTGAACCAAAGTTAAAGTGACTTGAGTCTGCGCTCCCCATGGCATTTCTTCCCTCGTTTTATAATCTGTCCAGATCAGGATTTTGTAAACGGCTCTCCTGCACCAAACACATTTTTAAAGGTTTACTCTTTACAGGTCGTGGTGCTGTCCTTAATCTACAGTTTCAATGATTCTATCATAGTTTCTGCAAAACTGACAAAAACTAAGGTTTTTCAGAAAGCTATTGGAAACCATGAACAACGTAAACTCCAGAGGTGCCAGGGGCTAACTCTATGATCTTACTGCTAATATGCTATATTGACTCTGTTTGGACGATCTTATGGGAGGAGATGCACTTTATTTTTCCATAGAAGAAAGTAAACACTGGTGCTTTAATAGGCGGCACACAGGAGTTCAATGCCTGCACTGTACTTTCACCACATATTAATGCGTGATTCCATTCTCCAAGCAGAGGAGACTGCCGGCAGAGATTTCTTCCTCTACGGTCAACCATCCCCTACCTGGGGCACCAGGATCTTGTTCCGCACTCGAGTCCAGAAACAGCAAATTCAATCTAGCCGCAGCAGGCCAGGGGCGAACTGGAACGGCAGCTCCAGACTGGGACTCCAAACCACGAGTCCCTGGAAATGAAGCCTGAACTTGGACAAACGACACTAACCCTCAGGCCAAGAAATCTCACCCAGTTTTCGAAAACTCTCCAGTGCACAGTGAATACAGATAGCCATTAACAATCACTACTCTTTTTGTTGAAAACAGATCAGACCAAGTATTTAATGTTGGTGGTGGTGGTGTTCAGTCACTCAGTCCTGTCTGACTCTTTGCAACCCCATGATCTGCACGCAGCACACCGGACCTCCCTGTCCTCCAGTCTCTCCCGGAATCTGCTCAAGTTCATGTCCATTGGGTGGTCACGCTATCCAATCATCTCATCCCCTGCCACCCTCTTCTCCTTTAGGCTTCAATCTTTTCCCAGCATCAGGGTCTTCTCCAGTGAGTAAGCTCATTTGAATCCTTTGGCCATACTTCAGCCACCTGATGAGAAGACCTGATGCCAAGTATTTAATGGAGGGTACCATAATAAAGAAAGTGGTGTGCTCTTCCCTGGATCCTCAATCCATGAGCTGTTTTGGTCATCAACTAGACTGCAAAACGTAGCAGCAGCTTTTTGGGGTCTGATGTGCTAGCAGTTTGCATCTCATTGGCCCACATGTCTTATCCATACTAGTAGACAGAGTGGTTTTACTCTTTGCCTGGGTGCCATGCGAGCGGCTTGCAGGCATAGCTTGAGATGTCTTGTTGGGACAAAGCTAGGAAGAATGCATTTGAATGAAGATGGTAGTAGAGATGGTATTCATGGCAAAGATGATGAAACCTATTTGTTGAGTGTTTAAACTGTGCCAAGAACCACGCTAAGCTTTGGAATATATTATTCTAATTAATTGAACATTTTGAAAGTTGATCTTACATGCTTTTTTCTTCCCTCTATTAACTCAACACTCAACTTCCGAAGCCAAAGAGGGTATCCTATCAAGTCCTCATCTTTCTCTCTCACACACGCCTTAAATGAATGATTTACCTTCCCTCAACTGGTGGACGCAAGTTACAACCAGTGTCAGTGCTAATTAATTTGCAGAATCACCAGGCCAGTGAAAGAATTAGCAAAGTTACAATGGCAAATATTTCCCACTCAACAAGCAAGGTCATGAATTACCCACTCATGCCTTTGTTAGCTACTCTATGGAAGCTTGCCAGGGAGTGATAAGCTTCATAAATCATCTTTTATTTTGACATTTAATATTCTTGACTGCTTGTTTAAGGGAATAATATTGCCTGAAGTTAAGAGATAGAGTATGCCATCACTGAATAAATTCTTGCTTAATCTTTTAGAGTTGTTGCTATATTTTCAATTTGTGACTATTGTTTATTTCTATTCCATTCACATTCTTGATTAATAACATTTATATTTATTGAATGCTTAATTTATGCTTGCTACTGTGAGCTTCATACATGCTGTCTCTTTGGACCTCACAGAATCCCTCTCCTGTGGGTATTAAGACATATTCCTCTCCACTTGACAGATGACAACGAGGGAGATTTAATCACTTGCTAGGATTCCTCCAGCAACCAAGAGGGCTAGGATGGGAACTCAGGCTCTCCCTGCCCTGCTGGCTCCGGTCCGGATCTGAAGAGGTCCCTCAGCTGCCTCACTTAGCTACTCCATCAGTCTAAGGTGTTTCTGTGCACAGATTAGGTCAGCGTGTCTGAGATGTCATATTTTCCTTTTCTTAAGCACAAGAACTTGGAGTTGTGAAAAGGAAGAGAGGACGGAAAGGAAGAGAGTAGGCATCACACAGCCAAGGAAGTGCAGGCTTCACGTGTCCACGACCAGCATCATTGGCATCAGCGCTGAAACATCAACAGTGCAACTGCCATTCTCCCCTCCCCGGCTCCAGCAGTGGACGGGGGCTTCGGTAGCTCAGATGGGCTTTCAAGGTAATGCTCATTTACTGTAACAATGCAATAGAGTCAATTAAATTGCTTCATGGGAAGGTTGACCCAAGGAGTGGTTCCCACCGGTGTACGGCTCTAACTCCCTAAGCTAAACTGGGCACTGGGGTATTGGTGCACCCAGGTGGCACTAGAGGTAAAGAACCCGCTTGCCAATGCAGGAGACGTAAGAGACGCAGGTTTGATCCTGGGGTCGGGAAGATCCCCTGGAGAAGAAAATGGCAACCCACTCCAGTACCCTTGCCTGGAGAATCCCATGGACACAGGAAGCTGGCAGGCTATGGTCCATGGGGTTGCAAAGAGTTTGACATGACTGAAGTGACTTAGTATGCACACTTTTGCTTTTTCTTGTCTGGACTTTTAAAAATGGGTGGTCAACTTATTCTATCACATGATTTAAAATAAGACATTTTGTACCTACGTTCTTAAACATAAACCAGTTTTGCTAAAGGCAGAAACTAATCAGCCATGTAAAGCAGAATACCATTCTCTCAGCTGCCACAATGGTAAGAAAATTATATTTACGATCACCTGTGAGAAACACCCACGACAGTGCTTCAGGAACTCATTTTCTCTCTGTCTCCTCTCCACGGGACTGGGAAGTGTCATGCAAGGCAGAGGTCTGCTACAGTTGATTTGCTGTATTGCCGGACACTCACAATGTTGACATGGTCCTCAAGATGGGACGACACCAGAAAAAGGCAAATAGTTTCTCTGAAGGATGCAAACAACTGTGAGTATGTCTATAGCTGCATTAATTAATTCTCATTCATATGTCTCATGAAAAAGGCAGTCCTGGTAAGACAGAGCCTCTCTTCCACTGAACCCACTCTTGGGGCAATGAGGTGTGAACAACCTGAAGTCGCTACCATTCGTGGACATGGGCGAGACGGGAGAGGGAAGTGAATGAAATTGGAGATTAGGAAGTAACAAAAGAAGAGGAATGAAAACCAGGCTTCTGCGACTTTCGATCACTCTTCAGTGCAGCACGATCTACAATGATGAAGGAAGCAAGTCTGGTGGAGATGTGAGGGTGACACATCTGGACTCCACACCGAGTAATTTCCCGTGGAACAAAAAGAAGGGAAGGTTTATTTTACTATGAAATAATGCACTCCACTTGGCTGACTTGCCAGCATAGAAAAACTGCAGAAATCCCACTTGCTTTGGGAATCAGATATGGGGGGCGTTTTTGAAGCAGCAAAGGCATCTGGGTCTAGTGGCCCTTCAGAAACCACCTCTGAGGGGTACAAAGAAGTCCAACCCAGTGAGCTCAGAGCCAAGTTATTAATACTTTTCCCTCAAAGCCTCACCCTCAAGTACTTTGCTGAAGCCACTTTAAGAAGGCAAGCATACTACTTGTGAGTAGAATCTGCTTCCTGAATATCCCTGAGAGACAAGATGTCAATTCTCCAGAGTGCGATTTAAGGGCTCCAAGGAGAAGACCATGTTTCACTGGGGGGTCAGCTGTAAAGAACCCACCTACCAATGGAAGAGACATGGGTTTGATCCCTGGGTCAGGGAGATAGCCTGGAGAAGGAAATGGCAACTCACTTCAGCATTGTTGCCTGGGAAAGCCCAGGGACAGAGGAGCCTGGTGGGCTACAGGCCTTGGGCTCACAAAGAGTTGGACAAGGCTGAGTGACCAAGCTGGAGAAAGATTCCCCACCTTCAGTGTATTTCCTGTAAGTCAGCAGTTTCAGGGTCTAGATTCCCATCCCCTGATGACTTGCTGCTTTGAGAGAAATCCTTCATTCTCTCTAGAAGCCTCAACTTAAACAGCGACACCTAGGAGGGAAGCACTGTGACTAGGCTTTAGTCCTATTACTTGACAAGACTGCCTTCCAACATGAAAGCTGGCTGAGTGTGGCCCCATGAGAAACTGTGATCCTAGAAGTGCTGCCAAGACAGAGAGGAGGGCGCATCGGAGCAGAAGCAAAGGTTCTACCTGGAGAAGCCTGCGGTGGGCTCCATGTCTGTAGCTGCTGGAAGAGGGAGCGGATGGAGAAAGGGCTACCTTTCCACTCGTACGTGGGACTCCATACATCTCGCTCTGACTCCCTTCATGTTTCATGGCCTCAGCAGTCATTTTTCCATAGGATGCTTGCACGGCTTCCTCTCCTGACCCTTCATCACAGGCTGGCTGTAAAAGTGTTATTTGACCACCCCACCCTCTCCCAGTTGCATTTCTTGACCACAGCACAGGACATGCCTGGAAGGACCGGGCATCTGAGAAATGTTTGGAATTCTCTGCGGACCACAAGCAGTGTGAAGACTCCGTGCCTTTGGAAGAGAGGAGACTTACAGAATGTGAACTAAATATGAGGCTCATGAGAGAGTCCAGGGCACGTGGGACCCAGAGACCTACGTGGTGCTTTTTTTTTATTATTTTTTCTTGCAGCCTCAGTGCTCAGCCTTAACAGGGCTTGGTCTTGAAAGTGAGGACTTCTGGGGCTGCGTCTAAAAACTGTGTGTGTGTGTGCATGTGTGTGTGTGCGTGTGTGTGTTAGTTGCTCAGTCATGTCTGATTCTTTGCAACCCCATGGACTGGAGCCCACCAGGCTCCTCTGTCCATGGGATTTTCCAGGCAAGAATACTGGAGTGGGTTTCCATTCCCTTCTCCAGGGGATCTTCCCAACCCAGAGATTGAACCCAGGTCTCCTGCATTGCAGGCGGATTCTTTACCATCTGAGCCACCAGGAGCAGCCCCAAACTAGTCCTGAATAGACTTGTGTTTATAGCTACTTCTTTATTGAGCAGTGGGGAGCAACTCTCTCCCTATACCAGGGTAAGAGACAGAGAAAGATGTACTGAGTGGACAAAGAAAAGGGATAAAGGTTTATTAACCAAAGATGGAAGTTGACTAATTTTCACTGGTTGTTGTAGTGACATTGTTATTTCGGAGACGTGGATTTTAGAATAAAGGCTTTGAATTACTTTCTTAGTGGTCAGAGCGGGTTTTCTATGAACCATCCACACTCTGATTATAAAGGGAACTGAGCAAAATTTTATTCTCTGCAAGTCCATTGTCTGGGGCTGGAAACAAAAAATGAGACTTTGTAAATGAGATGCTAAAGATACCATTGAGGGGTCAAGCCAGTGACCTTGGCCTCATTAGCACGGTGGTGCTTTAACCAACTGAGTTGACTGGCTTCCTGCAAAGAAGAAGGAAATTAAATTCACGGGTACATTCCTTTCTTCAGCGTTAATAAAAGTCTGTGCACACTGGAATGAGGGATTCCAGCATTTCCTCTACCGACTGTGTGACATTGGGCCCAAGTCCCAACACCTCTGGTCCTGTTTCAGTATCAGTAATCCACTGATAGTACTTTTTAGTGTCTACTGAGACGTAGAGAGGCAGAGAAGAGTGGAGGAAGAAAAAGGAACAGATCTTAAAACATATACCTTACATTTCTGGAAGAATATATTATGTAAATTCCATTTCTAACACCATCATTTTAACTATTATCACCTGCAATTCACCCAATTGGTAAACGTTCTGAAATCTTTCTGTAAAACTGAAAATATTCCCAAATTCTTGAAACTCACAGGAATGAAAACAAATTGGTTAGCAAATTTCCCACTTAAAAATATTGAAGGGAAAATTGCAAAAAAAAGGATGGTTTGAGTTTGTTTTCTTCTTCAGTTGTGTAGCAAATAGTTCCCCCAGTGAAACCTTGGAATTTCCTCCAGTCTGTTCCCCATTACCTCTGTGGGAAAATTGTGAAAAATCAATCTGTTTTCTGCATAACCGTATTACATCCCATTATTTGAGGAATGTCAAATGCAAACCCCAACGACCAACAATATCAATCTTTTCCCTCTCTTTTCCAACTTTAATTTCAGCAGTAGTTATGAAAAAGAAAGGAAAGACATGCAGAATATCATTATACCCCAGGCAAATGCAGATTTTAACAAGAGTTTATATAAAACAGGAGGGTGTGTTCTCTTCCTAGTTTATTATATCCTTGACCTTGGGAATCATATGAGCTTCCTCCAACCCTGATATGTTTCAGAAGTCAATGAAGAATGAAGACTGTGGCAAGCAGAAACGAGAGCCTTCCTTCTAATTGACAATACAAATTTAGATGATGCCAAGCCAAGGCTGGAATTTCTGGAAAGAAAATAAAAAAGATTCCAGAGAATGTGATGTGTCCAATTTTGGCATGATTCCATAAAATAGTTAGGGTTTAAGAATTAATCATGCCTTATTTTTTTTAACATCTCTGTATGCTTATTTCATATATCAATACATTTCAAATATATCACCTTTGAGCAAAACAAAAATCGAGATTTCTTTTGAATTTAAACAGAGGTGATTAAATGCTTTCTAACACTGTCTACCAGCATGGAAAGTGACTTCTTTTTGAAAGAAACTTTTATTGCAACAGTAGAGCTCTTTTTTTTTGCCTGATAGTTTTTTTTTTTTTTTAAGATAAAGATTTAGAAGAAAATCTAGTTTTTACAAATTTTATGTAACTGATTCAATATCATTTATTTACACATATTTCATTAGTTGTATCTTACATTTTTCTAAGAAAATAGAAAAGCTGAAAATAAAGCGTGTTTAGGAAGCCCAGGACAAGAAGAAAAGCAAAAGGATCTCCCTTTCTCTCAATCATTCTGCATCTGTCTCACCCCTTTCTCCCCTGATGTTTTTCCTGGTTATTCTCTTTATCAGCATCCCTCATCCCATTCTTAACTGTTTCTACAAAGAAGAGCCAAAGCCTGTTGGGACTGCTGTCACGGGTCACATCAGTCTGGAATCATTTCATCCATCCTTTGACCGTGTGCATGAGGGAAGATGGCTGTAACTTCCAAAAGAGTGAAAAGGATTTGGTGGTTGACTTTCTGAGGTAAGAAGTCTACATTCAGACTTGGTGTTGCGTCTTTCTATATTGAGACAATGACTGTGGGATTCTTGTGAGATGAGGCATATGAACATTTTCTTCAAAATATAGGCCTTTATACGACTGGTGGTGCTGGTGGTAAAGAACCTGGTGGCCAGTATAGAAGATAAAAGAAGCATGCGTCTGATTCCTGGGTTGGGATGATCCCCGGAGGAGGGCATGGCAACCCACTCCAGTATTCATGCCTGGGGAATCCCGTGGACAGAGGAGCCTGGCAGGCTACAGTCCATGGGGTCGCAAAGAGTTGGACATTACTAAAGCAACCCACCACACGGCACATACAACCCCCGTGATGGGAAACCAGATGGCCCTGAGCTAGGCGTCAGAATATCTAGGTCTGCATCCTCGATCACTTACAAGCTCTTCGTACCCTCGGACGAGTTTCTGTCACTCTCTGATACCCTGCATCTATATCTATGAAATGGAGGTGGCAACCAGACTTCCCAAAGAGCATCATCATGAGCACCAAAGGCATCATGCATTTGTAAGAACTTAGTATTTGGCCACATGGTAAGAGTTCAATAAATATTTGATGAAAATAATTACACGCTTGCACCAAGAGTGGTTTAGGAGAGTTATAAGGCTGAGTCTTGACTTCCTTCCACTAACACTCTGAATTCCAGTGTCAGGAGAGGAATACATTAGGGGAAATCATTCAGAATAGAACACAAAGTCCCCTATTGACCATCAACCATTTTACCAAATTTGGTTGTGATAATAACCGTGGGAAGCAAGACCTCAACGCTAACCCTAACCCTGAGATTCTGTGCAAAGTAAAACTGTCCTTACTCTATTTTCATAAGAGAAAAATGCCTCCCTCAATCCATGGTATTTTCCTTCCATTGAAGAGAATTCCTTCAGATAATACCAGAAAGGTCTTCAGCAAGATGGACGTCAATAACTGTAGACTGGAAAAAAGATGCCTTTGCTTTGCCCCTTCAGGCCTTCCCACCCCACAACCTGAAGAAGAACAGAGACCTTTCCAGCTGTGGCAGGGATGGTGGTTTTGCTGGTTGACGGCTGGAATCTGAGACCTGTTGTAAGACTCCCTCGTCAGGCAGCCGTGGGAGGCATCGCCCCACTCCCAAGAAGCTCATGGGCTTTCTAAATAATCTTTCCACCAGCCTGAGGCCTGAGCACAAAGGGAGCTTTTCTTCACCTCGTCTAAGGGAGTCACTGTTCTTGGGTTGGAGTGTTGGACCAGATTAACCAGCAGGAACCCCAGGTGCCAAACTATGCAGAAGCATAATGAATGGGCAACAGGAAAAAGCTTGATTCTCTATTTCTATAAACACCCTTTCTTTCTGGCATCCGCGCCTATAAATCACGCTGAGTATGAGCCTCTCTGCTGAGACCTAATCGTGGAGCGGTGGGGACGGTCCACGCGTGGCTCGCGATGTGTCCTCTGCATCCGTGCTTCGCCGCGAGGTTAAGCCTCTGACTGCCTCACTCTCCTCGTGTTTCATTTTTCTTTGCTGTGCACTGCTACCCCATCACGTTTTTTCCTCCCGCTCTCCCTCTCCTTTCCTTTTTTTTCCCCCTAGATCATGTAAAACTGCAAAAATAAAACAAAAGAAAAACACATTTGCCTCTGTTTTGAAGTAGGAAGGAGACTCGCCTCAAGACAGGGAGACTCCCTCACGGCCAGGACGACTGACAAATTCTTGCGGCTTTCTCCAAAAGTCAAACCTAAATCGAACCAGCAGCCAGGCTGAGCCCTGGCGACCCTGCTTTGCCTGGAAATGAGCGCAATCATATCCTAATAGCTATTTGGATAATTGTTCATGTGAGCGATCTGCCAACTAATCCTGGAAGCAAGTCCTTATTACAAATATAGCATGGAGTCTAATCTGGAATATATTAAAATGTTATTTCTGTAGCTGCCTACTTCCAAACTGAAATAATAACGAAACCATTTATCACATTTGTTTTTAAGGAGGAGAACTTTTATAGCACAATAGCAATATATAAATATGGGAATATACAGTTACATTTGAAATTACATTTGAAATTAAAAATATTTTGTCTAAACTTGATATTTTACTCAAGAGTCCTGTCTTCTGAATATCAGTCTAAAGGAGAATTCTATTTAATTTTTTTTTTTAATGCATGACTGTAGTTTAAATGATTACATATGATCAGTGATTCATTCTGACCTCTCATGCTGGAAATAAACTAAAAGATTGTGTGGGTTCTAGATACTTGTGGATGGAGATGCCTGATCCAGTCAATGAGAAGGAGATAAATAAGCTACTTCTCAAAAATCTAAAACTGGAAGGCAAATCGAAAGTGAACCCCCCCCCCCAAATTAAAAAGAGTCCCTCACTGGGAGGTCGCAGGCTGTGAGCGTAGCTGCTGCCGTGGGCCTCTGTAGTTGTTCCCGTAAGTTCAAGTAGAAATCTTCGTGCTTTCATAACAAGACATTTGGCACAGCGAGAGAGCAGAGGCTTTGGATCTGAAGGCCTGGGTTTGAATTCTGACTTGCTGCTTAGAAACTGGAGAATCACAGGCAGCGCACATCCTTTTTGTGAGCCTCCATGTCCTCGCCCCCAAAACAGTCATTGCAAAACCGCTTCACGAGATAGTTACGATGATTCAGTGAAAAGACATAGGTACAGTGAGACGGACAAACTGGGCATCTGATGCCCAAGGGGTTTGCTTCGTAGAGGGGTACCATAGGTGGTGCTGAGCACGGGCTGTGACCCCATGATGCCTGGTTTCATCCACCGCAGCCTGAGAACTTCCTAGCGATGTGGTCGTGGACAAGCCGCTGACCCCTCTCACTCCGTTTCTTTATCTGCCAAGTGGGGACAGTCATATCACTGACCTCAAAGGTCTGCTGTTAGACCAAGTGAGCAAACCGTGTACGCGCTTGGCACAACACATGCTCAATAAAACTATTATTATCACCATTAGCTTTGCCATTGCTCTACTTGGGATAGACGAAGCTAGCTCCTGGATGCCTTCCCCACTCCCCTCATCAGCCCATCATCTTTTCTTTTGCTGCTGTTTGCCCTTTACTTTCATCTCCCCCCACCCCATTTCTTACCAGGAGTAAAGAGCATACACCCATTTGTAAGGGTTAAATAAACTTCCAATTTCTGTGGATCTGCCCTGTGTGAGGCAGAAAGAAGGAAAACAGGAAGTGCTTGTAAGTAGAGTGGCGGCCAGGAGAAGTTGATTTGCTTCCAGAAGATATTTAAACCTGTCTCCATTTGCCAATGTTAATCAGTTCCATAAGCGGATTCATTTTACCCTTAATAACAGCTATCAGGACGATGCCACTGGCAAGGCACTGTTCTAGGTGCAATAATAATAAAATGGTGATGGTGATCATAAGAAAGATTTCAGAAGCGAAGTTACTACAGGGAGGCGATGCACAGATGTTAAGAGGAAGAAGAGGTTATTTTCCCTGCTTTGTGGAATAATCAGGGAGATAAGGTGCTCCTGATTCCTGTCATTTTAGGAGGATAAATGATAAACAAGCAGCACCTAATAAAATGATGAAAAAAGACACAACTTTGGTCGATAGAGCCAGGAAGAAAATGAACCCCATGGCTCGATGCTAGTGAAGAAACGACATCTGTCCTACAGCCTGCAAGGACCAGAAATGACTTTTGTGATTTCCCCTGTCTAAACCACAGCTCCTCTTGACAGGATGAAAGTGAACGGTATCCATCGCCATCTGTGGATGCAGCTACCTTTCCAGAATGATGTCAGAACCGCAGAGTCAGACATTCTACAGAGAGCTGTGGGAAAGGACTGATAGTTTGGGGCCCATGTTGAGAATCTTAGAGACAGAAAATCTGAAGCCCATGGTTCTTGGTCTTCAGGGACCCCTGCATCCATGAATGATGCCATCAGAACTCTCAACACCCCCAAAATGCTTCAGAGAAGGTGTAAGTTGTCTATGTCCCTGCCAGCTGCAGAGTCTGCTGTCCTGCCCTTCTGCCTCCATGGGGTGCACTTCTCAGGTAAAGACAGATCCAGCAACAGCCTCATGCTGGCTCCTCTGGTCACTCACTCACACTAAAGTGAAGTGAAATTCGCTTAGTCATGTCCAACTCTTTGTGACCCCATGGACTATACAGTCCGTGGAATTCTCCAGGCCAGAATACTGGAGTGGGTAGCCTTTCCCTTCTCCAGGGGATCTTCCCAACACAGGGATCAAACCCAGGTCTCCTGCATTGTAGAAGGATTCTTTACCAGCTGAGCCATAGGGAAGCCTAAGAATACTGGAGTGGGTAGCCTCTCCCTTCTCCAGCGGATCTTCCCAAACCCAGGAATTGAACTGGGGTCTCCTGCATTGCAGGTGGATTCTTTACCAGCTGAGCTATCAGGGATCCCCATAACTCACACTGGTCCGGCTCGTTTATCCCAGACTCTAAGTAAACTCCTAGCCTGAAGATGTGCTCCAGGTACCTGTTAACTTTTCTTTAAAAAAAAAAAAAAAAAAACGCAAACACAAAGTTGTTAAAAATCCCCTTGAGTGAGCCGGGCTACTCAAGCAGGAACATAAATCTAAGCATCTGGATCCGTAAGGGAGGAGAAAGAAAAAATGCTGCCATTTCCACTCATCCACATCTACTACAGCAAAAAGAAAGAAACGCAATTTCATATTTCAAGAGCAAATCCGGTCACACTTTGGAAAATCTACCAAAACATATCTGACAACCCACGTAAACTTCCGTTCCGATCCTAGGGCCTAGAAGACTGAGCATAATCTTTGCCCATTGACATCACGTGGGGAAGCCGTGTCCGGATACCGAACCACTAGCCAGTCGCCCTACTGAATTGTCAGAGCTCCACTTCAGTGACATTTGACGTGTAAAAGTTTACATCAACCCCACACTACACAGTGGCATAGACCAGTTTAGTAAATTATTTCTCTTAGGACTTTTCTTTTTAGTCCTAAGAGAAATAATACCTATTCCTGGTCGGTGGGAACAGGAGCCCTCTATTATTACTAGTTTTGTGCCCTCAGCCTTTGTTGCTGCTGTTGTTCACCAGCTAAGTCGTGTCCAGGTCTTTGTGATCCTGTTCAATTCAAGGCAGCACGCCAGGCTCCTCTCTCCTCCACTCTCTCCCAGAGTTTGCTCAAACTCATGTCCATTGAGTCAGTGGCGCCATCCATCCTCTGCCGTCCCCTTCTCCTCCCGCCTTCAATCTTTCCCAGCATCAGGGTCTTTCCCAATGAGTCAGCACTTTGCTTCTGGTGGCCAAAGTATTGGAGTTTCAGCTGCAGCATAATGAATGAGGTAAAATTTATTCAAATAACATGCATGCATAACTACAGTCTATGAGAACAAACTCAAACACTTGCCCAGTTTCTGAGAGTGTTGATTTAACCCAATTGAATGAATGTGATTTAAACATTTTCTGTGTATAAGTCATTGGGCCAGGATCATGGGTAACACTCAAAGATGAACCAGGCTTGGTCCCCGTCCTTGGGTCCTTCATTGTACAGATGGCAGTAGATACAGGTCTTGAACTACTACTTAGGCTCAGCCTCACGGCTGGTCAGCCCAGCATTTGAACTCAGTTGCTCGCAGTTGTCCTGATTCCTGCTTCAAGGGGCCTCAGCTTCTCCCCGGAACCTCTCTGTGCAGTGGGATGCCTGTGAACTTCATCCAGCACTGTAACTCACGTGCAAACCAAAGCGACTCACGTGCAAGTGGCGACTTTTAATAATGGGAGATAAAGACAGTCCATGGGGTCGCAAAGGGTCAGACACGACTGAAGTGACTTAGCGTGCACACACATGCATAATAAAGATAAGCAAAGAGATACGAATAGAGGGATTGTGCTCTAGTTGGAAACTCTTTCCAGAGGCTCCCTATGCAGCTCTAAAATCCTCACGGTCCCCACCTACAGCATCAGTGGCCTGCACACTTTGCTGTACTAACCCTGAGCCCAACACCCGCTTACTTAGAGAGTGTAAGTGGTGATGCAGGCAGCACTTGTCTCTTCTCAAGAATTCTGGACATCATGTTAATGCAAGTTGATGGTATTTGACGAGATACTCAGGAATATAATAAAACTTTCTCCCCACTAGCAGATTAAGTTGTGTCTTTAAACTCTCCATGTCCCCAAATTAGCAACAGTCTCAAAAGAAGGAGAGAATGAAAGGAAGAAAGAAAAGGAGGAAGCAAGGAATGAATGAACCAAGGGAAGGGGAGAGGAAGGAGAAAGGGAAAGAGGGGAGAAAGAAAAGGGAAACAAGGGAAAGAACATTGATTTTACTTTATATTTCCTCTTCACGTGCTTAGTCACTCAGCTGTGCCTGACTCTTTGCGACCCCACCAGGCTCCTCTGTCCATGGGATTCTCTAGGCAAGAATACTGGAGTGGGTTGCCATTTCCTACTCCAATCTTCTTCACAGATTTTAGTATATTTTTTGTGTGAAATCTGAGCCTAAATCTTAACCAGAAAGCTAAAGGAAGTTTTTTATTAAATGAGGTGATCATCTAAAAAGTAGTTTGCTGACTATTCAAATCCTAAATGATTCAAAAAGTAACATATCCCATCTATCTTGAATATATATGTATCTTTACCTACAACACTGGGAAGATCTTCCACTTCCCTTCCCTTGAGTTGGCACAGTCCGCGTATGTTCATTCTAAGCAGGTGCATTAATACAGCCTTAATACAGCAGAGGTCAGGACAAGAAGCTGCAGCCGGGGCTCCAGGCTCTGTGGAGTCAGGCAGGGTGCGTGTCCCCACCGCCAGCTAATTGGCCTGGTGCCCCTTTTCAGCATCTGGAGTCTCAATCCTGGAGACTCTACTTCCAACGTCCATTAATTTCACAGCCCAATCACTCCTTTCGGGTGGGATAAACACAGCACACATGTCCCCGCCATTGCAAAATACGAACCCACACCTGTTTTCAGAACCCTTCATTGGAAGGCTCCTGGCTGTCATTAGATTCTGCTCATATCCTGATTCTCTTTGGGCATGGGCCTTCCTGCCTCTCTCCTTCAAGGTAGAATTTATGTCTAAAAGGGATGCTGCAAGCCCCTTACCTCCCTACCTCGACTCCATGATCTGAAATGATGCCTTGCACTTAGTAATATTAATAGTTACAGAACGGATGGATAAAGCAACCAATGAAGGAATTCCCTGGCGGTCCAGAGGTTGAGAATTTCCAATGCAGGGAAAGTGGGTTCAGTCTCTTATTTGGGAACTAAGATGCCTCGGGGCAACCAAGCCACAGCGGCAACTACTGAGCCGGTGCTCTGGAGTCCATGTGCTGCAGCTAGGAAAAGCCCACGCGATGCAATAAACACCCAGCATGCCCAAAAAACAAGCTACCACTGAGTAAGCAAGTCAATAACATCTTGAATAAGAAAACCGAGGATCAGGACTTTTCTACTAAAGCCCAGTGTTACTGGGCTACGACCACTTGGCAGCCTTGCCCCCACTGACATCCTTACTGCCCACACCATCCCCATGAGGTGCTGTCTCCCAATTTTAAGCACACTCAGCGTTCCGCAGACAGGCAGAGGCGGCCGTATTTCAACCCTCCGCCCTCACACCTCCTGCCTGTGTCAACCTCTTCTCCCCATGATTTATGCCTTTTTTTTTTTTATTGTTCTGCCTGGAGCCCTGCCAGACCCTCAGATCAAACTCCCCAATCTCACCAAACCCTTGGGTGACGGGACGGAAATCAGAGTTGGTGGAAAGGCCTGTGCTCATAATGTGGGAAAGGAAATGGCTTACCCGTCTCTATGGAAACCTGCACACTTTCCAGTTGCCACCACCTAAATGAAGGTTGTGTTCTTAACTCACGGATCTCAAATTCAAGCAAGTCTAGCAGAGTTCTCAGGGCCGACACATTGACAGAGAAATCGTTAAAATCATGAGTTTGTGATGCATGATTGCCAGTGGAGAGAGAATAGAAGGGAGTGGAATTTGATATTTTATTTCTTGTCTGTTTCTCCTTCCCATCCTCCAATCACGTAACTCAGTCATAATGCCCTCTGGATGGTATCTGCAAGTAACCAGGAAGCACTGTCTTCCTCCAAGTATGAAATTATTGATTACGACTGCTTTCGGATTTAGTTAATCCCTTTCAAAATTTTTAGAAAACTTCATCAAACACAACATTGAGAACCAAGACATTCAGGATGTAATATATACTTTACCAAAGATATAGCCAGATACAAAGGATTTTTGTCTCAATGACCAGGCTTAAATCCTCCAGAAAGTTTCTGGAAGGATGGCTTATTTAAAATAAATCAATATTTATTCCCTACTGGTGCGTTTTGAAGGAAGTTGATGATGATGTCATGTAGACTGGTAGCTTCCAGCTCCCCATCTTGCTATGGGAGGCTCATTCTTCGCTTCAACATTTAAAGATATATTCTGCAGTCCGCCTATGTGAGCTCTGTTTTCAGACCTTGATGCAACCTTCTTGCAATTCTCTGGACCTCTGCTGATTCGGAACAAAGCTGATCCTTGCTTTCATCTAGTAAAGCTTGGACAGAGCTAGAAGTTAAGACTGCTCTGAGTTTTCTTCCCCTCAGCTATCCAGGCATTAGTGATAACAGGAAAGTAACATAAAGCCAGTTCAGAGGATGTCTGCTTTCTCTTCAATGTACATGGTGCCGGGGGAGTGTTAACCATGGGCCAGAATGAAATAAAACTTTAAGCTGAGGATCTCCCAAACAATTTCCTGAATCACCTTCTCTCCTTGGGTGCTGGTCTCTTGAAACTGTTTTCCAAACCACGGCTAATAAAGTAAAGGGTTTACAGAACCAACTGCCTTGACTCAAGCACAAGTCAGGCCAGACCCCAGCCACCTCTGCGCCTCCAGCCCGGCTCAGAGGTTACACGGCCGTGTTGACCCAGCCCCGCTGTGTCACTCACCCTGACCCTGTGGCCAGCCCCACCTGACCAGTCATGGGTGTTGGTACCAAGAGATGTCAGCCCACATTAGCATATGGACAAGTGCCCACTGACATTAGCTAGAGACCTTGTAAAGCCATTTCTCCTTAAGACTTAAAATGTTTTTCAACTTGAGTTTTCTGAGATAAACAGTCCTGACTGAAACTCATTTAATGTCTACACTCATCAGCAGCTAGATTTGAACCTAGGAAAAAAATGATAAATGGTATCAGCTCAGTTCAGTTCAGTCGCTCAGTCATGTCCGACTCTTTGCGACCCCATGAATCGCAGCACTCCAGGCCTCCCTGTCCATCACCAACTCCCGGAGTTATGTCCATTGAGTCGGTGATGCCATCCAGCCATCTCATCCTCTGTGGTCCTCTTCTCCTCCTGCCCCCAGTCCCTCCCAGCATCAGCGTCTTTTCCAATGAGTCAACTCTTCGCATGAAGTGGCCAAAGTATTGGAGTTTCAGCTTCAGCATCAGTCCTTCCAGTGAACACCCAGAACTGGTCTCCTTTAGCATGGACTGGTTTGATCTCCTTGCAGTCCAAGGGACTCTCAAGAGTCTTCTCCAACACCATAGCAAATGGTAAAGCACAAATATTTTGTGAATCTTAAACCAGGTGGGCCAATTATGCCCTCTCCCCAAATCTAGTATTCGTCCCCATTTTTGTAAGGCCTGTAATGCTAAGAAAAGCTTCTATATTTTTAAAAGAGTTACATTTTAAATGATTATAGAAGCACCAACATAATACCCTTGATTTTTCCTGTTACAGAAAACTTTGTTGATCCTGGCCTTAAACTATAAAGAGTTTACTTTTTTGCTGTTCTAAGTCAATTAGTTTGAGTTTTGTCCTAGACTTTAAGATTAGAATTAATGGCATTACATGTGATAAATTTTATTCTTTAAAAGTTTCAGGTGACAAAAGTTGCAGTTAATTTGAAGGAACTGAATTATACATAATCTGAAAAATCTATAGCATGAGAACCACTGATTTATGAAAAAAACAAACAAAAACTCTGAGTATGAACCCTTAAACATACGGGAGAAATAACATATCTAATATTATCTTTCTGTATAAAGCAATCTGGTACTAGTATCCAAAGCACTGACATTTAGTGTTAAAGTTTCCTTATTAATTTCTCTGCATTCTCTATATGCAGCATCCACACGTCTGTTTTGCATTTCAGGATGTAGCATACTTGATGAGTTTTACTCTTTTAGTATTTTTGGCCATGGAAACAATAGCTTTAAAATGATTTCTACAGAGGTGAATTGTCCCTGGCTTCAGGATATAGGTGTTTGAAAATTTCTAATGCAACAATGAAGCAAGACCAAAGACCCAATAACAAACAGCTGAGTGGATAAATAACCCCTGTGTTTTCAGTCCATGCTTATTTAAACTGGTGGATGGAAAAAAAAGCCTCTCTATTTATATCTGGAACTTAATGAAGTGAAATTATCACAGCCGACAGGCGCTGGTGTTGTAATTCAGAGACAGGTCTTGGCTTACAGGGATTTGCAAGCTGTTTTTATTCCAATTTTTAATTTCTTTTTTTTAGTGAAACTTAATCCCCTAATCAGTTCCAATTTACATATTTGCTAGTCTTTTTTTTTTTTTTTTTTTCCAGCTCAGTTCTTAAAGGAGTGGTGTTGGAGGCATGGAGCAATTATTTGATTAAATAATTATTCATCCCAACATGCCCTGTGCCCTGGTCTATTCTGAGCAAGTAGATCAGGGGCCAAAAATCCAGACAAACTTCTAAGCATAGACCTGGGCACTTCTGTAGCCATTCAAAGCCATTTCCTTTCACGTGTGTGTGCACAGGCGGTGTACATATATGGGTGTGTGTGCACTTTTCACTCGATCGGCCCTGTGAAACTTTGTTCACACTGGCTCCCCTTTCCAAGCTCAGGGGATTAATATTCTGCTAAATGAAGTGTTGCAAAATTTGAATTTTATTTTGGGGCTGAATGGAATACCAAATGTTGATGCTTAAAATCATGGTAGAATTGTGTTCCACCATGGAATATCTTCATTCTCTGAATGAGTAAGCATGTAAGTGAAATTATCTTCCTGGTGTGCAATTACCAAGCCCTTAGTTTGTATATTTTTTTCATTTGATTTTCATTCAAAATTGGGAATTTCCAAAAGATCAATATCCTTCTTTTTCAGGGTTCTTTTCTTTTCCTTCTTTAGAGGTTATAGCCATTACTGGGAAAATCAGAAGTAGAGACTGAAAGAAAGTGAAGAAAACTATGCAATAAATAAATATTAAGTGGTCATTTTCAACAGGTTTTCAGAAGAATTATCAGTTATCTTGAATCCCTGAGGATATTCATGAATCTCAAATAGGTTCATTTAAAACAATCGGGGATGCATGAACAATTTTGATGAAAACGTTCTTTTCTAATTGAACCACCAGCTTATATGACTAGCAGTCTGAAGAGCTGCAGTTGAATAACGAGGAAGCAGCAGTATTGTAATCGCATAATTCATCATAGATTTTCGATCTTGTCCTGGTCAGCTCTTACTGAGTGTTCTGAGTTGTTCTGGTCGGTATTTATGAGCATCTACTAGCTGCAAGCAGTACGCTAAATTCTCGGAAACAAAACATGAAAAGTCATCAGATACGATCACCACCCCCGAAAAGCATGTCCTGTTAGATAGCACATGTAGAAACCCAAAGAAATCTGATACCATTATACCTCCGTTTTCCACTACTTTTCATTGGAAGTCACTGAAGCTTTTTTTCCTTTTAACAATAATATATGAAGTTAAGAATTATCTTCTATATGATCATTCTTTAGAGAATATATTGGTATACTGAACAGGAAGAGATTGAAGATGGTCAGACCAGTTAGGCTGCTATACTATTTTAAGCAAGAGGAAAAAAAAATCCGAAAATAATAAGCAGTGGAAACAAGAAGAAAACAAAAAAACAGCAAGAGATAAATAAAAGATGTTAGGGCTTGATTGATAGAAAATAATGGGTGAGGAATCTCCTGCAGAAGAACTCTTGAGCTCAGGGAGTCGTGATTTCCCCTACTGGGCTTTGACAAAAGAGCAGACAGGAGTCGGGGGTGACTTCCCTTGCCCTTGCTCGTCCACATTTAAGCCTTACCATTCAACCCCAGTTTAAACCCAGCGCAGAGCTTCCCTGGAGGCTCAGTGGTAAAGAATCCGCCTGCCAATGCAGGAGACATGGGTTCGATCCCTGGTACAGGAAGATCCCACATGCTGCCCTACAATTAAAGCCCATGAAATGCAACTACTGATGCCCACGACCTAGACACTGCGCCCCACAGCAGGAGAGGAACCCCGCCCGCCGCAGCTGGAGACAGCCTGGGCGCGGCTGAGACCCAGCAGAGCCGCAAAAAGATCAGTAAGTCTTAAAAAAAAACAAACCTAGCACAGTTATTTTACCTTTCTCATCCGCAATCTTCTTACCTAAAAGAAAAAGGGAAAAATTACTGTATACATCACATATGTGGATTAAATGAGATGATAAATTTAAAACTGCTTGACACAGTGTCCAAAATATAGTTGATACCCAAGACAGTGATTGGTTATGATTATCATTTTAGTTGCTTAGACTGAGGGTAATCAGACAATGACCCTTAAATACAGTATCCCATAAAGATAGTCAGAGTTTTTTTTTTTTTTTTTTTTTTTAACATTTTGACTTATAAGAAAACTCCAAGTCAGAAGGGTTAACCTTCAAAACAGGTTTTCCTACAAATTTCCGTAAGATAGTTTCAAACATTTGATATGAATTATATACTATTTTCTAAATTGTTTTCCCTGGATGCTAATTCAATTAAAACCAAAAAGTATTTCTTGATCATTTGCTGTATGCCCAGAAGCATGGCAGGCACCATGGGAGATATAAAAATATTTTTATAAGCTCTCTTTGTGGTTAAGAATATTATAGTTTAGTTAGAAAGATAAAAATTATGCCCATGGAACAAGGGAGAAATGTTAAGAGAGAATATAAGCAGACAGTTGGAACACTGCTTCAAACCAGGGTTTCTAAGAGAATTCAAAACACGAGAGCCCTGGAGGGGTCTTGGCTGATCAACAGAGTCTTCAGTTTGGGAAGGTGAAACTGATTTCTTAAGGAACGATGAACTAATTCTTGAATTAAGGGTGGATCTGGGCTTCCTGGGGAGAGATAGACAGCAACTCCTAACCTGGAGAGAACGCGGAGGAAAAGCGTGAGGACCGCGGGCAGAGAGCATAAAGGCATACTTGATTCTGTCGTCGTTGCTGCTGTGGTTTTCCAATCAGGGATCAAAGGATCGCCCTCAACAGAGGAAGTGTGGAGTCCTAACCACTGGACTGCCAGGTGATTCCCACAACACACCTGATCATGGAAGAAGAGAGATGTCGGAACGTGGCGAGAACACGCATAAGCCAAGCGAAATTGACTGACGTCTTCAAGAGGAGGCTTGGATGTTTAGACTTTATCCACAGATTAACAAGGGCAACAAACTTTGAAACAGGTAAAAAGATCACTTTTTAAAAAAAGTTTCTAAGGGCAGGGAATTCAAAAGTGGACAAAGCAGTAACAGCAATGATGGAGCTAATCATCACAATAGGCAAGTTGGCAGATAGTGAACAATTGCCAAAATATTACCAATATTATGTACAGATGCGGGCCTTGGAGGGCATGGGGAGGCTGTTGATCCAAGAAAAGGACACAAGAGAGACAGCGGGCAGTCAGAACAGGAGGTGAGGAAAGGTGCTTTTCCATAGAGTCATGTATTTTTCTCCTTCAAATGTAAATCTATCTGCATGGCTTTCAAGCATCTTTATTATCTGGTTCATTCTCTATAGGCAGTCATATTCATGTTACCCCCTCCTCGAAAATTTGACCCATCGCAAATTTCTACAAGCAAACCATGGCTTTTCCTGTTTCTGTATCTTGATGTCCTTATTTCTGTCATTTTTGGACAATTTCTACATTGATAGTTTGTTGTTGTTGTTCAGTCATGCCCAGCTCTTTGCAACTCCATGTACTTCAGCATGCTGGGCTTCCCTGTCCTTCACCATATCCCGGAGTTTGCTCAAACTCATGTCCATTGAATCGATGATGCCATCCAACCGTGTCAGCCTCTGTCACACCCTTCTCCTCCTGCCCTCAGTCTTTCCCAGCATCAGGGCGTTTTCCAATGAGCCAGCCCTTCCCATCAGATGGCCAAAGTATTGGAGTGTCAGCTTCAGCATCAGTCCTTCCAGTGAATATTCAGGGTTGACTTTCTTTAGGATGGACTGGTTTGAGCTTCTTCAGTCCAAGGGACTCTCAAGAGTCTTCTCCAACACCACAATTTGAAAGCAATGCTTCAGTGCTCAGTCTTTTTTAGGATCCACTTCTCACATCCATACATGACTACTGGAAACACCATAGCTTTGACTATACAGACCTTTGTTGGCAAAGTAATGTCTCTGCTTTTTAATATATTGATAGGGCTGTCAAATAAAATACAAGTTGCTCAGTTGAGTCTGAGTTTCAGATAGTGATAGTGGTAGTGTGAGTGACTCAGTCATGTCCAGCTCTTTGCGACCCCATGGGCTGTAGCCCACCAGCTCCTTAGTCCATGCAATTCTTCAGGCAAGAATACTGGAGTGGGTTTCCATTCCTTTTCCTGGAGATCTTCCTGACCTAGTGCTCAAGGCAGAGTCTCCCATATTGCAGGCAGATTCTTTACCACTGAGCCAAGAAAACTTTTCCTGAGTTTCAGACAAACAATGAGTAATTCTAATATACTAAATACTGTCCTACTATTGCATGAATCATACTAATAAAAGTATTTGCTTTTTATCTGAGGGCTTCCCTGGTGGCTCAAATGGTAAAGCGTCTGCCGGCAATGCGGGAGACCCAGGTTCAATCCCTGGGTTGGGAAAATCCCCGGGAGAAGGAAATGGCAACCCACTCCGCACTCTTGCTTAGAAAATTCCATGGATGGAGGAGCCTGGGGGGCTAGAGCCCACGGGGTCACAACGAGTCTGACATGACTGAGCGACTTCACTTTCACTTTCACTTTTTAATCTGAAATTCAAATGTAACCGGGCATCCTACATAGCTCAATCTGTCAGCCCTGCTGATAACATCTATCTCACTCTCTAATTCTCAGTTACATATTGTAATTGTTTTATTTTTATTGTTTAGTTGCTCAGTCAGGACTAAATGACCCTGTGGACTGTAGCCTGACCAGCTCCTCTATCCATGGGATTTCCCAGGCAAGAATACTGGAGCGGGGTGTCATTTCCTTCTCCAGGGGATCTTCCTGACCCAGGGATCAAACCTCCATCTCCTGCATGGCAGGCGGGTTCTTTACCACTGAGCCACCTGGGGAGCTCACGTGATTGAGTATGGCTACAAAAATCATAGATCTTTCTAGATCATTTAGATTTTTAACTTCCCAGAGGATAAGATCTTGTGCTTATCTTTCCCTTAAAGCAGAAATGCTGAAACCACGTAGGGCCCAGTGGGGTCTCCTGGTACAAAGGCCTTTCTGTGGACCCCATTTCTTGCTGGTAGGAAAAATGTTCCAGCTTCAACTCTTTCACTGAGTTCCAAAAGCATTGAGCTAGTACTTTGTGGAGTGAGGAAGCGCAGAAGGAACCAACAGTGCAGAGAGGCGGCCTGGTGCTGGCTCCTCCATGGGGTGTTGTGATGATCTGATTCTCATCTCTGAGTTCTGCAGGAACTCAGGCCCCCAGCCAGGCGAGGATGGTGACCTCAGGCTGAGCACAAGCCTGCGGACCCCAGACTGGTGGGAAGCAGAAGGCTGATGGCTGAGATTCCTGAAATACCACCCTGTTACCTCACCACCAACCAATCAGAGGAGGGCCACACACGCTGCAGCCCACCTCCCACCCCCACTTCTGCCTGTAAATGCTTCTTCCCTGAAATCCATCAAGGAAGTCAGGCACTAGCTGTCTGGGTTATTCAGGGGTCCCTGTTTCTGTCATGGGGACCAGTGGATGGGCACGGAGACAGAGGTCACCTTGGGCCTGGAATCGTGGTGGGCACTGAATGGGAACTTCCCTGGTGGCTCGGACAGTAAAGAATCCGCCTGCCGTGCGGGAGACCTGGGTTCGGTCCCAGGGCTGGGAAGATCCCCTGGAGGAGGACATGGCAACCCACTCCAGTATTCTTACCTGGACAATCTGCATGGACAGGCCCACGGGGTCGCAAAGAGTTGGACATGCCTGAGTGACTAGGCCCAGCACACACACAGCACTGACTGTGACACTATCAAACTCTGGATTTTGATTTTTAAGCAGCGCAGCTAAGAATGGTGATGGAGAATTTGGGGGAGCAGTCCCAGCAGATGGCAAAGATAAGTCCATTAGGAATTTTTAGTTTACGTCGAGGAAAGTTTGGAAAAGTCACCGAGATTTTTGCTTCAATGGCCAGGCTTCCGAAACAAAATGAAACAAGATTCAGTGGTTTAGTTGTCTGGACTATGATTCTAAGTGCAACAGGTTACTTCTCTTGATGCTTCGTCCCCCTTGGGATTGCAGCCCTGGCCCCCATGCGGTAACCTTTCTTTCTTTCCTTTTTTTCTCTTTTGGATAACATCACAACCTTGTTAGCTGGCAGCTTTAAGCCTCCCTCTTGATCCTGTGGTAAAGTCACAAGAGTCTCGTTTTCATCTTGGGCAGATCTACTGAATTTTACATGCTGAACCAGACTCAGAAAATGGGATACAGGAACACGCTGGATAAATGGAGACCCGATCTTAAATTCTGTGGTTCAGAGTTTGGAACCGAACCCACATATTTTGGTATCGGGGCTTACTCCTTCTCAGCAAACATGGCCTTCTGTTTTAAAGGGGTGGGGGTGAGGAGGCTTTAAAAAGCTTATTAAAAAGTCTCAAAATGCTTCTTCAACATCAAATAGCTCCTAGAAAAATATTTTGATGAGTTAAGTGTAAATGAATCAGAAACATATGGATTACATTTCCTTTAGATTACACATGGGTTTCAGAATTAAGGGAGGAAAGTGCTCAGGGCGAAATGCATTTCGGATTTTATTGAACCCAGAATATTTGAGAAATAACTCAAGATACACGAAGAACCCAAAATCCTGCCATGCTGCCCAATCCCTTGTGTAAAGCAAATTAGATTTTAAAATTCTTTCTGCTTTCATGATCTATGGTGTTACATGAAATGTGGATGAAACACTCCTTTTCTATATATGGTTTTTATCCTGGATATTTTCACTTACAACTTTTGGCAAAAATAGAGACTTCGAGAATACTGCATGTTGGCTAAGTGGGCTGGATGTCTCTGACTCTCTCTCTGCCCAGCCAGGTGATAGGAACATTTGACTTGTCTCAGGTATAAGCATGGAGTGAGGGGATTAACCAAAGAGCTTCAGACCATTTTACAGTAAATGCTAACAGTACTCATGACTTGCCATTTGACAATTAGTTTTCCGCTTATTTGTTGGCCATTAATAAAACTGTATTATTTCTCATTCCCTTATACTTTAAGAGAGGCTGTTTCTAGAGTCTATACAGTAACCCATGTCTAGTTATCAAATGTACGAAGTGCTAAGTCACTTCAGTCATGTCCAACTCTTTGCAATCCCATGGATTCTACCTTGCCAGGCTCTTCTGTCCATGAATTCTCCAGGCAAGAATATAGGAGTGGGCTTCCATGTCCTCTCCAGGGGATTTTCCTGACCCAGGGATCAAACTCGCATCTCCTGTGGTTCCTGCATTGTGGGTGGATTCTTCACCACTGAAGCACTGAGGAATCCCCATTTATTAACTCACTGTTTCACTTATTCCAGTGGCAAGGCCCAAGTGTGGATACAGAAGGACCTCAGAACCCTACCACTTCCAATCTCCCAAAGATACAGTCTATGGAAAACCAGCAAACCTGTTAAGCAAGAGGAAGACTGCCCCCCGACCCCACTGCCTTATTTACAGCTGGTTTGCTTTCCCTCAGCCCCTGTTTTTAACAGCCGTGACACTAACTCTCTCATTCTTTCAGTGACCAGATTACTCCTTAGCACTTGCTGTGATGGGCGCACAGCAGCGGGTTTGAAGGACGCAAAGTCAAAGGCATAGACCCATTATCAAGGTTATTCACACATGCAACTCTCTAGGACACAAGAACCACAAGCAGGTCATCTTCAAGAGTACACTGTGGCGAAGGGGATGCCAAAAAGGAAGTAGCTTTTCAAATTATGACTACATAATGCAAGTTGCTCAAATCTAATCCATGTGATTCTGTTTAGAGCGTTTTATAGCAAAGCAAGCTGCCTATTCCGGGTGTCTAATATATTCAGCTCCTTTACTCCTCTGATAGACTCTCACTTGTAACTCAAGACCCAACTCAATGTTATCTCTACTGTGAGGTTTTCCACTTCCTCCATGGTTCCATGAAACATTCCTCTGGATTCACATCACACACGGAATGTGTATTTATTAGCACTATGTTTCTGTTTGCATCTCACAGTTTCTGACTAACCACTGGCTTTTGTGAGGGACATGCCTACATCCGAGTCTCAATTTTACTCCCAGGACACAGCACATTGTCTGTAGCACACTGGGTACTTAAGAATCATTGAATGAATGGGCCACTGGATAAACGACGCTATCAATTAAGAAGGGAAATGGGGTAAGACAAACGTACGCAACAGCCCCAATCTCACTTACATCACCACGAGTGGCTTTAAGGATCTCTCGCTAACTGTCCTCATTATAGTCTATGTAGAACAAATGACTCTTATCAAGTAAATCTGATTACTAGTGACACGGACAGCACAAGTCAGAAGAATGGTCTCATGTTAGTCATGTTTGGATTCATTCAGAGAAATGCTTACAATCACACACTAGATCATTTACTCAGCCTTCCCTCTAGGCTGGACCATAATTTCCTGAAGCTATTCCTCACTATCTATAGTTCAAGAACTCTGGGGAGAATACTGTAAGTTCTAACTGTAGGGTACTAGAAATCCAAAGTATATCCCAAATGCAAAAGGCTGATTTCATGTGGTAAGAAATGTACTCAAGGTTCCTGGTTCAATGAAAATGGCTACCAAGTAAAGTCCTTGCATTGCCAAATGACCTTTTTTCAACAGCTATTCATAACTTTTAAATTCTCTTCAATTTTTATGTTGCTTCTTGGATGGCCGACAATATTATAATTGACACTGGCATCCATAGCTATCTCTAAATGGACAGGGACATTATACTAGGAGACCTTCTTTGTCAGAGAAGAAATCTTTGAGACGCCTGTGTAACTGGAAGAAAACCAAAGAGCAGCACATTGCTTCTAAAACCCCAAGATCCTCCTACATAGAGATTTTTAAATTATTTTAAAATTTGAAACATATAATTCATATTGCGTGGAACCATCGGCCTCTCAAATGCACGTGTTAAAAAAAAAAAGTAACAGGACTCATGGTCTAGTCTCCTTCTAAGTTCCTCAAACCTTTGGTCTTGCCTGATGTTATTGAAAGCTCTATTAGTTGATTAGTTTGACAGAAGCCCAGGTAATTATGTCGGCTTCTGGGTCCTACTGTAAGTCCCGTCTGCCTCTCCCTCAATGCACACAAAACCCAGTGCTACTGCTGCACTTCTCAAAACAAATAAAAGATTTGTGAACTAGTCACCAAGCATCCAGCGCAATTAAACTGCATTTGTTTCTTTTCTGGTCTTCTTACACAATCGGGGCCTTGTAAGAGGTGGGCACTCCTCAGATCAGACTGTGTTTTCTTTAGAGGAAAGGGCGCCAAAATCCCCGTTCCCTGCGTAACCGAAGTCTCGGTGAGCAGGAGGCGGACACTTAACAACACACACACACACACACACATACACATTCCTCCTCCTCCAGCACCACTATTAATACCATAATATACACATGAAGAAAAAGCTCAAACCCATAACTATAAAAATATCAGTGTGGGGAACAGGGACAAACCTTGCTAGAAATGAAGTTCTGCTGCCCACAGCCTCAATCCGTTGCAGCATGACTTAAGATAAAACAAACGCAATTCATTGAAAACCAGAGAAAGGAAAACAGGAACTGTTTTGGGGGAAAAAAAATAGATACTTGATTTTTCACTTTTTGAGACAAGTCAAAATAGAGCTTACCTTGAGGTAGCTGGTCATGGACAGCTTTTAATTGCCAACTATAAGCTGTCACACTTTGGATTTTTGGTTTTTTTTTTAAGGCAGAGTCTTTAAAATCCGGCTAATTAGAAGTGACTACCATTAACTCTTTGATTGATTCAGCATCCTGTTGTGCTCACTCGTGCTCAGAGGTCCCCCACTGGTTTCTCTGAGCTGCTCACCTACAGCGGTGTGGGTCCCAGGTATGGACTTGGAGCCACACAACAGTTCTCGTTATAAAGATCATTTCTCGGAGGAGAGTCAAATAAGGTATTCACGCAATCCAAGCAGATGTGTGCCACATTCACGCTCAGTCGCTTCAGTCATGTCCAACTCTTTGCCACCTTTATGGACTAGCCCTCCAGGCTTCTCTGTCCAAGGGATCCTCCAGGCAAAAATACTCGAGCGGTTGCCATGCCCTCCTCCAGGGGATCTTCCTGACCCAGGCATTGAATCTCCGTCTCTTATGTCTCCTGCATTAGCAGGTAGATTCTTTACCACTAGCAGCACCTGGGAAGCCCGCACAAGCAGATCTAAGTGGTTGCAGAGATGCACACTCGAACTCAGTGTGGGCCTATCACTTCTCCACGGGTCTGTTTCTCTGTCTGCATTCTACAGCAGGGCTCCGGGAGGAAGGTCGATTCCTTGTGCACGCACATCATCTACTGAGCATTACAAATAGATGTCACATGTTTCAATAAACCTTTTCCATACATTGTCATATAATCCTATGAAGTGGGTCATGTCATCCTTAAATTAAGGATGATAAACCTGAGGATTAGCAAGTATTAATTAGCTGGCATCGAGTAAGAATCTGAATTTTAATTTAAGTTCAGTTTTGTCTAATTCCAAAACCCAGCTTTCCCCTTATCCTCGGCTACTTTTGTCTGCCAAGTTCTTTCTGGTCTAATGTGTGAGAGTCACAGCTCTTGCTCCATTATTGTGTAGGAAGGGGAAAAAGGGGGGGGGGGAAAGAATCCTTAACTAAATAACTAATGGAAACAATAAAATCTCTCACCTCTCCCCAAAAAACTACTGTCTTTGGAAGTACAGCAACTTTTTCTCTTTGTGCTAGTTGGCTAAAATATCTTTAACAGGACTTGAAAGAACGACAGCATTTCTTGTCTGTTGAAATAATCACTTTGTAGAATGACAAATAAGTTATACAGTTATCAAAAACAATGTTATTGGGACTTCCTCAGTGGTCCCGGGGTTAAGAATCCACCTGCCAACGCAGGGGAGATGGGTTTGATCCCGGGTCCGGGAAGATCCCACATGCCAAGGGACGACTAAGTCTGTGCAGCCAACAGCTGAGCCGTGCGCCCTGGAGCCCGCACCCCACAGCAGGAGAGGCCCGCGCTCAACTAGAGAGCAGCCCCCTCTTGCTGCAACTAGGGAAAGCCGATGCGCAGCCAATAAGCGTCTTAAAAAATGACAGCTACGTTACTGATGCGTGTTGGGAAGGCCATCTCGTGGTTCTTCCTGTCTGGGAAGCAGGAGCGCTGACTGCTCTTGGTTCTAAGCCCTCCTCTCAGGGATGTTTGTACAGAGAACAACACAAAGATCACGTTGTCCTCTGGACACTGTGCAGCTGTGACAGTCTCCGGTGTGGCAGAGATAATGTCTCTGTCTGTAGCCAAAGGCAGGCATGCTTTTGCCAATTATAGAAGATTCCGTTTTCTTAAGCTCAGAGCACTTGACCTGTGATATAATCCACTGTGCCTGGGGTTTGGGGGAGCATTATGTGACCTCCCCTACTTTGTGCAGCCTTGTGGGAACTGGAGCTCAGGGAACCGGTGCAAACAAGAGTCCTACATCTCCCACCAGGAGCCTCCGGTCTTTCACCTGCCCTCAGGGAGCTGGCAAGTTAGCTTACCAGTCTGCTGGCCTGGTGAAATCTCTGATCTCCACAGTTCACCGCAATATAAATGGTCCCCAGGATCAGTTCATCAGTGTTTCCCAGGCGTTGCTGGTGGTAAAGAACCCGCCTGCCAATGCAGGAGTCAGAAGAGATGTGGGTTTGATCCCTGGGTCGGGAAGATCCCCTGGAGGAGGAAACGGCAACCCACTCCAGTATCCTTGCCTGGAGAGTCCCATGGACAGAGGGGCCTGGCGGGCTACAGTCCATGGCGTCACAAAGAGTCGAACATGACCAAGCACATGAGCACATCAGTTCATTAAAATTAGCTTTGCGAGCCTTAAATATTCATGGTAGAGATAAAAGCTTAGTTTTACTTTTAATAGTCTCATCGTCTTACATTATTAACCAACTACTGGAGACTATAAATAATTAAGTCACTGGTTAAGGTCCACTGAAATTTTCACCTTCATGTTTCATCCTTTGTATCAAGTATTTTAATGTATTTTCTAAAGGAATAATATTCTTAAGGAATCTTGGCAGTAGCTTTTTAAGTAGCTTGTGGCTTCTAAGTAGGATAGTTCTCTTTTCCATGAAAAAAATCAGGATAATGCATCCTTTAATAATCTAGATATATCCTATCCTGAAAGTATTGGTTTCCCACATGAGCCACATGTAAATGTTAGTTTATATTTGAGTGGAGTCTCCAGAAAATTAAATATATTCTCTGTATGGCATTTTCATTCTAAAATTGCTTCGTATTATGTTTTGCTTTCATGTGGTATCATTAGATGACTATCTTTAAAGATTAAACTATATCAGAATCAACATGCGTTTTTGATAAAAAGTAAAAACTGAGGTCCCCTCCCATTCCATATTGATTCAGGATTCCTGGGATAGTTGCCAGGTTGAAAAAAAAAGAGTAGTTAAATTAAAACCTCCAAGTGATTCCAATGCAGTAATTTTGCAAAACATATATGCCCTCTATCAGCCCTAATGCGTCCTGACCCTTTCTGTCCTATGGAGTGTGCCAAGATTACAGTTATAGTTGAAGTGAGTTTCCCTCTCACGTTGAATAACCAATGGCAAACGTGTCAGCATTTCAAATACTTCACAATCATCCTTGATCTCCATAGGCAGTGTATGTCAAAAATTGAGATAAGGTACTTTAACAAAAGGGTGGAGTAGATGTGCTGTAACAATAATTTGAAATAAAGACAATCATAAAAATAACAAGATCCAGTTATTCATTCATTCTGTTGAGTGTCTATTTTCTTCACTTAGTATGAAAAATACTACAAAAATAATATTTAATTAAACAAAGCAGATGCCATCTCATGGAACCCAAAAAGAAGATGTAGTAATATAAGTCATTCTAACACAGAGCTGGGTTATTTTTAGGAGTAGAGAATAAACAAGAGAAAATAAACTAAGAAATAATCATAAAATGTAAGTCCTAGAACAACCTTTTAATTCCACCTAAGAACACAGGCATATAATTAATGAGGTTATTCTTGATAAATAAAAGCTAATGCACTTTCTTAAATTGAGAGAATTCTGTGCAGAAAAGTCCATGAATAGCACAGATTCCCCCAAGAAAATTAAACTTACAAATATGCTAGGAGTATTCTGTAAAGAAATAACTGTTTAAACATGCAATCCCATAATTAGCTTGGATCTCTCATTCAAGTACTACAGGTCAAAACCACCAGCTTTTCCAAGTCAAGGGGGAAAAACCTTCCATTTCTCTCTTGTGTATTTGGATGTGTGTAATTAGACTTCTCCTATGCCAACAAAAACCCATGAAGGCTTTCTCTATACAAGTTTAGATTGTTCCGGCTCCAGAAATGGGATCACAACGTGCTAGTACACCATCAGCAACGCCGCTGGATGGGAAAAAACGCCGTGCCATTTCTGCACGGAGGTTACTGCTTTCCGCTAAGATAAACAACAGGGGTAAAAAAGGAAACTGAATCAATGGAGCAAAGGAGAATGCTATTAGCCTAATGATTGCAGTAGATTTGATGTTGAATTTTACCTGCTAACTTACACCAATTCCTTGGGTAGGAGATGTTTAAGCTGATCTTGTTCATAGATAAGCTACTGGCATGGTAAAACCTGAGGTCACTGACCACCACCGTATCAATTTGCATTGGGTTGAACGGCATATTACATAAAATCAAAATAACAATGTTTTAGACAGGACAGAAGTTTATTTCTCTCTAATATACACTAAAAAAAAAAAAAAAAAAAGCCTGTGAGTTGTCAATCGAGGACAGTTACAGTGAGTCTGCAGGGTTATTGGAGACCATCATTTTGCTCCTGCTGGTGGCAGGCTGGAACTTTGAAGGAGGATCACATCTTGTGAGCTCATTACCACGTGTTGTGATGCAGCGTGATCTTGCTAACCTCCGATGAAGAGATGGAGAGAAGTCATCTCTCGCCTTGAACCTGAGCTGTCTTGTGAGAACAGGACAGGGCTGAAGGGATGCCATATGAAATCCAAAGATAGGTAAGCAAAGACCACGCAGCTTCACCTGGTTTTCTTGGAATGTCTGCCCCCTCACCCCAGAATCGGACTCCCAGACTATGAGAGGCCCAAGGACACAGAGAGGTCGTGTGTGGGTGTTCCAGTTGACAGCGCCAGCTGAGACTTGCCTTGACACCCCCCTGGAGCATTTGACATTTGATGAAAGAATCCGCCAGGTCATCCCAGTGCTCAGCCACTGAAGCATCAAGGCTGAGGTCTCAGACGTCCCGAGGCTCAGAGAGTTGACACCGACTCCCCAACTGTGTTCCACCTAGATTCCTGACTCCCAAAATCTTCAAGCATTACAAAATTGCTGGCATTCCGCATCACCTTTGGAGAGGTTTTTGAAACAGTAGTAAGTCATTGGGGGGTCTTCCTTGGTGGCTCAGTGGTAAAGAACCCACCTGCTAGTACAGGAGACACAGGTTCGATCCCTGGGTGGGGAAGATCCCCTGGAGAAGGAAATGGCAACCCACTCCAGTATTCTTGCCTGGAGAATTCCATGGACAGAGGAGCCTGGCAGCCAAGGTCCAGGGGTCGCAAAGAGTCAGACATGACTGAGTGACTAACACACACAATGGTAAGTAATGTTTACTAGTGATAACAGATATTTTCAGCACAAATTTGCTTTAGGTACTTCTGGAGAATTTTGCAAGTATTTCCTCATTTAGTTTCCACCACAATCTATAAAATTGGTTTGATTATTATCCCCATTCAGCCAGGGAAGAGGGCTTCCCAGATAGCTCAGCGGTAAAGAATCTGCCTGCCAATGCAGGAGACATGGGGGACAAGGGTTTGATCCCTGAGTCAGAAGGACCCCCTGGAGGAGGAAATGGCAACCCACTCCAGTCTTGCTGCCTGGAGAATCCCATGGATAGAGGAGGCTGGCGGGCTACAGTCCAGCGGGTCGCAGAGCGTCGGACATGACTGAGTGGGCAGGCACGAACCAGGGGAGAGGTGGAAAATGAACAGCACAGGTGGCATCGTGCAGGGTGAAGAGACACTGAGAATGCTAGGCAGCCGAGAAAGCAAAGCGGAATTGTATGAGTTCGGTCTGTCTGCCGGTCCCCGCTTGTCTCTCTGGACTGCACGACGCCTGAGGCTTTGCCAACGCGAACATTGGAAACACGGGTGCCGGTGCGGGTCGAGCTAGGAGGTGAGCGGGACAGGAGGGCGGCCGCGATGCCATCAGGATGTAGGTGACTGTGTCACCGGGAGGGAGCCTCCTTCCTTCCTTCCTCTTTTTTTTCCCCCTTCTTGCAGGACACAGTGCCCTCACAGAGGCGTGTGGCTTAGAGGCGGCCCCACTTGGGAGAGAGCCTAATACCTCATATTTTTAAAAAAGAAAATAAAAAATACACACACACACGCACACGCGCACACACACGTACATCCCAGCCAAAAACATCAAGCCGGCCGTGGCTGTGAAAACGCCAGGAGGGCTGAGTTGCGCCCTTCAATGTTTTCCTTTCAAACGCATTGACCACCCTCTCTTCACAGCATCTTATTTATTGAAGCCCGGGCTATCCACACGGAAGAAACCTTTTGCAACTTTGAAAGCTGGATTCTGCTCGAAGTCCTCTCTCCTGATGAAATGGTCTCTCTCTCTCAATCTCCATCTCTCTCGTCTCTCTCTCTCTCTCTCTCGGTTCTAAGGATCACAGTAGGAATCTCTCATGGAGATCTGGGGGTAAAGGGGTTAATCTGAGAGGCTCTGAGCCAGGCCTCTCTTAACTGGGGAATTGGCAGCTAGCAGTTTGGAACACTGCCTTGAATGTCTGACTGAACGTTTTTATTATCCCTTTTGCCCAAAGGTGGCTTTTAGACACCCACAGCAGCACAGGGCCTTCTGATGGGGATTCGACAGCCGGGAGCCAGAAATCTGTCTGCCCCTTCTGTGATGACGGGGGAACCCCATGGAGGAAACCGCCACCCCTCCCCAAACTGAGGCTGGACTTGCCCTTCCTCACCCTTCAATAAACTGCAGACCCACCAGGGGACTCATAAAAACCAGTGGGGAGTTCTGAGGAGGGCGGGGGCCTGAGACACGGAGGGGAGAGAGGCAGGCCCAGAGGCTTGGAGCAGGCTGTAAGGAAGCCAGGGCAGAAAGGCGAGCTGAAAACAGGGACAGACGGATTCCACGAGGGCAGTGAGGTGGAAGGCTCAGAGGAGATACACAGAGAGCAAGGAAGATGGAGGGGAAGATGGCAAATAAAAGGAAGAGAAACAAGAAAGGGCTGAGAGCATCTTCACCGAGAACCTCTCCGATCTGCCTTTATCGACTGTGGTTCTGCCAGGAAGGGTCTGGGCTGCCGCTTCTGGGGAGTTGGTTTCATTACTTCCTCTTGACTGCTCAATACAATGGACTGATTTTCACCAGAGTAAAGCCCTGTAGCCCCTTGGAAACTTCAGATTGGAAGTGTCCTGGGCTCCACAGCAGCGGTTTGCTGGTTAGTCTCATTTCTCTGTTACCCAGCAGGATGTAGAATGTGTCCAGGAAGTTGGAGTCAAACAGTAACATGAGGCTATTGTTCAAAAACAAGGAAGCTGTGAGAATCCTAAGAGACAGTGTATGTGGAGGAGGCCAGCCTCAGATCCCACGGCAACAAGATGCTCTTTTGGGGTGCCAGTGAGAAGCCCTTGAGAGCCGTCTGAGCACAGATCCATCAGCTCACAAACTTTGCTTCGAGGCATACGTAAGCCTCGTTACTTAGAGGTAGAGACTCATCCTGATTGACTAAAACTACACTTGGGTGGGCTTCACTGGGGGTCCAGTGGTTAAGAATCTGCCTGCCAATGCAGGGAATATGGGTTTGATCCCTGACCTGGGAAGATCCCACAGGCCACGGAACAACCAAGGCCAAATGCCACAACTATTGAGCCAGCGCCATAGAGTCTGGGGAGCCACAACTCCTGGGCCCACGCACCCTAGAGCCCGCGCTCTGCAGCCAGAGACGCACCGCAGTGAGACGCCCGCACGCTGCAGCTAGAGAGCAGCCCCTGCCGCAACTAGAGAAAGCCCACTCATAGTGACGGAGACTCGGCAGAGCCAAATAAACAAATAAGTAATTTTCAAAAATGACTTGGGATAGATAGGGAAGTTCTGCAGTGTTGCGTGTTTATTTAAAAAGAAGAGTGGTTAAAGTTTCTGGGGTTCTCCTACACACAGCACGTCCGCCTCACACGTTCACTCTGGGTACCCGGGACACCAGGGTGCAAGCAGAAGGGTGGGGGTTCTTCATGGTCCCGAAGAGCAGAAAAGAGATCCAACACAGAGTGGTCCACAGTGCGCTCCACAGACGACATTCCCATCGCCCTCTTAAAAATGCAGATTTCTTGACCTCCACGATACAGACAGATGGAGCCAGACCCCCTGATGGAAGCCAGGTTTTAACCCTGCACCTTGAGGACGCCCAGGACACGGAGTTTCAGAAGCATAGGACTAGCCGATTGGAGATGTGTGACCTGGAGATCTCGGAGTTTTTCCAACAGGCTACTCATTTCATGTTTAAGGAAGATGAAATTGAGGTGCAAAGACTTTAAGGTACTTGTCCAGAGTCACACCAGCATCAGCAGCAGGTTGGTAAGAGATGTAAGAAGAAAATATGTAACAAACTAGAAATCAATGTCTAACTGAAAATGACTAGAAATGGAACCTAGATGTTCTGCCTTCTGTTGCGCCCTGTTCTTACAGCTCCCCAGCTGGCACTAGTGGTAAAGAACTGGCCTCCCAACGCATATGCTTAAGAGACACAGGTTCGATCCCTGGGCCGGGACAAGCCCCTAGAGGAGGGCATGGCAACCCACTCCAGTCTTCTTGTCTGGAGAACCCCACGGACAGAGGAGCCTGGCGGGCTGCAGTCCCTGGGGCCACGAGAGTCAGACATGAGTGAAGTGACTCAGCACACATACAATGAAATATTAAAATGCTTTGTTTCAGTAAATTAAGGGGTTTCCCTGGTGACACAAATGGTTAAGAATCTACCTGTAATGCAGAAGACCCGAGTTCAATCCTTGCTGGGTCAGGAGGATCTCCTGGAGAAGAGAGGCACAGCACTCTCCAGTATTTTTGCCTGGAGAATTCAGATCTTTTTCTTTTTTTTTTTTAAGATGGAGATCTATTTTTTTAATGTGGACTGAATGTTGTTAAACACTTAAAATATCTCTCTCAAGAAAGTAAAATTCAAGTGTCAGTTTAAAAAAAAAAAATTGCAGCTGTTATTCCTGGTAAAGACCAGAACTATTTTCACGTTTTCTCCCGCTAACTGGACTAATTCCATAACTCGCCATCCTCTAATTATCACTTTCCAAGTCTCTGGAGAAGAGTTCTTTAAAAGCACACATGTACTCATACACCCTCACCAGCATGCAAGCACCCGCAAAAGCAGGAAAACAAAGAAACAAACTACAAGCCAAAAAAAGAAAAAAAAAAAAAGGCAAAAGCCAAATAAAAGCAACTCTCCTAATACAAATTTTACAAATTTGCTAACAAAAGTATTTCACATATTACACTCAAGTATGACTACAAACTAAAATATAAACATAAATATCAAATGGCTTCATTTGAGTTGGCTTCTCAGGAAACTGAGAATATACTGCTTTGGGGTCTGTTTTTGTCTTTTGTTACTTTTCAGATAAAACTGTTGTAAATTAAGATTCAAATTGTACTGTCACAATGGGTCTCTTGCCAAGCCATTTTGAGGGGCTAATTGTTTAAAAATGAGGTTATATGATAGTATCCTTGAAAAGAAAAGACCATTTTTAAACATTTAAAGTGTAATACAACAACATCCAAATTCAAAAATTTCAAACAGGTTTTGTCAAAACACCCTACTAACCAGTCAAGTGTCCCCTCCCCCTTTTTTGATACTGTAATGAAATCCTATAGGTTGCTTTAACTGAAGACCTTTGATTTATTAGAGGAGGCAAGTTTTCTTAATTCTGGGGGCAACAGTAACTTCATTTTCATGTAAGCAGTCAGATTTAAAAAATTAGTAAGGATTCAACAAAAGAAACAAGCCAGACGTTGACAGACAAACTAAGGTCTAGAGTTTTCTTTCCCACATTCAATAGCATACAAAATTACCTCCTAATGAGTCTTTCAGTCTTCTTGAGGAACCTGTCCATTTGCTTTTAAGAAGTTTAATGATTAGTCTTCAGTCACTACTTATCAACAACTGTTCAACTTGGTGACATTGTGGGACGTACATCTGTCCTCTCCAGTGATGGATTTTCCTTTGTTGGCTGGCAAAGTTAGGAGTTCCCTCGGTGAAATCTGAAACTAACCATGTACACAAGGCAAGGGGATCAAAGAAAGAGGTGGGTCACTATAGAGAGGTCGGTGGCAGGTTTAAGAAGCGGAGGAGCTTAAGATGAGGCTAGTCTGCAATAAAAGCAAGACAGGAGAGCTCCACACCCATCCACCAAATCTTAAAAGGTTTTGTAAAACCCTTACACTTCCCTGGTAGCTCAGCTGGGAAAGAGTCCCTCTGCAATGCAGGAGAGCCCGGTTCGGTTCCTGGGTCAGAAAGTTCCCCTGGAGAAGGGGTAGGCTACCCACTCCAGTTATTCTTGGGCTTCCCTGGCGGCTCAGATGGTAAGGAATCTGCCTGCAATGTGGGAGACCTGGGTTTGATCCCTGGGTTGGGAAGATCCCCTGGAGGAGGGCGTGGCAACCCACTCCAATACTCTTGCCTGGAAAATCCCCATGGACAGAGGAGCCTGGCAGGGTATAGTCACACAGAGCCGGATCCAGCTGAGTGACTAAACACGCAGCACATAAAACCCTTAACTGGGTCCAGTCCTGCATTCAGTCCACATGGTCTCAACCAACCATTCTTGTGAGTGACCGGATGTGAGACCGCCCTTGGTTCTTCTTCCCAAACTCAGAGGTGCCCTTAAAGGGCTCCTGTTTCCTCAGACACACTGTTAGGTGTGGTCACAGGAAAGGGCACACAAATGATGAGGAGGATGGAGAAGGGCTGTGAGGTGCTTATAAACCTGCTTCTCTCCCCGCAGAGGGTCTCTTAGCTGGCTGTGCTCCTGAATGTCAGGGGACTCCTTCTTCCCCACGAAGCATCTTCTCCCACACAGCTGCCTCTCCTGTGGCCCCGGTAACATCTCCCCGAGTCTGCTTTGGCAGTGGTCTTCCACTGCTGGCCCTGGGGAAGAAATGTCTTGTGGGTGCCCTCCTTGCAGCCACAACATCAGAATTAGTTCCTTTGTAAGTAAACCCCATGTGTGTGAGCTAAGTCCCTGGAGTCGTGCACGATTCTTTGTAACCCCAAAGACTATAGCCTACCGGGCTCCTCTGTCCATGGGATTTTCCAGGCAAGAATACTGGAGTGGGTTGCCATTTCCTCCTCCAGGGGATCTTTCCAACCTAGGGATCAAACCCGAGTCTCTGTGCTTTCGGATTCCTGCCAGGACCCTTGGTTAATATTCAAAACAAGGACCAAAATGCATGAAATACTTTAGGCAGTGATGACTTTTGTGTACTGTAATTAGTTATTGCATTGTCCCAAATTTTACAACAAAACCTTCACATTTGCCGGTGAGAAAAACATATTATCTTGAAAAAAGTAGGGACACATCCAGACAGACAGCAGTTTAATTCTCAGACACTCTAATCCCCAAATGAGCCCTCTCTTGGTGTGACCAGCTCTTTGCATGAAGACAGTAATCCCCTAACCCTTCTGTATCACAATGAACACTCATGACTGATCTCCTTTAGGATGGACTGGTTTGATCTCCTTGCAGTCCAAGGGACTCTCAAGAGTCTTCTCCAACACCACAGTTCAAAAGCATCAATTCTTCGGTGCTCAGGTTTCTTTATGGTCCAACTCTCACATACATACATGACCACAGGAAAAACCGTAGCCTTGACTAGACTGACCTTTGCAGGTAAAGTAATGTCTCTGCATTTTAATATGTTGTCTAGGTTGATCATAGCTTTTCTTCCAAGGAGTAAGCAACTTTTAATTTCATGGCTGCAGTCACCATCTGCAGTGATTTTTGAGCCCCCCTCCCAAGTAAAATCTCTCACTATTCCCATTGTTTCCCCATCTATTTGTCATGAAGTGATAGAACCAGAGGCCGTGATCTTTATTTTTAAATGTTGAGTTTTAAGTCAACATTTTCACTCCCCTCTTTCACTTTGATCAAGAGGCTTTTTAGTTTCCCTTTGCTTTCTTCCATAAGGGTGGTGTCATCTGCATATATGAGGTTATTGATACTTCTCCAGACTAGCTGACCTGTCTCCTGAGAAATCTGTATGCAGGTCAAGCAGCAAAAATTAGAACTGGACATGGAACAACAGACTGGTTCCAATTCGAGAAAGGAGTACATCAAGGCTGTATATTGTCACCCTGCTTATTTAACTTACATGCAGAGTACATCACAAGAAACTCTGGCCTGGAGGAAGCACAAACTGGAATCAAGACTGCTGGGAGAAATATCAATAACCTCAGATATGCAGATGACACCACTCTTATGGCAGAAAGCAAAGAGGAACTAAAGAAATGCTTGATGAAAGTGAAAGAGAGTGAAAATTTGGTTTAAAACTCAACATTCAGAAAACTAAAATCATGGCATCTGCTCCCATCACTTCATGGCAAATAGATGGGGAAACAATGGAAACAGTGAGATACTTTATTTTTCTGGGCTCCACAATCACTGTAGATGGTGACTGCAGCCATGAAATTAAAAGACACTTGCTCCTTGGAAGAAAAGCTATGACCAACCTAGACAGCATATTAAAAAGCAGAGACATTAACTTTGCCAACAAAGGTCCATCTAGTCAAAGTTATGGTTTTTCCAGTAATCATGTATGGATGTGAGAGTTGGACTATAACAAAAGCTGAGCACTGATGAATTGATTCTTTTGAACTGTGGTGTTGGAGAACACTCTTGAGAGTCCCGTGGACAGCAAGGAGATCCAATCAGTCCATCCTAAGGGAAATCAGCCCTGAATATTCATTGGAAGGACTGATTTCGAGCTGAAACCCCAATACTTTGGCCACCTGATGTGAAGAACCAACTCATTGGAAAAGACCCTGATACTGGAAAGATTGAAGGCAGGAGGAGAAGGGGACGACGGAGGATGAGATGATTGTATGGCCTCACCGACGTGATGGACATGAATTTGTGTAAGCTCAAGGAGTTGGTGATGGACAGGGAAGCCTGTCATGTTGCAGTCTATGGGGTCATAAAGAGTCGGACATGAGTGAGCGACTGAACTGACTGATATTTCTCGCAGCAATCTTGATTCCAGCTTGTGATTCATCCAGCCTGGCATTTCACATAATGTACTCTGCATATAAGTTAAATAGGCAGGGTGACAATATATAGCATTGATGTACTCCGTTCCCAATTTTGAACCAGTCTATTGCTCCACATTCAGTTCACTTACCCCCAATTTTTCTGAAGTTACCAGTTAAAATGGAAGTTTGTGAATATTATGTAATATTTAATCTTAATATCTCATAGAATTACAAGATACTTAAATACTTTGTACAGTACTTTTCATGGTGGTGGTTTAGTTACTAAGTCATGTCCAACTCTTGCAATCCCTTGAGCTATAGGCCACCAGGCTCCTATGTCCATGGGATTTCCCAGGGAAGAATACTGGAATGGGTTGACATTTTCTCCTCCAGGGGATCTTCCAGACCCAAGGATCAAACCCAGGTCTCCTGAATTGTAGGTGATCTCTTGCATTGCTGGCGGATTCTTTACTGACTGAGCTACCAGGGAATTTTTTCATAAGGGGACCTTATAACATGGAATGGTGATAGGATTAGTGCTTTGGGTAAAGTTAGGGGTGAGTGGGGAGCAGGGAATTGAAATTTCAATGCTTACAAATGCTATGAATGCTTTACATATATTGCCCTATATATGTAGAGTACATCATGAGAAATTCTGGGCTGGATGAAGCACAAGCTGGAATCAAGATTGCCGGGAGAAATATCAATAACCTCAGATATGCAGATGACATACCCTTATGGCAGAAAGCGAAGAAGAACTAAAGAGCCTCTTGATGAAAGTGAAAGAGGAGAGTGAAAAAGTTGGCTTCAAGGTCAACATTCAGAAAACTAAGACCATGGCATCTGGTCCCATCACTTCATGGCAAATAGATGGGGAAACAGTGGAAACAGTGAGACTTCATTTTTTGGGCTACAAAATCACTGCAGATGGTGATTGCAGCCATGAAATTAAAAGACGCTTACTCCTTGGAAGGAAAGTTATGACCAACCTAGACAGCATATTAAAAAACAGAGACATTACTTTGTCAACAAAGGTCCATCTAGTCAAGGCTATTGTTTTTCCAGTGGTCATGTATGAATGTGAGAGTTGGACTATAAAGAAAGCTGAGTGGTAAAGAATTGACGCTTTTGAACTGTGGTGTTGGAGAAGACTCTTGAGAGTCCCTTGGACTGCAAGGAAATCCAACCAGTGCATCCTGAAGGAGATCAGTCCTGGGTGTTCATTGGAAGGACTGATGTTGAAGCTGAATCTCCAATACTTTCGCCACCTGATGCGAAGAGCTGACTCATTGGAAAAGACCCTGATGCTGGGAAAGATTGAAGGCCGGAGGAGAAGGGGACGACAGAGGATGAGATGGTTGGATGGCATCACCAACTCGATGATGAGTTTGGGTGAGTTTGGTTGGACTCCGGGAGTTGGTGATGGACAGGAAATCCTGGCATGCTGTGGTTCATGGGATCGCAAAGAGCCAGACACGACCGAGTGACTGATCTGAACTGAACTGAACAATATTTTGAAAGGTAGTTGTTAGCTCCTTTTTATAGATATTTGTCCAGTGTTTATAGCTGGTAACTCTAATTCAAGTGTTTACACATTTTAGTATAGCAAACTGCTGTACAAATAATGTTAATTTATCTAGTGAACATCTCTTTATTTTTTTTTTTAAATTCAAGTATGGTAACTTTTTTCAAATAAACAAATTTTGTTAATTTATATTGAGGAATGATGATACCAACTAGCAGAATTTTCAGACATGGGGAAAAGAGGCTTCTTCCTAAACTATTGCCTAAAATCAGAGTTCTACAGCTCAAAGAAGGAACTGAGTAATAAACCTTCCAAGGATGAACTAGTCATGTTTTCAACCTTTACTATGCTTTCTGGTCTTCTCTTCGTAGCCCACAGCAGAAGCTCTCAATGCTGCTGGCACCCAAGCTGACTTGTCACCCTGAAACAGATCCCCAGGTTTAAATAGATAGATAGATAGATAGATAGAGGTGTGACTCTCTCTGGGCAAGTTCAGGTCTGGGTTCATGACCCAGAACTGCATGAACCGCAGTCACCTTGCTCCTGGCCTCGGTCAGTGCTCAGCGTGTTTAAGGGATATGCCTTTGGCCCTCTGGGGCAAGGCAGAGCTGACCTCACTCAAGGCTCTCACTCAGATGGGTATTTTTCTGACCCCTTCAATGGCTTCTGCATTGGGAGGTTGTTCTTTCAGCCCCTTCCAACCACGGGGTCATCGGCCTGCCCTCACACTGCTACACACAGGCAGACCGACACAGGAGACAAGAGATTCATTCTAGAGGAAACAGAACTGGTGAGTCTCTAGACTCTAGAGTCTGGAGCCACACAGAAGTCCCCTGCAGATGCTCCCCATGTTCCGGGGGGCCATCCTAACTCTCGTGAACTCCTAGCCGGACAGTCAGCTCTGTGCATGAAGGAGCATCCAGGCGCTGTAGCCCTAACCATCCATTCCTACTCTCACACTCTTCCCAAATGAAGCCTTAGGTGCCATAGAGCTTCAGGGAAAAAAAAAAGACACGCCATCCCCACCCAGTCTTGTTCAAATTGCTGACCTGCATAATCGTTGGGTTGATAAAATGGCTATTCTATACCACTAAGCCTGGGGGCTTTTGTTTTAGAGCGACAGTCATTGGGACAGTGAGGAGCAGGTTTTAGGCCCCTGCCACTTAAACTGCAGTCCCAGGACTGGCTATGTCAGCATCTTCAGGAGTTAGTTAATAATGTGGAAACTCCAGCCTGTTTCTTGTCACTAAAACAGAACCTGCATTTTGACAAGATCCCCTAAGTAATCTGAATGCATATCAAAGTGTCTTTCTCACCCTGTTTTAATTTATTAAGCTAAGATGAACACACAGGAAGGCGCACGCATCTTAGGTGATTATTTATACATGCCTGGATGAATATCTAGAACATTTCTATCATACCCAGAAAATTTCCACATTTTTCCTGAGTCAGAAACTCTCTCCATCCCCTCCTAGAAATAACAACTTTCCTGACTTCTATCATCATATGTTAATTTAGCTTCTTCTTGAATTTCATAAAATTGGAATTATTCAGTATGAATAATTCATGTTGACTTGCTAATTTATGTTTGTTTCTGACTTCTTTTGGCCCAATAATATTTTTGAAATTCACTTATATTGTTGTGTGTATCGAGTGGCTTATATTTTTAAGAAACTGCTGTGTAGTGATTCATCTAAATATACTATGGTTTTAATTGCATTTTTCTGTTGATGGATATTTGGTGTTTCCTAGTTTGGGGTTTTTATGAATAAAGCGTTTTGTGTGCTTGTGTGTATATATGCATGTGGACACACGTTTTCATTTCTCTGAGAAAGAAGTGCTGAGGAGTGGAACTGCTGGGTCACGGGTAGGTGTATGTTTAACTTTATTAGAAATTGCCAGAGTATTTTTCAGTGTGGTTGGACCATTTTACACTCCCACAAGCAATAAGGAGGTTTTCATTCACTCAATCGTCCTTAACAATAGCTGGTACTGTCAGCTGCTTAAACATAGCCTTTCAGATGGGTGTGTGGTAGAATCTCTTTGTGATTTTAATTTGAATTTTCAGATGACTAACGAGGAGGAGCCCTTTTTCAAATATGTACTGGCTAGCAGATACCTTCTTTCGAGAAGTGCCTACCTGAGTCTTTTCCCCATATATCTTTATTATTGTTATTGAGCTATAAGAGTTCATTGACATTTTGGATACAACTTCTTTCTTAGGCATGCGCATGATAGGCAACTCTGGAGACAGTCCCTGATGGTCCCCACCTCGAGCTTTTCACAATCGCTTGGTTGTCTCATTACTCTGGCTAAGACTTTCCAGGCTACGTTAAAAGAAGCAGCATGGACTCCCCTGGGGGTCAAGAGGATAAGAATCCGTCTGCCAGTGCAAGGAATACAGGTTAACCCTCGGTCCAGGAAGACTGCACAGGCCACGGTGCAACCAGGCCCATGAGCCACGAGTCCTGAAGGGCACATCCTGGAGCCTGTGATCTGCAGCAGAAGAGACCACGCGATGGGGGGCCTGTGCGCAGCGGCCAGCGGGGAGCCCCGCTCACAGCCAGCGGGGAGCCCCACTCACACCTAGAGGCGAGCCCCACTCACACCTAGAGGCGAGCCCCACTCACCACAACTAGAGAAAGTGTGAGCTCAGCAACGAAGATCCAGCACAGACAAAAAATGAATAAATTAAAAATAAAAACAAACAAACAAGGCAGCAAGAGCAGCTACCTTCATTTTATTCCTGATTTTAGAGATTTTGCACAATGGTTTTGAGGATCACCCATGTTGTTGGCATGTATCAATAGCTTGTTCCTTTTTTAAAAGGTCTTTTTTTTTAAAATTGTATTAAAAGTGTCTTCTTATTATTGAATAGTATCCCAGCATATGGCTATTTCAGCAGCTGATGAACACTTAGACTGTTTCTAGTTTGGGGCTATTTTGAATAATGGCACTATGAACTTCTGTGTACAAGTCTTTATGTAGACATGCGTTTTCATTTCTCTTTAGTATATACCTAAGCGTGGAACCATTTGATCATACAGTATATTTGTGAATTTATATTTAACGTTTTAAGAAACTGCCAAACTATTTTCCAAATAGGTCATTTTTTAATTAAAAAAATTTTCCAGGAGCCTTCAAGTCTTCCAAAACTTTTGACTTTTTCACTATATTTACAAAGCAAAGAAAAATATTTTGATAGACAGTTAAAATTTGTTATTGCTACACTTATATATGTGTATATCTTTAACATTAATAGCCATATCAGTTTTTTTCATTACTTTCCAATAAGTGTAGACCAAATCTTTAAGCTGATTTGGAGAAATCCCACATAAATCTAATCTATTTCCATTTAATAATGATAAAGGATTCTAATACCAAAGAACAAACAGCATAGAACAAAAATAGATAGACTTTGAAAGCTAACTGGGAAATTCCAAGAGACTCATGAAGGGAAGTATGTCAATCTCACTTTACAGTAATTATTGGCCTGAGTTCCTGGTGCCCACTTCGAGAATTCTCTTAAAGTATAAGATGCTTTCTCCTTTAAGATAAAGCAGAACTATCACAGTCAACATTACTTATATTTTTAAATGCCTAAAGTTTTATTTTATGCTTCTTTTTTTAAAAAAAAGAAAATAATAACAAGATTTTACAGGAATTAAGCAACGTGGTTGGGTCTAGCTGGATGAATATAAAAATTGACATGCAGTCAGATGTGGTCTGGACAAAACATCTTTTGTTTTTTCTAGGAAGTGCCCTATGCATTTCAATTATATCCTGGTGCACACGAGTGTGATGGATGATTTCAAAATATTATGTTGTCGAATCACTGGGAATTAACGATACACTAAATATCATGAGAACAAAAGGACTGGGGAAACCAGTTCCAGTAAATTAAGATCCACCTTAGCTGTTACTCCCATGAGCAACCTTCACTTGAACTTGACTAGAGTGATTATAAGGTTTTGTTCAATTTTGACCCAAGATGTGTGGATTACGCTAATAATAGAAAGAGAAACAAATATTCTTTTTAAAAACAGTATATATTTTTCTGATACCAATATAATTTCTGAAATAAATCAAAGAAAGGATACGCAAAATTTAATTCTTGAATTTTACCGAATATGTTGCTTTGGACAATAAATCACTCTATTTAAATCCAACCAAGAAATCACACTGGAATGAAGCGTCTGAGAGGATCATTCAGACTTCAAACCTGAAGCAGAAAAAGATGGCAGTTCTGCTGATGTGTGCTCATTTAATTTTGTAGAGAAAAAAGCTCCCCTTACAGCACTGTAAAAGAGTTAACATGCTTCTGAACATTCAGAAAGAGAAACTTAGGTACTGGAAAAATCGGGCTTACTGTTCCTTGAATATTTACCATTTTCTCAGAATATGTGGCAGCATAATGTTATCATTTTTAAAGTGCTACCAACGGCAATGTGGATATCACTGCCATCTCTGAGATGTTTTGCAAATATTTCTCTCCTTGGCCAAGCCGCAGATTCAATTTGTGCTCAGTTAAGCCCTCATAAAATAGTCTCTTTGACAAATGATTGTTTTTTTCCTTCTCAACCCAGAGAAATGCCAGACTGGGCTATTTTCACTTTTGGTGGGAAATGTTCCATTTAGACTGACGCACAATTACGTGGCAAACATCCTGATGTTCTTTTCTTGTCATAGGGCTGAACTTCAGGGAGGTGTGAAAGTGACCTGATAATTACGATAAAAATAGCTAGCTTAGCATGTTCCACACAGGGTACCTAAATCATCTCGTGGACTTGCTACGCCAAGCTGAGTTAACTACTATTATTATTCCCATTTTACATAAGAAGAGACCGAGACTAATGAAGGCTAAGTAACTTACCTAAAATCAGTGAATGGCAGCCTAATTTTCACCATCTTTAATCATTCTTCATGAGTACTGAATAATAAGACTTTGGTTCAAAGACTTTGGTTTACCCTTTTAAAAAATATTAAACACATAGTTAAATATCTCTTTGGATTATAAGCACAAAAGTGAGGGCCTCTAGTATCTACACAATTTTCCTATGAAATCATACAGACTTTGTGGAAAAACACAAATTGCACAGATGATTTAATATAAGAGGTATTGCATATCTGAACTATATTAATAAAGTAAGAACAGACTGCTATTAAAAATATTTTTTTCTATGGATACATACACAGCTTCCCTGGTAGCTCAGCTGGTAAAGATCTGGGTTTGATTCCTGGGTCAGGAAGATCCCCTGGGGAAGGGAATGGCAATCCACTCCGGTATTCTTGCCTGGAGAATCTCATGGACAGAGGAGCCTGGCGGGCTACAGTCCATGGGATCACAAGAGTCAGACACACCTTGATGACTAAACCACCATAGATACGTACATACACACACACAGGCATTGCCAGAAAGGACCCTAGACTATTAAGTAAAATCTCAGGCGTTCCTTAAGTGGAGATATTATAAAAACAAAATGCCTGTGATACAGGCCACTGAGTATTAGAATGACTTTGAAAAGCAAAGTCCTCGACTTATTTGTATGGTAATAGAGACAAATCCTGATTGCTTGGTGAACTGTCCAGAAGCAAAAGTGGAGGCAAAAGGGGTGGACAGAAGCTCTTTGAGCTCACTAGCAGTGTTTATTTAACACCCTTTCTCTTTTCTCACGATTCATATGCTGCACACAAACCATCTTAGCCTCTTTGTTGACCCCTATATACACCAGAAACGATTTGCAGCACAAGCTTTGGATTCCTCTGGAGTAATTACCACCATCTCCAATCAGTCCTTCCCATTTTAATGAATTTTGAAAGGCTTCCTCACTCCACTGCCTGTGAGCTTCTATTTTTTTTTTTTTTTTTTCTCCCATAACCAGGAAACTATGACTCAGTGACCTGAGAACACAGTCTGAAAGACTGCCTGCTCTTGGTTTATAACGGAGATCAATGATCTTTTTTTTTCTTTAAAGGTCCAGGTAGAAAATATTTTTGACCTTAAGGGGCAGGCAATTTCTCTTATAATTACTCAACTTTGCATTGTAGTGCAAAACAGCTTCAGACAACATGTGAATGGATGAGGGTGGTGGTGTTCTAATAAAATTTTATTTATAAACATGGGCAGTGGGCCAGATTTTGCCCACAGGCACACCAGTTTGCCATCCCCTGGTTTGGACTGATGTGCCACGTCATTCAGTGGTGGGTTCTTTGTGGATCTCTGATTGGCCCTTTACAGTCAGGCAAAGATAGGGAGGGTGAGGTCCCAGGAACCAGGGCCTCACTGTAGCCCCAGATCTGTGGCTTCTCCTAAGTCCTGTTTAGGTATTGCATCCCTGGATAATTTCACCCAACAGAGCCAGGGGAATACATATCAATATTATTGTTAGCACTGTCTCTGGATTTTTTTTCTTTTTTTTTAACTGTGGGAAAATATCTTCTCTCTGGCTAATAACTGCTGATGTCATGAAAAGTGACTAATGCAAAATTTTGCAAAGCAAACAGCTCTGGGTCATTTCTCAGGGGGCCGTGGTCCTAGTTCCATGGAGTGGCCGGGCAGGGTGACACGTCACACACAGATTTCTTTGCATAAGGACAAAGAAGCGTCTGTGGCTACTTGGTTTATGTGTTTAATAGGTGGGTGGACTCTGCCACACAGTTCGAATTTTTAAAAATTAAAGGCTTGCAGCTGGTAGTTTTAGAGGGTTTGTGTCACGGAAAGAGAGGAATGGAGGATTCAAATAGTGAACATACCCATCCTTTCAACAGGCCCTTATTGGCAGAGTATTTGACGGCAGCCTTCTTGGAGGGATCTGAGTTTCATGGGCCATCTGAGCTCCAAGTGACCGATGGGAAAAGATGGAAAACAGAGCATCTGAGAGCTCACTCAGCAGTCATGGTGAGTGTGAGAGCGGCTGGGGAAGGGCTCTTGGCAAAGCTGCGCAACCAAGCTTTTAGTCCAGCTCGCTTTTCTAATCCTAAATCAAACCACTACACTCGGTCCCTCCCTTTAATAAGCTCTAAATCCACATGCTAGGTTTCAAAAGAAAGAAAAAACCTACTTTAACGGTTAAAACTTCCCTGAAACCTACTCATGGGAGCAGGCAACATATGGTGTTGTAATTTTTTTTTTTAAAGCAAGACATCTGTAGGATTCAAGAAATCGCTAAAATCTGTTGGATTCCAGAAACTCTTATAAGCTGAACTCCAACACAGATAAATTATTTTTATTAGGTTCAGTGATGGACAATTCATGAAGGAAAGTCTACTGGAAAATAACTTTTCCAAAGAGGAACTTTAGTAAAGTGCAAGCCGACGTCTTGATTTCAAAGAGAGAGTGCTAAGAAAATTATTTTAATTGTCAACGCATGTGTGATTGAGCATGGCTACAAAACTCCTGAGCAGAAATAATGGGGAACGATGGTGGGCAGATGAGTTCTACCACGGCTTCTCTAGGAAGCATCTCTGAGGGTTTGGTGCTGTCTAGTCATTAGGAAATATCCCTGACCATCTATAATACACCAGGCATCTTGCAAGCCATTTAGAATGCAGTACTATGTAAAATAGCAGAAAGCCAACTTGCCAAGAATTTAAACTTAAAAATAGATATTAAAAACGGCAGACAATTAATGGACTATGTGGTGCCTGGGGGAAATTTTTGAAGATGTTGATTTTTACCCAAAGACTGAACACTGACCAAGTGTTAGTCAATACAATGGCTGGCTGGAGAGGCATCCAGGCCTTGAGGAGAAGTGAGCTGTGTTTGAGGAAAGCAAAGTACAACAACTTCCCTTGTGACTCAGCGGTAAAGAACCCACCTGCCAATGAAGGAGACTCAGGTTCGACCCCTGGTCTGGGAAGATCGCCTGGAGAAGGGAATGGCAACCCACTCCAGGATTCTTACCTGGAGAGTCCCATGGACAGAGGAGCCTGGCGGGCTACAGTCCATGGGGTCACAAAGAGTCAGACATGACTGAGTGTGCTCACACGCATTACAGATATTTCAGAGTTTTCATAGCAATGAATTCTTTGTAAACCATAAAATGACCGGAACTACTTTCTAATGAATAAAAAACCAGCCAAGTGCAGTGGGACAAGACATTGCATTGAAAAAAAAAAAAATGACTATAAAAGTTCAACATAATAAGGTTCTCTTGGAAAAAATCCTTTCCACTCCAATCCCAATGTCACTTACTTACTTTTTGCAAACTATTGTCCATCTTTACAGTGACAACCATTCCTTTATTTTCTTTGTTTTCACTTAGTGTTACTTTCTATATTTCAAAAAAGATCATCATCATCTACATTCATCTTCATAATGACTGCCAACACTCCACCTCTAAGTAACTGATTTTGACAATTCTAATTATGTGTCAACACTGAGTGATTGAGAAACTTATTTAAAAAGGGAAAATGTTCTGTACCAGGGCTTAAGGTATTCTCAATCACTACATTTAAGTAAAAAGAAACACATCATTCTATTAAAACTGTTGGAATAGGGCATATAATCCATTCATCTATAAAATTTGGCAAGAGCAATGTGAATGGAATTAAATCTCAGAAATCTGAATATCTGCTAAAACCACTTATTATTTAAATACTACTAATTATTTTTATTAGACTATTTTTTTAGAACAGTTTTAGGCCCACAGCAAAATTGCACTTTCTTATATAACATATTTTATCAAGAGCACAAATGAAAATAGAGGGGAAAAAAAAAAAACCTGCAATCAACTCAGAGCACACTGTTAGCTCCCCTTCCTCTTCTTCTCCGTCTCTGCCTCCCTCTCCATCTCTTTAGGCCATGCCCATTCTTGTTTTGCCCTTCCCACTCCAATGAAACTACTCTGGTCAAGATCACCAAACAGCTACTTTTTGCCCAGTCTGGTAACCAATCACGTAGCTTCTTCCTCCTAGACTGGCAGCTCCCACCTGCCATGCTTTCCTGTAACTCTGTTCATCCCACTGATCATATCTTCTCCTTCTGTCTCCTTCACACTCCAGCTCCTACCAAACTCTAAACTCAAGAACCAAAAGGACTCAGCCAGACAACATTTACTCTGCACCACAGACACTTTTTTCCCCTTTAAATAACTGCATCCAATCCCATGGATTTAAAATCTTCTATCTGCTGATGAGTTCACAATTTATAGTTTCAGTCCTGAACCCTCCCTGAACTCCAGGCTCATAAATCCAACTCTAAAACTTAAAATACACAGAACAATTCATTCATAAATCTTCCTTTTCACACCCTCCTATCCACATCAATAGTCTACATCCTCATGCTTCTCAGAAAACTGCACCCCTCTCTGCTCACTGGCTTGAACCAAAAGTTCAAAGTCTACCTTCATTTCTCACCACCCGCAACAGCCAAATCAATATTAAGTTCTCCCAGTTTTATCTTCAAAACACCCTAATCCTTCTCCTTATCACCGCCTTCCTTCCAAGGAGCCACTGTGTCTCACCTGAGCCGCTACTGTTGCCCACCTGGACCTACTCCTTCCTCTCCTGTTTTGAAACAGGGCATTCTTCACACAGCGGCTGGAGTTATGTGACTCGATGTAAGAAACGGACTCTTGCCCCAGTTCTACTAAAACATTCACACTAGGTGTCCAAGCAGGTGTCGGACAAAGCCTCACGTGCAAGTTTTTTCAAAAGAAACCCAGGACAACTCGTTCCAAGCATGGTGACTCTCTCCCCTCTATTCTGAACAAGAGAGTCCAACAGAAACAGGACTTAGGAGGACTCTGGGTAAAGCCACGTCTTTACCTCCTGCCCAATACAGCTGCCAGCAGGACAGGGCTCTTTCGACAGAAAGGGCCTGGACATATATTTCTGGGGGCTCAGCAGCCCACCAAGAGTGCTTGCTGGTCAGCAGCGTAAACCTTAACAATGTAACAGCCAACTATTTTACCAGCAACGGTCAGTTTATTCAGGGATAGCTGGAGGAACTATAACTGAGGATACAGGAACTACAGCTAACCATTGACAAATCCAGAGAACAAAGAAGGGGAACTTGCTTATTATAAGGAAAAGGGGGAAGTTAGGAGGGATTGTTCTAACAAAAGAGGCCATTGGAGGATGCTGGGCGTCCAAAGTATGGAGGCTTCCCTCTGGCTGGGCTGCTACAGCCTCTGATTGGCTGGGCTATGGTCCAGGCAGAGGCTAGTTTTCTTCTTTCTGGACTATAAGGGAGGCAGCACCTTCTCATGGGAGATGCAGCCAGGCTTTCCTGTCCTTCCCTGTCTCCTGGAGTTTGCTCAGGTTTACGTCCATTGAGTCAGTGATGCTATCTAACCATCTCATCCCATCCTCTGCCGCCCCCTACACCTCCTGCCCTCAATCCTTCCCAACATCAGGGTCTTTTCCAATGAGCCCTTTCTTTTAGGTCTGCTGAAATGTCACTCCTTTAGAGTAATCTTAGATTATTTTACCACCCTTCCACCAGTCCACTACAAGGCACAACCCTCCATGGCGTCAGACACTTATCGCTACATAGAATTATATTTTTATTCATGATCTGTTCATCGACTGTATGTTCCTGCCTTCCTAAGCAGTCACAGATCTTGCCTTGTTCATCACTGTGGTTCCAGCATCTAGATGAACATCTGTGACATCATGAGACACTCAATAACTCTTTTTAAAAAACTAAATGAGGCAACGTACAGAAGTGAATAATTAGATTTATGTCTCAAGCACACGTTATAGTGAAAGTGAAGTCACTCAGTCGTGTCCGACTCTTTGCAACCCTATGGACTGTAGCCCGCCACGCTCCTCGGGCCATGGGATTTTCCAGGCAGGAATACTGGAGTGGGTTACCATGTCTGTTTGTTTGCCCTCTGTTATGGGCTGAACTGTGTCTCATGCCTCAGTATTCATAGCTGAAGCCTTAAACCAGACTACTTAAGTAAGTGACTGTATCAGGAGACAGAACCCTTAAGAGGTGATTCGGTAAAAATGAGGCCATTAAAGTGGGTTCTCATCGGATCTGACTGGTGCCCTTATGAACAGAGATGTGGGCACCTGGAAAACATGCCTGCCTTGGGTGCTCACGAGGGCCATGCATGTGACGACGGGGCAGGAGGGGCCGCCTGCCTCCAAAGAGAGAAGCCTGATGCATCACCTCACCCTACGGCCCTCAGGAGACACTGAGCTTGACCTCATACTGCCAGCCTCCAGAACTTGGAGAAAATTAGCTTTTTGGTGTTTAAACCACCCAGATGTCAGTATTTGGTTATGGGAGCCCTAATCAACTAACACACTGTCCCTCCCCACCCCTGCAACCAACAATAGATTTCTATAGCTCTACAAAAAAAGAGATCAGAAGGAATCAATAGTTGACCATTTCATCATCACAATCATGATGAAGCACTAGGATACCTAAGGACCTATCTCTTAGGTTGGAAGAATAAGCTTTATTTTGCTACAAGTGAGTCACAAATTAACTATTTAGAAAAAAAAACTGATACATACACACACATACTGGGTTTCCAACGGGGCTCTAGCAGTAAAAAAACCCACCTGCCAAGAGATATAACAGACACGGTTCAATCCCTGGGTCAGAAAGATCCCCTGGAGGAGGGCATAGCAACCCACTCCAGTATTCTTGCCTGGAGAATCCTATGGACAGAGGAGCCTGGTGAGCTATGGTCCATGGGGTCCCAAAGAGTCAGACACGACTGAGCATGAGCAGAAATCCCACTTAGCATACGGTCTTCTGATCCACTCACATTATGGCATATGCCAGAATTTCATCCCCTTTAAGAGTAATAATATTACACTAAGTACGTATAGACCGCATTTTATCTACTCAAATGTTGATGGACATTTGGGTTGTTTGTACTTTTTGGTTATTGTGAAACACGCTGCTACAGACATGGGTGTACAACTGTCTGAGTCTCTGCCAGCAACTACTTTTGAAATAGTTTTGAAACACATCTGGAGGTGAAATTCCTGGATTATTTGATAATTCTGTAATTCTGTTTCCTTTTTTTTTTTTTTTTTCTCTCTTTTGGAGGAATTACCATCCTGTCATCCACAGAGGCACACTGTGGGTTTTTAACTACACGATGATAAATTATAAATGTGTGTAGTCTGTTATCTCTGTGCCAGGTCCTTTCCTTAAGTGCCTTACCTATAACATTACTTTCAATTCTCATGTGAGACATATTATTTTACTATCTTCTTTTCATAGATGAGGAGAGTTGCCCAGATAGATGCATCAATACCTTACAAAGCTTGGACTTGAGCTCAGGTGAGCCTGACGTGTAGTCCAGGCTCTAGCCCACTCAAGGGGCTCTGTTACGGCCTGGACCCACTGCTATGATTGTCCAGGGATGAGAAATGTGCCCAAGCTGCCAATCTTGCAAATAGTAAGCCTATAAGAGGACAGCATGATAATACATCACATTATCATCTCTAGATCCCAAAGCAACTCTTGAAATCAGGAAAGGTCAAGCTCAGAGAAATGGAATATATGTAGCCCATATCTTTCCTGTAGAAAAGAAAATGATGCAGTTTTGTTGTTGATGTGGTAGACTATTCTAGGCTCAATGCTGGGAGCACCTAGGCCTTTTCTTGGAAAGAAGCTGTGACAAACATAGACAACATATTAAAAAGCAGAGGCATCCCTTTGCGGACAAAAGTCTGTATAGTCAAAGCTATGGTTTTTCCAGTAGTCACATACAGATGTGAGAGTTGGACCATAAAGATGGTTGAGCACTAAAGAATTATGCTTTAGAGTTATGTGCTGAAAAAAACTCTTTAGAGTCCCTTGGACTGCAAGCAGATCAAACCAATCAATCCTAAAGGAAATCAACCCTGAATGCTCACTGAACAACCGATGCTGAAGCTGAAGCTCTAATACTCTGGCCACTTGTTGTGAAGAGCTGACTCTCTGGAAAAGACCTGATGCTGGGAAAGATTGAAGACAGGAGGAGAAGGGGGCAACAGAGGATAAGATGGTTGAATGGCATCATCAACTCATTGGACGTGAGTCTGAGCAAGCTCTAGGAGATAGCGAAGGACAGGGAAGCTTGGCGTGTTGCAGTCCATGGGGTTGCAAAGAGGTGGACGTGACTTAGTGACTGAACAATAACAAGGCCTTTTCTAAATTGAAGGTTGCTTTTTGACACTCCTTCTGATTTAGATGGTCAGTGTGTGAGAAAAGGCAGACAAATAACTACGTCTTAGAAGAATCGCCTATGAGACAGTATGTGGACACATGTCATGGACAGGGGAGAAACGGCGAATCAGTTTTGCCTACTGGGTAACACGGATGAGACGACTTCCTCCTACAAATATGACAAAAAAAAAAAAAAAAAACCAGCAATATCAAGACAAACAGAGGTCTCCCATTAACCTCAGCAAGGCTTTCTCTAGGCAAGGAATATTGTCTCAAATTATACAAAGACTTGGACAATATGCCAGTAATAAGCAGCCAAAAGGGGGAACTCTGGCTTTTGTGACCATTTTGAGCAAACATTAACACAGGCTAGGCAAGATTGCTCTTGGTATCACTTTTCCGGATCACCAAAATTTATATAATACTTCAATGTAGCCAAAACAGGGAGAATGCACCAGAGAAACTTCTTGGGTCACTGGTCAACAGCTTCAGTCAACTTATTTAGTATTTCTCTGAAGCAGAAGAATAAAAACATATTTTCCAGGCATTGTAGTAGGGTAGACCTACTCTGAGAAGTGCTAAGTTCAGACAGAATCCAGAAGGTATTTGCTCATTTCAACCAGTTTAAAATCAGCTCAGTTTGCGTTTCACTAGGAATCTCCCAGAAAACAAGTTTTGCAAATGTCACAGGACTTCTTTAGACGCTTTTCCACAGACTGGCTCATTGCACCAACACACAAGATCATGTTAACAAATCTTCAGCAGTGACAAATGTAACTAATGTACATTTCTCTGCTGAAACAGGCAAATTTACATTTTGGGGAGGAATTAAAAAGTAATAATGACAACATTATTCAGCAAATTAATGTCAATGTGCAAAATAGTAATCTGATTGATCTTAAATGAAAGAGTCAGAATAGATGTGCTAAGCAAAGCAAAGCTTTTCCCAGACCTAAATCTTTATGGTTCTTTACTTTCCATGAAAGTCAAATTCATACTTTATTTCCATATATTCCATATAAATATAATAATTCCATATATTATATTCCATATATTTTCCATATAAAGATATAAGTTGTTTGTTGTTTAGTCACTAAGTCATGTCTGACTCTATGTGACCCCATGTGGACCGTAGCCCACCAGGCTCCTCTGTTCATGGGATTCTCCAGACAAGAATACCCGAATGAGTTGCCATTTCCTCCTCCAGGGGAACTTCCTGACCCAGGGATTGAACCTGTGTCTCCTGCGTTGGCAGGCAGATTCTTTGCAGCTGAGCCAGTGGGGTAAGTTGCTCCATTTACTTCTGATCTGGGTATAAGCTGTGCATACATTTTCTGAGTGAGGCAGTGGATGAGAGGATGTATTGAAGCTACTCACAGGTAAGGACATGGACTGATTTTCCCCACAGGATACAGATGAATGCATATCTCCAGTATTTTCATCTTTATTATTATTTGTCCAATACTTTTCAGGAATTCCAGTGGGTCATAGATGTTTCAAAAACATAATGCTTGAAGAATCTTGCATTGGCTGTGGTATAAGTAAGCATACATGAACAACCATATTGTCAGAACAGAGGGTTTGCGGGGAGCATAAAGAGAATTGTGTAAGGAACACTGGATGGCAGAAAAGAAAGAAGACTTCTTGCTTGGAGAACACACATGAATTAGAAATGCTGAAAAGACACCAAGCAAAATGAATTCTCAAATGCACAGTACATGAGAGAAAGTGGTGAGAAAAAAAAAGTATGAGACTAACATGGATTACCATCTGTGTAGGTATGTGTAGTGGTTCCAGGTACAAGCATTCAATACAGATATTCTGGAAGACATAATTTCTAAAATGAAGTCAACCGCAGGCAGTCCAATGGTTAAGACTCCACCTTCCGAAGCGCGGGGCTCTGATTTGATCTCTGGTCGGGGAGCTAACACCTCACATGTCTATTTGTCTATGTGCTCAGTCCCGTCCGATTCTTTGTGACCCTGTGGAGTGTAGCCCGCCAGGCTTCTCTGTCCATGGGATTTTCCAAGCAAGAATACTGGAGTGCCATTCCCTTCTCCAGGGGATCTTTCTGACACAAGGATCCAACCCATGTCTCCTGCATTGCAGGCAGATTATTTTAACACTGAGCTACCTGGAAAATCCTAAAGGAAATCAGTCCTTAATATTTATTAGAAGGACTGATGCTGAAGCTGAAGCTCCAATACTTTGGCCACCTGATGCAAAGACCTGACTCATTGGAAAAGATGCTGATGCTGGGCAAGATTGAAGGTGGGAGGAGAAGGGGACAACAGAGGGTGAGATGGTTGGATGGCATCACCGACTCAATGGACATGAGTTTGAGCCAGCTCTGGGAGTTGGTGATGGACAGGGAGGCCTGGCGTCCTGCAGTCCATGGGGTCGCAAAGAGTTGGACACGACTGGGTGACTGAACTGAACTAATACCTGGGAAGTCCCCAAGATCCCACATGCCTCGTCGCAAAAAAAAAAAAAAAAAAAATCATAAAACAGAAACAGTATTGTAATAAATTCAATGAAGACTTTAAAAATGATCCACATTAAAAAAAAAAAAAAATGAATCAACACTGAGGAGAGGAAGGGAGAAGGCAGAGGGAAAAGGTGAAAGATTATAGTTAGGTCATAGTTTGACTTCGCTTAGTCGATCGTGGATCCCCTTAACCTAGATTTCTCTTCTGAGACTATTGATTTACCTTTGATTCTGAACTCTCGCTTGGATGCCACTTGCTTCAGAAAGGGAAAAAAAAAAAGGAAAAAAACAAAACACAAAAAAGAAAATGGCCATTGATTTTCTCATGGTCAGTCTGTTCCCGGGGCCCTTATGGCTAATCAGTTACCACCTCCTCCTCTTATCTTATCGGGGCTTTCTAATTTCCGCCATTAAGAGATGTCTGACTCTGTAGTTGCTGAAATCGCTCAGTCTGGGTACATAAGGAGATTAAACTGAGTCACTGAGTCCCCTTGATCTTCTCCACTTCCCCTTGTTGAAGGCGTGTCTCTGTTTACCATGCGAGATAAAGGGGTGCAGACAAGGCAGAACGGGGCCTTAGAAGATGCAAGGGATTGAGCTATTGGTGTTGTGTATGATAGGTGACAAGAAAGTTCCACACGGGGGGAGACTGTAAAAAGTTCTTCAACTGCAGTTCATTATATTCAGCTTAGGAGAAACCAGAGCCGTGATGATGTCTAGGGGTGTAACCAGATCCCAGCCCTTTTAAAGAGTAGTGATTAGTTGAAGTGTTTCTGACAGCTAAATAAATATTTTCTAAATAAAAATATACTGTATGCTTTAAATGGAATATCAGAACCATTTTTAGCAAGGAGGATTGCTACTCTGGGATTCCCTAGCTGCCAGGCTCTGTTCTCAGTAAAAACGGCTATTTTTTGACTGTCGCCAGCTGGAAGCGGGGCTGTGCCCAGTGAGAATGACATCTGGGTTAAACAATACAGGGTCTGGAGTTGCGAGAGGCAGTGCAGACCTGAACGGGTGAGGCAGACTTCAGAAAAGTCGATTTTAAAAGCTTTGTGAAAAATAGGGGTAGAATCCAGAGTTAGAGTCTGAGTCATGAGCAATAACTGAAGAGACACACAGACAAAGAGACCCCCAGACAGAGAAAAAACCACTTATCACACAGTCACCAAACCTGATGGTAGTGGTTGACATGGGAAGCAAAGGAATCAAGGAGGCGCGCTCAGCAGTCTCCCACAGGTTACAGAGAAAAAGAAATCATGAAATCCGTAGGAGGAGCAAGATACCATCGAGGACAACTAGAAAATTTTACAGAAATGTGGAAGAACACCACTGGGGTTCGTAAACGCCAGAATAACTGGAGAATATATGTTATAAATATGTTAACGATTATATTAAAATCCTGTAAAATTATCTAAGATTTTCTGATATCATAACAGTCCCCTACTTCCATTCCAGAAAGCAGTCTCTTGGTTTCAAATGTCATTTTCCGGAAATGTTTTACATGTACACAAGCATAAAGTACACCAGTGTTTCTCAAGTAGAGCAGTTTTGCTTCTACCGGAGCCCATAGTCAAGCAGAAAAGTAGAAATGGAGTCATTCTGTGCATAAATGACTTCTAGCATTTCTGAAACAAGATAAACTACAACCCACAGAGAACTGATCTTGAAGCAACCGTCAGAAATCTTTAGAGTCACAAAGAGCAGGAGACATAAGTAAAATGTTAACTTGACTTCAAAGAGAGAGACTGGAATAATTTCTGTTAAATGTATTCTAGGATCAGAGCGTCTCTCCTTTGAAAAGTTCTAGAATATATTGTCCAAAAAACAGCTTATAGACAGAAAATTTGCGGTCAACACTAAAAGATCAGAGGGGTCCTAAAGGTTTTTTTAAAAAATCACATGAAGTAACTTCATTTTACATTTTAATGAAATAAAAATATAGGTCTGGTGAAATATATAGAGAGCAATTTTATTCAGCAAATTATTTGGCAATTTTCCATGTTAGGATAGTTATTAAGGTGGAGACAGTAAAATAGGGTAATATTTAAGTAAATATTGTCTAAATTAGGCAAATTTATCTCTGAATGACCTGTAATATCTAAGATGTGTGGATCAACAGTATCTACTTTTAGTGAACAATGCAAATCCTGTCCTGTAGGACAGTTGTATCATGTTTTTTGACAAAAATAATTAACAAATTTCAGGGAAAAAAAAGGCATATTTATTAATTTTTGAATGAGTTACATTGTGGGGTAGATGCCTAATTAACAATACAAATTCTTTGATGTATTTAGTACTCTATGTCCTCTGCACATTTTTTTCCTTGCGTTCATGTGTTTAATAATCACAAAAGCCCACTGCCATAATTGGAGAGGAAAGTGAAGCACAGGGAGATTAAGTAATTGGCCCAAAATCACACAGCCACAAGTTAGGGTCTGGGCTACGAGTCCAGGTTGTTTGGCTCCAGAATCTATAACATCAATCACGATGCCTTAATGCCTCTAGCATATAATGAAGTCACAAATGATAAATAAGGAAGGCAAGATTCAAAATTATTTCAATAAACGATAGTATTAAAAAGCTCGTTGAGGACAAACATAAAATCTCACACCAGACTAACATGTTCACTTTCAGCCAACTGAAGGATCAAGCTTCTAGAAAGTAGCAGAGCGGAAGAGAGACCCCTGGGACTTTCTGGAACTATGGACACAGAAGGATTCCCAGGAGAAAGGAAGGATGAGCAAGGCAGGCAAGAGTCAGGTGATGAGAGAGAGGCAGGCAGGCTTCCAGGACAAGGTCCACCCCAGGCAGGAATCAGAGCGCGGAAGGAAGAGCAACACCTCTGACTCGGCCGACTGTGAACGACACAGGGTTCAGGACGGGAGTGTGTGTGAACAAGCCCACTGGTGTTCACTGCCTCATCCTAGGCATGCTGTGTCTTCCAGCAAAGATATCAAGATACTTAGAGGATATCTTGTCAGATAAAGGAAATTATAGCATAATTCTCCCAGGTATGTGAAAATACAGTTTTCACTCATTCTTTACAGGCAATCTTCCACTTTTAAAATAAGTATAGCCTACTATCCAACTCGTAAGAAAGTTCAAACACAGATTTAAATGTAGAAGGAAAGAGAATACGCCTATCAGAAGGACATTCAGATAATCCTTCGATAAGGCAAGTAAGTGACAGAAAGGAAAATGTTCAGAACCCCACCCTGTGTGTGCACTCAGTTCCTCAGCTGTATCGGATTCTTTTATGACCCCGTGGACTGTAGCCCGCCAGGGTCCTCTGTCCATGGGATTTCCCAGGCAAGAATACTGGAGTGGGTTGCCATGCCCTCCTCCATGGGATCTTCCCAACCCAGAGATTGAGCCCGCATCTCCTGTGTCTCTTGAATTGCAGGCGGATTCTTTACCACTGAGCCCCAGGGAAGTCAAAAGTGTTTAGAGCGCTGCCTTAGTGGTCTTAAAAAAAGTATCTCTTTCTTTTGGATCATTTACATCCCTAACATAAAACATTCACTTACAAAGTTTTTTCACCTATAATTTACCAGGATCATCCTAGTAATTCAAATACAGAAAGTTAATGAAGGAGTCTTTGGCATCTTAATAGAACACATGTTTGGGAACATGGTCAACGGACAAGGCGTTCTTAGGTTTGATGGTGTGTCTTGTCTGGTTACTTGTGACACTAAGCTCAAGTCAGGGCCCCTGTACCATTAAAACTGTTGTTACCAAGATTTTCTTTTTCTTTTCTGCTCATGGAGGATTCCAAACATACTTCACTATTATAGTTCAGCTGTGTATGAAAAATAATTGCGGTAATAATAGAAGTCAGAGTCACTGAGAAGCACTCTATGGCTTTTAATAATCCCACTGTCTGCCGAGATTTGATGTCATGGTCTAATGAGTGGTTGTTATTTTTCCCCTGAGAAAATGAGTAATGTCTCTTCTGTTAGAAAGCACTTTTCTGCAACTACTATTTACAGAAAAGGTAAAGGCATTCATGAATTTTTAATGAATCAAGGGACTTGTAGCAATAAAAAAGAAAGAAAGAGAGAAAGTGAGATAATTAGAAGGTAAAGAGTACCTTCCTTCTGCAGAACTGGGGACAGACATCCTCTGGATGATCCACCACGTTCCCCTCTTAAAGTGACTTCTCTTTCTCATCAGGACGTTCCACAAATGCTTCACTTTGAGGCCAAGATATGATAAACCTCCACAAATGCCCAGGGCTTTCTGGTTGATGGTGAAACAAACCAATGGATATTACTTTACCATTGACTCCATTGTTCAAATTCAAGGCTGCCCCATTTTCCAGACCAGGTGGACGGTGAGAAGTGATGAGGCTTTAAAACTTGGTGAAACTGAATTATTTCATAAAATGTTTTATTGGCTAGTTACTGAGTTATAACCTTGGGAATTTTGAGGACAACTACTTTCAAAATATTTTTTAAAATAAGAAAAAATTCACTGAAGAACAAGTGTCCTTATACCAGGCGAAAAGCATTAAGCATTCTATATGTCTTTGTAGCAAAGAAACTCAGGGAAGTTGAAAACAACAATTAGAATTAACAATAAAAGAGGCTTGTAATTATCACTTAAAATGCAGCTGTCCTGTTCCGTAATACAATTAATACCAGAAATTGAGGTATTCTTTGTCCCTCAGGCTTCTTTCAGAAGGTTCAGAAGTTTTAGAATTCAAAGAACATTAAGACCATTTCCATTATTTTTTATGGAATACAGCAAACCCAAATATCTCTCTCCTCTCCGTAACTTCATTTAATTTCTTCATTTGAGACTGTCGGCATCCATACATTTATTTCTTTAGCATATTTGTTCCTCTGATTTATAAGTCATAAAAATATTTCCATTTAGAAATGGAAATTAAAATCCAAGACTTCTGTCCAGAGTCTGTTCTTTTCTTCTATTATTTCCTCAGAGTCTATTTTTAGTTTCCTCTTTGCCAGGCTACCTGCAGATTCACTTTCGCTTCTCTAAAGATCTCTCAAGACCATTTTTCTGTTGGAGATGTGTCTTGAAGGAGGAATGGTGGAGAAAGGAAAGGAAAATTACTTCAGGTGAGAAATTATACTTGCAAGACCTCACACTAACTCTTAATAGCCATGATTTTCATGGATGGAAATACTTCTCTGATTTTTTCATCAAGTCTGGCTACGAGCTTTGATTGTCTATGAATTCCAAAGACCATGGATCACTAACAGGTAAGTGACCTTAAAGTCAACGATCAGAAGTTGAACTGTTGATCATGGAATTATTACTCAAACCATGACCCTCTGGTGACTTGGGATCCTTCTTCTCTTTATCTTATTGGCTTAATGCACTCCAGTCTGGGCTCGCTGCTGCTGTTGCTCAGTTGTGTCCGACTCTCTGCCACCCCATGGACTGTAGCCCGCCAGGCTCCTCTGTCCGTGGGACTCTCCAGGCACAAATATTGGGGTGGGTTGCCCTTTACTCCTCCAGGGCATCTTCCCAGCCCAGGGTTCAAACTGTCATCTCTTGCATCTCCTGCACTGGAAGGCAGGTTCTTTATCACTATGCCACCTGGGAAGCCCTAGGCATCTACAAGTTAACATCTATGAATCAAATTATTGGTATCTTCCCAATGATTCTATTCTCTCACAGATTTTTTTTTCCCCCACCAGAAGGGCTTCCCAGGTGGTGCTAGTGGTAAAGAATGCACCTGCCAATGCAGGTGACATTGGGTTTGATCCCTGGATCAGGAAGATCCCCTGGAGGAGGATATGGTGATCAACTTTAGTATTCTTGCCTGGAGAATCCCATGGACAGAGGAGCCTGTTGGGCTACAGTCAATACAGTGGCAAAGAGTCAGACACGACCAAAGTGACTTAGCACACACCAGAATGAACCACAACACCAACCATTCTATTTCTGAAGCCAAATGTCTAGAACTCACTGTTGGTTTATCTCTTTTCCTCACTCTCCATCCAATCCATCCTCTGACTTCATAAGATAGACCAAAGCCTTTTCGTCTTTCTCTGCTTCTTCACCACCACACCCCTAGCCAATGTCTCCATCAGCTTTCACCTGGAGCTCTAAATAGTCTCTGACACAATTTCCTTCCTGACTCTCCTGCTTTTTGGCAACTGAACCCCTGCCCAAGAAATTGGAGTGGCACTAGGTCACAAACCAGGTTGGCTCGCTCTTCCTCTTAAAACTCCAAAGTGCCCCTGCAACAAGAAGAATCGGCCAGACGGACTTCTTGGCCTTTACAGAGCCCTGGAGGGCTGTGGCTATGTCTCACTCTGCACTGGGCTCTCCTGTTGCCACTAAACTGCTGCATGCCGGCCTTCTCATTGGACCTCAAACACATCACATAGTTTTCTGTTTTAGGAGGACTGACCCAGCTGTTCCTAGAATCTTTACATTGACAACATCTTCTGCACGTTCAGCTAAAATGTCATCTTAAAGGAACTTCTCCTAAATACCCAGATTTTAAGTACCTACCCAGTCTCTATCTGTAAGAAATCACCAACAGATCTCTCAGCATGACTGTTAGACTTCATTTCTGGTATTTTCCATGGAGAAGAAGAACTTCTCCAGCTACTTAGCTGCCATATTTCCAGCACCTAGATTAGGGCCTGACATTTAGTAGGTACTCTGTTATAAACAGGTGGCACTAGTGGTAAAGAACCCCCCCTGCCAATGCAGGAGACACTAGAGATGTGGGTTCAATCCCTGGGTTGGAAAGATGCCCTGGAGAAGGAAATGGCAACCCACTCCAGTATTCTTCCTTGGGAAATCCCATGGACAGAGGAGCCTGATGGGTTACAGTCCGTGGGATCACAACGAGTCAGACACAACTGAGCACACAGGCATGCAGTTATATGTATTTTTCAGTAAATAAGACACAATTTTAAATGAGAAGATAAGATGAATGGCAAGTTCCATTGAAATCTGCTTATAGCTGACAGTTACAAGCTTACAGCTAATTAGAACACATTAAAGCCCAGACTCAAGGGCTCAGCAGTTTACTTAATTCATTTGCATGATCATCTGCTTCAAGCAGGTCTTCTTTATGGCTGGGAAACTTTCCTTCAAAATTGCAGGAAATGTTTACAGTAGAGAAAAGAGTTCAAGCTTATATCATTTAGGACAAAAAGAGAAAAGAAAGATGGGAAGAAATGAAGGAAGGAAGGAGGGGAAGTCAAAAAAAGAAAGGAAGGGAGGAAGAAACTAAGAAAGGAAAGAAAATATGAAGAGAGGTATGTATTAATGCTACATGTGATTGCATCACAAAACACGGGAAGAGTTCTAGAAACTGATGCTGCCACAAGCCTGGCGTGTCACAGTCCACGGGCTTGCAAGGAGTCGGACACGTCTGACCAACTGAACTGAACTGAATGTGTCAATACTTATGAGTGAAGGGATGATTTGTGTATCTTAATTTTGTTTTCTGCGATCTATAACTTCCACCCTTCTCTTGTTAGCTTATTTCTGCCCCGGAGTGTCTTCTGCATTCTTTTCTGGGAGAAGGGCAAGGCTAGTTCTCAGGCCCCCAGGTATTTCAGAGGCTACCATACAGGGGAAGCTGTCGAAGGCAGACCAGGACTTTCTGACCCGGTGGACACCCAGAACCTTCAAAGGCTGTCTACCATACTCAGATTCCCTCAAACCTCTCTGTCCCAGGGTCATCAAGTAATTCCTGGAAGCTTTCCAGGTTTCTGAGCTCCACAGTAAAATGCTAAAAACCTCTGTAGTAATACCTCTGGGAGCAAGAATGCTTTAAGCCATTATCACAAACACCTAAAGGGAAGTACTTGAAAAATGAGAGCTAGATTGAAACCTGATGGAGTGAGGACTGAAATGCCCAGGGAGGGAAGGAAAGGCCCTGAAAGGTGTGGGGGCGGGGGGCGGTCAAGACAAACCCCGCCCCTGCCCACCGAGGGCCTCAGAGGCACTGGCTGAAGTGAGAGCTGCTTCTGCTTAGATCGAGCAATTCTGAAAGCAAGGCCTTCCGTGGGAGGCCAGCAGAGGATATGCTGCTGCAGCTGATGTATGCATATACATTCAGATGCACGCTCACTGAAATCTAATCAGAACCTCCCCATCCCAGTTTGGAAATGGCTCAGTTTTCCCAGTTGCTGACGGCCACTCCTGCTTCACTGCAGCTTGTTTGTGCTTGTAAACTCCCTGGTGACAGAGCAAAGTCTTCTGAAGTCACGTTGCAGGGTCAGTTTCTAGAACTCTTCCCATATTTTCTGATGCAACCACATGTAACATTGTTGTCTCCTAGTAAACATGGAAATGGGTCAAGGAAAACATTAGCCTATGTCTGAAAAAAAAAAAAAAATAGACTGGTTTGGGACTTCGGTTTGAATTCAGGAACCTTCTTGTAGTTTTTGTTTTATACCAAGTCTTATTCTGTTGGCCTATAGATGAAGAAATTAGCAAGAAGAAAGGGAGCCAGTTATGCAAAATCCATTATGTATCCAGTTGATTTCAGAATGGACAGGTGCCAAAAAAGGCAGAAAACATCTGATCTTCAGTCATTCTAACCGCCCTGTCTATGGAGGGAAGGCTGAATTTGATCTCCTGCAAATGTCTTTCCTTTTCATGTGGATCTTTCTGGCTGGGTGGCAGAGAGGAAAGACCCTCCTCTTGTTACTGACTCACTCACCAGTGTCTGACCTTCAGGAAGCCTCTAATAACTCTGGAAGTCTAGTTATTCATGTGTAAAGTTAGATAATTTGTTAGATAATGGCTCAAGTCTTACGAAAATGAAACGTTTGAGAAATAAGGACTTTTGAGCCTTCTTTGTATTTTTTTTTTTTTTAATTTTGCACTTAAGTACGAAGTTATTTTAACAAAATACTGGGATTTTTCTGTTTGAGTACTTGTGCTCAGTCCCTCAATCCTGTCTCGCTCTTTTGGCCCCACATGGATTGTAGCCCGCCAGGCTCCTCTGTCTGTGGGACTTCCCAGGTGAGAATACTATAGTGGGTTGCTATTCCCTTCTCCAGGGCATCTTCCCAACCCAGGGATCGAACCTTGGTCTCTTATGTCTCCTGTGTCGGCAGGCGGGTTCTTTACCACTAGCGTCACCTGGGACTTCATATAAGTATGATCATGCAGCGTTTGCTCCCCTGACACTGGCTTCCTTCAATGAGCATAAAATCCTCAACTTTCTTCTATGTTGTCACTTATTCCAGGATGTCCTTCCTTTTTAAAGTTTAAATAATATTCCACTGTATGCAAACACGGTGTCTTTATCCAGTCTTCCATGGATGGATACATAGATTGTTTGCACATCTAAGCTATTGTGAGAAGTACTTCAATGAACACGGTGGTACTTAAATCTTTTTGAGATCCTGATTTCAATTCTTCTGGAGAAAGACTCAGGAGAAGTATGGTTATTTGCTTAGGGCGTCATGCACCAACAATAATTAAATCCTAGGTAGCAGGAGGTGGCTTCAATGGTAGAGTCTGCCTGCCAATGCAGGAGACCCAGGTTCGATTGCTGGATGAGGTGCCTGGAGAATCCCATGGACAAGAAGAGCCTGGCAGGTCCCATGGGGTCACAAAGAGTAAGACAGGACTGAGTGACTAACACACATACACAGCAAGACTCATAAGTTTAGCCTTTTGAAAAAATAAAATTAAATGAAAGGTAGTTCAGTGGCTCAGGCAATGTAGAGAAAGAACGATTTAGAGAATTGTTCTCCTACTGTGTGTCAAAAGTTGAGCTAAGTGATCCGTATCTACTGTACCCTTTAATCTGCAGCAACAAAGGGTCGGGGAAGGGAAACCAAGATTCAGAAGCTGAGGAACTTGTCCCAGGGCTCACAGAGTTTAGGCGACAAAGACATCCTTTAGGCCCTGGACAAGCACACGCTAAGTGCCACATTTCTCCTAACATCTGTTTTCATTACCAAATATTCATAGTCACGCTGCTGTGCTGTTACTGACATAGAACACATTGCCAGAATGTGCAAAACATTTCCACTCTTGTTTACTTTTTTTTTCCCCCTGTGCTGTTTAGCATGCAGGATCTTAATCCCCCAACCAGGGATTGAACCCTTGCCCCCCGCATTGGGAGCATGGAGTCCTAACCACTGGACTGCCATGGAAGTCCCTGCTTACATTATTATTTTTAAAAACCTCTGTTAGCAAGTAATCTAGAAAAAGTAAAGACAGACTCTTATGGAACAAAATAATTCACTTTAGTTTTTAAAACATTTTCAGAATTTTCCTATATCCTTTTGGTTGGGTAGTTAGTATAGGAAAAAGGAGTCCAGAATGGCAGTGGCTAAAAGACAAGGAAGGGAAAAGCCCACGAAATACAGCAAAGAAGGCCCAAGGACCAGAGTGAGGACTTCAGGTAGAATAAACAGCTCTCCTGGGTAGCCCAATTTACATAGGGCAGGCCCAGGGGGAGAGAAAACAGATAAAAAGAGGAGCCAAAGGGCCGGGGGTCTCTCTCTCCCATGCGCGCACACACTCCATCTCTCTTTCTCTCTCTCTCTCTCTTCTCTTCGCGTCTTTTGGGTGGGCAATCCCTCATGCCTTGAAGATGTATTTTCCTTTTATTTGCTAAATAAAACTGAGCTGTAACACAGAGCGGTAACACTGATCTGTCCGAGTGCTATAACACGGCCTGTCCGAGAGCTGTGACACACTGAGGACTTAACGTCCGATGCTTCAAATTTTTGTTGTGACAAGACAGAACCAAGGAAATCACACTCCCCTGACACTTTTGAAATGATATTTAATAATAAAACATCAGATTAAAAGATTTCTGTGGAGTTGAATTACATTTTGTTGACTTAAAAATAGTGCCTAACATGAGAGTTGCAAGTTAGGTTTTATTTGGGGCAAAAATCAGATAGCTCTAAAAGACTGCTCCAAAGAGGCAGGGGAAGAAGGTCTGCATATATGTGATTTTGGTAAAAGGGGGAACACGTGCAATCAAGCACATATTTTTTCCCAAAAGGTATCAATTAGTCTCAAGAAGCTTCTGCTAGTCATGAGAAACAGCTGTCACCAGATGGATTTCAGTGCTTTTCTAGATATGAGGAGATACAAGAATTGGGCTCATAAAATCAGCTTCTAAGAATATCTAACTATCTGAAGACCTGTCCTGCCAGTTTTCCCAGAGCACAGAATACCTCATTTTTGCTCTGTATCTTGAATTCCTTCCAGGGGTGTTGAAGGTAAGCAGCTGCAGGGGCATGTGATTTAATCCTCATATACGTAGAAGGCAAGCACTCACCACAATTGCCAATTTGTGGCTGACAATTTCAAAAACATCTGATACATTGAAACATGCATGTTATCTATGGCTTGTTCAGTACAGCTTGGAAAACTTTCGAGTGGAGATGGAAGTAGGCTTTTGAATGTCAGAGGTAAGGACTGCCACCTGCAAACTTGATTTTCTCAGCCAAACATGTTACTCAGTCTAGACCTGTGCTTAAGGCAGAATTTTTGAACTAAAGCCTTTTCCAAAGAACACTGTGAGACTAAAGTCAATAGATGATGATTAAATGCCTAGGTGTTTTTTAAGTATTTCACTAAACAGAGAAGATTAAGAAAACCAGGCATCATAAATCTCCTTGTCCCTGGCCTACATACAGTCTAATAACTGAATAAAGAATCTGGAACATCTTAATCCTTTCGACTGGAGGAAGATGAACTCATGTCATTGGGCCACATTCTTCTTAAGTCAGACTGTATGGTTGCCCACTTTCACTAACTGAAATAAAGACATTTTAAGGCTGCTCTAACCTGATCTAGGGTGGCTAAAGCTGAAGCACCATACTTTGACCACTTGGTGAGAAGAGCTCACCAAGTGAGCTGGAAAAGACCCTGATGCTGGGAAAGATTGAGGGCAGAAGAAGAGGGCGGCAGAGGATGAGATGGTTAGATAGCATTAACGACTCAGTGGACATGAATTTGAGCAAACTCCAGGAGATAGTGAAGGACAAGGAAGCCTGGCATGTGGCAGTCCATGGGGTAGCAAAGAGTCAGACATGACTTAGCAACTGAAAAACAAGCTAAACTAAGTATTTGACAAGGCTTTCTCCTGGGACATCAGGGGATGGAAGGAAAGCTTCCTTTTGTCAAACATCTCATACCGTTGGTCCTGCTTCAAAGCTGTGATCAGCAAAGAAGCCAACAGACAGGTTGTGGACTTGATTTTGTACAGACGGTAGCTATCTATCACTCAGCACTACATGATTCGGCTAAGTGCTACTGATCAGCTTCTTAATGTCTACAATTTTCTCTTTTATTCCTGTTTGATGAAATGTTCTCAGCAGAACTTGATAGCAACAGGCCTGGCATGAAATGATGGGGAAAAAGAAAAGTAATGACTTGTTCTTTAAGAAAGTCTCTTACAAGGGCAACATCATTACAATTTGGAAAATTACAAGCCTGAAGCAGTAGAGTAGACAGAAGGGATTGTCCTTGTTGGGACTAATTCTTTCATAAAGGGCTCCCTGTGGTCCTCTATTGTTACAGGTGTCTGATTCCGACCTGTACACTTGCCTAAAGCTGAGTGGGTGTGAGGGAGAAAGGGGTGGCCCTCATCTATAAGAATTCAACCCTCCACGGCAGCCCGCTGTCAAATCATACCTTGTAAGCTTCTTCCTCATTTTTCAGTTACTACAAAGGTAAATCAGTGTGCCCACTTCAGCACGGGTCATCCTCCTTCCCACTTTCAGCATCAGAAACTGTCTTTACTCCACAGCACAAAAACCAAGACTTGTGTTCTATGCTCCCTGCTTGCATAATATATTGCTAAAAATCTAGGTTAAAAAAAATTGATAATTGCCAATTATCATTTCCTTTGTTTTGACAAGTCAAGGGTGAAATTCAAAACCTCATTTGCATCAGCAGAATAAAAAAAAAAAAAAACAAACAACCTGCATGGAAGGAAGATGGATCTGGGGTGGGGTGGGGAATGGGGTTGAAATACCATAAGGGGAAATGATGACTGTGTTGGTTATAGGTTCAAATTAATTCATTAAAGGTATTTATCAAGTTATAATTTTAGTTAAATGGATAGCTAGTAACCCACATTCCTTACACTTACCCTTCTATACTTCCCGTGAAGAGACTGACGCCAAACCTTTCTGGTCTGGACCGTTTCTTTTAACCATCAAATATAGCCCTAGAGAGTCTGCCTCTGGAAGCAACAAAAATAGCCCTGCCATCCCACCACAAAATAGAGTGTTCCTGCTGCCCATCTAGTCCTCTACTGACTGATCTGATGTGCTGGAGGAGCATTCAAACTGGGACCTAAAAGGTGGAAAGAAGGATGGAAGATGCCTTTTTTTCCCCTAAGCCCCCCTCCACCAAAAATACATTTCTTCCCTACTCCTGTGAAATACAGCTGAAGAAACAGTAGGCTGGCCCAGAGGATTGCAAGTTGTCCTAAGTAAACCTGTTTTGACTTTCTAACTGTCATGGGTCCCTTACAATATCTTGCCTTAGAAACTCCCCAAAGCTCTGTTAGAAGACAGGAAGGTACAGATTAAGATGGATAAATAAATAAAAGAAGGAAAGAAAGAAAAGGCGGAGAGACCGCAGCCCCACATTTCCTTATTGGTGATGTATTGCGGAATCACTTCTCAGCTCAGTGCCAGGATGGTGCTCGGGGCAAAGGGAAGCTCTGTCAGGACAAGACTCTTCCTCTGACTGAGGCATTCTTTTGTACTGCGGAGGAACCTCCTCTAGTTTTAACGACTTTGACAAGAGGTGGAGAAGAGGCGCTCATAGTCATTTCTAACAAAGGTCTCATTGACTCAAGTTTATGGTTTTTGCTCGAAATCACTTCCTACCAAAGAGTAAGGCTTTGAAGTTTATTCTTTGTTCAGTCATGCTTATTCTGATTTCTTTAAGAAGAAACAGAAGACCAAAAAAGAAAAAAAAAAAAAATAAAACCCTCTAAAACAAAACCTCTGCTGCCTTTAAGACTAATTCTCTGTATCTGAAAAACTTAAAACTACTTTTGCTTAAAGGGTCACAAGTCAAACATCGAATGTTCCCTCAAGGTTGTTTATGTCACACCTTGGATTGCTAAAACAGAAAGTTAAGTAGCTGATAAATTTCTCCTCTGTATATGGTTTATTCCATTTCATGTGAGTGTGTGTGCGACATGTAAGTGTGTATGAATTGGGGCTATTCAGTGTGGAAACGCGAGCACGTTTCTGGAACTGCAGCCATTTCATTCTCTAGATTTTTTGTGATCCTTTTGTGATAGTTTCCACATATATATATACACACACACACACATATACACAACACACACTCATGTATATATGCATCATTTTTTACATTGCAATAGTTTTCCAACTCAAATGTAAATTAAACTTAATGAAGGCAGCCTTGTCACTGTAAATGACTGATTTCTGGGCAAGTTTCTCCTTTCTTTTTTTGCAGGGGGTGGTGATGTGGGCAGGGTACATGTGGCTGACCAGCATTTGCCCTGGGTCTAGGCCTGGTTACTCTTGTGGATGTGTGGCTTTCTTTTTGTTAAGTCGTGGTGGCCTAACAATTGTTTGCGTTGTTTCATTCACCTGGCCCCCAGCTGTCCATCCGTCCTATAAAACCATGTTGAAAGCTCACAGTGTAGAATACAAACACCAGTCAAGGAATCAAACTGTGTGGGAAGAAATGCAAACGCACGTGTCCTCTTGGAGGTGGAGGGGGAAGGTGGGCCTGCAGGAGACACTTCATGAGCAGTTTTACTCCAGACCACAGACGTTATAAAATCGCTGCAGAAGACTTCCTGTAGCTTGACACTCTGCTCCTTCAGCCAAGTGTACTCAATGTATTTTACTTCTTATTAACTTTCCTTTCATACTGAACTTTATATTGTAAACCACCTCCTTTTATTGTTATCCACCGAGGAGCGGTTTCTTGGCAAAGAGTGAGGGTGAAATGGTGCCAAAAACCTTTTTTGGCACAGGCTATCAATTAAAACTGATATACCAACCTAGTGGAGAGAGATTAGAGCATTTCCCAGCACCGAGTTCTTGATGATTTCAGAACAGGGCAAAAGAGTTCTCCATGCTGTTTCCTCAGAGGAGATGTCATGTCCAAGATGATTCTTTTGAATGTAGTATTAGCAACTTGTCATCTGAGAAGCCATGTTTAAATTAGTTTGTTTTCTTCACCTCACACTTTTCTTCTTTTTGTAGCTATTTTAAAAATTTGAAATATGGATGAATACCATATTTTTTAAGTGGGTTGCAGTAAAGAATACAAGATAAACGATAGAAACAGGACACAGTTAAGGACACTTCATATTAATATTAGGTTTGCTGTTGAAAAACGACCTCGGAATTCAAATACCAAAATAAACCCCCTGGGAAAGTGCCAGGAGCAGTGGATAAAGGGTTGCAGTGAACTCTCTACTGAAGTTGAAATATTAGGCTAAATGCATGAAAAGTGAAAGTGTTAGTCACTCAGTGGTGTCCGACTCATTGTGAACCTAAGGACTGTAGCCTGCCAGGCTCCTCTGTCCATGGAATTCTCCAGGCAAGAATACTGGAGTGGGTAGACATTCCCTTCTCCAGGAGAACTTCTTGGGCCAGGGATCAAACCCAGGTCTCCCACATTACGGGCAGATTCTTTACTGTCTGAACCACCAGGGGAGCCTGCTTAAATGCATAGTATAATAATAGCACCTTCAGCCAAGGGTATTAAGGCTCTGGTGTCTTTCTCAGAACATCTGATGCTCTAGAAATTCAACTTCATTCCTTCTTCTGCCATGGTTCGGTTCAGTTCAGTTCAGTTGCTCAGTCGTGTCCGACTCTTTGCGACCCCATGAATCGCAGCACGCCAGGCCTCCCTGTCCATCACCAACTCCCGGAGTTTGCTCAAACTCATGCCCATCGAGTCGGTGATGCCATCCAGCCATCTCATCCTCTGTCGTCCCCTTCTCCTCCTGCCCCCAATCCCTCCCAGCATCAGGGTCTTTTCCAATGAGTCAGCTCTTTGCATCAAGTGGCCAAAGTATTGGAGTTTCAGCTTCAGCATCAGTCCTTCCAATGAACACCCAGGACTGATCTCCTTTAGAATGGACTGGTTGGATCTCCTTGCAGTCCCAGGGACTCTCAAGAGTCTTCTCCAACACCACAGTTCAAAAGCATCAAATTTTCGGGGCTCAGCTTTCTTCACAGTCCAACTCTCACGTCCATACATGACCACTGGAAAAACCATAGCCTTGACCAGATGGACATTTGTTGGCAAAGTAATGTCTCTGCTTTTTAATATGCTATCTAGATTGGTCATAACTTTCCTTCCAAGGACTAAGCGTCTTTTAATTTCATGGCTGATGGTAATGAGGGTTTTCTGAGGGATCCTCACACTCCAAAATAGTGTGGACTAGAACACTGCACTGGAACCAATTACAGAAAGGAAGAAAGTGAATCCAGAACTCTGGTGACGGGCTGTGACTCCAGTTCAGCAAAGACTCCTGGACACCAACGAGAGCAAGTCTCCTCTGAATAAAACCCATCCGACTCAGGCCTTCCGACGCCGCACAGATTCAGATCTACCAATGAGCTCACAGTCTATGCTGCCCAGCTCATAAAAAGACAAATCCCTGTGAATGAAATCACAGCCATGAACAAGAGCAGAAGGACTGGCTGAGTATGTAGGTGTCAGTTCCGTGGACCACAGCCCTGCTCAGGGGAGGCCCCGAAGGGTCTCCTTTAAAGGTGACCCCACGGCAGTGAAGGGAAAGCCCACCCAGTGGGCAGCACTTTGGCCAGTGCCCCTGGCTATCCATATTTTCTGTGAACAGGAAAAAACAGCCTCAAGACTCATGGGCAATGGGAAATGTCTTGGCTGACTGGAGGGGGCCCTGTAGGCCTGAGGACAGCAGTGTTGGGGAAGAGGCATGAATGGGGCTGAACACGAAGAGGAAGGACCTTTGTAGCTCGTATTCACAATGAGCAAAGAACAATGTCCACTGCAGGGAAGACAGAACCAGGGTACGGAATGACCCACCCAGTGGATGCCAGCCAGCCTCGATGCCCTGAGACAACCAGTGCTCCGGCAACAGGCCCGAGTACAGAGCCGCTCCGATGGCGGACCTGGAGGCCAGGCACGGGCTCAACATCCAGGGGTGTCTCCACCTCGGTTGCCGCTGGTGGATGCCTGGCCTGCCAGCGACAGAGACCAAGGCTATCGTCCACCTCCCCCCACCCCGCCTGAGTCAAATTCCTCCTGTGTATCAGCCAGCCATCCGCCGCATCTCGGAAAGAGGGTGTGTATTTTGGACACACGTGTGTTTCTCACCCTCTGTGGCTCAGCAGCCATTGCACTCCCAGGTCTCTTAGAGTACCTGGTCAACTGCCGTGGGAATCCCACACCACATCACATCTGACAAAGGGCCTGCCATGCAGCAAAAAGAAAGGTGTGGCAGAGGGCGCATGACCATGGAATGCACTCTACCTACTGTGTGCCATACCATCCAGAAGCGGCTGGGTCAAACAGCATGGCCTCTCGAAGGTTCGCCCCAGCACCAGGTTGGAGGAGACTCCCTGTGAAGACGGGGCACTGTCCTTCCGGGTGCAGCCTACATCCTAAACCAGCGCGGAGTTGGTGCTGTCCTCGTGGGTTTGGGAATCAAAGGCAGAGGTAGGGGTGTATCCATTCCTACTCACACCTGGTGACTCATGTGGACAATGCATGTCTCCCTCCCCTGCAACTTCAGGCTCTATGATCTAGACATCCTGGTTTTCAGAGCAGCTATTCTCAGCAGGAAACCCAGTAAAAATTCCACTAAATTTAAGCTAAAACTGTCACATATAATTTGGGGATCTTCACAGCAGTAAACTGCAGGCACAGAGAGTCATTCCCAGGAGGAGATTGAACCATTGCTATGAGACACAGTCAGGGAAGAATATATTTACCACTGGACATCTCATGGTATTCTCCTGTCTAGTTTTAACTATAAATGGTGAAGCATCTACAAACAACGGGCTTCCCTGGTGGCTCAATGGTAAAGAATCTGCCTGTCAATGCAGGAGATGTGGGTTCTATCCCCGGGTCAGGAAGATTCCCTGGAGAAGAGGAAATAGCAACCCACTGCAGTATTCGTGCCTGGAAAATCCCAAGGACAGTGGAGTCTGGTGAGCTATAGTCCATGGGGTCGCAAAGAGTCAGACATGCCTGAGCACACACAGATGCACCTACAAACTCCAGACTCAGAGCCTTGAGGATGAGATTCTGGTCACCCCACAGTGCAAGCTTCCCCCCAGACCAGCAGAAATGCAAGGAAAAGGGAGAGATGCCTAGAGGAGGTAATGGTGGAAAGAGACGATGGGTATCGGTTACTGCCGTGGGACCCGCGGCAGCAGCAGGGACTAGTTAATCTCACTAACACTCCTTTTTCCAGGGTTGCTAAAGCTGTAATGGGGCATGGGGATCTGGGGGATGAGATGAATTTAAGCCTGATTCATTCCCTTGCATGTGCCAAGTACTCCATAATCAAGGTAACACACATATTATATGACCCAACTTTTCCAGATATCTCCAGTTTTGAAAGATCACACACCCTTTCAGTAATTGTTTTCTTTTTTCAAATCTGGATTTTCTTTTTGCTCAAGCACAGGAATTTGTCTTTTACTGAGTGGCCCTCTCCCCAAAGGTTCTTGATAATCTCTCTGAGAAATGCTTATGCAGCCCACAAATCTGCCGTCCGGCTCCCTGGAGTCAGGCAGCTGGGTTGCCTCTTAGAATTTCAAGCATGGCCCCGATCATGGCAATGCCACTTCTGCTATAAAACTGTATCTCTTAAGACTCCTCATGCTGCAAGTCACAGGAAATTCATCTCACACACAGCAAAGGGGATTTATCGGCTTCCGTAACAGAAAGTCCATCTCGAGGGAGGGTTTCAGGGCTGATGAACCAGAATCAAGTTCATATTTCTTCTGTATTCCTCTGTCCTCAGAGTGTCAGATTCACGCTGTGTCTCACTCTCCTCCCTGCCTACTCCCCTTGACACCGCGGCCATGCGAGTCAGCCAGTAACAATAATACCACATGTTTCCTCATTCTTTTTAAAAAGGAGAGAGAGTGTGTGACCCAGCATTCCAAAGAACAGTGTAAAGATTTGACCTGATGGCTTGGCTTCAGTCACATACCTGCTCCAGAATGAATGTGCCTGTCCCCACAGAACTCGTATGTGGAAACCTAATTCCCACTGTAATGGTACTTGGAGGTGGTGCCTTTGGGGGTGATGAGATCATGAGGGTGGGGCTCTTGTGAATGGGATTGGTGCCCTTAAAGAAGATACCCTGGAGAGCTCCCCCCAACTTCTGCCATGTTGAAGACAGAGCAAGAAGACTACCAGTGAACCACAAAGCAGGATCTCACCAGATATCAAACGTGCTGTTGTCTTAATCTCAGATTTTCTGCCCTCTGGAACCATGAGAAATTAATTTCTGTGGTTTTTTTAAGCCACCCAGTCTATGGTATTCTGTTATAGAAGCCCAGACTGACTAAGATAATACCCAACTTTGAACCAATAGATATAATGAAGTAATAATATATCCTGCTAGGCTGAGCCAATGAGCCCCCCCACCCCTTAAGCTGGGACAGGCTCAGTTTCACCCAGAATGCACTAACTATGTTGAAGAGAAGTAAACAAAGATGAGTCTGGGAACTGTTAGAAAGTGAAAATGGATGTTACAATAGAATCAACAATGTTCACTAAAAGCACCTTTTTTTTTTTTTTTTCAATCATGGACAGCCCCCACACCCCAACTCACTTGCCCAGCCCTTAACTCCCCACTGGGCTGAAGGCATAAGAAGTATCAGGAAATGGAAAACATATAAACAAAGTAAAATCAAAAGAAACAAAAAATCCTAACACAATCCTAGGTAAGACAGTTCTGGACTCCATAGGCCAGTCTCTACCACACAGAGGATCCTCTGTGCGGCTCTTCTGAAACGCCACTGCGTGTGCTCATCCTTAGACATCTGAAAATGCTGGACCGAGGCCCAGGATACTGAGATTCTAAGTTTCCAGATGATGTAAAGATGCTGCTCTAAGGCCCCCACTTTGACAGCTGCTCTTCTGAACCAGAGCCCTGTCAAAAGGCTCACCTCGAAAGGAAGCACTCCCCGCCGTGCCTCTTCTCCTGGAAAGAAACAGAAGTTCCTAAAATGACATGCCCGCAGAGTTTTAAGTTCACCTCCAAGAAAGACACACTTTATAGTATCAGACAAAGTCTAACTTCCAGTTGTTTCCAGTCTGTCCCTTTGAGCATAACTATTGCTTTACCAGGACTTATTCAAAAATGTCTTTACAGCATCTTTTCTAAACACCAAGGTGTATATTTCCTCAATGGTGAATTTAAACTTGTACAAATAAAAGAATACCAACAAAAAATGAAAAAAAAAAATAAAATAAAATAAAAAGAACTATGTGAGGTGATGGACTTATTAATTATTTTGATCTTTGTAATCTTTCCACGATGTGTATCAGATTATCACACTGTACACTTTAAATATATATGGTGATATTTGTCAATTATTTCTCAATAAAAAAATTTAAAAAATAAAAAAGAGTGTTAACAACTTTAAAAACTGCACAAATAAAAACTTTAAAACATCATTTTCCAGACTTACAGCATTCAAAATTCTTTAAATGATAGGGTTTAATGAAAATAAGGATACATAAATATGCACGCATGCCTACATGTATGTCTTTGCATGTAGCACCGACAGACACATGTGCTTACTATTATGCCTATGTTTCACGGCATGTTTACTTCCGCTGGTCTTCTCTTTTGTGGCTTCGGGTGGCCTGAGAATCTAGAGCATTTATAGCAACATTTCTATTTGAGTATACATCTCAATTCACAGAAACCAACTTTTCAACATTTCAAGCGAAATTCACCTGCCCAGAGAAGATGGCGCAGAAGAAGAGAACTGCGACCAAGGCAGAAGAGCAGCCACCCTGGCTCAGGGGCTCACAGGCTGACCTCTGAGGCAGGGTGAGTGGAAGCGTAACCAGATTTCCCCAGCTGAAGCGAGTCTGTGACAAATATAAGAATGAAGCAATATTGCTTCTTGGTTATTCTACTTATGAGCTCCCAGGGTGGCTCGGTGGTACAGAATTTACTTGCCAACGCAGGAGACAAAGGTTTGATCCCTGGGTCGGGAAGATCCCCCGGAGAAGGCAATGGCAACCCACTGCAGTGTTCTTGCCTGGAAAATCCCATGGACAGAGGATCCTGGTGGGCTACAGTCCCTGGGGGCACAGAGAGTTGGACACAACTTAGAGACTGAACCTGAGCACGATTCTGCTTATATTGCATATTTAAAGCAAGTTTTTTGATATCTGAGTCTCTTGAATTCATGATGATCATATTTAGTTGGCAACAGAGAAAAATACTTCTTAAAGAAGCACATGTTGGGGAGGGAATGGAATGGGCTTCAAATGGGGGAACTTTCCACTGAATCTGGAGCCTGCAGAAATGCCTTTCCAGGTGTGGATGGCACTTCTGCATGAGTCTCTCCCAGCGGTTCTGCCTTTGTCTGTAATTAAAGGGCCAGAAGCTAGTTTTATATATAGCTCAAGGCAATTGTAAAATATAAGTATATTTCCCCTCTGTTTAAATAAATGAAATAATTTGTCCCATAATCACATTGGTCTCTGTGAGCTCTTGAAGTTTTATGAAGGTGTAACTCATGAGTCACACTGTTACTTTGGTTATTAAAGCTTGAGTCTCGTAGTACATTTTAAAAAATATGAATCCTAACTTTGTGTAACTTTAAAGAATGGAAAGGCCTGAAGACGCATCACTATGGGAACGGTGAGATCCTGGCAGCTCCCTGTCGATCTGAGCGTGATCTGTGCAACATCAATCATGAGTCAGTTGTAGCGTCAAGAGGCCACCAGACAGGGTGGCCCAGAGCGCTCACTCTAAAGGTGGACTGTCTGGGCAGAAATCCCAGCATGGTCACCTGTTAGCTGGTTATGATGCCTTGGGAAAGATGTCTAGAATGTCTAACCTGTTTCCTCTGCTGGAAAAAAAGGAACATTACAGCATCTTCTTAGGGATGCTGGTAGAATAAATGAGTTAATGATTGTAAACCCCTTGTGTGTGTGCATGCGTGTCTGTGTGTGTGTGCATGTGTGTGTGTGCGCGCGCTCAGTCAAGACTTACTATTTGCAACCCCACAGACTGTAGCCCACTAGGCTCCCCTGTCCATGGGATTTTCCAAGCAAGAATACTGGAGTGGGTTGTCATTTCTTTGTCCAAAGGATCTTTCCAACTCAGGGATCGAACCTGTGTCTCTTGTGTCTCCTGCATTGGTAGGCAGATTCTTTACCACTAGCGCCACCTGGGAAGTCCCTGTTAACCCCTTACCTCTCCGTGTTGAAGTAAGCACTCGAAAAATATCAGAGATTGTTGTCACCACAGTTCAGTGGCTCTAAGCTAAGGGAGAATTTACTCCCCAGGGAACATCTGGCGATGTAAGTCGACATACTTGACCGTTAGGCCTGGAGACGTGGCGACTCCTGGCCTCTAGTGCATGGATGCCAGAGATGCTTCTGAATATCCCACAATGCACATCAGCCCCCATCACAGTCACCAACAAGGAATTACGCAGCACAACAGCGCCTGGTTGAGAAACCATGCCATAGCATAAACTGTATGTTGTACATCAAGCATATCTCCCAGAAAGAAGTCAAAATAAATGGGTAAAAACCGGAACCACCCAACTCTTAACCCCCTTCACCCTGTTCTCTATACGGTAGGAGGCATAGCTTGCCTCTCTTTGTACAGTCTAGAGAGCAGCGCATATATGACAAGTGAGCAGCTCAGAATTTTCACAGACTAACCTCACCCATGTAACTAACACCTGGATCAAAAGTTAGTTTATTAATAAGACCCCAGTTATGATCTTCACTAAATATACTGACTTTTCTTGACCTGAAAGATCACAGCAGATTTTTTGTGTTGTTTACACTTTACAAACATGGAATTGCAATTCTAAAACATAAAAATGGAATTATACAGTAAGTATTTTTCTGACTGGATTTGTTTTTCTCAAACATCATCGTTTTGAGATTTGCCCACATTCTTGCAAATAGTCATCATTTGCTCAGTCTCACTGCTCTGTAGTATTTCATTGGACAAATGCACCTCACATGGTAAGTTTACACATTTCACTCTTCAAAAGCATTTTATAGCTTTCAACTTGGGACTATCACAAATGGTTTGGCTATGTACATCCTAGGACACATATTTCTGTGCACAAACACATGAATTTTTGTTGGATAAAGGGCCACCCACTGCAGTTTTTCTCACCTGGGAAATCCTGCGGACAGAGGAGCCTGGCGGGCTACAGTCCACGGGTCGAAATGAATCAGACACGACTGGGCACACCCACATATGCGGCATAATCTTTGAAACTAGCAGGACGCCCGCCATGATTTCCCATCACAGCACAAATCAAATCCAAGGTCCTTTCAGCAGACGCATTTCCCAGGTTGCCTGATTTTTCGCCAACTTGCACCTATGCATTTATATTTGACTTCACTTCCTAAAGGGCTCCACTTTGGACAGTGAAGATGTTTTTCATCCTAACAGCCTCTTCCCCAGCCTTCTGCACTTATGTTCCTGACTCTACCTGAAAACTGCCCTGCACCCGCTCTCCCTCAGACACACGGTTCTCCTCTCCTTTCACAAGCATGCCACCCGTTCTTTATGACTCATCACCTGTCGTGTACATCCATTTCTCAATTCTGGGAACAGCTGAAATCTTTTCGTCTTCCAGGCCTGAGTCCAGCTCACCACTGGACTTGAGAACTCATTATGACCTTCTATGAAGCAGCAGTGATAAAGTCCAATTAATCCCATTTATTCTGTAGGACCCACTAACAAAGGTCAGGGATGGAACAGGAGTAGTTATAAAAGCATACCTCACCCCCAGGTTCTCCTTTACTTAAAAGTAAGACTGTTGTTGTTCAGTTGCCAAGTCGGGTCCGACTCTTTGCAACCCCATGGACTGTAGCATGTCAGGCCTCCCTGTCCTTCACTGTCTCCCCGAGTTTGCTCAAACTCATGTCCGATGAGTTGGTGATGCCATCTAAGCATCTCATCCTCTGCCGCCCCCTTCTCTTCCTGCCCTCAGTCTTTCCCAGCATCAGAGTCTTTTCCAGTGAGTCGTCTCTTCGAATCAGGTGGCCAAATGGTTGGAGTAACATTGCTGTCGCCAAAAGGCAGGCAGGGACTTGAATTTCATGTCATCGTAATTATCATAATGAGGGGAATTTGCATGTAGCAGAGGGTGCAAATGCAGAATCCACAGCATAAGAGACACTCTCTTTCAGAAAGAGCCTTGAATTTATCTCCATTTTAATGTCTCTCCACATTTTAAAATATTAGTTGAAAAGGGGGATTTGAGAGGACGGAGCAGCCAAAGTAAACACTCAACACACTGTTCTACTAGAATTTTATTATCCTCAAGTTCACAGGCGCCTGAGCTGTTGCTCTGCTGCCCGGGGACTGGTGAATCAGTGGTTGTGTCTGAAAAGGAGACAAATAGGATGGAAAAAATATCCATTTCTCTGTCTGTGTGTGTATTTTAAAAGGCAGTACAGTTGCATCATGCACTTATGATAACAAAGTGGTTAAAAAAAAAAAAAAGCCTGGTTGAAATATTGAATTAACTTCATTTTTTTTATGCCACCATGACACTTTTTTTTTTCTTTTTTGTACACCAGACATTTATATTTTCATATTGTCATGGAGACTGAATGTGATTCAAATGATTCTGTGCACTGTTATGGAATAATTTGTCTTCTGTGAAGTCATTTTTTTTTTTTTTTCAGTGATACACTCTGTGGATAGAACAGATTAAAGAAGCAGCTAGAGAGGGTATATTTATGCAATGTGACAAGTACATACACAAAGCAGGATGATGTCGTAATGTAAGTAATTTAGAGGTTCTGGCACGTAGATGGGTGGTAAGCCATGACTGCAGTTGGCTCCATGGAGTGCAGCTGCCTGAGCCTGGGGAACTGTCTTATTTATGTTTGCTTGATGTTTTTTGTTTTGTTTTTTGTATTTTTTTAAGGAATATTGGGGCTGAGATAGGATTTGTTCTAATGGAGGCTTCCCAGGTGGCTCCATGGTAAAGAATCCGCTTGCCAATGCAGGAGACACTAGGGATGCGAGTTTGAGGCCTGGGTCAAGAAGATCCCCTGGAGAAGGAAATGACAGCCCACTCCAGTATTCCTGCTTGGGAAACTCCATGGACAGAGGAGCCTGGCGGGCTACAGTCCATGTGGTCGCAAAAGAGTCAGACACGGACATGACTTAGCGACTAAGCATGCATGGCTACTGATTGCTAATCTTCTGGCTGTGTAAGAAATGAACACATGCAAGCAAGTTCTAATTTCCCCATGAGTAAATGTGGATTTTCTTATACAATGTGGATTTTCTTCTCTAAAGATGAAAAGGATGAAGCTGGTGAGGCGAGTGGTACCTCTCTCCATGGCCCCATGAAAGGTCTGTCTACACTGTCAGAAGCCCCCTCCCATGCTTCGACCTCCCAGTTGACATGGGAGACAAGCAAGACATTCCAGTTGCTGGCAGAAGTGACAGATCGCACAACCCTAGGACAGCCGTCTAGGGGACACACTCCAATAGAAATGGGGATGAAAGCAGCAGAATGCCTTGGTTTTCCTGAAACTGTTTCTTTTAGAAAGTAGTTTGTGTGTGTGTGTGTGTTGTTTTTAATTTTGCCATAATTTGAGATTCATACAAGAGCTGAAAATATAACACAGAGGTATCCTGCTCAGTTTTCTGTATAGTCATCATCTTACGTTACTGTGAAATTTGTCAAAACGAAGAAACAAACGCTGGTACGTTACTATTAAACTCAGACTTGACTTGGATTTCACCAGTTTTTCCATTTGTGGGCTCTTTCTGTCCCGGGATCTGATCCAGGATACCTCATTACATGCATTAACTCTGAATTCTTTAAATGGGGGTAGGGCATGGGGTAGGGTGTAAAGCCCACTGAACATGACAACTGGAATTAGGAAACTTCTCTGAGGAGCTGGATGACCTTAAGATATTCAACCCTTGCAGACTCCCTACAAGCTCCTTCTCTGCAAAATGAGGACCAAGCATGCAGTGTTTCGGGCAGGGAAGGATGCTGATGGGACATGGCCTGTCCTGGCACAGCTGTTTTCCTTGGCCTGAAAGAGTCTGACCCACAAAGGCAACTCTGAAGAAAAGGCACTGCATACACCTTCCTGACTGGCCCCCACCTGCATCTGTCAAACTTGAATGGACTCTGACATTCAGCAAAGAATGAAAGAGAAAACTATCAATCTATCAAGCTTTAGAAAAAAGGATGCTGATGCAGAGAAAAGCAAAGGCAGTTAATTATTCACAGGACTTCCCTGGTGGCTCAGTGGTAAAGAACCTGCCTGCCAATGCAGGAGATGCGGATTCGATCACTGGGTTTGGGAAGATCCGCTGAAGGATCAAATGGCAACCCACTCCAGTATTCTTGCCTGGAGAATCCCATGGACAGAGGAGCCTGGCGGTCTAGAATCCATAGGGTCGCAAAGAGTTGGACACGACTTAGCCACTAACCAACAATAATCATTCACAAATCTTCAGCCCTGAAGGCATCTGCCTTTGAGTTGAGATTCTCAAATGACCTAGAGACAGAGAGAAAGGGAGGGGACTGTGCCTGGAGGAAAGCCTGGCACATCAAACCTTTCAGCTACTTGTCTCTCCGGGCACCCTTCCCCTCCACCCACCTCCCTGCCCCCTGCCTTTCCCTGGCTACCCACAGGCCCTGTTCCTGCCTTTTACAGGGTCCCTTCTCTCAGCAGGACACCAATCCGGCGAGCTTGCAAAGGCCAAACAAAACTGAGACTCACAAATATGTAAGTGTTTTCCTTAGCTCGTGGCATAAATCAAAAAAAAAAAAAAAGAAAGGAAAAAAAAAATTCTGTTAGCACAGGGCTCAGGAGTGTTTATTTTTTTGCCAGCTGCAACATGCTACCCTCACAGGGGATCACCTAAAACCAGTTATGGTTTGGGTTGGAGGGGGGACGTCAAACTTAAGCTGCGGGCTTGGCCTCGCTCAATGAATTACGACCTTGTCAAGAACCTATTTTTTTAAAATCAATGCAGGTTTTCTATCAAATCAAATACCTGCACACTAAATTATATTTTTGGTGCCAGGCTGGCTCTCCAATTTTTTTTTTTTTCCCCTTTGCTAGTTTTTTCCAGCCTCCTCTCCCAACCCTCCCCCCTCCCCCTACCATGATACAGACAGTTTTTGTCCATAAGAAGAACCTGAAAAGTAAGCCCTACATTGGGGGAGGGGGTGCAATTTGTTATCTTATATACTGTAATCTATCTCAGGGGCTTCAATGACAGCAGTGCTCCTGTAAACTAAGAGTCAAAGCTGGGGTGGGGGGGGGGGGGTTGTCCCTTTGAGTCACCCATCCAGTAGCTTTTGGAAGAAAAATGCTTTTTTCTTTTCCCTTTAAAATTTTTTTGTTGGTGGTGGACATGGGATGGGGGTTGGGTAGGCTCCTAATACAGGTGTTGGAATGAAGAGTTAAATATTTACGTTATCTTTTCAATACGTTCTTGAGACATCCCTTCCCACCTGATGTGACTTGATAGATTTGATGATTTTAGAGCATCAAAGACTTTTTCTTGTTTCAGTTCTCCTTCCCTCCCTTCCTTCCTCTATCTCCTTCTTCTCTTTCTTCCTTCTGATCTTCAACTAAACTCTGATCTTCCGAAAGAGTCAGACCTCTCATTTTAGAAGTGGGTGTGTCTCCCAACTAGTAGTTTAGTGGAGATAATATTCTGGGCAGGCACTCCTCCTCGTGGGGCCAGCAGAGACCTGAAGTTCTTCCTGATGAATTGTGGCAGGGGTCATTTTTCAGTACCGGGGATCTCCACGTATCGATATCCACTTAGGGCAAAGCCTTGGAGGCAGAGCGATCCATGCGGGCACCGCAGGCGGCCCCCCCTTTCACAGCCCGGAAGTCTTTATTTGGTGGTTTTTCAATTAAATGCCACATATACTTCAGGGCATATGTAAAGAATCCTCAAATGAATTGCAAATTGTTTTCGGTAGCAACTGGGATGGCGAAAATGCAGACAAGGAAATCCCAGCCAGCTGTGTTTGAGTCTTCGGAACTCAAATCAAATATTTTCTGATTGAACTCTGGACATTTGCGATGGGCTGTTAGGCCACCGACACTGTCTTCACCGCATCTGTGAATGGCTGGTTTGGCAGAAATCTCTCATCCACCCCTCCCTACCCCCACCCCCTGCCAGTTTTCAGCTGTAAGCCGCTGTTCTCAGCATAGGCTTTGCTGATGGAGGCATGCTTAAAAGTTTCCAGGTCAGGCAGTCTTGGTTATGAGTTGTTTTCCTCACTTGAGAATTCCATGGTAGGAAGACACACCAAGAATCATCTTGGATGGGGAAAAGAGAGGAAGATAACCATTCATAAACCAAAGTCAAAAAGCTAAGACACAGAGGCATGTCAAGTAGAAGCCGCGGCATGCTGGGGCCTATTGGGAGCGGCAGACCGATGCAAGTGGATAAATATTTCAGTAAACTCTTATCCTGCTCAAGTTCCTCAGCTAGTGGTCACAGGATGTGAATATCAACAGAAAGAACACAGTTCCTAATCGGAGAAAGCTCACCGTCTACAAGGAGAGGGAGGAACTTAAACCACCAATGATAACACACAGTAAACAGAAGCAAATGCTGAGTGGACAGGTTACTTTAGAAATTTAGCATCCATTCACTTTGTCCCAATGTACTTTGTTTATTTGTTTAGAAAATCATCCTCATCACCCCGGGAATCCTCAGTCCATCCTACTTGGAGGGAACTGAAATTGAAAGTCACTCAGTCGTGTCCAACTCTTTGTGACCCTGTGTTCTATACAGTCCATGGAATTCTCCAGGCCAGAACACTGGAGTGGGTAGCCTTTCCCTTCTCCAGGGGATCTTCCCAACCCAGGGATCGAACTCAGGTCTCCCGCATTGCGGGCAGATTCTTCACCAGCTGAGCCACTAGGGAAGCCCAAGAATACTGGAGTGGGGAGCCTATCCCTTCTCCAGGGGATCTTCCCAACCCAGGAATCGAACCGGGGGGTCTCTTTACCAACTGAGCTATCAGGGAAGCCCCGGACGGAACTGATCTTAATCTCAATTTCAAGGATAGGCCCTGACTGATCTAAACTAGTGAATGGATTCCATCCTCCTGGTTTCAGTGACTGGATCAGAGATGAGGTTAACGCCTGCTTCTCAGGAATGAGAACAGAGTATATGCATGTGGACTAGAGCGCAGGTCCAAGAGGAAGAGGTCTGGGGTTTGCTTCACTCAAAGTCAGAGGCCAATAATCCAAGAAACTAAAAAGACTAAATAATGTCTGTGAAGCTCTTAGCTCAGATCTAGGCAGTCAGTAAAGAGATGAATGAATATTAGCCGGGAATACAGATATAATTTTCTCACCGATAGCAGGACTGGGAAATCTCCAAGGGGGAGGTTACATGGGGGAGGACAAAGTGAAAAAATTAAAAGTAACTCTTCGGGATTTTGGGGGTTGTTGTTTTCAGTGTTGTTTTTGTTTTTATTAGGTTAATTGAATCATGTTCTACCCAGGCATCTTATGGTAGATAAAGCACAAGGGAACATTCATCCCATAAGTCCAGCAAAGTCTTTAGCTAATAAAAGCAGGCATTGTAACCAGAAGTCTCATTTCATTAGTGGTGACACTGGACCCTGAATTCCTCATTTTATGGTTTTTGCCTGGAGTCATCCTCACACCGGGGTTCTAAGCATGAAACTGCCAAGAAGCACTCCTTGGACTAAGTCATTTGCATAATCTTGTCCACTCTTTGGATTTCTAAGTCTGGTGCTCCTAGGAAGGAACAATATCTCTTCAGAAACTAACTATGGGAGAAGACTGGCTTGATCTGGTTTGATGAGATCCAACCAGTCCATCCTAAAGGAAATCAGTCCTGAATATTCATTGGAAGGACTGATGCTGAAGCTGAAACTCCAATACTTTGGCCACCTGATGCGAAGAACTGACTCATTGGAAAAGACCCTGATACTGGGAAAGATTGAGGGCAGAAGGAGAAGGGGATGACAGAGGATGAAATGGTTCGATGGCATCATTGACTCCATGGACATGATTTTGAGTAAACTCTGGGAGACAGTGAAGGACAGGGAAGCCTGGCGTGTTACAGTCCATGGGGTCGCAAAGAGTCAGACACGACTGAGCGACTGAAGACTGAGCACTGAAGAGCGACAAATGGGAGAAGACAGTGTCCTGGTTCAATCCTTATCCCCTGGGATTTCAAGTCCTTGTAAATTACGGGACACAAGTAGATGCAACTGCTTACCTTAATTGAAGGAGTAACTCAATTCTGCTCATAATCGTCCACATTCCATTTCCACTTGGCAGTCGGTGCTTTTGAACTACCGTGAATATAAGCATCACCCGGTCATATGTTATTTCCATTCTGAGACTTTTATCGAAAAGGAAAAAAAATGTATTGCTGACTCTGGCTCCTTGGCACCAAAGAGCAAGGCGGTGAAGATAAACTTAATTGTATTATAATCATTATTAAATAAAGATTCAGGAAAACAGCATGGGTATATTTGTGACAGAAATTATAAGAAATTTATGTAAATAACCATGTAGATTTCATACAGCCCTTAGGCTCCAACAAGTATTCCAAGTCCCCAGAGCCCCTTTGGAAACATGGTTTGCTTGTTTATTTTTCCCTTTTGTGAGGATTTACCAATCCTGTTGCTGTTTAGTTTCTAAGTCATGCCCGACTCTCCGTGACCCCACAGACAGCAGCCACCAGGCTCCTCTGTCCTCCCCTGTCTCCTGGAGTTTGCTCTAATTCATGTCCATTGAGTTGGAGACGCTATCTAACCACCTCATCTTCGGTCCTGGGGTTCCCATTAAACTGAGCCTGAATTGGAAAAAAAAATGTTTTCAAGATGAGAAGCTGGTTTTAACAATCAAAACATTTGTTTACAACAGGATGCTCTTTCCTTTCAAAAACTTAGCTTTTAAATTTCAAGGTTATAGTTCTGTCTTTATTGTAGTGTCTAATCAATGCACCTTTTCCTACTGTCTCTGGTAGCTAAAGCGTTTATTTCCTGTTCACGAAGCAGTATGTCAGCATGAAAATCACAAGGTCTGAAGTCAAGGGTTTGAGTTCAAGTCCCTCTGGTCTTATCTGTTTTCAGTGTGAAGCAACTTGCTTTACTTCTCTGACCCTCAATCTCTCTCTGTAAAATGTGAATTATTGATATCCAGTATGCCTGCCTCAAAAAGTTGTGATAGATACCAGATGAACAAATGCACAGTTTAGAGTAAGTGCCTGGCACTTGGTTTAAAGGTAGAACCACAAGAAACCAAGACCAAAGAACAGGTTAGAGGGGGGAAACCGGTTAAATAGTATAATGCAGTAAGTGCTTGGGTGGAGGAAAGGAGAGATTTTAGGAAAGTACAAAAACAGGACATCAAGTGCCTCCCTAGTAGTTCAGGGATAAAAAAAATCCACCTGCCAATGAAGGAGATACAGGAGATATGAGTTTGATCCCTGGGTCGGGAAGATCCCCTGGAGAAGGAAATGGCAACCCACTCCAGTATTTTTGCCCGAGAAAGTCCATGGACATAGGAGCCTGATGGGCTACAGTCCACGGGGTGGCAGAGTGAGACACAGCTGAGAAACTCAGCTCACACACACACACACACACACACACACACAGGACATCAAAAGCCCAACGGGACATAAGGGTAACAGAGAAGGGCCACATGGAGCTGGAGTCGGAAGCTTCCTCCGCCACCTCTTTAGAAACGAGATGCCGGGTAGTCAGTAATGGGTGACTTCACTGCCTGATTTTTCTACCATAAAACCCAACTTGCTTCCTTAATCACTACCAGACAGACTGCCTACCCTGGCTAAATCTCCCCCGCCTCACCCACCTACCAGTTAGGCACTCAGCACCCAGTTCTGGGCCATGCAGAAGATGTCTCTTAAGTGCGGGGAAGTTGCCAAGGTACAATTTGAAGTCCGAGTCAAAAAGGCCATGTTTTTTCTCTCTTTTGTAAAAGTACACTTGTGTCCTTGATTCTCTTGCCATTTTATGTTAGAGTGTGGATTCTTAGCACCCAGAAGCTATTTGACTTAAAGACATCTGTGACTTTAGGTTACTTTCCACATTCAGACTCTGAAGTTGCTGACTGTTATATACACTCCACTTGGACTGGCCTCCAAGATGGGAGGTGACTCTGGAGATAACAGATTCCTACGAAAATGGGGCAGCAGGCAACACGCTCATCTGTACAAATGCAGCTGTTGAGACATTTCATATTTAAAATTTATTTAAAAGTACTATAAATTATCTGGTTGCCTATTATATAGTGGGATTTATTTGCCATAAGCGCCAATACTTTGGCCACCTGATGTGAGGGAGCCAACTCATTGGAAAAGACCCTGACGCTGGGAAAGACTGAGGAGAAGGAGGCAGCAGAAGATGAGATGGTTGGATGGCATCACCGACTCAATGGAATGAGTTTGAGCAAACTCCTAGAGATGGTGAAGGACGGGGAAGCCTGGCGAACTGCAGTCCACGGAGTCACAAAGAGTCGGACACAACTGAGCCACTGAATCGTCAGATCATTGCTATTCCTCCACTCCATCTGCTGTGAGCTGCTTTTATAAAATACACAAAGGGAAAAAGAAGAAAAAAAAATCTTCTCCCCACCCAAGTTGTGAGGGTCATTGGTTTACTTTACCTGTTACTAATATCAACTTTATAGCAATTTTTACCTGGTTTGAAAAAAAAAAAAAATGGCTTGTATGGATCTATTCAATGTATTATTTATAGTGTTGTGGCCAAATCGCTATTAGATAAAAATGCAAAAACTTCCTATAAAAATGCCTTATTTTAAATAAAAATGACTCATTTCTCCCCAATTTAGACCAGCTCTTTTCTGCCTGAGTAACTACGAAACTTTGAAAACATCTTTGACACTAATCAATAGAACAGTCTCTGATATGCCTCTTAGTGGGGTGTTTCACATCCACTCTTGCAATTGCAGAGTGACTTTTTTTCCCTGTCTGGCTAATTAATTGATACAACACTAATCCTCTGCACATCTGGTCCTAAATGTTTGCTCATGTGGGCTCCCTAGTGAGGAAGCGTGGCCCAACAGCAACGTGGACTGTGCTTGATTTCGTTTTAAAATCTTCACTCTCTGGGATTAAAACCTTGAGATAAAACATCTGGATTTCAATGGCATCCCTAGGGACCGAGAGTTATAGTTCTATAGAATACATATTGCACATAATATAGGCTTGTTATTTCTACATTAGCACTGCTCCAGCCAGCGCCCGCCGTTAGCTTGTCAGTCTCCTCACACATCATTAATAAACAGGTAATTTCATAACTGATTTCCACCTAGTGTCATGTTGAAAACCACCTGGGTTTTCGTTTTCACTCGCATGAAAGGGACAGGCTGGAGGGAGGCACTTATTATGAAACTGGGACTAATTTCATTGAATAATGGATCAAATCGGCGAAAACAAATGCATTCACAGGAGGATGAAAGAAATTTCCAGGGCAAAGGACAGGCCTGGATCCCCTCCTCAAAACGAATCTGTTCCCTGCCCTCCTCGCGCCAAATGTACACGTTAGGAATTATTCCAAAACCATGACCACTCCCTTGGGGAAGTTTCCAAAAAAACACCACGGAAGCAACTCTTTGGGGGGAAATCTATACTTTTAAAATTGTGACAAGTGAAATTAGGTCTATGACATGCTTATGTATTCACTGAATTTTAAATTGATGCTGCATGTTTTACGCCAGTAAAGATTAAAAACACACTCACCAAGGTAGGCCATGGTCTGAGTTGGCCTCCATATCTGCCTAAATGTGTAGGGATGGATAACAACATGGTGAAAGGTAATTGGAACCGACCACTGCAGTCTAATCCACACCTTGGCCTATGCTGGGCACTGTTGTTTGGGTTTGGTTTTGGAATTTTGAGATCTTCATCCTTCTCAGCATCATTTCTACTGTGCTGGGAAGCAGCCGGGAATCACTGCGGCCTGCCTTCACCTCAGAAAGAGGTCTATCTAGCGGTTTCTGTGGTACCCTTCAGGCTTGTGATAGGTTTCTACAGGAATTTCTAACTTTCTCCATGAACCAGGGCTAATAATTTAACATCACGATCTCTGACTTCTGCCCATGTGGCATTTCAGTCACAACATGGAACCACAAGAATGTATTATTAAGGAATTTACTAAGTTCAGCCCAGTTGTATTCAGCAGACAGATGGGAATTTTAAAAAAAGCTGTATGCCCTCTATTTCTCTCTGACCTTCTCTTCCATTTTCAACCCCATAATGATCTGCTTTCCTTCTTCCCATTGACTATTTTAAAGGACAGATTACAAAATCTGCACTTAGTGGTTCAGGAAGAATCCCGAGTGCGAACTGGGAGATGAAGAAATCTTACGCCAGAATTTCCTTAGTTTTGTGTTTTCACAATCACATTTGCAAGAAATGATTCAGTTTATATATAAACACTTAATCTCACTGGTCATTCAATATGATATAATGTATGTAGTGAAAAATTTCAACATAGTTATTATTTCTAGTCTAAAGTAGAAAAAACAACAACAACAAAAAAAGAGAAACAATAATTATCTAGAGCCAGTAACTTCCTACATGCTGTCACAGAAGTTATGGAGGAGTCAAGATTAGAAGCTGAATGCTTCCAACATTCAGGAAAAGCAGTATTACACCAACACACAGAACTATCCCTCTGAGCTAATAGTCTGAACTATTCCTCCTCTGTATCAACTCCCATTGGTAATCTATTAAAATGCTTTCTTGAACCACATGGTTCCACACAGTCCTTTGTAGGTGTTCTTTATAAGTCAAAACAACATAAGCTGTTAAATGATAAACTAATGAAAGCAGTCAAGATTCCAGACGCTTGCAAGAGTCACTCAAGTATACACCGAGTGTCGTTGATTTTGCACGCTGGACCAGGACACAACTCTCAATGTAGACATGTTTTTAGTTGCCGTAACTGGGTGGGGGTGTGGGTGAAGATGCTGCTAATGTCTAGGGGTGGGGACCAGAGATGTTGTAAACATCTTAAGTGCACAAGACAGCTCCCCACCTCCCCACAACAAAACCATCTAGCTCCAAATATCAGCAGTGCCAAAAAAGAGAAACCCTGGTACAGACTGTTTGCTAGAAACACTGATAAAGCTACCAGCTTATGAGAGCCTAACAACCAGAAAGGTTTCTATGGGGCGTGTATATTTCATGCAAGCCCCACGTTGTTCCATTCCTAAAGCAAAATGTTACGCTCTTCAAACTCTCCAGGGAAGCTAGAAGCATAAAGCTTTGGGTGAAATGTAAATTTCTTAAAATATTTATCCATCCATAAGTGGCTACATTTTTGACATTATTATAGGGTTTCTCAGTGTTCCATTTTATTAAAAAATATTTATTTGGTTTCTAAGATTACTGCTTTTCTGACCACAGAAAATTCAATTACTGAAAACTGCAGCTATCAAATTGGTTGAAAATAAATAGCCTTTTATCCAAAGCTGGCAAAGGCTGGTTTGCTTTTAATATGTAGCCATTAAAAAAAAAAATAAAAATAAGAAAACATTTCCATTGCAAGCTGATGGACTGCAGAGTCAGAAGCCAAACAGCCTTTTGCATCATCAGGTTTTATTTAAAATAGGATGAGAGAGGAGCAGTGGTGGTTTTTTTTTTTAAAAAAGAAAAAGTCATCAGAGGAGCATTTAGCATTATTTTTCCTCTTTTGTTTTACAAGACAGAAGAAACGTGAGCCTTTTTGCCAGTGGAAATCACTTTCTCCTGCTTTCTCTCTGTCTCGGTTTGAAATGTTTAGTAATATACAGGAAATGTGGTAAGTGAGAGCTAAAAACGTGGGCTTCCAATATCAAGCCTAATTATGTGTCAGGCAACCGGCATGGCAGCTACACTGCCAGGGAACCGCAAAGGAGCCTGCATTAAGGCCTAGAGCTTTCTCTCATTTGCTTCTCATTTGCATTTTAATCTCCTACACATTTTTATTTTCCTTTCTAAAGAAGAACACTTGTCCACATCGCCCCAGTGAAAACCAGTCAACCCACAAGAAGAAGAAACTGAAAAGTCGGTAGACCCACATCGTGAATCAAAGCGCAGGGGTGACCCGGCCCCGCACCCCCGTGGGTCCTATAAAACGATGCTTCCAGCTTGGAATTTTGGCTCTCTTGCCACTGAACACGAATCCAGGCTTTGTCTCAACTGAGTGGGATTGTTCTGCATGTGCTTGGAGCTCTTATATTGTTTGCTGTTTTTGCTCAGACACTTCAGTTGTGTCCAACTCTGTGGGACCCCATGGACTGTAGCCCACCAAGCTCCTCTGTCCATGGGATTCTCCAGGCAAGAATACTGGAGTGGGTTGCTAGTCCCTTCTCCAGGGGAATCTTCTCCACCCAGGATTGCAACCTGTGTCTCCTGCATAGGCAGGCGGGTTTTTTTACCAGTGAGCCACGCCCTGGAAAGCAGATAAGTTAGATATCACTGGGAAGTTGATGCTACTGGGAAAATCGATACGCTTACGTCAGTGATTCAGGGCATCCCTTGTCCCCTTCAGAACAATTTTTGGAGGCTGTCTGAGGTTGCCTGTTAGAAGCAGCTGTTGACAGATGCGGATGAGGAGACCTAGGCTTGTCTGCTGTTCTGCTATCATCAGCTGGGTGTTCTTCAAGTGATCGCTTCTCACTGGGTCACAGCTCCTTTATCTGCAAAGTGAGGTGGTTGGAAGAAAGTGCCTGAGGCCATTTCTACTTCTACAACCCTTTGTCTGGATAGGCTTGGATTCGGTCCACCCAGCGCAGTATGAGGCCTGGGCTAAAGACAAGATGCCTGCGGAAGGGGGATCACTGGTTCAAACGTGAGGGTCTGCCTCTGTGCGAAAGTTACTTCCTGTGGGGGCGATAATGTGAGAATCTCCCTCACCCATCGATTTTCACAAGAAGTGATGGGAAATGCTAATCAGACTGGGAGACTGAGCTGCCTTTGTGCGTGAGAGTCCCGCATGGTGTGAGCTTAAATGGGATCAGGGCCACAGTCTGCTTCACAAGCTCTCTCTCTCCCACTGTCTCTGTCTCTCCCTCTCTGTCTGTGTCTCTCTCTCCCTGTCTCTTTCTAGTTTCTCTCTCTCTCTGTCCTTGTCAACCTTGGTTTCCGTCTCTCTCTGCTTCTCCTTGTCTCTGCCTCTCTCTCTGTCTCTCTGTCTCCCTTTCTCTCCCTCTCTCTCTCACACACACTCACACCCCATCGTGAAATGCCTCTTCTCTGAACGTGGGAGGAGATTGGCAAAGAAGGTTTAACCACGCTAGATGTATGGTGTCCGTGACAAAGCGCACGGCGCCCAGAAAGGACAGAACGGCCGCTGTGCAGTGGTCAGCAGCGGGGCTGAGCAGGGAAGGGCTGACTTCATGAGGAAGGAGCTCCCGAAAGGAGGAAAAAGCAAACATAACCACTCCCTCTCTGTTTTCTCGTCTCCCTTGGTTAGGAGAGAACCACAGGCTCCTAGCTTTTACTGTCTGGTTTTGTGGTCTTATTGAGGGCTAATGTGACGACAGACAATAATGGTTCTGGGGCCTCCCATTTTGAAAATTCTTTACTGTTTTCCTTAATCCTGCTTACTCTGTTATAGTTGTGGATATGATATAGTCCAGACGGATAAAAGGGACTCCTTCTCGAAGCTGGTCCACCTGTCTGAACCTCTCCCAGGGCGTTATAGACGGTAGCTGGGAAGGCCACAGTGGGAAGGCATTTCATGAGTTATAAAGATGACCAGGGAACGCAGCAGTTTCTGGGAATTCAGCGTCAGTGGAGAGAATGATGCTTTTATGCCCTTATTTTTTTTTTTAAATAAGTTCTGAGTTCAAAGCACATCTCCACCAAGGCTGGGTGATTCCACCATCAGGGGCTCATCTATTCTAGCCCATTGGTCTGAGGTCAGGGGATGATATTGTCCCATCAAAGGGCAAAGGGCATCAAAGGATGGAATTTGAAACACTTTTAAAGAGCACAGGGTCACTGGATCTTTGTTAACAGCTTCTGTTAGCAGAACTGCCAGCGTGCACCCTGCCCTTCTGCAGGGGCAGCGGGAGCCGATGATGGACAGCTTGTGATGACAGGGACCCGACAGGAGGATCGCCCATCAGGGCAGGACTTCTGAAGGGATGAAAGGAGGCGGGAAGGGGGTGATGCTCTGTGTTTAATATCCTTTCCTTGTTGCTGGTTAGTTACGCAGTCACGTCCAACTCTTTGCAACCCCATGGACTGTAGCCCACCAGGCTCCTCTGTCCCTGGGATTTCCCAGCCTATGATACTGGAGTGGGTGATCATTTCCTTTTCCCAGGGATCTTCCCAACCTGGGGACTGAGCCCGCATTTCTTGCATTGCAGGTCAGTTCTTTACCCCGAGCCACCTCATGTTCCAAGCTAATGAGTAGATGGAACTCCGACCCGCCGATGAGTATTATAATGCTGTAGCTACCAAATTTCAAAGTTAATGTGTGGCTGAAACTTTTGCCATGATTTGATGTATGAAGCAAAACTCTAAAGCAATAGGAAAGTGGGGAGGAAGGTTAAGTGCTTGTCAAAGTAGTTAATGGAAGAAGAGACTTCCAACCTGTCTTTACTCCCTAGAAAGCAAAGTTGCTAAAGTAATTGTCAAAAACCTCAGATTGGTGGATGAGATTAACTGATGAATGGATGAAGTGTGCTTTTAAGTCAGAGTGCGCTAAGTCACTTTGGTCGTGTCTGACTCTTTGTGACCCCATGGAGTGTAGCCCGCCAGGTTCCTCTGTCTGTGGAATTTTCCAGGCAAAAATACTGGAGTGGGTTGGCATTTCCTTTTTCAATGATTCTGAGGACTCCCATTTTGAAAATTCGTCACTGTTTTCCTTAATCCTACTTACTATGTTATAGTAGTGGGTGTGGGACAAAAGGGACTCCTTCTCGAAGCTGGTCCACCTGTCTGAACCTCTCCCAGAGCCTCAGAGACTGCAGCTGGGGTAGACACAGGCAAAGCACAGAGAATGTTGAGGTCAGTGAAACACTCTGTGATATTATAACGATGGATGTTTGTTACTACACATTTGTCCAAATCCAGGGAAGGTAGAAGAACAAGAGTGAACTCTAGGTAAATATGGGCTTTGATTGTGATGCGTCAATGCAGGTTCATCAGATATAACACATGGACCACTGTGGCGAGAACATGGATGACGGGGGAGGTTGCTCACACGTGAAGCTGAAGGATACATGGGAAAACTCTATACCTGTCTCTCGGTTTTGTTTCGAGCCAGAAACTGCTCTAAAAACTGAAAGTTTAAAAAAGCAGATTATCTGACTATACCACCTACACAAAATCCAGATATTTAGAAAGAGGCTCTTGGGATCCAAAATTACTATGGACAGTGACTGCAGCCATGAAATTAAAAGACACTTGCTCCTTGAAAGGAAAGCTATGACAAACCTGGGCAGCATATTAAAAAGCAGAGACATCACTTTGCCGACAAAGGTCTGTATAGCCAAAGCTATGGTTTTTCCAATAGTCGTGTACAGTTCTGAGAGGTGGACCATCAAGAAGGCAGAGCGCCAAACAACTGATGCTTCAGAATCATGGTCCTGGAGAAGACTCCTGAAAGTCCCTTGGACAGCAAGTCAATCCTAAAGGAAATCAACCCTGAATACTCATCGGAAGGACTGATGCTGAAGCTGAAGCTCCAATACTTCAGCCACCTGATGCAAAGTGCAGGCTCATTGGAAAAGCCTCTATGCTGGGAAAGATTGAAGGCAATGGAGAAGGGACAGCAGAGGGTGAGATCATTTGATAGCATCACTGACTCAATGGACGTGAGTTTGAGCAAACTCTGGAAGCCATTGGAGGGCAGAGGAACCTGGTGTGCTGCAGTCCATGGAGTCGCAAAGAGTCAGACATGACTTAGCAACTGAACAACAACAACAAAATACCCTCTTCTGAAACTGTGTGCACACCTTGGGTGAACTCTGGAAAACTGAAGTGCAGACTTCAGGCTGAAGAGGGGAAAACGTGTGGATGGTATCACATTCATCTAGACCCAGAGAAAAAAGTACTGAATTCTTCACTGTGCTTTTGCCTAAGTGAACGCAGCCTTTTCATCAACAATGGAAACAAAATATATTTCCATTTTAAGAAGGACTATACTAGCTTCTGGCAATTAATTACACTTAAGAACATGTAACTCAGTTTGACAAATTCATTGGTCATCTGCTATGTACCAAGCATAAAGTCTGTGGGTACCAGAATTCAAAGATAAATGAGACTTGTCCTCAAAGAAAGTTTCCTCTTATACAAATGCCAACTATATTGTTCTAATTATTCTCCTGCCTCCTTTCACAAACCATTACTGAATGGGAAAATTAAACAATGACCCAGGAGACATATTTAACTTTTCTTTTTGGAAGTTAAAGATGTAGGGTTACAGAGGGGAAAATAAGAAGCCATATTTTCATCTGTTTTATTGCCATTAAAAATGTTTTTGCATCTTTGTTGAAAAAAGGTTTAAACACCGTATACCTGAGACTAGGGAAAACCATATGGGCACGGTCAGCTGTTGAGTACATGCGGCCAGCAGCGGAGAGTGTCAAAGACAGACAAATATATCGCTTGAACATACATGGCAGGGAAAAAGGTTGAAAACTCCCACTCTAATCTACTGTCGAGATGATTTCCAAGTTCATCTGGTGGCTGGTTAACGAAATCCAACCGCTGCACGTTTGAGACATAATTAGGAGGAAGTTGGAAGAAAGGCTGTAATTTATGCCTGTGCCTAGCTCATGCTGGCTTCCAAGAGACCTGACCCTTCCCCCAGCCTCTTGTTTGACCAAGCCAGCTCCGCTCACTCCCCCGTCAGCCTGGAAGCTACGAGTTCCACTGGAAGCGTGGTTTATGGATAATGTATCTATAATGGACCCTCCACTCAAAACCAACAGAGCAGTAGCATGGCCATCAGCAATCAGTCCATAAAATCTGCAGTTACTTTCTCTCTCTCTTTTTTTTTCTTACAGGGGGCAGGAAGCTAATGGATTTGAAATTGCAGAAGGAGACCACAGACCTTTTTAATAAATGAAAATAAAATTGAGTCTCGGGTGTATGTTGATCTGCAGAACTGGGAGTCCCCCTGTCCTCCTGCTGGTCCCCTCAGGGCTGATTCCTAGCCTAAACCACCCAACATTTATAGCTGATAAGTGTCTACTGAAGGGTAATAAAATACAGTGTGTGTAGTTGTAGAGAATGTAACTTATCACTTTCATCAAAAGCCCCCTGAAAATGTGTTTATCTAAAAGGCTTGTATGTTTGTGTATGTTTCAAATATCTCTGCCGTTGGACTGAACTCTTTGGGCATTTAAAAGCCATTCCTTGAAAAGGCCTCTTTGGAAATTGTTTAGCTGTGGGTTCATGGTTACATTTCCCTGGATTGGAGACATCCTCCAGGTTACAGAACTCATACAAATGTATACAAATGAGACATTGACTATGGCCCAATTTTATTTTCTCACTAAATCACGGTCAAGATTTAAAGCCCAATTCGTAAAGGAGGGGAAAAAAAAAAAAAAAACTTACGCGGGTGTGAGGTGATTTTTAGCTCTGACACAACTGATCCTGGGACCTCTCCAAGTAGGCAGCTGCCTGGTAGGTAAAAAAAAAAAAAAAAGCCTGAGATGTTGAGAAAATGTTTAGGATGCTCCATGTAGCTGTGGGATGTGAGCACGTGTCACTGTTCAAAGCCAGCTGTGCTCCAGGCGGTTGACAGCTGGGGTCCGGACGATCTTCTCTAAGAGTGACTGGAGATCACTCAGGAAACAGACATAAGACAGACTTTTTTTTTCCCTAGTCAATCACTGTCCGAGTTATAAATGCCCGCATGACACAGTGAGGTTTTAAGGAAGGTGCTCACTGCGTACAGTGATGAAACAGTTGTTAAGGAAGTTGGAAAGTAATATATCTTTTCTGTATGTACTGCCTGCCTGGAGGATGTGTGGGTTCAGGTATTCTTGTCATTGCTGCTCACTTGCTAAGTCACGACCCGCTCTGTGACCCCATGGACTGTGCCCGCCAGGCTCCTCGGTCCGTGGGATTTCCAGACGAGAATACTGCACTGGGTGCCATTTCCTTCTCCAGGGGATCTTCCCAGCAGTCGAACCCGCCTCTCTCGTGTCTGCTATATGGGCAGGTGGATTCTTTACCTCTGGGCCACCTGGGATGCCCACTTACAGAACAACGCAGGCAAAATGTTGTACTATGTGAGCCTATTCATGCTTCCGAAGAGCAGCAGTCTCATCTGTCTCCAGATGCCGGACATCGGAGTGGCAGGCCATGCACAGAGCATCTGCTATTTGCCCATGACAGCCTCATGAATGGATTTAGGTGCGGTCCTGGGGCAAAGCCCTGACGGTGAGTGTTCTCCCAAACAGACAACCACGGGGCTTGCCGGGCAGCTGTGCTCATCCTGATCCAACTTGTCAGTCACCGTTTAGTCTTCATTTTCTGTCTTGAGAGAGTTTGGAAACTTCATTCCTCTGGCTAACACGGTGGCTGCTTCTTCTGGGCTGAACCAACCGGGGACTCCGGGACGTAGGTCTCGGGGCAGTACCTGAGGCTTCCAGTCTAAAAGGCTTTTCTTTTTCGCCCAGTTTGAGGCAAGATCTTGACGAATGAGTTGCGGCCTCTCTAATTTGGTGCCATTACATTCATGAAGAGCCTCCTCTGGACAGGGTGAAGCAATTGCTGCTTCCGTCCTCAGATGTGTCTCTCACAGTGTATGAAAGAGCGCGCTGTTTGTAATGAGCACTCAATAAATAACTGCTTATCTTTGCTGATAAGTCAGCCCCCTCTCAAACTCCATAAGCTAAGGCAAGATGGCTATTTGAGATGTTAAGTTTTAGTTTTCAAGGTCAGTAATCTATAATATTCGAATTAGACAGCTGTTTATTGCTTTACTTTTTCCACATAGATCTTAAAATTAAGACACACAAAATTAACATTTTGGCATGTACTTTAGAGTCTTTTAAAGAGAAGCAGCACTAAGCAGATGTAGAGAAAGGACTTGTGGACACAGAAGGTGAAGAAAAGGGTAGGATGGATTTTGAGGGAGGCTCAAGAGGAAGGGGATAAAAACACTTATCCCCCAATTTAAACATTTATATATCAGAAGTAGCACTAAAACATAACTTATATAAGTTTTTAAATATGAAATAATATTAACAATAATAATCTCTAATAATATTCACTTAAAGGTCTTGCCAGGTTCACAGGTCTTAGTGGTGGAACTGCATTTGAAGTCCATGCAGTCTTCAGACTTTGACACATGTGCTCTTAACTACTCTGTTACATTTTAAACTAAATCCCAAATTGGGCCATTCTCATCTGGGAGCTGCAGACAGAGGGTGCAGAGCTCTAGGACTAGATAAACTAGAGACCAAAGCAAGCCAGCAATGAATTTGAGAAGCTGATTCCTATGTGGTGCTTTTCCTCTTTGGAAAGGAGAGGCTGCAGGCTAGGATTCAGCTTCTGCAATAGGCAACAACATCGGCAGAGGGCCACTTGTACCTGTCTTGTAACTCCAACCAGGGTCCCTAGGGTGGGTGAGCAAAACGAAGTACCCAGGGAAGACAAATGCAATGGGGGCAGTGATCTCTGCATTTCCATCTGAAAATCTAGTGTTTGGAACCTACAAAAATGGCAGTAACAAATTCCTTATACGGTAATACAGCAGAGTGGAATATAACTAAAGACTTCTGTCTTTACCTCATTAAAAATGGTCCTATGAGAAATCCATTCCACTTTAAAATCCTTCACACCTGTAGTTCGTGTGTGTGTGTGTGTGTGTGTGTCTGTGTGTGTCTGTGTGTATGCATGCACACGTGGGTATTCCAAGATTCTGTTTGAAATTTTTGTTTCAATATACATATAAATTTATATATGTATGTGTGTGTGTATTTAGTTGCTAAGTCATGTTTGACTCTTTGTGACCCCATGGACTGCAGCACCCCAGGCTTCCCTGTCCTTCACTATCTCCTGGAGTCTGCTCAAATTCATATTCACTGAGTTGGTGATGCCATCCAACCATCTCATCCTCTGTTGCCCCCTTCTCCTTTTACCTTCAATCCTCCCCAGCATCAGGATCTTTCCCAACGAGTAGGCTCTTTTCATTGGCAGCCAAAGTACTGGAGCTTCAGCTTTGGTGTCAGTCCTTCCATTGAAAATTCAGGGTTGATTTCCGTTAGGATTGATTAGTTTGATCTCCTTACATATGTATAAATTTCAATACTTGATTAATTACTGCTATATGAAATCAATATATTAAATGGGACCTTGGAAGTAGCTAAAGTAACTAGCATCATTTAGTGTAAACAGTTAAATTATATATTTTTTTTCATTTTTGAGTAGGGGTTGTAAAGCTATAGTGATGGAGGTTTAGTCACTAAGTTGTCTCCGACTCTTAGGACCCCATTGGCTATAGCCCATCAGGCTCCTCTGTCCATAGAATTCTCCAGGCAAGAGTACTGGAGTGGATTGCCATTTCCTTCTTCAGGGAACCCTCCCCACACAAGGATCCAACCTGAGTCTCCTGCATTGTGGGCAGTGATTTCTTGCATTTCAGGCAGATTTGTTTACCGACTGAGCCACCAGGGAAAGCAATGGGGACATAACCAAATGGGCATCAAACCAGCTGTGACCTCAAAACGTTTCCTGGAAATTCGAAATAGCTTCCATCCAATCTATGTATCAGACTCTCTCTGTTTGGAGCAATTTCCTAATTCACTGAATTTCAAGACATGACACATAAAATGACAAGTGGGTTCATCAACATGTTCAGAAAATGAATCTTTCTCAGAAGGCCAACTAGCAAAACTTGGTTTAAGGAACTTTTGCAACAGAATGATGCTAATAATTTTTAATAGTTTAGAAAATCCTGAGGAAAGCATATGCATTCATTATTTGACTTTTGACGTCTCTCCTTTCCTTTCTCCTGTTCAAAGTCCTTCCTTTGCTACTTCACACTGTCCTTCACTTTCTGTCAGCTTCATGCTGAACTCTGGTGCCCTAGAAAATGCCTGCCTGGGCCAAGGGCATTTCAAAGAAGAACAGGGCCCCATTTTTATTCTACAGACATTATTACAACTTATTTTTATAGAGTCAAGCCAAGCCAAATGGAACTCATTTCAATAGCTGACAAATTACCAAAATAGCCCATATTATAAATTGTGTCTCCTGTAATATATTGAGCTTCTTCCGAAAGAGGAAATCAGAGATGGATTCCATTTTAGCCAGTTAGGATATATCCAAATACTTTTAATTTTAGACCCAGGCTGTTAAACAAATTAAAAAGTCTGAAGACCTCTGCAGATTTTGGACACACATATCAACAGGGGTGGAGCAGACAGGAAATGTCAGTCGTTTTGTGTTCTGGGTAAAGCACCTTGCCTGGAGGCAGGGAGGTGGAGAAACCACCAGTATTTCTCTCATTTAGGGATTCCCTCCACCCTGTAGGGGACTCAGGGTTTCAAGTCTGACTTTCTCGACAGGCAGAGGGAGGAACAGTGGAAGTGAGTTCAAAAGAGCTGTCAAGGAGTCTGGTCTCGGGTGAACCCAAGTGCTCTGCCATTAGCCACAGAAGGAGCCAACGGCAGTGATTTCTCCGCCACACGCGCTGTCAAGGGGCTGCAGCCTGGCTCGTTTTCCTAATGCTTGACTCCTGTCCTCTCACACACACACTTCAGAGAGGATTGCTTTTCATATGTACTTTTAGTTACATTTTTTTAATGCTCACTTCCTGGAAATCAACTGTTAATGGAATTCCCGACTCTGGTTACCTTACTGGTTCACGGAGCTTTGACCGGCCAAATGGACAGGTTTCCCCGAGAAAATGATACTGTCTGCGCTGATCACTTCCTGAACACATTGATTTTCTGGCCAATCTCTAGCATGACTTCAGAAGTCTCTCTTTTGGCTCCCAAGAGTTTTATTTCATGATTTGCATCTTTTCTCTCTCCTTCACAGTCAAGCCAGCTTGATGCATCAATTTTGATTCCAACAGGTGCTTTAAAGACATCTTGAGTGAAGATGTGAAGCGTGTGTGTGTAACTAGTGGATCTTATCTGTGAAATAAGTGAATGTTATCCTTCTATGGCAATTCCATCAGAAACTTGGTCATAATAGATGAATTTCCTTGTGGCAGTTAATTTTTACTCAGCACCAATTTGTTTAGATCAAAGGTGAAATGACCAATCATCCAATTAAATGCTTTCTGATTTATTTTAAAGCTGGGAATTTCTTTTCCAAAATGGAGGTTTTTTAATATATGGGTATTTTTCAGAAGCTACAGAAAGATACTCAAGTGGAAACTGAACCAAATGAGCTCTCTTTGCTTTCCTCCATGTGCTCCTAGGACACTGTTCCCTCAGAGTTCAGATATAAACCACCAGACTTGAGGTTTATCCATGTGATACAAATACCTACCCACAAAAGTACCTAGACAGCAAAACTGCTCTGGTCAATGATAGATAGCTAAGCATATAAGTCCTTCTATATCCTCAGAGGTGAAACCAATATTTAGAAAGCAAGTTTTATTAAAGCACACATTAACTGCCTGCCATGCACGCTCAGTTGCTAAGTCAAGTCCGGCTCTTTGTGACCCCATGGACTGTAGCCCACCAGGCTCCTCTGTCCATGCGATATCCCAGGCAAGAATGCTGGAGTGGGGTGCTATTACCTATTCCAGCAGACCTTCCCAACCCAGAGACTGAACCTGCCCCTCCAGGGTCTCCTGAATTGGCAGATGGATGGTTTACCACTGAACCTCCTGGGAAACCCATTAACTGCCTACTACATACGTGGAAATTACATCCAAGGCACCATGTTGAATTTTCAGTTCTAAAAAAATATTTTTAAGGTTTCTTTGAAATATTAATGATGAGGCTTTTTAATTCATTAAATCTGGACTTAAATTCTACCTTTGTTACTATGTGACTTTGGACAAACTACTAACACATTTTCAGTGTTTTCACCATCAGCTAGAAGTAAACAATGTGCTGTAGAATCAAAAGTAACTGTAGATATTAATTATTTTTATTTTCCCCTGTTTAAAGGTAACTTCCTCAATTTTAACATTCAAATGATTGTTAACACTTGTGCTCTCACTAATGATGATGTTATCTTTATGGCTAACAAACACGTGAAAAGATGCTCAACATCACTCATTATCAGAGAAATGCAAATCAAAACCACAATGAGGTGCCATTTCACGCCGGTCAGAATGGCTGCTGTCAGAAAGTCTACAGACAAAAAATGCTAGAGAGGGTGTGGAGAAAAGGGAACCCTCTTACACTGTTGGTGGGAAAGCAAACTAGTACAGTCACTATGGAGAACAGTGTGGAGATTCCTTAAAAAACTGGAAAGAGAACTGCCATACGACCCAGCAATCCCACTGCTGGGCATCCACACCGAGGAAACCAGAACTGAAAGAGCCACGTGTACCCCAATGTTCATCGCAGCACTGTTTACAACAGCCAGGACATGGAAGCAACCTAGATGCCCATCAGCAGACGAATGGATAAGCTGTTGTACATTTATACCATGGAATATTACTCAGCTATTAAAAAGAATGCATTTGAATCAGTTCTAATGAGGTAGATGAAACTGGAGCCTATTATACAGAGCAAAGTAAGTCAGAAAGAAAAACACCAATACAGTATATTAACACATGTATATGGAATTTAGAAAGATGGTAACGATAACCCTATATGTGAGACAGCAAAAGAGACACAGATATAAAGAACAGAATTTTGGACTCTGTGGGAGATGGCGAGGGTGGGATGATTTGAGAGAATAACATTGAAACATGTATATTACCATATGTGAAATCGATTGCCAGTCCAGGTTCAATGCATGAGACAGGCTGCTCAGGGCTGGTGCACTGGGATGATCCTGAGGGATGGGATGGGGAGGGAGGTGGGAGAGGAGTTCAGGATGGGGACACATGTACACCCATGGCTGATTCATGCCAGTGTATGGCAAAAACCACTACAATATTGTAAAGTAATTAGCCTCCAATTAAAATAAATAAATTAACTTATAAGAAAAAAAAAGCTTATCTTTAACAGTTCCTTTAGGTCAATACCCCAGAAAGACACAACTTCATTTAATAATTAACACATTAATAAAGTTGCTTATGAACATTAAAAACAAGAATTTGAATCCCAAGTCTATACTCTTCCTTCTAGTGGTAAAATGATTGATAGAATGACTGAGAAGCTTAAATCAGACAATTTTCTAATTATAAGTAACTAAACTGGTGTCACAAACACAGTCAGGGTTTGTGTGTGTGCGTGTGTGTGTGTGTAATACAACCAGTGTGTCCGACTCTTTGTGACCCCATGGACTGCAGCCCGCCAGGCTCCTCTGTTCAGGGGATTCTCCACGCAAGAATACCAGACTGGGTTGCCTCCTCCACGGATCTTCCCAACCCAGGGATCGAACCTGCATCTCTTACATCTCCTGCATTGGTAGGTACATTCTTTTACCATTAGGGCTACCTGGGAAGCCCTTAGTACTACCATACTGTCTCCCAAACTGAGCTTTAAAAAAACAATACTCTGTTAGATGTTTCCTTCAGCTTCTCTTTCACCGCAGTGCAGCTAATCCCTAACACACGAGGAGAGGCCTGAATAGAGAGTGTCTTCATTGAAGTTTTGATCATTTGAACACGATCTGAAAGCAACCACTACTGGCCTCGAAAGCAACTACTAACATCGCTCTTTCAACAATTAAATGTTGACATTATAGTACTTTCATCACGTACATCACAGATGGTGTTGGTCTCTATCGCATAATAATATCCTCCCCACAAACATGTCCTGTTTCCCAGGCAGACAGAACGCTTCCTGTGCCAACTGAAACACAGCATGTGCCTCATGCTGTTCCGCTTGTGGCCTGTTCCTGAGGTGGTCTAATCAACTGGAAAAGGTCTTCCAATGACGTGGAGAGTTTCCCACGTTATCTCCAATCAAGGCCCAGATGTGCTGGGCCTGAAAGGGGACGCGATATAAAGACTGTCCCAGCAGGACCTCACCCATCCCCTGCCGCCGATGCAGGAGAATGAGATGGGGACCAAGGCCTCTCCCTGCCCAGTCTTTCCCTCCTCTATGTCTCTGTCATCTTCTCTGCTTACTCCTCTGGCCACAGACCCTCTTTTCATTCCTGGAGACTTGGGCAAGGCAGCCCAGGCTTGGCCACATGGCTTCTAGATTGTGCTTCGGATGTAACAAGGACTGCAAGTCACAGCTCACCCATGAACCAGTGTTAATAGTTTTGATACAAAACCACAACATAGATTCAGCATCCGGGATCCAAGAGATGGAAGCCTAATGTGACAGTTCCCAAGGATTTTTTTTTTTTTTTTCCCCTAGCTTCTCAACCAATCACATACCAGCCATGTAGAGCTAGAATCAGGACCAGACAACTGCACAAGGAACCATGATCATATAACTCTTCTGTAACTCACGCTGTACAGAGAAGCAATAACCTCCCTAATAAATCTACTGCGAGCACTTCCCAGCCTCCATCAGCAACTGTGGGTACTCAAGAATAGAAATAGCTGTTTTAAAACATATATATATATATATATACATATATATATATATATATATATATATTTCTAGTAGAGCTGTAAAATGTGCATGAACGAGATGCCAGCCTTTGACAGAGAAATTTAGCTTTAGGTCTCTCAATTTATGCCTCTGCGGGGCACCAATTCCCCAGAAGATTAAACTTTCATTAAGTTCTTTCTTTTATTTCCTGCCTTTGCACCCATCATATCGTAAGTTCCATAACTGATGTCTTTCTGCGGTCATAAAACGGCTGAGCTTGAACTTTGGGGACCTGTCAAAACACCTCCCGCTCCCCCTCTTCCCCCCCAATAAAAAACCTTTTAGAGCACGGTACTTAAGTTGACAGACTCAGCGTTCACCCTCCCCGGCCTACGTCAACGAGAAAACGCCTGGACGAGATGGAGAAGCTAATGTGCACGTGAGACTATCCCACTGTGGGGTCGATATTCCACACGCGCACCCCGCCCTGACCCCCCTATTGTTGTGACTAGACAGGGATCATACTGAACAGATTAACGGGCCACTGACGGGGGACACCTACTGCTTGGAATGCCACTGCACTTAGCGTGAAAGGGGGTGAAAACGTCTCCCCTCCACCCGTATCCCCGACTCCCTGGCAATATTTCTGCCACAGAAATACTCGGCTGTCAGCTCCAGAAAGGCAGCCCAGGACAGCCGCGGTAGTTTGTTGTCAGAATGAAAAATGGCCCCGTGCAGAAGGTCTAGAGGCTGCGATGCTCACAGTCAAGGAGCCCTAAGTCAGGCATCCGACAGAGAACTTCAGTCTTGCCGTTAAATACCACTTAATACTGTCCTGCCTGCTGATCCCTGCTGTTTAACAGCTGCGTGAGCCCTGGCCCAGCCGCGGCAGGATGCCTTTTTGACAAGGGAGGATGGCCAGATGTCATATGTTTGTGTGGAAGGATAGAAGAAAACACATCTCCTTGCATCTAGTGAAAACAATAATGCTTACCAAAAAAAAAAAAAAAAGGCAATTGCAAATCCATTTATCCTTGATTCATCAGGAGAATTCCCAGCCAAGAGAGAAAGGCAATTCTGAGGTTGGCTACAGGTGAAAAGCAGAGAAGTTGATGAAGCCATCAGAACTCCAGACAGCACCCCTGCCCCTCCAAAGAGCTGGCTGGTGGTGAAAACACTCAAACTAGTTATTCGGACCTGGATGGTACGTTTTTAAACTGATTTTTTTGTGCACTGTGTAGACCTGGGCTTAGAATTGTGCACCAGCTCATGCATTTGTTGTTGTTGTTCCTTTGTGAAAGGCATCATTTCTATGCTAAAAAGCATAGAGGACTAAACCTAAGGGGGCTAGTTGTAGCTTTGCTGTCTTCCGGTAAGATTTCATTATTTCAGTGCAGATTCTCTTACCTAGATCCACAGGTAACAGCTGTTATAATCTTGCATGAAGCTTTAAAGGCTAGATCACCTTAGTGGTGGTGGTTTCATTTCTAAGTTCTGTCCGACCCCTGCGACCCCATGGACTGTAGCCCGCAAGGCTCCTCTGTCCATGAGGATTCTCCAGGCAAGAATACTGGGGTGGGTTGCCAGTTCCTACTCCAGGGGATCTTCCTGACCCAGGAGTTGAACCCAGGTCTCCTGCCTTGCAGGCAAATTCTTTACCAACTGAGCTACGAGGGAAGCCCCAGATAACATTAAAATATGCTTAACTCTAACTGAATTTCCCCACTTTCTTTGGTGGTTTCTTAGAGAATATACCTATAATATGACTATGTATATGCATAGTCTTCAATGCTTCAGAAGGAAGAAATTAAATGAACAAGCAGGACTTCTTAAAAAATAAATAAATAAAACAATTCAGTTTAAGGGGAGCAAATTTCATCAACACAATAGAACCAGTGAGGAAGCAGCGTGTGTGTGCTCATCTGCTCAGTCATGTTGGACTCTTGTCACCCCATCCACTGTAGCCCACCAGGCTCCTCTGTCCACGGGATTGTCCAGGCAAGAATACTGAAGTGGTTGCCATGTCCTCCTCCAGGGGATCTTCCCAACTCAGGGACTGAACTTATTATTCAAAAATAATTGAGGCAGATCAGGAGAATTGACATCTTTGCAGGGAAGTAAAACTATCCATTGTAACTTGATTTTGAAGATCTGGGATGGATATAGTTATGCTTTTAAGTCTGAATTTAATTCAACAGATATCTCTGACAGAGTCAGGGTGACATGGATAGGTTTTAAGTCACTTCTTATTCTCTCCTCTAAACCTCAAGCAACTGGAGAAACAGACAAAAGCAAAACAAAAAATAAAACACAGAGAAAGAAGCCTATTAGACCTCACAGAGAGTGAGTGAAGTCGCTCAGTCATGTCCGACCCTTTGCGACCCCGTGGACTGTGGCCTACCAAGCTCCTCCCTCCATGGGGTTCTCCAGGCAAGAATACTGGAGTGGGTTGCCATTTCCTTCTCCAGGGGATCTTCCCGACCCAGGGATTGAACCCAGGTCTCCCACATTGTGGGGCAGACGCTTTAACCTCTGAGCCACCAGGGAAGCCCCATTAGACCTCATACTTATGGTTTATTTTGAAATCTCAATGAATTCCTAAAATAGTTTATTTATAACTTCTCTTATAGCTTTGTCACTTCCTATCATATAATAGAGCTATTTTTTTTTTTTAAATATGCCTTATCTTCTCTATCCGGAGAAGGCAATGGCACCCCACTCCACGGACGGAGGAGCCTGGTAGGCTGCAGTCCATGGGGTCGCAAAGAGTCGGACACGACTGAGTGACTTCACTTTCACGTTTCACTTTTATGCACTGGAGAAGGAAATGGCAACCCACTCCGGTGTCCTTGCCTGGAGAATCCCAGGGACGGGGTCGCACAGAGTCGGACACGACTGAAGTGACTCAGCAGCAGTATCTTCTCTATCATTCTGTAAGTTCCTTGAAGTTAGTACTAGTATCTGATTAATGTTTGTATCGCTTAGTATAACCAGAATGGTAGCTTGCTTTCAGCAATATTCAATATTGTGCATCTCCTAAAATATGTTAAAATGTTCTTATGTAGAAAAAGGGTCTTTTCTGCCTTTATAAAAAAGTAAACTCTAAGGAGACAGATAACTTCTTTTAAGTTATTAATTTAGTAACATATTTATAGCCCTGTATTATATTAAATCAGATTAATTTACAAATAATTCATTTTCTACTCATATTACATAAAACGATTTTCTTTCAAATCTTTCGACAGGTTTTTTTTTAAGAAAAAAAATAATTTTTGAGCCAAATATTACATTTCTTCTCAAAGCATGTGATTTCTATCACTTTTTAAATATTTGTGGCTCTGTCCTTTATGCATTCAAGAATAATGCACATATATCAAAAGTCATAAATCCCCTTTTTGGATTATATAAAGATAATTGTTTTGGTTCTAACAATAGGAATATATTTGTGATAGTCATACCAAATATTTCTGTTAGGTTTTTTTTAATTAATTAATTTTTTACTGAAGTTTCATTGACATACAACATTTCAGTTGTACAACAAAGTGACTCTTTTACCTTTGAATCAATAACTTGTAATAAAGTATACTGGAAAAGAATATTTAGATCTTTAGATTCTTTTCCATTGTAGTTTATTACAAGACACTGAATATAGTTCCCTGTGCTATACAGTAGGTCCTTGTTGTTTTTCTATTTTATATTTAGTAATGTGTATCTGTTAATCCCAAACTTGTAATTAATCCCTCCCCGCTTCTCCCCTTTGGAAACTATAAATTTATGTTCTATGTCTGAGTCTATTTTTGCTTTGTAAATAAGTTCACTTGGATCATTTTTTTTTTTAGATTCTACATATTAGTGATATCAATACAATATTTATCTTTGTCTGACTTACTTCATTAAGTAAGACATCTCTATGTTTTTTAAAGTGATCTATAAAGTCTTAATTTATGAAAACAAGGACATCATTTTACTGTCTCAAACAATCCCATATGCATCCAAAACTAACATTGATCAATTTAATTACAAATTAATAGGTCTTTCCAAACTACAAATTGCATTTCAAAATAAATAACAGTATATCTTACAATAAGGCAGGCTTTGTAAAGAATGAAATTTAAGGTAAGTTTTTTTTTTTTTTTTTTTGGCTAATAGCTTTGTCAATAAAATCATCCTACATTCAGGCACATTGATGTGATTTCTTCTTTCTTAGAGGAAAGATCTTAGATCCCCCTATCTCTCTCTATATATATAATATGTGCCTGCTCAGTCACTTCATTTGTGTCCAACTCTTGGCAACCCCATGGAGTGTAACCCACCAGGCTTCTCTGTCTGTGGGATTCTCTAGGCAAGAATACTGGAGCAGGTTGCCATTTCCTCCTCCAAGGGATCTTCCCAGCTCAGGGATCGAACCCACTTTCCTGCAGCTCCTGCCCTGAAAGTGGATTCTTTACCACTGAGCCACCAGGGAAGCCCTGCTCTCTCTATATATGGATATAAATGTTGTAAATGTAATAGGTATATTATATACTATAAATGTAATATGTATATAATATACATACACACACACTGTATATGGACTTGAATTTGACCATTTCTTCCACCATGTCTTTATATTTTACAGGACTTCAGTGAAAAATAAAAATAACATGTAAAAAGTGTCTGATATAGAATACACATGGAAAAACAACAGCTGCTGATTTTATGATGATCCGTTGCTCGTTGCTCATTTAATACGCAATGCTGGCGGCAGCTAGTGAGTGTGTACTATGGTGCCAAATGCTTGCTTCCAGAGAGCTACTACTGAACATTTAGCATCCTCTGGTGAGGAAGATGCTTTTCAATCCCACCTTTTCAGATGAGGAACCTGAGATTCACAGATGTTAAGTTTTTCTTGTATCTTATAGGTGGTGCAGCTGTTTCCTTTCTAGGCTTACCTGGCTCCAAGCCTGCTTTGCTGTTCTAAACCAATGCATTTCAGAAGTATTGCATGTTGATGCCATATTGGAAACATTCCTTGGGATAACTGCTGAATGAAGGAAAGTTTCAAGATAGTTAAAACTCCCCTCCGGTCCTCCCCACCATTCTATGCAAAACAAAGAACTCTCTCACCCGAAGGAAAAAAAAATGGACATTAAGTTTGATTAGCCCAGCTCCCAGCTGGTCCAGCCTCTGGCCGAACTCCAAAATTCCTTGCCCTAACCATTTAAGAGATAACTACTCCAAACAACCTTGGAGAAGAACAGGCCCCCTTAAGACAGTAGATTTCTACATTCATGCCTATATACACTTACTTTTTTCCTGGGTTACTGCTGCAGCTCACTAATCTGACTGTTGCCCCTTCTCACCTCATTAAAAGTGATCCATTCCTGTGAAGTGCCGGTCTCGTTCTTTTTCCGAACCTCGCCTTCTCTAACTCCCTAACCCTACACTGAATGTGAAAAATTTGAATCAACAGACCTGACAGAAGGGAAATTCCCTACTTCTATCTCAGCCCCTCAAGATCTTTAGTAAAAATGACAAAGGGGCTCATTTATACCAGCTACATGCAAATCTGTCCCGTCAAAGCTATGGTTTTTCCAGTAGTCATGTATGGGTGTGAGAGTTGGACTATAAAGAAAGCTGAGCCCGGAAGAATTGATGCTTTTGAACTGTGGTGTTGGAGAAGACTCTTGAAAGTCCCTTGGACTGTAAGGAGATCCAACCAGTCCATCCTAAAGGAGATCAGTCCTGAATATTCATTGGAAGGACTGATGCTGAAGCTGAAACTCCAATACTTTGGCCACCTCATGCGAAGAGCTGACTCGTTTGAGAAGACCCTGATGCTGGGAAAGATTGAAGGTGGGAGAAGGGGACGACGGAGAATGAGACAGTTGGATGACATCACCGACTCAATGGACAAGGGTTTGAGTAAACTCCTGGAGTTGGTGATGGACAGGGAGACCTGGAGTGCTGCAGTTCATGGGGTCACAAAGAGTCGGACACGGCTGAGCAACTGGACTGAACTGATGGCTTCTTTTCTTTTTGGATGGGTCCTCCTGAACCGTGGGCCTCCAGACTGGAGCAGAGGAGGACTCTGGCCTGTGCGTCCTCTCTCTCCACACCTGACTCATCTGGATTGAGTCAGCACTCTCGCCCCAGGACGTGCCTACACCCTCCCTGGGCTCCGCTGCTGCTGTCTTCTTGCTCCTGTTTACCCTATAAACAATTGCTATCTGGGAGGATCCGCAGACCAAGGAAACCCTGTGACTTACTAATTAGATTTCCCAAAGATAATGTCAAATTAAAACCTGGCCCTCTGAATTCATGTAAACATCAAGGCATGCAGCAGCCAAAGTCTAGACTCTGCTTGAGAACTGGCAGCTTATTTTTCCCCTCTTATCTGAGCTGGAGAGACCTGCCCCCAGCAAGCGATTGCCCTGAGCATGGAGCAAACAGCAGAGGTGCTGAGCTCAGGGTGTTTTCTTGGCTGGGTGCTCTATCTTTCTACGAGTTAAGTCCAACGCTGAGTACATGGGAGGAAGCAAAGCGTCTGCAGCCCAGCCCAGTCAGCACCTTTGGGTGCAGACGGGCTGCTAGGGATCAAATGGGATCTGACTCCCTTCTCTGTTCTGTGACCTTGGGCGAGTGACTAGAACCTTCTAGTCTCCAGTCCCGTCCTCAGCTTCCTCATTTACGTAATGAGGACACCTGCTCTCGTAGGGTTCCTGTGAGTCTGGAAAATGCAAACAAAGCACTCAACACAGGTTTGCTCTTCAGAAAGCTCTGAACAACTTAAACTCTCATTTTCTGGTATAGACGTTGCCCAGCTCACTGAGGGACTAAATGGAAGTGTCCTTGAAGCGTGTCAAGAATAAGATATGATGTGCCATGTGCTCAGTCATGTCCGACTGTTTGCAGCCCCATGGACTGCAGCCCGACGGGCTCCTCTGTCCATGAGATTCTCCAGGCAAGCTTACTGGAGCTTGCTTATTGTAAGCAATACTTACAGTTCCTCCTCCAGGGGATCTTCCCAATCCAGGGATCAAACCTGCATCTCCTGTGTCTCCTGAACTGCAGGTGGGTGGATCCTCTGACCTCTGGCTGAGTTGAAGTGAGCATGGAAATCAGCCCTGATCCTGAATGCCTTGTCTCAGAAATCCGAGAGTGTTCCCTGAGCCTGGGCCCGGGAGGTGAGCCGGAAATCCCACAGGGATCCCTCAGCCTCCAGTTTGATGAGGAGACGGGAGTGGACGCTGGACGACACTAGAACCTGTAGGGCAGAACACGAAGCCTGTGGACTCGACCATCTAACCCTGAATGGCTCTATCACTGTTCCTTCTGGTGAGTTCCTTGATTTCCTCAGACCTCATTTTATTCTTTAAAAAAAAAAATATAGGGCTAATACTACTCCCCTCCCCTCCGTGTACATTAACCTAAACACAATAATCAGACATGTTATACTACTAGGTCTCAAGTGATTATTTGTGTTTTGAGAGATGGGAAAAATGGCCAGATTGCAATAAATGTTCTACAGTTTAAAAAAAAAATTACTACTTAAAACAGTAGTAATTTTCCATTTAATTTTTTTTTACTATTGAAATTAAATGGGATAATGTCTCTAAAGATGTAAACCTCTCTTCCCCAGGACCCAGGAAGCAATACTCCTAATTTTCCTACTCTTACACTTCCCACTCCCTATACTCATCTTCATGATACAGACAACAGTTAAAAGAAAAAAAAAAGTTGCAGGGTTTCCCTGGTGGCTCAGTAGTAAAGAATCCACCTACCCAGGCAGGGGGCATGGGTTCGATCCCTGATCCAGGAAGATCCCACATGCCTTAGAGCAACTAAGCCCGTGAGCCACAATGATTGAGTCTGGGCTCCAGAGCCTGGGAACCACAACTACTGAAGCCCGCACGCCTGTCTCCGCAACAAGAGAAGCACCGCAGTGGAAGAGTAGCTCCTGCTCTCCGCGACGAGAGAAAAGCCCACACGGTAAGGAAGCTCCAGCAGAGCCAAAAACAAATAAATGAATCAAATTATTTTTTTAAAAGTTGCAATGAATCTAAGAAGAAAGGATAAAAGTTGTGAACAGACCAATGGGCCGGTGGGGGATAAATTCCAGTAGAAATTAAGAGCATGAAGTCAAATTGTTTCTAAGCCTAAAAATAGTACAACACAAAATGTTATACTCAGAGAGCATCTATTAAATTTTGAGCTTCTTATCACAGAGGGCAAATACTGTACTTCCCAACAAAGAATTCCTTGTTGCTACTGCAAGGGGCAGGATGCTATTCTGAGACCAGATGACAGCTTTTCTCTTCTTCATTATAAGCATCTTTTCAGGCTGTGAGGTTCCGAATTTTCAGTCATTTGTTCAGATAATGTTGCACTTCCACAAAAATCTTCTGTGATTTAAAAGAGACTGCATTTCAGAGACACACTGAGGAAGCGTCTGGTTGATAACCTCTCAACTCTGATTTGGAGCATGTTGCATTTCTTAAGAGGAAGAAAAGGGTTACACAAAGGAAAGACTTTGAGGCTGAAACTCTTTTCCAAAACAGTGAAAGCACCACCAAGTGCTCAGACCTCGAGTCCCAACAGGGCTCCACTCTAGTTAAACAAGACAGCTGAGGAGAGCTGGCCCCACAGACCAGGGGCTGAACGGCTCCCGCGAGCTGTGGCTCCGCCAGGCACCTGCTTGGTTGAGAAAGGCCACTCGAGGCAGCTCTGATTCACTGCCTGCCCTCCAGGATGCTGTCTTTCACCTTCTCCAGGGACAGGACCTGAGTCTCCGGCCACCGCCTACACAAGGACTTGCGTCCCACATTTTACAAATGGTAAAAATGGGTAAGAGAATGAAGAAACGTCCACATAATTTTCAAAAGCTAAAGCTTGGGACCTTAGCGTGTCTCATGGAAATTGAGATCAAGGGGTTGGAGCTTTAGTGAAATGCTCCTTCTCCCACACATCATCCTATCATATCACCATCATAACCATCCTAGGCAACACGCTCCTGACCTTGTACGAGAGGAAACAAAGTCACTTAACCCACCACTAGTTGAGTAAACAGGTTACGACTTATGCCCAAGTTTCAGCAGTCTCTCTATTCTCGATCCTGCCTTTAAAATAACTTCTTTCATCTCCTTTCTTCAAACGGTCTTCCTGACATGCAAGACTTAGGATGTCCTAAATCCACAGTCAGTGTGTATCGCGGGTCTGAAACGTGTGTCTCGGCCACTGCAGGCGTGATGGGGGCTCACCCTGGGGAGAGACTGACCAGGCCTGAGACGAGGGGAGCACAGGGCAGCGGGTTCGGGTTCTGTGCTGTGGACAGAGGCAGGGGTTTGTGTTCAGAGAAGTGGGGGAAGGAAGAGAGACCGAACCTTCTGGATCTGCAGAGGGACCAAGCCCCGCACGCAGCAGGGCTCGGCTGGCACGGATTCCCCCTCAAGGAGACACTCGACCTCCAGAGACACATTTTCAGATGCCACGCGGAGCGGGGATATGTTGCTGACATCCACCGGGTAGTAGCCAGGAACACTGCTACATACTCTGCAGTGCAGAGGACGGCACCCCAACACCCCCCCCAAAAAAAGGATAGGTCCACCTTAAGACATCACTAGTGTGCAGAAACCCGGCCTGAAATTATAACTCTCAGAGAAATGGGCAAGTGAAAGGAACGTCTGTGAGCAAACAAATGAAACTGAGATGTGAACCAATGATCAGGTTATGAAAACAATAGACTGGTAGCACCAAGGAGACGTGGAAAGGTGGTTTTAAAGTTGAACTTTGGTAACTGTGTATGTCCTAACCGACATGCACAATTATATGCACATAATGACGTATCAGTTAACCCAACAATGAAGAGCAACATATACCAGCCTTCCACTCTGACCTCATCATGGTAGCCTGTGCAGACGACATAAAAAATACATGACCGTGTAACAATGCATGTGTGCATGCTAAGTCACTTCAGTCATGTCTGGTTCTTTGTGACCCCAGGGACTGTAACAATACATTATTTAACATTTCCAACACTTATTTTCTTCTTCTTCTCCTTTTTAAAAAATTCCTTGAAACTAACGCCTTTTACCATGTACTTTGGCTGCAGCTTTGGTTCCAAGGGGAAAACAGCTATAATACAGGGTCTGTTGTAATTAATACAGCTTTTGCTACTGTACTCTCTCTCTCCTTCCCTTTCCTTTAATTAAGTTTAGGCCACATCCTCAGCAGACGTTAGTCAACCAAAAAATGCAGAGAGGGAGGGGGAAAACAGAGTAGTTAAACCTATCACTGCACTCTTCGTATGTAAAAAAGACCAACCTATAACATCACTTCCTGGTATGATCGGTATTATTATAGTAGAGCTCTTAATGTTGGGTTTCATTACAGTAAACCCATGGTTTCACCAAGACATTTTCCCATGAGAACATTTTAATTAATTTATTAATTGCAAATGAAGCTACAGGTGTCTGAGTGGGTTGGCGGTAGCAGGGTGTGTGTGCATGTGCGGTGTGTGTGCACTGGAGCGCATGTGTGTCTGTCGATGTGTGTTTTAATTGCTTCTGTATCCACCTCTGTGGCTCAACCAGTCCAGGCTGGTTAGCAGCTCCAGCCACCAATCTCCAGACAAGCCTGTGCAGGTGACTCGTCACATGATTGCATGATCCCGTCGGGCCTGAATAGCTCCGCAGGGAAATAACATTGTCATGATCAGGCATTGGCCTCCTGGCACTGGGAACCTGGTACTGGGGAAGATTGGCTGCAGTCTCCTTAGAGACCCAGTGTTATTCCTAACTAGCGTCAGTTGTTTAGATCTTTTTTAAAGCTTCCTCTCCAAGCCAGAGAAGGCCTGGTCTCCCCCGTGGGGATCTTCACACACAGTTCCTAAACTACTGATAGCACCTGAGGGGTGGCCTTTGCTTTCTCAGCCCCAAACCTTTGCAGGTGAGTTCTAGGTTTTTAACAAAGTGCCATTACACTGGATGGGCAAAGGTTTGAACGTGGCCATTTCATGCAAGGGAACCAGAAGAACAGGAATAGTCAAGACTTTGAGGTTAGATGAAGCTGATCTTCGATCCAGGTTCTGTACTCAACTAGATATTGGGCAACTTAACCTAACTACCATGAACTCAGCACAGAATAAATAAATACCATGGAACCTCACTTTGCCATTGATAAAACGGCCATAAACACAGCTGCTTGTCAGACCACGGTCAAGATTAGCAGAAGCTGGACATGAACTGTCTGACACAGAGCAAGCACACAGGAAATATCCATCATTTCCTTAGATCGTCACTATTATCTGTCCATTAGCCTTACAGTTAACAGTCGGCTGATTTCACTCTTAGCTTTTCAGTTCCACTGGAAAAAAAAAATGATTTGATTTTAAATTGAAATACATATATAAATAATTAACGCAAGGCAACCTGTATTTCCCTGACCCCTCCCTTGCTAATTTGGGGATATGACTTAACTGTGGTTAATTATCTGTTGGTTTGCTGTGTCTTATTTAAATTAAAACGTAAATCCCTCCAGGGCAAGAGCTAGGTATTTTCCATGTCTTGTACTTCCTCACTCCTTCACTGCATTAGGAATTACTGAAGTCTTAGTAGAGCTCTTGGAAGGTTTGTCGGCAAATTTTGGAGTCAAAATCAAAGGCTTAGAGTAACATCACTCGGTTTAACTAAGAATCTTTAAGTCACATTACCAATCGGGTCACAGCCTTTCAAGTGACCTGTATCTATAGTTCAAGCTCAGACTGAAACTGTTATTTGCGAGAAATAAAAATACAAATAAATCATAAAAATAGTGAAAGCCATGGATGACGATGCTGGCATGTATTTTGTACGAATGGACTTCAGTACAGAAGACAATATACCCTGGTGTGTTTTTCTCTTCAAAAGCTCATTGCTAATTAAAATAAACATAGATTCCTGAGGTTTACTGAAACTTTATTGCATTAAAAAAAGGGGGCGGGGGAGGGGCAGGCAAATGTGTGTGTGAGACAGAAAACGAGCAAGAGAGAGATAAAAGTTAATTAATAGAATTTGGCCTTCCTCCAAAATATACTCTGAGTTTGAGGTATTTGAGATTGGGTAACTCAGGTTGGCTGGTATGTGAAAAACATCTGTCAGGATGGTCTTGCCATAAAACGCTGCTTAGCTGGGAAGGTACAACATAGTCTTCAACTGCATCATTATGACTCTTTCAAACGTGCCACTCCCTGCATGACACCACTAAGTGTCTGGGTCCTGACTGGCCAGCGTTCTGTATTGATTACAATGTGCTTCACCTCCTCAGACTGGCTTGGAAAGTCAAATGGTAAGTGAAGTCATTGGTTCCCCTGGGAGTTTGTTTATATCTCTAGTGGGAACTCAGTTTTTCCATCACTTTTTATTAAACGGGGTTGGGGAAATTTGATTGGGTTTGGAGGGCCCTATCTGGTACTATTTATGTAATCCATTAGTCCCTGTTTATTACAGGGCCTGGGACTAATTGCATGTAAAAATTCCCAACTAGTTTCTGAATTAAAACAGTGATTTTTATGGCAAGAGCTGGGCTTCCCAAAGGCTGTTCCATGAAACACACGTATTCTGAGGTGCTCCTCGGAAAGGGGTTTAGGGTTCAAAGAAATGAGAGGGGATACCATCCTGCGATCCTTCCTCTTGTTTATTGCTTGATTTTCAGGGCCCCAAATAGCAAGATTAGTGTAGACATTGTTTATCGTTAAAGCACTTGGCATAGCAATAGAAAACGGGAGACGTGAAAATATTGTTGATTAAGTGAAGAAATTGATAAGGATTTAGAAATTCTTGTAGTGAAGAAATCCATTCAGCTTTGTTTAATTAAATATTTTTCAAATTTGCAATGATCATGTAGCCATTCTCTTTGTACAGAACTATCAATATACATAAAACTCATCTTCTGAAAAGCACATTTTAGGAAACTCCAGTTTACAGTATTAAACACATTCATAAAAGAATTAAATATCTAGGAATAAACCTGCATAAGGAGACAAAAGACATAAAATTATAAGACACTAATGAAAGAAATCAAAGACAACATAAACAGATGGAGAGATATTCCATGTTCCTGGGTAAGAAGAATCAATAATATAAAAATGACTCTACTACCAAATGCAATCTACAGATTCAATGTGATCCCTATCAAATTACCAATGACATTTTTCACAGAGCTAGAACAAAAAAATTTCACAATTCATATGGAAACATATTAATAAAAATGATAGGGCTTCCCTGGTGGCTCAGCTGGTAAAGACTCTGCCTGTGATGCAGGAGACCCTGGTTCAATTCCTAGGTTGGGAAGATCCCCTGGAGAAGGGAATGGCAACCTGCTCCAGTGTTCTTTCTGGAGAAGCCCCATAGACAGAGGAGCCTGGCAGGCTATAGTCCATGAGGTCACAAAGAGTCAGACATGACTGAGTGACTAAGCACAAACACACATAAAAAAATTATATGTGCTATAATTCATTCAACAAACATTTCAGCCTACAACAATGCTCAAAAATCAGAAGCTCGTCCACTGTTAAACTTATAACTTACTAGGGGAAATGTGATGTATGTGTATTTTTTAATATAAGGCAGCATATGGTGTGGAGAAGGCAATGGCAACCCACTCCAGTACTCTTGCCTGGAAAATCCTATGGATGGAGGAGGCTGGTGAGCTGCAGTCCATGGGGTCTCGAAGAGTTGGACACAACTGAGCGATTTCACTTTCACTTTTCACCTTCATGCATTGGAGAAGGAAATGGCAACCCACTCTAGTGTTCTTGCTTGGAGAATCCCAGGGACGGGGGAGCCTGGTGGGCTGCCATCTGTGAGGTCACACAGAGTCGGACACGGCTGAAGCGACTCAGGAGCAGCAGCAGCAGCAGCATATGGTGTATATGAAAGTACAAATTAGGGGACAACAAAGTGAGAAATGGGGGAAAAAATACAGTTGGATATTGCTTACTTGGAGGTGTGTGGCCTGGTGGCTCAGCTGGTAAAGAATCAGCCTGCAATGTGGGAGACCTGGGTTCAATTCCTAGGTTGGGAAGACAGTCAAAGCTATGGTTTTTACAGTGGTCATGTATGGATCTGAGAGTTGGACCATAAAGAAAGCTGAGTGCCAAAAAATTGATGCTTTTGAACTGTGATGCTAGAGAAGACTCTTGAGAGTCCCTTGGACTGCAAGGAGATCAAGCCTGTCAATCCTAAAGAAAGTCAATCCTGAATAATCTTTGGAAGGACTGATGCTGAAGCTGAAGCTCTAATACTTTGGCAATCTGATGCAAAGCACTGACTCATTAGAAAAGACCCTGATGCTGGGAAAGATTGAAGGTGGGAGGAGAAGGGGACAACAGAGGATGAGATGGTTGGATGGCATCACCGACTTGATGAACCATGAGTTTGAGCAAGTTCCAGGAGTTGGTGATGGACAAGGAAGCCTGGTGTGCTGCAGTCCATGGGGTCTCAAAGAGTTGGACATGACTGAGCAACTGAACTGAACTGATTGCTTATTTGTGTTGTTCATGTTTGGTTATTGCTTACACTTAGATTTCAATCTGTAGAATTTATGAAGAAGGCCTACTATTCCTGGAAGGAGGAGTAATGCTGTTTTGATTTCGTGAGTTTTTAATGAGCCTCCTCCAATGGCTCCCCCCAAATATTTTCACCTAGAAATGTAACAATTAGCTTTATTCAGAGTTATCAACCTAGAGAAGTAAATAGTAACCTACTCCAGTATCCTTGCTGGAAAATCCCATGGACAGATGAGCCTGGAGGGCTACAGTCCACAGGGCTGGAAAGAGTCAGACATGACTTAACAACTGACCATGCACACACAACAGGAAAGAGAGGGTTTGTGGGCTGGGGCAGGCAGGCAAGCAGGAGAATGCAGATGCCATAAGGAACAAAAGCATGGGAGTTATGCAACTTGCATTTCTGAATCTCGAAAGGAGGCACCCCTTCATTCCAGAGTTCTTTCCCATTCATCTCCAATCATGCTGCCAGCCTGACCTTTAACCCTCCAGCAGGAAATTGAGAGGATGTTCTCCAGGGGATCTGACTAGTACTCTCTCGAGGTCTGGACAACAAGTGATCCCAAACTGATGGCTCACCTGGATCCTCTGATAGTGGCACCCACAGTGTCCCATCAGGGTTATTCTAATCAGCATTTTAGTCTCCATTACTTTTCATAGCAGTGACAGGTTTTATTTTCTTGGGCTCCAAAATCACTGCAGACGGTGACCACAGCCATGAAATTGAAAGATGCTTGCTGCTCAGAAGAAAAGCTATGACAAACCTAGAAGGTATATTAAAAAGCAGAAATATCACTTTGCCAACAAAGTGGTATAGTCCATATAGTCAACAAATGTCCGTATAGTCAAAGCGATGATTTTTCCTGTAGTCATGCACGGACCATAAGGCTGAAATTTTAAAACAAAGTTCTGGTTGGAAAAGGGCAAGCCATGGACAGTGGATTCAGAGGGAGCATGAATTTGTACTTTAACACTAGACTCAACAAGACAACATGGCATTAACTTCAGCACAGAAAATGAGAGCCCAAAAAATCTTACATTCAATAAAGATGTTTTCTGAAATACAGTTTCCAAATTCTACTTGCCATTCATCTTTTCCCAAGAAGCTACAAAAGGATATATTTCACCAAAATGAGATCATAAACAAACAAACAAAAAGAAACATGGGATGTGGGAAATAGTGCATCTACTATAAGAGGGAAGAAAAACGAACCTCAAGATGAGTAAACGCTCAAGCTCTGTACATTTCAGAAGAAGCAGTGTGACCCAAGACCAATATGCCTGCTGCCTCCGAACCTTCTTTAAATCTGAGGATGGAATATTCAGAATTCCTGGCACAGACTCTACTGGTTCATCTTCATCATGCCCTGATGTAATTCCCACTCTCCCCACGTCTCCCTGCTATCTGGTTCAAATGTGATTATTCAGTGATCCCTATGTATGTATTCTGCTTTGCTTTAGGTTTGAGAACTGGAGCTAAGCCTTCATGAACCTGGTCTCTGGAACATGTTAGCCCGGTGAACGCATTTCTGCCAGACAGTACCAGGCTCACACTGCAGTCACACCAGGTGCACCAGCTCAGCAAGTCTTGGGTTACTCGAGTCTTGCTCATGAACTTGCCCACTGATTTGCCCAGAAGGAAGTTTTGTAAAAACTCTCAGGGAGCTGAAACCAGAGCTACTGCCCAGTTTATTTTCTCTGTGAATTTCTCAGTTAACACATAATAATATCACCCTGTCCTTACACAGTGAGGACTGTGAGTGCTGCTTGGGCTTACAAACTTGATCAGTTCAGTTCAGTTCAGTCACTCAGTCGTGTCTGACTCTTTGTGACCCCATGAACCGCAGCACGCCAGGCCTCCCTGTCTATCACCAACTCCCAGAGTTTACCCAAACCCATGTCCATTGAGTCGGTGATGCCATCCAACCATCTCATCCTCTGTTGTCCCCTTCTCCTCCTGCCCTCAATCTTTCCCAGCATCAGGGAACAAACTTGATAGCACATCATTTAAAGATAAATGCATGGATGGTACAACTTTAAAATCAAAGAAATAAGTGACTGAGGAAATGATTATCACAAAACTCAGGACAGTGGTTACTTCCAGGGGAGGCAGGTATATTAGCTTCCTATAGCTGCTGTAACAAATTACCACAAGTCATTACTTGCTCCTTAGAAGGAAAGCTATGACTAACCTAGGCAGTGTATTAAAAAGCAGGGATATCACTTTTCCAACAAATGTATATATAGTGAAAGCTATGTTTTTCCCAGTAGTCAAGCATGGATGTGAGATGATAAAGAAGGCTGAGCACCAAAGAACTGATGCTTTTGAACTGGGGTGCTGGAGAAGACGCTCGAGAGTCCCTTGGACTGAAAGGAGATCAAACCAGTCAATCCCAGAGGAAATCAACTCTGAATATCCATCAGAAGGACTGATGCTGAAGCTGAAGCTCCAATACTTTGGCCACCTGATGCAAAAAAGTCTCAAAAAAGTCTCTGATGCTGGGAAAGACTGAAGGCAGGAAGAGAAGAGAGCTGCAGAGGATGAGATGTTTAGATGGCATCACCCACTCAATGAACATGAATTTTTTGCAAACTCTGGGATATAGTGGCTGACAGAGGAGCCTGGCCTGCTGCAGTTCTTGGGGTCGTAAAGAGTCGGGCACAACTTAGCAACTGAACAACAACGAATGACTTAAAACAAGACAGCTTCATTCTCTTACAATTCCTGGAGCCAGAAGTATAAAACCAAGATGAAAACAGGGCTGCATTCCTCCTGGGGTACTCGGTGGTGGGAGGAGGATCCATTTCCTTCCCTCCTGTAGCTTCTGGAGGCCACCTGCATTCCTCAGCTCATGGAGCATCATTCTAAACTATTGTCCACAGTCCCATCTTTTCTATGATCCCTCATCTCCCTGGATCCCCCTGAAAAGGACCCCAGTGATTATGAGCCCACCTGCATAATTCAGGATCATCTCCCCACGTCATGGTCCTTAAGTCAATCACACAGGCTGAGTCCCTTCTGGCTTGTAAGGTAATATATTCCCAGGTTGCAGGGACTAGGGCCACAGAAGGAAATACTATCTAGAAAGGTCATACAGGGGCTTTGGTTATGTTCTACTTATTAAGCTACATGATGGTTAGTGGGTACTAATTTTGTTATCTTTCAACTGGACATGTGCTTAATATACCTTTCTTTACGTGTTAGTATGTCATGTGCTTCATGAAAGTGGGCTGCTCCTGTTATGTATGTTCAGTTCAGTTCAGTTCAGTCACTCAGTCCTGTCTGACACTTTGTGACCCCATGAACCGCAGCACGCCAGGCCGCCCTGTCCATCACCAACTCCCAGAGTCCACCCAAACCCATGTCCATTGAGTCGGTGATGCCATCCAACCATCTCATCCTCTGTTGTCCCCTTCTCCTCCTGCCCTCAATCTTTCCCAGCACCAGGGTCTTCTCAAATGAGTCAGCTCTTCCCATAAGGTGGCTACAGTATTGGAGTTTCAGTTTAAACATCAGTCCTTCCAATGAACACCCAGGACTGATCTTTAGGATGGACTGGTTGGATCTCCTTGCAGCCCACGGGACTCTCAAGAGTCTTCTCCAAAACCACAGTTCAAAAGCATCAATTTTTCTGCACTCAGGTTTCTTCACAGTCCAACTCTCACATCCATACATGACCACTGGAAAAACCATAGCCTTGACCAGATGGACCTTTGTTGGCAAAGTAATGTCTCTGCTTTTTAATATGTTATCTAGGTTGGTCATAACTTTCCTTCCAAGGAGTAAGCATCTTTTAATTTCATGGCTGCAACCACCATCTGCAGTGATTTTGGAGCCCCCCAAAAATAAAGTCAGCCACTGTTTCCACTGTTTCCCCATCTATTTGCCATGAAGTGATGGGACCAGAAGCCATGATCTTAGTTTTCTGAATGTTGAGCTTTAAGCCAACCTTTCACTCTCCTCTTTCACTTTCATCAAGAGGCTCTTTAGCTCTTCCTCACTTTCTGTGATAAGAGTGGTATCATCTGCATATCTGAGATTATTGATATTTCTCCCAGCAATCTTGATTCCAGCTTGTGCTTCCTCCAGCCCAGTATTTCTCATGATGTACTCTGCATATAAGTTAAATAAGCAGGGTGACAATATACAGCCTTGACGTACTCCTTTTCCTATTTGTAACCAGTCTGTTATCCCATGTACAGTTCTAACTGTTGCTTCCTGACCTGCATACAGGTTTCTCAAGAGGCAGGTCAGGTGGCCTGGTATTCCCATCTCTTTCAGAATTTGCCACAGTTTATTGTGATCTACACAGTCAAAGGCTTTGGCATAGTCAAGAAAGCAGAAATAGATGTTTTTCTGGAGCTCTCTTGTTTTTTGATGATCCAGAAGATGTTGGCAATTTGATCTCTGGTTCCTCTGCCTTTTTTAAAACCAGCTTTCACATCTGGAAGTTCACGGTTCATGTATTGCTGAAGCCCGGCTTGGAGAATTTTGAGCATTACTTTACTAGCATGTGAGATGAGTTAGTATGTAGATCAGGTCATCTTGTGGCATCCAGCCAGCAAGTTTAATCTAGAAGGATACTCACATCACACAGTAGTGAAGAATATGAGGTTGAGCTTCTTTGGCACTTTCCCCCTTCCAGGGTCCTTTGGTCTTGAAGCTGTTCAGTTCAGTTCAGTCATTCAGTTGTGTCTGACTCTTTGCGACCCCATGAATCACAGCACGCCAGACCTCCCTGTCCATCACCAACTCCCGGAGTTACTCAAATTCATGCCCATTGAGTCGGTGATGCCATCCAGCCATCTCATCCTCTGCCATCCCCTTCTCCTCCTGCCCCCAATCTCTCCCAGCATCAGGGTCTTTTCCAATGAGTCAACTCTTCGCATGAGGTGGCCAAAGTATTGGAGCTTTGCTTCAGCATCAGTCCTTCCCATGAACACCCAGCTGTAAGTGAGAGTAACTGTCCCATCTGTCTTTTGTAGTTCACTTTTAGCAGCACTAACAGCTCCTTCAGATGGTTATTGGGGAAATGGTCATTTGGGTTTGATTTTGTTTTGTCTTGAAGGAGATGTTCTAGGCATTCCCTTCAAGAAACCAACATTCCAAATCAGTCTAGACTTTTCTTCCTTTTCCCGTATGTTTCCAGACTTTGACTGGCTTTTAAAAAGAGCCAAGTGTGTGGCTCAAAGAAATATTTAGTTACAGGGTATGCACCTAATTTTTCATCCTATGTGAGACAATAGCAATTTCTTGGTCACTCTTTCAAAATTTTCAGGTACCAATTTTTCTTTTCCTTCATCCAAGCCAATCAGTTCTCCAGGAATGTGGGAAGTCTTCAGTGTTAAAGAATTCAGAGATGGTGGATGGATTTTTTTTTTTCCTTAACAATCAGTCAAAAAATCTAACATCAGCGTCTACTTTGAAAAAGGGGGTAGGGGGTAACCTTGTCAGTGAGAATACTACAAGATTATGTTTCTATTAAGGTATAAATTGACAAGCAAGATACATAGTACATTGTTTCTGAGAGATTTTCTTAGTTTTGCATTTCCTCAAAGGACTGAACCCATCATCTCTCTGGAAGTTTATGTCAGAAGTTGGACGAATCCAAAACAAAATTTTCTCGCAGAAATAATACAATGCTTTCAGTCCTTTCAGGAATAATAATTTAAAAAAAAAGTAATAGCTTAAAATTCCAAAGTAAGCTGAAAGGTTATTGTTATTAACAATTACAAATTAGAAACGAATAGCCGGGGAATACCAAGCATCACATTTTCAAGCCCGAAGCTTTGCTAACACACAAGAAGAACATGTTTCCTAGCTAGTAGTTTAGACCATCTACATGTATGACTTCTTCATGTCAAGTTAAAAGCAGTTATCTTGGACTTCCCTGGTGGTGCAGTGGATAGGAATTCGCCTGCCATTGCAGGGTTCAATCCCTGGGCAGGGAAGATTCCACACACCTCAGGACAACTGAGTCCATGTGCCCCAACTCCTGTTAGCCTCTACTCCACAACAGAGGCCACTCCAAGGAAAAGCCCATGCACCACAACCCGGAAGTAGCCTCCTTTCGCCATAACTAGCGAAAAGCCTGCCGCAGCAAGGAAGACCCCGGACAGTCATAAATAAATCAATAAAGTGAAAGTTTTTAAAATGCCTTTTAAAAGCAGTCATCTTTATTTAAACTGAAAGGGAGCAAAAGCTAGGAGATGACATTAGTCAACCATCATAGGAACAGAATATGCAAAATTTGTAATTTTTAATGTATAGAGGTATGAACAAGAATAGGTTGCAACTAAGTTGGAATTGACTTCATTTGGATATTAGCAAGAAATGTGTTCAGTTTGCCGTGAACCTGTATCTTAAATTCAGGCTGACTAACTCTGGTACCATTAATACAAGTCTCTAACATACCAGCCCTATTGGAAGATTTATACTAGTTCTCATTACTGCAGCTTTTTGATACAGTTATTATGACCATTGCTAATGATAACAAAGAACAACAATTTCCTTATATATATCCTATAAGTGCTATATATATATATATATATATATATCTCAATTGATCTATAAATATGCAGTATTATATGGCACATGATATGTATAATAGAGAGAGTGTATAATAGTATAACATATGATACAATAATATAGTATACATATTCATATACATGATCAAGGCAAATAACATGTCAAATAAAGTCAAAATTTGGAAGAGGAAAAGGGATAGAAGTTATTCGATACTATAATATGCTGATCTTTTATACATGGAATTTAAAAGATACAATTCAACGTATATAACACAAATAATATTATAAATGTATATTTAGAAGTATAAATGCAAGCACTGAAGAAACTGTAAAAATAATTTAGTCAGTTAAATTCTCATAATAGAAAAAAAATTCTCATAATAAAGCAAAGGAAGGGGAGGTAGATAAGGTAACAAAAGAGAAAACAATTATTTGCTCAGCCAACATATACTTTCTGGAAGACAGAGTTGAAAGGAATATGCAAGTTTTGATTGCAAAGAAACTACAAGAACAAAACACATGAAGTTAAACTTTCAGATACGAGAAGGAGCACACACAACAGACAGAGTTTGAAAACAACACAATACGGTCAGTGAAGGAAAAGAAAGGAAACAACGGCAGTAAACACAGAAACTGCACCATGAGTTACGGCCTACGCGTAGACTATCAGGAAATATACACTGCATAAAAATGTAAAGGCCAAAAAGAAGATAAAAAAGCACCTCCTCCCAGACTAGACCACAACTCCATCCTGCAGAGCTCCGCAACTCCAGGCCCTGGAAAAGCATCCCCAAAGCAAAGAGGGACAGAGAGGGATGGTGAAGGGCAGGCGGGTGGGGGTTGGAAATGAAAATGTGGAGCAAGGAATAATAAGCAAACCAGAGATCAAAAGAAACAGAGACTCTAATCTCCATATAAACAAGGCTGATTCAGAGGAAAAGAATTACAGAAGGACACAAAGGGAACATGAAAAAGTTCAATCCGCAACAAACATCCAATAAGTATGAACAAATGCACCAAAAAACAGACTGACACATTTCTTAAGAAAAAACAAACAGAAATACAAAAAGTAAACAAAATCCCAATAGTGGTAGATTTTAGTGTACCTCTCCTTCTCATGACAGACCCTACAGATAAAACAATAAGTACAAAACTAAGAAAGTCGAGAAATAAATGAATAAGAGAGATCTAAGAATGGCGCAGAAGCGCACCCGCTGCCCCGGACCGCGCAGGAGCGCGCCGGCTGCGGTCAAGCGTGGTCATGAGGAGCTACCCCTCGCCCAAGGTCAGGGGTGGCGACCGAGAGCGCCAGGCGGCGACAGCGCAGGAGTGGCGCAGAGGAGCTTCCCCACGCCCGAGGTCAGGGCGGCGGCGGAGAGGAGCGGCCCAACCTCCAAGGAGCGGCTGCTGCGCGGGCGCAGGAGGGCCGAGAGGAGCTACTCCACGTTCGAGGTCAGGAGGGGCGGCCGTGAGAAGATACCCCTCGTCCAAGGTAAGGAGCAGCGGCTGCGCTTTGCCGGAGCAGCCGCGAAGAGATACCCTGCGTCCAAGGTAAGAGAAACCCAAGTAAGACGGTCGGTGTTGCGAGAGGGCATCAGAGGCAGACACACCAAAACCATAATCACAGAAAACTGGCCAGTCTGATCACAGGACCACAGCCTTGTCTAACTCAGTGAAACTAAGCCATGGTGTGGGGCCACCCAAGACAGACGGGTCATGGTGGAGAGGTCTGACAGAATGCGGTCCACTGGAGAAGGGAATGGCAAACCACTTCAGAATTCTTGCCTTGAGAACCCCATGAATGGTAGGAAAAGGCAGGTTGATAGGATACTGAAAGAGAAACTCCCCAGGTCAGTAGGTGCCCAAAATGCTACTGGAGATCAGTGGAGAAATAACTCCAGAAAGAATGAAGGGATGGAGCCAAAGAAAAACCAATACCCAGTTGTGGATTTGACTGCTGATAGAAGCCAGGTCCGATGCTGTAAAGAGCAATATTGCATAGGAACCCGGAATGTTAGGTCCATGAATCAAGGCAAATTGGAAGTGGTCAAACAGTAGATGGCAAGAGTGAATGTCAACATTCTAGGAATCAGCGAACTAAGATGGACTGCAATGGGTGAATTTAACTCAGATGACCATTATATCTACTACTGTGGGCAGGAATCCCTTAGAAGAAATGGAGTAGCCATCATGGTCAACAAAAGAGTTCGAAATGCAGTACTTGGATGCAATCTCAGAAATGACAGAATGATCTCTGTTCGTTTCCAAGGCAAACCATTCAATATCATGGTAATCCAAGCCTATGCCCCAACCAGTAATGCTGAGGAAGCTGAAGTTGAACGGTTCTTTGAAGACCTACAAGACCTTTTAGAACTAACACCCAAAAAAGATGTCCTTCTCATTATAGGAGACTGGAATGCAAAAGTAGGAAGTCAAGAAACACCTCGAGTAATAGGCAAATTTGGCCTTGGAGTACGGAATGAAGCAGGGCAAAGGCTAATAGAGTTTTGCCAAGAGAATGCACTGGTCATAGCAAACACCCTCTTCCAACAACACAAGAGAAGACTCTACACATGGACATCACCAGATGATCAACACCGAAATCAGATTGATTATATTCTTTGCAGCCAAAGATGGAGAAGCTCTATACAGTCAGCAAAAACAAGACCGGGAGCTGACTGTGGCTAGATTATGAACTCCTTATTGCCAAATTCAGACTTAAACTGAAGAAAGTAGGGAAAACCACTAGACCATTCAGGTATGACCTAAATCAAATCCCTTATGACTATACAGTGGAAGTGAGAAATAGATTTACGGGACTAGTTCTGATAGACAGAGAGCCTGATGAACTATGGACGGAGGTTCGTGACATTGTACAGGAGACAGGGATCAAGACCATCCCCATGGAAAAGAAATGCAAAAAGGCAATATGGTTGTCTGAGGAGGCCTTACAAATAGCTGTAAAATGAAGAGAAGTGAAAAGCAAAGGAGAAAAGGAAAGATATTCCCATTTGAATGCAGAGTTCCAAAGAAGAGCCAGGAGAGATAAGAAAGCCTTCTTCAGTGATCAATGCAAAGAAATAGAGGGGAACAACAGAATGGGAAAGACTAGAGATCTCTTCAAGAAAATTAGAGATACCAAGGGAACATTTCATGCAAAAATGGGCTCAATAAAGGACAGAAATGGTATGGACCTAACAGAAGCAGAAGATATTAAGAGGTGGCAAGAATACACAGAAGAACTGTACAAAAATATCTTCATGACCCAGATAATCACAATGGTGTGATCACTCACCTAGAGCCAGACATCCTGGAATGTGAAGTCAGGTGGGCCTTAGAAAGCATCACTATGTACAAACCTAGTGGATGTGATGGAATTCCAGTTGAGCTATTATCCTAAAAGATGATGCTGTGAAAGTGCTACACTCAATATGCCAGCAAATTTGGGAAACTCAGCAGTGGCCACAGGACTGGAAAAGGTCAGTTTTCATTCCAATCCCTAAGAAAGGCAATCCCAAAGAATGCTCAAACTACCGCACAATTGCACTCATCTCACACGCTAGTAAAGTAATGCTCAAAATTCTCCAAGCCAGGCTTTAGCAATACGTGAACCATGAACTTCCAGATGTTCAATCTGGTTTTAGAAAAGGCAGAGGAGCCAGAGATCAAATTCCCAACATCTGCTGGATCATTGGAAAAGCAAGAGAGTTCCAGAAAAACATCTATTTCTGCTTTATTGACTACGCCAAAGCCATCAACTGTGTGAATCACAATAAACTGTGGGAAATTCTGAAGGAGATGGGAATACCAGACCACCTGACCTGCCTCTTGAGAAACCTGTATGCAGGTCAGGAAGGAACAGTTAGAACTGGACATGGAACAACAGACTAGTTACAAATAGGAAAAGGAGTACGTCAAGGCTGTATATTGTCACCCTGCTTATTTAACTTATATGCAGAGTACATCATGAGAAACACTGGGCTGGAAGAAGCACAAGCTGGAATCAAGATTGCCGGGAGAAATATCAATAACCTCAGATATGCAGATGACACCACCCTTATGGCAGAAAGTGAAGATGAACTAAAAGCCCCTTGATGAAAGTGAAAGAGGAGAGTGAAAAAGTTGGCTTAAAGCTCAACATTCAGAAAACTAAGATCATGGCTTCTGGTCCCATCACTTCATGGAAAATAGATGGGGAGACAGTGGAAACAGTGTCAGACTTTATTTTTTAGGGCTCCAAAATCACTGCAGATGGTGACTGCAGCCATGAAATTAAAAGATGCTTACTCCTCAGAAGGAAAGTGATGACCAACCTAGGTAGCATATTAAAAAGCAGAGACATGACTTTGCCAACAAAGGTCCGTCTGGTCAAGGTTATGGGTTTTCCAGTGGTCATGTATGGATGTGAGAGTTGGACTGTGAAGAAAGCTGAGCCCCAAAAAATTGATGCTTTTGAACTGTGGATTTGGAGAAGACTCTTGAGAGTCCCGTGGGCTGCAAGGAGATCCAACCAGTCCATCCCAAAGGAGATCAGTCCTGGGTGTTCATTGGAAGGACTGATGCTGAAGCTGAAACTCCAATACTTTGGCCACCTGATTCGAAGAGTTGACTCATTGGAAAAGACCCTGATGCTGGGAGGGATTGGGGGCAGGAGGAGAAGGGGACGACAGAGGATGAGATGGCTGGATGGCATCACCTACTCAATGGGTATGAGTTTGAGTAAACTCTGGGAGTTGGTAATGGACAGGGAGGCCTGGCGTGCTGCAATTCATGGAGTCGCAAAGAGTCGGACACGACTGAGCGACTGAACTGAACTGAACTGAACTGAAGAATGGTGTGTGTTTGTGTGTGTGTCTGTATGTTTAACTCTAGATTCAGGAAGAAGAGAACATACTTACAATGGTCCACATGATATTCACAACTGATAGTCTATGGAGCCATAACAAAAAACAAGTTCCAATAAAGTAGAAATAGTCAGACAGTAAATGTTTTTCATGAAAATTAAAGAATATCTGACAACAAAATAAAGAGGAAATAATGAAGAAAGAGAAAAAATAATCTATGTAAACTTGTTGACTAAAAACAAAAATAAAATCTAAGATTTCAGAAAATCTAAATAGCTATGAAATGAAATGTACAGTAATAAAATGTAAACTGCAGATATTAGACTTTGTAAGATTCAACTAAGGTATTTAAGAGAAAAATTCACATGCATAACTACTAAAACTAATAAAATAATGAAGACTAAAAATACCTCAGAAGAAATGGATAACAAAATAAATACAAATAAAATAAAAAGGAGAAATTCCAAAAATAAAATCATTCTTCAATGAATTTAGTAATATAAAACAGAAATTGTTACAACAATAAAGGCAGCTTGCACTTGTATGCTTATTATATACAAGGCTTTTTTTTTTCTGTTTTAGGGCTTGAATCTACAGTCCTATCTAATGATAAGAATCAAAAAAAGAAAAATTAAAACTAGTTTTGAATAGACAGTGCTAGAAAAGTTGGTTAGGAAAAATGGGAAAAAAGCAAAACTACATAAACTCAGCTATAAAAGGAACAAAACTACAACTAGAGAATTAGAAAGAAAAAAATCCTTAGAAAGCATATCAACAGGATTTTCTGATAATTTTTATATCTTAGATTAAACAGATATATATGATATTCTAAAGTTGACTCAAGAGGAAATGAAACACATCAACCTATAGAAAAGCATTAATAAAACAGAATCAGTTATCAAAAATGCTCTCCCTTAAAACCTTAGGCATGGGATATTCAACTGTACCCTCCTTAATTATGGAGGAAGATCCCTCCATGAAATTAACAACCATAAACAAACAAGTAAACAAACAAAATCCAGAATTTGAGAAAGCCCAAGTGCTCCAGCAGAAAAAGGATGCAAATTCCTGCTAGGGGACATGTCCACATCAGGCAACCACAGACCCCCTAAGATAACGCTGTGCCAGTCACCACAACAAAACCACATACTGCCCGTGTGCTAAGCCACCTCAGTCGTGTCCCTTTGCAATTCTATGAACTGAACCCTGTCAGGCCCCTCTGTCCAGGGGATTCTCCAGGCAAGGATACTGGAATGGGTTGCCATGACCTCCTCCAGGGGATCTTCCTGACCCAGGGATCAAACCCAAGTCTCTTATGTCTCCTGCATTGGCAGGAGGACTCTTTACCGCTAGCGCCACCTGGGAAGCCACACCTTATGAGGAGTTTGCAAATAGAAGAATTTACAAAGAGATGAACAAACCTATTAAAGGAGCAGTTTTGGAAGCGTGGGATATTTCCATGTTTATAATGATGTTTATTAGCTTTACAAATTAGTGACCACAAATGAGTGAGGATGAGTCACTGAATGAAGCTTACTGCGACAATTTACATGTACATATTTTAAAAGTTGAGTCCAAAAACTCAGTTGAAATGGTCAAAATATAATATTCACAAAATAGTGTAATATTGTAATATTCACAAACAAGGAAATCTGAATCAACAATTAGCATATGAGAAATGCTCATACAGTCTAATATTTAGAAAAAATGCAAAATAGCAGGATACCATCTTACACTTATCAGATTGGCAATAAACAAACAAAAGATCTGAAAATACCAATTCCTGGAGGTGACATGAGGAAATGGCATCACTCACACACTCACCACTGAGACGGAAAGATCACGCTTTCACTAGAAGACCGATTTATGTTTCTCCCGCCCTGAAGGTTCTGTCCCCTCAACATTCCTTGGATTAACATGTGTCCCCATACTTACTCAGAAATCATCTTGTAAGACCCTCCCACTTCTCCCAGACAAAATATTTTCATTTTTAAAAGTCTACCTGGAACTCATTTGCATTTCAAACCTCCATCTCCAGCCAAACCAGGCATAAGAGGATTCAAAAATGATGGTGGAACACCGCACTTCATGAAAGGATATGCTCTTCTATTGTGTGGCTGGTTTGTGATTTTGTGCAGGCCTGTTTCAGATGTGAGCACACATAGATGACCACCATCTGTGTGCATACAGACCACCTCTGGACAGAGTGTCGCCTTCTCTCTAGGAAGAGGGCAATGGGCGAGACTCCCCAAGCCCACAGCCCATAGCAGGTTCCTGGCGGGGCTCTGCACATCTTTTTTTTTTTCTTTAATAACTGACCCACGTGGAAAGAGTTTTTCCACACTGAAATCAAAATGGGTGGGATTGGTTTTGTTTTAACTAGTTTTCCTTCATATGTGAGATTTCTGGCATACAGCCTGAGAAGTCGGCTTGTAATGAAATGCATTTAGTGTGGAGAGGGGAAATAAAACATTTCGTCTTCTTTTTACATTTTTTTTCCATGCCTGTAAACACCCCATTTCACCTGGCAGAAAAGCTGTTCGTGACCAAAGGCTCGTAGGCAAAACAGGTTTGGACCCAAAGGAAATAAAGACGCTCTTGTCTTTCCTGTTCCGCAGTGATTTCACACGCACCCACCCACCCCTGAGAGAGGGCCTGTTCCCTTGGCGTCCCCAAGGCGGCGGCTCTGACTTCCAGGGTGAATCCCGAGCACCCAGCCAGGGCCTTCATTCTTGGCCAGCGCTGCTCTTGCCATCAGCTTGTCAATGAGCCCCTGCCAGGGAAATAAAGTCCTAACAGCCTACGGTTTCCTGGGCTCCGCACCCCTTCTCCCGGTGGACCACGGTCAGGGGTGCAGGGCAAGCTGCCTCATCAGGAGACATGGATGTGGCGTGGAAACGCGACAGGCGTGAAGGAAACAGCCCATCTCTTGCCTGAGTCACTCTCTCCGGGGCAGAAAACAGAATCACACAGGTGTGTCTCATCTCCTCGGGGCTTCATCTCAGGATAACCACATCCTCTGTAATTCCTTGGCTGCTACTTTCCCCCCACCAGATTCAAAGACGTGATTAAATGATTAGACTGACTGACAAAAAACTGCCGGCCGGCCTGCACCGGGATGTTTCAAAGGAGACGATCCACTTGGTGCAGGTTTGGCCGCCGCGAGGCCGGTGTGGGAGAATTCAGCGCTTCCTGCAGAGATGGCCTGGTGAAGCAGCCAGTGGTGTTACATTCCCAGCACCACTGCCACGAGAAAGTCAGGACCTAAAGCCTAAAAGCTCTCGCTGCCCTGGGACAGGGATAGGGCACCGGGTGGAGTGGGCATCACTGCGGCAGTGCTGTGTAGAGGCTGACTGGCCAACACTGTGGACGGATTCGGAAGTCAGCTGCGGTACCCAGGCTGATGGAGCGGCTCAGATGCAGTGACGATGCATCTCTCACACTGAGGAGGAGAGGGGAAAAGCCCGCGGCCAGAGGGTTGGAAGCAACAGATGCGTTACCGTGGGACAGTTCCCCATCTGGCTCTCAGATACAGTGATTGTTCGCATTTCTATCTAGCTTCATTCAGGGAAAGACTGATGATGCTTCTTTCCTATTTCTGGATTGACTACTTTGAAGTCTAGTCGTTAGTATAATGCCCAGTGGTTTTTTAGAGAATAAAATTAAATAGGAGATCTCAAGAAATGATGACTTGTTTAGCCAAAGGTTGCTTTCTCTCTGAAGTAAGAGGATACGCGTGAACTTCTAATGAAAGCCATCCTTAAATCCAGACGGGCGACACTTCCAGCTTTTGTATTTTCTCAGGTGGCTCTGTATCACCTTACATTCTAAATAAAGGATTCTCTTTTAAGGGCGTCTCTGGTGGCTCAGACGGTAAAGTATCTGCCTGCAGTGTGAGAGACCTGGGTTCAATCCCTGGGTGGGAAAGATCCCCTGGCAGAGGGAATGGCAACCCACTCCAGTATTTTCACCTGGAGAATCCCATGGAGAGGAGCCTGGAGGGCTACAATCCAAAGAGGTGCAAAGAATTGGACACGACTGAGTGACTAACACTTTCACTTTCATTCTCTTTTAAATGAATGGCCAATTATTTTTCCTTCTGACTTAATAGTTCTTAATAATTAAGCATCCTTGTTTCCATCTTTAAAAGAAATAAGGAAGAAAAAAAAAAAAAAGAAATAAGAGCGCTGACTATTTTAAAGACATCTTGCATGCTAAGCTCTATTCCAGGAGCTGGAGATGAGCAAGTAACATGAAATCTGCGCACACAGGTTTCATACCCTATTCTATTAATAGTCAGGGAAATAATGGGATTTGGATTCGGATTCAACAGCTGCCTCCAGAGTAGGTGCCAGGACTGATGACAGAAATTCTGTGCAAAATGTCCTGAGAGCACACATCTCCTGGGCTCTTTCAAAGACAAGTGTGCAATTACATCACACACCGACACTCTGAAGCAGCCAAACACTGGTGAAACCAACAAAGCTGTTGGGATGATCTCCCAAGGGGTGATGGATGGCTCAGCCTACATGCATGTGCATGGAGCCATTTTCTATGACAGTTATTCAAATGTCATGTTTATTGGTTTAAAGTCAAGGTGTCCTGTCTCTTAAGGGAATCCTTGCATTTCCTATTTTTCTTATGACCATGTAGACAATCCTCCTTCGGTCCACACAATAAGGGCTCAATAAATATGTGTTAATGCTAATACTAATAAATAATACTTTTAAAATAAAAATACTACTACTAATAATTACTACTGTGAATTATAAATTCCCCCTTTGCTCAAATCTGAGAGTTTTGATTTTTCCCTGGTGAAAAAAAAAAAAAAAAACAATACCAACAAATATTTCAAATTTCACTTTCTTGGGGTCATGAATTCAGAGATGGATTATAACATTAAGAGTGAAACCTCTCCCCTGGTTGAAAGAAAGTTCAGCCAGAAAACATACATCACAAGAAGGTAACCTGACTTGGAAATGATATGAAATACCACACGAGAAAACAGGTCATTGCAGGTGGCAATTAAAAGACCACAAGAAAAATTTCTCCTTATACTTACAGCTATAACTGAACTTATACTTAAAACCGAAATGTGGGTAATATTTAAGTTAAACTGCTACGTATCTAAAGGTGATGCAGGGGTTTCCATCTGTTTATGGTAGAAAAAGCAGAAAGGTATACATTCATTTTACTACTTGATCAGGGCTGCTAAATATGGATAGCATATTTTTGTAAAGAACATAAGCAATTTTATAGTTTATCTTTCTAACTTTCCAGTAAGTCCTGGTTATGGATGGTAAAATGACTCGATGCAAATACATATTAAGTTTTCATACATTTTTCCTGTACTATTCTTGAACACCTTCATGAAACATTTCATGAATGGAAATTAATCTGCCCAGATCTGGATGCCTAAAGCATTATGAGACACCAGACACATTTTTTTGGATTTAGCTGGCCACATAGAAGCATTATGCAAAAACGTGAGGATATGGACTTGACCTCTAACACCAGAGTTTGATCCAGTTGAAATAATCAAGGTACTTTGCTTTTTTTTTTTTTCATTTGAATTGATTCAAATTATTAGCTTACTTGATTTTCACCCAGAGCTTATTTAATGCAGAGGAATCCTCTGGACACAAAACTTTAAATGTGAAACCATCATTTCTGATGACTAATGTTCTTAATGACATCTGAAACATGGCCTCTATGTAAGTTCGGTGTCTTTAGAATTGCATTTGGGTATAGCTGGATTTGAACACAGCACAGCTATCTACACAACTTCTCTATTAATTTCCATTATATATATATATATATATATATATATATATATATATATTTCCAAACAGACAAACAAGATGCTTAGCTTAAGACAGGGATTTAAAACAAAATTGTTTTGGCTTTTGTTAGCAGCTCCATTAAAAAAAATAATAATTTTTTTTTCAGTGAAAAAAGAATACTTTTTTTTTTTGGTAAGTTTTAATGTATTATAGACAAATCTGTAGGCATTCATCGGAGGTGAAATAAGCAGGAGAGTTAAGATCGAAAGCTATCATATTGGTCATATTCAAACAGGGGTCACACCAGGACATGAAACTCAAAAATGACATCTACACTGACAGCTTAATCCTTGCCTCTGGAAAAGAGAAGTCACATGGTGTGAGTTAAAGTGAAGAGCATGATAAAAGAACAACACAGATTACAGGTAGAGAAACAGAGACAGCTTATAGGCATTGACATCAGTATTCTGGTTTGTTTTATGATTGATTTTTTTTTAACTTTATTTTGTATTGGAGTATAACAGATTAACAATGCTGTGATAGTTTTAAGTGGGCAGTGGAGGGACTCAGCCGTCCATCTACATGTATCCATCTCCCCCAAACTGCCCTCCCATCCAGCCTGTCTCATAACATTAAGCAGAGTCCCCTGTGCTATAGACTGATAGTAAATATTAGGTAGCGCAGACAAAATGATACCCATAGCATATGTTTAGGGTCTAAAGAGCAACGACCCATTCTCTCACGTGCAGTTTAGGAAATAGTACCTTGTAATTGTGTATCAGTAGTGAATTTTATGTGTATGTGAAAAGCTTCAATGTGTAAGGGCTAGTTGCTCAGTCAGGTGTGACTCTGTGACCCCATGGACTGTGTAGCCTGCCAGGCTTTTCAATCCATGGAATTCTCCAGGTAGGAATACTGGAGTGGGTAGCCATTCCCTACTCCAGGGGATCTTCCCAACCCATCTCCTGCATTGGCAGGCAGATTCCTTACCACTGAACCACCAGGAAAGCCCCACATATGAGAAGCTTAATAACCAATAAAAAATATTACCTGGCTAAGGAAGCGTATTGAATTACACTTCTGTTGTTGTTCACTTACTAAGTCTCATTACTAACTCTTTGTGACCCCAAGTTCCTACTGTTACGTTTATTTGTTAGACTTTCAAAAAAAAAGGACAGTGATCATACATTTTACCTTAGCAAAGTGCTGGTGTCTTATGAATGTGCATTTCCACAAGCATCTAGTAATTGAGGATCAGTCATAATAAAGATGTTTCTATTCGAACATTCATAATCAAGTCAGAAGTCACTTAATTTCTGTAATAATTCACAGAAATCCACCTCATGGCTGTTCTGTTTTTCTTTCTTGTGAACACTAACCACCAATGTTCGGGCGGCACTCAACCTCATCTGGACTTTGGATATTTCACATGGAAACCTCTCTATAACCTGTGCTTTCTGCTTAACCCCTTTCCTGGAATCTGTTGTCAATGTTGGCTCTATAATATTTCACAGGTACAGGTCCATAAAGCATGCTTCTTTAACTCTTTCTCTGTTTGGACTTTTGTGCTAGACTCAAAATTCGGGGAGGAGAGGTGGTTTTTCCCTGGTATTACCACATGGATGTGGCTCCATCTGAATTTGCCTTGGGCAATGAGGGAGGAGACAGTATGGCATGACTGTAAATGAAGAAAAATAGGGAAAATTAAGCAAAGCATCCTGTTTACTTTCAGCTGGAAAGTCGAGTAGAACAACCTGCTAAACCACAGGCTTGTTTTTGGACAGATTGTGCATTTCGTTAGCAAAAAGGTGGTTTTCAAAAGCCCCTTTTTGAAAAAATAATCGCTGGAGGTGAAGAAAAAAAAAATTCATCATTTTAGGTACCATTCCTGGAATAGGCAGACCTCCCTCTTAATTTATTTTAACTACTTGGGAGGGGATATTTCAAAGACACAGTCTCTGGGTACGTTGGCACCAAGATGAAGCTGGGCAGGCGTTGTATCTCAAGTTCTTTCCTTGGGGAACCTCAGCCATGAACGACTTCTGCCGCCATTCTTGCAGTAGCTCTAAATATGAGTGACTCTGCAGATTGCCCTGCCTCTGTAAACAACGTGGGAGTTATTACAGATGGGAACAAAATGCTTCACGGGGTTACGTGGAAACTTACAGTGGAAACCTTGTAAAACTATGGGCAGGCTCTATATGTAGTGGGGAGCCTCAGCTTGTGAACCAAGGGACAGCGGGACATTGTGCACTCTGGCTGCTTCTGTAGGACCGTGGAATAAGCTTAATCTCAAAAGGGATTGAAGAATCTTAAATAAATAAATAAACAGGAAAAGAGAGTTGAGGTCCATTAAACCTGCTTTAAGTCAGTTTTAGGGTCAAATGTGTGTGCTCTGTTGTGTCCAACTCTTTGTGACCGCATGGACTGTAGTCCAGCAGGTTTCTCGGTATAAGGAATTTTCCAGGCAAGACTACTGGAGTGGGTTGCCATTTCCTTCTCCAGGGGATCTTCCTGACCCAGGGATGGAACCTGCGTCTCTTCATGTCTCCTGCATTGGCAGGCAGATTCTTTACCACTAGCACCATCTGGGAAGCCCAGATGTCAAAGAGAAATGACAATTTCACAGTTGGTCTTGATTCCATAGATTCACAACTGGTAACAGTAACACTGAATAAAATGGTAGTAAAAATAAAAAATAATAGATCTATAAAATCTCTGGAAGATATTGAGAGGCCAAAACATCACCACATTGTAGCTTTAACACAGAACAGAGATTAAATGATGGTTAAATGGACATGTTCCATGTTAGACTGCAGAATATTTAGGGTAGCTAAAGCAGAGAACTCTGTCCACAAGATGTGAGCTAGAAAAGCATGAGAAGATACATTTTGGGTCAGACTGGGTGGTGCCATTACTAGATACTAGGGTGTGAAGTAACAAGACACACCGCTGAAGGGACTTCACAGAGAGTGAAGCAGACGCCACGGAAGAAACACCATGGCGAGTAGTGGGGACAGTTTGCGGCCAGCACACCAGAGACGTCCCCTGGGGACTTGCTAACAGCGTGAGAAGGAAGAGTCAGGCAAAGAGCTGGGTAAGTGCTTCTTTGGCACTCCCCAACCCACTCCAACAGTGCGCCCCATTCCGCTGCTGTGGTCTGCAGAAAGAGATTAAATATGACCCTGACGGGCCTAGGGAAGACACGTGGGAAAGCAAAGAGCTTAATCAATCAGCCAGCTACCAAAGTCTCGAGTGCCTTCACTGATAAATCCTTGAGAGGCTTGACAAAATGCAGCTGATATTTTCATCCCATGTAGTCTGGGCTTCCCGGTGGCTCATTCAGTAAGCAATCCGCCTGCCAATGCAGGAGATCCCGGTGCAATCCCTGAGTCAGTAAGATCCCCCTGGAGGAGGAAATGGTAACCCACTCTAGTCGTCTTGCCCGGAAAATCTCATGTATAGAGGGAGCCTGTTGGGCTGCATTTCATGGGGTCACAAGAGTTGGACATGACTTAGTGATTAAACAACCACCAGTATGGTTTTATTGAATTTCCCTCCTTCTAAATCCAACGTTTATAAACCAAGTCTTATCAGGATCACTTGGCTCTTCTTATCAGCACATCACTAACCCTTTATGATGGGCCTTGGAGAGAAGGTACCTGTGTCAGGACCCACTGCTTCGCTTTCTGCATGGATGGCAGAGCTGGACTAAAAGACCTGCCCAATCTTTTCCACCCCAGAACTCTGTAAGTGCCAGCAAAATCCTTCCCACTGTAAGCAACAACAGATTGGACTCACTGGATGACAAATGAACATCCAGGTAAATTAGTGGAATCAAAACTCAACCAGAAGTCAGAAAAGGTAGATCCTAATTCTGGTGCTGATCAAACTCACCATGGGGTCCTGGGCAATTAGATCACATTCTCTGTGTTTTATGAATTGCAGATGTAAATGTTAAAAGGAGGGCTTCCCTGAGGGTCCAGGGGTTAGAAATCCCCCGGCCAAGGCAGGGGACACAGGTTTCCTCCCTGACCCAGGAAAGACTCCACATGCCAAGGGGTAACTAAGCCTGCACCCTAGAGTCTGTGCTCCACAACAAGAGAGGCCGCCACAGCGAGACGCCCATGCTCTGCAACCAGAGAGTAACCCTGCTCGCCAAAGCTAGAGAAAAGCCCACACAGCAACGGAGACCCAGCACATCCAAAAATAAATATATATTTTTTAATTTAAAATGACAAGATGCTTCACAGGCAGACTTTATTTTTTGGTGTGTGCTCCAGTTTACTGCACCTTGCAGAGATTTTTTTTGTTTGTTACAAATTGAAGGCTTGTGGCAACCTTGCAGCAGGCGACTTCCTTGGTGCCGTTTTCCCAAAAGCATTTGCTCACTTTGTGTATCTGTGTCACGTTTCACAATTCTCAAAATATTTCAAACTTTGCCATTATTATTACATTTGTCACGGAGATCTGCAATCTGTTATCTTTGATATCGCTGCTACCACTCGCTGAAGGCTCTGATGATGACTAGTACTTTTTTGCCAACAAAATATTTTAAAATTAAGGTACAGTCATTGTTTTCTTTTTAAGACACAATGCTTTACACACCTAAGAGACTGTGGAATGGTGTAAACATCACTCTTCTGTGCACTGGGAAACCAAAATATTTGTGTGACTCGATATATTTTGATATTTACTTCATTGCAATGGTCTGCAAAACTGGAGTATCTACAAGTGCATGCGTGCTAGGTTGCTTCAGTCATGTCTGACTCTTTGCAACCCCATGGACTGTAGCCTGCCAGGCTCCTCTGTGCATGCAGTTCTCCAAGAATACTGGAGTGGTTTGCCATGCCCTCTTCCAGGGAACCTTCCCGGTCCTGGGATCAAAACTGAGACCTGAATCGGCTGGTGGGTTCTTTACCACTAGTGCCACTTGGGAAGTCCAGTAACTACAAGCTATGCCTGTAATTCATCTTTGAAGAAATTAAAAGTCATCACAATAGCCTACAAAATATATTTCGGATTATATATTTAAATAAAAACACATGTGTATAGCAAGTGTTAAGATTAATTACCATTGCAATAAATAGAACCACAGAATCTCAGAGTTGGGAGAAATCTTAAAATTCAGAGTGTAGTGGTCTCCAAATTCTTTATCAGTCAAATCTTTAATTTTTTAAAAAAAGTCCTACTTTGAAGTCCACTATTTACGCCCTATTTGAGTACAGTTGGGCTTCCCCGGTGGCTCAGTAGTCAAGAATCCACCTTCCAATGAAGGAGATGTGAGTTTGATCCCTGGGTTGGGAAGATCCCCTGGAGGAGGGCACGGCAACCCACTCCAGTGTTCTTGCCTGGAGAATCCCATGGACAGAGGAGCCCAGTGGGCTACAGTCCAGAGGGTCACAAAGAGTCAGACATGACTCAGCAACTGAGCTCACACACACACACACACACACACACACACACATGCAGCAAGTATATGCTGAGAGTTACAATGTTCAGAAAAAATAATCCAACTAGCTAAGAACAGGGTGGATCCTGGAGCCGGAGCATCCTGGCTCCCTCAGAGCTCTGCACCCGGCCCGGTTTCTCCACTGCTTGCCTTCACCGTCACGGAGAGACCCCAATCCAAGAGAAAAGTCAATCCCTCAACAATCTGGTGGCATGGGAAGGGGCTGAGCCTTTATCAAAGAAAGAAACCATACTCTTTCATCTTCGCATACAAACCTATGTCTTTGATCGGAAGGGATGGAGGTATGGAGGCTATTCTGACAAGGAACGCTGGGTTATCCATCTCAGTGGACTATGGGAAGATGCCCTTAAGCAGATACCTTCTGATTCGCCAGGTGAATCCAGTTCCCCCTGCTTTGATATATTTGGGACTCAAATTAAAAAAAAAAAAAAACAACTAATAAGGTGACTTTTTTTTCAAGCTTATTTTTTAATTGAAGGAAAATTGCTTTATAGTGTTGTGTTGGTTTCTGTCATACACTGCAAATCAGCCATAGTTATTTGAACATTGCTTTCCTTTTTCAAAAATAAAAGCAGATCGACTTCCTATGTATGTCTTTTAAATATCTCTAAAATAAACGTGGTAAAAATCATGGTCAGCTCCATCTTCTGTGTGTAATGCCATCTCAAATGGACACATGTGAGGAGTTGAATGACTGGATCCCCTCTGATTTACAGCATGCTAACAAAAGGAGTGCATGTCAACACGCTCTTAATGCCTACCACATGCCCAGTTAAAATCCAAGCAGAGACGAACTGGACTCAGCCAGCAATGGGACAAATCTTTTCTCTAGCTTTTATTTATTCCCAGGAACTTTACCCAGGGGGGTTATATGACTTGATTTTTAAAGTGCCAGAAGCCAGTAATTAGAAGGTACAGAATGCACCAGAGAGACAGGGCAAAACAAAAATAAAACAGGGGGAGTCCTGAGCCTTCTTGGCCGAGGATTTCAGCACTATTGTACTTGTGCATCTTTCTTCTTGATTTGTGTTTTCTGTTTGTGAAATATTTCTAAACAGACACAGGGTGACGTAATACCAACACATGCTTAAATTTTGCTAGTGAGTGCTCGTAAAAGAAAGACTTCTTATTATAAGATAATTAATAAAACATAAGGTCCCAAAGGAAATGAGATTACTAAGAGATTGAACAGAAATGTTTCTTTTTAAGTTTCTGGGCAGATGCATAGACTTCTTTGAAAAGCCTGAAATTGGGGTGTTTCTCTGTGACAGAGATAAGGTGACATGGCAGAAGGCACTCTGGACCAGGTACCAGAAGTCTGTGATGTAGACACCACCGCTTTGCTAGTAAGTAGATGAGTGACCTGGGCAAGTCCCACTGTCTCTTTGGATGGCAGTTTCTTCTGCTGTGAAAAGATAAATTTGAACGAAATTCAATAAAGGTCCCCATCGTTTGAAAATTCTTCAGGGCTGATTGCTGTTATTATTATCTTTATTGAGTAATTACCATATGGCATAATACATACTTTACAGGAGTTAAATAATTGAGTATAAATTGCTTTCATGTGCAATGCCATAAAAGAACCATCTAAACCCCACAAACTTAGATAAGAAAAGACTTAAAGAAGAGGAAACAGGATCTCAGGGCATGAATGAGACTTTCAGAGGCCAGGAAGGACACATCACTGCTTCAGGTTTTCGGCTGCGGTGTGCGTGTGCTTAATGTGCTAAGTCCCATCCGACTCTTTGGCGACTCCGTGGACTTTAGCCTGCCAGGCTCCTCTGTTCATGGAATTTTTCAGGCAAGAGTACTGGAGTGTGTTGCCATTTTCCTCCTCCAGGGGATCTTCCTGACCCAGGGATTGAACCCACATCCTCTGTGTCTCTTGCATTGCAGGAGCCATCAGGTGAGATGACTGCTGAGCAGAATTATTTTCCTCCACCACGTGGATAGAAATCCAGCTCAGGGGCAGGAGGAGAAAGACGCACACCCCCTCAGAACCCTATGTGCACAATCAAGCTACTGCCCCAGAAACCCAGGAAACAGACACTTTCGAAGCTAATGGCCGCTGCTGGTTGAACAGGGAGTGAGAAAATGAGTGCAACAAATGCCATTCCAAGACGCTTGGAGTACCAGCCATCAGATGACACTCAGGAAGAGTTGTGTATTTGCAACAGTGTTTTGGCTCTATGTTTACCTAATTCTCTACTGATGAATCATCTACTTAGGAATGAGATGAGTAAAAATTCCACGATGAGTTGGGTGTCTTTTATTTTGAGGAAAGAATCCAAAGCCTGCAGGCAGAGGGACTGGCCCACTGGGCATGCAGGTGGTATTTTGGGAACAAGAGTGTGGGCGGGAGCCTCGGGACGTGTGCCTTCACCTCCTGCAAGCTTGGGCACGGCGCAGGGCAGGAAGGTCCAGTGGATAGTTGGAAATCCCCCTGTGCTGAACAACTCAGGAGTTTTCTTTCTGGCATGCTAGTTAAGAGTGAAGTCGTATTTGAGAAGGACCTCACTATGAGAGTATGCACTGCATCTCTCATGTCAAAACTCCATCAAAGAGAAGGTCTCACTCCAGGTATTCTCCAGGGTCATCCAGCACGTTTACTTAAACACTCACACACACACACACACACACACACACACACACACACACACAGAGGCAGGGATGCACGCAGGTGCCAGCAGCCCTCAGACACAAGGGGACCCAGAAATGATGGTTTGGGTGCGTCCTCACAGGTGTGCTGGCTCTGTGTCAAAGCTGGTTAACGATTATCCACCCACCTCCAAAATTTCCCAAGAATTTTGAATTTCCAATGGACTTATCTTTTTCTTTGTGTGTAAGTTAAAACCATACTGGAGTTGGTGAGAGATCTCTATATTCTGCCTCAGGACTGCTGGATTGGGGTGAGGGCCTCCTGGCAAGAAAGTATCAAAGAGTGAAGGAAAGAAGGCATTTCTGGAAATTTGGAAAGCACTCAGTTTTCAGATCCAAGACTGATGGTAGACTGTTATATCACCTGGCTTGACACTTTTCTCCTAAACTTCTGGGTTTACTTGATATCTTTTTTATAATTTTTTTTAAAAATTTTGGGCTGTGTTGGGTCTTTGCTGCTGCACAGGCTTCTCATTGCAGCAACTTCTCTTGTTGAGGAGCGCGGGCTCTAGGGCACATGGGCTTCAGTAGCTGTGGCTCCCGGGCTTAGCTGCTCCTCATCACGTGAGATCTTCCCGGATCAGGGATCAAACCCGGGTCTCCTGCATTGGCAGGTGGCTTCTCTACCACTGAGCTACCAGGGAAGCCTTATTTTATGTCTTTTTTGAAGAATCTCCTAAAGAATTACTTCCTTTTGTTGAATGGATGTACTGTCTAGAGAAAAACTGGGCTACAAATTATTATCCAGAAATGATGAAACAATTTCTATGAGTGAGATAAAATATGCAGATTATTTTGCATTTTTTGATTATTTAAACACTATGTTATAAATACAGTTGATGTGGCTTGAAATTTTGTAAAAGTACATAAAATGTCCCAGTATAGCCTCACTCACATTCACTAGCTCTGTATTATTCAACCTTTCTACCCCGTAGGTAACCCATATTTATTATTTTCTTACGTATCTTTCTACTCCTTTTTGGACAAGTAGAAACAAATAAAATGATATTTTTAATTTATTATGGTCAGAACATTTAATTTAAAATCTATCCTCCTAATAGATTTTACATGTAGATCTCTAGAGCTTACTCATCTTGCATAATTAAAATTTTCTACCATTGATTAGCAACTCTTCATTTTCTCCTTTCCTGTCCCTATCTCTTGACAGGTGTTAGGACGGCTATTATCAAAAAATCAATACATAAATAAAAGACAACACGTGCTGATGGTGATGTGAAGAAATTGGAATACTTAAATCCTGTTGGTGGGAATGCAAAATGGTGCAGCCACTATGGAAAACAGCATGGAGAATTCTTCCAAAAATTACAAATAGAACTATCATATGATCCCTCAGTACTACTTCTGGATATTTTCCCAAATGAGTTGAAATCAGGACCTCAGGGAGATGCTAGTCACAAGAGCCAAGATGTGAAAAGAACCTAACTGTCCCCTGATGGATGAGTGGATAAAGAAAATGTGATATATATGTGCAATGGCATATTAATTGATTTTAAGAAAGGAGGAAATCCTGCGATATGCAACAACATGGATGAGCCTTGAGAACATTATGCTAAGTGAAATAAGCCAGTCACAAAAGGAAAAGTACTTCCTGGTTCCACTTATGTCTAAAATATTTAAGTTCATAGAAATACAGAATAGAAACACCTAAGTTTTTCTTTCTTCTGCTTCTTACACAAATGGTGGTACACAATATATTCTATATAATGTACGTTTCTGTTCTTCACTTAATAATACATCCTGGATACTTTTCCAAGCTGGGGGGCATAGGGTGTTTCTTTACGGCTTCCTACAGCTCTGGGGTATATGAGATGCAATTGTTTATTGACCCAGTTCACAGGAGATGTATCCTAGGATGGTTTCTGGGTTTTTGTAATGAAAATATGCAAAAATTCAGGTAAGTATATAAGATAAATTTTCATAAGTTGTATTTCTGAGTTAGAGAAGCACACAAATTTGTAACTGAAATAAATAATGTAGGTCAGCACCATTTTGGAGACAATTATACATATTTGGGATGAAAATATAAAGATTCTGTTCCTAGCACAGAGCCAGGTCAAAAAAAAAAAAAGAAGACGCAGACGAACCTGAACCATATTGTATCATTTACTCACAGCTAGTGATCAGAATTGTTGTAGGGAACTTTTAAAACACAGAGTTTTGGTTCATGCTCGAAGGTCTGAATCTGCCGACTTGGAGTGGGGCCCAGTTATCTATTTGCAACTTCTCCAGGTGCTTTTGATCAGGGTCATTTTAGGGTCTTCTTCTATCTTAGGCACTTAAGACTTTTGAGATTATTACCCACATATTAATAGTATAAAATAAGACAAAATGACCCAACATTCCACTATGCTCTTGTTACTAAAGGATTTATATAATTTAACTATTGACATTATTAGTAATTTTGATTTTATAATTTTAATAGTTTAGAACTCACAAGTATTTCCCTGTTCTCAGATGATTTAACAAGGTCTTTGAAAGTCACCCTTCCCTGGTGGCTCAGCTGGTAAAGAATCCACCTGCAATGTGGGAGACCTGGGTTCAATCCCTGGGTTGGGTAGATCCCCTGGAGAAGGGAGAGGCCACCCACTCCAGTATTCTGGCCTGGAGAATTCCATGGACTGTATATTACATGGGGCCACAAAGAGTTGGACACATCTGAGCAACTTTCCCATTCCCTTTGAAAGTCTCTGGTAGTTCAGACAGTAAAGAATATGCCTCCACTGCAGGAGACTGGGTTCGATCCCTGGGTTGAGAAGATCCCCTGGGGAAGGGAATGGCAACCCACTTCAGTATTCTTGCCTGGAGAATTCCACATACAGAATAGCCTGGCGGGCTACAGTCCTTAGGGTCACAAAGAGTCAGATAGGACTTAGCATTCATGCATATGTAATATCTAGCAACTAAAATATCAATACAAAAAAATCAGTCAATTGTATATTTAGTTTGATCCTTTTCCATTTTATTCTTTCCACTTTCTAACTTAAACTGATTGTACACACCTATTATTATTTTGGCCTCACATATATGCTAATATTAATTATTTAGGAATGTAGAAATCCAACAATCATATAAGAGAAGATCCTCATAATCACAGGTTATGGGTTTCTTGCTAAAGGAAAACCCCACAGACCATGAGATAAGAATGACCTGAAGTTACTGTCATAACTGATGGCTTAGCCTTTGGACTGTTTTGATTTTAACCAAGAAAGAAAGAATTTTTCTCTCTCTCCTCCCCTCCTCCCCAGGGGGATTTTCTAAGGATTGATGCATTTATTTTCATAAAATGAAAACTGGCTCTGAACTAATAGTAAAGATACCTAAACAAATGGTTAGCTCACCATACTCTCCTTTACAAAGTGTTTTTGAACATAAGCAGCAATTGTCTCTCTATCAGGAATTCTCCTTTCTAGGAAGTTTAGAAACACCACAGAATTAATGAAAATCCTGCTGGTTTTCAATGCGAGTCACTCATTCTTCAAATATCAACATACGGCATATATTGCTGGAGAGACTACTATGTGTTTGGCACCTGGACACGGAGCTACAGCTTTCAGACAAGACTGGGACATTCAGGATGGTATGGCCGTAGACGAGCTACCACTTTCAGAAAGAATCAAGTTGCTCCATTTCCTTCATCATATTTTTACTCAAGTATAGCACTGCATATGGAGAAGCCTAGGCGGAATGCAGAAAGCCAGGTAAGCTTTCCAAGGCGGCATGTGGGGATACACTGGATGGAAACTTTTAAAATTCCATACCGTTTGTTCAGGCAGAACCAACGATTTTAAAAGGAACAGTGACAGATCAATTTTTAATGGTAACTCTATTATTTTTTTCTATTATGAATACTACTTTTTAGCAGACCATGAAAATTATGTTGACATTTGAAAAGCATGTGATTAATTGTAGCAGAACAAACATCATGACTGCAGCCTCCATTTAGGAAGGTGATACCAAGTGCAGGCCTTGATTATAAGACTGTTGGCACATGAGAGCACTGGCCTCCTTTTTTTAATCCACTAAATGTTAAAGATCCTAGGTGTGCCAGTGATGAATTGAAACACATCGGAGGCACAGTGAATTGTGTAGATGATGTTCTGAAAACACTTCAACTAAAATCAAAGTACGTTTCAGAAAGGAAACCAAATAGCCTTGCAACTCGGAGCTGTAACACAGGCCAAAATGTCCAAATCATGCTTGCATCTTATAATTTCCAATATTCTCCCAATTTTGCCAAAAGGTTTAAGCTTAGGCATTACAGAGCAGTCACTGTGTATCAAAACACAGATGTGAAACATCTTAGTTTTAATACACCAAGACAATGTCATCTAAACATTCTGTTGCTATTGTTGCTTTAATGGAATTTTAAAATCTCATAAAATAATGAGATGGGCTTTTGTAATACTCAGCTGCCCAGATTAGAGAGCTGGGGTGTGTCAGATACGTAAGGACATCTCTGAACCCCAGATACGCTGTTGAATGCTCCTGTTTTCTTTGATGTTCCCGCCACTTTTCCCTGGATGGTCTGGGGATACCGCAGTTAGCTATGAAGCAGGAAACACTGAACCAACCCACTCAGGAATCAAACTTAAAATTATATACTCGCCAGTGCCATGCTCAAAACACCGAAGTTACGGGCGTGTATCCAGAGAAAAACATGACTTGAAAAGAAACATGCAACGCAGTGTCCACTGCAGCACTGTTGACAATAGCCAAGACATGGAAGCAACCTAAATGTCCATCAACAGAGGAACAGGTAAAGATGTGGGGCATACATACAATGGACTATTACTCTTTCTTTTCACTCTGATTGGAATGAAGCCTCACATTTGTCTTTGGTGTTCCTTATTCATGACAATGTTCCTAATTTTAGATTTTCAGTTACATCTTTGAACTTCTAACTCTTGAACCTGAGGAGTATGTACCATTGATTCTATTAAATTCTGAGCCATACTTTAACAGTGATCATGGAGTTTTGTTTTTGTTTCTTTGCATTTCACAACGTGATATTGAGAGTTCTTTAGTGGGATGTAGATTGCTCTCTGTCTCTCTCAGTTGGACTTTCTCATGGGCCAATATATAGGGAAATCATTCTAGAACATTCTGGTTCACTTCTGGGACAGACTACAGTGCTACTATACCAGTGGCCACCAGCTCTCATAACAGCTCTTCTGTAAATGTTCTGGTTTGGGGATTTCTGAAATATGAAAATAGTGCAAATTTTGACTTCAAATCTGTGAAATTCTTAGGATTTCTGCTGTGGTTTTTGTCAGAGGAGTTTTTGTTTGTTTGTTTGCTTCAGCCAACACCCAGACAAATATTGACATGCCTTTGTACTGAAAGTTGTATTTATTATTCCTCACCTTCTGAATTTGCTGCCTTTCAGGGAGCTTGGCTTTATGGAGAGATCTGTTTTAATTCACTGCATTTATGTCTCCAAATAGACACAACCAAGTTCCAGGTTATTGGGTCTGGTTTAAACACTTCTCTAGACTTCCGAAGCATCTCATGATTATTACACTGGTCTTCAGTTCCCACTTTGTTTCTGCAACAAGACAATTTTCTTCTATACTTTTCAAGGTCAGAAAAACAAACCGATGTAATTTTGTCAGGTTTATTCAGCATTTATGGATAAGTAAAGCGAAGGACATTTTATTGTAATTTACCATTTCACCCATAAAATGTGTGATTTTTACAGATCAACATCCTTGCTGTTAACTGTCTGGCAATACATAAAGGTCCTTCTGGATGAAAAACTCTCTAAACTCTCTGTGAAGAGGAAAGCATGTCCCCCAAGATCATTCAACCGCACATCTGAAACAAAGCCCTCCAAGCCGTCCAGCAGGGGGTCAGCAGCCTCTCATGGGTTTCGGGACCACCACACCTGGAGGTAAGAGATGATCAGACCAGCGTGCTGAGCATCAGTGCTGGTGATCAGAGCAGCGTGCTGACCAGCAGTCCGCTCTCTTCCAGGTTTGAACTTTTAGAAAGTCTTTATGTTTCTCTCCCCATAAGGTCAGGCTGCCATGTTCTGCTCTTTCCCAAGGCTTTTTGCACACCTTCTCCTTGGAGAAATGTGAGAGGCAGCCTGGAAAAACATCAATTGCTCTGTATGTCGGAGCCTGCTTACACAGGATGCCCACAGATGGCAATATTTTATCATCGTTACACGGCGCAGAGACCCTTCGTCTGTGGCCTCGGGGAACAGGAGGAGTCGGCTCTTTGGTATGACACATGTCACTGAAGCTTCACCCCCCATTAGCTGCGCTGTTGTTTGTGATTGTTAAGCTGCGTGTCTCGCCGTGTGTCACATTCTTGACTTGTACAAGGGTCCATTAGTAAGTAGCATCTGAGTACCATGAGTCACAGAAGGCCCCAGTCTTGGAAAAATAAACACTGCACATTCGGCTGAGATTAGAGCCACTGGCTGGTCGGGAGCTGGATGGTGTTTCATGTAAAAAGCTGTTTCTGCGATTCATCAAGGCCTTTTTCCCTCTCTATCAATACGCTGGAAACTCCCATTATGGTTGGAGGGCACTTCCTGTTCACAAGCCCAAGCTGCGTGCCCGCAGCGTCTCTGGTGCTAGGGGAGGCGTGCTCGTGACCGTGGACGGACAGGGCAGCAGGGAAGACGTGAGCCGCGCGTCTGAGAACCGTTTCACAGGGAAATCAGCTTCATGAGTCCAAGTCAGAGATGGCTTTGATTGTCAAACACATTTCCCAGCAGCTTAGTCCGTCTTCTCCACGCCGTCGTTTTCTCACTCTTTTCATTCTTTTTATTCTGTGAGTCCCTTCCCTTTCTTTTCCTTACATCTGTCATAACTTCTTTTTCTTTTCCTTTAACATGTTAACTCCTTTCACTTCCTCCCCACTTCTTCCACATCAACTTCTCTTCCCCTTCCTGAGTTGCACATCCAGACTCTGATACACAGGACTCCAGCCCAGGAAAGTCTTCTTCGGGCTTGGCACCAAAGGGACCCGACTGCCATGCCAACACCACCCACCCGAGGAACTAAATCTAAAAAGAGAACCCCGCCAGCTACCACTGAACCTAGCCTCTGCCAGCATGAGGACTCTAAGTCACCTAATGGTTAAAACCTGGCCCGAGACAAAAGGAAGCCAGGCAGACAAATATTCCAGGTTGGGTTTAGGCAAAATTTGGGGTTTTCTCTATGCTCATGTGACTTTTGAGGCTGTATTTCGAGCCTTGATCCCCTTAGCAATCTGGCACATTTGGTGTTTGTGTTTCTCTTTTCTAAATTTTTTCTTTTTTTTTGGAAGTGAAATTCTGGGTTTTCTTCCAGGAAGGAAGGAGCAAGAGGGCTTCAGGCACTGCTGGGAGGCCTGGGGGCGAGGCTGCACCAACATCTTTACAGACCATCCACCCGACTCGGTACAGGGTCATGACCACGTAGTCAAACAACCAAGGGTCAGAGGGGAGAGAGCAGATGGGGCCCACGGGCTCCCGGGGCCCACACCTCTTTCCAAGACCTGTCCCAGAGAGTGGTTTTCAGTGAAACAGATTTCCGAGGGTACTGCTTTTACAAACACCCCCCTCATTCTCTGGGTCAACTCCGGGAGATAGCGAAAGGCAGGGAAGCCCGGCGTGTTGCAGTCCACGGGGTCACAAAGCGTGGGACACGACCGAGGGACAGGCATGCACGCATCTCTCTGGCCGGCGAGAGGGGTTTTGTGTGGGCGCACTGGCCATCACGCAGGGTTTGATTGCATGTCCCCCTTGTTGTTGGTATAATAAGCCACGCGGACATAAACCATGCTCCATAAAATGCCAGCGGACAGGTCCGCGGGGCGACACCATGGGGCGGGCTCGAGCCCAGGCTTCTCGGGCAATAAAACCAGCCCGCCAGAAACACGGCTGCCATTTATTTCCCCCCTAATGTGCTTTCTCCCTTTCTCTCTCTAGGCAGATTTTCCTCGTGTTGAAAGGGAACCTCTGGTCAAAAGTCAGCAGCCGCGCTGCGGAGAGCTTTGATAGTCAGTGAAGTGAAGCGCGGCTGCGCGGAGGGAGCCCCTCGCTGCGCGGACGGACCTCCCTCCAAGAGCGACCCCCGGTCATCAGTCATCCCGGCCCCCGACGCCTTCGGCGCAGCCGACGGCTTCACCAGCTCCACGGGGCCTGGGTCCCAAGCTGCCCTTTTCCACAGGTATTGCTAAAGCAAATAGCAGACGGTATTTACTGGGTGTGATGCTTTCAATCACATTAATCTAGCCAGTAAAAAAATTTATGACCAATAAAAATTCCACCATGACATGGCTGATTGGAGGGGAGTTGCTGTGATGGAGATTCAAGCCACGCCTCTGCCTCTGGCCAGACCGTCACAGCCGTGGAAGGAAGTAGGCGTCGGAGACCAGAAAGACAGAAGTCTCTGGGGCTGTGAAAACCAACTCCAGGGTAGATGGATAAAACTCTTAAATCGTTTAATAAGTCCGAACTCTTGGAGTTTGGAGGGCGACTGATTGAACACCTACCTTGAAAAGCTACCTGAGGAAGAGTTATGGACGTGGTCTTGCCTGCACTAAAAAAATGACCCTGGGTTCCTTCCAGTCCCTTGATTACATGATAACTTGCCCATAATTAAATAAATATTTTAAAATGCAACACTTAGAAACAAGCTAGAAGGATGCCTGGGTGAGGAGTCTCTCTCCGGTTTGGAGCCAATGGGAAAGGCAGCCCCACATAGCTGTCTTTCTCCTGCTTGATCCCGACATGGTTTTTGCAGATCCAGAAGGGTAATGACTAATCTCTGCTAACGTCTTTGAGTCACTCTTTCTTCTCCCAACCCACGGTGACAGTCCTCAGACGGCACGATTTCAAATACACACAGTCCAAATCCTACTGTTCCATGGCTTTTCCCTGGAGTGGGCAACTGATCCAATTCTTTGTTAATGATCCCAGACCACACATGGCAAGGAGGATGTTATTTTAATGAACGTATATTGGAAGTCCTGCCGCTGGGAGCAAGTACCTGATTAGCTAATTGTGGTGAGGCTAATGCTTCAAGTGGCTTATCCAATAGCCATTATCCCATTCTTTCTGAGTAATAGAACCCCACATGTAATCTGTGTGGCAAGGTGCCCAGCCAGAAGACTGTATTTGCAAAGTCCCTTGTTGCTAAGGGTAGCCAGTAAGACGTAATTTGGAATTTGTGTTTGAGGCTTTTGAGAAAGCCCTGGAAGTGGAGGGATGGGTAATTGGCATTTGCCCTTTCACCCTTCTCAAGCTTCCTTCTCTTTCCGGCCCAGAGTAAAGAACCAGGGGCTAGGACTCCAGTAGTCACCTTGGCATGTGAGATGAAAAGAAGTATGGAAGCCTCGTGCTTTAAGGAACAGAGGTGAATGGAGCAGGGGGATGAAAGGAGAGGAGCGTGGCCTCTGAAGACGACCACGGCCTGATCTCTAGACCTCCTACCTTCACACCGCCTTCTTTTAAGAGAAAAAGAAACTTCTGCTGTTCAAACCACCATTCTTTCCAGCCTCAGCACTAGATTTCTGTGCGTGTTAATTGTTCAGTCATATCCAACTCTTTGTGAGGCCATGGACCGTAGCCCACTAGGCTCCTCTGTCCATGGGGTTCTCCAGGCAAGAATATTGGAGTGGGTTGCCATTTCCTTCTCCAGGGGATCTTCCCGACCCAGGGATAAAACCCAAGTCTCCTGCTTTGCAGGCCAATTCTTCACCATCTGAGCCACCATGGAAGCCCACTAGATTCCTGATCAGCAAATTCCTAGATCTGCAGATTCTCTCTGGAAGCCATTTTTAACAACCCCATGCTCTCAACAAGTGATCACTTAAATCTCCCAAATAGATGGACCGTCTTATTTCTTTTCTTTTTTCTGGAAACAGGCAATTTCATCCCCAAAGCAGCACTTTAAATTCAGACTGTTGCATATAAAACAAAGTTTACAATCTTTGCTGAAACATGGAGGGTAACAGGGAATAGTACTAGATCATGAGTTGTTTTTTTTTTTTTAATCTGAGTTATCTCTTTTACATGGAATGGATAGAATACATTTGAATAACAAATATATATATATATATATATATATATGTATGTATGTATAATTTATTTATTTAACTGGAGGATAATTACTTTAAAATATTGTGATGCTTTTTGCCATACATCAACATGAATCAACCACAGATATGCATGTGTCCAGGTAGCATTAGTGGTAAAGAACATGCCTGCCGATGCAGGAGACTCATAAGAGACATGAGTTCAATCTCTGGGTTGGGAAAATCTCCTGGAGGAGGGCATGGCAACCCCCTCCAGTTTTCTTGCCTGGAGAATCCCATGGACAGAGGAGTCTGGTGGGCTACAGTCCATAGGGTCACAAAGGGTCAGACATGACTGAGGCAACTTAACATGCATGCATGCATACAGATCATGAGTTTTTTAGTTGGAAAGATCACACCTTTGAGTTTGAGATATTCCACTTACTAAAAATGTGGCATTAGGCAAGTTACTTAGACTTGACCAGCAATATTAGGGACTATAAAGCAAGTAAAATGATGTCAATATAGTAAAAGCATAATTTAAAGTACAAATCAGGCTTTCCTGGAGGCTCAGTGGTAAAGAATCCACCTGAAAATGCAGCAGAGGTGGGTTCAATCTCTGGGTCAGGAAGATCCCCTGGAGAAGGAAATGGCAACTCACTCCAGTAATCTGGCTTTGGAAATCCCATGGACAGAGGAGTCTGGAAGGCTTCAGTTTACAGGGTCACAAGAGTCAGACAGAACTTATCGACTAAACAACAATGAAGCAGATATAACATAGCAGATCTTAAGAAATTCCATTCTCTTCTGCCTTCCACTTCTTAGTCTGAAATTCTATACTTTGAGTGCATGGATTTATGTTGTCTTATTTCACCCCTGGAGATAGGTGCAGAAATCCTTCTGTCAACAAACATTGCACCAAGCATTGTCTTTACTCATCTCTATTTCCTCACTTGCTCCTTGGAAGAAAAGCTATGACCAAACTAGACAGCATAAAATGGTTTTTCCAGTAGTCATGTATGGATGTGAGAGTTGGACTATAAAAAAAGCTGAGCGCCGAAGAATTGATGCTTTTGAACTGTGGTATTGGAGAAAACTCTTGAGAGTCCCTTGAACTGCAAGGAGATCCAACCAGTCCACCCTAAAGGAAATCAGCCCTGAATATTCTTTGGAAGGACTGATGCTGCAGCTGTAACTCCAGCCACCTGATGCAAAGAACTGACTCATTTGAAAAGACTCTGATGCTGGAAAAGATTGAAGGCAGGAGGAGCAGGGGACAACAGAAGATGAGATGGTTGGATGGCATCACCGACTGAACATGGACATTAGTTTGAGCAAGCTCCGGGAGTTGGTGAAGGACAGGGAAGCCTGGCGTGCTGCCACCCGTGGGGGTCACAAAGAGTCAGACATGACTTAGTGACTGCACCGAACTGAAAGGATATCAACCCTGAATATTCATTGGAAGGACTGATGCTGAAAGTCCAATACTTTGGCCATCTGATGTGAAGGGCTGGCTCATTAGAAAAGACCCTAATGCTTGGAAAGATTGAAGGGAGGAGGAGAAGGGAGCGACAGAGAATGAGATGATTGGATGGCTTCACCGACTCGATGGACATGAGTTTGAGTAAGTGCCAGGAGTTGATGATGGACAGGGAAGCCTGGTCCAGGGAAGCTACAGTCCATGGGGTTGCAAAGAGTCAGACGTGACTGAGCAACTGAACTGACTGACTTTCTCACTTAAAAGGCCCCATTCTCCTCCCAATGCCTTTTCTCTGTATCAATAATAGAGACATCAATATACAAAAATTAAAAAGCAAAAAACAAACCCCAAACCACAGACACAGTCTACCTAATATACTAAAATGGCAGGCAAAAGAACAGGCTAAGAGGAATCAATTCATTCCAAGTCCAACTGCCAATTTTCTGTTAACATGTATTTTGTTAGGTTAGACCCAGAATCCTTCAGAGCCAAAGCATATGATTGCCTCTGCTGATTTTGATGGCAGTGCCAAAATAAACAGAAATGATCACGTGTTCATAGAGATCTCTCTGAATTTATTTGCCACTGATAAATCAAGCAGCAATTTATATTATTTTTATTCAAATGTAAAGGGCATAATCCAGCACATAGTGCTGAAGGGGGAAAACATGGATTCGGATAAACCTATGTGCCTCTTTGCCCATGGATAAATTAACTGATCTCTCTTACTTAATTATGTAATTAATGGTAGGTACTTTATAAAATCATTGTGAGGATTAAATGAGACAATGCATATGGAGAATACAGCATGATTGACATACAGTGATCATTCCAATATTAGTCTTTATGATTGTTATCATTATCACCCTTAGTATAGGAAACAGTTAAGATTTATCATTGATATGGACTTTGATACATTCCTTCCCACCCCACTTCAAGAGCTTATTTTTAGGACTTTAAAAAAGATCATTTCAAAGTATTTTTCTTCTTGTTCCTTGAGCAACTTCAAAATTACTTGTTTTAGAAAGAGGTGGGACAATGAATCAAGGAACTGGGGTTTATGAAAACTGTGCATTCTCTAAGTAGAATTTACAAAATGACATTTCCACTATACACAGGTATAACTTTGTAGAAAGGTAGAGAGTCTAAGTAAACAGATCTGGATTTGAAGCCCAATCCCACTTTTTAGCTACTGCGTGACTTGGACTCATCAACTAATTTCTCTATTTCAGTTGAAATGCGAACCTCTGATGTTTTCAGGAAAATTGCATGAATTTGCATATGTAAAGTACCTAAAATTGATACAAGGCAATGACACAGGAGATATTTGCTTCTTTTTTCTCCAGTTTTGTGTTGATGTTGTTTTTGTTTGTTCATTTCCTTGCTACCAACAATATTTTTTGTCTCCGGCAGGAAGAATTCAAAGGTTTTTCTGGTGGAGAAACTCAGGGATCTGATGGATTAAGAAGGAAAGGAAGGAAAAGGAGAAGGAAGGTAGCCAAGAGTCATTGAAAACACAAACATTGAACTATTCTGCTTTGTTTACACTACCATGCTAGTCCTAATGCTGGTTTCAGCCTGGCACCTTAGTCCTGTCTGGAGGTAGTTCTAGAAAAACCACACCCAGGTCTGGGATGCCATCACAAACCAGCACCTTTTACAATAACAGGCCCTATCCCCTTGGTTTTTGTGTTTCTTAAACCTCTGACATAGGAAATCATCAGGAACAACACCCCCAAATTAACTAACATAGTGCATAATTTCAACCCTGTGATTTGCAACTTCTGAAATCAAGATACCCCACCTCCATAATGCCCAAGGTAATTTTGCAAGTATTTATACACTGAGTTTCAAGACAGAAAAGGAAAAAAAATGTTCTATATATTTAGGAAATTTCATTTTCTCTTGGAATAGATTATAAAGGGTAGTTAGCCCAGTCTTCATGGAAGGAGATAATCTCCTTAAGAAGAGTAAAGGTTGTATAATTTTTTGCTCATTGTTCACACTCAGATGTAATGAAGAAATAAGTGGTCCTGACTGGAGCTCATGCTTTCAAAGACCCTCTGATTACCCTGATCAAGAAACTCTAACGAATTTCTGAACTCAAAATTGAGTGTTTATATTGGAGCCCTGACATCACTTAGTGGATGCTACCAAGAATTGAGTGGTCCATTAAGCAACTGAGAAACCTGCCTAACCCATTTCTGTAATAAGGACTCTAGAGTCAAATTCTCCTTCATACTTAAGACAACTACCTTAATAGTACCATCTAAAAATGTTCAACTGGAATTCAAATGGAATTCAAGTTAAGCTATTTCAAATCCTAAAAGATGATGCTGTGAAAGTGCTGCACTCAATATGCCAGCAAATTTGGAAAACTCAGCAGTGGTCACAGGACTGGAAAATTTCAGTTTTCATCCCAATCCCTAAGAAAGGCAATGCCAAAGGATGCTCAAACTACCACACAGTTGTACTCATCTCACACGCTAGCAAAGTAATGCTCAAAATTCTCCAAGCCAGTCTTCAACAATACATGAACCACGAACTTCCAGATGTTCAAGCTGATTTTAGAAAAGGCAGAGGAAGCAGATATCAAATTGCCAACATCTGCTGGATCATCGAAAAAGCAAGAGAGTTCCAGAAAAGCATCTATTTCTGCTTTATTGATTATGCCAAAGCCTTTGACTGTGTGGATCACAATAAACTGTGGAAAATTCTTCAAGAGATGGGAATATCAGACCACCTGACCTGCCTCTTGAGAAAACTGTGTACAGGTCAGGAAGCAACAGTTAGAACTGGACATGGAACAACAGACTGGGTCGAAATAGGGAAAGGAGTACGTCAAGGCTGTATATTGTCACCCTGCTTATTTAACTTATATGCAGAGTGCATCATGAGAAACGCTGACATCATGAGAAATGCTGGGCTGGATGAAGCACAAGCTGGAATCAAGATTGCTGGGAGAAATATCAACAACCTCAGATATGCAGATGACACCACCCTTATAGCAGAAAGTGAAGAAAAACTAAAGAACCTCTTGATGAAAGTGAAAGAGGAGAGTGAAAAAGTTGGCTTAAACTCAACATTCAGAAAACTAAGATCATGGCATCCAGTCCCATCACTTCATGGCAAATAGATGGAGAAACAGTGCAAACAATGGCAGACTTTATTATTTTGGGCTCCAAATTCACTGCAGATGGTAACTGCAGCCATGAAATTAAAAGACACTTACTCCTTGGAAGGAAAGTTATGACCAACCTAGACAGCATAGTAAATAGCAGAAACATTACTTTGCCAACAAAGGTCCGTCTAGTTAAGGCTACGGTTTTTCCAGTAGTTGTGTATGGATGTGAGGGTTGGACTATAAAGAAATCTGAGTGCCAAATAATTGATGCTTTTGAACTGTGGTTTTGGAGAAGACTCTTGAGAGTCCCTTGGACTGCAAGGCGATCCAACCGGTCCATCCTAAAGGATATCAGTCCTGAATATTCATTGGAAGGACTGATGCTGAAGCTGAAACTCCAATACTTTCGCCACCTGATGCAAAGAGCTGACTCATTGGAAAAGACCCTGATGCTGGGAAAGATTGAGGGCAGGAGGAAAAGGGGACAACAGAGGATGAGATGAGATGGATGGCATCACCAACTCAATGGACATGAGTTTGAGTAAACTCTGGGAATTGATGATGGACAGAGAGGCCTGGTGTGCTGCAGTCCATGAGGTCACAAAGAGCCAGACACAACTGAGCAACTGAGCTGAACTGAAAGATGTTCAATCAACTCCTGTGATTGAGTGATTACAGAAGTGATCCATTAATTTCTCATCAACTTGGAGAAAAACTATGGCTATTTATTTTCCCTCTGATATAGCTTTGGCCAGTTACTTAGTCTTCACATGTTCAATGCAACCAGAGACATCAAGCAGAAAGCCTTATTGTTGCTAAGTCAGCATGATATTCTCTTGGAAACTGTCATTCTCCAAAGCCAGTTTTGTGCTACTGAAGAGACAATGAGTTGCTGACTCTAGGAGATTAGGGTCCCCTTCTAGGGGAAAATGTCTAAAATGCAAAGGGCCATGCTATTTGGCAACAGATGGCAAATATCATTTTGGTGAGAAAAGTTTTGGAAGTCACTGCAGAGTTCTCCATTGCAGCTAAAGTTCCCCATCACCATTGTGCTTGCAGTTCATTCTCTATCTACATCTCAGATTCCAAAGCAAAGCTAAACATCAACCACATGCCTGAGCTTTGCATGGTTTGGTGCACACATGATCATGTATTACACAATTTTTTTTTTTCCTGAAGTCATAGCTTGGCCTATGTGTAATGAAAGATATGCAAGTTTCATTGAGACCCTAGACTTCCCTGGTCTTGGTTTGGGGCTGGCAGCAGAGGTTTCCTACAGCTTGATCATCAAAACTGGGTGAGTGAATATTCTCACTGTGTAAGCAGTTCCTAACTGGCTAGTACTTTCAGAAGCAGGGGTGGAGGAGAGAACAAAAGTATGAGAGAGAAAGAAGGAGAGGAGAGGAAGAGAGGGAGGGAGAAATGGAGTTTATAAGATAATAAAAATTATATTTTGATTCAAAAAATATTATTTTACCTCTACAGATATATAATATTTTTTGAAAAGTGGATTGAGACTAACTTATAGTCCCAAACAATCAATACTCTAAGAGCTGAGATTTACTTAGAAAAAACAGCAGTTGCTTTTGCCACAACTTGGGATTGTAGCCACATATGGGCTGGAGTGCCAGGGAATTGAGCAGAGGGTTATTTGCCATGGACAATGGGAAATGGGAACAGATGCTGGTACTTTCTTCGCTACTGGATGTCTCTTAAAGCCCTGATTTCCGTGTAGGTAACATGGCAGAACATAGTGAGGAGTGGATTTAGTCTGGAGAAGCTTAAAAGGTACCCAAGACTACAATCTCTCCTTATTCTCACAGGCATTAAAAAGTAAAAGCGTTAGTAGCTCAGTCATGTCCAACTCTTTGTGACCCCATGGACTGTAGCCTGCCAGGCTCCTCTGTCCATGGAACTCTTCAGGCAAGAATACTGGAGTGGGTTACCATTTCCTTCTCCAGGGGATCTTCCTGAGGGGATCTTTCTGAGTTCTTTTGTTGATTCCTGAGAGAGCAAACCCGCATCTCTTGCTTTGCAGGCATATTTGTTAAATCTGGTTAACACTAGTTTAAAAGTAACTTGTTGTTGAGTTAGGAGCCTTGGAGGAGCAGTTGGAAAGAGGAGCAAAAGTGCAAGTGTTAGTCACTCAGCCATGTCCAACTCTTTGGACCCCATGGACTGTAGCCCACCAGGCTCCTCTGTCCATGGGGTTTCCCAGGCAAGAATACTGGAGTGGGGAGCCATTCCCTTGGGTTGACCCTAAAAGAGTTGGAATGAATCCCAAAGTTGTCGTTGTTTTTGTTGTTAGTTTTAACATGCCTGTATTCCTTGATTCTTCCATATGCCTCATCACCAGTTTGGTCCCATAGTAGACTACCTAAAATGCTAATTGATTGACTCACTGATAGATTAAAAAAATAATAATAAAGGACAAAAATAAGTCAAAGTAAAAAAGGTTTCTGGTTAACACGCTTTATTTTGTGGGCCAGATTCAGGCATGAATTTCACCATTTGGAACATGTACTTTTGACATTGCAAAATATAATACATTGTAAAACTTGGGTACCTTTTAGAGTCTCATGCTTATATCTTAACAGATCCCACAAATCAATTTTTCATTTTTTTTGGTGAATATGACTGATATGGACAAATGAGTATCATTTACCACCCCTCCCCACCATAACCTCTTATGGAGCCAAAGCCCAACCAACAGTATAAACATAGAACACCATGGGGAGGGGCCCTCCTTTTCCCTGCCCCTCCCACCACGTAATGGATTTCTCTTCTCACAGTGTGAAAAGGATCAGTAAATCATCGGGTCACCTATTGGTATGAAAGTCCTTTCATTTGAAGTCATTATTGTTTTTGCAAATTGCAAAAGAAAAATACAAAAGAGCTAATAAATCAAGAAAAAAAATTACAACAGGTTTTTATGAAGTATGGGCGGAGTGGAAAAAGTGATCTTGGCTTAATTAACCACACTTAGTCACACGATGCAGGAAGCAGAGGTTTTAAAAAGTCCAGTTGGAGCTGTTTCACACACACACATACACATACACACACACACACACACTGTATATTTTAAGGTGTTAATTTCCATCACATCATGCTGGGCTGGGTTACCATGAAGAAACTGCTGAATCTTGACCTCCTTCTGAAATGTTAAAATCATACTCCCTCTCGGAAGGCCCAACTGTCAGGAAATAATTTCTCTGCACAGTCACAGAGGAGCATCTCTGTACAAGCAGCTGATGCTTGAGATCTAGGTGCACGTGGCCTGAGGCATGATCATCTGGTAAGTCTGGATTTCCTTTCAATCAGTAACATCTCATTTTTACCTCTCTTTGTTGACTCATACCATTACCTGCGCTTTAACCATCTGAATCCCTACAATCTTCTGTGTCCCGATGCCAACCACGCCAACGCTGTGCCTCAAGTCAACCCCCCATCCTGTTGGACCACTATGTCTCTCCTTATCACGCAGTCAGCAGGTTATGATTGATACTGAACACTTGGTCATATACTGGAACACTTGGTTATTCCACTCCTTTACTATTTTATCTTCTCTCATGCCTCTTTCCTCATTCCTCCAGTTCCTGAATATACCCCTAAGGACTTTCATCTCTCTGGGGTGTGCTGGGACCAAGAATCATCCATGCATAGTAATAAGTACCATACTTGCAGAATGATGCAAGGTACATTCCTTAGTGAATTGAAGTATTATTATTTCAATTAATGTATTCTAAGGAAGACAATCACACATGGGAATGGAAAGAGAGGAAGCCTAAGACTTAGGTTAAAGAGTGGTGGGCACTATATCTGTGAGGGTTCTCTAGAGAAACAGAACCAACAGGAGATTATGTTCATATTTATTTCTAAGGAGTTTGTGCAGCAGTAGTGGCTGGCAGGTTCAATATCTAGAGGGCAGTCTGAGTGCTAGACACCAAAGCAAGAACTGATGTTGCAGACTGGAGTCTGAAATCTGAGGTCATCTCAGCAGACTGGAAATTCAGGCAGGAGTTCTATGTTGTAGTTTTGAGACAGAATTCCTTTTCTCCAGGAAACTTTAGTTTTTGCTCTTAAGGCATTCAACTGATTGAATGAGGCCCACCCATATGATCCAGGGTCATTTCCTTTCCTTAAAGTCAACAGATTATAAACGCTAATCATGAATAAAATACCTTCAAAGCAACATGTAGACTATGGTTTCACTAAACAACGGGGCACCTCAGACTAGCCAAATTGACATATAACTAAGGATCTTTTATCATTTACTAAGATGCAGATACTGATGCTTTATATCCATCCACAACCCCCAGAGCAAAGTCTCTGCTTTCCTGCAAAAGACTTCTATTCAGTAGCTCCCTTTTGATGCCCATGATCACCATGACAACTAGATTTTTTTCCTTTAAATATTTTTGTTAGGTTAATCTTGAATAATTTTTTTCAACTCTGTGGCCTTGTTTGGAGGAAATCTTGGCATCTAGTTGATCCAGGGAAGAGAGAACCAGAACCCAGAAGGTATTTTGAAAATGGTTTTAAAATACACATACACACACACACACACACACACACACACACATATATATATATCCCCAGTTTGCAAACAAAATTCATTCCATATGTATGTGTGTGTGTGTGTGTGTGTGTGTGTGTGTGTGTGTGTATAAAATCTTTTCTCTCTATATGAAAAGAAAGTGAAAGTGTTAGTTGCTCAGTCATGTCCCTCTCTTTGCAGCCCCATGGACTGTCCACGGGATTCTCTGGGCAAAAATACTGGAGTGGGTTGCCATTTCCTTCTCCAGGGGATCTTCCCAACCCAGGGATCAAACTCAGGTCTCCTGCATTAGAGAGAGAGTCTAAAATGGACAGTGTTAGGCTTGAGAAGCCATGCAGGAATAAAAACCAGTGTTGTCGCTCCATAGTCACAGACAAAATTTAGCTGGAGTTACTTGGCTGTGTGCACAACGTGTCATCCAATCCTTGAGTACCTAACAGAAACGACCAGGTATTATTACCCTTAAATCCCCAGACACGAGCATGTTGCCACTGGCTCTCACGCAAGCAGAGAGATATCCGTGCTGAGGTTGGTAGAATCGGAATGAATGTGTGGGGGGAGAGGTCGGCTCAGCTGCTCAGCAGCAGAAACATCTCCTGAGAATTTGATGGAAATACTGAGTCTCAGATGTCACCCCAGATCTCCTCCATCGACATTTAAATTGGCTCCCAAGGTGATCTGAACACACATTAAAAATTGAGAACTACTTAAAACATCCAGAGCCCTGTCTTAGGTGGGAAGAATTTCTGGTACCACTTCCCCTTTTCAGTTGTCTGGGTCATGTCCCGCCTTTACATTAGAATAAGGTTGACTAGCTCACCTCTGCTCTGTCTGATCATCAGTGGGGGACTGTACAAGATGGCCAGTGTCTGAACACTACTGCACTAGTAATATCCTCCCACCTTTCCTTTTGTTGGCCTGTCTCCAGGTAAATGGGGAAGCCCAAAAGAAGTAAAAATTTGACAGGACTCAGATCACAGTTTCCTGACCATGGTGGTTTGTATGTGTGTGTGTATTTAAATCAAAGCATCGTGGTAAAGTCTAAGGGAACATGTGATTAGAGCTGAGTATCATGGACACAAAACAGTGGAGCTCTATTTTGGGGGGATTAAAATGGAGAAGAAAAAAACCATCAATAAGAGGGGGTTAATTTAGTGTAAATTTTATCAATATGCTTAGTCATAAGTACCAATAATAAGTGTAATAGAACTTAACAATAGACACTGCATGCCTTAAGCAACTGTAAGCCAGAGACAAAAGGGAAAGGAACAAGGGATGAAAAATAAAATAATAAGACATGGGTAGCAGGGGAAAATAAAGGGAAAAGGACAAGATGAGAGAGTCTCATCTTATGCAACAACACACGCACAAGATGTAGAAAGGAAAAACATTCTCATTGATGTCCCAGGCCTGGAAGGAAAAAAAAAAAACAAAACAGGAGAAGCCACCGCAGTGAGAAGCCTGTGCCCCGCAACCAAAGAGGAGCCCGTGTGCGGCAGTGAAGACCCAGGTGGCCAAAATGAATAAATAAATAAAATTATAAAAGGAAGAAAACAAAGGAAAAAGGAGGGAAGACTAATTTCAGTGATTGGGAAACTGTGAATAGTATTTTAAGGTTATCAGAGTGCAGCCAGGTATGATTTTGCAGGGCTATGTGGGAACCGGAGGGAGGGGATGAAGAAGCCTTCCCTCCTGTCGAAAGCTCCCCGTGTTGGTCTAGCGGGGTTTGCTGCTGTCCACTTTCTGCAGTGCCCCCCCCCCAAAAAAACAAAAAAACCCCCACAAAGTCTATTAAATCAGCTGCCTGTGGAGCTTTCAAGAGGGAGACTATCATTTTCAGAATCTTTGTTAACTGAAGGATATGTTCCAAGGAAAATGGTCAAACTGCATAAAACTAGTCAACTTTCAAGAATAGCTGATGAAGAATCACCTAGATGACTTAATAAACAAACACAAATAAGTTTAACTTTTATAGTCTGACGTAGTGTCTTTTCTCCCAGGGGTTTCTAGGCAAATCTCAAAAGCTTGGGCATAATACTAAGAGCTATTTCTTTGTTCATGCATTGAAAGTAGTAGTTTTTAAAATTTTTATATTAAAAAAAAAACCTTTCTAGTTCAAGTACTTTAAGGCTCCCTTAGATAAATACATTTCATCATCCTATGTGATATGTAAGTTTCTCTACAAAGGGCAAAAAAGCAGAAACATTGTGAAAACCCATTGCATCATCTCACTAAACTCAAATAAAAATCTAATATTGAAAATGAGTTCAAAGGGTCAGATGAAACAGTTAATAATTCAGAGAATTTACAATGCTTGTAGTCTACTGATGAACAAACATCTTTTTATCCAAATCCTGTAAATGTAAGGTCATAGGTAGAAGCCACCCAAAATATTTTTTCAGTTCTCTCAAAAAAATATGGTTTTAGTCACACAGTTTTCTTATGTTCAATTAATTTTTTCAACTAATTTTAGAACCAGATTCTATGAGATGTGGATTTTGAAGTGTCAATACTTAAAATTACCCATTATCTATAAAGTTTGGATAATTTCCCCATTTGTATCCAATATAAATGTATTATACACTGTGTAAAAATCTCATTTAAAAAAAAACTGTCAAGTATTTTGAACATGAGAAAAGTTGAAAGAAAAGTAAAATTTGAGATAAACAATGAGACAAAGAAATTGATTATCTCCATTTGTTAAAGGAAATTGTATTTCCAAAGAACAGAAGTTCTGAAGGATAAAATGGTTAAAAAAGAAAATGTGATAAAGGATAATAACACCCCAAGAGTCTGACAAAGTTGACATTTGAAAAGAAGGAAGCATTATAATAATATTAGAGAGACTGAACTGAAAATTTTCAACTAGAAATACAAAATTTCATCAATCAACAGAGTCTTTTTGATGTCAATTATTTATTGGTGGTTTTAGTTAATCATTTATTTAATATGCCTTGTTTTAAATAGAAGAAATCACGTAAGGGGAGCACTTTTTCAAAAATAGAAGTGAAAAAATAATCTGTATAAGTATCATAGTCCCATTGGAAACAGAAAATTCAAATAATGGGGAAATTTAGCTTTCTGAAAAATTAGTATCACAAAGAAAGATTTTGAAATGCAAGGACATTTAGAACTAAAAGCAAAACAACTTTCCAACTGAAATTTGAACTTCAATTTCCAATGGAAAATATAGGTCTCATTTTTCTGTGTATCCAGAGTCAGGGGAAAACTAGACTCAGCATTTTTTTTTCTTTCTATACCCATAGAAATAAACTATTAACACCAAGTGAATTATTCTTTTTTTCTTTCTTTCAATGTATTTAATATAATTTTTTCAAAATTTAATGAAAAAGCTGTAGAATCCATACGCCACCCCTTTTCAAGAGCGCCTGGCCAAACACAGCTGTAAATTATAAAATAATGCCCTGCATTCATAAAAGTATTCACACATAAATATAGATAATATAACCACTGATCAAATGAGTCTTCCAGATAGATTACTTAAACCATCAAATATATATATATATATATATATATATATATATACACACACATCTATCTATCTATCATTAAGAAGCATTCTCTAACTCTTGACTTTTGAAAGCTATAGATTTTATCCTAAATAAAGTATTTCTTTTAAGTCCTGTAGTGGCCAGTACTCATATTCCAAAGGAAGACTACTCAATTAAAAGCATAAATTGCTAAATGCAGAACCCTATCACGCCTTTTTGCTGTTTCCAAAATACCAGTTTTGCCTAGAAAGCCCCAGTACCCCTAGTTTGGAACAAAATTCATTCCTTAGGACCAATAAACATTAGGAACTTCCCCAACAGCATCATTTTCTGAAATACAGACCAAACTTAATCAAATATACTCAGGAAAAAAAAATGCAATGTTTTAAGAACTTAATTCTGAAAAACTAAAAGACCAGAGAATGTTGTTTTTTTTTTTTTTTTTCCTGCCTTTCTGTTAGATGATTTTGGTCCTGGTTTCCCTAGAATAGTCCCCATTTATGCCTCTTATTGGAGAAGGCAACGGCACCCCACTCCAGTACTCCTGCCTGGAAAATCCCATGGACGGAGGAGCCTGGTGGGCTGCAGTCCATGGGGTCACTAACAGTCGGACAGGACTGAGCGACTTCACTTTCACTTTTCATTTTCATGCAATGAAATGGCAACCCACTCCAGTGTTCTTGCCTGGAGAATCCCAGGGATGGGGGAGCCTGGTGGGCTGCCGTCTATGGGGTCGCACAGAGTCGGAAACGACTGAAGCGTCTTAGCAGCAGCAGCAGCAGCATGCCTCTTATCCCAGGGTAACTATTAACAATGCTGCTTTCTACGCTCAAAGTTTCTTGATTTAGAGAGTAAATTATATGGTTACTCACCTTTAAGCTGTACATGAGGTGTGGGTTAGGAATTCCTGAAGGTTAGTCTTTTATTTGTATAAACCAGCATTATACTCAATGAACAATTAAGTATTACTAAATTTGGTATAAGACATTATATGTGTGTATGCAGACATGGATACACCCAAATCCATAGGTTGTGGTAAATACAGCTAAGTAAGAAGTAATGGAGGTAATTCAATCATAATTCTACTGCTACTCAGGGATAGATTTCTTTAAAGAAGATATTTTGGGGCACTACGAACATATTCTGTAAATGCCATTCCTAACATAGCTCTAAGTTCATGCTGATTCAGTTATAAGATATTCAAGAAAAATAAGCTTCCTTACTTGATAGACATACATTTTCGATCAGAAACTGCATTTTCAGACTTGATTCCAAATTTAAGCCTAGGTGGCTCTCATTTGATTTAAGAAAACATACACTCAAAGGGCGCACATTTTTATTTATTGTGTTCAAACAGTTGTTTGCTCTCAACTTGTCTCCTCTCAGACCTCCCTGAGCACTTAAGGATGTCAACCTTCCCACGGTCATCAGTACAGTTAAGCACTTAGGATATTTTAGGCCCTTCTTCATTATTGTTGAATCGTAACATGAGTGAATGAGCAAGTGTAGTCTCATCTTTGAGTTTCTGTGGACAATTCTAAAAGCAGAGTTTACATGCTAGAAAAATAGTTGGTCGTCGTTTGGAAGGGGATGACCCTGACAAGCATATGTGAATCCTGGTATAATTATTTTTAAGTCATATTAACACCCAAACTTAATAAATCCAAATCTTATCCCAAACAATTACACTTTTTTTTTTTTTCATGAATGATTTCATTGTCTTGGTAGAAATGGATCTGAGCTAATCAGGAGCCCAGAGTGGGAAACATTCCGGACGTTTGCTCCTGAAAACATGACCCACAGCTAAGCAGCATCAGTGTGACCAGCTCGTTTATGGGAAAGGACCACACCCCAGACCTCCTGAGTCCAGATCTCCACAGAACCAAGACCTCCATGTACACGGGAAGTTAGAGAAGCACCACTCATAGTGTTTCAAGTTGGAATGTTCACAAGATGTGAGTCAAAACTGTGAAAGACAGAGAAGGAGGTTGTGAGGGAGGAAACGAGGGATACAGATATTCCCAAGTGACACTTTCGCCTCCGAATGTTCTACAGTCCAGTGACGTAGACAGTTCTATTTAGATCAAACTGGGTGGATAAGAGTAAAATTACCTTATAATTTTAGACAGATTACAGTTAGTGCTAGAATAGGGTAAAAACCAACAGAACTCTCTGTCTTAGAGAAAGACCAAAACATCAAAAAAAAAAAAATATATATATATATATATATATATATCTTTGGTTTTGTGTTCACGAGTACACACAGGAGTCCCATTTTTCTCTTTCTCTCTCATACACACATGCACACACTCACCCCCATACACTTACACTTCCTGCCTTCCTAAAAGGGGTTTGATGTGGCTGAAATATGTATCATGGCTATTCTCCAGGTAGTTATGTTTCTCCTAATAATATACTTAGACCCTAACTTCAATGCCCTCATTAGTAACTTGAATATCTTAAGGCTATCCATAGGGAAATAAATCTCAAATGAAAATAACTGCTTTTGACATGCCCTGACCTTGTTAACCTTGCAGGTAAAAGCTCACCAAGCAAATAAATGTCATGCCACTAATGCGAGAATCGGCACACAAAACACAGGATCATGATGAGGTTCAGCTGCTGTTCTTTCTTGGGGAGGGATTACAGAGTTGCAGCGACCCTAGTGCGCAGAACAATCCGCCTATCAGGATGAACCCAGGATACCAAAACCAGAACACACAACGTCCCAGGTCGAGCGTTTAGGCTTAATCAACAGAGGGCGCTTCATTGACAGAATACTCACATCACCTTTGGTTGCATTTTAAAATGTGATCGGTCACTCAGTCGTGTCCAACTCTTTTGCGACCCTATGGACTGCAGCCCACCAGGCTTCTCAGCCCATTCTGAGAAGACAAAGAGAAGGCTCCCCACCCTACCTTCACAGCAATAAGTATCTAGATGAAGTCGTTCATGAGACAGTGTCTGATTATGCATTAATCTGTCAGTTTTCATCTAGACTTACTCTCAGCCCAATAGCCAAATGTCAATCTTTACGCTGTAACCAGTAATCACACACACACACATGTTATCACAAACAGAGGACACACGCCGGATCTGCAATGCAGAATAAAATTAACGAGGCTTCCCGTGCCTGTTTGCTGGGCGTCCTCCCCAGACAGCCTTACTTAAACAATGCTCTAAGTATGCTTTGCTAAAAAAAAAAAAGAACTGGCCCATGTACTTTGAACATTTGTGTCAGGTTTGCCCAGGAAGAAATGTACCTTAAACAGCGTTATTTAATGCAGTAAATTATTCTGATTTGATTCAGAACTTCATTATGCTGTGGAAGGCTGGCTCTCATTGTCTGTCTGAACATAATGAGGTAATTACAAAAAATCAAAAATTCACCACTTTTTCTTCTACTCATAAAGTTGAAATCAGTTTTTCTTGTCTTAAAATAGTACACATATTTTTAACTATTAATACAAATATAGGCATAGGTTAGACAGACCTGGACATAGATGAGCCAGCAATGAGAGAGCATAGCTGTGGTTAGAAAAAACATGCATGTTCATGTGGCCATCCTTCAAACCAGTTAACTGGGCTTGTCTGGTGGCTCAGAAAGTAAAGCATCCACCTGCAATGGAGGAGACCCAGGCTCAATCCCTAAGTGAGGAAAAGCCCCTGGAGAAGGGAATGGCAACTCACTCCAGTATCCAGAATCCCATGGACAGAGGAACCTGGCGGGCTGCAGTCCACAAGGCTGAACAGAGTCGGACACGACGGAAGCAACTAAACAATGACCAAGTGCATTTAGAGCGTTTCATATGCGTGATCCATACCTGATTTATTTCATAACAAGAGATGCAGAGTCCTAATACAGATGTAAATATAGGAGTCTAAAAATAGAGCCAGTCAACTTGTGTAGACATTCTTATTTTAAAACGCTGACCCCCTCTCCATGAATGCTGATTCCAAAATGGCTTTATTATCCAGGAACTCAGCAATGTTACTGCTCAATCTTACCACAGACCAAATTATCAAATGAACTGATGCAAACTATAAAATGCAGACTTTTAGGGACATTGGCAAAAGCAGACACAATACCTTCTACCTAAGAGTACTAATTGTTTGAGGTAATGCGTTTCCTAAGAGAGTGGATGTTTCTTTGGACGGAATGGACAAACAAGCACGATGTATCCACGGGTGATTACAATAGGAGGTATCAGGAAGTTCCAGTTAAAACAGGCAAAAGTTATGATTAAAGCTGATTCTTCTGATTCTTTTGTATCAAGACCAGGTCTCTCTCTATGGGATACAGTTCAGTGCTTTCAGAAATGCATGTCTTAGTATTCACAGTTTTTTTTTTTTTTCCTAGATCTAGGAGACTGACATTATCCAGCAGCAAGTCATTTTCCAAATGTTAACTGCATTCTTTCAAGAAGGAGAAATGTTCACGAATGTAATGTAATTGTATTTTTTCAACCACTCCAAGCAAAGCAACGGCTTACTTGGGTTGGCACCTGTGAGACCAAATATTGTTTTTACTTAAGTGAATTAGCAATTATGGATCAGGAAAGAAATACTAGGACCAACCAAGACGTGTTGCCTAGCTTATATTTTCCCAGATTGGGCTTACATGGGCCGACGGAAAGAAACTAAATTATATCTACCCTCGGGTTTTTTTCCCCTGCAACCCCAACTATTTTATAAAGGTAATTAGTACTTTCAGTAATTGGACCGCACACTCGCCATGGCTTAAGTCCCAAGCTGTAGGCACTGCTACAGAATATCTTTGAGCCTTGATGGGCAAATGGTCACCTTACAAGAATTGTCAAATTTAATAGGATACTTAAGTTTCTGACTTAACATATTTTTCCAGAAGACAATGGCTGTCCAGTTGTTGAAGTTCATTGTAAGGGCTGCCTTCGGAGGCATTAAAGTAGGGAGGAGCAGGATACCAAGCTAATGGGGAGCAGAAAATATCCACCATGCAGCGTTCACCATCTCACCAGCTCGTTCCTACCGGGCATGCACTGCAGTGCCCGACGGGGAGTTCAGACTTTCCTGAATTAGAGTCATCCTACTCTCCTCCATAGGAATCTCTCTGGACTTGCCTTGGCTTGTCCTACAGAAACAGATTCCCACGGCCAGAACGAGCAGAGAGGGTCAACTGCAGGTTACAGACTCTTAGCCGAAGCTGACGGTTGCCACATTAGATGATAAACATGGCTGGCCTGATTTTAATTTTTCAACAGTATTATGCCAACATGAAAGCTTTCTCAGGTGCTTCTCTTGTTTTGTTATTTGTTGTTGTTGTTTAGTTGCTCAGTCATGTCCGACTTTTTGCAACACATGGACTGTGGCCTGCCAGGCCCCTCTGTCCATGGGATTCTCCAGGCAAGAATACTGGAGTGGGTTGCCATGCCCTTCTCCAGGGGATCTTCCTGACCGAGGGATCAAACCTGCATCTCCTATATTGGCAGGCAAAGTCTTTGCCACTGAGCCACCAGGGAAGTCAATATTATGCCAATATGAATCTTTCTTGGCCATTTCTTTTGTTATGTATTGTTACCTCTTGTAGTATTCTAAGCATCTGGAAAATTCTTAACAATCACCTTTTAGTGACCACCAAGAAGATGAAAACTTCTGCCATTTTTGCTTCAGATATCTCAAAAATATTCTTTAAAAAATATCTGAAAGAAATGTGGAAAAAGCATGAACTGGAACTGCCTCCTAACAGTAAGACCAAACCTCATTCTAGTCAACTGTGGTTAGACTGTGCATGTATACGACATAGTACACATGTTAGAGAGTGCATATGTACATCATATAATGTCAGTTATGTAATATTATACATAAGACTCTATATTTAAAGCCATATTTTCTATATTTGTTGTTCAGTCGTCCAGTCATGTCTGATTCTTCGTGACCCCGTTGTCTGCAACGCTGGTGACTCAGAAAGGAAAGACTCTGCCTGCAATATAGGAGATGCAGATTCGATCCCTGGGTGGGGAGGACCCCCTGGAGAAGGAAATGGCAACCCACTCCAGTATTCTCACCTGGAGAATCCCATGGACAGAGGAGCCTGGTGGGCTACAGTCCATGTGGTCACAAAGAGTTGGACACGACTGAGCGACTAACATTTTATATGTAACAGATGTTTAACTGCTGACAGAAGAAATAAATTAAAATAGAATAGTTTTGAACTACCTTGAACCATTTTACTGTTTTTATTGTTTGCTTTTGTTTGGTTGGTTGGATTGGGGTGCGGGGGCACTGTGCAGCACATGGAATCTTAGTTTCCTGACCAGGGATTGAACCCTCTCCCCCCAGCAAAGGAAGTGAAGAGTCTTAACTCGTGGACCACCATGGAAGTCCCTTTTGCCCTTCATTTTGTTGGTTCGAAATCAGCTCAGTTCTTCTCATTCTTTTCCCTCAATCCACTGCCTGAGAATGAGTTACTTAAACCTCCCGTAAGCTCTCAGGGGCTTCCCTCGTAGTGTAGGAATAAAGAATCCACCACTGATGAACAGGACACAGGCTGGATCCCTGGGTCGGTAAGATCCCCTGGAGAAGGGCATGGCCACCCACTCCAGTATCCTTGCCTGGAGAATCCCATGGACAGAGGAGCCTGGCGGGCTACAGTCCACGGGGTCACAAAGAGTCAGACAAGACTGAAGCACCTAAACAACAGCAAGCTTTCAGGAGCTGAGTGACGTGGTAGGCAGTTTATCTTTTAAGAAGACAACATCCTGAATCAAGAGAGACTAAGCAAAGGAAAACAACAGAAAAAGAAGTGGTAAATTAATTTATGTTGTATCGTCTTTGGGTACTCTCTAAATTAGTGCTTCTGCGGCTTTTATTTTCCCTCAGCAGCAGTAAAACCCTTTCTTTAAAGAAATCATTCATAGAAATCAAACATATATAGAGCCTTAAAATAGATGCTGTTCAAGTTAAGACTGGGAGTGAGGGGAGGAGCCAAGATGGCGGAGGAGCAGGACGGGGAGACCACTTTCTCTCCTACAAATTCATCAAAACAATAACTGAATGCAGGGCAAACTTCGCAAAACAACTTCTGATCGCTAGCTGAGGTCATCAGGCGCCCAGAAAAGCAGCCCATTGTCTTCGAAAGGAGGTAGGACAAAATATAAAAGATAAAAAGTGAGACAAAAGAGCTAAGGACGGAGATCCGTCCCGGGAGCTCTTAGGCGGCATTGCTTGGGGTAGGGTCCGGGCCTGAGTGCCCTGAGGACAATCGGAGGGAGCTTCTGTGAGTTGCCAACATGAACTGTGGGAGACCAAAAGAGAGAGAGAAAATTAACCGGCCGGACACACTGCCGGCCGTTCGCAGAACAAAGAGACCGAGAAAGTCCAGAGAAGAGCTCGCAGGCTGCGGACCGGACCGGCCCAGCCCCGCCGGAGGCAGGAGGCAGGGGGGAGGGGAAGGTCGCGGCGAGACACAGGGCGCAGGCACCCGACCGGCGCGGGCGGGGACTGGGGCTGGGGACGCGGAGGGCAGAAGGCGCGCGCACCCGACCGGCGCGGGCGGGGACTGGGGCTGGGGACGCGGAGGGCAGAAGGCGCGCGCACCCGACTGGCGCCAGCGGAAACTGAGACTGGGTCCGCGGAGGGGAGGGGGCGCGCCACACCTGGGGAGAGTGCGCCCACCGAGCCCCTGGCTGCCTGGACCGCTCTGACGGGGAAGGCACAGAGAGCAGGCGCAGCTTTTCCCTCCGCGCTTTTGTGGAACACCCGAGGCCTGGAACCTCGCGCAGCGCGGGGCGCGCTCCATATAGAACAGCCGGGAGCCTGAGCGGCGCAGACGGAGAAAGCAGCGCCAGCCCGTCCCCGCGGTGCAAGCCCGTCCCCACAGCGACAACCCCTCCCCGCAGAGCGACGGAACTAGCTACCTGAATAAGAGTCCACCTCTGCCCGCCTGTGTCAGGGCGGAAATGAGGCTCTGAAGAGACCGGCAAACAGAAGCCAAATAAACAAAGGGAACCGCTTCAGAAGGGACCGGTGCAACAGATTAAAATCCCTCTAGAAAACACCGACTACACCGGAAGGGGCCTGTAGATATCGAGAAGCGTAAGCTGGAACGAGGAGCTATCTGAAACTGAGCCGAACCCACACTGACCGCAACAGCTCCAGAGAAACTCCTAGATATAATTTTACTTTTTTCTCTTTTTTTTTCTTTTTTTTTTTTTCTTTTTTCTCTTTTATTTTCCTTTAAAATCCCCTATTACTCCCCCATTACTCCTTAACTTTAATTTCCATAGATTTTTACGATTTTTTAATTAGGGGGAAAAAATTTTTTTTCTTTCTTTCTTTTTTTTTCTTTCCTTTTTCTCTTCTATTTTCTATTTTTCTTTTTCTCTTATTTCTTTTAAAGTCCTCTAGTACTCCTCTACTACTCCTTAGTTTTCATTTTCAATACACTATAACCTTACAAAAAAAAAAAAAAGAAGAGAAGCCCCATTTTTAAACCGAAGATTATTCTCTCCCAATCTTGACTCTTCGTTTTCTACCTCAGAACACCTCTATTTCCTCCTTTCCCCTTCTCTTCCCAATCCGATTCTGTGAATCTTTGTAGGTGACTGGGCTACGGAGAACACTCTGGGAACAGACAGCTGCATAGATCTGTCTCTCTCCTCTTGAGTCCCCCTTTTTCTCCTCCTGCTCATCTCTATCTCCCTCCTCCCTCTCCTCTTCTTCATGTAACTCTGTGAACCTCTCTGGGTGTCCCTAACGGGGGAGAATCTTTTAGCCATTAACCTAGAAGTTTTCTTATCAGGGCTATATAGTTGGAGAAGTCCTGAGACTACAGGAAGAATAAAACTGAAATCCAGAGGCAGGAGACTTAAGCCCAAAACCTGAGAACACCAGAAAACTCCTGACTACATGGAACTTTAAGTAATAAGTGACTGTCCAAAAGCCTTCATACCTACACTGAAACCAACCACCACCCAAGAGCCAATAAGTCTTAGAGCAAGACATACCACGCAAATTCTCCAGCAATGCAGGAACATAGCCCTGAACATCAACATACAGGCTGCCCAAGGTCACACCTAACACATAGACCCATCTCAAAACTCATTACTGGGCACTCCATTGCTCTCCAAAGAGAAGAAATCAAGTTCCACGCACCAGAACACTGACGCAAGCTTCCCTAACCAGGAAACCTTGACAAGCCAATCATCTAACCCCACCCACTGGGTTAATCCTCCACAATAAAAAGGAACCACAGACCTCCAGAATACAGAAAGCCCACTCCAGATACAGCAATCTAAACAAGATGAAAAGGCAAAGAAATACCCAACAGGTAAAGGAACATGAAAAATGCCCACCAAGTCAAACAAAAGAGGAGGAGATAGGGAATCCACCTGAAAAAGAATTTAGAAAAATGATAATAAAAATGATCCAAAATCTTGAAAACAAAATGGAGTTACAGATAAATAGCCTGGAAACAAAGATTGAAAAGATACAAGAAATGCTTAATAAAGACCTAGAAGAAATAAAAAAGCGTCAATTAAAAATGAATAATGCAATGAATGAGATCAAAAACACTTTGGAGGGAACCAAGAGTAGAATAACAGAGGCAGAAGATAGGATAAGTGAGGTAGAAGATAAAATGGTGGAAATAAATGAAGCAGAGAGGAAAAAAGAAAAAAGGATCAAAAGAAATGAGGACAACCTCAGGGACCTCTGGGACACTGTGAAACGCCCCAACATTCGAATCATAGGAGTTCCAGAAGAAGAAGACAAAAAGAAAGGCCATGAGAAAATACTCGAGGAGATAATAGCTGAAAACTTCCCTAAAATGGGGAAGGAAATAGCCACCCAAGTCCAAGAAACCCAGAGAGTCCCAAACAGGATAAACCCAAGGCGAAACACCCCAAAACACATATTAATCAAATTAACAAAGATCAAACACAAAGAACAAATATTAAAAGCAGCAAGGGAAAAACAACAAATAACACACAAAGGGATTCCCATAAGGATAACAGCTGATCTATCAATAAAAACCCTCCAGGCCAGAAGGGAATGGCAGGACGTACTGAAAGTAATGAAAGAGAATAACCTACAACCTAGATTACTGTATCCAGCAAGGATCTCATTCAGATATGAAGGAGAATTCAAAAGCTTTACAGATAAGCAAAAGCTGAGAGAATTCAGCACCACCAAACCAGCTCTTCAACAAATGCTAAAGGATCTTCTCCAGACAGGAAATGCAGAAAGGTTGTATAAACGTGAACCCAAAACAACAAAGTAAATGGCAACGGGACCACACCTATCAATAATTACCCTAAATGTAAATGGGTTGAATGCCCCAACCAAAAGACAAAGATTGGCTGAATGGATACAAAAACAACACCCCTATATATGCTGTCTACAAGAGACCCACCTCAAAGCAAGAGACACATACAGACTAAAAGTGAAGGGCTGGAAAAAAATATTTCATGCAAACGGAGACCAAAAGAAAGCAGGAGTCACAATACTCATATCAGATAAAATAGACTTTCAAATAAAGGATGTGAAAAGAGACAAAGAAGGACACTACATAATGATCAAAGGATCAATCGAAGAAGAAGATATAACAATTATAAATATATATGCACCCAACATAGGAGCACCGCAATATGTACGGCAAACACTAACGAGTATGAAAGAGGAAATTAATAGTAACACAATAATAGTGGGAGACTTTAATACCCCACTCACAACTATGGATAGATCAACTAAACAGAAAATTAACAAGGAAACACAAACCTTAAATGACACAATGGACCAGCTAGACCTAATGGATATCTATAGGACATTTCACCCCAAAACAATCAACTTCACCTTTTTCTCAAGTGCACACGGAACCTTCTCCAGAATAGATCACATCCTGGGCCATAAATCTGGTCTGGGAAAATTCAAAAAAATTGAAATCATTCCAGTCATCTTTTCTGACCACTGTGCAGTAAGATTAGATCTCAATTACAGGAAAAAAATTGTTAAAACTTCAAACATATGGAGGCTAAATAACATGGTTCTGAATAACCAACAAATCATAGAAGAAATCAAAAAAGAAATCAAAATATGTATAGAAATGAATGAAAATGAAAACACAACAACCCAAAACCTATGGGACACTGTAAAAGCAGTGCTAAGGGGAAGGTTCATAGCATTACAGGCTTACATCAAGAAACAAGAAAAAAGCCAAATAAATAACCTAACTCTACACCTAAAGCAATTAGAGAAGGAAGAAATGAAGAATCCCAGGGTTAGCAGAAGGAAAGAAATCTTAAAAATCAGGGCAGAAATAAACGCAAAAGAAACAAAAGAGACCATAGCAAAAATCAACAAAGCTAAAAGCTGGTTTTTTGAAAAAATAAACAAAATTGACAAACCATTAGCAAGACTCATTAAGAAACAAAGAGAGAAGAACCAAATTAACAAAATTAGAAATGAAAATGGAGAGATCACAACAGACAACACTGAAATACAAAGGATCATAAGAGACTACTACCAGCAGCTCTATGCCAATAAAATGGACAACTTGGATGAAATGGACAAATTCTTAGAAAGGTATAACTTTCCAAAACTGAACCAGGAAGAAATAGAAGACCTTAACAGACCCATCACAAGCAAGGAAATCGAAACTGTAATAAAAAATCTTCCAGCAAACAAAAGCCCAGGACCAGATGGCTTCACAGCTGAATTCTACCAAAAATTTAGAGAAGAGCTAACACCTATCTTACTCAAACTCTTCCAGAAAATTGCAGATGAAGGTAAGCTTCCAAACTCATCCTATGAGGCCACCATCACCCTAATTCCAAAACCAGACAAAGATGCCACCAAAAAAGAAAACTACAGGCCAATATCACTGATGAACATAGATGCAAAAATCCTTAACAAAATTCTAGCAAACAGAATCCAACAACATATTAAAAAAATACACCATGACCAAGTGGGCTTTATCCCAGGAATACAAGGATTCTTTAATATCTGCAAATCAATCAATGTAATACACCACATAAACAAATTGAAAGATAAAAACCATATGATTATCTCAATAGATGCAGAGAAAGCCTTTGACAAAATTCAACACTCATTTATGATTAAAACTCTCCAAAAAGCAGGAATAGAAGGAACATACCTCAACATAATAAAAGCTATATATGACAAACCCACAGCAAGCATCACCCTCAATGGTGAAAAATTGAAAGCATTTCCCCTGAAATCAGGAACAAGACAAGGGTGCCCACTCTCACCACTACTATTCAACGTAGTGTTGGAAGTTCTGGCCACAGCAATCAGAGCAGAAAAAGAAGTAAAAGGAATCCAGATAGGAAAAGAAGAAGTGAAACTCTCACTGTTTGCAGATGACATGATCCTCTACATAGAAAACCCTAAAGACTCTACCAGAAAATTACTAGAGCTAATCAATGAATATAGTAAAGTTGCAGGATATAAAATTAACACACAGAAATCCCTTGCATTCCTATATACTAACAATGAAAAAACAGAAAGAGAAATTAAGGAAACAATACCATTCACCATTGCAACAAAAAGAATAAAATACTTAGGAGTATATCTACCTAAAGAAACAAAAGACCTATACATAGAAAACTATAAAACACTGATGAAAGAAATCAAAGAGGACACAAACAGATGGAGAAACATACCGTGTTCATGGATTGGAAAAATCAATATTGTCAAAATGGCTATTCTACCCAAAGCAATCTATAGATTCAATGCAATCCCTATCAAGCTACCAATGGTATTTTTCACAGAACTAGACCAAAGAATTTCACAATTTGTATGGAAATACAAAAAACCTTGAATAGCCAAAGTAATCTTGAGAAAGAAGAATGAAACTGGAGGAATCAACCTGCCTGACTTCAGACTCTACTACAAAGCCACAGTCATCAAGACAGTATGGTACTGGCACAAAGACAGAAATATAGATCAATGGAACAGAATAGAAAGCCCAGAGATAAATCCACGAACCTATGGACACCTTATCTTTGACAAAGGAGGCAAGGATATACAATGGAAAAAAGACAACCTCTTTAACAAGTGGTGCTGGGAAAACTGGTCAACCACTTGTAAAAGAATGAAACTAGAACACTTTCTAACACCATACACAAAAATAAACTCAAAATGGATTAAAGATCTAAATGTAAGACCAGAAACTATAAAACTCCTAGAGGAGAACATAGGCAAAACACTCTCCGACATAAATCACAGCAAGATCCTCTATGACCCACCTCCCAGAATATTGGAAATAAAAGCAAAACTAAACAAATGGGACCTAATGAAACTTAAAAGCTTTTGCACTACAAAGGAAACTATAAGTAAGGTGAAAAGACAGCCCTCAGATTGGGAGAAAATAATAGTAAATGAAGAAACAGACAAAGGATTAATCTCAAAAATATACAAGCAACTCCTGCAGCTCAATTCCAGAAAAATAAATGACCCAATCAAAAAATGGGCCAAAGAACTAAACAGACATTTCTCCAAAGAAGACATACAGATGGCTAACAAACACATGAAAAGATGCTCAACATCACTCATTATTAGAGAAATGCAAATCAAAACCACAATGAGGTACCATTAAATGCCAATCAGAATGGCTGCTATCCAAAAGTCTACAAGCAATAAATGCTGGAGAGGGTGTGGAGAAAAGGGAACCCTCTTACACTGTTGGTGGGAATGCAAACTAGTACAGCCGCTATGGAAAACAGTGTGGAGATTTCTTAAAAAACTGGAAATAGAACTGCCATATGACCCAGCAATCCCACTTCTGGGCATACACACTGAGGAAACCAGATCCAAAAGAGACACTTGCACCCCAATGTTCATCGCAGCACTGTTTATAATAGCCAGGACATGGAAGCAACCCAGATGCCCATCAGCAGATGAATGGATAAGGAAGCTGTGGTACATATACACCATGGAATATTACTCAGCCGTTAAAAAGAATTCATTTGAACCAGTCCTAATGAGATGGATGAAGCTGGAGCCCCTTATACAGAGTGAAGTAAGCCAGAAAGATAAAGAACATTACAGCATACTAACACATATATATGGAATTTAGAAAGATGGTAACGATAACCCTATATGCAAAACAGAAAAAGAGACACAGAAATACAGAACAGACTTTTGAACTCTGTGGGAAAATGTGAGGGTGGGATATTTCAAAAGAACAGCATGTATACTATCTATGGTGAAACAGATCACCAGCCCAGGTGGGATGCATGAGACAAGTGCTCCGGCCTGGTGCACTGGGAAGACCCAGAGGAGTCGGGTGGAGAGGGAGGTGGGAGCAGGGATTGGGATGGGGAATACGTGTAAATCCATGGCTGATTCATATCAATGTATGGCAAAACCCACTGAAATGTTGTGAAGTAATTAGCCTCCAACTAAAAAAAAAAAAAAAGACTGGGAGTGAGGAGTCCAGAGTCAACCTGGCCTGCTCCTGAGCCTGTTTTGTGAGACACACAGTCAGAAACTACTGCCCAAGCTTATTTTAACTATAATAGTTTAACTCCCACTAATCTTTTCGGTGAGTGATTTACCTCTGTAACCACACTTTAGAATCACCTAGAGAGATTTTTTAAATGCCTGTGTTTGAGCCTCATCTATAGCGATTCTATTTTAATTGTTCTGGAATGGGCCCTAGAAATCCAGTGCTTTCTTAAAAGCTCTACAAACAGTTTCAATATATAGCCAGTTAGTTTTAAGAAACCCTGCCAGAACTCTAAAAAAATAATAAATGTGGAGCCTCGCACTGTGTGATTTTAACTTCCTTGAGGACAGAGACTATATACGCCTTTTCCTGCAGTCAACATTGGACTCCGTGAAAGAATGAGAGACAATGCTGCAGCCAATCAAAATATCCGAGAACACTAATTGGCCTGTGGCACGTGCAGCTTCCCAGGGTGGAATCAAAGGGATTTCTTCCTCCTTCACCCTCCCTACCACCATTCACACGCCAGGTGCATGCGAATCATTGTGTCCTCTGAGTCTAACGAGGAAGGCGGACATCTCAACAAGTAAATAAGTGTTTATAGGATCTAGTAAGTGAAAAAAATGAGAGGGAAAACCTGGCACCCAACCAGCCTGAAAGACTTGGAGATGCTTCCTAGAAGGGACCCCTGAATTCAGCACAGATGCCTAAGTAAGAGGGTATGCTGCTGCTAAGTCGCTTCAGTTGTGTCCGACTCTGTGCGACCCCATAGACGGCAGCCCACCAGGCTCCTCTGTCCATGGGATTCTCCAGGCAAGAGTACTGAAGTGGGTTGAAGAGGGTATAGACACAGGAAAGTCATGGAGAGAGAGAGCGGGGGAAAACCAAACCGATTACTCTGAGATACGGTGTCCTGTTTAAATAAAAAATCTAGAGAGTGACGGCAGAAGACGGAGAAAGGAAAAGAAGGATGAGCAAGGGCTGGGAGCACCCAGGACAGCTCTGTACTCTCATGAGACACTCAGCGCTGAGCGGACAGTAGCCGAGAGCTGCTACACATTCAAACCCAAACATGTGTAAGAAGCACCTGAAATGTTGGCTTCATTCAGCAGACCTGCGGTGGGGCCTAAGGTTCTGGATTTCTGGCAAACTGCAGGTGATACGGATGCAGTCAGTCCACGTATTACAATTTCAGTGGCCAGATCTAATGGTTAGCACAATAATTCCACGTGGCTTCATTCTTTCAGGGGCTGCGGTTTATTACCTAACTTTTTCCTTTTTCCTAACTTCCTTTATTTCCAATCTGCACTTTTTGAGATTCAGTCACTGATGTGTTCTGTGTAGAGACTGATATACAAAGCCTGCGTCGATTCTTGCCATTATGTGACACACAGCGATCCTTTTCATCTACCCGCGTTTGCTGTGTTCTAAGTCCGTTCAATCCTGCAGACTCTGTGCGACCCCATGGACTGTAGCCCACCAGGCTCCTCTGTCCTTGGAATTTCCCAGGCAAGAATACTGGAGTGGGTTGCCCTTTCCTTCTCCAGGGGATCTTCCCGACCCAGGGATCGAACCCGTACCTCTTGCATCTCCTGCATTGGCAGGTGGGTTCTTTACCACTAGCACCACCTGGGAAGCCCTAGTCAGTTACCCCAAGTGTTTACTGGGCTCCCCTGAAGCGGCCAGCATGGGGCTAGCCATCTCTGGGGACATAACAGAATTCTAAGATACACTGTCTGCCTTCAAGGAGCTCACTGCAGACTTGAGAAAGGATGGCCATGCATAGCACACGTGTTATGACAAAATGTTTACAACAAGACGTCCCCTGTAAGACTTAACAGCGTTTAAGAAGAAAAGGAAATCAGTGAATCCGGGACACCCAGGGAAAACATCCCTCGATGGCGCCCTCTAGCTTCAGCTTGGAGAAAATATTGTGGAAAACCTCGCCCACCCCATCAACTTTATTTGAGAACCATGATTGTTTTGTTTTTTTTTGTTGTTGTTGTTGTTTTTCTCTAACTGTTCCAAGAACATAAAGGGGCTAATAAAATTAACCAAAATAAGGCCATCTAGCCATTTGGGATCTTCTTGGGCAACTGGAGCTGGTGATGAGAGAGAGGGTGGGGCTACTCTGCAGACCTCCCTCCCCCCAACCGTGAGCATCTCCAAGCCACGGAAAGTGCGGACAAAGGCGGATTCTGTTCAGCGGCTCCCCGGGACCGGGCTCCAGACGCATAAGTAGCTCCTTGGCGTGTCCCTCCGGCCCTGCCATACTATTAATTAGGCCGCCGTTGTTTATTTTGAGACGTTTAACTAGAGATCTTGAGAGAGGCCTAGGCTCCTGGCTTGTCCCCGTCCCTCCCGAAGTGTGGGAACCTTTGTCTAATTGGATTGACTGTACGTGCAGTGATCATGGCGGAGCTCTCCGGGCGCCGCGTAAGCCACGGACATTCACATGGAAATTAGGTCAATTACACAGCGTCGCCGCGGCTAATGATTGCACCTGCGGCGCCGCAGCAACCTCCCTTTAACTCACTTTCACAAACAATTACAAAGAGCAGCTGCATTCGTTTCCACAGTTAGAGTTAAAAAATCTGTAATGATCCCCAATAGAATAGGGGCGCAGGGGGCGAGGGTGAGGGAGAAGATTCTTCCGGTTCAGATGGCCCTCCCCAGCCACCTGCTGATGGTGCTAATCCCGGGGGGCCCCCCCGGGCACAGACGGGGCAATCACAATTAGCTGTCGCCGGTCCTGTTCTTTGCCCGCCCCCCACTCCCCCCACCCCTTCAGACAAGAGATTAGAGTTTCTCATCCGCCAAGATTCATTAATATGGTGATGGAGATTGATGAAGGGTTAAGGTTCGCAAAACTCCAGAACACAAGGTCATTCTAAGTAGCCATACTGGGTGAGTCAGTTCTTCAGAGCATCAGAAGCACACACACATCTGTATCTATCTCTCCACAGAGCTTTGTTACGGGTGCGTTAGTTGCTCAATCATGTCTGACTCTTTGTGATCCCATGGACTGTAGTCCCCCGTTATGAGGGATCAAAGTAAAGTGAAAGTGTTACTCAGTCGAGTCTGACTCTTTGAGACCCGGTGGACCATAGACCGCCAGGCTCCCCTGTCCGTGGGATTTTCCAGGCAAGAATACTAGAGTGGGTTGCCATTTCCTTCTCCAGGGGATCTTCCCGACCCAGGGATCAAACCCAAGTCTCCTGCATCAGCCCGGAGAGTCTTTACCATCTGAGCCAGGACAGACGAGAGAATGGGTCACATGACTGTGGAAGCTGACAAGTCCCAAGATCTGTGATCTTTGAGCTTTAGACCCAGGAGAGTCAGTGGAGTTGGTTTCAGTCCAGCAGGACTGAAACCCAGCAGGAGCTCGTGTTCCAGTTTGAATCTAAAGGCAGGAAGGAAAAACAGACAAAAAGCCAAAATGACAACAATGATGTCCCTGCTTAAGGCAGTCAGGAGGAGGCGTTGCCTGCTATTCGGGGGAAAGTCAACCTGCCTGTTCTGTTCAGTCTTTCAACTGATCGGAGGAGGCCCACCCACAACAGGGAGGGCCATCTTCTTTCAACGTCAAACTCACCCAGAAACACCCTCCTGGAAAACATAATGTTTTCCCCAATGATCTGCAGCCTGGTCATCTCTGACACATAAAATTAACCATCACCCAAACCAGTCCCTACATTCTGGGAGGACGGCTTGAAGCGGTGCTACTGAGTAAGACCCAAGGGCTGTTGCTGACCCATCTCTCTCCCCCTTCCCACCACCACTCTGTCAAGACCCCCTTTCTCTCTCTCCCCCCATTTTCTCTTTCCTTCTCTCTGTCCTGGGTCCCCTTCCTCCCGTCTGTCGTTACCCCCACAGGCACTCTTTAGGAAGATCAGGAAGACAGGAGCCTACCAGAAGTGCCGCTTTCCACCTCTGACCATAACTGCACCTCGTGGAGCCGAGCTGGCCTGACGCGGACCTCGCCGAGGCACGTTCCGGCCCAGCCTGATTGCACAGAGAATCTCTGCATTCATGTCAGTGATGCCAGCTGAAGAAACCCCAGAGATCCCAGGCCACACTCCCGATCCTCTTGGGTTGTGAGAAACATCTTACGATACACATAAAATGACTAGTCCTGTGACTTTCTGGGGCTGCAGCTATAATTCTGAGATCTGTATGGGATTTCCCGGCGGAGATTTGGAACGATAATTGACTGTGGGCAAAGTCAAATATGCCCACAGATACTGAAATATTTAAGGAATGTGCTTCAGGCTCTAAAGGCAGTTCTGAAAAAGTGGGGGGGAGGGAGGGTCCAAAATGCCTGTGAATAATAAACTTTAAAGGGGCTGGGTTGAAAGGGAAGACACCCATGGGGATGCGTAGCCGGTGATGTTTCTTAAAGGAACTAGATTACTTTACCTCTTGTCTCTGTTCACACCATTTTGTCCACAGAAGGCAAGAGCAGGGGTAGACTTCCTAGGCACAGTCTCTAGTAGCCACTGGTGATTAGCAAGGCAGCTAGAAGTCATGTTCTTACTGCTCTGATCTCTCGGTACAACATCAAACCAGCTTCAGATGGCGGGGGGAAGATGGGCCAGAACTGAACTTTTCTCAGAGAAACGTCATCCACATTCCAGCTGCCCCCTCCGGAGGGCTCCACACAGCAAGCCCTGCTTGAGAAGGCTTGGTAAAGCCCTCTGTGCTTGCTGCGTCCAGAAGAGGGGCGGGGATGCGAGGGTGAGGGTCACCCAGGGAAGGAAAGTGGTATTTTCCTCCTCGCCTCTCCATTCTTCTTTCTGAGGGTCCATCTCAGGTGTAAAGGCAAGTCAGTGTGCTTGCCAGGTGCAAAACAGACAAGCACAGACAGATCAATGGACTTTAGCAAAGTATATTAATTTCCTATTCTTTGACTTTCAAGACACAAGCTGATTTGACATCATGCTGGGCTTCCCAGGTGGTGCAGCGGTAAAGATTCTGCCTGCCAGAGCAGGAGACGCAAGTTCAATTCCTGGGTCAGGAAGATCCCCTGCAGAAGGGAATGGGGATCCACTCCAGTCCTCTTGCCTGGAGAATCCCAAGGACAGAGGAGCCTGAGGGCTACAGGCCAGAGCATCTCCGAGAGTCAGACACGACTGAACTCGTGCTCAAGCGCATGCTGAGAACAGAACACCCTGTCTCCTTTTTGGGTCAGTCCAGAACAGACAACTGGGCTTCTTTTGAAAATGTTCATGCCTGGAGTTGTACTCACACCCCACCTCCTCAGAGGCTAATGACAAATAATGCTGAGCCCAGGCTTCCCAGGCAGCGCTAGTGGTAAAGAACCCGCCTGCCGATGCAGGGAACATGAGATGCGGGTTTGATCCCCGCGTTGGGAAGATCCTCTGGAGGAGGGCATGGCAACCCACCCCAGTATTCTTGCCTGGAGAATCGCATGGACAGAGGAGACTCGTGCAAAGAGTCGGACACAGTTGAAGTGACTTAGCACGCACACATGCACCTGCAGGAACCTAACCTCAGAAGGTGGTGTTATCACCAGTCATGGTTTGCAGAGAAGGGGAAACCCGAGGCGTGTGTGATGGAAGGTGTAATACGGGCACTTCAGTAAATTGCACTCAGGGTAGAAAGCACAGAATTGATCTAACTTCTGGCAAATGTTAGATGCTAGGACTTCGCCCGTCTTCACTCACAGGGGGCACCCAACTGGTGTCCAGCCATCTCTGTGCTGCAAACGTCAGCTCCCTAGGGGTGCTGACATCAACTCCCTGATGGAGTTGAAGCATGGAGACACTGAAGCATGCTCAACACACAGATGCCTTCTGTTATCACCAGCAGCTCTAGGATCATGTTTGCTAAATGTATGAAAACCATTTATAGTCAGAACAGCTTGAAAAAAATAAACACACACACACAGCCTGACTGGAACATTTGGGATAAAAAAGAATCGCAGAAACATAATATAAGTTTTAGCACTTAAGGAGAACACACATGCACTTTAAAAGGATGCCCTTTGGTTTAATTTGGATTCTTAAAAACAGTTCATCCAAACAAGATTTCTGTTTACACTTGGGGAGGCTCATTGGACTTTTTCTGTTTTGCAAAGCGCGATGTTTCTGTAATATGTTTTGGTGGCATCGTTTCAAGTCAAAACAAGGAAAGTAGTTCTCAAAAATAAAACCAGAGGCCAGCTAAATACAGATTTGCTAAGTCAATTGGTCGTTTGCTTATTTATCCTGCACTTCTTTCCCTCCCTCCTTTGGGAATTTGTATTAAAACACACACACACATACACGCAGGACAGTCTCGTGGGGATTAGAAAGGAAGGGAGCGCCATGTCCTCTGGTTCCTGTGACAATTTGATGGAGCAAATATGTAGATACATAGATACGCATATTTAGGAACCAGACTTATATATATATATATAATGTTATTCTTATAATATATGAGACATGTATATCAAATATATGACATGTATCATATATATGATTGTGTATATGTTTGTGTATGTGTGTATATATGTGTGCTGTATGCTAGCTCACTTCAGCATGTCCGACTCTCTGCAACCCCATGGACTGTAGCCCACCAAGCTCCTCTGCCCATGATATTCTCCAGGCAAGAATACTGGAGTGGTTGCCATGCCCTCCTCCAAGGGATCTTCCCCACCCAGGGATATATATATGTGTGTGTATGTATGTGTGTGTATATATATGTATATAGATATATATACATATAGATATAGATTTTTATTGATTCAAAGAAAAGAGAGTAGTTAAACGCTGAGAGAACATTTAAAACATAAAACAAAAAGACTTTCACCAGGCCTTGCCTGTTCAAACATGCCATCTATTTTTTTCCCCCCTTTCTTTAAGGGAAAATCTCTGAAGCTGATTTGCAATTGTTAAGTTGATCTGTGGCCTAGGGGGGGTAAAGAAAAAAAAAAGCCACCAGAACCTTATAGAAATGAAGGAAATTACACAGACATGCCCACCCCCAGATTTAACGTTCCACTTCCAAGCGGTTTGGAACACACGAGAGAATGGGTTGTGCTTGGAAAGGAGAGGCAGGCCCCAGCACCATCTGGGAGAAGCATCGCTGTGAACACGGGGACTCTGAGGGTAGCCGGGGACGCCCCTAATTCAGCCTGGCAGCAGCTCAGTTTCATTATTAAAAACATTTTTATTCCCTTTACCAGAGTCTGCAAGGAAGAGAAGAGCACATACATGTGTGTGTGCGTGCGCGCTCAGCCGTGTCCGACTCTGCAACCAGAGGGGCTGTAGCTCCCCCAGGATCCTCTGTCCGTGGGATTTTCCAGGCAAGAATCCTGGGGTGGGTTGCCATTTCCTGCTCCAATATGTATCTGTAGGCTGAGAATATCCATAAACTGAGGATTCATTCAGTGTGTTCAGGTTCACTCATTCACTCACTGGACAACTACTTGTGGAGCACCTAGCATTTCAGTATTCGTGTCTGGAGAATCCCGTGGACAGAGGAGCCTGCTGGGCTCCGGTCCACAGGGTCACAGAGAGTCAGACACGACTGAGTGACTGATACTACGGGCATCAAGTCCTGGGTCGTAGCTCTGACCTACGGCGACGAGGCGCCTCTCTTCTCAGAGTCACACTCCGGAAGGTGTTGGCAGACCATAAACACATTAACAAACAGGCATGGCAACTGTAGATTGTAGTTTTTATTAACAGATCAAAAGAGAGAGACATAATGGAGGCAACTGAGGAAAACTGCAAGCGACGCTTTTATCTAAGTCCGTCTTACTAAGACCGGAACACAAGATGGGACCAGCCAAGCTCATGCCTGCAAAGACTCCCCAGTGTCTACCAGATAGGTTTTCAAGCTCTCCCTGGTCATTCAAGCCCTCTAGCTTGTGATCTGACTATCACATAGCCCTCCAGCCTCAGCCCCAACAACGCTTCATAAAAACTCTTGGTCCAGCCCTAACTAGGGCTCTGCGTTCATGACCTCACGGTTTCTCACACTGTTCTAACTTCGTGGACTGCTTCTTCAACCCACGTTTCTGTGTCCAAATCTTCCCATCCTTCCAGAGCCTTGGTAAACGCCCTCCTCTCCACAAGGTCTTTTTTCAAACTGCTTAGGTGACTTCCCTTCCTGGAATGCCCATCTCAGCATGAACATACCTTTTCTCACATGACTTGGTAATCTTTACCTTATACCCTAGTAATTTACATGTGTCGCCTGTTTCTCTTTATTGAGAGCAAGTTCTCCATAGATGGCTGTCTATTCTTTTTGTGCTAACTGTTGTTTTCTCTCCCGGTTTCTTGCTGAAAGTTTTGCCAAGTGCTCCATAAATACCTATCACATAAACAACTGAATGAAAGCTGATCGTTAAATACAGAAGGAAAATGAGGCGTGTGTGTGTGTGTGTGTGTGTGTGTGTGTGTATGTGTGTGTGCACGCTCATGAACACAGTCAGTGGAGGGCTAGGGTGATGAATTGGGGTAACAGTGGAGTGGGGAACGGCCCAGAGACTAAGATCACTAAATAATCATACTTTAAAAAATTGTTTTCTGCTCCCTTTTCATTATATTTGTCATCACCACTCAGTGTTTGAGTCAACCCAGTGGAATTCAGTGTTAACACGGCCAGCCAAGTTCTCTGGTTGGTGCTGATAAAAGCAGGCGGGTTTGCTTAGGGGACTGGGAATTATTTCCGGCCATAACGCCAGCCAACGGTCTATCTCTGTGAATGGAAAAGCCGGAGAAGTACATCCTACGTACCATGGAGCGGAAGCAGTACCTTTCCAGGGAAAGGACCCCGCGCGCCTGAGTGACCTGGGCTCTTCCTTGCTGAATGCTTTGCTGAAGAGCATGCTGAAGTCGTGGTGTCTCTCAGCCTTCTGCATTTCTCATCGTAGGACACAAACACCAGAAAGGGCCTTGGGGAATTCTCCTGAGGAATTTGAAGCATTGAGAGGTAGAGTGATGGGCCTCGGACCTCACTGGTAGATTCGGGACTCTCAACACGATCCACGGTATATTTTGACACCACACTGTCTTAATCTCCATCATATCATCATTTTAAACGAGGAGAGTCCTCCCCACCTCCCTGTCATGCTGTCTTTTAAGGATTTAGACAAATTGCTTCTAGGGGAAAAATAATCCCCTAATTACCAAGTTATGCAAATGAAAAAAAAAAAAAAAAACCCTCAGAAAACCCTCCTGATGAAGCTTCACATCATGTCTGGCTCTAGGCCACCCAAAACAGAGGACGTAGGTGGTGTTTATCTCTTCACGTCTCTTTATGTTTCAAAATAACTGACTTTCAGGAAGAACCACAACTGAAGCTGTCCCCAACATCGCTCAGAGGGAACCGGGTGCAACGAGACGCTATGGGAAAGTGAAAAGAAAGAAAGAAAGACGGGGGGGGGAAGGCACGGATGCAGAGCAAAGCCAGGAAGGGGACAAGGCTGGAGGGCAGGAGGGTTCCAGCAATAACAAGAGCTGACATTTGTTACATGTTAATTACACGGCATTGTCTTGTGGAGGTTAAATCAATCAGAAATTTCCTGCACAGCTAAGAAAACTGGAACCCATCTGTGGTTTGCCAAGTCACGTTAGACGCTGTCTCGGGACAGAGTCAGAATGCTCAGGCTTTAATTTGTTCTGGGCAGGAGAAACGAGAAACCACTTCTTCAGCTGAATTAGGATGTGTCAGAGCTGTCCGCTAGCGTGCTCGTGGTAATAAAAAGCGCTGTTACAGCCGCCACTTTCTGAAGGTGTACCGTGTACCAGGTGCTTTTCTAAGCACCTCACGATAGACTCTTACTTGTTTGAAACAGAATCTGATTCAGTCAGTTGCTATTATCTCCATTTTAGAGAAACGGAAACTGGATCTCAGAGAGGTGGAGTAAGCACCCAAGATCATACAGAGGGTAAACACCACGCTTAGACCTTGAACCCACGTTTGTCTCACACAAAAAGCTCAGTATATTATACCTAATATACTCCAGTGCACACATTTATATATCCAGCTAATAACAGATGATTTCCACTAAACACCAGTGAGACACTTTTTAAGGGCAAAATCTTATAGTGTATCTACTTTAAAAATGTTGATTTCTATTACTGTTTTCTATGATCTCCTGGAGAAGGAAATGGCAACCCACTCCAGTATTCTTGCCTGGAAAATCCCATGGACGAAGGAGCCTGGTAGGCTACTGTCCATGGGGTCACAAAGAGTCGGACACGACAGAGTGACTTCACTTCACTTTCACTTTCTATGATTGACATGATCCTTCCCAAGAGTGAAGTTGTTTTGAATACTTAAATTCTAAGTCCCTCATGAAACATCCTGTTGCTTTCTTTATTGAAATAATTTACAGATAGTCAATACCACATTCATGCAAGATTAGTAGAGCCATAAGTGGTTTTAACTAAAGTTATCTCTTTACTAACACTGGTTTGAGTGAGATAATCAGAAAAGGAATGGCTGGGACACACATTGGCTTTTGAGGTCTATCTCATGAAAACCAAGTCACAGATCCCCAGATTCATGTTTGTTCATTTTTTAACTATTTTGAAGTTTAACTCTTCTAAGAATGACTTTCTGCTGATTCTCTGCACCAAAGTCTCCATACTCCTTCACCCTGTGATGCTTCAAACTTCATGATGTATCCTTGGTTTAGTTCAGTTCAGTTCAGTTGTTCAATCATGTCTGACTTTTTGCAACCCCATGAACCGCAGCACGCCAGGCCTCCCTGTCCATCACCAACTCCCGGAGTCCACCCAAACCCATGTCCATTGTGTCGGTGATGCCATCCAACCATCTCATCCTCTGTCGTCCCCTTCTCCTCCTGCCCTCAATCTTTCCCAGCATCAGGGTCTTCTCAAATGAGCCAGCTCTTTGCATCAGGTGGCCAAAGTTTTGGAGTTTCAGCTTCAACATCAGTCCCAACAATGAACGCCCAGGACTGATTTCCTTTAGGATGGACTGGTTGGATCTCCTTGCAGTCCAAGGGACTCTCAAGAGTCTTCTCCAACATCACAGCTCAAAAGCATCAATTCTTCGGTGCTCAGCTTTCCTTATAGTCGAACTCTAACATCCATACATGACTACTGGAAAAATCATAGCCTTGACAGACCTTTGTTGACAAAGTAATGTCTCTGCTCTTTAATATGCTGTCTAGGTTGGTCATAACTTTCCTTCCAAGGAGTAAGTGCCTTTTAATTTCATGGCTGCAATCACCATCCGCAGTGGGTTTGGTTTAGTTAGGGCTAAGCAATTAAAAATACCAACAATTAATTTATTGCACTATGCTTTATGACCACATCAATTGTGGTCATATGACCAGCCTCAGATTCAGAGATGTTAAAATGTAAGGAACATGTCTATCCTGGAATCCATAAAATATATTTACATGTTTGTTTTTTTCCCCACTCCTGACGTGTCTAGATACTGAATCAATAGGGTAAATTAGTATATTGACTAGAGTGAGGCTGGAAAGTGTTTAATTTTGGATTTTAAAAGGTGATCATGAGGGTGGAAATCTGTGTCTTAGGAGGGTTTTGAGGACACAGAATTATTTCTGTTTACCAAAAGTGGGATGATGAAGGTCCTTGTCAATTCTTGTTCATTCTGCTGACTACTTCCATTAGGGAGAGGGTCAGAGATACTCAGTTTAAAAAAAATGGAATTGCTGTACTTCATTTTCATTTACTTATTTATTTTAATGTCATATTTTCAAGGCTTCTAATGCCAGAAACAGGTCTTTGAGATCAAAGGAAATACTCTGTGAAAACTATCTCATAGCTACAAAAATTAAAGCCCCATTTTGGTAAGATCTACTTACCAAAAGTTATTGTTGTTATTGAAGTTATCTGTTGCCTTTTTGAAGGCTGATGTCCTAAATAAATTCTTGTCAAGGAGAAACAGTTGACATATCCCCACCTCCCTCTCATATTTTGTCAGTCTGGCCCCCTATGAATCAGCCACAGGTCGCTTTCTCATATTCCCTCGAGGCCCAGGCTGACTTGGCCCCATCCTTCCTCCTTTGTGGGGAACTGGCTTCCAGCAACCCAACGACTGCAGAGGCCCTTTAATTGGCTGCCTGATAAATGACACGCTGTATTCTTTTTACGGGGATAATTCCCAGGCACCCGATTGGCTACATGGAAATGACAGTTACCGGAGGATTACTGGCCGGGCTAGAGCCTTGCTTATTAACCGACGCAGGTGGGACTGGTATTTGTCAGCCTAAATTTCCTTCTGCATTCATCTTTGTTGTTGTTAGCAGACCTCTGGCTCACATCAAGATGTTGAAAGTGAATTCTTAAGCATGCACCAAGCCCGAAACTTGGTTTTTCTTCTAGGCAATGCTGTTACGGACAACAGAGGGGGGGGAAATCCGCACCATTATCCAAAAGAATCAAGGCTCCAAAACTGATAAGGAAAAGTCAGTTCTGAAGACAGAGAGACAGGGAGTTTAATAACATAAGCTTTCAGATAACTAGACATGTAAATCCCAAGGTCAAAGTGATTGTGTCACTCTCATGACACCGCCAGAGGATCAACCCAGTCTTGGCATTTCCTTTTAGATCACGTGCTTGGAAGACACTTGTCTTTTTCCTCTGGGACAAGCAGAAATTCACTCATCAGGAGGTAAAGAGTTTTTGCTCGTCTGCTTACACAGATTATGGCCTGTTTTTCTCCCATTTCTAAGGATGAAGTAGTTTGACACATCTTATTGCTGTAATACTATCCACCACTATTATACTTTCTTTTTTTCTAAGCCTATCATATACACTTTGCCTTCCAGCAACTGACAATATCGGTTTTACATGTATGCATGAAGAGCAACTAAAATTTGGCAAGAGGTTACAAGTGAGCTTTTTTTAAAAAATTTTTTCCATTTGGAGGAGGATGGCTTTGAACTATTTCCACAGTTCCCTTTAAAACAGGCATGTGTGTGGCTTGGCCGTGACATAAACTAAATGAGCCCTTTGCACGCTTTCTATGAGTGTGTGCGGCTCGTCCTGGGTCTGGCCCGCATTTGCGAGTGTGTCATCATGACACACGAGGCCGCCTGCACCTCGCAAAGTGCTCGCCCCTCCCTTATGATCGCTTCATCATTCCAGGGAGGCGAAACGCCATTGTGAGGATCAATGTTAAATTATACATTTAAGAAAGCAGATTCTTAAGCAAAACTGGGGAAGGAGCCAAATTTGACTGACGCCCACTCAGTAATATATTTGTGCTTCAGTTACTCTTGCTTTTGACACTTAATTTCTTCCATTTCACAGAGTCGCCATGACCATTTAAACTAGTCAGAGTTCTTAATTGCAGTGCCTTGTCTGGGATGCTCTCTTTCAATATCACTGAAGTTCGAAAGTCTTTCCTGACACTTCTTTGGTTCATTCGACCCCTTCCTTCTAATCAGATCTGAAGTTGCTGTACAGCCTAAGATTGAGGGCAAGAGGAGAAGGGGGTGACAGAGGATGAAATGGTTGGATGGCATCCCTGACTCAAAGGATATGAGTTTGAGCAAATTCAGGGAGATAGGGAAGGACAGGGAAGACTGGCATGCATGTGGTCCATGTGGTCGCAGGGAGTCAGACACGACAGAGCAGCTGAACAGCAATAGAGACAGAATAGCAACCTGATTAAATATATCTGCAATGTTACATGAAAAATGATAAGTCATGAGTTATTCATGCAGTTTCACTTCTTTTTCCTGAAGTACTCCTATTTCTTCTGTTCCTACCTAGCTTCTCTGAAGACCTTTACCGTTAGCTCTAATTCTCTTTTCTCCTTGACACCTCCGATTCCCCAGCAAATGGAGAGCTCTCACCTCGTCCTGTACATCACTTTTTTACGGCTTTACTTAGATGGTGCTTTAAGGGTATAGGGCTTCCCTGGTGGCTCAGGCGGTAAAGAATCTGCCGGCAATGCAGGAGACCCGGGTTTGATTCCTAGGCTGGGAAGATCCCCTGAGAAGGGCATGGCAACCCACTCCAGTGTTCTTGCCTGGAAAATCCCATGGACAGAGGAGCCTGGCGGGCTACAGTCCATGGGGTCGCAAAGAGTCAGACAAGACTGAACGACTAACACATTTACTTCACTCTTCACAAACATTATAATTAGCTCTCCACTCTTTTACACTATTCTGTTCTCCCCAAATATAACAAAATGTATAAGTTCTACATTCTTACAAGGTAGACGTTACAGTCTTTAGAACACAAGGAATGGAGTTGGGAAGATCAAAGATCGAAATTTTCTCTGGGGTTTCCTAATTGTGTGACGCTATACAGGTTATCATTTCAGAATTGCTTTTATGGAAAATATTTTAAAAAATCCCCTTTTAGGAGCACGGTCAGTGCCTAAAGAAGCTACCGCGTGTAACTGCTTGGGGAGCTGCTAAGCAGGTCCTCTGTGCAGTGAGCGCCGGCCCGGGCGCATCCTCGTATCCACAGCGCACGGCTCCCGTTTTACTGTCGGCCAGCGAGAGCTAGCTTTGGACTGATGCTGCAACCATGGGTTTCTCCTACCCCCTCTCTCTCTTTCTCCCCAGGAACTTCTTTATGTTAAAGGCTAGCCTGGTTCTCAGTAAGTCGAGCTCTTAATAAGGAAACGTGTGCCGTTAACTTGAGGGGTGGATCAGGCCGCACCCAGAATTCAGCAGCAGACGGGGCCGGGGGGAGGTCCCCGTAGGGATTCTGCCGTCCAAGGTGGAGATCCAGCCCCTTGCAGCTACTTTGGAACATGAGGGCTGAAGACCGAGCGGAACGTAACGCGCGGCTCAGCGCTGCCAGTGGGCTGCCAACTCGCCCTTTCTATAATACAGTAACCCAGGGCTGGCACAGAGAGGACCCCCGCAAGGTAAGACCCCCGTAAGGTAAGCTGGTGGGCCCGCACCGCGGGCAGGGCGCCTGCTGCCCCCTCCAGCCCCGGGGGCCCCTCTCCCCTCTGTGCCGGGCTAGGCTTTAACTGAGTCTTGCGCGGGGTGGCTGTGCTCTGGGAGGCCTTTCCCCGAGGCACCTCTAGAGGGCAGGGTAGCTCTCCTCCTCCGGTTCGCAGCTAAGGGCAAGGGACATGCTGCAAATTGGAAAATTAATCTGTTCTATGCAACAGCAGCAGGACTCAGGGGATTCAAAATTTAGTTGCAAATAAATAAATTTTTTAAAAATTTCAGTTGCAAATCATTTAGACCTAGTATAAACTGATTAACCCCAGCGCCTAATACTTACAAAGTGCCTACTTTTTCTGTTGGCACAATTCTGCAATTGGACGCGATGCTCGTTAAATGGATCTCCACTCTTCAACAGTCAGAAGCTGACCTCTCTTCTCAGGTCAACTGTGAGAGTAATTTAAGAATATGCTGCTTTATTTAAAAGAAATGTGCTTTGTCTCATTCATAAAGGAGTACTAAAACTTGTATCCTTATTTGATAACTACATTTTAAGATTTTAATTTTAATGAAAAGCATCCTAATTTTCTGGGGCAAATTCAGTTTTCATATCACTGTTTCATATACAGATTTAAAACTAAATCATTATTTTTTAACTCATACATGCACGGAAGCACAAGTGTAACTTTAATCACTGGATATTTATACTTGTTAAAACTAATGTTATACTAAACTGAAGAAAGGTCTGCTCTAAGCCCATTTTATCATTTATAAATAAATAATATTGGTGCATTTCTCATATGGTTGCTTTAGGAATAAAATAAGACAATCTATGTGAAGCACTTTGCACAGTGCAAGCACCAAATAAGTATCAGTTACTATTAAAAAAGACCAAATTTTGTGGCACAATACTCTTAATCCTTTTAACAAGGCATTTCTTTATTACAAAGAGGCATCTGATTCTCATTATCCTAATATTTTGGGTGTCATTTACTGATTTTTTTTTTTTTAGTCGCTCAGTCATGTCAGACTCTTTGCAACTCCACGAACTATAGCCCACCAAGCTCCTCTGTCCATGGGGATTCTTCAGGCCAGAATACTGCAGTGGGTTGTCATTCCCTTCTCCAGAGGATCTTCCCAACCCAGGGATCAAACCCGGGTCTCCTGCATTGCAGGCGGATTCCTTACTGTCTGAGCCACCATGGAAGCCCCTCGGACACATACAGGTTATAGGACTCATAAGGAATGGTTTGCAAAATAGGTAAGAGTGGCTCCAATTAGAAACACACACACACACACACACACACACACACACACAGATCCCAAAGTGCAAAAATTTTACTGGACCAACCTGCATTGTGTCAGTGACTTGGAGATGGGAAACTGTATAGATTTTTTTTTTTTTTTAACTACATTTCAGTAATACCAGTGCCAATATATTGATATAAGACCTTTTAAAGTTTTGAACAGAATATATATTTCTATCTGGGCAATTTTATCAAATTCAGAATATTGTTCATGAAGGAATCTTTGAAACTAAAGATTTGAAGGATAAAGGAGATGGATATCTTCTACATGTTTTTCTCTCAGTCCCACCTGCCGTTCACGAAATCAGATTCGTCCTTGAGATGCTGTTGATACATAAGAAGTGCAGTCATCACCTTACCCTCATCTCCATCACCTAAAAGATAAAGAGCATCTTAACTCAAGTTAAGAGGGGCTTTCTGCAGCCCTCCCCCAGGGCTTCCTCAGGCGTGGCCCCTTCACGCCCGGAGCCGACAGTGGATGGACGGGTACATAGGGAGCTGATTTTTAATGCCAGGACCTCTGGTCTCATCTAATTAACGTGTGAAACTCCACTTTCCTAAAACGCTTTCCTTTGCTCACAGGTTTTGACATATACGATGAATGTAAACTTATACTGTCTTTAGCCGCTGGAAACTTGACACAAATGAGGAGCTTGATGGCTTATCAGTAAAAGAGTCAGGGCAACAGAAGGCACTGGCTTTCTGATAAAAGGACAAGAGTGAGAGCTATTTAAGAAGACACACAGCTCAGAGCTGATGGTGTGAGGACAACACCCATATCTTTCAAGACTGCATTTCTGGTTGCTGACCATGTCTGTCCAATTTCACCTCCTATCTGTCTTGATACCCTCTGGATACTTCAGTCCAGGCCACTCTTCCAGCCTTTGATGTGCAGGTGTACCCCCACAGGCACACACGCCCACTGCACTGATCTCTATGGGTGTTCGGGGCAGGCTTACGTGATTTGTGGCTTTGGCGGCCTGACTTGGGTTTTGCCCTTGAGAAAAACTTTGGTTCTGACGTGTGTATCTAGTAAATGAAGCATGTTAATGGCATAATTGGTACACAGTGGATCATGCTGTAACCCCAGATTGCACAGACACCTCAACACTGAGATGACTTAGAAACGGCACGTTGTACTTCGCCTCTGGTGACCCCTCCCCCCCACACTGAGCCTCCCCTCCCGGGCGAGAGGTGCGGGGTTGAGGTTGTCCGGGCTCTTGATGGTAGCGTCTGCTCCAAGCAAACGTAATATGCTTACATAATAGAAACTGTGGGCTACACCTGAAGTGAAAATTATCATCCTGGAGATGAGCTTTGCCAGGCTCCTCCCTCTCCTGGGGGGACCACTGCTTCAAAGCAGAGAGAGGCTCTGGGAGGTGTGAGAATATCCATTTCATTCAGCGGAATACAAAAGTGCCCTTTGTCAGCTAGGAGGGTGGATCACATACACGATTGCCCTACCTACTTAAGCTTAACCAAGAGGATGACTTATGGTTGTTCAGTTGCTCAGTCATGTCCGATTCTGTGACCCCATGGACTGCAGCACACCAGGCTCCCCTGTCCTTCACGATCTCCCAGTTTGCTCAAACTCATGTCCATTGAGTCAGTGATGCCACCCAACCATCTCATCCTCTGCCGCCCCCTTCTTCTCTTGCCCTCAATCTTCTCCACCATCAGGGACTTTTCTAATGAGCTGGCTCTTCACGTAAGTTGGTCAAAGTATTGGAGCTTCAGCATCAGTCCTTCCAATGAATATTCAGGATTGATTTCCTTTAGGATAGACTGGTCTGATCTTGCAATCCAAGGGACTCTAAACAGTCTTCCTATGGAGGATACTTCAAATGTCCAGTTCAAAACCTTAACTTGAGAAGATAGTCTTTAGAACCAAGGAAAGGATATTTGAGTGGCAAGGAAGCTCTTTCTGGAGCCTGCTAATCAAAATAACTGATTTCAGAGACCAGAGGAATTCTGGGATCCTGAGAAGCGCATTTTGCATATCTCAGCTTTAGAGAGAGTCTTGTGCAGAAAGGCATGTGTTCTAAGGCATTTTGCTTCCAAGGAAGCTAAGTGTTCTCCCTAGGGTTCGAGTGGAGGAAAAGCCTGGTTTGTCCAAAAGTGTGGGGTTTGTGACTCACAGGACTTTCAGTCTAAAAACTAGGAAATTCCTGGGCAACTATAATGAGGACCTGAGAGTTTGCTCAGATCAGGCCAAACTCTAGAAACGCTGCCGAAAAGTCCTTCTAACTATCCGTTGCCACAATCCTATCACCTCTTAGCAATTAACTCCATGGCCCCTGGCCTTTCAATCATGATTTTCTATCCCAAGAAATCTGTTATTCGCTTTCTCAGGGTCTTCATATGTTTCACTGTCACCTGGAAATCCACACTCTGAAAAGTGCTTAAATCCCCAAGTAAAAATAGTATTGAACCAGACGGCTCTCATTCTCCCAGTGTATTTACTTCTTGGTCACTGACTACAGACGTTTTGAGTTAACGTGAACATGGCCAGAAAAAAAAAATTGCAGCTGTCTAATTCTTTGCAGGTTTTATTATATTATATAGGGACTATATCCCATTATAATAAAATGAGTTGGGTTTATTACATGCTAACAACAACAACAACAAAAAAAAAATCACAAGTTGGACAGCAATTAGCTTGAATAGACATTTGTTTTATCCTTTTACTAGCAAAGCAATTGTAATTTTATGCTCCAGAAACTCTCATTCTTAAATGTTATGTCTGAGGTAGCTTTGCCAAACTGATGCTAATATTGTTATTAAGTAGATGGTAAATGTGCTCTTGAGGCCTCTTTGCTATAAAGGGCGTGGGGTTTACAGCTAATACGAGGCTAGAGCTCATGTCTGTGCTTGTGTATGTTTTTAAGCTACAGAATAAACTGGCTATTTCTTTCACATGTGAGCCCATCTTCCAATCTTTCCATCTGTCCATCCCTTCTCAAAATTCTCTTCCTGAGACAGGTTTTATGATGTACATCCCAAGGTAGGTAATAAACCAGCTGTTGCACTTTAATAGCTGGCATTTGGAAGAGCCGTATAAAGGTCAACCCTGAACACTCCCTGGAAGGACTGATGGCTGAAACCGAAACTCCAGTGCTTTGGCCACCGATGGGAAGAGCTGTCTTGATGGAAAAAACCCTGATGCTGGGAGAGACTGAAGGCAAGAGGAGAAGAGAGCGGCAGAGGATGAGACCGCTAGATGGTATTACCAACTCAGTGGACATGAGTTTGCGCAAACTGCAGGAGATGGTGGAGGACGGAGGAGGCCGGCATGCTGCAGTCCGCGGGGCCGCAGAGTCACACGCGTGACTCAGGGACTGGACATCACGGAGGTCAAGCTTTCAGACCATAAGCAGAGCCTGCTGGGAGCAGGAGGTTGTCACGCGGTCTGATCACTCTCCTGAAAGGCCCAGACACCGCGTGCCGCTGAGAGCAGCTGACCCTTCTCTGCCTCTCCTCAGCGACCATGTTAGAACGCCATGCTACCCTTGACAGAGAAGACCCCAGCCACCCTCGACGGCCCGTCAGTCCCTCTGTCCATGGACGACAGCATGCATCCTTCACGGCCCCGCCCTCGGTGACCGTGACCTCTCCACCAACTCGAGCGCTACTGACAGGCTCCGAATCCGCAGTCAGACTCCGTAACATCTGGTACCTGTCATCAAACACCCCTTACCTTCATACGTAGGCGAATGTCTTTTTAGGAACAATAGCAAGAAGAAAGAAAAATGTTAAGGGCCCCATGAAGTTATTTTGTCAACCAGTCCCACAGTGGTTAAATCCAAGATGTGTGTGTCTTAGAAGGAGGTGTTAAAAGCAGCCCTTGATTCATACACTCACACACACTTATGCATGCCTATATACATATATAGTGATTCAGAGTGAATTTTCTCCAGAATTTCCATTTTTGTCACACATATCAAGTTTTTCTTATCAGAAGTGGTACACTTTTGGGAAAAACCAGAAACGCTATTGTAGCACTCCACTATGAACTCAATTTTTTGCTTGCAAATATTTTAACTTCGTCCATTTCTAATGTGTGGTCTGCAGATGTGTGTCAGAAGGCTGGGATCTCAGAGTAACCATCTAGTCCCTGAAAGAATCTAGCCAATAGCACTGAGAGGTGGGATGAAGGCCTGTTTTCTGGGTTCATGGTATCATATCAGGTATTTTCTGTTTATATTTTATATGGTACAAGGTAGATCATAATTCACCCAGATTTTATCCATATATGTACACTTTCAATTGCCTCTTTAGTGACAAAATTCTATTTTACTACTTAGTAATTCTAGTAAAAATAATTTAGGCAAGAAGTCACCCATTTATCTTTCTCATTCACCTATTCATTTGATTGTCCCCTGACATCCCCTTGGAATATGATATAAATATGGAAATTGATCATTTCCTACTGGGTCTTTAGAAGTATATGAAGTCAAGGGTGCAGTCAATATTGAAGGGGGTCAAACAAAACTAGAGTTAAGGTATTTGGACCAAAGGGGCAAGTAGCTACCTCTTCTCCCAAAAACAAATCGGACATCAAAGTAAATTCATTCTGAAAAGAACATACACATATCATACGTACACAGCATATTTAAGCACACCCTAAGAGCTGATAATCAGCTCATGAGCTGATTTTGCACCTCATGAGCAGTTGATAAAACTTAGTGATATAACTAACACTGAAATAACTTTTGGTATCAAAAGAGCTGGACTTTGATTTCAGACATGTTACCAAAAGTGTGTGTATGTGTATATGAATGCTGCGTGCTAATTCACCTCAGTCTTGTCTGACTCTTTGCAACCCCATGGACTGTAGCCCACCAGGCTCCTCTGTGGGATTTTCCAGGCAAGAATACTAGAATGGGTCGCCAAGCCCTCCTGCAGGGGATCTTCCCAAAGCAGGGATGGAACCCGCATCTCTTTTATCTCCTGCATTGGCAGGCAGCTTCTTTACTACTAGTGCCACCTGGGAAGCCCTTTCATCCACACCTCTTTGGATGAAAGATACTGAAAAAGAGAAAAACCTAACACCGTTAACACCCTGATTATTTTCTATCCTCTTTAGCATTACTGAAGCCAAACAATCAAACAACTAATTCTGCTGGGAATATATATTCATCATATAAATTTAAATTTAACAAATTCAGGTAGCCAATTTGCTATGCAAATCTGTGTCATTATCAAAATCGATGCACAGTAAAGTTCACGGAGCTGATCTTGTAGGTTCATCATAAGATAAGAAAACGGCTGACTGGCCCGTGAAATACAGTGCTCTGTGGTCCCGTCCTGAGAGAGTGCTGGCCTGCTTGCTGTGCGCAGGTCCCCGTCTCTGAGCTGAGTAGATCCTCCTTGTTAAAATGACAGCCGGGATGATTAACAGCCTCTAGGTACCGGTGTGTACGTCCCACGTACACACCCAGGGCATTAACCTTCACACTTCAAGCCGGTCCAGAGAGCACAAAGAGCACATTGAAGGAAGAAGAGACGATCACTGGGACAGCGGATCCACGCGGGAGGCTGCCGTCTGCCTCCGGGGAAACGGCTTACTGTAAACGCAGGGTCCTGGAGGCCACCGTGTCCACACCAGCGCGCTCGGCCACTGGGGGCTCAGCCATGGTTCTGAAACGATACTGGCCACAGCGGTCGTTAATAGCGTGCAAGAAACACGGTGCTAAGAGGTAGAAATGATCAGTGATACCATTCGTGCTATTCTGGGGATTTCTCAAGAAGTCACACCCTGGTCAGAAATCTTTTGGTCTCTTCCGTTATTGTAGGCCAACTAGAAAGTGATTTTTTTTTTTTTCCACTTGGCAACCAGGATGCTGGTCCTTCTTGAGGGAGTTCAGGTGTGTACGTGTAGCCACTGAAGGCAGAAGCCCACTCACCCCGCTGAGCCAGGCCTCCACCAAGCCCCACTGCTCTGAAACTCTAAGAGTATCCACCAACGCAGTGGTGCCAAGCTGCCAAACAGCCCATCAAGGCACCCCAGGAAGAGTAAACCCCACTTAGAGTAAGCCCACCCTTCTGAAAAACCAACCCCCAAGCACATTCATATAATAAACACTTTGCTCTCCTTGACATTTTATGTTCAAAGTTGATTTATTTACTGAAAATGAGTGACAGAAAAGAAACCGATGAACAAGACCTGGGACAATACGTGTCAGACGGATGACTCTTCTCTCCACTCCCTCTTTCTCTGATGATGAAAGTTACATCCGAGCTTGGGATAAACCAAAGTGATAAGAACTTTTTGTTTGTCTAGCTCTTCGTTTCATTTGCTTTCAAGTGACAAATAAAACTAAGGAAACATTTGAATGTAAGTAACAGAGACTCACCTGTGATCCCATTTGCGACTCACCCTGTGGATCCCAACAATTGATCTGGTTTCCCTGCCATCAGCCATAAAGGTTGTAAATACCTGTTAGCGCAAGATTATCAACGGAAACATGGCACTCGTGTGTATTTGTCTGAATATGAGCGTGTGTTTACACACAGCCTCAGTCTAATTAGAACACCAGCGGCCCCTTTAAATCTTTCAAACATATTCAGGCTAGCCTCCTTTATTAACTTGGCAAAGGATTTTTAGCAGGCTTGGAGCAAACATCATAATTTTTATTACGTAGCAAAATTATATCACTGGAAATGCAACCAGCAATACTGTCGAGTGATTTCAGTAGTAGAGAGTATTATATTTAAAATCTTTAACAGATTGTTAACAAGCTATTTAACAATATTTTAGTGTTTCAGCATCATGACACGTATATTAATACTACCATGCGAAAGCCTTATGACTACTGACCAGTAAAAGACACACGAGTTGGGAGATTCCCGAGGATGAGCCTGGTTCGAGGTTTCTCACTGTGGACACCAGAGACGCTCTCTGTCGTGGAGGCCGCTCCGTGCCCTGGAAACTGAGGCAGCCGCCCAGGCTCTGCCCACTGGGGGCCAGCTGCTCTCCCAGCTCCACCCCGAGCTGGGCCAACAGAAGTGTCTCCAGTCGCAAAATACCCCCTGGTGAGCAAAGTCCCTAAGAGCTGAAGACCATGAGCTGAAAGCAATACAACACAGAAGTGGTTTTTGTCTGCTTTTTCTCAAAGTCTTTACAGACGGAGTTTTTTGTTGCATCTAAGAAAAGTTTATGGGCACCGTCTTCCCAAAAGTACAGAGGTAAGCATACATGGCATTGGATTTTTTTTTTTCCAACATGAGATGTTAGATTAAGTCGAGAAAGTACCGGATGAGGGCAGAGACACAGTTAGACAACCTCCTTAAAGGAGGCTCAACACATTTTAAAAAGACTTGAGTTAAATAAAGGTCTCTTCACATTGCACAGGAAAGATGAACTGCAAATTCTAAGTGCTGTGATTAACAGCAGACCTCCTGGTGTTCAGGGATCCGTGGCTGCCTTCTTATCCAGACAAGTTCTAAGAGTGAAGAGGCAGAACCCAGGTGAGATTAAAACAGAACCAACCAGACAAACAAAAATAACTGCCTTGGTTAGTCGCAGATTTTTAGAGATGACCTGCAGGGATATAGAGCTTAGCAGAGGATTGCAGAAGAAAGCTGAGAAGGTGCTCATTAAGAGTGAAGACCTCCCTGCTGGTCCAGTGGTTACGAATCCACTTGCCAATTCCGGGAACCTGGATTTGGTATCTAGTCTCAAAGATTCCACCTGCCAGGGGGCGGCTGAGCCCGTGAGTCACAGCTCCTGAAGCCTGGGCACTCTAGGGCCCGTGCTCGGCAAAGAGGGGCCAGAGACCTGAGCTGCAGAGAAGTCCCCACTCGCCGCAACTAGAGAAAAGCCCGTGCACAGCGACCGAGGCCCAGCACAGCAAAATTAATAGTTTTGTTTGTTTGTTTGTTTTCAGAGGGTAGGGAAGGGAGCTCATGCTTTCCTTGCCCTGAACATCTCAGCTACATTTCAGGAGCGCAGCGCTGTTGCAGGTGAAAGCCGTCTCTTCTCTGACCAATGCCCAGCAGTGTTGCACACAAAACCCAGTGTTCAGTCACATTTGCTGATTTTGGTAACAGAAGAACCTCCCTAGGAACCCCATGGTTTTTCCCACTTGAAGAGTCCTAGGCAGGAGGTATAAGATCTGTTATTGTCAAGAAAGCAGCCTTTCACCCAAGCCATGTGCTGCTGATACTGGCAGACTGGATGTAATTCTTTTACTATCAAAAGATACAAGGGACTGTCTGGGACTGTCCTTCTTATAATTTTCCTCAGGGAGGACCTGGCTTTGCCACAACTCGGTATCACAAGAGTCCATCCTCAAATTGCTTAAATGGGAGATCATCACTAAACTTGTGTGTGTGTGCGTGTGTGCCATTGAACACAGGAAACAAAAGGCAAGTTTCTAAGACCAGTTGTGTTATTGGCTAGTTTATAAGCTTGCTGAAAGGCCTACGTATTCAATGTCAGTTTACGGAAAATGAACAATGGAGCATGCGGGTGGCAGGCTGGCGTCACGTGACTTGCCCAACTGCTACCAAAGACCCAAGCAAGATACTGAGATTTAAGGAGGAACAGCAGGACCCCTAATGAGCAGATAAATTATAAAGCTGGTGTTACTGCTGATATCCAGGTGACCAGAGAAGAAAATTTATAAGCAAAACATCAAGGATTTCATACGGAGAAAGTTCACGGAACTTCGCGCTTGCTTCAAGGATCAATGGTTTCCCACTGCAGTTGCCAAAATATCCCTAAACCTTAGTAGGGTCTAGAAAATGTTTCTGGCTCCTGCCTCTTTCCCCAAAACATTCAATACTATTCAGCCACTTGGTGGGTTGTTTTTTTTTTTTTTAATCACTTCTCTTTAAGCTTCAAGATTTTGCATTTGCCATCTTTTCAGATGCCCTCCGCCAAAATTTTCCACATCTGGTGCCCACCAATCATTGGATATGCTTTTAACTCGAATGTCCCCCCTCAGAGAAACTTTTTCATCTTGTCCTCCTGGCTAATTTCCACCACCACCCCCCCGCCACCCACATTCTCTATGGCTCACCCTCAGCCTCATTATCTGGCTTTATCTTTCTCCTAAAAGTTATCACATTCTGAAATTACCTTGATATACATTTGATTACACGTTTCTTGCTGGCCTCTGCTGGAACCTAATCACTGACCATTCAGGACAGTTGTGCACATGTTCTCAACCCTGAAAGGAACTAAAAGCTAAATCTTTCAGAAAGTAGAGCTGAAACCTAGTGATACCCAGTATAGAGAGGATACAGAGCTCTTCTTTTTATTGTTACATGAAACTCCTATCTGAAGTAACATGGAACAAATAGTACATAGAGAGGAAAATGTCCCAGGTCAAGCAGTACTAGGCTTGAATAACACAGAGTTGCTTGAGGATGGTCCCCTGAGAGCCTTGCCCAGAGGCAACACGGACGTTACTCAGGGCGTTGATGCACCATAGGAATAGATTTCAATTTTATACAAAGGAAGGGGGCAGTAGGGTCCAGGCTCCAGTAAACTCGGGCTCACCATCCTGAGCTTCTGGGGAACTCTCATCAAGAGGTTGGCCCTTTCTGCCTGAGTCCCTGAAAAATATGATTTAATGAGTAACTTCTCTATTTTGATCACAAAGGCCAGCTAGGCAAAATCTGGCGAGTTTGACTCGTTTCTGAGATGAAAGGGCATAAAACAGCAGTGGTAAAATGAAAACACTTTTGAAATGTAGGCATTAAATGTAAACAAGCTGGATCTAAGGCTCTTAATTTCATAGAAATGATCTGTTTTACTGCTAACTCTTCTCAAGCGCCCACTAGTTAAGAGATAAGACTGTGAGCAGAATCTGTCACTGGGCCTCCGCGATTCAAAAAAGCCAATAGCATAAGTTTGTTGCAACTGCAGGCAGATAGCTGAGGAATTAGAAGGCCAGGTTGGTTGTGAACAGACCACAACAATACAGACTCTGATAAAGACTCTGAAAGAATCTTTATACTTCAGACTACAGGCTCTGCAATCACGCACATTGCCTTCACGCCCAGACAGAGGTATCTTCCAGCAGGCGGGATGCTGGGGCTCGTGGGAGGGCCAGATGGTCGGTGAGAAAGACACGTATCAGAAGGCGGCACAGGAGAGGGGAAGCCCGTGAACAGCTGTGGGGGCCTCGTGAACACAGGCAGCTGGGGGGAGTGCAGGGTGTCTGGGACGGTCCCATTGTCCTAATCGGCCCTGAGAGAGAGGGGGCAGGAACTCAGCGCTTTCTCAGTGGGAACAAAAGCTCGGGTCCTGAGGAGAGCTGTGCCTCGGGGAGGGGCTTTGGGCAGAAGATGAAGAGAAGCTGAGTAAACTGTCTGAGGAATCCAAGTTGAAATGTCAGTTGAATAATTTACTTCCCACCAACGTTTCATATCCAGTGACTTTGGCTTTGACTAAATGATTGACTTTAGACATCATTCTTGCATTTTAAACAACCGACTCAATGGACATGAATCTGAAGAAACTTCCAGGAGATAGTGGAAGACAGAGGAGACTGGCGTGCTGCAGGCCACGGGATTGCAAAGAGTCGGACACAACTTAGCAACTGAACAACAACAACAGAAGCGTTTGCCCTGTTATCCTTATTTTTCAACCAAATAATTCATGCCTGGAATATGCTGAATTAGTCAAATCAAATTAGCAAGCATTTATGGAATGACTCTAGACCCTAAACTCTTCAAGAGCTGAGGTCAACTCTGGTTTTGTTCACGGTGTACCCTCTCAGTATGGACAATGTAGTACATGCTTGGTATAGAACCGTTGATTGAATGAATAATTGGGTTAATTAGTTTTCATTGCCAGTCCATGTGTTTTCCAGATTTACATCTCCTTTAATTAGGTGAACTTCCCCTTGAGGTTCTGGAACCTCAGATGCGCACTAAGATTGAGGCAAGTCCAATAGAGTGAGTGGTAACTTCTCGCTCTATCTAAGCCAAAAAAAAATTTTTTTTTTTTTTTTTTTTTTTGCAGTTAACAAAAGAAATTCAGCAGCATCTATCAAGAGCAGAGACAATTTCTAGAGCATTTAGATGTAGCGGTATACAAAAATGTAGTTCTCAGAAAGCTCTGACCTTAAAATATGGAGGGACTCACTTGGCATTAAATGAAAGAGTGAGAAGTTCATAGGTATCTGGGTCCAAGTGATGTATCAGAAGGAAGAGCATGATTGCTCATTCAATTAATGACCTAATTAATATTTTAAGGCCAGAGCTTTTGGTGGGGCTGTCATGAAATTTGAAGAAGTTCATTTTTTTTCTTTTCCAAAATGAAAGTGGCTCTCAGTATGTGGTTTACTCATAAAGAAAGGGAAACTTTTTAGGATAGCCATGGGTATTTTTAAAAATGGTGCCCATTTAAAAGGCCATAAGATTGACGCAATTTTCCAGGGCTGGTTTCAGCTTCCCCACTGAGTGGTCGTTAGGTCATTGGGCCAGTCCTCCTCTTGCCTGACCATTATGATTTCACCAGATTTGCTTCTAAAAATAGACTTTTGTAGGAATTGTTAGTCACTATCAGCTACTCCCTGAGTTAATTGCGCTTTCACGTAAGGTGCCAAACGCACCTCCTTGGAAACTCAGGTTTCCGTGTGTTCACAGAACAAGTATATATGCTAAGTCACCCTCCCACAGCCTGGGTTTTCTGACTCGGCTGAAGTAGCAGTGGAAGATCACTTATTTTGCAGTCCTCAGGCTTCCCTGCAGAGACACCCGTTGGTGAGCATTGCTTTGCTTTCTTGTGATCAGTGCCTCCTGGGAGCAGGGGCGGCACCTCTGGGATCCTTAGAATATTTACTCAACGGTAATGAATCTGCCTGCCAATGCAGGAGACGCAGGAGACCTGAGTTCGATCCCTGGGTCAGAACGACCCCCTGGAGGAGACGAAGGCAACCCACCCCAATAGTCTTGCCTGGAGAATCCATGGACTGGACAGAGGAGCCTGGAGGGCTATAGTCCACAGGGTCGCACAGAGTCAGACATGACTGAGCGACTAAAACAAGTCTGACTTGAACCTGCCCCTGGCCTGCTCTGCGTCTCCTCCCCACCCCGTGATCTCCGAGGAGACACACCTAAAGCGAGTTCATTTCTCAGGAGAGTTGCCTGTGTTTCCACAGGGACAGGAGTGGGAGGTCAGCCTAGAAAGAAACTGGTGTCTCAGGGAACACGGTCTACACAGATTGAAGCCAACTGAATTGAAACCACCGCAGGAGTTCTGTAATGTAACCAGCAAAGGCCACTGCTACCCATCAATGGCACGCAAGCTGACTGAGATCCACCGTGCAGGAAAATCAGAGATTTAGGTGTTCCAGCTTCACTCCTAACTTCAGTTAGGCGCCTCCAATTCCTTGCATCCACTCAAATCTACAAGTTAAATCTGCAGTCAAAGGAACACAGAGCCAGGTCAGGAAACCTGCCTTTTAAGTAAGTCTACCTTGTTCATTCCTATCACAATGATTCTTAAGTTCCTAATGTATGCTAAGAGCTAAAATACCTTGTAACTCTGCTAGTACTCCATTCACATCTATAAAATGATGAGGGCTTCCCAGGAGGCTCAGTGGTAAAGAATCTACCTGCCAATATAGGAGACGAGGGTTGGATCCCTGGTCAGAGAAGATCCCAGATGCCGAGGAGCTACGAACCCCGGGCACCGCAACTCCTGAAGCCCGTGTGCCCTAGAGCCCCTGCTCTGCAACAAGAGAAGTCTGAACACCACAAGTAGAGAAAAGCTCAAGCAGCAAGGAAGACCCAGTGCAGCCAAAACTAAAAATAATTTTAAAAATTAAAAATAAATAAATGTACTTAAAAAAAATTTTTTTTAAGGATGACCAGAGATAAAGAAGGAATAATACAGTCCTGTGAAAAATCTTTGCAAATTAAAGTTGTGTGTGTTTTTTTGCTATAGATTTCTAGAAGCCCCTTGTATATTCTGGAAACTAAACCCTTATCAGCTATTTGATTCTAAAGCTTGCCTTCATTTCCTTGTCAGGCAGAAACTTTTCTGTTTGATGTAGTACTACAACCGTTTTGCTTTTGTGCTCTCTGTTTTGGGGGTCATATCCATGAAATCATGGTCAAGACCAGTGTTCCGAACTGTTTTTGCTATGTGTTCTGCTAGGAGTTTTAAAGTTTGAGGTCTTTTAAGTATTTAATTCATTTTGAGTTGGTTTTTGTGTTATGGTGTAAAAAAAAAAAAGGCTCTAATTTTATCTCAAATCTGTAGAATAGCTATGATCAAACAGCGACAACGAAACAAGCGAACACCAGACGACAACTTCTGGCAAGGACAGGGAGACACAGGAGCCTCGCACACGTTCGCTGAGGATGCAAAATGGTGCAGCCACAAGGGAAAACGGTACTGAGAAGCCCTAAAAGGCAGTGAGTACTTTTCACCACATTTAAGGTTCCAGCACTTTTTGAAAAATGATCCACTTGCCCTACTGCACAAGGCCCTCCTGGGTCTCCCTGCAGGTTCAGGATAAAGTCACTGTCCTTGCGTCTCAGCCAAGAGATGGCACAGGGCTGCCCAAGCTCAGTCTGCGGCCGCCGGGACCTGAGAAGCCTGGCTTGTCTCTTTCTCTCCTGCCACGCTGGTGAATTTCTAGTTGCTTAAAAATGATGGAGTATTTCACATTCATTTGCTCAAGTTCACCCTGCTTCTCTTTCTTAGAATGTTCTTCCCCCTCCCCCATTTTGTCTGACTAGGGGCACACTTACATTTCCCGAGATTCATCTCAAGTGCCATCTGCTGACATGAAGAACCACGTCCAGAAGCCAAGAAAGTCTATACAAGCCTCCTCTCTCCATTCCACCCTCAGCCAAGCCCAAGCACGTTCCTTCCCATCTGCTCTCACCGCCCTGCACATTGTCCATCTGAGCTCTTCTTCCAACACTGGCAAGTTCATGTCCATGTTTCTCCCTTAAATCTATAAACCTCTCACAGGCAGAGACCTATCTTGTAGACCTTCTTATCCTAGACATATGTGACAGCATTCAGTTCTGTTCAGTTCAGTCGCTCAGTCGTGTCTGACTCTTTGCAACCCCATGAATCACAGCACGCCAGGCCTCCCTGTCCATCACCAACTCCTGGAGTTTACTCAAACTCATGCCCATCGAGTTGGTGATGCCATCCAGCCATCTCATCCTCTGTCGTCCCCTTCTCCTCCTGCCCCCAACCATTCCCATCAGGGTCTTTTCCAACAAGTCAACTCTTCACATCAGGTGGCCAAAGTATTGGAGTTTCAGCTTCAGCATCAGTCCTTCCAATGAACACCCAGGACTGATTTCCTTTAGGATGGACTGGTTGGATCTCCTTGCAGTCCAAGGGACTCTCAAGAGTCTTCTCCAACACCACAGTTCAAAAGCATCAATTCTTTGGTGCTCAGCTTTCTTTATAGTCCAACTCTCACATCCATACATGACCACTGGAAAAACCATAGCTTTGACTAGATGGACCTTTGTTGGCAAAGTAATGTCTCTGCTTTTTAATATGCTAAGGCGTGTGCTAATCATTTGGTAAATGTCTGTTGAACAAATGCACAGATTTCTTTCAGTCCAAAGACTTTCTCCATTTGCTTAAATGTATATAAGACACATAAATCAGTATTCTGACATTTAAAGAGGCAAAACCAACACTGAGATGGAACCCAGAAATTCTGATCTGTGATCACTGAGGGAAGTGATTTTTTTTTTTACAAACTGGGTCATAAAACTGGGTTATAAAAGCAGAGTTGTGAAATTAACTCTACTAGCTACACAAAGTTTATTGTCTTTTTAATTAAAATTTGTAGTGTTTTAACTAAAACATATGGAATTTTATGCTTAAAGGCTGGGACGGGGCAAGTATTTGATAAGTGTACCTTGAATTAATTAATAAGTGAGCTGATGAATGAATGAAGATCAAGTTGACACCATTCCTCTGAGTTTGCAGATGATAAAATGGGTAACCAAATAGTTTCAGAGCAATGACAAATAAGCCAGCATCATGGCTCTTGGATCAGTATCTACGTGTGGTCCGTGTGATATAAATATTATAATGGCTCTGAATGGATGCACACACACTTAGGAACACAGAACCTCAGTGCCGGACAAGAGACGTTTCTATAAACTTTATATGGACCTGACATCTTGCTTCATGCTGCAGATACAAAGAAGGAATGAACAAGCTGGGGTCTCCCCTGAATACAGCCTCCCAGAGGAGAAACAGAAAACAGATATGCAGAGTGCAATAGGACACAAAAGGTGTTAGCAAAACACAAGGAGGCCGCCAGTCTACCTGGGGTGCGAGAAGGGTCGGGGAAAGCCACGGTGGCGGCAGACATTGCAGCCCGTCTTGAAGAGTGAGGAGGCGTCTCCAAGGAGATGGGATGGCGAAGTGCACTCCAGGCAGAAGACTCAAAGGCCAGCTCCTCTGACGCCGCTGAGATGACGGAGCCACGTAGCCAAGTGCTGCAAGAACAGAACCAAAGTTGGCCTCGGCCAGGGCGCCACTACCGCATAAATGGACAGAAGCGCTAATTCCTTCTTCACTCACTCCAGAGTACAGAGCCACTGTGCCAGGAGCTATCGAGAGCCTCAGGAGAGCAAGAACAAGGGAAGCCATCTGTGCGAAGGGCCCTGCTCTACGGCTCGGGCATTACACGTCAACACACCTTGGCTAGAAAGACCCCGACCTGAGCTGAGATCAGGGGACCACCAGTAACGCGCTGTAAGCTCTAGGTCAACGCCGGATTGTTGATTACTTGCCAATTCACTTCTTCAGTTCACCTGATTCATTTGTGCATAGGTTCTTTTTGTAATTTTTTGGATATTAATATTTTAATGCTCAGAAAGCATTCTTCATCCCAAGGGGTGAAAAGGAGCTGAGATTTTAATGATATCAGTATACATTTGATATTGCCTTAGATAGAAAAACACTGCACTGCTGTTGGCTGGCTCCCTAGACGGGATCACATCCAACATGAGAAGCCTAGAAGTCCTGCGCTGAGAAAGAACCACTCGGTATGCTGGCTACAGGTAAGCTGTCTCGGTGAGATACCCTCACCCTTCCCTGGAAGCGGGGACACAGAAATGAGTCACTGCACCCAACGCAGTTCCCGAATAACCACTGGAAGTGTGAGATCACGGAGTGTGAGGGGTAGGAGGAGAAAATGACATGATAGTACAAAACATTTCAAAATGGACCTTGGGATAAAGGAAACGGATATCTGAGATGGCAAAAGAAAGGGCTGAGAGAGCTCGAGGAGAGAAAGCCATGTAACAGGCCACACAGGAGATTGACAAAGAGGTCCCCCAGGCATGACGACCTTTCTCGTTTACCACCCTGCCCGCCACCATCATCGGCACCATCATCGGGTTGTACTGTGTAGTGGTTAGAGCATCGAGCGTTGTTTTCCAAAGTGCTTACTACCATTAGCCCTGAAACCCTCTGATGATTAGACCCTCCAAGTCTCAATTTTCTCATCTATAAAATGGCGAAAATAATAGCACCTAACGCCAGGGTTATTTCAGAGAATTAAATCAGATCACTCACATAAAGTCTCAGCCTAGTACCTGGTCACAGAATGAACTCAATAAATTCTACTGTCATCACCACCATTAAAACAATTCCTGATTGCCAGTTTTGTGTCGTACTAGGCAATTCAATGTGAGAGTCGTATATTTCAGACCCAACATCTTGTGATGTTTACCCAACAAATGGACGGTTATGAATTATCAACTGAACTGCTTTTTCACCATGTGGACATTGGTTTAAACAAACGGGGATATTCATATTCTCCAAACTATTTCTTGAAATTTTTACAAAATAGCAGTGAAAAGCATTTTTTTCTTCATAAAGTAGTACAACTTTGGTCAGTTTGAGAAACTGAAGAAGTTGGGCTTAATCTTTTTTTTTTCCCACTGTGCCCTGCTTGATTTTTTTTTTTTAAACTCTAATACACGCTTCTTTTGGGGCAAACTCCAGCCAGACAGATATTTGCCATTCCATTATTGTTTTAAAGTGTTAGCCCCAGACACATAAGCATTGTTGGAATGCAATGGAAAAAAAAAATCTTTTAAATCTCAAATGGGGTAATAAACTGCAGCCAGAAGCTAATTGTCCTGAAACTTGAGCTTTTATAACATGTTACTACTGTAGTGGGACCACTCAGCACCCCTTTGGTGGGGTTGTTGTGTAATTGGTGGTAGATTACATTGCAGACATATTTTTAAAAAAAGATGTCAAATCAGACATTTCTGCTTATTACTGTAGACCTCAGCATAATTCTCAAAGCAATCAATGCATTTCATCCATTAAACTATTGATGGGGGGTATTAATTCATATAATGCTTAACTACTCACTGTGGACTTTCTCTCTGCCAACTTTCTTCCACCCAAGAAGTCCTGAAATGTTGCTGCTCCTGTCAAAAGAAATGAATCATTAATAAGAACCAGTAAGCACAGAGGCTAGCTAGAAGCCGGGCCATGATATATAAAGGCTTCACATTCTTTTAACTCAGTACTGAACTGTATGTACCAAAGGAACAAACCACCCCATAGGGCTTTATGAAGGGTCTGAAAGAAACACCAAAAAGGTATATCCATCAAATCTTTGCAGCGAATGCTTGGGATGTGAGAAAACTTTTTTGTTTTCAAATTGTATATCTGGCAATCCCCAGATAGTGCAGTGGTAAAGAATCCACCTGCCGATGCGGGAGATGTGGGTTCAATCCCTGGGTTGGGAAGATCCCCTGGCGGAGGACATGGCAACCCACTCCAGCATTCTTGCCTGGGAAATCCCATAGACAGAGGATGATAACAGGCGATGGGTGAGTGATGTGAACAATGACGGCAAAGTGGGAAGCAAAACCCGCTTGATCAGTGTGAATTTTAGTTAACTAAAGTCCCAAAGCAGGTCTGAGGTCTAGATCCACACTGACATCCTTAATGCTTTCATTCAATCCTGTATGCTTTCGCTTTAGTCATCTGCTGGGCATTTGCCAGACTGATAAAGATAGTGCAAGAGAAAGAAGTGGCCAGAGAAAGAAGGGAGAACCCTGATCTGACATATTTAGAGAATTTGGGAATTAGCTAATTGAAAAGCCAAGACAATATAGAGGATTGGGAGATAATGTTTGGAACTGAATATTACTGAAATATCTTCAAGGTGCCTAAAGGATTCTGTCAAACAAATGTGAACAGTTTCTTTAATCAAATTTTAAATGAATCTGATAGTAAAGAAAAATATGGTGGTAAGAGAATCCTAGGATGAACTTGTGAACTTTTACGTTTTCCCTTATCCTTATCCTTATATTTGTAGCCTGTTTTCAGGTTCCTTATACTTGTGGCATGTTTTAGATTTTGTAAACCACGTCCAAGATCTCAGCTGATCCTCACCACAGTCCTGTGGGGTCCTCTTCACTAGTATCATCATCAGTGTTCAGCTTAAGCTCAAAGTGGATTAAGCAACTTGCCTAGTTATCACATCGCCGTGTGTTGCAAAGACACAATTACAACCCTGAACTACAGATACCAAGTCAGGGATATTTCATTAGAGGATTAGAGGTGGGTTTATAATCATAGTGCTGAAGGCCACAGATCTCTGTGAATAGGCATCCTTTAATCCAGCCCTTTTAGGGAGATATCTTTCAACTCTGAAAATATTTCATATACAAAGATCTCCTGGTTTTTGAGAATCTTCCAGCTCTAAAATATTTTAAATACACAAAACATGACAAATTTCTCGGTAACCATGCTAATTTAACTGTAGATATTACTTATCAGACAGAAGACTCTGCAAGTATTCTAGACATACAGCCATTTGTTCATACATACTAAAAAATACTTTAAGCTTTTATTTTGTACTGGGCACTATCTGAGCTTTGTAGATACAACAATGAAAAATAGACAATAATGTCTGCTCTTTTGATGCTTACATTCTAAGTAGGGAGAGATGAAATATTTAAAAAGTATATTATCACAGTTGTCTAATGGTATAAAATAAACAGAAGAAAATGAAGGGGGAATGGGATTAGGGAATGCTGAAATGCTACTTTAAATAGGGTTGTTTGGACATAAGGAGATTTCTCAAAAAAACTAAAAATAGAAATATCATATAATCCAGCAATTCCACGTCTGGGTGTATATCCAAAAAAAGAAAAACCAAGAGCACTAATTGGAAAGTATACATGCACCGCAATCTTCAAAGAAGCAGTATTTAAGACTGCCAAGATTTAGAAGCAACCTAAATGCCCATCAACAAGAGGAATAGATAAAGATAAATGAATACTACTCAGCCATAAAAAAGGATGCAATTTTGCCATCTGCAACAACCTGGATGGACTTGGAAGGTAATTCTGCTAAGTAAAATAAGTCAGATAAAGACAAATACTGTGTGATATCACTCGAAGAATTTGAAAAATACAACAAACTAATGAATATAACAAAAAATAGGCTCACAGATAGAGTACAAACCAGTAGTTACCTGGGGCAAGATAGAGGAAGGGGATTATATGACACAAACTAACATGTGGAAAATGAGCTACAAGGGTATGTACAGCACAGGGAATGTAGCCAACATTTTATAATAACTTCAGATGGAGCATAACCTTTAAAAGTGTGAATCATGAGTCTGTACATGTGTAACATATAATATTGTACATCTAGTATATGTCAATAAAAGAATAAAGAACTGAGAAATCTCAATCAATCAATCGATCAATCAATAAAGTCAGGTGGGAATATCTCGGTGATAGGATTATACGGGATCAGAAAGCTGAAAAAATGACCAAGCAAGGTGACCTGCTAGAAGGCTACTTCAATAATCAGGGTAACAGATGATGGTGGCTTGGGACATTGTAGTCAGGGACAGTGTAGACAAGGATAAGTGTTAGAATGTGAATGCATTTGGAAGATGAGTCCATGGATTTGCAAACAGATTAAAGACAGGTGTTAGCAAATAGACTTGGATAGGTGAGGGTCCCTAACTGAGACAGTGAGGACAGAGGTGGAAGCAGGTCTGGGAAGGAAGGTCAAGTGTCCACAGTGTGAGACATATGAAGTTTTTAGCGTCAAGTGGATACTCAGGTAAGAGTCTTATTTGCAGGCAGATAATCCTGGAGTTTAGAGGTGATGTCCTGCTGGATATAAAAATAATAATAATAACAATAAATGATTTGTCTATGTATGAGAAACACTTAAAACCTCTAGGGAGTGTGAGTAGAGAGGTAAGTCTCAGACATGAATCCTTGGACATACCTATGATGAGGTTGGGGAGGTGTAGTGTGACCAGAAAAACAGACCTTATCAAAGATTGAGATGGACATTGCTCAAACACGTAGGGCGTACTTCTGTATCTCCTCGGGGTGGAAATGTTTGTCTCCTGTTTCATGGGAGGTCAGGAGAGGAAGATGCGCTGGGCCAGGGAGGGGGTGGGCAGGGAGCAGCAAGCACAGTTTGGAGCCAGTGCTAAAGCCACGCAAAATAGGCCAAACTGAAACACATGAAGTGCGATCACGATGGGAATTACGATTTCCTTATGGGGCTCTTAAAATGATTCAGAAAGCAAACACAATTGCGAATTTGAGAACCTGTGTTATGCACAGACCCTCATCCTTAGCTACTGTTCACCCATTTCCTTCATTCTTCTCTATTGTGTATTTTAAAAACGATGATGGAATTCTGTGTTCCCTTTTCTCTTTAAGTAATTTCTTACTTTGCCTCAAATCTCTTGATGCTAAAGCTAAGAATTTATTGAGGGGTTGGCACAGCCGTCAACGAATGGCAACCTCTCCTCCCAAGTCCTGATCACAGTATTCGTGTGAGACGCTGTTGTCATGCAGTTGCTAAGTCGTGTCTGACTCTCAGCAACCCCATGGACTGCAGCCCGCCAGGCCCCTCTGTCCTTGGGATTCTCCAGGCAAGAATACTGGCGTGGGGTGCCATTCCCTTCTCCATGGGATCTTCCCGACCCAGGGATTAAGCCTGAGCCTCCCGGTTCCTCTCAGAGAAGTATTTAATTACATTAAAAAATAATAATAATAATCCAGTTTCTAAAACTACTGCCTTCCCTCTGACCAATTCTTCTCTTGTCTTTGAAATCCTCTTCTTCCTTGACTCTTCAAACTCCAAGACCTGTTTCTCTTCCAATCTCTTTGCCAGTCTTCTTCTCATTTACTTCTCCTGCTTCTAAATATCTGTGTTCCTCTAAGCACAGTTCCTCAGGACTCTTCTCAAACCAACCGCTTAAAATCAGAGACCGTCTCTGCATTATGAGTTCATGCATCCTGCCCTTAACATTAGACAGGAATAAGAAAACAGTTTGCCAGGTTCTTAAAAAGTTAAACATAGAATTTACATGTAACCCAGCAATTCCATTTTTAGGCTTATACACCAAGGAACTGAAAAGTGGTTCTCAAACAAATGCCCGTGTGTTCATGGCAGCACAGTTCACAATAACGGGAGGTGGGAACAATCTAGACACGCACCAGAGGGTAAATGGCAAGCAGCGCGGTGTACATGTAAAACAGAATACTATCCAGAGGAAGGAGTGGGGCGATGGCGCCTGTCATGGCACAGATCAGCTTCAAACACGTTTCGGCCAAAACCGTGAAAGAAGTCAGATTCAAGAGGCTACAGGGTATAACAGTCCCCTTTCATGAATTATCCAGAATAGGCAAACGCATGGAGATAGAAAGCAGATGGGTGGTGACCAGGAGCAGAAAGGTGACTATTTAACAGGAGTAGGGTTTTTTTAAGGGGAGGGGTGATAAAGATGTTTAGAACTTGATATGTGCTGTGGTTGTGCAACATTTTATATATTATATACCACTGTACTATATAATTTAAAGGGGCTAATTCTGTTCTATGAATTTTACCTCAATTAAAAAATGAGTGGACCCACTCCAGATCAGAATTAGATATGTGTATATGTTCATATGAGTAAATAAATACATAGATATATTTATATGTATCAAAACCACAATTTTCCTCAGCATGGAGTTAAACCTTCATATTTAATCTTCCACATATGATTTCAGCACACATGGTAGAATGCAACTTATAAAGATGTTTTAAAACGTTTTGATTTTTAAAGTGATTATAGACACATAGAGAAGTTTCAAAACAGTGCAAAAAATTCTTATACATTATTCACTCAGATTCCCCAAATGTAAATATTTTATATAAAACATAAAAAATGCAAAACATATTTTAGTGATAAAGCGAAAATATGCATGTAGATGTATATCCATATGTACTTGCATGTATATTGTATACATACACATAATATCTGTTTTCACATGTTTATATTCATTATGTGTTGCATGCATGGATATAACTGTGTTTTACATACATGTATATATAAAGACACATATGTAATCATGAACACATGTGTTTGTATATATGCACACATATATGTGCATGTATATGTGTGTATACAGTCTTTTTTTTCTTAGTCATTTGAAAAGACATGCTTCCACTTGACTCATGTTCAGCTTGTTATTTCAAAAAACCAAGGATGTTCAAGTATATTACTATAACAGAATTATTAAGACAAGAATGTTAACGTTTTCAGTACTAAAATCTGATCTATAGTTCTTTTCAAATGTCACTACTTGTACTAATAATGAACTTTTTAGCAGAAGAAAAACATATAGCAATGAAACATATGAAACAGATTTGAATTAAAGTAGTAACTAGTGGTTTTTGAAGACTTCTTATATCTAGCTCGTATTTTTAATCACTAAGATAACATATTATGCAGCACGCCTGGGGTGCACAAAGATTGGATTCAGGAATTAATTTCATTCAATTGCTTAATCCCAAATGTGGGTGCCTTTACATTGTGAAACTATTAATCACTCTTTTAAAGAATAGAAAGAGGGCCAAAAAAAAATCCATGAGGGTCTGAGCATCCTTCAGCCTAAAAGCGTTCTCTGTTTACTTTTTCTTTGATCATGAAAGTCCACAGGCCGCCATAAAATTTTAACTGGAGCTATAATCATTTGAAACTTTCAGAGTGTCTCTGAAGCACTTTAGAACAACCTCAAGTATCATAACTTGATATTATTTCTACTTTTCTACTTACAATGAAAACAAGTGTTGTGAGTCCTATTCATCATTTCCACATGAAAAAACAGTAGGAAAAAATTGGTGTGTTTATTCACCTAGAAAATGCCCAGATGGGGTTTATTAACCACATTTCAGTTACTCATCTTTATGAGTCTCAAATAGAGATAAGATACGATCACAAGGACCTCCCAGATGACCAGTTTGGCAAGGCCACAGGGTTGGAGGGAAGCTGGCTATCCATGATTGCTTCTATAGTCAACAGCAAAGCATGCTTCAGGCGTCAGCTCTCTGGGATTTTCCAGTAAAGTAAGATGTAGAGTCAGGTTCGCACCACTGTCCATGATCTAATCAGTATATCCTCTCAATACTTAGCTGTTGAGGGTACCAGTCCTGCAAACTCATGTTAAGGTAAACTATGTATATTTACATGCACACATGTACATGCATACATATGTATGCACACACACACACATGTGTGTGTGTACTCTGTTGTCTAATCATGTCCAAATCTTTGCAACCCCATGGACTGGAGCCCTCCAGGCTCCTCTGTCCATGGGATTTTCCAGGCAAGAGTACTGGAGTGGGTTGCCATTTCCTTCTCCAGGGGATCTACGCAACCCAGGGATCGAAGCCAGGTCTCCCGCATTGCAGGCAGACGCTTTACCGTCTGAGCCAGCAGGGAAGCCTTTTTACAGCTTGCTTTAAGGACTGAGAGGAGCTACTCCACGTTCAAGGTCAGGAGGGGCGACCTGAGGAGATACCCCACGTCCAAGGTAAGGAGCAGCAGCTGCACTTTGCTGGAGCAGCCGTGAAGAGATACCCCATGACCAAGGTAAGAGAAACCCAAGTGAGGCGGTAGGTGTTGCGAGAGGGCATCAGAGGGCAGACACACTAAAACCATAATCACAGAAAAATAGCCAATCTGATCACAGGACCACAGTCGTGTCTAACTCAATGATGCTAAGCCATGCCATGTGGGGCCACCCAAGATGGTCGGGTCATGGTGGAGAGGTCTGACAGAATGCGGTCCACTGGAGAAGGGAATGGCAAACCACTTCAGAATTCTTGCGTTGAGAACCCCATGAGCAGTATGACAAGGCAAAATGATAGGATACTGAAAGAGGAACTCCTCAGGTCGGTAGGTGACCAATATGCTGCTGGAGATCAGTGGAGAAATAACTCCAGAAAGAATGAAGGGGTGGAGCCAAAGCAAAAACAATACCCAGTTGTGGATGGGATTGGTGATAGAAGCAAGGTCCGATGCTGTAAAGACCAATATTGCATAGGATCCTTGAATGTTAGGTCCATGAATCAAGGCAAATTGGAAGTGGTCAAACAGTAGATGGCAAGAGTGAATGTCAACATTCTAGGAATCAGCGAACTAAGATGGACTGCAATGGGTGAATTTAACTCAGATGACCATTATATCTACTACTGTGGGCGGGATTCCCTTAGAAGAAATGGAGTAGCCATCATGGTCAACAAAAGGGTCCGAAGTGTAGTACTTGGATGCAATCTCAAAAATGACAGAATGACCTCTGTTCGTTTCCAAGGCAAACCATTCAATATCATGGTAATCCAAGCCTGTGCCCCAACCAGTAACGCTGAAGAAGCTGAAGTTGAACGGTTCTATGAAGACCTACAAGACCTTGTAGAACTAACACCGAAAAAAGATGTCTTTCTCATTTATAGGGGACTGGAATGCAAAAGTAGGAAGTCAAGAAACACCTCGAGTAACAGGCAAATTTGGCCTTGGAGTACAGAATGAAGCAGGGCAAAGGCTAATAGAGTTTTGCCAAGAGAATGCACTGGTCATAGCAAACACCCTCTTCCAACAACACAAGAGAAGACTCTACACATGGACATCACCAGATGATCAACACTGAAATCAGATTGATTATATTCTTTGCAGCCAAAAATGGAGAAGCTCTATACAGTCAGCAAAAACAAGACCGGGACCTGACTGTGGCTCAGATCGTGAACTCCTTATTGCCAAATTCAGACTTAAACTGAGGAAAGTAGGGAAAACCACTAGACCATTCAGGTATGCCCTAAATCAAATCCCTTATGACTATACAGTGGAAGTGAGAAATAGATTTACGGGACTAGATCTGATAGACAGAGAGCCTAATGAACTATGGCTGGAGGTTCATGACATTGTACAGGAGACAGGGATCAAGACCATCCCCATGGAAAAGAAATGCAAAAAGACAAAATGTCTGTCCGAGGAGGCCTTACAAATAGCTGTGAAAAGAAGAGAAGTGAAAAGCAAAGGAGAAAAGGAAAGATATTCCCATTTGAATGCAGAGTTCCAAAGAATAGCAAGGAGAGATAAGAAAGCCTTCCTCAGTGATCAATGCAAAGAAATAGAGAACAACAGAATGGGAAATACTAGAGATCTCTTCAAGAAAATTAGAGATACCAAGGGAACATTTCATGCAAAAATGGGCTCGATAAAGGACAGAAATGGTATGGACATAACAGAAGCAGAAGATATTAAGAGGTGGCAAGAATACACAGAAGAACTGTACAAAAATATCTTCACGACCCAGATAATCACAATGGTGTGATCACTCACCTAGAGCCAGACATCCTGGAATGTGAAGTCAAGTGGGTCTTAGAAAGCATCACTATGAACAAAGCTAGTGGAGGTGATGGAATTCCAGTTGAGCTATTTCAAATCCTGAAAGATGATGCTGTGAAAGTGCTGCACTCAATATGCCAGCAAATTTGGAAAACTCAGCAGTGGCCACAGGACTGGAAAAGGTCAGTTTTCATTCCAATCCCTAGAAAGGCAATCCCAAAGAATGTTCAGACTATGCACAATTGCACTCATCTCACACACTAGTAAGGTAATGCTCAAAATTCTCCAAGCCAGACTTCAGAAATATGTGAACTGAGAACTTCCAGATATTTGAGCTGGTTTTAGAAAAGGCAGAGGAACCAGAGATCAAATTGCCAATATCCGCTGGATCATCGAAAAAGTACGAGAGTTCCAGAAATACATCTATTTCTGCTTTATTGACTACGCCAAAGCCTTCGACTGTGTGGATCACAATAAACTGTGGGAAATTCTGAAGGAGATGGGAATACCAGACCACCTGACCTGCCTCCTGAGAAATCTGTATGCAGGTCAGGAAGCAACAGTTAGAACTGGACATGGAACAACAGACTGGTTCCAAATAGGAAAAGGAGCACGTCAAGACCGTATATTGTCACCCTGCTTATTTAACTTATATGCAGAGTACATCATGAGAAACACTGGGCTGGAAGAAGCACAAGCTGGAATCAAGATTGCTGGGAGAAATATCAATAACCTCAGATATGCAGATGACACCACCCTTATGGTGGAAATTGAAGAGGAACTAAAAAGCCTCTTGATGAAAGTGAAAGAGGAGAGTGAAAAAGTTGGCTTAAAGCTTAACATTCAGGAAACTAAGATCATGGCATCTGGTCCCATCACTTCATGGGAAATAGATGGGGAGACAATAGAAACAGTGTCAGGCTTTATTTTCTTAGGCTCCAAAATCACTACAGATGGTGACTGCAGCCATGAAATTAAAAGATGCTTACTCCTTGGAAGGAAAGTTATGACCAAACTAGATAGCATATTAAAAAGCAGAGACATTACCTTGCCAACAAAGGTCCGTCTGGTCAAGGCTATGGTTTTTCCAGTGGTCATGTATGGACGTGAGAGTTGGACTGTGAAGAAACCTGAGTGCAGAAAAATTGATGCTTTTGAACTGTGGTGTTGGAGAAGACTCTTGAGAGTCCCTTGGACTGTAAGGAGATCAAACCAGTCCATCCTGAAGGAGATCAGTCCTGGGCGTTCATTGGAAGGACTGATGCTGAAGCTGAAACTCCAATACTTTGGCCACCTCATGCAAAGTGTTGACTTGTTGCAAGAGACCCTGATGCTGGGAGGGATTGGGCGCAGGAGGAGAAGGGGATGACAGAGGATGATATGGCTGGATGGCATCATGGACTCGATGGGCATGAGTTTGAGCAAACTCCGGGAGTTGGTGATGGACAGGGAGGCCTGGCATGCTGTGATTCATGGGGTTGCAAAGAGTTGGACACGACTGAGCGACTGAACTGATAATCAGCTCCGGTTCTCTTGCCTGGATAATCCCATGGATGGAGGAGCCTGGTAGGCTGCAGTCCATAGGTTAGCAAAGAGTCAGACATGACTGAGCTGCTTCACTTTCACTTTTCACTTTCATGCATTGGAGAAGGAAATGGCAACCCTCTCCAGTGTTCTTGCCTGGAGAATCCCAGGGACGGGGGAGCCTGGTGGGCTGGTGTCTATGGGATCACACAGAGTCAGACATGACTGAAGCGATTTAGCAGCAGCAGCAACAGGGTAATCAACTACAGTCAACCACACCCTCTGTTAAGACAGGGATCTGAAAGAGTGTAATGCATCTTTGGTCATAAGAAGCTCCCAATCCAGCTGGGATCACTGACCTGTAAAATGATGAGCTACAAGGCAGCACCAGTAGCTCTCTAACTGAGTGCTATGCACTCACGTAGAAGGGTCTGGTTGAGACGTCTTGGATTTATCTGGAACATTTCACTGAGGAGGGGGATCTGAGCTGTGGAATGTTTACAGTCAAATGGTGATTCATCGGAGAAAAAAAGGCTGAAAAGGACATTTATATACAAACATAAAGAGATGGCTATCTATCTCTGTATATCTATCTTTCTATGTATCTATAAACACACACACACACGCACATATGTAGATAGACAGATACATAGGTACAGATATGTACATATACACATATACATACACATAAGTGTGCTCAGTCATGTCCAACTCTTTGGACTGTAGCCCGTAAGGCTCCTCTGTCCATGGGATTTTCCAGGCAAGAATACTGGAGCAAGTTGCCATTTCCTTCTCCAGGGGATCTTCCCAACCCAGGGATCAAACTGGCGTCTCTTGCGTCTCTTGCACTGGAAGGCATTTTCTTTACCACTGAGCCACCTGGGAATCCCATATACACACACATATATGTTCACACAGATATTCATATGGAGTACACACACATACACATTGTATCCAAGTGAGAGGTGAAGGGTGGTTAGTCGTGAGAAGATCATACATATATTTATAATTTAGAGTTAAACTCTATTTTAGAGGATCAAGAAGACCTCAAGGGCCCAGGGTACAGGATAAGTGACATCACATGCCCTCTGACCCCATGGCCTCTTCTGGGAAACTGTGAACAACACCACGGTCCCTCCTAAAGAAGTGTCCCGCACCGCCGTCACCATGCTCCATCATGGATCCTATGCACTGGGCATGGCTGACTGTAACAGGGATACACAGTGTACCCAACAAAACCAGCTGAAAAAGGGGAAGGCATTCTGTTCATGGGCCTGGAACAGAAGAACGGGCCCTCGCTGGATGGTGCCGGATGAGTCACAGCTTCGCTCTCTCCACTGTCAGCCTCTTGCCTCCTGTCTATAGCGTCTGGCCACAGACAAAACAGGAGAAGCCCCGACACGGAGGAGGAAGCTGTGAGTCAAGCTCTGATTTCATCACCCTCGTGGGTCCTCTCCAGCCAGGCTGCCCACGCCAGGCTCCTGACTTCCACACCTGCTGTTCCCTCTATAATACCCCTTCCCAGCCTGGCTCCTCCCTCCTTCTCACTGGGTCTTTCCAACAATGCCGGGCTTCCCTGGTCGCTCAGTTGGTAAAGAATCCGCCTGCAAAGTGGGACACCCCAGTTCGATCCCTGGGTCGGGAAGATCCCCTGGAGAAGGGAAAGTCTACCCACTCCAGTATTCTTGGGCTTCCCTTGTGTCTTAGCTGGTGAAGAATCTGCCTGCAATGTGGGAGACCTGGGTTCGATCCCTGGGTTAGAAAGACCCCTGGAAAAGGGAAAGGCTATTCCAGTATTCTGGCCTGGAGAATGCCATGGGCTGTGTAGTCCATGGGATCACAGAGAGCTGGACATGACTGAGCGACTTTCCCTAGCACGCCATATCCAGCAAGGTTGCCTTCTCAGAGCAGGGAGGCACTTCTGGCCCCTCTGTCTACACCTCTGCTCCCCTCTCCCCTAACCCTCCAGCTCCAGTGCTGTCTCTGAGTGCTTATCAGGATGGAACAGTCTCAAACTCTCCATCACCTGTCTTTTTCTATCATGCCTCTCTCCTGCATGAGACCCTCAGCTCCTTGAGCACCCAATGTGTGCCTGCTCTGTTCTTTCCTCTGTCCCTAGTGCTGAGGTGAGAGCTGGGCTTTTGGTGGGCCCTTGGACAAGTAATCTTTCATCCCCAGCTCACTCCAGATCCATTTTCAGCCCTTCTGCACCTTGCTCTGTTCCTTAGGAGGTAAACTCCTGGGAACCACATCCACTGTTAGATGGTTTCTGGATGCTTCCAGCCAAGAGGAGGCACCTGGGTGCATCTAGCCAAGGGGAGGTTCTGTGAAGATGGTGTATAAATGGGGGAGAGGAAGGTGGTGGTTCTTCTCCCCACCCCACCCCTGCTTCAGCCCTTCATCTCCAGCAGCAGCTGCTTCCCTACACAATCAGGGCCCCTGCCAGTGCTACAGTCCTCTGATCCATCTATCCACCCCTTCACCTATCTATCCATTCGTCCATCTAGCCATCCATCCATCCATCCATCCATCTAACCATATACCCATCTAGCCATGCACCTATCTCTCCATCCACTTATCTCATCTACCTACCCACCTACCATTTGTCTGTCTTTTAAAAACTATCTGTTATAACCAACAGCTTTCTATTTGACTAACTGGCTTAACCATTCTGAGCTTCCCTTACTCATTGACAAAACTGACCAAAACCTCACAAGGGAGGTACAAATATGAAGATGCGACCAATGGAAAGAGTTTCTCATGGTGTTTGCTCTCTCCCTTCCTTTTCTTCCTGTCTCCTTTTCTTCACCTCTCTTCCTTCTCACTGAACTGCCTCCAAACGGGATCAGAGAGATTTTTCTTTTACTAAAACTTTTAAATTATTGACTTGGAAAAAAAAATTCTGTGCAATACCAGTTCTGGTCAGGAAAGAAAAGGAATCTATTTCTTGGGGGACATTCAGGTATAAGAGGAGGTTACAAGGAAAAGAAAGGGAGTCTGAGAGGAAACTTAATAATGGTCACGCTCCTGACATAAGGCCTCCACGCCATACAGTCAACTCACTATGCTTGACTGCTTGGCAAGGTAAGCAATATTCCACAAGCATTATAGTTACATACCATGGGATCGAAAGTGAGCCCATTTCAAGATACTGAACAAGAGAAACTTGGCTGTTTTTCTCTGCCATGGGGGAAGGTGGAGGGGCCTTCTTGGAAGATGATTGGTGTGAAATCTTTAGTTATAGCTTCGAAATTTACCACTTTATGTGCATGGTAGGAAATATAGACATGTTTCCACTGCAACATACACCTTCTTCTTGTCTTATTTTGTTTATAAAGAAAAAAGCGTGCTATAGAGTTAGGCGAGCATGAGAGATTTTGCTTCCAAAAAATTGGACACACCGCAGGATGGAATTACAGGACTGAACGCATGTTCAAACCAAGTACTGTGTTTAGGAATACACGCACCCTGCAAGTGCACTCACAGGCAACAGCACCCTGGGTCAATTTTCTTGTGTTCTGTGTCATTTCTATGCCAAAGCGAAAGGAATCGTTCAACGAATTATAAGAGTGCAATGACCGCTGTATGTCCATGTGACTATAGAGATAAAACCAGTTCTGAACTTTGAAGACTAAGAGGACAGCAGTGATGTATCCTGATCACTTGTAACACAATGTAAAACAACACAAAACTGGAAAATGAGAACCTCCCAGATGGCAAGGATGGCCTGGGTCCTGCAGAAATGTTTGCCATGCTAACCCAGTCTTTCTGTCACGGATCACAGCTTACAGTGCCTTCAACTGTCAAATACACAGCTTGTAAGAGTCAGCCCAAAATAATCCTTCCTCATGAACTGATCTCCAGCTCCAGGAAAGATGAACACCTGTACACAGATATTTGCAGCCCCTTGCATCTTTATTGCATTCGTCCATTTATGTTCCTCCGTTTAACCAGACTGGGCTTCCTAGATGGCTCAGGGGTAAACAATCTGCCTGCCAAGCAGGAGATATGGGTTCGACCCCTGGGTAAGGAAGATTCCCTGGAGAAGGAAATGGCAACCCACTCCAGTATTCTTGCCTGAAAAACCCCATGGATAGAAGAGCCTGGTGGGCTACAGTCCATGGGGTCACGAGGCGTCAGACGTGACTGAGTGACCAAGCATGCACGCTCATGGAACCAGATGACCAGCCGCATGAAGGTAGGGACGGTGCTCTGTAATCTCAAAGCCTGCCACCCCCACTCACGTCTTGCATGTAGTAGATGCTCAACAAAAGCCTGTTAAAACCAGCTCTGCCCGGTGCTCTCTCTGTAATAGGTTTCGACGGCCCCATCGCCTGCTGCCCACGTGTGCTGGCTCAGGGCAGGAAATCCGTCTACCGTGACTGGAACGAAACTCCGCAGGGTTTTGTTCTTTGCTTTTGCTTTTGTTTTCTCCAGTAGCAGTAATGGATTTGCTCTGCTTAACCACAGTTTTATTACTGACTCGACTCCTGACCCGTGTTCAGATTAACTGAGCAACTGGCTGGATTGATGGCTGGGATCTGTGAAACTGATCTTGGGAGTGCACTCAGGGGCTCTGAGCAAACTTCAAATGAACGTTTATGACCTTCCCGAGAGGGCCTCACTCCTGCGCAAAACGGCTGCACCAAAGGGCTCCAACAAGACTGATAAATTGGTGTCTCGTATTTTCGGAGAAACTCTTGAGCTAATGTATGCTCTTTATCTGAGGGGAAAATTTCTAACCACTGGAAAGGTTAAGAAGGAGTCACGATAGTAACTTGTGTATTGGCTTTTTTTTTTTTTTTTATCACTGTAGATGTTCCAGAGGGGTGAGCAATATTTACTAATTTCTAACTTCCATATAGTCTTATTAATGAAACAAACATTCCATAAATTCAAGTAGAAATTTGAAGGTATAAATTCCATGATAATAACTGAAGGAGTTATGCTTTCACAGGGCTAGATTTTAAGACCTTTTGAATTTTATTTCCAAAAGGTCTCTGAGGACACCCGGCCTTTTTCTTCTGCATTCCCTCTGGGCCCAGTGACCAGCATCTCCCAGCCAGACGACTGAGAGACTTAGCTGGTCTCGCCACATCCTTGCTCACGCCAGCCAGAAGGACCTTCTGAAATGCAGGTAGAATCAAATAACCTCACCTCCCTTCTGCTCCTGCATTGACCTCGGTCCGTTTATCTGAAAACACTTGGTGGCTTCCTATTCTACTTAGCAGATAGACCCAAATCCCCGATAGCGCCTCCGGGGCTCTGTGTATGTAACCTGCGCCCCAAGCGTTTTCCCTGTGTTCCGGCCACATCGCCCAATCAGCTCCTGCTTGACCTTTATACCTGTGCTTCTCAACGTAATCTTCTAGTCCCTGCTACCTTCTGAGGCGGGAAGAGCACTTGGGCTGATTATGAACACCAGCACATCGACTTCTCTGCCATCTCAGCAATGGATAGTGTGCCTTCTATTATTTCAGAGAAGTTTTCTTGTGCTCCAGAAAGCAGGCAGTCCTTTGATCTCTTGGGAATCACCGTCAAATCTCTGGCAGAAACTGAAAATGGGTACAACTGGTAGACCCCTCCTTGGCCTCTATACCAGCGCTTCCTCTAACTTGCACGCCATGATAGTCATCTGGGCAACTTGCTGAGACAGGGATTCCTGGGCCCCGCTCTCAGTCAAGTCCATTCAGTAAGTCTGGGGTGGGGCCCGAGAGTGTGCATTTCTAACAAGCCCAGGGGGCACTGACTCAGTTCCAGGGACCATGCTTGGAGCACGGTGGCTCCAACCTCTGCTCCCTCGCTGTCTCAGGGAAGCTTTTCCGCCTTCTCTGACACAGATCCAGCTTTGCATCATCACAGCCCAGCGTGCATGTCCTCCACGGTGTCCGTCACCATTGCACTCTCTCTCGCCCCAGTGTGACCATCTGGCTCTTTCTGCCGCCAGACAAGTTGTAGGATGGCATTTGTGGACCTTTGTTTTCATGACATCCAAAAATAAGGATCTTTAAATGCATAAGTATGTAAATTCTGAATTGTCCGTATTATTTTTCTACTGCTTTTGTTGGAAAAATTAGTTTGCTGTACTAATTGTGACATGTGGATAAATTGCAAAATGCCTTCACTATGCTTTCTACTTCTCTAAAAAGAAGCAACAATTCCTAAGACACTCCAGGACAAAAAATGATTCCGCGAAACAAGAAGAGAAAAGTGAGGTTTGTTATTTCTCGTTTCTTGTAAGGATAAAGATATATCTACAATATCTATATACAGATTTAGGGGACAAGACATACGAATTGACATATGCTCTGACGTGTAGTGCTACTGTCAAGTGAAGAAGCTGAGATGGAAAACTTCATCTTATTTTGACAGGTGTCCACACTGCTTTGAAAGAAAGTGCCAGGGTGTGTTATATACACACATCCCCTATGCCTTTCCCCTATGTTTAGTGTAAGATTTATACAACCTATTGAGGAATAAAGATTATCTACTCTAGACATTTAAAAAGTTATATAAGATTGTTATTAAAACTGTACTCATTATATAACAAATATTTGGCATATACTCTGTGCTTTTTAAATATGATCTGTAAGATGGTATCTAAGGTACACTCCTGTCCTCAAGCAGTTTACAGTGGGTGCATAGTCAGAATCAACAACAAAAGAGCTTATTACATAACACATGTAAAATAAAGTTTACGAAGGGCACAGAAGGGAGTGACCATATCCAGTAAGGTGGTGGCAGAGAGCAGAGTGTTTCACGGAAGAATAAAACTGCATGAAGAATTTGGATATGGAGTGGCATTTTGAAAGGGACGTAGATTGAAGAGATGGGACAGCTGTTCAAAAAGGAATATGGATCCTGTAACTGAAAATCTGAAGGCCTCCATGGACAATGACATCCTGAGAAACGTGTGGTCGGAGAGGCTGAGATCTGGGGCTCAGACATGACTGAGGCACAGCTCGTGTGCTCCGATTTCCTGGGTGTGGTGGCCTGGCCCCGGAGCCCACGCCCTGACTCCCGGGGCCTGCCCTCCTCCTGCAAGGGGTCACCAGGTGGGGGCCCGAGCTCCAGCACATCAGTCTAAGAGCTGTGTTCTCCCGAGCGTCAGTCACCGCGGCCGACAGTGTGACCACTTCTTAACTTCTTTCTCCATAGAATCACGGGTGACTCATTGTGTTTCAATCAGGGTCCTCATCGGGATCGTCTGGTGAGTATTCACCTGAAACAAAACCATTGCGAACGTGGACCTACAAACATTTTCCCCAACACTCCCCGTCGCTGTCCCTCAGGTCCACATGTCTGCTCATTTAGCGAAACCTCTCCCCACGTCTCTGTGCCCATGGAGCAAGGCCCCATGTCTGGGGCCTTGTCATTTCAGCACACACTGCCCACCTCAGCCGCCAGACCCTGCCTTTCTTTGCTCCATTGTGGGCTTTCTCTTGCAGCTGGGGCATGTTTTTCCGCCCACCTGGCAGGAGTGATTGACTCTAATAATCATAAATAAATCATGCTACAAAACGGGGCCAGAAGTCTGAACAGAATTCAGGAAATTCACAAAGTGCGTCCTGGTGCTTCGGTGTCCCATGCTCAGTCACCCAGTTTTGTCCAGCTCTTCTGTGACCCCATGGACGGCAGCCTCCCAGGCTCCTCTGTCCACGGGATTTCGCAGGCAAGAATACTGGAGTGAGTCGCCATGCCCTCCTCCAGGGGATCTTCCCAACACAGGGATCGAGCCCACATCCCCTGCATTAGCAGGCAGATGCTTTACCACTGAGCCACCTGGGAAGCCCCCTCGTAATGAGCATCAGCCACTAAAGCTACATGCTTGACCCAAGCTGCACCAATTCTCTGCATGAATTCTGAGCTAAGACTTGCAAAAGCTGGTAATTGAACTGGGAAGTTCCAGTGGGCAACTGACATGGAAAATTTGCCTGAGAAGGCCCTATTTGAATCGACGCACAGTTCAGAAAAGACAGCGAAGTCCTAGAAAGCTAAGAGCAAGAGGAAAGCCCACTTGAAGAGGAGGAAGAGCCGCGGCAGCTGGAGAGAGGCAGAGAGGAACCCTGTTTTCAATAGCGTCCTGTGCCTGCATCCAGGATGTCACCTGCTGTGTTTCTTTCTCTTGGGTCCACAGGTAGCCCTGTACCTTATAGCAAGTTTCTCCTGTTGGTCTTAAGTTAACTTGAAGGATCCTTCAGTTATTTTAAACTAAGAGAACCTTGGTTAAAATAAGCACGCTTGACCCTGAGTTTAGGGAGAACAGGGACCATTACTTTCTTGGTTTTCAGTGTCTCTAACTCAGTACTTAGTGCAGGGCGGCTCCTCAGTATGTGATGGTCAGGAGGAAAAGGAATGAAAAATATTAATAAACTTTGGGAGAAGCACCGAGAAGTGCACCGAGAAGCATGTATACACTTTTCAAAACGTGAAAAGCGTTTCCACCAACGGAAAGTGACTACCACGTGTCCATCCACGTACGGGGCTGGAATGCCCACGCCTTCAGTCTAGTTTGAATCAGTAATTGCCCACTCATTTAATCCATCTGAAAAATGGCCTTAACCACTGCTCAAATGATCGGTGTGTGTTTCTCCCGGATATGTAGTCAGGTATTAATTTACCCTGAAACATTTAGGCGTCTTTATCGCTCTCAGAAGTTCAAAGTGTCCGAGCAGAGGAGAGGGATGTAGTGGCGTTTAAAACGGGTAAACCAGAGAAATGAGGTCTCGATCTCTGGCAAACCCAGCACTCCAGCAGACCCGATGGGAAGAGTGGCGTGTTGCGGGCTGTTGTTTCTTGAGATGTGTATTAAAGAAAGCCTAAATTTAGCCAACGCCAAAGCCCCTCTTGTAGCGTTCCATGATTGTTACAGTACTCGGTAACTTCTGCTCCCCTCTGGTTGTGATGTGAGAGCCTCCCCCCGCCACCACGTCCCCCACCCCCATGACAGCAATCTCCAGTTGTAAAATGGGAAGACCGTCAGCCAGCAATAATTTGCAATCCAAACAGACTTGACGCTCCCTGACATTTATTGAAACCTCAGACCCCGTGCACTGGTTTCAGTTTTCCTCCCTTCGCTCTGTTTTTACAGACAGACAAGTGCTTAGGCTTACGTTTAATAATGAGGAGAAATTTCTTCTTGGCCTCCTCTTGCTTGTGTTGGCTGCACTGGGGCTTGCAACAGACGGGTGGTTGGAGTTAATTACACTAAATGGTGAGAACATGATTTGACCCCACCGGTTCAGCCCCAGAGGCCGTGAGCCTCCTCGCAGACACGGGCAGATGGAATGCTTCATGGCTGGGCAGAGGGCAGGAGCCATGCAGAGCGAGATCTCCGCTCAAGACCAGCCGTGGGCTGTTTTAGAAGCATAAACGAGCGAGGCACGTGAAAACACAGGGTGACAGCAAGGACCGGGAAACCCCCCTGCAACCAGCGGGATGGCTCTCAAATGGAGCGATCATCCCTTCGCATCTTCACGAACAGTGCATCGCATCCTTTTTCAACAAAGAACAATAGCAAGATTTCACCACAGACCTTCATAAGCCAAAAGGGGAACTGTTATCTCGGATGTCACTGTCGGAGACCTGCTGACATATGACAGTTAAATTACAATTATAGCTGACGGCCGGTCACGACTGCGCGTTTAGCTCAGGACATGAAACTTAGCACCTGCAAACACTATTACCACTGCCATTTCTAATGACGACGGTGTCGACGAACAGTGTACCCAAGTTCTTGTCCCGGGGATAATTTGTCATTCGTGATTCTCAAAAGGAAAATTAACCAATACACCTAGGTGTAGTGGAGACTCATCGGTCAATAGTCTGTTGAGCCATTACAACACAGCTTGCGGCGTGCTGAAAATGTAACAAGGCCAGAGAGAGACAACATTGAGTGGGGATGACTTAGTACAGACAGGACTCTTTTTGTCCCTAGATTTGTGTTTTTCAGTTGCAAGTCAGTTCTCTGCAGATCATTCAGAAGCTCTTAGAAATCTCTGAGTAGGAATGGCTTCTGTGATCTGTCTGGCAATTCTGATTCCATAAAACAGGATTCTACAGTAGCAAGCTTTTAAAGGCTTGCTGGTGCAATTGCTAAAAGCTGCACTGTCAAATAATTTCTATGACACAGTTTATAAAACCCACCAGCATAACGGGGGTGGGGAAACAGGTGAGTGGGGTCCTCAAATGTTTCCCCGTCTTATCTAACAGGAAGTGGTCCAGACAATCTCGATCCATATTCTGTACACCAGATATCTTCCCTTTCTACTCTACTGTAGCTACCATCTTGTCCCTTTTTGTCCAAGGTCAAAAATGGTCTCTAGTAAGAGAAATGAGATTACACTCTAGCACATCATGGGTTTCGTGGTAATGCATCAGTTGGAAACTAATGAGCTAGGATTGAATTTTAATTTAGGAAAGGGCCCTGACCGCCTCTCTTTCAAAGCAGCACCATTTGCTGTGTTCAATGAACACACTCCACCGCCCTAGTCTAACTCAGCTAACATCCGCTTGGCTGTCCCTGCATTCCATGAGCCAGCACGGGTACTTAGGGCAATCAACCTCTCTCATGCGGAAACCACTCAACACACATGGACTTGGGGAATCGGCAGCATCTTTCTCAGAGGCAGCATGTGGTCACGAGTGCAGTGTCTGTGTCTGGAAGGAGATGGGATACAGAAATTTCTCTGTGGTGCTTACACCTCATAAAATAAGTACTACAATTCCTATGAAGAGCTTGCTTTGCAAAATGTTTATGTAAGATAAGTGTACAATGCATATTTTTCCCAGTAAAAGATAATTAGAGGTGGTAGGGTATGCTATTAAAATACAGATATAATGAGATTTGAGAGGTTAAATATTGTTGTATCATTATCAACTATAAGTAAGTAAGGAACAAATGTGAGCATAAGTAACATTTGATTAGAAAGCTGACCAGTTGTTTTTGTTTTTAATAAAGAAATGGCATCTGTGGGAGTGACTGCTTCCAGAACTACAAGGATAGCAGCTGCAGTATAGACTGTATCGCAATAGTCAGTGAGATGGGTTCTGGGCATGAGGGAGACCCGGGATCACACACAGTATGAAGCACAGTTAGGCAACAAGAAGACAGGAGCAAAGATAATAGAATAAATGCTATTTCAAGCCCAAGGACAAGGAGTTCAGGAAAAAGTGGGAGACCAATGTTTTCTATGATATATCTTAGTCATGTATGTGTATAAATATTTAAATACAAATAGTTCAGATGGTAAAGAGACTTCCTGAAATGTAGGAGACCTGGGTTCGATCCCTGGGTCAAGAAGATCCCCTGGAGAAGGGAATGGCAACCCACTCCAGTATTCTTGCCTGGAGAATCTCCATGGACAGAGGAGCCTGGTGGGCTATGGTCCATGGGGTCACAAAGAATCAGACTGAGCTACTAACAGATGCACCACACATGAATATAAATATAATATGTATAATATATGTGTATATACATATCAGTGGAGAGAAGGTCAGAAGAAACTCAACACTAAATCTAAATATTCAAAGTTTTGTTGTTGGCTGCTTCAATTTTGTGTGTGGGTTTCTTGTCTATTTCCAAAAGAAATGGCAAGGAAGAGCTGTTCACAACGGAGGAAGAGTGTGAAAAAAGGCTGTGGGCACAAAAGACCTCATCCTGCTCAGACAAACAAGTGAGTGCCGGAGCCCACCACACACGGCGAAGAAGCGGCCAGAGCCAGTGAGCAGAGACACGTGGGGGCCACCTGCTGGGAAGCCTGGCAGGGGTCCCGTGCGCAGCGAATGGCCTTGGGCAGCTGACTACGGAAGACAGAGCCGTCAGGCTGGTACTTCAGAGAAAGCGCAACAGCAAGACCGTAGAGGATGGCTCGATGGCTACGCTGGACTGCCGTGAGAAGGCAGTCTACAGAGCACGAAGCAGGGTCTAAACGGAGAAAGAGTGAGGGGCTTGGTGGCTGGGGGAACTGGCAGGACAGAAGTGTGGAGAAGCCACAGTGGGCCCAGCAAGGAAACACCCAGCATGTCTCACTGGCTTCTGACCTGAGTCACAGTGGCTGCCGGAGGTAAGGACGAAGAAAGGAGGACCAAGCCTTGAGAAACAGGCCTGAATTCAGATTTTCACACAGTAAGTGTGAATTTCCTATGGGCAATGACCCTCAAATATAACACAGTTAACATATCTCAAAGCCAGGGTTCAATCTCAGTTCAAATGAACACAAGAGTATGGTCTTCTAATGTGCCCTGTATCTCCCTAGAGAAGCAAGTAGGAGATATCAGGGTATAAGTTATTATAAATCGGTATGGATGTGTGGGGACAAGAGTTATGCAATATTTTCATAAGGACAGGCTATTATCTACTAACTCGTATTTTTGCTTCTAAGAGACTTTCTCTCCCACTATAGAAATAACCACCTGTGAGGGAACGCGTTCACAAAAAACATGCAGTCAAGGCGGATTAATTGAAAATGTCAGACTCACGTTGAAATGCTGTCCTCTCCTTCCTTCCTCTGGTACAGAGTGAACTGCAAGAAGCTAGGACAGAAACTCCTCAGGGTCATACGGATGGAAATGAGACTACTAAGAAAAAGATGAAAACGGAAGGATTTGCCAGATGCAAGCATTTCTTCATTTCTTCTTCTAGCAGAATTCTACCCTTAATACCCTCTCATTTTCAACCAAGGGGATTTTATCTTTCTCAAAATGATCTGTTGTAATTCAAACTTTCTTATCTCTTCAAAGATAAGAAGTAATGAAAACATAAGCCTTCAACATTGGAGATTTAGGTGAGATTCAAAGATTTAAATGAGGATACAGACTTCACCATTAAAGAGATGTTAGTTATCATTTTAAGAAGCAAAATAGACTGAAAGATTTATGATAGCACTTAGACACACAAGCCTGCAGACTGCGTGCCCGAGCATGACCATAGAGCAGGTAATAACAGCTCTCATTACACACTGTTTATTTAATTTAACATTATTCTGGCAGAGATGCTTCCCAGGCTGGATAGAGTTCATCTTTTTTTTTTTTCTTTTTTTTTTTTTCTTTTTTTTTTTTTAATTTGTAATGCCCAAATATACATGAATATGTTTGCCATAACCAGAGAAGGCAATGGAACCCCACTCCAGTCCTCTTGCCTGGAAAATCCCATGGACAGAGGAGCCTGGTAGGCTGCAGTCCAAGGGGTCACTAAGAGTTGGACACGACTGAGTGACTTCACTTTCACTTTTCACTTTCATGCACCGGAGAAGGAAATGGCAACCCACTCCAGTGTTCTTGCCTGGAGAATCCCAGGGACGGGGGAGCCTGGTGGGCTGCCGTCTATGGGGTCGCACAGTCGGAGACGACTGAATCGACTTAGCAGCAGCGGCAGCGTGTTTGTCATAACAGGAGGCTAAAAATGCAAATTCAGAAAGCCCCCAAGTCATTCCAGCTCAGTATACTGTGGTTTGACATTTTCTGTATCTATCCCCTTCTTTCACAAGAGGTAAGAAAGAAGCCATCCTTCCCAGCTCAGGAAGGACCCTGGGAAGGAAATTCACCATCGAGGACACCAAAACTCCCCATTACTTCTCCTTCTATTTGGTCTCTTTTTCTCTTTCCACTGCTAACACACACGCACGGATACACACACACAACCAAATGTTCAATAATAATAATCTTCTCTTTTCCTTTCACTGTCTAAAGTTTCTTGTGTTTAAGACTAAAGCAATCTCTGGATAGAACTGTATAGAACAAGATGTGCCAATAATAATGATTTCATATAGAAACAGTTATTCTTGAATACTCAGCTGACAAAAGCAACAATTGGTCTTGGAAAGACCACACGGCACACATGTCCACTTAAATTTTCTGCTTATGTCATGTTCATCTTCATGCAAAGATAGGTTTTAAAAACATTATTATGCTACTTAGTTTAATATAGATATTTAAAATAAAATTAATAATCCATTTTTCATTAAGATAACATAATTTAAACTTACTGAGGCAGCCAGTTTTTATTAGGCATTTTAAAAATTAAAATGGTTATGATTCCCTGGTGTCTCAGTAGTAACGAATCCACCTGCCTATGTAGGAGACATGGGCTCGATTCCTGGTCCAGGAAGATTCCCCATGCCTCAGAGCACCTAAGCCCGTGCACCGCAACGACAGATCCTGCTCTCTAGAGCCCGGGAGACACGACTTCTGAGCCCACGTGCCGCAACTACTGGAGCCTGCGCACCCTAGGGCCTGGGTTTGGCAACAAGGGAAGCCAGTGTGGTGAGCAGTCCACACAGGGCAACCAAGAGTAGCCTCCGCTTGCCGAGACCAGAGAAAAAGTCGGAGCAGTGATGAGGGCCCAGTGCAGCCAAGACGAAATAAATAAAACATTAAAAAAAAACCAAAATGGCCAAAAAAGGAATTATGTCATCCTCTGTGATGTTGGCATTATCTCCAATATAAATGTGGGAGATAATCGTTTTGGAAGGGACAAGCCTTGTGCACTTTATAAGTCTGTCTAGCGTTGGCTCATTTGTTGTTAATGCAATGAAAGTGTTAGTCACTCAGTCGTGTCAAACTCTCTGTGACCCCATGGACTATAGCCCGCCAGACTCCTCTGTCCATGGAATTCTCCAGGCAAAAATATTGGAGTGGGTTGCCATTTCCTTTTCCAGCGGCTATTCCCAAGCCAGGGATGGAACATGGCTGTCCCACACTGTAGGCGGACTCTTTACCCACTGAACCACCAGGGAAGCCCTCCAATATGAATATGGAAGTAGTAATAAAAGTTGTTGGACTGGAAATATTGCTCTATGATTAAAACTTCTAAGTACGGTGCTAACAGATTGAGAGGGTTCACAAAACTCTGGGAATTAAGAGAATAAGCTGCTATAACCTACGTTCAGTCATCAATAATGTTATCTAAAACTCTCAGGAAAGACATCTTCAGGGATCAAGCATTCACTGTCCTTGCTTAGGTGATTAGAAGTATCACCTCCCAGATGTTGCTCAGGAAGTGAGTTATCCTAACTGGAGAACCAAAGTTTAGGAAAAAGTCATCAGCAAAGCATGGAAGGTAATCAGGAAAGCCTCGAGGATGTGTAGACTACCCAGAAAAGGCTCATACTTTGATCTTGATTCAACACAGAACTTTTCTTGATGCTCAAAATATTGAGAATAGTCTCTTATATTTGGAAATGAGATAGGTATTGTTGCTGATTAGTCACAGAGTCATGTCTGACTCTTTGTGACCCTGTAGACTGCAACACACTAGGTTTCCCTGTCTGCCACTATCTCCAGGAATTTGCTCAAACTCATGTCCATTGAGTCCATGATGCCATCCAACCATCTCATCCTCTATCACGCTCTTTTCCTGCCCTCAGTCTTTCCCAGCATCAGAGTCTTTTCCAATGAGTTGGCTCTTTGCATCAGATGGCCAAAGTATTGGAGCTTTAGCATCAGTCCTTCTAATGAATATTCATGGTTGATTTCCTTTAGGATTGATTGGCTTGATCTCCTTTCAGTCCGAGGGACTTTCAAGAGTCTTCTCCAGCACGACAATTAGAAAGCATTAATTCTTTGGTGTTCAGCCTTCTTGATGGTTCAACTGAGACCATAGTTGAGACAGTAATAGATGAGATAGTAATAGTTTTTAATTCTCCATTATTTTCTGAAAATTCCTACTCAAAGATGCATGCATCTACTTATTCTTCTGCATTTTTATCCTCTCAACTTCACGATGCCCTCTGCGACCATTGTTCTCACAGTCAACACAGAACCGAAACTTCTACTCGCTTTTGACTTTTCCTCTGTCCCATCCTTTGTGTTTTGCCAGACTTAGGTTATGTCAACAATGGCATCTCTGAGTTAGAACAGGAGTTGGCAAACATTTTTTGGAATAGCGCCAGGTAGCAATTTAGTCTTTGTGGGCCATACAGTCTCTGTCATAACACTCACCTCTGCTGTTGCAGCACAAAAGAAGCCACAGACAATACATAAATGCATGAATGTGGCTGCGTTCAATAAAACTTTATTTACAAAAACAGGCAACGGGCAGACGAGATGTGGTCCCAGTGACCATACTTAGCCAACAGCTGAGCTAGCACATGCATTTTATTTTTCACACCTGCTGTTATTCCCTAAATAAACTCTCACTAATTCATACCTGTATCACTCTGATCTCTATCTCCTTCTATTTCTCGTCTCTTCCCAGCCAAAGCTTCCCTGTGTTCCCAAACACAGGGACTTTAAGTGTAAGTCACTCATCTTGTTCTCGATTGAGAAAAGCCTTCTGGGAGCCTCAGTTATTTATAAAACACAGGTTTCTAGTCTTTGCAGAATAAGGCACCAACATAGTTTCATGCCTTACCCTGACACTCAAGGGGGATACTTGTCCTTCAAACAGTCCTGCCCCTTCTTGCAACTATTACTTTCCTTATATTTTCTCTTCTGCTTGAACAGTCCTTCCCCTATTTCCACCTGTCAAAGTCCTATTTGTTGTTGTTTTTTTTTTTTTTTTTTTTGGTCTATTTTCTTTTTTAAACTATGAAAGTGAGATAACACATTTACAGGATACTTGGAAAACATAGAACAAAGTTACATATAGTTCCACAATATATTATAATTATTCTCTTAAGTAGATAAGTTAAGATTTATAGTTGAAGTTTCAATATCAAACTCTCAAAAATTAATAGGATGAATAGAGAGCAAGGTAGTATATAGCAGAAGTGAAAAGCACTGTGAACCAATTCAATATAATTAAAATTTACACAATTTTCATACAGCAGCAGGATATAAACTCTATTCCAGTTCCCATAGAATATAAACCATGAGACACTGGAACATATCCAGGGGCATTAAAAAAAAAAAAACAAACTCAAAGCCCTGTTTGCAATTCAAGGTTTTCACTCCCTTACCAACTGTGGATGACTTACCCCTCTGAATTACCTACAGGAAAGAGCTAATATTACCTGTATAGAAGGGACCGCCATGGGGGAAAAATGGGATTAAAAGTGAACCAAGAGCAGAATTTTGGAAATTAGGTAAACGTAGGGAATGAGAGGGGATTGGTGTAAAAGACACAAAAGGGCACTGGGGAAGATAGAGGGAGACTCGGGAAGCATTTAATGATAAATTAGCTTATACATAAACCACTGTGCCTAATACTCAAGTCATCAATTCACTGAACGAATGGATCATAATATAACTAAAGTAAAATATTCTCATACTATGAATCCAACTTTATTTTTCACTGGTGTAAACAACCATGTGAATGGAAGTCTATTTATTTAACAAATATTTGAATACTTGCTTAGTTACTGCCATGTGCCAGACACTGTAGAGTCATCTGCGTAATTGACAGTTCTTAGTAATCTGCTATCCTGGAAATAACCCCTGAAGATGGGCTTTCCCTCCACTTCCTGAAGTCATCGCAACAATGGGAACATTTTTACCACAGGATTGACTCACGCTGAAGAATTCGGGAGTGCGAAGATTGACAGACCTGTCCTGTGGGAAAGTGAAGCATATTAGTTGAGAAAATGACCCAGGAGATGGTAATCTCTGTATGCTAATCTTTTGGTTTTGGATGCTGCAGGGCAGAATTAGAGAACATATATACATACAGCGTGTACTCAGGATTATTTGTGAAGTATAAAAAGATAGCATCGTCTAGATCGCAGGGTAAAATCCCAGCTCCATAGCTTTTTCAGGTTAAATGCTTCAGGAAATGAACAAGACTGATTTGCCAATGAAGGTCGTTGATTTGTCTTGGAGACATGTCCATGGCTCAATTTCTCTTGTGTTACATGATGCACAGTGCCAGCGATGAAGAATGCATTGGACTTGAGACTCATTCCATAATAGAGGAAAGCTCATTTAATTGAAGGAGGTACATTGAACCCACATAGGTAAATAAAGATCTAATGTGAGTAGAGAGAAATGAGTTGTAGTAAAACTGACAGCAAAGAGCTTAACAGATGGAAATGGGTCTTGATTTCTCCTTGGCGGCCATGTTTATCTTCTCTTTGGATTCTTTTCGAGTTGGAGTTTGATTACAAAAGGATATCACTGAGGACAGAAGCCTCAGCTCTCTAAAAGTCTGGGTAAGTAAATAGATGTATATGTTAAGTCCTTAACCCAGTTTCCTGGTTCCTCAACCATCACTAGAAGAAAAGAAACACATCGTTACTTCTATGGAAATGTATTCATTTTAGCTACGGAAGGCCCTCTATTCAGGCTGGAGACAAGCATAAATGTTGGTTTACTGTAGGAGAAGGCAGACTCCAGGCATTACAATCTCAAGAATCTGACAAAGAAAAACATTATTTCAATGAGTGAAGATTGTCAGATGAGCAGTGTAGGCTATGGGTCATGGTTGAAGGCATGGCCAATTGAAAGGTCAGCATCTCCTCAGATTCAGAAGATTGTTACCATGGAAGACTATGGGATCAATGTGGTAAATCTGATACACAGAGGAAAGATGAGTTGTCAGATGGGTAATATCTGATCTAAAGCTGGAGAGTCATGAAATATGCTAGTAACGTTTCTCTTAACAATGAACTTGTTTACATCAAGTCAGTTGAAGTGAAGGAGCTGCCATTGATAAGCTATATGTACTTAGATGAATAAATTACTTTGCTTCCCCAAATCACAATATTCTTCCTGTCTTATAGGTGGCCACCATCTTACTTTGTGGTCACATGGCTGTTCCTTGGTGTGTGTGCTGGAGAAAGAATTCTCTCTTCTTCATCTTACAAGGTCAGTCCTATTGGATTAAGACTCCATCCTTATGACCTCACTTAACCTTAACTACCCCCTAAGGATGCTATCTCCAAATATAGTCACAGTAGGGGTTACAGCTTCAACATATGGGTTTGGAGGGGGACACAAGTCAGTCCACTGAACCATTGAGCCCCAGGGATCCACTGGACTCGCTTCTGTCTGTGAGTATTCCCTGTTCTGCCATATCTGAGGCAGAGAGAGGCCAAAAAAATCAGAGAGCAGAGTGTGTTCACAGACAAAAGTATGCAAAATCAGTGATTCTCCAAGTATTAATAGATCTATGAGTCAACTTCCCTTTGCAGCAAAAAAAAAAATTGGAAAAAAAAAATTAAAAATCAACCTTTTCAGAGCACAGGAAAACACCCAAAGGCAAGCAAGAGCTTGAGAAGTATTTGTTCATGAAAAAGTACTTCTGCATTGTAAACACACACACACACACACACACACACACATACACAATGAACTTTTGGGATTTAGGCCTAGGGGATTTCTCTACCCCCCAAGTTCCAGAAGCAAAATTCTACTGGCCAGGGGTGGTGAACTTAGTTTTGGGTCAGTGGTAAAGTGAACAAAAATTTAATGAGGAGATTTTGGAAGCAGGAGAACCATAGAAAGGCTGATATAATCCACTCTCTGGCTGACTACTAAACTACATATGCATGTGGGAGACACCAGAGAATCTGGCAAAAATCAAAGGCCTGGGGAGACTTGTAAACTTTGAATGTGTTCCTCAACCCCCACACACAGCTTGGGTGGCAGAAGGCATAAGCCTTAATGACTTGAGGAGTTTCCGTACAGCCTCTGCTCAAGGCTAACCAGGAGAGTGTGTAGACACGGGGGACCCGCTAGAGAGGTAAGACAAAGAACAAAAACTGAACAGCGTGGACGTCAGCACTTGCACACCACAAGAAAGACAGGCATTTCACTTTGAATCCATGCATGCGAATAGCCCACTAAAACATAAAAATTACACCTCTAAGAGGAAAAGATCAAACCCAGACTCATTATAATGCAGTATCTAAAATGCTTACTTTTAAAGCGAAAAGACTACAGCCATACACTTGGAGAGAATGTGGAGAAAAGGGAACATTAGTGAACTGTTGGTGGGAATGGAAATCGATGCAGTCACTATGGAAACCAGTACGGAGGTTCCTCAAGAAATTAAAAATAGAACCTACCGCACGACCCAAGGATCCCACTTCTGGGTATATATTCAGAGGAAATAAAACCAAGATATTAGGAACATATAAGCATTCTCAATTCATTACAGCATTATTCACAATAGCCAAGACATGGAAACCACCTAAGTTCACATCAACAGAATAAAAAATATGAGAAATGTGCATCTACTATATATCCATGTATGCAAATATTCATAAATCCATCTATATATCCATATATATATATTAAATCATCTATATCCATACATATATATATATATGTATATATATATGTGTGTGTGTGTGTGTATCTATATCTATATGTGTATGTATGTGTGGGCTCAGTTGCTCAGTTGTGTCTGACTCTTTTCGACCCCATGGACTATAGCCCGCAAGGCTCCTCGGCCCATGGAATTTTCCAGGCAAGGATACTGGAGCAGGTTGCCATTTCCTCCTCCAGATCTCCCCGACCCAGGGTTCGAATCTGTGTCTCTTGCATCTCCTGCACTGGCAGGTAGATTCTTCCCCGCTGTGTGCACATACACACGGATACACACATAAAGGAAAAAAACGAAGGGAGTCCTGTCATCTGCACCAACATGATGGGCGTGATGGCAGTGAGATAAGCCAGGCAGAGAAAGATAAATGCTGCATGGTATCACGTATGTGTGAAATCTAAATAAAAGTCAAACTCGTAGAAGCAAAGAGTAGAGGAGTTATTACCAGGGGCTGTTCAGTGAGGGGAACAGCGAGAGGTTGGTAAAAAGAGTACAAACTTTCAGCTATAAAATGGATAAGACCTGAGGAACTATGATAAAACATGACGACTATAGTTAACACCACCGTGTTGTATAACAGAAATAAGCCAGGAGAGTGGAACTTAAGTGTTCTCACCAAAAAAAGAAAAAAAAAGGTTAAGTGAAACTTATGCCTAATGGCCCAGATGTTGGATATAGCAAAGACTTCTAAGGAGCTGTTATGAATATGTTCAAAGAATTAAACAAAAATATAGCAAGAATGAATAAACACATAGAAACTCTCAAGGGAGAAAGGAAAACTCTTAAAAAGAATAGGATCAAATGGAAATTCTAGAACTTAAAAATGTAAAAACTAAAATTTAAGAATTAACTGAATAGGCTATCTGGCATATTTAGAATGGCATAAGAAAAAACTCATGAACTTGGAAAATAGACCAATAGAAATTATCAAGGCTGAAGAAGAGAGAGAAAAATTTAAGGAAAACCACACAGATCATAGAAATCCATGAGACAGTGTCAAGTGCCCCAACATATATCTAATGGGGCAGAAGGAGAAGAAAAGAAAAGGGAAAGGAAAATAAAGAAATTGTGACTAGGAAGTCTTCCTAAATTTCATGAGAAGGACCATCCTTCAGGGCTCTCCTGGCAGCTCAATGGTAAAGAATCCCCCTACAGTGCAGGAGAAACGGGTTTGACCCCTGGGTCGGGAAGATCCCCTGGAGAAGGAAACGGCAACCCGCTCCAGTGTCCTTGCCTGGAAAATCCCATGGACGGAGGAGCCTGGGGGGCTCAAAGTCCTTGGGGTCACACAGAGTCAGACACGACTGAGCAACTGAACAGCAACAAAATCATCCTTCAAGCCAAGAAACTTAAACCCAACCAGGAAAACATAAGACACACAAAGACACATTATGATCAAACTGCTTTTGAAGACAACGTCTTGAACGCAATAAGAGAAAAACCACATGTTATGGGAGAAAATAGCAGGATTTATGGGTGGATGAATCTAAATTTAAATATGGATGAATTTCATTGTATAAAATGGAAGTAGAGTGCCCTGCATAGTTATTAAAATATTTAGTATATATGCACACATGGCTTCTCTGATAGCTCAGTTGGTAAAGATCAGTGCAGGAGACTCTGCTTAGACTCCTAGGTTGGGAAGATCAGCTGGAGAGGGGATAGGCTACCCACTCCAGTGTTCTGGCCTGGAGAATTCCATGGACTGTATAGCCTACGGGGTCACAAAAAATTGGACATGACTGAATGATTTTCACTTTCACACATGTATGTATTTGCGTGAATGTGTGTGTGGGTGTATATTTTCATGACTTTCATTTCTTCCATGAAGCAACATTTTATCCCACTTCACAATCTCTGGACTTTTGCGTAAGCATACTTATGAAAAACTGGCTTAGGAATTACTTTCTTGCCTACTACCTAAGTAGCTCAAGATCAGTGTGGAGGGAAGCATTGAGGACTACAAGTTAGCATTCATGCTAAACTGCCTGCTAAACTCTTTGGTCACATAATGAGAGAGTATGTACATATTTCCATCTGAGGAAGAAAGGCACTGTTATGTGGTACACTTCCTCATGGAGCAGCAGAGAAGGAACACACCCAGGATATCTGCAATTACTGTTCCTTTTGAAGGATACCTCAAAATATTTCCCCGGTGGCTCAGCTGGTAAAGAATCTGCCTGCAATGCAGCAGACCTGGGTTCGATCCCTGGGTTGGGAAGATCCCCTGGAGAATGGAGAGGCTACCCACTCCAGTATTCTGGCCTGGAGAATTCCATGGACTGTATAGTCCATGGGGTCGCAAAGACTCAGACACGACTGAGCAACTTTCACTCTCCCTTGCAGGATACTTGTGACTCCTGTTCGTGGTCATGAGGCCCTGTTGATGGTGGTGATGACGCCGGCAGGGAGGTGGGCAGTGGGGACAGCAGCAGCAGGAGAAACACGTGAATGATGGGAGCGCAATCGGGGAAGGAGAGGAGACCAACGTATAAATGCATCACCCGCGTGCACTCTCTGCCCTGGAGCCCTTTGCCCACTCATCACCGCCGTTTGCCTTTAAGTTGAGTAAACCAGTCACTCCGTTGCCTTTCTCATGAGATCCATGAGAAAGGTGAGTCCGGCTGGCACCCCGTGACCTCTCTGCCCTCTGTCTCCTGCGCTGCATGGACGTCTATTCTGATGATGCAGCTCTCTTAGTAACCCAGCTCTTGGGGGGTTGACATTTTACTTTGTCTACAGCAAGAAGGCCTTGAGGGGGAAACACTGAACTGGCCATGCTGTTTCTTAATCCTTAAGATTCTCAATGGAAAATACTGCATGGACATGCTCCACTGTGGGCTTGTGCCATTTTACTGTGTTTTATTTTGTTTTCTAGGCAGAACAATGCTGTTTTGGTTTGGGCACTGGGTTGCCTAGAGAAGAAAGGGAAATGTCTGTTATTGCTTGCTAAACATCAACCCGGTAACCGGCCAAACCACAGGAGCTAATCCCAAACTGCAGAGTTAACGTCTCAAGGAAGGAGCCCTGTGGTTGACGCTCCTCTTGAACATGGCCTCCCAAGTCCCCACACTTTCCCATCTAACTTTTCTCTGCGCACTTCAACATGGAGAGCCTGGTTCCAGATCTGGTGCTATTGCAGTCCAGGTACTTTATTTGAATTTTTCTTTCAAAGGAGGGAGAGCTCTCAGCTGGATACTTCTGTCTCTAGTGCTAAGTTAGACAGGGGTCAGAGCATGCTTTTCAAAGGCCTGTTTCACAAGTTGTTTTGTCTCTTCTTCTGGGTTATTTCTCCACATCTCATCTTAAAAGTAGTATTCATTCATACATTTTTTCTTCCAATAAACCTTTTAAAATACTTTCTAGAGACACTTCTAGGGGACTTCCCTGGGGTCCAGTGGCTAAGACTCTGCTCTCCCAGTGCAGGGGGGCTGGGTTTGATCCCTGGTCAGGGAACTAGATCCCACATGCTACAACTAAAAGATTCAGCATGCCACCACCACAACACAAAAACACTTCCTAGAAACACTTCCAAAGGCCCTAGTCCCTTTTTAAGGCAAACAGAACCTTGCCTGAGAAGAGTCTCATGAAGACACGATTCACAAAGGATTCACAGAAACCAAGAAGGCATGATGAGCACCCATAGCTAGCAACATCACAGACCCCTTGTCGCTGACAAGACTGAAGAACAGGGTTGGACATGTGTTACACACGGGGAGACTCATACAGGAAGAGACTGATAGAATAAGAGCTACGTCCTTAGGCTGAGAACTGAAACCTCTGAAACCTTGAGGACAGCAAAGGAGGAGCTAGAAAACTAACTGTCTCATTCTCATCCGACCCTCCCAACTGCTGCCAGCCCCGCTCACTGGCTGAAGCCAGCTGGAAGCCAGGGGCAGGGGAGTTTGGTTGACACGGTCTGTAAAACTAAGTCTCCTAAGGAAAAGGCAGGAACAAGAAAAACAAAGAGAGAGTCTGGAGAGACAAAGAGAAAATATCTAGAATGTTATCCGTATCTGGAATGCAGTCATATCTGACAATGAAAGCTTGTCATTAAAGCTGCTTTAGAAAAGGACTGAAAGGGTATATAATTGAATTACTTGATCCACCTATTTATGATGGATTGTTTTTACTAGAACAGATACCAAGCCATAGCCATGAATTTGTAAAATCAGAAATAGTAAGAAAGATGGATAGTGGGTCCTATTTTTTCAGAATAATTATTTCCCTATAATATGACTCATTGCAGTTGTTCTTTTTTTCAATCTCTATGCACATTCGAATTTTAATTTTATTAGACAAATACTATATCCGTATTAAAAGAGTGTGGAAAGAGAAAGGAAGGGAGAATTAGCCAGGAGGTCAAGATAAGAAGGAGAGGGAGAAGAGGAGATTCAGAGGGAAAATGACAACGAGAGGGAAATGCTCTGTGCAACTGTAGACACCTTGAACAACCCTAAACAAAGCAAGAGGAGTCAGTGTCTGCCAAGAAATCCAAAGTTCAGGCAAACAGCAAGCCCTTTTCCATCTCTTTCACTTTCTCTGCCTCTTCCTTTCACATCACTATCCCTTTGAGTTCTCTCCTCTTGCTCTACCCAGTATCATCAAGCCACATGCTCCAAACACCGTCTCTCTTTATAATTACTGTATATATAAATATATAAATCTAACAGGATTTAACCTTTATTTTTTTCCCCAAGTTTAAGACACATATGGCCAAGAAATTATGTGACATCTCCATTTGGATTTCACACACAGACCTCAAACTCAATGTGTTTAACATCCTATCTACCATCTCTATAGGGCTTCCCTGGAGGCTCAGTTGGTAAAAAATCTGCCTGCAATGCAGGAGACCTGGGTTTGATCCCTGAGTCAGGAAGATCTCCCGGAGAAGGGAATGACCACCCACTCCAGTATTCTTGCCTGGAGAATGCCATAGACAGGGGAACCTGGCAGGTAACACTCCATGGTGTTGCAGAGAGTCAGATACAATTGAGAGACTAACACTCTCACCGTTCCCTATAAGCGAACCCTCACCACGTACCCACAGCAGAAACTCAGCCTCACCCTTGATCAGTCTTCCACTCTCATTTCCACACCTCTCCAGATGCAATCCAGTATCGATCCCTTGTGTTCCTACAGGCTGTCTGACTGACCCCAGGCTTTCTCCTTCCTTCCAGCCTTTGTAAATACTGTCCACACTTCCTTTGTCCTTTCTGTCCCCCCTAACTCTTCCCTGAACTGTACCCTATAAGACGGACTCCAGCCCAAACTCTAGAGTGCAGCCTAAACCTTCCATAACCGCAAGTCTGATTTTGATGACTCACTCATGTCATCTTAATATCATGTCTTAAAACCCTCTAATTAAAACATTTTCACACTATATTGTAATGACCTTGTTTCATATATGCCTCATTTACTAGATTAAATCTCCAGGAGGGACAGAGTTATATTTATTTTGTTCTTGCTGGCATCCCGAGTCTCTAACATCATGTCTGGGTCAGAGTAGACCTACAGATTACTTGAGTGAAAGGATGTTTCAGTTGCTTATTTTGTTTGTTTTTCTTTAGTTTCTTTTATTATACCACTTAGGTATTATATCCAGACTTCAGTTGTGTCCAGCTCTTTGTAACCCTATGGACTGTAGCCTGCCAGGCTTCTCTGTCCATGAGATTCTCCAGGCAAGAGCATTGAAGTGGGTTGCCATGCCCTCCTCCAAGGGACCTTCCTAACCCAGGGATCAAACCTACATTTCCTGCATTGCAGGTGGATTCTTTACCGCTAAGCTACTGGGGAAGCCTATATAAGAGTTAGAATCCTAAATTTAATGTAGAAAGGGTTTTCCTAATGTAAGCCTTCATACAAAATTTCTTTCTACATCCCTTTCTACATGAAAATTGAGCTCCAAGTTAGTGAATCTTAGATTAATGCTTGGCATGTTAGGTTGAACTGAATCAGAGCCATGTTTCTCTGCCCGTGGGTAAGTCTCAGGCATGAATGTCCACTTGACACAGTTCTGCCTATCAGAGCATACCCTTTCCAGGCCCCAGTTTCTATTTCACCAGGTACAATCCCCAAACTTGATGATGAGGCAGCTGAAAGGGTACCATGCTGATTATTGTGTACCTCACTTTGCTAGTGGGGGAGGTACCTCCTCTGACCTCTCACTTACATTTTGCATTATCCAGGAGAGCAAAGACAGTTACAAATCTCACCTCTTGGAGAACAAAACCTATCTAAACTAAACGCGTTTTGAACTTAGACTGCAGTGCTCTTGGGCACCTGGACTAATGAGCTCACTCTCAAAAATCGACTCAGGAATAAAATACAGCTGAACCACATTCTGGTTAACAAGCTGGAACTTGGGTTACCTCTGACTATTGATTCATTCCTTGGCATCATCACCCTAAGAATCTTTGCCTCTCTTTAACCTTCGCTAAAGCCACAAACATTGTCTGATCTTGCTGACATCTGGGCTACGCTCAGAATGATGAATGTAAAGCTCTGGCAGGTAATAAAGTCACAATATTCATGACCTAAAACCAGCTCAAGGGCTAGCCATGGATAAACTTGATGATCTGCTGACCTCAAGGCCAGTTTGCAGCCTGAATGTCTAACACCGATTGCTATTCTTAAGGAATTTCAAGCTGCCTGTTCAGTTGAAGGGGGCATCAAAGGACATTTGGGTCTGCAATACACACCAAAGGAGTGGCTTGAGGATTCTGGTTGGCTGGTTTGGATTTTTGATATTGGTTGTAGAGTAAGCAAAATGGGCTTTAATCTCTCTTCCATTTACCTTATGACAGTATATTTATTTAATTTATTTTTTAACTGGAGGAACGTTGCTTTACAATGCTGTGTTGGTTTCTGCCGTACAACCACGCCAGTCAGCCACAATTATACATCTCTCCCCTCCCTCCTAGCCCCCTTCCCCTCCCCACACCCCACCCCTCTGGCTCATCACAGAGCACCAGACAGGATGAACAGAGAAAGTGGCATCGACACCCATACCCTCCCATGTGTAAAACAGATAGCCGGTGAGAAGCTGCTGGGAAACACAGGGGACGTGGCCTGACAGTATCTTCTGAATGAGGCGTATTTTAAATTAGTCAGTATCTATTTCCTAAGGAGGAAAGCACCAGAGCACGCTATTTTATGGGGAATTTATAAAATATTCTCTCAATCTCTTGGCCTCAGTTTTTGTTCATTGTCTGTTCACATCTGGTCAGAATTTAGGTAGAAGCAATTGATACTTGAGAGTAATAGTCCTAGACAGTGATCCCCATCTCCTGCCCACCCAGAGGCCATCAGAATCATCCAGGGACTCTTCACAGACTCATTAATTTTATCTCTGGAGTATAACTGCTTTACAACGTTGTGGTAGTTTCTGCTGGACGATGGAGTGAATCAGCTAAACGTCTACATGTGTCCCCTCCCTCTTGGATCTCCCCTCCCACCCCCCACCCCATCCCTCTGGGTCGTCACAGAGAACCGAGCTGAGCTCCTTCTTGACGCCCCAACCACAGAGCACCAGGCTCAGCGCATCTGAATGAGGAGCGAGGTTCGGAAACCTCAGTGTAAAAGCCCTGCTGAAAATCTAACATAAGGGGTAGGTCCATCATCTACACTCTAGATCCGGACGCCTCTGCATCAAATCAGATAATAAAAAACCTTTCCTGCTGTTGTAGGTTTTCAGATCTTACAGACGTGCCCTCTTGTAGTTTGCATTTATATATATGTATGTGTATATATACACGCATATATATACATGCATAGAATACACACACACACAGAGATATACACACACACACACATATATATGTATAAAATACTGGGGCTCCCCAGGTCACACTAGTGGTAAAGAACCCGCCTGCCAGTGCAGGAGTTGTACAATGTGGGTTCGATCCCTGGGCCGCAAAGGTCCCCTGGAGGAGGACACTGCAACCCTCTGCAGTACTCTTGTCTGGAGAATCCCACGGATGGAGGAGCCCGGCGGGCTGCAGTCTATAGCATCGCAGAGTCAGACATGACTGACGGGAGAGACTCAGCGCAGCACACATGTATAATGTTAATATATTCTGTATGTAACAGCACATATCTTTATCTACATATATCTGTGTAGAGAGCTATCTCTATGTATTTGCCCACCTCATTACTCAATACCATGTACTAATAATTTCTCCTCTGACAAGTCCTTCACTGGCTTAGTGTCACAAAGGAGCGTGTCTGTCCTGGAGAGTTGTCTGATCTGTAACCAGCACATGTTACGTAAGGCTTCTCTATGTTGCCTTATCTGACAAAGTGATAAATTTAAGCTCAGGGACAATACCTTATTTGGGGGGTGGGGTGCTATATATTTCCCATTGCTATACCTGACTCTTTAATTTTGATGAGTCTATTGTATGCATGCTTTTAATTATATACCTTTTACATCTTCTTTAGAAACAGAAGTGACACTAATTATAAATGCAAGAAATATGGGTAGAGGTGATTTAGCCAGCGTGAGAGAAGAGTGGGGAGAGAGCCAATTCAGTCATCACCAGGACAGACTAAACTGATTTGCTATTTTGATAGTATCTTGAAACTAGTAAATAATGGAAAAACTGTATAACTCGACTTGTACCAAGTTCTCTGCCCTCCAGGGTTACATTCTCCTTTAATAAATAAAGAACAAAAATCTGAGACCCGGATCTACATGACTTTGGCATGCCCAGGGCCGTTGGAAGAACTGCAGAGTGTCCTTCACAAGCCCTGATGGCTGTTTTTCACCTCTGACTCTAGACCACTGTCCCGGGCTTCTGGGCGGATAGCCATTTGAACAGTGTTCATGCAACTGCCTCTCTCTTTGGCTGCTTCCTGACACTTTTGCTTTCCGAAGCACAGCGAACATGAGGTTGTCCCGCAGAACAGGAAATTAGTAAAGCTTCAGTCTGCCATAAGAAAATCACAGTGTCAAAAAGACAGGAAATGTAGGATTTCTCCCCAAGCCAGCTCACAGGAAGTCCTCTCCTGGCCCCATCTCTTACTTCCCCTGGCTCAGCCATGACATCACGACAGAACCCCAACCTGCCCTGCGGGTGTCTCTCACATGAACCTCAGACCCTAACCCAATGATCGATGTATAACAGTGTCAGCTAAGATAGGAATTTTTCCAATGAAAGCTTCCCTTTTCCATTAATAAACAAGATAGTTACTATCACATTCAGAAGCATCTATATTTTTCTTCAGTGATTCAGTAGACACTTGTCCATGGGCAACAGAGGGACACCTTCCGGGGAAGATTTTTTTCTTTCTGGAATATTCTGAGCCACACATAGAGGCTTACAAAGGAAAAGGTCAGATTTTACCTCCAAATGTTATTTGATATCTGGTTATAGTGATTGTATGTGCAACTCTGGGAGTTTAAAGATATAGGTTTAAAAACAGAGTTTGAAAGAGCTCTTTGCATAAGGTCCTTGAGAAATTATAGAAACACTCTCAAGTGTCTACACTGAAGCATAGATCTGAATGTGGGGCGAGAGGAGAGGCTTTCTACTTTCTCCTGCTAGGAGATGCTAAGGCTATAGATAAATTCGGATGTGTGGGTATAGCCTGAAATCCAGCAATGCCTTGACCTCCAGGATGGTCCCGCACAGTGGTTATGATGGATCAGAGAAGCTGAGACATCAGAAGTATGGGCACGTCTGGAAGGTAGTTCCTCTGAAGTGGCTTTGAACCTTAAACCAACCTCAAGAGAAAGCGCCTAAGTGTCCGCAGGCACAGAAGCCACGTCAATGGAGGGAGCCGGGCGGCAGCTCAGCAAGCCCTCGATGGGGGGGCCACATGCACTAGAAGCACCTGGGTCAGGAGGGGAGGGCAGGGTGACTAACTTGCAAGCTAACAGCATCCATGACCCAAGGAGAGCACCCCTAAACATTCCTGGAAAGAGTTAGAATGTATTGGATATTTGGACGGTGCTTTGCTGGGGACCACAGGTCGCATCCTCTGTAGGAGGGCATACATGATTTTTATGTAAATGTGACCCAACTCACACCCCGAGGCTGGTGTGGTCTGAAGAAACAATGGTACGTGGTTTGTACTGACTCTGGCAAAGTCTTAGCCATTGTTTTTTTTTTTTTTTTTTTTTTTCTTTTTTTCAGTTAGTCATAGATAAGGCAGTAGGAGCTGCTTAACGTTTAGTGTAGTCAAACCTGGCTGAAAGTTATGTCTCAAGAGTGCTGATTAAGGGATTTTTACCACTCTATAAGGGATTCTTCAATAATCTGTTACAAGGCTCTTCTCCTTCCGGCTTTTCAAAAGCTTTGTTACTGATTCGGACTAAATAAATGTATAATGTATATATGTGGGTGTTGGCTATAGTGGCATAGTTGTCTAATTTGCTGATGACATAAATATGAACAGGGCACTTAACACCATAACTGACACAAAGATTTAATACAAGCTCATCAATCTTGGAATGATAAATCAAAACCAAAAAAAGGAAATCACGTGGAGATAAACCCCAAATAGCTTTTCTGTTATGTGATTACACAATCATAATATGATGGAAAGAGTGCTATAGAGGGAACCTGGTTTCCAGCCCTTGCCTTGCCATTAAGGTAGGTCAATTTAGACAAGTTAGATCTTGAGAGAGAATGTAAACCCCTTTAACTGTAGTATGACTAGGTTTGAAATAGGTCATCTCTAAACTCTTTTGAGACTTAATTATGGGTGTGAAGGTTGTCTGGTTTGTTTGTTGGAGGAAAAGCTTTCGGTTTAAATCTAGCTGATGTCACTCCAAGGTCTACTGTTTAGTAGCTATGTAAATATCAACAATCTACTTAAATTCTCTGAGCCTCAGTCTTCTCATCTGTAGGATGGAAATCGGAAATATTTTCCAGAGTTTGAGGAAGTATAAAGTAAGATAAAGCCTATGAAGAGAGCCCGACACAGAGCAGAAGATAACATCCATGAGTCCATCCTCTCTTCTCGTTTTCCTACCTCAAGGTCTAGCTGAAAGAAAGAAAGAAGGAAGGGAAGAACGTTTCCTTTCCTTCAGGGAGAATTTTCACTGTTCAGAAATTTAAATGAGCCAACAATATAATATCGAGCCCCAAACCCTAACATTATTATTGCTTACACCATGTAAGAAGAGTTCTCTGCTGATTTTTACACCCAGGAGTGATGTCTCCAAATCAGAGGGTCGCGCTTCAAGCTGAACCACAGCAAATTAGAACTTGCTAAAAGGAACTCCCGATAGAAAGGAGAGAGTTTTGGCAACCCGGGACCTACGAAGAAACAGAGTGTATCACGGAAGACGCACAGGCTGCAGAGGAAGGCTGAAAAACGTTCACAGTTCTTTGCAGCACGTGGTAATCCGTGACACCTGCTAGAGGACAGTCTGGTTTTGTGCTCCCTTTGACAGCCAGTTTAGAACCAAGTAACAGATCTGACAGGAGGGCAGATGTCCACTCCACATGAGCCGAGTTATCGCCTCAGTGCTTCAAGTCTACTGTTGGAAGGACCGCCCTGGGACTCAGCGAACTCCCTACCACTGGAGGCTTCAAGGAGATACAAGTGACCTTCAATCAACATGGCAGAGAAGACTCTTGCACTGGGGTAGAGGGTGAACTGCGTGGTATTCAGACTTTCGTGCAACTCGGAGATGCTGTAATTTCAAGAAGGAAGTGGGTTGACAAGGATTACCTTCTGCGAACCAGTTTCATCAGAACGGCTGTGTTGTGACCTGAAACACGAAGGCGTTTTTCACAAACAATAAGACAGCCTTCTTCCCGGCACAAGAATTTCCCCGGAGGAATTCTCTACGTTGGCACATTTTGAAATAGTGCTTAGGCAACATCCAGGGGCCTGGGGCAAACTTTTCCAGACCCCATCTGCTCTGCTTCCTCCTCGTCACCCTAACACTTTTCCCTTTGCCAACACACTCCACTTGGCTTTATTGATTAGTTAGAATTACTGTGTATTTATCCAGATTTCTAGCTCCTTGATCCTCGCTCTTATTTTACCGAGTGTTTGCCTAGTGCGGGTACAATCATTTAAATATAGCTTTTGGCTCTGGCTTCGACCACAGACATTGAGTTGTTTTTTATTGTCGTGCCTTTAGGAACCATAGAGGAAGGTGGAGAGGGCTGAGAATTGGGCCGTGAGACAGACGTTGTGAGAACTCCGCATCCGTCCTCACCGTTAAAGGTAGAAGCATCAGGGACACAGAAAGGTCGTGGCCTGGACCATGGCCTCTTCCCCTTCTCAGAGACTGACTCCTCTCCGCCCTCACTGCACATCTCAGGGCTTCCTCTAATGGATATTATTTGAAAGAGCCCTATTTTCAGGAAACTTGATGCAGTGGAGTCTTCCCAGCTAGCGCCTCATCAGCCTCACCTCCCGCTGTGACTCCTCCCTTCTCACTCCTCTTCCCTTTGGTAGGGGCTGGGCCCAGCGACTTGCTTCTAAGGAACAGAAGATGCCAGAAGCAGTGGGAGTGCTACCTCTGCAAGTATGCTACTAAAGCCTGCTGTGTCAGTACACCCCTCTCCCTCCCCACTCCCCCCCGGCTCTGATGAAGCAAGCTGCCAGGACCACACAGCAGAGAACTGAGGTCAAAGTCCATTTAAAAAGCCAGCAAGGAGCTTAGGTCCTCCCTCTAACAACCAACGAGGGACTGATGCCCCCCAACAAGCTGTGAGTGTGGAAGTGGATCTCTCCCCAGTTTCCACCGATGCCTTGATTTCAGCCCATGACCAACCCTGAAGCACAGAACCCAGCTGGCCAGGTCTGGATTCCTGACCCATAGCAACTGTGAGATCACAAATACGTGTCACTTTAAGTGACTTAAGTTTCGGGGTAAAAAGTGATACAGAAACTGTCGTTGTTATTTTGTTGCTGAGTCGTGTCCGACTCTGCAACCCCATGGACTGCAGCCCACCAGGCTCCTCTGTCCATGGGATTTCCCAGGCAAGAATGCTGGAGTGGATTGCCATTTCCTTCTCCAGAGGATCTTCCCGACCCAGGGATCAAACCCTCATCTTCTGCATTGGCCAGGCTAATTCTTTACTACAGAACCTCCAGGGCAGTCCAATAAGCTATACAGAAATAGATAAGTAACATACATTTGCTGTAATACATAAAGACACAAGTCTTGAATACAAATAAATTAGGTGGGAATTATTCAAGTGCTAAACAATTAGCTCTAGGGTTCCTTCTAACTGAGCACCTTTTGAGAAATTAAGTATCATGTATCTTTGACTATTAGGAGTGATTTGAGTTAAAAAAAAATCTTTAATATTAAAAACTAACCAGAAGGCACAGCAGAGCTTCTTTATAATTTCATGCGTATCAGTCATGACTTAACTAGAGAAACAGAACAGGAGGCAGATGTTAGCAGACTTACTGCTGGAAAGTAGCTGATGTGTTTGTGGGGCTGGCGAGGCAAGTCTGAAATTCACAGTGCAGGCCCTGAGGAAGCACAGGCTGGACCCACAGGTCCACATGAAGCTGTCATCCAGGCAGAGTTTTTTCTTCCTCCGGGCCATCTCAGTTCTGCTGTCACAGTCATGCAACTGATAGAATCAGGCCCACCCCGACTATCTGGGGTTAATCCCTCTCTCCTAAAGTCAGCTACCTGTAGACGTTATCACATCTAGCAAGTTTCTTCATAGCAACACCTAGGTGTGTCTGCAGCTGAGTAATTGGAGACTATCTAACGCTGACCATCTCATTATGAAATTCAAAGTTACCATCAATCATTTAAATTGAAGGAAAATAAATGTGATTCACTAAAAGCTGACATGTTCATACCATTCTTCTATGAAAATTAAACCAATCTTTTGTTTTAATCTTAATGGAGAAGCTGATACAGTTGAAAAGTTAATAGAGCCAGGTCTACAGTTAACTGTAAAATGTGCTTCCCCTCCACCCCGAAAGTTATTTTATTATAATCAGAACGCTTTGAGCCACACTTGAATAACTTCACTTATATAAACTGTTCAAATATTTAGCTTAATTACTTTCTAAATATTCAATGGCTCACATGGTAGAAAATGTTAAATAAATATTATACACGTGTTTTATATCATTCTTATTGTTAAAAAGAAGGAAAGCATGACTTAAAATATGCCAAATGGTCAAAAACATTAATACATTTTCCTTTGACTTGTTTATGGGATCTTCAAACTTGTCCTTTGGTATCCAACGATTGAGCCATTCTTAGGGGAAAATGGTATGAAGATTCTTTCCCATTTTCCCAGTTACTGCAGATAATAATACCATAAATAAGAAGTGACTTGGGATAGTATGCTATAAACTGTGGCTAAATTACCTATCATTACCAAAAATTAATTCATATACTCCTTCATTCCACAAACATTAAATGCCAGGGAGGGGTTTAGGCATTGGCAACAGAAAGATTCTTCCCTTTGTTTTAAGCTGAACATAAACAAAGAAGCAAGTAAACAAGATCTGCGTGAACACAGTACAAATTGTGCTGGAGAAGACTCTTGAGAGTCCCCTGGACTGCAAGGAGATCCAACCAGTCCATCCTAAAGGAAATCAACCCTGAATATTCACTGAAGGACTGATGCAAAAGCTGAAACTCCAATATTTTGGCCATCTGATATGAAGAGCCGACTCATTAGAAAAGACCCTGATGTTGGCAAAGATGGAAGGCAAAAGAAGGGGGCAATAGAGGCTGAGACAACCGGTTAGATAGCATCACTGACTCAATGGACGTGAATCTGAGCAAACTCTAGGAGATAGCGCAGGATATAGGAGCCTGGCGCGCTGCAGTTTACGGGGTGGCAAAGCGCTGGACACAATTTGGCAAAACTGAACAATCACAACAAATAAAAATGATCAGAGAGATAGTAAGAAGGCTGCATTTCTATCCAGTGAAATAAACCTGATTTGCCTGGATCCTTGTTCTTACAAGCATACATCTTCAAATATCCCACGGGAACACATTTTATCAGGCGTTTTTGCTTCCTGGGAGTAGCTGCTACCCCGGAGTGGCTGGCAAACCCAAAGGGAAACCTGAACCATCAGGAATGAAGGACAGGGAAAATGGGGAGCATCTCATACAGAGGCTACCCATTCTGTAGACGTAAAAAGACGTTTGGTTGGAATCGACATCTGCCTGCCAGTGCAGCAATCTCTGGAGGCGGCTGCCTCCCAAAATGTGTGGCCTCTCTGTTCAACAGCCTTGAGAAGACAGAGACTCCTGGCAACTATGTTACATCACGTACAATGCGCAGCTGGGAAGCCATTCAGATACCCGGTACCGGGGGCACTTTGAGATACTCTTGTTATGAAGGAGACCTTGGTTCAGTTTTGAATTCATAAAGACTTTATCAGCGAGATTACCAGGGTGCTGAGGTCCGCAGTGTGGCGTGTGGTCGCCGCATGGTGTGGACGGGGGTGGATCATACTCGTATGCCCCCATCCCTCTCCCCCTGGTCCGTCTTTATTCTCCACCTCAAACTCATGATAAAAAGGCTAGTTTACGTGCCCCAGTGCCGTCTACTGATAGCGAGCTACCTGCAGGTTCTTTGAGAAATCTGAAGCCGAAATTCAGTCACTTTAAATAAAATATGGATATAAATAAATATAAATGAAGAAAATAAAGCATATGTTTGACAGCAGGAGAAAATCTGAAACAAATTTAGAAAACACCTATGTTCTTACAATCAAATCTGAGCCCTTAAAAGTAAATCCACGGTTCAGTGATTCGCTTAGCACAGATGCGTTTTTCTGCATTTTTTTTTTTCCCTCCTGGAAAATGGATCCCCCTCTGTTTTGTTCACTGCTCTATAGGTTGTGCCCGGCATCAAACACAGATAGGGCTAATATTGGGTGAATTAATGAGACGTTTTCAGGCAAATGTAGTAACAAGCAGATTCCTATAGGCTCCTGTTTCTCAGGATGACAGCTGCCAAGAGCTGATCAAGTGAGGGGTGTGAATTTTACAGGGGGAAAGGGGCCAGCACTCATCTACCCGAGTTCCAATTTCTTAGACTAAGAGGACCTCCTTTGCAATAAATGCATTATTTTCAAGTGCAAACTGAAGAAACCGTCATTGCCCTCTACTTTCACAGCTCCTAGAGGAGTCAGAGAACCTGACATTTAGTCGCAGTCTTGCTGCTCATTTCTGGTATCCTTAGGCAGGTTTGGACCTCAGTTTCCTCACTTAACTAACTGAGAAGTTTGGACAAATGGTTCTTTGTAGCTCAAGATCACAACAACCTCAAAGATCTCTAGAGTCAAGTGGCAAACATAGGAAAAAAAAAATATCAAGTGAAACGTCACAGTTTTTTCTACAGACTGGCTACCTCCACCTGCCTCAACATTACTTTGCATTTCAAGAACACATAATTTTTAAGTGATGAAGCCAGACATATTTTTAATATAAACAAAAACAACCCCGGTGGATTCAACATCTTTGGTGGCTAATCCAGAGTGTAGATAAAACAAGCAGGTCAGCAAGAGAGTCCAGCCACCGACAAAAATATAAGCAAAAGTACGAAGACCATCCTAGTTTATTCTCTTGTTCAGAGTGAAAGTGAAGATTAAAATGGAGTGTAAAAAATAAAAAAAGAACCCTGACGCAGCAATCACCGTCTAGAAACGTATCCAGGGTTTTGGCGTTTACTTGGCATTTACCACTGTTTTCCATATAATTGCCACCCAAGTGAGGGTGTCTCAAAATAATGGAAATTCTAATAAAATCTGAGAGCAAACTTCTCCCAGACAGGTTCTACCGACGAATCCCCCATAGTCATCCTTTTGTTTCTAGAAATGGCGTGAAAGCCACCCAGAGTGGGACAGGAAAACTGTACAGACTCCTGTTCATTGTGGGCACTTAAAACCTCACCACCAAATGTAGGTTTTGACTCTCTGCCCAGCACAGCTTTGAAAGTTTTGCCATGAAATCCTAATTGCTAAGTAAATGTTCACTCCATATTTCTCCATAAAGGGGAGAAAGATTAAAAAAAAAATAGAGACGAGAAAGTGGGAGAAAACATATGTCACTTTGTTAGAGAAAATACACATTCTAGTTGTATTCTTAAGTTGAAAATTATTACTCTTGCCCATAAAAAGGATAATTTCTTCATTTAAAAAAAAAAAGATAGTATTTGTGTTTCTACGATTTTTGGTAAAAATGCCATCCCCCTCCTATTGCACAGTCTATTCTCCCCAAAGCCCACCCTGCACTTTATGAATGAGATGCCTTTCCTGTCAGTGGTATTTGCCACTTTCTTGTCAGTGGTGTTTGCTGAGAGGCAGTGTCCAGAATCCCCTGGCATTTCACAAACTGTGACGGCTTTACTTCTGATTGGAAGCAAGTTTTGTTTCCGAGCACAAGTGCTGATTCCAGATCCTCTGAGACTCTGTTAGACTCATGATGGACCCAAGCAAATTGAGTATCTGGGCATTTTTTTTGAGGGGTTGATGGTATCTTGGGAGGCAAAGCTAACTAACAGGTATGTGGTTCCCCAAACTGTGTGTACAGTAAGAACATACATGCAATAAGGGATCTATTCATGATGAATTTAGTATAAAAAACACCATATCTGGAAATCAACCCTGAATATTCATTGGAAGGACTGATGCTGAAGCTCCAGTCCTTTGGCCACCTGTTGTGAAGGGTTGACTCATTGGAAAAGACCCTGATGCTGGGAAAGACTGAGGGCAGGAGGAGAAGCGGGCAACAGAGGATGAGATGGTTGGATGGCATCACCGACTCAATGGACTTGAGTTTGACCAAACTCTGGGAGATGGTGATGGACAGGGAAGCCTGGCGTGCTGCAGTCCACGGGGTCTCAAAGAGTCAGACACGACTTAGAGAGTGAGTGATAACAACAAGCAGCATAAGCAACAAAATAATAATAAATAAGTCATTTGAGATCTGAATTTTTCTCTAGGTTTTACACCTTGAATACCATGTGATGCTTTCACTCATACCAGGGTTTCAGAAAGCTCATCACTATGGCCGTCTGGGCCACGGCCTCCTTCTCCATCACGGAAGCTGACCTGTGCACGGCAGAGCGCCTCACAGCATCTGTGGCCTCCCCACGGGGATGTCAGCAGCAGCCTTCCTGGCACATCTGGGACCAACAATGTCTCTCTTTTGTGCCGCTCAGTCGCTCGGTTATGTCCAACTCTTTGTGACCCCATGAACTGCAGCATGCCAGGCTCCTCCGGCCTTGGGATTCTCCAGGCAGGGATACTGGAGTGGGTTGCCATTTCCTCCTCTAGGTGATCTTCCCACACCCAGGGATTGAACCCATGTCTCTAACATTAGCAGGTGGATCCTTTACAGCTGAGCCAGCAGGGAGCCCCAAAATGTCTCTGGATATTGTCAAATGTCCCCTGGGAGAGGAGAAGAAATGCACCCCCAGCAGAGAATCATTGATTATGGAGTACTTTGGTTATGTACATTGATTGATTATTGAGGAAGTATAGGATGGAGGGGTGCAAATAATGATGTTTCTCCTGAGTAGCTCATCTCTGAATCCAGATGATATATGTGATTTTAGCACTGGTGGGCCATTTCCTGAAGGTAGCTCCAAGGTCTGCTGCTAATGCAGCAGCAGTAAGGTGGGCAAGGGGGGCAGTTTTCCTGAGTGGCCCCAAGGATGTACAGTGCCCAAGTGACTGACTGGTTGTAATGACCTGCTCACGAGTCAGCTTGCCAACACTGTCTGGTGGGCTCAGCACGCCAGCAAGAAGGTGGAGCTGGCACAGCCGAGTCGGCAGACAGAGCATGACTAGGTGGGGGCCTTCTGTTCTTCAGAAACTCAGCAAGAGTTTCTGAGAAAGCCCTGGGCCTGAGAGAAAACCATGCAGCTAGATCACATGGAAGCAGATGAGCGACGCTGTGGACCCCAGGTGGGGACTGGGGAGAAAGCCCCCCGTCACTTATGGCTTAACTCGAATCTTTCTGAGATGGGGAAAACAGCAATCGACATACAATCTATAAAAAATAGTCATAGAAGTCTAAGTTCCTTCTCAGAAGAGGGGGGGAAAAAGGAAATAAGACATTCTCTGGAGAAAACATGATCTTTTCTCCATGTTTGAGTTGTCAGTTTTGACAAGAATGATACAAGCTAATTAAATTTCTGTTAATTTATTTTGTCTGATTCAGTGACTGCCTGTCACACAAATCCCTCAGTAGGTAAGATTTCTCGCTGCTATAAACTCCCTTCTCTTTCTCTGCAATGCCATTAGGTAAACGCACGGCAAGTGGACCTGTTACACTCAAATAAACACTCGAAGCACTTAAACTCGATCCGCCCTCAATAGTTCAGCTCCTCATGTCTGTTTTGGAGAGGACCTAAGTCTTCCCAGCTTATAAATCTCCAATCGGGACCATTACCCTTTAAGAAGTAAAAGCCTTCGTGCAGATAAAATACGAAGATGAAGTGAAGAAACTGATGGTAGATAAAGCAGAGGAATATACCACATTCCAGCTTGCCTTGAAATTCCCAAGAAGTATTATCTCACATCATTTCTCTTTGAATTAAAATTTGAGAATGACATTCTCAAATCACTTCAATCCTAGTTATCTAAAATGATGAAAATCTTTTTTTTTTTTTTTTCTTGTCAACCAGTCCATCCTAAAGGAGATCAGTCCTGGGTGTTCATTGGAACAACTGATGCTGAAGCTGAAACTCCAATACTTTGGCCACCTCACGCGAAGAGTTGACTCATTGGAAAAGAGCCTGATGCTGAGAGGGATTGGGGGCAGGAGGAGAAGGGGATGACAGAGGATGAGATGGCTGGATGGCATCACCAGCTCGATGGGCATGAGTTTGAGTAAACTATGGGAGTTGGTGATGGACAGGGAGGCCTGGCATGCTGCGATTCATGGGGTCGCAAAGAGTCGGACACGACTGAGCGACTGAACTGAACTGAACTGAACTGTTGTTGTTTAGTCCCTAAGTCAAGTCTGACTCCTCTGCGACCCCATGGACCGTAGCCCACCAGGCTCCTCTGTCCATCGGATTCTCCAGGCACCAATACTGGAGTGGGTTGCCATTTCCTTCTCCAGGGGATCTTCCTGACCCAGGGATTGAACCCGGCCTCCTGAATTGTCAAGTGAAGCCCTTCTTGTCAAGAGTGACATGGTAAAGTCACATTATCATGCAAGAACAGAGTCTGGTGTTTGAATTGACATCAATATATTTGAAAGGGATGATTATCTAATCAGTCTTTCTCTTCTGCACCATTTTCACTGAAAGCTCAGTTCTTCCTCATCTTTTGAGATTCAGCCCAAACATCACCTTCAAAGCAGATTCCGCTCTGACTGCCTTCCCCTGCCACGGTGACATTAGAATAGCAAGATTTTTCTCACACTACAGGGCAACGTCTTGTGGGTCTGTGAGCAAACCACAGTCCCCTTAGAGCAGGGCCTCAAATCACTCACTTAATGGGTAGGACGGGGTAAAAAGGAACAAGATGTAGAGAAAAGACACAAGATGGGTAGGATGGGAGAGGGAGGAAGAGAAAGGGTCTTTTTAACAATTAGGTTAATGGGTTGTCCCTCAGACAAGAGCAAGTCCAACATGATGCTCCCGTGGTCTCCCAGGCCGCCCCCCCCACCCACCATGACTCTCTGTGTATTCATTATCATTATACCAAAGATTCCTCAGTGTTTGTTCCCAAGACTCTCTTCAGATTTGATAATATCCAGAATCAACCTTTAGAATCTCAACAAAGTTTTACCAGTTGTAGGTACCACTGTTCCCTTGCATATCCAAAGCAGAAGAGTATTCATTATACATTATGTTGAGATGACCATCTTGTGGTAATAACTAATCCATTGAGTATCTGTTTGCCTCAAGCTCTTTCCTACATAAACTCCCGTAATCCTCAGGACAACCATGTGGGACAAGTGCTGTTATCATTTCCATTGTAAAGATGGGAAAACTGCGACAAAAAGAGGTAAAATAAATCGTCCCTCGTCACACAGGCTAGAAACGGCAGTGTTAGTCACTCAGTAGTGTCCGACTCTTTGTGACCCCATGGACTGCAGCCCACCAGGCTCCTCTGTCCTTGGGGTTCTCTAGGCAAGAATACTATGAAAGTGAAAGTGAAGTCACTCAGTCGTGTCTGACTCTTTGCGACCCCATGGACTGTAGCCCGCCAGGCTCCTCTGTCCATGGGTTCTCTGGGCAAGTATACTATGAAAGTGAAAGTGAAGTCACTCAGTCGTGTCTGACTCTTTGTGACCCCATGGACTGTAGCCTGCCAGGCTCCTCTGTCCATGGGTTCTCTGGGCAAGTATACTATGAAAGTGAAAGTGAAGTCACTCAGTCGTGTCTGACTCTTTGTGACGCCATGGACTGTAGCCTGCCAGGCCCTTCTGTCCATGGGGTTCTCTAGGAAAGAATACTATGAAAGTGAAAGTGAAGTCACTCAGTCGTGTCTGACTCTTTGTGACCCCATGGACTGTAGCCCACCAGGCTCCTCTGTCCATGGGGTTCTCTAGGCAAGAATACTATGAAAGTGAAAGTGAAGTCACTCAGTCGTGTCTGACTCTTTGTGACCCCATGGACTGTAGCCTGCCAGGCCCTTCTGTCCATGGGGTTCTCTAGGCAAGAATACTATGAAAGTGAAAGTGAAGTCACTCAGTCGTGTTCGACTCTTTGTGACCCCATGGACTGTAGCCCACCAGGCTCCTCTGTCCATGGGGTTCTCTAGGCAAGAATACTATGAAAGTGAAAGTGAAGTCACTCAGTCGTGTCTGACTCTTTGTGACCCCATGGACTGTAGCCTGCTAGGCTCCTCTGTCCATGGGGTTCTCTAGGCAAGAATACTATGAAAGTGAAAGTGAAGTCACTCAGTCGTGTTCGACTCTTTGTGACCCCATGGACTGTAGCCCGCTAGGCTCCACTGTCCATGGGGTTCTCTAGGCAAGAATACTATGAAAGTGAAAGTGAAGTCACTCAGTCGTGTCCGACTCTTTGTGACCCCATGGACTGTAGCCCACCAGGCTCCTCCATCCTTGGAATTTTCTAGGCAAGAGTATGGAGTGGGTTGTCATTTCCTTCTCCAGGGGATCTTCCCGACCCGGGGATTGAACCCAGGTCTCCCGCATTGCAGGCAGATTCTTTACCATCTGAGCCACCAGTGAAAGCTCAGAAATGACAGAGACCAGGCTAAGAATCAACAGAGCCTGTGCTGTGGACTGATCACATGATTGTTAGAAGTGACTTTGGTATAATCAATCAATAAGTATTTGATTTGTTTACATTCGATAAATCAGCGCTATGTCACATTTATGGTTTAAATTAAAACAGAGTGTCAATAAATCATGCTCTCTACGTCCCCTTTTCTGTACTCTCACAGGAGAAAAACGCTTCTGTCACACCTCACCATTCTTTGCAGACATCTTTGCTTCTCTACTGGACTCTAAGCGTCACAGGAATTTACTCATTATCCCACCTTTCACAACTGTTTTTGTTGAATAAAATCATTTTTTTTTAAGATAGAGTACAAACATTCCCTTCTCGCTGCCCACTATAAACACTATTATACATTCATGTATGTGTTTGTCTGATTCTACTAATTCCCACGTTCGGGGTACACTGTTCACCCTCATTTTATCGTGCTCACGAATCTTCTTTTTCATTTCATATAAGAGGGCTGACTATGATGAGCTCCCATGGCCTTTGGGAATGCTCTTAGAAAACTAGGTTAGAATTCCAACCAAGGGCGGTAAGCAGAGCCTGTGATGCTCACATAATCAATTGAATTCTTCAGACACCCTTCAGAATTTTCTTTGCAATAAGGCACATGGTAGGAACTTCGTACTCAAAGAACCTTTTAATGCCAGGACAGGGGTTTTGCTATGTCATCTTGCATAACGTGGTCACTGCTGCATAAAGGCATCTGCGTGTTTTCATTCTTCTTGGCAGCAGAACTTGCAGACGTGACTTGACACTCATCGGCGCTTTGGCGTGCTGGCCGCCCCCTCTCCCCCACACCCCACCTCCCTTCTCTCTTCTCTGTGGCTGGAGTTCACACACAGAACATCCTGCCCTCTCCCTCAATTCAAACTCAACACCCAGGGGCAAGGGATTAAAATTAGAAGGTGTCTCAGGTTTGCTAAGTCATCTCAGGACAGTCACTGATTTACCAATGCCCTAGCAGGTGGGATCCTCAGTCAAGTTAGAGCATCTCAGGTGAAAGGCTGGACCCTCGGGGATGCTCTCTCTAACTGGGTTCCTTTCACTTTGCATCCCTTTAAATCCGAAGTTGTTGGCGGATACTCCTGTCCAAGAGAGCTTCCCAGGTGGTGCTAGTGGTAAAAGAATGGGCCTGCCAGTGCAGGAGACATAAGAGACTTGGGTTTGATCCCTAGATCGGGAAGATCCCCTGGAGGAGGTCATGGCAACCAACTCCAGGATTCTTGCCTGGAGAACCCCTTGGACAGAGGAGCCTGGTGGGCTACAGTCCATGGGGTCACAAAGAGTTGGACACAGCTGAGCATGCACACACACACACCCCTATCCAACAGTACACTATTTCCAAGACTTTGCAAGAGATAAACAGCTGCTATGTATGCAGTCATTGAATAAGTGCACTGCGTTTGCTAAGATCCTATTTGGATGACTAAGTGACTTCACTTCCACTTCTCACTTTCATGCATTGGAGAGAGAAATGGCAACCCACTCCAGTGTTCTTGCCTGGAGAATCCCAGGGATGGGGGAGCCTGGTGGGCTGCCGTCTATGGGGTCGCACAGAGTTGGACACGACTGAAGTGACTTAGCAGCAGCAGCAGCAGCAGCAGAGGAACCAGAGATCAAATTGCCAACATTTGTTGGATCATCAAAAAAAGCAAGAGAGTTCCAGAAAAACATCTACTTCTGCTTTATTGACTACACCAAAGTCTTTGACTGTCTGGATCATAACAAACTGTGGAAAATTATTCAAGAGATGGGAATACCAGACCACCTGACCTGCCTCCTGAGAAATCTGTATACAGGTCAGGAAGCAACGGTTAAACTGGGCATGGAACAAACAGACTGGTTCCAAATTGGGCAAGGAGTACGTCAAGGCTGTATATTGTCACCCTGCTTATTTAACTTATATGCAGAGTACATTAAAGAAATGTTCGGCTGGATGAAGCACGAGCTGTAATCAAGATTGTCAGGAGAGATATCAATAACCTCGGATATACAGATTACACCACCCTTATGGCAGAAAGTGAAGAACTAAAGAGCCTCTTGATGAAAGTGAAAGAGGAGAGTGAAAAAGTTGCCTTAAAACTCAACATTCAGAAAACTAAGATCATGGCTTCTGGTTCCATCACTTCATGGCAAATAGATGGGGAAACAACAGAAACAGTGAGAAACTTTATTTTGGGGGCTCCAAAATCACTGCAGATGGTGACTGCAGCCATGAAATTAAAAGACACTTGCTCCTTGGAAGAAAAGTTATGACCAACCTAGACAGCATATTATTTAAAAGTGGAGACATTACTTTACCAACAAAGGTCGATCTAGCCAAAGCTATAGTTTTTCCAATAGTCATGTATGGATGTGAGAGTTGGACTATAAAGAAAGCTAAGCGTCAAAGAATTGATGCTTTTGAACTGTGGTGTTGGAGAAGACTCTTGAGAGTCCCCTGGACTGCAAGGAGATCCAACTGGTCCATCCTAAAGGATATCAGTCCTGAATATTCATTGGAAGGACTGATGCTGAAGCTCCAATATTTTGGCCACCTGATGCAAAGAACTAACTCATTGGAAAAGACCTTGATGCTGGGAAAGATTGAAGTTGGGAGAAGGGGACAACTGAGAATGAGATGGTTGGATGGCCTCACTGACTTGATGGACATGAGTTTGAGTAAACTCTGGGAGTTGGTGATGGACAGGGAGGCCTGGTGTGTTGCAGTCCAAGGGGTCGCAAAGAGTCAGATACAACTGAGCGACTGAACTGAGACTGCCATTTGACCAAATCCAGCCCAGGGGAGAGGACCCACATGAAGGTGGGTTGCAAACACAGGGCAGAATGCCAACCCTCTCTTGACTACTTGGGAAACTCAGAGGTGGGAGGTGGGGGGTGTCTTCCAAAGAGGGTCTATTACTTTACAAAATAAACCTCCAGAAGAACATGAGTGGTAACAGCTTTCCCTGTAACCAAGCTACTTTCCAGGAGCAGAAAGTATGTAGGGGAAAGGGTGGCTCAGACAGTGAGCTCTGAAATATGAGGAGACTCCGGGCAGGGTTTAGAGGGAAGATTTCCCTGCTTTAGTTACTGGGCTATCCAAACTCGGGGAAGTGAATATTACATTACACGTATAATCTTCATTTCCTCTCCGACCTCGGGTGGACCCCAGTGCTCTTACTACTGCCTGGGGGGAGGTTAATGTCCATTCCAGACCAGAAAGAGCAGGCTCTAGCATGGAATATGTTGGCGTTGCTCAACCATGCGGTGATTTCTGCAATTTGATGGCAGAGGGAAAATGACCCGGTCTCCTTGGAGAGTCTGCAAAGATGAGCCAGCCCTAGGTCCTCAGTCTGGGCATATAATGATCGTATCCCGGGTTCAGAGTCTACTGATCCCTCTCAGCCCCACGGCTGTAAATGTTCAGTAAATTAGCCTCCAATGTGATTAGTCACTTCATAAGTGGCCTTTTTGGGGGAAATTTGCCAGGACAACTGTTGAGTGATGTCTCAATTTATGGCCCAAGGGGGACACGGCATCGCTGGTAATGCCATTAAGTGGAGAAAGACGAGTACAAATGTACCATTTTCCCCTTTCGCTGGTAACTTTAAAATGTTTTTAAATATCGCTGGCCCCATCGTCACAGCATTACTCTTGCCCATGAAGGAAGAGATGGGGGCTCCGGAGGAAAAGAGGAGAACCCTTAAGTGGGGCTCCTCGGGTTTCTTCACTTTTACTGCATAAGGTACTTTTCTTCCCTCCCTCTTGCATGGGAAAACAACAACATTCTGCTCTCAAAACTTGGATTGGGCAGTAAAGACGGCAAAGATGCAATAAAGATTTAATAAAATTCCTACAGCGGCTGATGGGGGGAAATGAAAGCAGGGTCCAGCCGTGGAGACGTGTCCCTGGGTCCCTGTTCACTGCAGACGAGGACCCGCAGCCCACGGGGTGCTCCAGCGGGAGGTCCAGGGAGCTCTGACGAGGTGAATCTGTGAGGAGCGCCTTCCGTGCTCCTGTATGAACCCCTTTCCTCCCCCTCGGCCTCAGCTCTTCACCGGTAGGACAGAAACAATAAGTGAGCCCAGGACACTGAAGTGGGGCCTGCAAATAGTCTGGCTGCTCGTCTGGTCCCATCCCAAGGTTATGGATTTGGTCATAGGTGAAAGCAAGCTATTTCCCCTCATGGCAAAAATAAAATGAAAGGGCACAGTTTGCCAGAGCATCCTCACCTTAATTGGAGGAGACCCCGCCCTGTCTAGATGAGCTAGCCCAGATCCCTCCTGTCCCCCGTCAGCCCCGCCTCTTGGATCACTAGGTCACTGACTCCCCGGGGGCGGCAGGTGTCATGGGTGTGGGAGGGCCTCGTCCCACTGACCTGCGGGGATCCAAGCGCTGCCTCTCTGCCTGCCTCCGTTCCCTCCATCAGGCTGGCCTCTCTTCCCCAGTGAAGCCCAGCGGCTCTGCTGAGTTCATCTGTCACACTGACTCGGCGAGGCACAGAGGATGCATCATCACAGGTGCAGATGCAAAGCCTCACCTTTCCTATCTAATACTAAGAATTATGTCATACTTATATGTGACTTTTTAAAAAAATATATGAAGTAACCACACAAGCCCCCACCTTTGTAATATGGTCCTGAAATGAAGTGAAAGTGTTAGCTGCTCAGGCATGTCCAACTCTTTGCCTCCCCATGGATTTTAGCCCGCCAGGCTCCTCTGTCCAAGGAGTTCTCCAGGCAAGAACACTGGACTGGGTTGCCATTCCCTTCTCCAGGAGATCTTCCTGACCCAGGGATCAAACCCAGGTCTCCTGCACTGCAGGCAGATTCTTTACCGTCTGAGCCACCAGGGAAGCCCCTTTATAAACCATCGATTGTTAATATCGAACTTAACTCACTAAGCATTGAAAACCATTTCTGATTATCATCTCCCAGGGGTTCCTTAGGGCACATCTCTAGCAACAGGTTCTGGACACACACAGTAAGGGTGGGAGAAACCAGCAAGGCGGGTCCAGAGCACAGACACAGGAGGCTCACCCAATTACAAGCAGGAGCAGGGAGACGCTCCCCAAGCCCGGCGCCGAGGAGCACGGATAGCACGTGGGCAGGGCATGCACCCCAGAGACGACCTGCAAACCCAGTCCCTCAGGCCCTGCTTCCTGGAACCCTCGTCTCGTTCTTTACGATCTTTTCTGGATGATACAGAACACCTCATCGGTTTCTCACCTGACCTTCACTTTGTATGAACTAGATGGGCAGGGCAGGCGCTGCAATCCTCACTTTATACGAAGGAGACTAGCACAGAGCCCAAAGTCACACGGCTTGCAGTGATGAAGCTGGGGCGTGAGCGTCCGTCTCTGCACTCCAAGGAGGCCGATGGCCTTTTCTAAAATCTGGTCTTAGAGCCTTCTACTTGACGCTGCCCAAGCTGTCCCCGACAGCCACAAAGAAATGAATCAAGCACCAGTTCCTCCAGGGGCTCAGGACTCCCCGGAAATGTCAGGTGAGACGCTGTGGTGTAGACGTGTTTGCACTCATCTGTGGGGTAAGCCCTCAGCTTTCAACAAAAGAGCTGGGATTCCAGCGACATGTGAGAACAGCCATTTGAAGAAAAGCGGGAGATTGCCCCCGCACAAAACCATCCCCATCTTTCCACCCGAGGGTCCCACTAGAGGACCTAGGTGACCCGGAGGAAACAGGGAGGCTCCTGGGTCTGCTCTCTGTCTCCCTCAGAGCAACCGTGACACCCCTCAGGGACTCGGGCCCTACACGGAAGACCCCGTCCGGGCCCAGTAACCCTTCCTTCTGGGAGAGGGGAAGAACATACGCCTGATGGGTGAGAAGGAAAAGGGTGGCTTTGAAAGTGAAAATGGTAGTCGCTCAGTCGTGTCCAACTCTTCACGGCCCCATGGACTGTAGCCCGCCAGGCTCCTCTGTCCATGGGATTCTCCAGGCCAGAATTCTCCAGAACCCACGCCAGTGAATGGGTTGCCATTCCCTTCTCCAGGGGAATCTTCCAGACCCAGGAATCGAACCCAGGTCTCCCACATTTCAGGCAGATTCTTTACCGTCTGAGCCACCAGGGAAGCCCTGCCATTTAAGTGGCTTTGATCCCTGACATTTTAAGCAGGATACAGTAAGATGGTTTTCTCCTTCAAACGCTGACTCCTTGGATGAAACGGGGATTGGACGTCATCAGGATTTCAGCGCTTGCAGCAGGCAGGGCCGGGCCGCGAGGTGAACTGAGGCAGTGAGCAGAGAGAAGGCTCCTTGACAGGATGTGGCTGCCTGTTTATCTTTCAAGCCACCAAGGGCACGAGTTGGCCAGGTCTGGCGGAGGCTGGCGTGTGGCACTTTCCGCCTCATGCTTCTGCCAAACCACCTCGGTCCTGACGTGGAGAACCTTCGCTGCCTTCCACAGGACCTCCCTGGAGATCAGCGGCTGGGACGCGGCGCTTCCCCGCCCGGGGCAGACCGTCCAGACGTGGTCCACCAGGGGCCTGGTCTACCCGTCAGACGCCTTTCCGTCCTCCATCACCAGGACTCAGAGTCACGAACGAAAACACCCCAGGAGCTCTCTGGTTTTCCTGTGGCCCTGCAGTCCAGGAAATCGGATGTCTACCGCGAAATTACCCAGTGCTTGAGATGCAGCGTGGTCTAGTTGGAAGCCTGCACGGCTGGAAATTTGGAACCTTTTCTTCAGAATCAGGGTCTATCGCTAGTTCTGTGACCTTGGGCACTTAATACAAATGACAGATTCAAGGACAGCTAACCTGGTGAAAACGGCCTCAGCTAAACAAGGCTAAACGGCCTTGTGAAAGCTTCAGAAATAGAAAATATCCAGAGACTGGACCATAAAGGAAGAGAAAACCAAGAGCAGAATGATGGCTTCTCTCCAGCCAATGTACTGCATGTTCTTGTGTGTGCTTTGAGTACTGGCTCCGTCCCTGGCTCTGTCTTATCTCTGCAGGCTTCCTATTTCCTTTACCTCCATCCTCATGATGATCTTTTAATGCTTCTTCTCTATGCCTACATTATGTCTATTTTAAAGCCATCTTAAATCATTTCTAAAACATACATCAGGGAAGGGAGAGAGGAAAGGTGGAAGGGAAAAGGCTGGATGTCCTTCAACAACACCCAGCACTATCTCATTACTCAGGTCACTGAAATCTCAGCCGGTGCCTCCTTCTCTGAAGATCCTGCTTCACCCCCGGTCCTGGGATGATCACGGATGCCAAGGACAGCCGTCAAAGATCCGGGCCTCTCACATGCTTGACGTTGTGATCTCCCCTGACCTCCAATCCTGCTGCACCAGCCACATTACCACCAACCACCACGCCACACCACCATCTAGACTTCAAACTCCTGGGACCTTGCCATGTCTGAAACTGGAAATTCTAGCACAGCGCTGATATCAGTTAGGCCTCTATATACTGCAGGTAACAGATGGTTTGAACTGTAAAGAGGACTCACTGGCTTATGAAACAGAAAAAGACTTTAGGGCTAGACGGATTCAGTGACTCAATATGGTCTCTCCAAAGCAGGTTCTTTCCACGTCCGCCCCCTGCCTTCCTCAGTGGCATCTCCAAGGTGCAAATTATGTGGAGTTTTGGGCTTCACTCTGTGCCACACCATTAGGAAGAAAAAGCGAGTCCTTTTCTGGAAACATCCAGAAAAGATCTTCTTCACTCCCACTGATGCAAACTGGGTTCCACGTTCACCCTGGACTAGAAACACGGCTCGTGGTTGGATTACCACATACTGATGAGCAGAGGCCTAAGACATTTATCTGCACTCGTAGAGCCAGTCGAATCAGCTCTACTTATCATACACAGACTGCATGAAGGAAGTGTAAACACCAACATAAAAGCCAAGTGACTTAAAGAGAGCAGGGGAATAGATGCTGGACAGGGAACAATGGTGTTGGGCATTGCTTCCTGAACCCAGGATCCCACTTTTCTGCTTCTCCGTCAATTAATCTAATCTACCAGCTCTTGTCTTCATCAGGGCCCCCTAGCCTTAAGCGACCCAATATGTAGCCACTCCAACGTGCACCTACTCAGACTTAATTGAAAAATAAGCAGAATTTACAATCCATTTTCTCAGTCTTGAAATGAGCACATTTCAAGTGCTCAGTGGCCCCGTGTGGCTCGCAGCTACCACAGTGAACAACACAGATCCACACTTTCACATTAAACCACGTTTCACTGGACAATCCAGCTGCAGTTCCCACCACTCCCATTGTTCCTGCTCATCAGCATCTTTCTACCCTGACTCCCACCTGAGACCCTCTGACCAGTATCTCCAACTTCCTGAGTCTATTTTCCTTGTGATTCACCCACCATGGAGCTGCCCCTTTCTGATGATGTCACCTGTCTATATTCTTCATGTATATACACCGGGACTGCTGCTGGAATCAACCACACACACAGTCAGCGTGGGGGCCTCACAAACTTCATGTCCAATCTCATCTAGGGTCTCAGTGCTACGGAGCAGTCTGCTTTTCTCGGCTACTGTCTCTTTTCTTTCCTTATGTTTTTTATCAACTTTTTCTATCTCCTCAAACATGTTTAATGATTCTAAGAAGGTGGCGTTACTTTCTTCCTGGGAAGAAATTCAGCATGCCTTATCAACAAACTGCAACTATACCTATGTTTTCTCCAGCCTATAATGTCAGACCTACCACCCCTGTCTTCCAAATTCCTCCTCTCTTGGCTAAATCATCACTATTGTGGTTGTTTAGTTGGTAAGTCATGTACAACTCTTTGGCGGTCCCATGGATGACAGCCCACCAGGCTCCTCTGTCCATAGGATTTCCCAGGCAGGAATAGTGCAGTGGGTTGCCATTTCCTGATCTTCCTGACCCAGGGATCAAACCCGCATCCCCTGCAATGCAGATGATTCTTTAAGACACAGTCTTTCAGAGCTAGGGTTCTTTTCCTCCCCTCAACCCTCCAGTGTTTGAAGCCACAAAGATCTTAAGTCTACTTCTCAATCCATTCCCTCACCCTATGCTTTGATTCTGTCTAAACACATGAACCCACAAGTCTGTGTTTCAGCTCAGGTCTCCTCCTGGACTTTGGACCTACCCACGTGGACGTGTTCAGGCCCTCAGACTCGAGAAGGCTAACCTGACCTTGCCCTCCACTGTCCATGTGCCCAGGTCCCTCACGCTGTCTCTCTTCTCACTCAAGCTGGGAACCCAGGCATTATCTTGACATCCTCTCACAAAACCCTGCCGCTTTACCACCTAAAGAGCTCTCGGATGTGCTAGACTGGCACCAGTGTCCACCGCCATTCCCCCGGCCACACTACAATCATCTGTAACCGACATCACTGCATCAACAAAACCGGTCTTCGGGTCTGACTCCTTCTCCAGTCCATTCACAGTCAGAATGAACTTTTTAAGGACTGTCTCCTAACTAAAATTCTCTGTCTGCTTCTCTTCGGAGAAACTCTAAGATGGAAAATGACTTATACTGCTCTCCATTATCAGAATCTTGCTCATTTTTGTCACTTTAAATTTTCCCTACATGTTACATATCCCAGTGTAAGCTATGGGAAAAGCACTGCATGAAAGCTAAGAGTTTGGATTCAAGTCTCCGAGACGTGGGCTCAAATCCTAGTTCTATTTTCATTGGTTTCTTCCTTCATAAAATGCTGTTAATCATAGTATTAACACTAAAATGTCAATCTGAAGATGAATTGAAGTAACAGTATAATTCCTGGCATGTAATATATGTTTAGTAAACATTTTTCAAATTAAAGAATAAACTATATCTTTTTAAAAAATAAGGTATCTTCATCACAATACATTAGAGTTTAGACCTCTTCTGCATTAAGTGTAAAGAGGCATGGTATCAATATAGGAAAAGAACACGTACTGGCCATGCTTCAGAAGGAGGTATATTTGGACCATAGAATATTTTTTTATCTTACAACACATAAATACTACTTATTGAAAGGCATAGAAAAAACATTTAATTATTAAAACTAAGGTAAATCTAGCATATACTGTAATATAACATTAATGAGTATCAGCAAAACATAACTCTTTTATGGCACGTTCTTCTTAGTGGGGAAAGAAGACGGAAGAAAATATGAAAATAAAGATATTATAAAATGTCAAGAAATGATAAGTGCTCTGAAGGCCAAGTTTAAGGAGAAACACACGAAGGCGGTTAAGAGTAGCAGGTGAGTAGGGTGCCGCTGTGGTCGGTGGTTAAGGAAAGTCACCCGAGTCCAGGGCTGGAGGGACGGAGCGGGTGACCCCACAAGCCATTCCAGGCAGAGGGCACAGCGTGTGCTGGGCCTCGAGGCTGCGGCAGCTTTTGTCCGGGCGGAGGACTTAAGGAAATCTACGCAGCCGCACGGGACGAGCCGGGGGGCCGCAAGGAGCAGGCAGGAGACAGACGACGCAGGACCCAGTCGGTCAGCGCAGAGACGCAGGCACTCCAATTCCAAGAGAAAGCCGCGGGGCTCTGCGATCACGCCTGGGGAGAAACACTGGCAACTGCAGGCTTCTGTTGCTCCCACTGCTTGTTGCTCGGTGTTTAGCTAGAACACACACACAACAGTAAGCCAGTTTCAACAGAGCTGCCTGATCTCCTCAGTGATGATATAGAGGAACCCACACGTGAACAGTCAAAGTCTACACTCGGGTTAGCTACTATGCAACGCGGACCCCAGACGAATGGACTGACTCAGTGGCTGCTTGGAACACAGTATTTTGACCACATCTTAGTAGCCCCCTTCCACCCTTTCCTCTAGAACTGCATTTTCTCCAAAGAGAAATGGTAACAGGCAGATTTGTCATAATTTACTTCCCCCAACAAGGGGAGTCACACCTTTCTGGCGAATTTCACTTTTTCTTTCAGGGTCGTTACTTTGTGTCACTTATTATACTGCATTTTCCTCTTTGAACACAGGGTGCTAATGAGATGAAAGCATAAAGGTTTAGTACAGAAACTGTGAATCTCATCTGTAGGATTTCACTTGTGTAAAAAACTCCACGCATCACATTGAACAGGAGTGTCTGAACTCTGGATTTTTAGCATAATTATCTTACTATTTGTCAATGAAGAAATTCTGATATTTGAATAAACAAATGAGAACACCAGTGACATCACCTTAACAGGTTTTTTTTTTTTCATTTTTTGTAAGCAAACTTATTGAAAGAAAGACACAAGAAACTTCCTGTCCCTATAATTCCCTCTTTGCTCCCCATATTTCAGCTGCCCTGTGAAATAATATTGTCTCTTTAGGCTGCTGTTCAGTCACTAAGTTGTGTTCGACTCTTTGCAACCCCATGGACCATAGCCCGCCAGGCTCCTCTGTCCATGGGATTTAACAGGCAAGAATACTGGAGTGGGATGCCATTTCCTTCTCCAGGGGGTCTTCCCAACCCAGAGATCAAACCCATGTGTCTTGCTTAACAGGCAGATTTAACAGGCAGATTCTTTACTGCCAAACCACCAGGGGAGCCCCCAGCTATCAAGGTAAAGAGAATTAATCAAACAGAATCAGGGACCAACCAGAATCCAGAATTACTGATTGAAAGGCCTGTTTACCTGCATGGATTACATTATCTTTTCGAAGGGTTGTTTTGTAGTTTGAGGGACAAAATATTGCAGGCTGCTTTTCATGTCAATTACAAGGACTTAATTGTTTTGAAGCAAAGCAAATGATTTATCAAGACAAATTGAAAGTATCACAAAGGCAGGCTTAAAAATCAGGCTGTAACTGGTCCCCAGCTGATCTGGCCTTTCCCCAGCCTCTAAAAAAGAGAGAAGACAGTACGTGTAAATGTTTTCACGTATAATATTTACGTTTAGATCAGAAAGAAACAAATGGGCAACGTGGCCCCAAATGTCTACAAGATGTGGGCAGATGTCAGCTCACGGGGTCACTTGAATGGCATTTTATGGCCGAGGACACACGATTCAGCTTGTTTCAGTCCGTTTGAGCGGCGGGTCAGGTCCATCACTCTTTGCGCTTGGCATATGGTGGGACGTCATTAACCCGGGAGAACGGCAGGACCGTGAAAGTGGAACCATATGTGTCGTAGCAAGAAGAAAATTATTTTCCTCATGATTCCATCACGAGTTTAGACGTCTGAGTTCTGCCAACCATTCCTTCACGTATTAAATATCATGTTAACACGCTGATGTATGTACCCTAATTAATGTGGCGTTGGGATATGAAAACTTGGGACCGGATGGGTCAGAAACAAATGCCCTGAATTTGAGCAGGAGAACGCAGAGATGAGATACGAGGGCAGATGGACCAAAGAGCCCTGGGTGAATCTGTCGTCGGCGTGTTTAACTAGCACGCATCAATGAGGGAAGGGATCTCAATCTGTCATCACAGGGGTCGTCTCTACAGGACCCTGGATACCTGACCCCATCCAGAGCCACTCCAGGCTCCTGCTGCTCCGGAGCGCTTGTACACGCCGGTGGGCATCACACGCCAATCTTCCGCCATTTAACTTCACGTGGGTCTCTAGTTCCTTTTGGGTTTGTGACATCCTCATGGTGTGGCAGATCTTCTGGTGCTGCTCCTGATTCTCTTCCTCCTAACTTCAGTGGACTCTTTGCTCTAACCGAAGGTATATTTCATCAGAAGGGCCCGGCATGTTTAATGTTTCTTTTTGTAAAAATATGCTATCCTCTGTTTACGATTTATGTTTGTGAAGACACCTAGGGCTTCCCGAGAAAGTTGGCCAAGTATCTCCAAGTATTCAAACTGCCTGAAAGTTTGTTACATATAATTTTAGTGTTTTGTTTCAGATGTACATTACATAGAAACAGGAATGGCTGATTGCTTCACATGATTTGAACAGTGTCTTTTAAATTAAGGTTAAGTCATTCACACTTATCTGTATTGAGTCCTTCTCTCTCTTCTCTCTCTCTCTCTCTCTCCATATATATATATATTTATTTGGAGAGAAAACAGGTTATCATATCTATTCATAACAGCAAATCCCATGTCCTTTATTTCTACATTTCTCCTAGAAGCTACAGGGACTGAATTTGAAATGAGTTTGGAAATAATTACCAGGGTATTTTTGGGCAAACACAGTTTTTATTTCTTTCTCCTCTTATTTCACGTTCAGAGGTTATATTCCCTTTATCACATAGGACTCGTGGACTGGTCTGCCATAAAAAGATAGTTTGGTGTCTGTCATAACTCCATAAGCTGTGTTTTTATGAATTCTGTTTAATCTTCTTTGTGCCATGAAATGATTTAGTGAATTGTCAGTAAAGCAGCGGAGACTTGACCCACACTAAATTTTTCTAACAACACTGAGCTCACCGTCTTTTGGAAATAACTATCATGTATAATCTCAAACAACTTTTGGTAAATTTCAAAAAAATTCAATCTCTGTATCACAGTGATTCCACTTTCTGCTCCTTTAAAAAGATGAAGTTTAGATAAAAGAACACACTGCATGATTCCAATTATACAGAATGCCTCCAAAGCAAATATGTACAGAAAGTAGATTTTCAGTTGCCCCAGGCTAGGGAAGGGATGAGTGTCTCTAAGTTGAGATGGTTTTATTGAGATATAATTTATTGAGATGGTTAGATAGCATCACTGACTCAATGGACGTGAGTTTCACCAAACTCTGGGAGATAGCGAAGGACAGGGAAGTGCTTTATTTATTCCATGGGGTCGCAGAGAGTTGGACACAACCTAGCAACTGAACAAAAGCAAATTGGCACACGGTTTTTTTTTAGGAGTATGAAAACATTCTAAGATTAGATTCTGGAGATGAACTGTACAACTTGGTAAATACACTAAAATTTGTTGAATTGTGTACATAAAACAGGTGAATTTATAGTATTTATATCTCAATAAAACCATTAAAAAATTAAAAGGTAAAGGGTAAAAGCCAGAGAATAATTTTGAACCTTTTTTCCTCAAAGAATATAAAATTGACATGTGAAAATAGTATTAGTCGCTCAGTCATATCTGATTCTTTGCAACCCCATGGACTGCAGCACCAGGCTCCTCTGTCCTTGGAATTCTCCAGGCAAGAATATCGGAGTGGGTTGCTACTTCTTTCCCCAGGGGATCTCCCCAACCCAGGGACTGAACCTGTCTCTCATGTTTCCTGCGTTGGGAAGCAGGATCTTTATATATATATATACAATCCTATATATATGTGCATGTGTGTATACACACACACACATACATATATACGTACACATGTCAGGAATATATCATTAAATGTGTTACTGCTACAGGGGAATCACTATCTGTCTACACACACAGAGAAAAAGAGAGAGAGCTATTTTAAAGGATTAGACCATGCAGTTAAGGAGGCAGGTAAATCCAAAATTCACAGAGTTGTCTGGCAGATGGAGACCCAGGGAAGAGGCAACGCTGTAATGTAAGTCCAAAGGTCATCTGCAGGCAGAAGTCCTTTCTGCTCAGAGGAGGTCAGTCTTTTGTCCTATCCACTCTTTCAGCTGATTAGATCAGGCCCACCCACTCCATGGAAGGCAATCTGCTTTAGTCAAAGTCCACTTATTCAAGTGTTAATTTCATCCAAAAACATCTTCACAGAAACATCCAGAATAACCTTTGACCAGATGCCTGGGCACTGTGGTCCAGTAGAGCTGACATGTAAAATTAATTAACCATTATACTCCATATGGCCTGAGTGGATTTCTTGTGCCCATGAACGGCACAGAAGCAACCAGAAAAATCACAAGAGCTGAAGAGGGCTCACAACCTGGAAGTTACTATTCAGCAGTGGCTAGAGTGGATGATTAACTGTGGACTAGTTAAAATGACCTTCTTCTCCACAGATACCTGCTGGGAGTGAAGACAACTGGTGAACGGCCCCACCATCCTGGCGATGGGTAAACCCATCAGGAGTTTGATGTAAATCAAGCACAAAGCTGGAGAGAGCGAGCCTGACTTGATTGAGATCAAGTCTCTCCCACATAAAATACACATGACTCATGTAGAATTATTAGTCACAAAATCAGATTTCTTTTTTTAAAAAGTGATCTAAACCGGAGTCACAGGAAAAGAGTTGTCTATTCCTGTCGGTTGCAACGGCTCTGTAACGGTCTGACCAGGTGAGGTGTCCCATCTGGGTAACACCTGACCTCTTCCTCCTCTTATAGGCTAGGAGGCCATCTGCAGATCTGCCTTCATTTCAGCTGTGATATCAGCCATCCCACAGTCATGGTGATTCAATAACACTGAACATGCATTCCTCACAGAGTATCTTATGACACCCTGGCTGTTGTTTTTGCCACTTGACCACAACCGGAATTGGTCAGAGATTCATTAAGGCCTCTGAAGCAGCTGGCCAGGGACCCCAAAGGAAGGTGTGAGGATTAGCAGCCTCGCTTCGAGGCCATTGGAGGATGTACTTAATTAACAGTGACAAGGGATTACTGGCTCCATCGCCGTGCTAGACGAGTCTTGAACCACGTGGACTGACACTGGTTTATTTTTGTTTGCATTATTGAGTAAACTCTAGAAACTCGCTAGATTCACAGTCTTTCCTGCCTTAATCCAGCAGGACCTCGGGGCCGCAGGTCTCCTTTAAAGCATGCCACTGGCGTCTTCGGGAGTGACCTGCTTCTGGGGCTGGCGGCGGGGGCCTGCCTTGCTCATTCTATGCGTTCTCTACCCTTCTGCTTGTGTTGATGGCACGCTCTTCCCTTCTTTTGCTCCTGCTCCCTTATTGATATCTTATCAATGTCTTACTTATGACACCCATAGGTCCTAAAGGTGGCATTAAAACTAAGGTGGCTTTGGAGGACCAGTTCCCTGGCAGTTCAGTAGCTGGGACTTCACCTTCCAACACAGAGGCGGTGTAGGTTTGATCCCGGTTGGGGAGCCAGGATCCCATGTGCCTTGTGGCCAGAAAACCAAAACATAAAACAGGAGCAATATTGTGACAAACTCAATAAAGACTTTAAAAATGGTCCACATCAAAATATATATATATATATATTAAAAATAAAAAAGAAAAAAAAACTAAGTTGGTTTTAAGTTTCTAACTTAGAATCCACTAGGCAGATCAGCAGTGGTGGTAAGTCACAGGGTGATACATGCCATGGCCTTCTGCTGGGCCCCCTGAAGTTGTGGGTTAGCAGAGGAAAGACTTACTACTCACAAGTCAGATACTCACTAAGGCAACTGACATTTCCCTCTGGTTTTATCGTGGATTCCCAGCTACTGGCTCTCATTTTGTGTGCCCTCGGGGATGACTCTTTGTGACCCCATGAACTGTGGTCCACCAGACTCTCCGCTCATGGGATTTCCCAGGCAAGAATACTGGAGCCGGCTGCCCTTCCCTTTCCCAGGGGACCTTCCCGACTCAGGGATCGAACTCAAGTCTCTTACAAGACCTGCGTTGGTAGGTGGGTTCTTTACCACTGCGCTGCTACCTGGGGACTCTCAGTAGCCTCACATATATATGAAAATATGTACATGGTCGATAATTTTTTGTTATACGTCTGTTCTTTCACTTAAGGCATTTATTTTAAAAATGGAACTCAATCTATTTAAAATATCTACTAAAGCGTGTGCATCCATATCACAACAGCTTGAAGAAAACAGAGTGAGTTTTGACTGTTTCATTATTAAGCATTTTATAAATGACCCAACATGCTATTAGGAGTTAGTGCTTTTTAGTAGAATTGTTTAAAAAGCAAATAACCGTGATAACTTCATACATCTTGAGTCTCTGAGCTAAAGCCTAATTATTTTTTAGAATAGCTAGTCAAGTAGTTATCAGGGCCTGAATCATTATACTCATTTTACTGGTTGGAAAATTGAAATTGGAGAAGTTATCCCTTATTCAAGATATTTACAAATACTACTATGGGAAAAGCTTCTCTATTATGTAACTGGGAACTCTTGTTACTAAAATAGTAGTTTGTAAATAGGGTGCCACATTTGGCAAATAAAAATACAGAACACAAATTAAAATTTAACTTTAACTTTTTAGCATAAGTATATCCTATTCTCCATTTACAAACCCCAGTCGACAAAATATGAATGCTAATAGGTCTGCAGAGACTGTGCGTGGATCCTTGGTGGGGGATGGGGGGCAGGCAAGGCTCAGGGCTTCCCATCTCCTCCCCATTCAGTCAGAAAGGGTATCAGCTCTCACCCAGGGTTTTCTTTGACAAAAGTTTTGAGCCAGTAAAAAGGAAGAGTTTAAGAAACTATTTTTTAGTGCTAGAAGACTTCTTCCTTCACTGTGTGAACAAGGGGTTTGATATGAAAGAAATAAGAGCTTCAACACAAATGGACATATAAATTTGCTGAGAATTAAGTGAAACATACATTTTACAATTTAAAAGCAATAACTTCAATCCCAGCTGGTTTGAATAGGAAAAAAAAATAATTGCAACCAGAAGGAATATAATTTGTGTCTGTATGTGTTTAATTGTAACCAGGAAGAAATATATTTTTTAAAGCAATTCTATTAGAATCAATCAGGAAATTCATGTATATATAGATATACATATGATATGTGATACTGAGTGTCACAGGCATTTTATAAAATATATATATATATACATATGTATATAGATATAGAGATAGATAGATCCTCTGAATTACGGATTAGGATGTACCCAAATAAGAATAAAAATTATGTGAACATATTACATCCTTTACATAGAAATGTGGTATTTCAAACAAAGAAAAAGCTGTTGTTTTCTTTCCAACAATAAGAAAACCCTCAAAACAAAATGTAAGCTGCCCACAGTTTTTAAAATAAATCTATCTGGTATCACCTACTACAGATTACCAGCAAAAATCATATGATGACATCTATTTACTTCCAAGACTTTAAGAAAGGTATCCTTAATTCTGAGAAAAGCAGCTGACACGCTGAGCTTTGGAGCTGAATTCTGGCGGCGTGGGCAGACTGGAAGTAAAGCTTTCCCCTCGGGCTCACCGGCTTGCTCTATGCACTGAGTCACACCCCTTCCAAGTGGACCTATTTCAGCACATAAAATATATACAGCGATTCCTGTTTGTATTACAATGGCAGCACTAATCTCTCCATTTTCATAAAACTATACTCTGCCGAGTTAGAATAGGAAACTGCAATAAAAAAGCCGTTGTGATTCGACCAAGTTCATGCCCAGCATCGGGGCAAACGTGGGGTGCCCGCGCTTATACCTGCTGTGACACGCAGAGGTGTTTATGCGCAAGAGAAGGTCGAGATGAAAGCGAAGGGAGAGCGGGAACCAAGAGCAGCCCTGGGCCTCACAAGGCAGCGTGTGTCTCCGGGGGTCCTGCGGGTCACCCGCAGTCTCTGCCCAGGACGTGGGCACCCGCATTCCTGGGGCGGAGAATCCCGGCTCCTCAAGCTCCCGTTCTAATTCTCGATCTTAGGAAAACAGCATTCCTGCTGGAGGCCCAAAAAGGTGCACGCACACAGTTCGTAAAACATCTTCCTAAAGAGGGCTGGCAGGGAGCGGGGAGAGGGCGTGGGGGCTCCAGCAGGGATGAATGGCCCTCAGAGCCGGGAGGCCGGGTGCCAGCAGCCTGCCAGGCCACCTCGGAGCGCCCGCGGGGCACCTTTCGGAGAAGTGCTCTGGGTAAATATTTGAGCACCTCTCCTCCTCAGCACTTTGATCAATACCCTGCTCATTGGCTCATTTTTTCCATAGGGATGCGCGGACCAAATCTTTCACCTCTCCCCGTGACTTTCCTGGAAAGGGAAAGAGGCAGCAGATGATATTTTCGGCGCAGATTTTAAATGAGGGAAAGCGGTTCCCGCTGCTCTTCCATTATTCTCCAGGCAGCCGTCTCACCAGGCAGCCAGGGGCTCTTCGTGTTTTCTCCACATTCCGGTGGTGAATCTGCGGCTCTGTCTAGGAGAGGAGCACGGAGGTGGCGTTGCGTGGAGTCAGACCACTGGGAAGAGCTTCCTCTCAAGGAAGAAATCACTGAATTCACAGCCACACACGAACAGGGAGAGAGGGCGTGCGTGTGCGTGTGCGTGTGTGTGTGTGTGTACGCTCACACTGAGTGCTTTCTCATTTAAATGATGCTGAACTTTTTTTTGGTTATAGATTCTCACTTTCTCTAGGCACCTAGAACTTGGACTAGAAGGAAAAGTTCAAGCTCTAAATTGTGAATCAAAGACTGAAAAATAGAGCAACACTCACTTCTGCATCGTATCAGACCTGGTTGCTTCTAACCACATAAACATAGGCTCGATTGCTGCCTCTCCAGTACATTTCAAGAAGTTCACGGATCGTCTCAAGTGTCTTTCTCAGTAACTTGCTTCAATGTCTCAAAAATATGAGCATTAGAGCTATTTGGGGGGAACAAAGAGCCCAATGCTGAAGAATAACTTGAAAACAGGTTAAAAATTAAAATATTATATTAGCCTGTTCCCTTCCAGTTTAATGTAATTGGAGCATAATTGCTTTACAATGCCATGTTGGTTTCTGCCGTATGACAACGTGAGTCAGCCATGAGTAAACATACATCCCCTCCTGAGTTCCCCTCCCACCCCCGATCCCACCCCTCTGGTCATTTCAGAGCACCGAGCGAGCTCCCTGTGTTATACGGCAGCTTCCCACTAGCTGGCTATCTTACACGTTGTAGTGTAAATGTGTCAATACTGCTGGTGCATTATCTAGTACAGGACCAGAAGCCTGGGTCTCTGGTTGGGATTCTCAGATTGTGTATCACACAGACTATAATAAGAGACTGCTGGCCAGTGTCCATGCCACAGCTCTGAACTTCACCAGGCCCCTAGAGGAGTTCTTCCCCGAGGAAATGGAAAACTGAAGAACTAACCATACCAGTGGGTTTCTACATGCTGGATGCTTTTCTGACTACCCATGCAGGTATTAGCTAACTTATTCCTTGTAATGATGCTATGAAGTAGTCATGTATGGATGTGAGAGTTGGACCATAAAGAAAGCTGAGACCGAAGAACTGATGCTTTTGAACTGTGGTGTTGGGGAAGACTCTTGAGAGTCCCTTGGACAGCAAGGAGCTCCAACCAGTCCATCCTAAAGGAAATCATCTTGAATATTCACGGGGAGGACTGATGCTGAAGCTCCAATACTTTGACCACCTAATGCGGAGAATGGACTCACTCATTAGAAGAGACCCTGATGCTGGGAAAGATTGAAGGCAGGAGGAGAAGGGGCCGACAGAAGATGAGATGGTTGGATGGCATCACCAACTTGATGGACATGAGTTTGAGCAAGTTCCGGGAGTTGGTGATGGAAAGGAGAGCCTGGCGTGCTACAGTCCATGGGGTCACAAAGAATTGGACATGACTGAACGACTAAGCTGAATAAGTGACTGGATCTTAGCTTTCTCATCTGTAAAATAGGGTTAATAATAATATCTACTTCATAGACAGACCTTGTTGGCAAAGTAATGTCTCTGCTTTTTAATATGCTGTTGGTCATAGCTTTTCTTCCAAGGAGCAAGTGTCTTTTAATTTCATGGCTGCAGTCACCATCTGCAGTGATTTTGGAGCCCAAGAAAATAACGTTTGTCACTGTTTCCATTGTTTCCCCGTCTATCTGCCATGAAGTGAGTTGACAGAGCCAGAATTCTCACCCAGGCCATCAGAGAAGCAGTGAGAGGCAACCTGACCACTATCCGGTACCTCTTCCCTCTAGCCTTTGAGAATAAGGTCAGAGGACAAGGCCGGAGAGCACGGTTTTCCCGGCAAGGGCAGTATGGACACGGGGGAGCAGGGACAGGCGGGCCAGCTGGGTTCTCTGAAGGCAGCAGGGGTGCCAGAGATGAAATGTATTCCCTTTCACTCTGGCCTCTATCGACCACTCCTTTAATAAACAAGGCACCGTTCATTCCTTCGGTGGAATCCACCTTGATGCTAAAGAAGAAAGACATGTGCTCAGCTTGAAGGGCCCGTGGAAGGGGTACGCTGCGTGACTCTCATGACCAGGTGCACTTTTCCAGATCCCAGGCCTATCCGTCAGCACAGCAGCAAACGCACTGCCAGCCCTATGTCACCCTGAGCAATCAGCAACACCACTGCTCCAGACCTCCAAGAACAAGAGAATCTGCCCCCCGATGGGTAATCACACACCCCCAGCACTTCCTTTGTCTTGGAAGGAAGGCAAGGTTTCCTTTCCAGTTTAGTAGAAAATAAAAACACTTTGGGGCCTATAGTCTCCTGCAGTACAGTCAGCAACCCTGACTAATGGGTTTCGTTTCCCAGCTTTCTCAGTGGTTTGGGTATGGACTGAACAGGATCTTGGCCTGAGCAGGCAGAAGGGCAGCCTGAGAAGGACGTGGCGTGTCAAGAGATGGTCAGCCTTCTGTCCGTGGGAGGGCCGGTAGGAGAATCAACAGCTAACGCCCTGATACAAATTCGAGGTTCAAAAGCTACTCAGGAAGAGAAGCAGACTTGGGGCTTGACTCAGGCTGATGCGGATTCTCTCTGGAACCCCCATCTCTGAGGTCCAGGGACTCGGTGATACCGTATCATTTCTGTCCTGCTCACTGATTGAGATTCCACTTATCCATGAATACCAGACAGCAGGCTAGCTGCCTGGAACAGTCACAGCACAGGAAAGCATCACTAGCATGAGCGTTTTAATTTTCATTCTGGGATTCAGGGCTTCCTTATTGGCTCAGATGGTAAAGAATCTGCCTGCAATGCAGGAGACCTGGGTTCAATCCCTGGGTCAGGAAGACACGCTGGAGAAGAGAAGGGCAACCCACTCCAATATTCTTGCCTGTAAAATCCCATGGACAGAGGAGCCTGGCGGGCTACAGTCCATGGGGTCACAAAGAGTCAGACCCAATTGAGTAACTAACACTTTCAGACTTTCTGGGATTTAAAGCCTATCCCTGACAAAAGTTGAGACTATTCCCTTATTTATAAGGGCCAACAGGGCAAATGCAAGGGCTGTTGTTTCAGCAAGTAGTTGAAACAAATGTTCATTGACTGTACTAGCATTTAGCAAATTAACACTGATATGGAAAAGATACAGTGAAACCACATAGAAATGCTAATAGTGATAACATCTGGATCATAAACATAGGGATCATCTTTATAACGAGAATTTTCCAACAAGTCTCAAAAGTAGACAGAATACTATAAAGAACTCATGTCCGTGTGTTCATCATTTATGGGAACTATTTTATATCCTGACTTGCACTTTTTACTCTCAAATTTTCTAAATAAACATTACTCTTTTTAGCATCAAAAACCAAACAATGTCTCCAAAAAGTGGATTCACATTAACAATACATGTTTATTATAAGAAGGCTATACTTTATACAAGGGGATTTCCAGGTGGCCAAGTGGAAAAGAACATGCTTGCCAGTGCAGGAGATGCAAGAGATGTGGGTTCCATCCCTGGGTCAGGAAGATCCCCTGGAGAAGGAAATGGCAACCCACTCCAGTATCCTCACCTGGAGAATTCCATGGACAGGGGAGCCTGGTGGACTACGGTCCACGGGGTCACAAAGAGTCGGCAGGATTGAGCACACACACACATACTTTATATAAAGACACCAACACAAAAGTGACGTGAATGATCCATCCCCGGTTCTCTCCACTGAAGATTCAGCCTCACAAATGGAGGAAAGGAGAACTAGCAGCGGGGAAAGCTGGGGGCTGCGATTTCCTACTCTCCCCCTGGTTCGGGCAGGGTCAGCGTGTGACGAGTATAGTAGACAGGGAACGAACGAACCGGCTGGAGCGCCCACCCCTCCTCGGCGGCTCACTCTGGCTCTGCCCGAGACGCCGGCGGGGACTCGAGCCAGGCCGCGGTTGCGGAAGGCGAGGGCGCGGCCATGGCCTCCAGCCCTCCTCCCACCGGGAAGAAGGCCGTGAATCACCCCCGCGCTCCATGGAGAAGACAGTTAATTTGGAAACGTGCAATATGTTCAGCAGGCACCGAACCAAACCAAATGTTTGCAGTAATAGAAATTTCCATATGCTGTACAACCTTTAAAATATGTTATTTGCCGACACCAGCCTTCAACAGCGGGACCTCTCTCTGGGCCTGAAATGACAAGCTGTCTCCAGCCGCCAGTACTAACACGATGTTACAAACCACGTGCTATGTGCTCTCACAGCTCCCAGGCGAGGGGCCCCCTCCCCCAGCGCCGCCCGTTCTCAAAGGCGCCCCGCGCCCCACCTCTGCCCCCAGAGCGAGGGTCTGGGAAGGGGATCCCGCAGAAAGAACCCAAAGATGCCGACTTTTCAGGCCAGAGCTGCAGACAGGGCGCTCTCCAAAGTTCGTCTTGGGATCCCATGATTTCACACTAGATCAGTGTGCTAGAGTTATTATCAGTAGAACTTCATGTTAATAAGTATAATAGTATAGTATAATAGTAACAAGTATTCAAGCCACAGTTCACCCTCCTTTGCTTCCCGCAGTGCTCTGGGCATTTCAAGATGCCATTGGACCCGTCTACGTTAACGTGCACGGGGAAGAAGTAACAGAACTGTCCAATGCCTGTCCGACTCTCCAGAGCAGCAGCTGTACTTTTAAGAAACTTTATTGAATAATATGCATTTAGAAAGCACATTATCAAAATGCACAGTGCTGTGACTTTTCATAAACTTGAACACACATGCACTCAGACCGAGACACGGAGATGACCAGCCCTGGGTCCGCCTCATGCTTCTTTCCAGTCACTGCCTCTCAACCAAGGATGACCACTGTCCTGACTTAAAATAGCATAGACCAGTTTGGCCTTGTTCCCGATTTAAATGTGCGTGTATGCCGTCACTAGGCCGTGTCCAACTCTGCAACCCCATGGACTGTAGCCCACCAGGCTCTTCCACCTATGGAATTTCCCAGGCAAGAATACTGGAGTGGGTTGCCATTTCCTCCTCCAGGGGATCTTTCTGACCCAGGGATCGAACCCACATCTCCTGCATCTGCTGTACTGCAGGCAGATTCTTCACCGCTGAGCCACTAGGGAAGCCTGCCTATATAAACAGAATCATATAATATGCTGTTGTGTATGTCTGCCGTCTTTCACTCAACAGTATTTCTGTGAGGGTCACTCATCTCATCGTATGGAGTTGAAGGTCTTTATTCCCTTTGTTTTTCTATAGCATGCAACTGTTGAATATAGAACAATGTATTTACCCACTCTGCAGTTGAAGGGCATTTTTTTTTTTTTTTTTTGGTCCAAATACAGCTTGAACATCTTAGTGCGTCCTTTAAGTGAACATATAGACATGTCTTTGAGGGCTGCAAACCTTGGAGTGGAATGGCTGGATTACTGAGTTTGCACATATTTGCCTTTATTAGATACCGTCCGTTTTTCAAAGTGGTTTTATGAAGGTTCAGTGGGCTACAGAGCTTAGGAAGTCTAGCATTTCCCTTTCACTGTATCCTTTTTGCTAGGCTCACAGTGGTGTTGCCCTGTGGTTTTTATTTGCACTTTTCCGGTATGTATCGCGGGAGATGCTTATAGAGATACCCATTCTAGTTCAGTGTCCTCTCCCTAGAAGTGACTTTCAGAGAAGGGATTATAGGTATTCTAGATCAAGTTTCCTGAACTGTGGAACTAATGACATTTAGGGCTGGACAATCTTTATTCTGGCAGGGGTGGGGGCTGTCTTGTCCACTGCAGGATATGGAGCAGCACACCCACAGCTGTGACCTCCCAAAGTGACCCTGGACACTGCCAAGCATCTGTGGTTGGAGGGGGCAGCTGGAAATCTCACTTGGTTGAAGACCATTTGCAGAGATGGGTCAGTCCTGCGAGGTCCTGGAGGTTGTACTCTGCTGGAAAATGCCTACAGGAAACCAGAACAGCAGCAAGGCCAGGCCCGGTTCAGTGGAGCAGGAGGCCCAGGGAGCTCCTTCATCCTCCGTGTTTGTCCCACGAGGACGGGGGCAAAAGTTCACTTGCAATACGGGGAGAAGGTGTGGTCACCCCGTCACCATCGTTCCAACCGAAAACCTCTAAGATGCTTCTGTGTGCTCTCCAAGCACCCTGCACGGAAACACGGCCATTCGGAACGTGCCGAGCCGGCCGGGACCTGCCATCGGCAGAAAGTGGGAAAGCAAGCAGTTGAGCTGGATTCCTTTTATTTGGTAAAACTGCAATATAAAAGGAAAGGCAAGTTGCCAGAATATGTTTCTCTAATTCAACTTGCTTAGAGCAAATACACTTTGAGGCCTATATATATATATATATATATATATATATTTTTTTTTTTTTTTTTTTTTTAATCAGCAAGGATATATGTCTGTGTGTGTGTGTGTGTGGGTGGGTGGGTGTGTGTGTGGGTGGATGGGTGTGTGTATGGGTGGGTTGGGTGCATTGCACCAAGAGAGGCAAACAGGGACAGCATTCTGGAGATAAACCAGAGTAATCACATGAGTCTGATTCTGTGAACAACACCGCCCACCACTGTTTACAAGTAGGCTAAGGGCTCTGGAGCCAGGGACCTAGGTTTGAATCCCGGCTCTGCCACAGAATTGCTGGATCATTTCATTTTATTTCACCTCCTTGTGTCCCAGTTTCCTCATCTGTAACACAGGGTTGGAAGACTAACCTATCTCACAGAGCTCTTTGAGGATTACTGAGTAGTGAGGTGCTATAAGGCGCACAAGATGGTGCCCGACAAGGGCAACGCGTGGTCAGAGCCGGCCGCAGCATGTCACACACCGGCTCCCTACTGTCCTGTCCCCTAGGCAGAGCTACCTCCCCTTAGGGAAGGGAAACGGATTCAGGAAGGCCAAGGACATCGCCCAGCGTCATTCGCTTAGTTTCAGAAGCATGATACCTCAAACTCAGGCAGATTCCTCAGGCTTTCTACTTGTCAAGATGACTCCGTCCTAAGGCAGGGAGCCCAAGGCTGTCTCCGCTTCACATGACTTCTTAGGAGTGAAGGGGGTGAGGGCCATTCTGAATGGCTGCATTTCCATCCCATCTTCCTCTGCAGGAAGTGATCCCAATGCTGTCCCCAGTTACAAGGTCCCAAACACCTCGCTCCTTCTTTCTATTTTAACTTTACATTTTTTCAGTGACGTAACAAAAGAACTGTCTTAATTGTAGTAACTACTTTTTGTTATATAAGCAAAAGCATATAAACATGTCATAAAATCCACTGCTTAAAAATAAAATCAAGAGTAGGCTTAATGGAAATGGGGCAGCTGACTGAGTTAACTGAGCTAGACAACTCCTTCTTCCACGCTTACAGAGGACTTGCTGCTGCACTTGCTGTTGTTTCCTTGGGCTTATCGAACTGTCCCAACAACTTCTGCACGAAGACTTTCTGCTGTCATTTTAGCAGAATGCCCTGGGCCGGGGGTGAGGGTGTGCAGTGGCGATCCCAGCGTTTGAAAGTAACTGAGGAAAAGGAGGGAGTGATGGCATTGACAAATATGACTTTATTCCATGTGAATTTTGCAAGACGAATGGAATCTTTGGACCTGATGATTTTTGAAAACCATTTGCGAGACGTAATTATACTCCCATGGAAAGTATTTGAGTGGGGCCAATCTTTCACTGCAGAAAATCCAAGGAGAAAATCAGGGGGCCTTTGGGCTGCACAAAGGCTGACAATAAGGCCTTATAAGTTAATTAAAGTCAGATTTATACCCTCAAGCCGGCATCATTCAGCAGACTTCCTAGGGCAGTTCAAGCTTTGTTACCCAGGAACTTGGCCGCACCTGTTGCGTTTCACTTAGCACTGAATCTTAGCTGCCCGGAAAACAAAATTAAACACGTGGAGGCTTTTGTGGCAGACCTCTTTGGAAAACCGTGACAACTCCCTCCAAAACAGGGATTCCATGAGCAAGAGCTTGCGGTAATCTTTGTGCTGTCTGAACTCAGGGTCTTAACTCGCGTCTCTTGCTGTTCAACACTTCAGTGTTTATCTCCATGCAGGCCTTTATCTGTTTGTTTCATAAGAACGGGACCTACAGTTGGTCCCAGGCAGCGCAGAAGAGAAACAGTCCTTCCTGTGGGGACACTGCAGTCCTGCGCGTCTGGACCTGAAGCAAGGCGGGTCCCAGCCAGCCCTCTGGACGAGGGGCATCTCATCCCCCCAGCCCAGGTCACCGTTGTCCGTATTTCCCGGTACCCATGGCTGACCCAACAGCTCCAAAGTCTTTCTGCGAGACCTCCAACCGTGCCCATGATGCCTCCAGCAGGAAAGCCATGACCGAGTCCTGCTGCTGAGGGAATCTGCTCAGGTCACAGGGGAGGCACACCCAAGCTCCCTCGGCTCCCAGCTTCTTAAGGGAAGGCAAAGAGGGAGGGCGACTTCCCGCAGCCGGTCCTTCTCTCTCCTCGCCCGAGCTGCCCGGGCGGCCCCGTGTCAACAAGGGGAGCTCCAGGGCCCCCCTGCACCAGCCCCTTTGGGAAAGCGGGCTTTCAGAGCCCTTCACAGAAGCAGTTCTTTATCTGGTAGGTCAGTGCAGAGGCTCCAGGGCCCGGCAGCGTATATCATCCAGGGCTGAAAGTCCCAAAACCAAAGTGACCTCTGAGGGTGAGGCCGGAGACACGCTTCTGTGGGTTCAGCTGCTGCTGCTGCTACAGTTTTCCCCCGGAAATGCCGCTGTGTCCTCAGGACTGTGACCCCAGGTTTTCTGCACCCTCTCAGGGACCCCAAACAGTCTCACCTAGAGTTACTTACACCTGGAGAGCTCAATGTTTGCCCTACTGTATATATATCTATACATAGATATATACATTATATGTATCATAGATATACGTGATCTAAATGTACTATATGTATATATATCTAATTATATGTATATATGATATGTGTATCTATGATACATATCTATGTATATAGATAGATATAGATCTATAATATAGATCTATGTTATATATATATCATATATCTGTGATATAGACAGATCTACAATATGCATCTACCTACACAGATACATATAGAGAGAGATCTATGATATAGGACATTATAGATCTATATTATATACTATACTATAATATATAATATAATATATCTATAATAATATCTATATTATAGATCTATAATATAGGTCTGTATTACATATATTATGTATATTATAACATAGATCTAGGATATAAATATATGTATCATATATGATATATATATATATCAGTTTATTTATATAAAATATATACAATACCCCCAAAAAATATATATATATAAATATATAAAATAGGTTTACAAGCAACCCTTACCAGGCAAACACTTTCTCCTTGGTAATACAACATAACTTTCTCTAAATGCTTTATCTTCCATATAAACTGATTTTTACAGAAATTCATATTGCTCAGAGAAATAACTTATACTTTCTGAAAGTACCATAAATATATTATTTGCAAGAATTTCCCCTTGAGGAAGAGTGTGATGATAGAAATCAAATGTTTCTACAAGTCTCTCGATTTCATGAGATTCTAGAATACGCATTTCTCTTTTTCATGGATAATTAGATATGTTAATAAAACTGAAAACATCACTTTAGAATAGAATTTCCTAGGTGAAAGCAGACCTGACTGCAGGAACCAAGTAAACATTTTTTTTTTCTCTCAATTACCATCATATGAACTGAATTTTAAAAAAGAAAATGTTGACTGTAACCACTCCATCTTGCTGATTCTGATTCCTGATTTACAGGAGGTTCCTATATTAGAGAAATCTTAAAGACATGGACTGTCCACACGCTGCTTCAGTGTTGGAGTAGCTCCCCAGGTACAATTTGCTTAGAAACGTCTAACATGTGTTCCGGTCAACAAAGCCCAGTCAACTTTCTCTGGCTGCTCCCAAGCTGTATCTGGAAAAGATGTCCCAGGATTGAAACTGGCACCCCTGCCCAAGGCGTAGGGACTGATCCTTTGAAAATATCAGTAAGGTGATGATAAACTGAATAGGATTATAACATCAGGCAAACTTTATCACTGGCCCTCTGCCAACTAAGACTGCCTCCAGTCGTTCACTCACCCTCACAGTGACTCCATGAAGCTTCCCCACAAGGCACACTCTTCCTATCACCATGGTCCAAAGATGGAGACAGAGCAGATGACGTACAAGCAGCTACGGAGCTCATAAGAAACAGGACTGGGTCAAAACCCGCACTGCCTGACGCTCAGTTCCTGGGGGTCTGCACACAGGATGGTCACCACAGCAGTAACTAGCACCTCTATCATGCTACATGATTGTCATTTCTTTTTTGTGGCTGAAATAATTAAACTTGACTACTATGGTAAGACATTGGCTCTATTCGCCATGCTGTGCCCTGGATCTCTAAGAGTTATTTACTACTCATTCCAAGTTTGTACCCTTAAACAACATCCCTCCCGTCCTCATGTCTTCAAGCCCGTGTAAACACCATTTTACTCGCTGTTTTTTTGAGTTTTGTTCTTTTAGATTCCATATAAAATTGATTACTCTGTTTGCCTTTGTCTGACTTATCTCAGTATAACATCCTCAAAGCCCATCAATGTTGTCACAAATGGCAGGATCGCCTTTCTCGTGGCTGAACAATATTCCAGAGTGTGTGTGGGTACATAAACTTTTTTTGGTACTAATTTCCTTCTCTTTGATTTTATTACATATTTTCTTTTATTCTTTCACTTTAAAGCCTTCGACCTGAATGCTATTAATCGGGCCTCTGCCCATCTCTCTCACTGCACTGGAGTCTCTTGAGGGTCATGGGTCCTCCTCACATTTTCTCACCCCCGATGGGACCTGCACAATGACTTCTACCTATTTGGTGTTTTCAAAAATACTTTTAAATTTGAGCATAACTTAATTACAGAGAAATGCATCAACTGTAAGTATTTAGTCATAAATTTTCGCAAAATGAACACATCACTGCATGCGTGCTATGTCACTTCAGTCATGTCCGACTCTTTTGGACCCCATGGACTAATAGCCTGTCAGGTTCCTCTATCCTTGGGATTCCCCAGGCAAGAATACTTGGAGTGGGTTCCCGTGCCCTCACCCAGGGGATCTTCCCAACCCAGGGATCAAACCTGCGTCTTTTACGTCTCCTGCATTGGCAGATGGGTTCTTTACCCCTAAGGCCACCTGGGAAGCCCAACACATCACCCGTAGTGAATAAAATTATTACCAGCCATCCAGAAGCCTGTTATATCAGGATCTCCCAATAAGGGAGCTTCCTGAACGCCATCATGTATGTTCCGCCTGGCTTTGAACTTCTTGCATGGAAACACACAGTCTGTATGTCTGGATGCTTTCCTGCATCTTGGTACCGTGAGATCCGCCATTTTTGTATGGCGGTATTCTGTTAGCCACCATATATTAATATACTTTTGCAGTATATGAACGTACCATCGGGTACTCCTCCATTCACCTGTTAATGGACACTCAGATTGTTCCCAGTTTGGGGCTGCTGTGAACAGCGATGCTGTCAGCACTCTTGTGCGTGTCTTTGCTACACATGTGTGAGCACTTCTTCTGGTTATATATCTAGGACTGGAATTGAGGCATATGGGATACACATGTTCGCTTTTCGTCGATACTGACAGTTTTTCAAAGCGATTGTACTCAACTCCCAACAGTGATAAGGGTTAAAACTGTTCAACAATATCTTTGTAAAATCTCAGGATCCTTAATTTTAGCCATCCTTTTGGTGTATAGGAGTATCACAACATGGTTTTAATTTCACTTCCTAGTGAACAGTGAGACGGAACATTTTTTTACAGGCTCAGCTTTTTGAGGTGCCTATTCATGTCTCTTGCCTATATTTGTATTTTTCTGTCTTTCTTTTTCCTGCTGACTTTCAGAAATTCTTTATACATTATACACTCAAACACTCTAAATTTCATATGTTGTAAATACTTACCCCAGTCTATGGTTTCCTGATGTCAAACTGAAGTTTTAAGATTTTTGTGAACCGAAGTTCCTAATCTTAATGCAATTAATTTATCAATCTTTTCATTCATGGTTCATTTATGGTTTCATTTGATTCCTAAAAAACAAATCATTGTGAATCACACAGTTATATTTATAATATAGTTTTCCAGTTTTCTTCTACCAGTAGTCAAAGAAGGGTGCAATACACACACATATGTGTGTGTATATATATATACACACTTTTCCATGTGCATTATCCATTGACCAAACACACTTACTGATCTGCAGTGCTACCTCTGTCAAAAGTCAAGTGCCCACGTGTGATGGGTATTTTTCTCACTCTCTGTTCTGCTCAATTAGCTTATTTTTCCTTCTGTTGACTCCATGATCTTTTTGATCCTGTAATTTTAGTTCAAGTTTCAATGCTCAGTAGTGGATGATCTCCAGCTTTTCGAGACTTTAGGGCTATTCCTGAGCTGCAAACAGAACCCATCTTCCTCAAAACTGTATGCAAGTAGAGAAATAAATGGTGAGAAGAAATAAATAATAGATATTACTGTTCATACAATGATAAGTACAAGTACTGTGGAGACAAACACGGGAAGGGATTAGAGAGTGGTTGGTCCGCGGATGGGGGATGTTTTCCATGGGACACTTCAAAAAATGCTCTCCAAGGAGATGACCTGGAGACTTCCAATACAAGAATGATGACTTGGGGCTTCCAGTACAAAGGGAGAGTGAGGACACAGCCCTGTGACAGGAGACAGGGATGGAGGGAGGCTGCAGGGAGGGAGGCAGAAGCCAGCGTGCCTGGGGAGCATCAGTGAGGAAGAGCAACCGGAGGGAGACTGGAGAGGGATCGGCAGGGCCGGCTCGGGGAATCCTGTCTCATTCTAGCACTGAACAAACAGCAAACGCTTTTTCAAAGGCAAATTGGCAATGTTTATAAAAAAATAAAAATAAAAATCTCATATTTAACTCAGTAGACCCATTTATGGAAATATATTCCAGGAAATGTATTCCTCCCTAGGCCCTACAGTGATTATTTTAAACATTCCCACTCTCCAAAAGTTCCCCATCCCACCTCCCCATCCCTACGATCGTCCCTCTTCCGAGAGGAGGAACAACCCACTTGGTTTGCTAGGTCACTTAAGGTCTGCGTCCTGACCCAGCGCCTCCCTGCAACCCCCACCCTGGCCTCCCCCGCCTTCCTCGCTGGGGGCCCTCCTGCTGAGGCCGCCTCTCTGCACTCTCTGACCCATGCTGCCTGCCACCCATTCACTTCTCTCTCCTCTATTGTATGCGTGTTCAATTGCTAAGCCATGCCCCACTCTTTGCGATCCCGTGGACTGTAGCCCACCATGTTCCTCTGTCCATGGGATATTCCCAGCAGCCATAAATGGAGTCAGTTGTCACTTTCTAACTCCAGATGATCTTCCATTGGAGGGATCGAATCCAAGCCTCCTGCATTGCATGCTGAGTGCTAATTCGCTTCAGTTTTGTCTGACTCTTTGCGACCCTATGAACCGTAGGCCGACAGGCTCCTCGGTCAGTGGGATTCTCCAGGCAAAAATACTGAAGTGAGTTGCCATGCCCTCATCCAGGAGACCTTCCTGACCTGAGGATCAAATCCGAGTCTCCTGCACATGCAGGCGGGTTCTTTACCACTGAGCCACCAGGGAAACCCTCTCCTCTCGTATGATCTTCCAATTCTCCTGCTCGGCCAACTCCTTCCCTTTGACCATTCACCTCACTCAGAATTCATCCACCATTAAAGAAGCAAAGCAAACCCCCCTCCCTGTTTTCTCTTGACCCTCTGAGCCAGCGTTGTTCCAAGGTGATTCTCCACCCCTACTGACTGTACCTCCTCACATCCATTCATTCCCAGACTTCCCACCATCTCTCTCTTCTCCCATCCCTGCATTTGAAAACTCTCTGGGAAATGTTTCCGGTGTCCTCACTGTTACTGCACCTTTCTAAAAATCCAGCCTCCTGCTGTGGGTCTGCTTCAGGGGTGGCCTTGATTTCAGGAAGCGAGCGCAGAAAGCCACCCAGGAAATGTGGAACATGGGTCCTGAGTGTTTTATGATCCTCCTTGCAATGAGGCCTTAATTATAACTTTCTTTTGCACTGTTCCTGGTGGAGATGTTATAAGCCGTTTTTAAAAGAACATTTGCAATACCTTAGTTTGGATTAATTCCATGTGTACATCTTAGAAAAAGAAAAACATGAGGGTCCAAGTAATGGGTCAACAAGCAAACGACCTGTGATTAGGGAAGGAAAGTTGCTGAGTATAAGCCAGGAGGAGGAATTGCTGATTCTACAGAGGGGGAAGGCAGAAAACTTGTAGAACATAACTCTGGACGGCGGGTGGACTCCACCCGATGACAGGACAGAGCACGGAAGACAGGGACAACTGAAGACATGCTTTTGTTGTGCATGATTCACTCTAAGGACCTACTGGAAGCTGGGCTAGGTGTGCGCCTGTGTTTCCTTGGGGGTGGAGGCAGGGCTGTCTCGTCTTTGTTCTTGCCTAAGGACTCCATCTTCGTGAATCTGGGCAAATAGACTGTTTAATGAAATGGAAAACCCCCCCAAAAAAAAGTATTCGCCCAGGCAAGAGATGCCACCTTCTATTCATTTCTGATGCATCCAGTTTCTCAACGCAGCTGGCCAAGCTGCAGGATAAAGTACATAAAGTAAAATTATACAGACTTGCAAAAATTCTGATTTGAATTCAGGGTATTAATAGCAGAAGGAATGTTCTTCTGGGAGTAATCTAAGTGTTATATTTACCTTTGGTTGGCGAATATTTGCAGCGAGGAATTTCAAATGCAAATATTTTAAAAGCATAGTGTGTTGGTAGAGAGACACTGTGGGCACTTCTGTTTTCCTTAAAAAAAGGTTTTTCTTGACTTTTTATTGGAATCCTAATGAGACCATAATTACGACAGCAAAAGGGAGGGAAATGCAGCTGTTAAAAGCCTGGTGTTACTGTATATATATAGTCCTTGCACTAAATTAAAAAAAAAAAAAAATCTAAAGCCATTCTAAATAGGAGGGAAAAGCATGATTTAGCAAACTAAATGTTGAAAACCTTATATCCTGGGTGCGCATAGATTTTTTTTTTAATGTAGATTAACATAGATTTAACATAGATTTTTTTTAATGTAGATTAACATAGATTTTGGAGAAGGCAATGGCACCCCACTCCAGTACTCTTGCCTGGAAAATCCCAGGGATGGAGGAGCCTGGTAGGCTATGGTCCATGGGGTTGCTAAGAGTCAGACACGACTGAGCGACTTCACTTTCACTTTTCACTTTCATGCGTTGGAGAAGGAAATGGCAACCCACTCCAGTGTTCCTGCCTGGAGAATCCCAGGGACAGGGGAGCCTGTGGGCTGCCGTCTATGGGGTCGCACAGAGTCGGACACGACTGAAGTGACTTAGCAGCAGCAGCAGCAGCAACATAGATTTAACATAGATTTCTGAAATTTGGTGGTCATGTTTCTTCATTTTCTTTCTGTTTTAATTAGTCAACAGTGCAAAAAGAAAAAACACAAAAAACCACTTGAAAAAAAGGCCAGCCTTTGTTTTTGTCCTTTTCACATGTATCCAACCTCCCTAAATCTAGGTGTTACGATGTTATGATTATGAAACTAAACACTTTCAGAAGTTAAAGATTCAATTATCTCCTCAGCTACACCCCCACTTGGAAGTGCTGGATGTCTGTGCGTGGAGACTGTGTATCTTTTAACATGAGGACTTGTGATCACAAGTTACTTCCCTGGTGGTTCAGATGGTAAAGCGTGTGGGAGACCTAGGTTCAATCCCTGGGTCAGGAAGATCCTCTGGAGAAGGAAATGGCAACCCACTCCAGGACTCTTGCCTGGAAAATCCCATGGACAGAGGAGCCTGTTTGGGCTACAGTCCATGGGGTCGCAAAGAGTTGGACACAACTGAGCGACTTCGCTTTCACTTGTGATCACAGGGACTTTTGCCTTCTGGTTCAAAGCAGATATCAGCCTTTCTGCTACACTAGACCAAAAGAAGCATTGTGTCCCTTGAAGAAAGGACCATGATCAATTGGATACAATTCATTTTTTAAAAAAATTTAACAGTTCCCAAATGGCCCTCTAATTCTTCTGGTCATGCCCTGGACCTAGATTCAAGCAAATGGATGTTTTAGAACAAGGAGGATGTTCAGAGCACAGACTAAGCAAAGGTGCTCAGACTGACGGGTCATAAACAGTGCTTATTAACTAGAAGCGGCTGGGTAACTAGAAGCAGCTTGTTAACTAGAACCAGCTTCTGTCAACCAGAAGCTGGGGTGGGGGTGGTGGTGGTGGTTTACTCAGTAAGTTGGGTCTGACTCTCGCGACCCCAAGGACCGTGGCCCGCCAGGGTCCTCTGTCCATGAGATTTCCCAAGCAGGAGTACTGGAGTGGGTTGTCTTCTCCTTCTGCAAGTCAGGGTGGAGGTGATCTAACCCGAATCCTCCTCTTTTCCCTCCTCTGACGGGAAGAATGAAGCTGTGAGTTAGCACAGCAGTGGGGGAACACCCGCCAGTGAAGAACAGTGAGGCTTCCAAGGGTGGAAACGGATTCACGGGCGCCTGGCACGCTTGCAAGTTTCACCCAGCACTTGCTCACAGGCGTTGCCTCAAGCCTGACTCCCCTGCACGGGAATCGGAGCCTTCAGGACACGGTTAAGACGAGCACCGAAACCCTCCTCCCATCTCACTGTACCCTGAGAGAGGAGAACACAGCTCTCATGGCTGATAAACTGCGTTTATGTCTCACATGCTGATTAGTGTGAGTCTCCGATACAACCACCCAGTCGCCTTTCAGGTAGATATCTTAGGGGCCTGAAGTTCTCAGCCCTGGGAGAGCTGAATTGCCATCACTCCCAGAATTTACAAAAGTGTTGTAGAACAGTGTGTTCTGAGTTTGGTGACTGTGTCTGCTTATATGACAGATGAATAATCCACGCCTGAAGAGCCAGCTATTGTCAGCTGTTATCTAGTAGTAAGTAACACAAGAGACGTGCCTTCAGAATGAGCTGAGGTTGTGTTAGAAGTCTGGGGTTTAAAGAAGAGGATAAAAGTTGCTTTTCACATCTTTACTTCCCTAGTGGCTCAGATGGTAAAGAGTCCACTTGCAATGCAGGAGACCCAGGTTCAATCCCTGGGTTGGGAGGATACCTGCTCCAGTATTCTTGCCTGGAGAATCCCATAAACAAAGGGGCCTGGGAGGCTACAGTCTGTGGAGTTGCAAAGAGTCAGACACGACTGAGTGACTAACGCTTCACATATTAACTAATTGTAGACAGTATTATTTATTTTGAGATGTTTAAATAAGTCTATTTGATAAATTCAGCGTATTCATTTTAAATGAATTATTGCCAGTATTATTCAGATTCTGATACCCCCACCCCCACAACAGCTCCCAATGCTGGTATACATTTCTTTCCCACTTCAAGAATCTTCAGTTCAGTTAGTCGCTCAGTTGTGTCCAACTCTTTGTGACCCCAGGGACTGCAGCACTCCAGGCTTCCCTGTCCATCAACTCCCAGAGCTTGCTCAAACTCATGTCCATCGAGTCGGTGATGCCATCCAACCATCAGCTCAGCTTTATCTTCATTCACCTTTTGTTTATCTCCCACAAGCCCCTTTGTCTCAGATCAAGCTGCCATAATAAAACTCCATAGACTGGGCAGCTTAAACGATAGGAATGCATTTTCTCGCAGTTCCGGAGGCTCAGAAGCTTGAGGTGAAGGTGGCAACAGGATTGGTGTCTGCGAGACCTCCCTCCTGGGCTATAGCTGGCTCCTCTCTTGCTGGGTCCTCCCGTGGACTGTCTTTGGTGCCTGTGTTTGGAAAGAGCACCCTCTTCCCCCCCTTATACGGCCCCCTGGGGCCTAATGAATTAGGGCCCTCCCTAATGACTTCATTTAGCCTTGAAACTGAAAGTGTTAGTCACTCAGTCATGTCAAAGTCTTTGTGACCCCATGGACTTCAGCCCGCCAGGCTCAGAGCCCTGTCCATGGGATTCTCTAGGCAAGAACATGAGAGTGGGTTGCCATACCCACCCCCAGGGGATCTTCCCGACCCAGGGGTCTCCTGGAATCTCCTGCCTTACAGACAGATTTTTTTACTGTCTGAACGTACCTCCTAAATGCCCTGTTACCCATATCAGCCATATTTCAGTTGGAGCTTCAACATGTTCATTTGGGAGAGGGGCACAATTTAGTCCATAGCATCCCCTCCCAATAATGCACAGATTGTATCCATGTCTTGACGACTGCAAATTCCTTGCTTAAGGAAACACTCACACTCCCCAAATGATGCCAACATCACCCTGAAAGCAGGCACCCAGCACAACCCAGATGCGCCGACAGACCACCCTCCCCTCCGACGGAACATGTTCTCGTCGGCACTCAGATGTCTCTGCGGTTGCCTGTCGCCCCGGCTCACTTCTCTGCTTTAAAAACGGCACACCTCAGACGGTGCTTCTGATTACAAACCTGTCTGGCTCCCAAGTCACAGAACAGCAGCAAATTGTAACTAATCGGTGTTTTATGGACATAATTAAACTGTGCACTTACAAATAAAATGCAACACTTAAAATCGGGTCCCCGTTTCTCAAAGCTGCATTAATATTTATAAAATGATTATTGCAGACAGGCACATTCTTTTACTGCTTATTAGGGCACACAGTATGCACGCAGGGGCAGTAAATTCTTAATTATCACAGACGCTGAAGACCACACTTCCTTGGTCCCCCAGGCTTGTCCTGACAGCTTCCCACCTTTCAAGGCCTCTTTTATGGAGAAGCTTCTGGTCTTTTTCACTTCCCTTCCTTTCTATTCCCAAGAGATGCTACCTTAAGAGTCACCCTTGAGAGCACGCTGGAGGAATTATGACCGTCCCTTACAACTCCATGGAATACGGGGAATGAAATGGTTCACCCTTGGCTCAGAGAGGCTCCTCTGTGAATTCTGTGGTCAGATGATAACAATTTCTCTCCCTCAATGCCCCCCATAGCTGTTTCCCCCAGACCACCACCATCGTCTCTTATTAGCCCATACAAGACTTGTAATTTCTCAATGGAATTTTTGTAGGGGTAAAAATCACGTACTTATATAATGGAGGTGGGAATTGATTTACATGGCGATAGCATGCACTCTAAAGTGATACAGTATTTTAGAAACAGTCATTAGCCCAAAAGGAAATTTTAAATGGTGACAGAGAGCCAACCCCCCCCTCCCCCCCCGGTGGCAGCAGAGCAGGGCCGAGACGGGACAGCACACTTGGCCAAGAGCACGTCCATCTCCCAGCCCCTGTGGAGGCTCAGGTTCCTTTCACACTTGGCAGGATGCTATTTCCTGATGCACGCAGAGTAAGAAAATGGTTTTGGGGGAAGCACTCGCTGGGCTCCAACCGTATCAAATAGCTTCTCACAAAATATCTTGATGACCTAACTGGAAATTCATCAGAAGTGTACAGACGATATTTACTTTGTGAAAATGTTCTTTTCATAGAATTATGTCCTAGGTAGGGGGACCTGTGGGATGAACCAGTCTAAATCTTCCATTATAGATGAAAGTACCAAGGTAAAGTGAAATTGGTTGTCTGTGGTTGATCAATTATATGCTCAGAAAAAAAGTTAGCGGACTGGAGAAGCAGCGCTGTCTCTGTGTAGAGATGTTCAGCGAGAACTTGCATGTATGTGTACTTAATAGAAACGACTGACATTTGGGCTTCCCTGGTGGCTCAGATGGTAAAGAACGCCTGCAATGCAGGAGACCTGAATCCCATCCCTGGGTTGGGAAGATCCCATGGAGGAGGACATGGCAACCCACTCCAGTATTCTTGCCTGGGAAACCTCATGGACAGAGGAACCTGGCAGGCTACATTCCATGGAGTCGCAAAGAGTCGGACACGACTAAGCGACCAAACACGCACGCTGACAACAGCAGTGGAGAAAGTGAGAGAAAAGGCAATCCCGACGATCCTGACGCGTGACAACCGTGCGTTGTGAACTCAGAGCGCCGAAACCGACATCTCCTCCATAGGTTTCTTACATCGGGCTCTGGGTGCTGAAATGCCCACCGTGGCATTAGAATCCTGCTGTGGACCTGAGATTTTTATCACCACGGAAACTCAATTAGTATGCAAGCAATTTTGTATACAGAATGAAGACTTAGCTCATTCTTACAGCAGCATGAATGAGATGATCAGCATATACAAGAGTGAGACAGGACAAGCAGATTGATTGGGAAGAGGCTGAAGAGAGCCTGGCGTCTCGTCCATCTGCCTAACAGAAAAAAGCAAGAGGGTGCAAAGATGGGAAGGGCTGGGGAGTCGGGACATTTGAGGATTGTGTAGCAGAAACATGAGAAAGGATTTATAAGAGAAAGTCAGAGAGGTGCCAAAAAAGAACCTTTCCTTCTTGGTCATTCAGGATAGGCTGATGGGCATCTGTTCAATGAATAAGAAATAGCAAATTCCTTCTAAGCAAGCAAACTTGAAAGAAGATCAGTAGCAATTTAAATAGCAGTCTGTTTAAGGAGAAGGACATGGAATTTGGGGTCAGGTAGACACGGCAGTATAGCGCACATCTTTTACTATACCATTGAATAGCTGCATGTTCTTAGAAAACCATTTAAAATCGAGCATCGGTATCTTTCTGTGTAAAGCAAGGATAACGTACTTTTCAGGAGTACTTACAAGAATTGTGTCTGACATAAATGCGGCAGATATTCAAGACCTAGCACATGGAAGAACTAAGGGGGAATTCTCTGTGGCTGGAAACTTACAATTATAAATGGAACATCCTCAATGGCAAAGTCCAGTCTAAACATCTGGAAAATCCTCAAAGGATGGGACTTCCAACGCCTGCTCCCACCCAGTTTTTACACCAGTTCCTTCTTGGCAGCATTAAAACTCAGAATCTCTCTTTCAGCCCACAAAGTGCCCGATGAGGGTCAATTAGGAGGACGATTGCTTGCGGAAACAATAGGTCACAAAGCCTGGGGGGATCTGGGGACACAATGTAGGAGATCTCTCCCTTCATCTGCTTCCTTCTGCCCACATTGTTTATTTCCTTCAGAGACCCGAGCACTTGGTGCAGAGTTGAGAGAAAGTAGAGCACGCAGGACTCTCACTTAAGACCTGCTGGTTCCTCCTGACAAAATTCTGAGCTTCGCTGAGGCATCAACGCTCAGCTGGTATTTACATCATCACTTGATATTTACCACAGCATCATCTGTAAAATACACTCAGCTAAGGTTTTGTCACAGGGGACCTGAAATTCTAACGTAAAAAGAGAAATGCCAGGAGGCCAACACGTGGCAGCACTTGGCTTTCAGAAAGGAATTATCTGGGAACCGTGTGCCCACTTTCCAAGGGACAGTAAGCACCCAGGAATTATCCGGAGGGATGTGTGCAATTTCGACACTAGAGTTTGGCAGATAATGTGGGCAGGGATGTGGCTGAGGACACAGACTCGCCAGCTCTCATGATTCAAAAAAAAAACCAATGATGAAATTTAAAAATTTTTCTTTACGTATTTGTTTTCTCACACTATGATTTTATAGTCTTGAAAATGGTGATTTCTTTAAATCAGTGATGAACTATATAATATTTACATTTTACTCAATGGATTCTCTGGCTGCCAAATCTGATCCCTGCATATGTGTTTGGGCAGCCCTGATACACCTCAAATAGAATCCTTATATAGCGTAACATTGTATACAGGTAGTGTGATTGGGTGGGATTTTCAGTGTTGGAAGAAAATCTATGACAAACCTAGACAGCGTATTAAAAAGCAGAGACATCACTTTGCCAACAAAGATCCATCTAGTCAAAGCTATGGTTTTTTCCATAGTCATTATGGATGTGAGAGTTGGACCATAAAGAAGGCTTAGCACCAAAGAATTGATGCTTTTGAATTGTGGTGCTGGGGAAGACTTTTGAGAGTTCCTTGGACAGCAAGGAGATCAAACTAGTCACTCTTAAATGAAAGGATTGATGCTGAAGCTCCAATACTTTGGCCACCTGATGTGAAGAGCCAACTCACTGAGCAAAGTCCCTGATGCTGGGAAAGATTGAGGGCAGAAGGAGAAGGGGACGACAGAGGATGAGATGGTTGGATGGCATCACTGACCCAATGGACATGAGTTTGAGCAAGCTCTAGGAGACAGTGAATCACAGGGAAGCCTGGTGTGCTGTAGTCCGTGGCGTCACAGAGAGTCAGACATGACTTAGCGACTGAACAACAACAAGAAATACCACGAGTGGATACTTTTAGGTGATCATCTTTAGATGCCCTGGTCCCCCACACCTATCACATGACATAAAAAAAAGCAGCTTATGGACATCCTAAGTAGTTACTGGGAACTATGAGAGGACCAGTCTCCCTGTCAGCAGGCTGCTGTCCATCCCAGGAGAGAAGCCACCCACGGAGCAGATCCCATTCAGCCTTCCTGGTGCCCCCGGGGGCTCGCTGCACGCCCACTGCAGTGTCCACAGGCCCCAGCCCCTCTGCGCGCCTTCATCACGAGCCATCCTGCCTCATCTCATTCTCTTGAGCTTTTACCAGCCCTGCGGCTGCTCTCCTGGACCCACCTTCCATCACTGAACTAGTAACTGCGAGTTCTGTTCTTGTCCGAAGACACAGCTGTGTCTACATCCATCTATCTGCCTCTTTCTAGATATAAAATTTTTCAATAGTAAATGTAAACACACTGTTTGTTGTTAAAACTGAAGATAAGGTAGAACATAAAAACTGGGCTTCCATATGTACACAGAACAGATATTTAGGAAGATCATAGGTGGGTAAAATCCCACACCCTGTTTTTCCTCTACCAATGGCGCCACAGATGGTTTTACAATTCCATGTGCCGATGCATGCTTACATCTCCATTTTGATTTCTAGTCCCTTCGGCTTGATGCTTATTCACACAATTTGTTTAGCTTCTGGCTCCACCGTCCCTTCTTCAGTGTCTTGGTGTATTTTTCACTCTTGGCTCCAAGTCTGCAGATGAAGGCTTACCAAGGCTGGGCTCCTACCGCAGAAAAACCAATTGAAATGTGCAATCCTGGATTGGATCCAGGACTTGGAAAAAAATCATTGTAAGGACTTTACTGGGCCAACAGATGAAAAAAGAACAATCTACATAGATAACAGTATCCATGGTTAAAAACAAACAAACAAAAAACAACCTTCCCCCCACAAGGGGAAAAATAACTTTGGTCAATATTCTTTAACAATGGAACGGAATATCCTTATTACTAAAAGAAAACATACACTTAAGAATTTAGAATTAAAGGAGCAGAATTTCTATAACTCACTCTCAAATAGTTTAAAAAAAAAACAGATAAAGTATAAATGGTAAAATGGTGACAACTGATATATTTGAGTAGAAGGTATATAGGAACTTTTCTTGAAATTTTTCTATGAGCTGTAATTATACCAAAATAAATGTAAGATTAAATGCCAACTCCTGAATGAGTTTAAGCAAAATGAGCAAGTAAATCAAGACGAACAAATAAAAAACAGAATGAGAGAGAGAGGATATTTTTGTCTAATGGTCCATCTTTGCCCCTTGAAGTTAAATTAAGCATATTAGGATAAAAATCCCTCAGAAGTCATCAAGTACAATTCATCTCACTTGGAAAACAAAGTCAAAAGTAGTTGCTTTGTCTAAAACAAATGCATTTCCAATTCTCTGTCTTAAACACTACACAGGCCTTGATCTCTGTTGCTGGGAAATGAATAAAATTTGGTTGCTTGAGATTTTTCTACTCCAGAATTTATATTAAAATTTACCAGAAAGATAATGAGCAAGATTTTAATTTCTTATAATTGAAACAAGAGATGACAGACAGCTCAGTTCAGATTCCAGACATCATAAAATCCTTTCTAAAACGAACGGTAGGTAGACTGAAACATAACACACACACGTGCGCACACACATACACACACTCTTACCTTTAAACCCAAGACTACAGACAGTTTCATTTTGTAAGGACGGTATCATGTGGACAGTTTATGGTTTTCAGTAACATGGCAACATTTGCTATGTGTATAATAGCAGCATCTGAAATGGCGTAATAAAAAAAGAATTATCTGTGATTAGAAGTGAACTGTTAAAGCTACTCTGGTCAGGGCCAAAAATCAAGAGAGTTTATTATTTCAGTAGCTGCAGTGAAAAACCCCTCTGGGCACCTAGAAAACCTACCCCCTGAGCTTTTCACCCATCCTCCTCACTGACACGGTAATGGGCTTTGTTAAATTCAAAGACAGTTACGTCAGCAATTTGTGGTCTCTCGTGGATTTTCCAGGCCTATAAAGCACACAAATTATACCCAAATATTGGCCTGAAAAATTAGTAAGCTATAGGGTTTGTGTTATTTTAGCCAAGCTTTACTGGAGTAAAAGAAACTCAGGGACCCTAAAACTCAGTAGTTTCTTCACTGCTTTATTATTTTCTTTTTTGGTGGGCTGATTCTGATATGTTAATGCTGGTTGTTTTTTTTTTTTTTTCTCTTCTTTTTTTTTTTCTTCATTATTACATGATTTTTATTATTTTTGTCTTGCTTGCTTTTCTTTGACACCCAAGGACAATTTTGGCAGCTGTTAATTAACATTGCATTTCTTGCACCTCTGTTCTTTGGCTTTTGCTTAGAATTGAGTGATTAAAAAAATATCTAAAGTTATCTTACATTTCTAGAATTGCCCATGAATATCCTTGAATATTATAATGCCCATGTTACAAGTCACAGATATCTGGCAGGTGCTGTATTGATATAATTCCTTACGTTGAGTGTGAAACAACAGTTCAGTGGAGTCAGAGCTTGAGGCCGGGCCAGGTAAGAAGCCTGCAGTGACTAAACTACTAACTTCACAGCTAAGAGAATGAACCTCTGCAGGGGTTTAATGACCAAAAGCACTTGAAAGGGGAAAAACCTGAATCAGCACCAGATCCGCACTTAGAAGCTTTGCACTCCTGTGGCCAGTTTCTTTTTGTCTTTTAAATTTGCTGATACTTTTGTACTTGACAGTAAAATGCAAGTACAGAAAAGCATCACATCTACACAACAGAAGGAGTTAAGCTGAACATCCTTACAACCAGCCACCCCCGGAAGCCTCCTTGTCTCCCATTCCCATCACAACTCCTCCATCTGCATAAAGAACCATCATTCTGACTTTTACAGCCATAAAGATACAAGGAAGTACTTGCTATAAAAGTCAGGACCGTGGCTATTTGTGGGCAAATTGGTAAGCCTCGTTTTCTCCACTGGAGTACTGTGTAAGAACGGTATTGGCACTAACACACACACAGTGGCGTTTGGAAAAAGAAAGCATAACAAACACACACACACACACACACACACACAAGATAACGTGTTCACGAGTCCTACAAGCTATAAAGCTCTCTACCAAGAGACATCATTCTTATTTGACTTACAGAGTCTCGGGTAGGGGGTCTGGAGACCAACCTAACTCTAACCCATGAATCTGACGAGATGTATTGCTAATAGCTCTTATCATTCATATTTATGTACTGGGAGCTGCGGGGAGCTGGGCTCCAAAGTTTTTCATAAGGTTATTTATCCAGTAGGCAGATAATTATAAGCAGCAGTGGGGAAACATAATTGATAATAAATATGTGTTTACTTTAGACTACTGATACTTTGATATGACATTTTCCACTAAACCTTCACATATTTTCCGCACTTGTGATATTTAATGTTCATAATTTAATTCCCACAAACACTAGTACTGAGCTCTGAAGGTCAAAAATCCAAAACGGAAAAGGAGACTTGGCTGAATAAAGTTATTTACATAGTTAATCAGGAGCTGAAGCCCAGGAGAAATGCAAATCGCCGTGTTTCCAGAGAGGGAACAGTACTATAGTCTTTGGCCAGCATTCACACCCCCAGAGACAAACAAAAGCTCTGAATTTCTTCCCTTGAACTTCTTTTGTGTATGTGATCTTACTCGGTTTCAGTTTTCAAGTTTATAGAAATAATCTTCTGGGTGAACCAAGGTCAAAACAGCAACCTGGGGTTTAACTGCTGATCAAGCAAACAGGATGTCCAAATATTTCCCCAAAGCAATAAACCATCAGTTAATGGTGTCATTCCCACCCACAATGCCCTCTTAGACCAACAGGAAATGTACCTTCATTCACTGCCCATGTGCAGGAGGAGCCATTTTAAACACTAAATAAAAATGATCACATTAGGATTTCTAGCTCCAACTAAGGAAGGTAACTTTTCAGGGAATTACAGGGTCGGAGTCTCCCCAACCACCTAACTCTCTTTTACTCGGTTGTTACAGGATCCTGGTGGCTCCCTTATTTTAAAATAACAATAGGAAATCCTAGTGAAGGATAGGAGGCTAGAATTTAGAAGACTCTGTTGTTGTTATTGTTGTTTCAGCTGCTAAGTCACGTCCAACTCTTTTGCGACACCATCGATTGTAGCCCGCCAGGCTCCTCTGTCCATGGGATTCTCCAGGCAAAAATACTGGAGTGGGTTGTCATTTCCTTCTCCAGGGGATCTTCCCAACCCGGGGATAGAACTCACGTCTCCTGCATTGCCTGCAATGGCGGGTTAGTTCTTTACCACTGAGCCCACCTGGGGAGCCTTGACTTTAGTCCAGTTTCTGCCTCTATGTGGTTATTTTTCTGGTCACTTTAAAATAATGAACAGAATTCTAAGAGGTTTGATTTAGATTCTGAACACTATTATGATTTATAACCTCCTCTCATGATAAAAGGCTTTGCTGTAAGTTATAAGGGGTGTGAAAGAGTTAGTTGCTCAGTCATGTCTGATTCTTTGCGACCCCATGAACTATTGACCACCAGGCTCCTCAGTCCAAGGAATTCTCCAGGCCAGAACACTGGAGTGGATAGTCATTCCCTTCTCCAGGGGATCTTCCCAATCCAGGGATCCAACCCAGGTCTCCTCCATTACAGGCAGGCTCTTTACATTCTGAGCCACCAGGGAAGGGGGTATCATCAAAATAAACTGTGGTGAGGATGAAGGACAGCAGATAAACAACAGCCAAATGGAGGCATTGTGTAAAGTCTTTGAGGGTCTGCACTAAGCAACATCTAAGAGATATCCAACAGGCCTTGAAAGGCTGACATCCTCATGGTGCTTCGCTAATGCCTAGACAATACCATTCATCTCACTAAGCTGTGAGGGGTGTTTTGTTGAGCGATATCTTCGTTAGCTATCTTGGTTCACGTTGGATTACAAAGCTGAAGCTTTTCTTTTCAGATCTCCACACCCGATAAAACTACTTAACTTGTACTGAGATCTTGTTAGGGCCTTAAGTCCGGAATCTTTTGATGTTCCTAAGACCAAATTCCCTTTTCCCCAGATTTTAGTTGTTTTTTTTTTTTAAACCCCTTACCTAGCCTCAGTGAACTTCGTGTTCACATGCTCATTTTCCTATTGGATCATTTTCAAATTTCTCATTGATTTATAGTTATTTATAAATTCTTGATATGAACTCATTACTACTTATAACTTCTAATTATATTGATTTTATTTGCTAATGGCTACATTTTATTGAAATTATATTTTAAATAGTACAAGAGTTTAAAATATGTAAACATATTTTATAAATCTTTTAAAAATGTGGTTTGTTTATTTCTTTTCTTATTTAAGTATTCCTAACCTGAGGTCAAAGATATTTTCTTCTGATTTTCAAAAAAATGCTTTACATATGCACATGTCTAATCTGTCTAGAAGTGACTCTTGTATTGTACTAAATATAATGTCTTTTTCCCAGATCAGTCGACTGAGAGCCACTTATTAAATAGTTTATTTTCCCCCAACCAGTTTTTAACGTGATACATTGAGCTTCCAAACGTGTGTTAGATCTTTTTCTGACCCTATTCTCCTGTATTGGTTTGCATTTACTCCTATGCAATATCAAAAAGCTTTAATTACTATAGTGTTAAAATACATTGGTGTCTATTGTGTGCTTCCATTTTATTACTATTTTTCAAATTATATTTGGCAATTTTGGTCCTTTGGGAGTTTCTTATTAAGAATTTTAAGACCTGCTTCCCTGGACTCCCCTGTTGACTCAGACAATAAAGAATCTGTCTGTAGTGCAGGAGATCCAGGTTCAGTTCCTGGGTTGGGAAGGTCCCCTGGAGGAGGCAACAGCAGCCAACACCAGCATTCCTGCCTGGAGAATTCCATGGACAGGGGGCCCGGCAGGGCTACCATGCATGGGGTCACATAGAGTCAGACATGACTGAGTGACTAACACTTTCACTTTCAGGACCTGTTTATCAAGTTCCACAATAAATATGTTGAAATTTTCATTGGAATTAAAGTTAATTTATTAGCTAATTTGGAGAAATGTCGAACTTTTATTACACTGTTGTTTTCACATCCATGAATATGGTACATTTTATCATTCAATTAGCAGTTATTTTGCTACACTTATTCCTAGATACATTATGCATCTATGTTTCTCACTGTTTATTGCAGGTGTATAAAATACTAATGATTTATTTTTGTTGAGCATTCATCTGGCAACCTTCCTGAATTTTTATAAATTCCAACAGTTTATTGAATTTCTGGATTTTTTTTTCTAGTGGACAATTATATTTAATAAGAGCTGTCATAAGTCAGAAAGAAAAAGACAAATATCACATATTATCATTTATATGTGGAATTTTTAAAGTGATACAAATGAACTTACTCACAAAACACAAACAGACTCACAGACATAGAAAACAAATGTAAGGTCACCAAAGGGGAAAGGGGGAGGGGTAAATGTGGAGTTTGGAATTAACAGACATCCATCACTGTATATAAAACAGATAAACAACAAGGACCTACTGTATATCACAGGGAACTATATTCAACACCTTGTAATAACCTATAATGGAAAAGAATCTAAAAAATAACATATATATATATGTGTGTGTGTGTGTGTGTGTGTGTGTGTGTGTGTGTGTATACACACACATGTATCTGAATCACTTTTCTGTACACCTAAAACTAACAACACTGAAAAGCAACTATCCTTGAATAAAATGTAAAAAGCAAAACAAGGTTGAATTTCTTCCCCTCACAATTCAGAATCCCAAACCTGCATATGAAAGTCTAAGTAATTTTACGGAAGGAGCTTGATCTTTGCTATTGTCTCACATAATCTCCAAGCCTGTGCTTTGATGTAAAATGAGTTCTGATAAAAATGCTGAGCTACTATAGACAGAGAGATATAGCAGTGATTATTCCTGATTTGGGAAGAACGCTTAGATGCTTCTCTTGTATTATCTCACTGAGAATTAAATTCATGTCCTGATAAACTATTCTTCTACCTATTAGTCACAAAAAATATGTGCCCACCTAAAAAGTTATCATAGGGTTAACTAGGGAAAAATTTTAGCACCAGCAATTTTAATAGAGAGATAAGTCAAAAATAAACAGATTCAATCTTGTCTAGCCCTACTGTTTAATTCTGAAAAAAAAAAAAAGGAAAGAAAAATAATGGAAACACCTACATCTACTCTTGGTGAATTTACCCTCACCCCCAACACACACGTATACTTAATTGGTTCCATGATTTATATGGTGTGCTTTACACTCCTTTTCTACCCACTCACAATATTACAAATATTAATCATTTTCCATGGTCAATTATAGGGATTATAGCCTTGTGCTGTGTATGTTCATAAGAAATATGACATCAGATGGAAACATAGTCTGCTTTTTGTTTCCCCCACCCCCATCCCCAGCTGTCCATAGATCATATTTTGATCTCTGAGAGAAAGGAATATGGATATCTCAGTAAAGAGTTAGGCTAGAAAAGCAAAGAGTAAACAAAATTAAATGAAAAGAAAAAATTCCTCTTGGAAAAAGCAAATTGCATAAAAGCTCCCAGAGAATGAATATTTTTCATGCATGGACCTTGGGTTCAAGATATCAGAGGGCAATGTCCATATTCAAGCTACTCAAACCAAGAAAGCAACGGCTGAGAACCTGCTGAAGTCAAAGACACTGAAATTACTGAGTTTCTCTGTGTCTCAGCACTTGTACCAGCCTTACTTTAAATGTGATCTGAGACGGTGTCTCTGCTCTCCAGATGAACTCTGCTAGGAGGATGAACCAAAGGCGAATGAAGCTGCAAAGCAAGCAGGTGTGAGCTCCAAGGAGCTCATGTTCTTTTGTACGTAGTCAGAGAAAAAATCCCTACACTTTTCCTCAGTGTCTCAGCCAGATGTGTAAATAATACATTTTTGTTCAGCAGAATCAGAAATTCAGAAACCGTGTCAGATTTGAGTATATAGGACCAACTTTTTACCATGCCAGCAGTTCAGGGAATCATATATGGAATACCGTGTATCATCAGGATAAACAAGGTTAATCTGCAATAAGGAATAATCCCAGCACTCAGTGGGAGAACACAACGAAACTGTACCTTTTGTTCATCCTAAGTAGTGTGCAGATGAAAGATTAGCAGGGGAATTTGTGCATCAAAGTTAAAGAGAGATGTAGGCTAAAGGCCACTCCATCTTAACAAGTACTGGTGGGACCACCCAGGCAGGAGAAGGGGTTATGGTACACCACACCCCAGGTCTCAGAGTTTCTGCCTGTAAGTCACACACACCACGTGTGTTCCTCTTTCAGGGCTTAAACTCAGAAGGAGCAAGGACCTGTGATCTGACCATGTGCCAAGAAAAAAAGAGCTGGAATAAATGATAGCAGCCTTAATAACCTCATTCTACTTCATAAAGCTTGTCTAAGTCATATTCTTCACTATCTTGAGCTCAGTCACTCAGTCCTGTCGGTTTCTTTGCGACCCCGAGTGTGCGTGCGTGTATGTGTGTGTGTCTGTGTGTCTGTGTGTCTGTGTATGTGTATGTCTGTCTGCAATTTTTTAAGTCCCTTCTCCACTCTCCGGCAGCTCCTGCAGTGACCTGCCGCCTGGCCTGTTATTATTTCTTTACTAAAGGTTCAGAGAACTGTGTGATTTGGCTCCTTCCAGAAAAATGAATTTGCTGCAAAAACATTTTTTTTCCCCCTTTTGTTCTGTCATGGGAAAGAGAGACTGTCCGAGTAGCATAGGCAACTATTATATTTCTCTGGCATTTGTCAGTGACGGACAAACTTGAGGGCTTCCCTGGTAGCTCAGTTGGGAAGGAATCTGTCTGCAGTGCAGGAGACCCCAGTTCAACTCCTGGGTCGGGAAGATTCACTGGAGAAGGGATAGGCTATCCACTCCAGTATTCTTGGGCTTCCCTGGCGGCTCAGCTGGTAGAGAATCCGCCTGCAGTGTGGGAGACCTGGGTTCGATCCCTGGGTTGGGAAGATCCCCTGGAGAAGGGAAAGGCTGCCCATTCCAAGATTCTGGCCTGGAGAACTCCATGGACTGTAAACCCGAAGCTTCAGCACCACAAGATTTTCAAGCCAAGAACCCTTGTGTGATGCTTATAACAGCTTAAGTCAGCATGTACAGGAACAATCACATCTACATTTGGAGAATTAGCTAAGTGCTTCAGAACAGACCTTCATGGAACCAAGGAGTCAGAAATCACCATGTCCAAGTGATAGAACTAGAAGCAGGGGTCAACAGAAAATGTAACCTGCAAGAAGCCAGTCATCCAGACCCTCCAGTCTCAAGGGACATTCTATCACCCTGTTGACCTATGCAGAGGCCATTAGGTTACAATAACCCATGAGTTTTCATAGATTACAGAGGCGCCCGTCACCATCTGCCGTGGTAATGGATAAAAGTAACAAGACATTGCAAGGAAACGTAAATCAACCTGTTTACTTTAAGATTCCAAATGAAATCGGGGGTATATTATATTAGCGAATATCTCTTTGGCTATTCTTTTAAAGTTGAAAGAAAGTAAAAGTCACTCACTCATGTCCCACTCTTTGTCCATGGAATCCTCCAGGTCAGAATACTGGAGTGGGCAGCTTTCCCTTCTCCAGGGGATCTTCCCAACCCAGGGATCGAACCCAGGTCTCCTGCATTGCAAGCAAATTCTTTACCAGCTGAGCCACAAGGGAAGCCCAAGAATATTGGAGTGGGTAGCCTATCCCTTCTCCAGCGGATCTCCCCAACCAAGGAATCGAACCGGGGTCTCCTGCACTGCAGGCAGATTTTTTACCAGCTGAGCTACCAGGGAAGCCCTTTTAGAGTTGAGGAGGTGCTATTCATTTTGGAAGTAAGAAAAATACTGTTACTAAAAAATTGAGGTATTTCCTTGTGCTTCTTTCTATGTTATTCTATCCCAAGGCAAATAGGTAATATTTCCATGATCACCGTCATTCTTATGCATACATTTAATACTGTTCAAAATGTTACAGCAGCGGATAAAGCACTGGGTTAACAAGCTGACTCGCACGGACACTGCCCCTGAGGAGCTTATCACCTAAGCCAAGTCTGATATCAGGCCCCAGGTGTGAAGAGAAGTGGGAAATGTAGAGTCCAGTGCGCAAGCAGTGATGGACTTTCTCGAAGTTATCGGCCTCATCTGCCTGCTTCTAGACACGACCATCCCTGGGCACTGCCTTTACACCTAACTTTCAGAATGTTCCAATTATTAAGGACATGCCAGCTTACATTCAGATCATAAATCCTCATTTCGTGCAACTTCTTAAAAATCTTCCCCTCTACGGAGAAGTGGAAGTGAGAAAAGACTGTGTGTGTGCATGTGCACGTGTGTACAGCCATGTCCAACTCTTTTACGACCCGTGGGCTGTAGCCCACCAGGCTCCTCTGTCCATGGGATTTCCCAGGCAAGAAGACTGGAGTGGGTTGCCATCTCCTCTTCTAAGGCCTCTTCCTAGCCCAGGGATAGAAAGTGCGTCTCCTGTGTCTCCTACACCGGCAGGAGGATTCTTCACCGCTGAGCCCCTGGGGAGCCCCTACTGTGCCTGTAACCTGTCCATAACAGAACTCCCAACCCTGGAACTGTCCCTCATTAAAAGAAAAAAAAAAAAAAAAAGACAGAGAAGAGCAAAAACACATCCTTATAACAGCTTTCTGTCCGTGTTCCTGCCTGTTCACACCTGATCTGAGAAGCGCTCTGACAAATTATTTCGCTGGTCTTGGCTTTCTGACAGCAGAAGATCAAAGTCTCTGCACCTCTGGATTAATGTCTCTGCATAAGTAAATATGGTACTGATACACTTTGGGGCTTTGTGAAGAACCTTTGGCTTAAGCAGCAAAACTGACTTATTTTTTTTTTTTTACAGAAGCTGACTTGGAATATTACAATAAGGGGAAAAAAAAAAACCAGCCAAGAATTTTGTGATATTTATGCCTAGAGGCTGAGCCAGCAGGACAGCATTTATGAGGCTTTTCCAAGCTAAGTCCACCGATCATCGGTAGACGGCTGGGCTCTGCTGAACATTCTGTATTTCTCATCGTTTATGGGATCCCTGTTGGCCCCGGAGTGCTGTCTGAGAGTTGGGAATGTGAGACATAAATCTTTGCTGGTCCTTTTAAATGAGACGTCAGTTGTCTCAAGGGAGAGTGGCCCTGGGTCAGTTCCTTGTAGGAACCTGAGGAATAATGGAATAGAGAATATAGGTCATGGTTACCCTCAGAGGGTGGATAACCTTCCTCTAAGCCTGATTCTTCTTTACAGGGGTACAAATATTTCTTTCCTAATTGCTAAGTCTGACTTGAGCTTTATTCTTGAAGGAACCAGGTTTTTGTGAAATGGAAGCCCGTAGCTTTGTGGTTCTTCTTTCCCCTCCTTCTCTCTGTCCATTGCCCTGTGTCTCTGCAGGTTATGCATGTAAAATTCATATTATATCATCTTACATGGGTTATTTCCTAGCTTTTTAATGTATTATCTTTCCCACAAAAGAATATATTTCCTGAATATCTGACTCATGTTTATAATCTATTCACGTATTATTTTTCAAAATCTCTGCCAATAATAAGTGCATCATAGATAATCATTGACTATATGTGTAAATAATTTTGGCTTCTTAAAACAGTTCATTGACAACCCTTAAAAACATAACCAGGAGATGTTGAACTTCCATTACCCCCTGGAGAGAATGCTAAGTCTTTCACATCCTCCCCTTAACTCTTTCTAGTGTCTCTGCCCATGTGATGGACTGGATGCTCTTGTCCTATCAAAATCCATGCTGAAATCTTAACCTCCAGTGTGATGGTATCAGGAGCTAGGGCCTCTGGGAGGTGATCAGGTCCTGAGGGTGGAGCTTATGAGAAAGACTAGGGTTGCAGAGAGCCCCCTTGCTCTTTCTTCCACACAAGGATACAGTGAGAACATCCACAGGCATCTATGGACCAGGAAGAAGGTCCTCCCCAACACCTTGATCCTGGGACTCTCAGCCTTCAGAACTATTAGCAACATAGACACTCCAACTGTGGTGCTTTGTCAGAGCAGCCCAAGTGGGCTAAGACACCCCAGAATCCCACAATGGACCTTGTGTTCCTGGCAACCGGAACTTCTTCCTACTCCCCAAAGAAGAGAGAGGGTGGCCCTCTGTAACTCTGGAAGCCCTTTCTGGATTTTCCACTTGTGAACTTGAATTTATCCTTCAAGTCCCAGGGCACAGGTTACTTCCTTTATCCATCCTTATTTGATTCCCCACAGGAACCTTCATTAGTACTCAAGCGACACTATGTAACTATCTTTACCACATCCACGATCACACTCTAAGTGTTACACTGTGGTTATTTGTTTCCCAGGCACACCGCCTCTCTCTTTCTCTCTCTCTCACACACAAATAACATGCACATTTTCCTGAGCATAGATATTAAGCACTGAACATAATACTTGAAAAGTAATTTACTAAATATATTTATGTAGCATGTATTTGTGGAACGAAAGACTAAAATAATAATGAATGGATGGATGGATGGGAAAGGTAAGAATTTAGAGATTAAACAAAAGATCGGCCTGAGTTTGAATCCCGTTTGAACCAGTTCTAGCTTCTGATCTTCGGCAAGTTCCTTGTCTTTCTCAACCTTCAGTTTTCCACCTCTAAAACAGAGTCATAGAAATACTTTCATAATCAGTTCAGTTCAGTCGCTCAGTCGTGTCCGACTCTTTGCAACCCCATGAACCACAGCACGCCAGGCCTCCCTGTCCATCACCAACTCCCAGAGTTTACTCAAACTCATGTCCATCGAGTCGATGATGCCATCCAGCCATCTCATCCTCTGTTGTCCCCTTCCCCTCCCACCTTCAATCTTTCCCAGCATCAGGGTCTTTTCCAATGAGTCAGCTCTTCGCATGAGGTGGCCAAAGTATTTGAGTTTCAGCTTCAGCATCAGTCCTTCCAATGAACGCCCAGGACTGATCTCCTTCAGGATGGACTGGTTGGATCTCCTTGCAGTCCAAGGGACTCTCAAGAGTCTTCACCAACACCACAGTTCAAAAGCATCAATTCTTCGGCGCTCAGCTTTCTTCACAGTCCAACTCTCACAACCATACATGACCACTGGAAAAACCATAGCCTTGACTAGCTGGACCTTTGTTGGCAAAGTAATAGAGTTTTGATAAAAGTTACACAAATTAATTCATGGAAATGGTTGGCAGTATCTGGATGATGAGGAAGAAATGAAAAAAGTATGAAGAAGGAGGTAAAGATCAGGAGAAGGCAGAAGAAAAGGTGGGAAAAGAGGAAAACGTGAAAAGCAGTGAAAGGAGACAAGGGAAAAGCAGCCGTGATAAAACTGATCTTCACCAAAGGGAGCAGAGAGGCAAGAACAAGGCCGACAAGGTCCACCTAATCCAATGGCAGCTCTTCCCAGGATCCCTCCTTGAGTTGAATGGGGAGGAAAAAGAAATATTCGCCGTAAAAGAAAATTGCCATAGCATCCATTTGAATATCTTTTCAACTTACACAGATGTTCAAAAGATTGGATGAGTACTTAAAAGAAAAATCCGTTACAATGTGAAGCAATAAATGTATGAAGGGTTTTGGTCTCTTTTCAAATGTTTTAACAAAAAGTGAAAACGTCACTGAAAGATAGGACTCTCATGGTGTATTACGTTGGGCAGGACGCCCACAGTGAGGGCAGAGCATCAAAGGGATATTCCTAAGACAAAAATATCTTAAGTGTGGGAGGAGCCTGAGGAAGCTTGCTATAGGAGGATTTTTTATCGCCACAATATGTTGTCCCCCCACCGTTATGACATGTGTTAAAGATGAAGAAAGGAGTGGGGCTTTCCAAAGAGTCAAATTTCATTAACAAAACAATTTCTGAATCAATTGTCAGAACTACATCAAAGCCATTGAAAATAAATGAGGTCCCACGCACCAATTTTAAGTTGGATTCTAAGGGGGATTTTGGTGGCGGAGAGTCTGGCTCAGCATTCATAGCCCAAGGAAACATGGAGACAGAAGAGAAAATTCTCCTTCAAACTTGCAAACAATCGTTACCCCCAAATAAGTGAGACTTATTGCAATGAGCTTCCCCCACGGCTCAGTGGGTAAAGAATCCATCTGCAAAGGAGACACAGGTTCAATCCCTGGGTCGGGAAGATCCCCTGGAGAAGGAAGTGGCAACCCTCTCCAGTGTTCTTCCCTGGAGAGTCCCATGGACAGAGGAGACTGGTGGGCTACAGTCCACAGGGTCACAAAAGAGTCAGACACGGCTAAGCGTGTGTGATGAGTGTTGGTGTCTCCAGCAGCACCTTGAGACACCTCCCTAGAAATCAAGTCGCCTTTTGCTACTAATCAAGTAAATCCAGGAAAAAAGGAGTCAGCATAAATCCTTCATAAACTGCCCCTCCAAACTTACCTATTTGTCATGACAACATGCAGCATTCTTACTGTTGAGAAGGTTCTGAACGGCATTTATCTACAAACACAGACACACACGTGCACACATACCAAATAAATGAAAATCTCTCCCATCTTGTCTCTACTCCCCTAAATCTGTGATGAACTAACACTAGTCATGCCAAGGATTCTGCAACATACATACCAAGTCACATTGTCACAGGGGTCAGGAGTGGAAACATGATGGAGAGAAAACTGGTTTTTAAGAATTTAATAACGTCTAAGTTACTTGCTTATTTCAAGAAATGTTCCACATTTGAAAAAGGAAGTTCTTTAGCTGAAATTATGTTTCCAAAGTGTTCTTCTGCACAAAATGTAAAAAAGTATGGATTTAATTTTAAAAGCTGCAATATACATGTATGGGCACATAACCTTGATATATGCAACAACCCAGTAGTAACATATATATGTATTTATTATATATACACATACATGTATACATATTCCTTGGGAGCCAGGACAAGATCCAGTATCATTTTTCACCCCAGGATGCTCAAACAAGTGATTTGTACAGAGTAGAATTTCAATAACTTTCTTTTCTTTTTAACGTACCCGAGCTGTAACCAGAGTGGGCATATGTGCCCACATACATGCAGCTATTGATGTCATTATAAAAGTGATTAATAGGTCCTCGGAGGTCTTTCAGTTTCCAACGTGCTTGCCAAAATGAGTGGGCTCTGAGAACGCTGGGGAACCGAGGGTCGGAAAAGGTCCAGTTTCCATCTCCCGCCGCGGCCCCCAAAGCTGTGATTATTTACTGAAGGCCAGAGATGTGCTTGGCACCACACGGCTCACGGGGTAAGTTCCGACTCTGCCCAGTGGGGTTTGAGGAACGAGGCTCATAGGACATAAAAGACAAGTAAGAACTGGCAAGACTGAGGAGCAATCTAAGCTTGTGGCTTAAAATATCATTAAAATAATCATTAAAACCAGGCGCCTAACACACCCCATGATCTAGGCCAAAAACAGAGGAAAATGTGAGATTTTTCACCCTGAAACCACAGGCTCCTTTTATAATTGGTGGGCATCAGGGAAGGGAGTGATGAACTGCTTCCTGCATGTTCCAGGAGAGAGTCGGGAATTTGTGCTGGTAATGATGCTGCTATTATGGATCTTAGGCCCACAGTTTCATGGCTTATGCTGGGATGCATACAAGAGGGACATGCAACTGTGGTGATTTCAACAGGAAAAACCATCAGGATATACAATTTGTGAAAAAAAAAAAAAGAACATCTTCTCGAAAAACACTGAAGTCCAGGCTGATACCTGCAGTGTGTCATGTAAGGGCCACGGGTGACTTGATTTCCAAAGAAAAGCACATCTTCCAAATGCTAATTCCCCCAAATACAGGGAAGTTTCCTGTGAAATGACATCAGGTAGAATAATATCTCACAAAGATGTCCCTGTCTCATTCCCAACAAATGGTGCAAATACTACATTACTTGGCAAAAGAGTCTTTGTAGACATGATTGAGGGTCTTGATCTTGGGAGATTATCCTCAATCACAATGGCCCTGATGATAGGAAGTCCAGTTAGAATAGGAGATGTGGTGATGACAGAATCAGAAATGGAGATGATGGGAGAATGAGACCACAAGGCAAGAAATGCAACACGCGTCTAGAAACCGGAGAAGACGGGGAAGTGAATTCTCCCTACTTCAGTTCAGTCCAGTCGCTCAATCATGTCCGACTCTTTGCAACCCCAAGAACCGCAGCATGCCAGGCCTCCCTGTCCATCACCAACTCCCCAAGTTCACCCAAACCCATGACCATTGAGTCGGTGATGCCATCCAGCCATCTCATCCTCTGCCGTCCCCTTCTCCTCCTGCCCTCCATCTTTCCCAGCATCAGGGTCTTCTCAAATGAGTCAGCTCTTCGAATCAGGTGGCCAAAGTATTGGAGTTTCAGCTTCAGTACCAGTCCTTCCAATGAACACCCAGGACTGATCTCCTTTAGAATGGACTGGTTGGATCTCCTTGCAGTCCAAGGGACTCTCAAGAGTCTTCACCAACACCACAGTTCAACACCACACTTCAGCGCTCAGCCTTCTTCACAGTCTAATTCTCACATCCATACATGACCACTGGAAAAACCATAGCCTTGACTAGATGGACCTTTGTTGACAAAGTAATGTCTCTGCTTTTTAATATGCTGTCTAGGTTGGTCATAACTTCCCTTCCAAGGAAAGTTTTTTAATTTCATGGCTGCAGTCACCATCTGCAGTGATTTTGGAGCCCAGAAAAATAAAGTCAGCCACTGTTTCCCCATCTATTTGCCATGAAGTGATGGGACCAGATGCCATGATCTTAGTTTTCTGAATGTTGAGTTTTAAGCCAATGTTTTCACTCTCCTCTTTCACTTTCATCAAGAGGCTCTTTAGTTCTTCTTCACTTTCTGCCATAAGGGTGGTGTCATCTGAATATCTGAGGTTTTTGTTATTTCTCCTGGCAATCTTGATTCCAGCTGGTGTTTCATCCAGCCCGGCATTTCTTATGATGTACTCTGCATATAAGTTAAATAAGCAGGGTGACAATATACAGCCTTGACATAATCCTTTCCCGATTTGGAACCAGTCTGTTATTCCATGTCCAGTTCTAACTGTTGCTTCCTGACCTGCATACAGATTTCTCAGGAGGCAGGTCTAGTAGTCTGATATTTCTATCTCTTTAAGAATTTTCCACAGTTTGTTGTGTTCCACACAGTCAAAGGCTTTGGCCTAGTCAATAAAGCAGAAGTAGATGTTTTTCTGGAACTCTCTTGGTTTTTTGATGATCTAGAGGCTGCTGGCAATTTGATCTCTGGTTCCTCTGCCTTTTCTAAAACGAACTTGAACATCTGAAAGCTTATGGTTCACATATTGTTAAAGCCTGGCTTGGAGAATTTTGAGCATTACTTTACTAGCGTGTGAGGTGAGTGAAATTGTGCAGTAGTTTGCACATTCTTTTGCATTGCCTTTCTTAGGGATTGGAATGAAAACTGACATTTTCCAGTCCTGTGTCTACTGCTGAGTTTTCCAAATTTGCTGACATATTGAGTGCAGCACTTTCACAGCATCATGTTTCAGGATTTGAAATAGCTCAGCTGGAATTCCATCACCTCCACTAGCTTTGTTCATACACTTGACTTCAGATTCCAGGATGTCTGGCTCTAGCTGAGTGATCACACCATTGTGGTTATCTGGGTCATGAAGATCATTTTTGTACAGTTCTTCTATGTATTCTTGCCACCTCTTCTTAATATCTTCTGCTTCTGTTAGGTCCACACCATTTCTGTCCTTTATTGAGCTCACCTTTGCATGAAATATTCCCTTGGTGTCTCTAATTTTCTTGAAGAGATCTCTAGTCTTTCCCATTCTATTGTTTTCCTCTATTTCTTTGCACTGATAACTGAGGAAGGCTTTCTTGTGTCTCCTTGCCAGAGAAATATTAATCAGCATTTAAGAGGAAGAGACAGCGTGGGTGAATCTTGAAAACACAATTTGAGTAGTAAACACTTAACACAAAAAGTGCATGCTCTGAGATTTTGATTACATGGAACTCCAGGAAAGGCAAATCTAATCCATGTCTGTCTATGGCCAGAGAAAAGAGAGGAACTGGCTGCAAAGGGATGTAACCTCTGAGGGCTATAGGATGGTTCTATATTTTGGTTGTGGAAGTGATTAGATAGAACAATTTCTCAAAGCTTACCAAAGAGTATATTCAAAAGTGGCCTCATTTGTGAAGCTTACACACATCAATAAGACTGATGCTTTCTCTTCCCAGAACCAAACTCCAGAAACATCTACCAACTACACATGTTCTTACTGAACCTTTGTTTTTATATCAGATTGTGCTCTAACCCGTCATTTTATTGGATGAGTTCCTTTCCACGTGGTGTTTAAATAACTCAAGCAAAGAGAATCCTGAATGCAGGGCACTTCCTGAACACCAGTAGTCGGTCCAGCCATTAGAGAGCTGTCAGATTTTACATGATTCTGCTCTCACTGGGGCTGCTGCTGCCGGCATTCAGCTCCACAGAACGCGGGCTGAGTCCTGGTGACAAAAGGTAGGTATTTAAGGAATGACAGAAACAGGAAGAAACAAATGTCTAGGGAGAGTCATTAACCGTCCTCGCTGTGATGAGTGATTTCCAGAGACCAATATGCGGCTACATCAAAGTGTCCCTGTATGCTTTTGAAGAAGGTTATTTCTGTCTGCTCAAAGATGTTATGAAATGTTACACTCGGTGATAACAGTTACTGCTCCTCCACCCCCTCATGGGGATAGAATTACAACACAAGGGGATAACAATTAAATATCATTAGAGCCTGTGGTTTCCATGGTTAGCATCCATAATTTAGCATGTTAAAAAGGACGGAAAGTGGGTGGCATTGCTGGAAAATTCACCCTGAAATGACAGCCAAAGCCTTGAAAAAAATAAATGGCTATCCCATCAGGAGGCCTAAAGTCAAGTGCAGTTAGAACATTGAACCCTCTTAGAACTACTTTGACTTTCCAGAGCTTCACTGATTTTTTAGAAAAAATTCCCTGAATCATCTCACTTCAGATCAAACAAGTTGGAGCTGAAACAGCAGGCAAAGAGCAGTTCAATAAAATTAATCTTTCCTCTAGTTGTGTACATTTTTTATTATTTGTATGAAGGAAAGTCATGTGGATATGCCAAAACTGATGGAATATAAAAAAGTCACTCCTATCTCAGCTTGAAATGCTATTTTGTGTGTAGAGCTCATTTACTGTTCTCATTCTGGTGTCATTTCATAAAATGATGTCATGAGTAGCAAAAGAAAACATTAGGCAAACAGGGAAAGCCATCTGAAATTAAACGTTTTCCAGGAAAATGTCAAAGAGGACAGTAAGGACATGGATAATGGAAAGATAACTATCTGAGGGTCTCCGGGGAGAGAAACTTCTAAGAAGACTCAAAACGTGTTATCATGATGTCCGCTGGTAACTTGAGCCAACTTCAAAGATTTCCTTGGTGGATTACACCAAAAGGACCCATTATCAGAAAGGAGTAGTTAATTAAAGTGAATTATCAGAATGTGCAACTTGCCTTAAATGGAGCACAGCTGCTGAGTTACACTGTAAAAATGAAAGTGGACCACTCGTCTTCTTATATACCTAACAATTTTTCTTCGAACTGGATATCTGATTTTTAAAACTGGAACAGAAGGACACCAGGAAACGTTGTTTAGCAGATGTCATATTTATATGAGCGTTTCTGGGTGAATTTTAATCATTCTACAACGTATCTTTTCTGGATATGTAAAACATTTTAACTCTCGCTGTCTTGGAGTGTTACTGCTCTCATAAAACAAGCCTTGTCCCCGGGCGTGTGTTTTCACTGTACCGACGGTGCCCGCAATACTTGGAGCGACACTGTCTAACACCACTGCTTCACAAGGGGGAGTTTAGACTGAAGGTCACAATACAATAAAATCGTTTTCTTAGTCATTCCTGAAAGGAACTTGAAAGGAACAGGTGCATAGTCAGGGAGGAAGACTGAGCTGATAGCATAAAAGACCTTTTCTTTTGTTCTTTTTTTTTTTCCTTTTTTCCGTCAGTAGGTTACACAATATATATATAATGACAAGGCAGGCTGACACAAACAGATGCATCTCACTCGAGGAAAAACACAGGCAGCAACTGCGAAGAAACGATGGCACATGCAGCTGATAAAGAGCGGAGTGCTGCATGGTTTTCTTTCTGCATCTTTGCTGTGCACGCATCTGGGAGCTTGACAAGCTGTCATAAGGCTGAGGAAGTAAACAGATGTGGACTGCTGATAAGAATCTCTGGTGAGCTTTCAGAGCCTGGCGCTGATTTGCCCGATGGCTTGCTCGTTATCGGAACACCATTATAAACTCTCACCTGGAGAAGCGCTCCAGCCTGCCCGAGCAACCTGCATCTGGCGTCAATCGTGGCCATAAAACCAGCGCATGAGTCATCTAACAGCCCAGGTGTCTACGATTCCCCCACTTCCACAGCACCTGACGGCATGTAGCCACTTTCAGATCACGATCTCCCTGTCTCTATTTAAGGACAGTGAAGAGAGCTCTAAGAGGTGTAGTCCAGTCCGGGGCATGCTTATGGCTGAATGAAACACTCACTCATTTCCCAGAAAGTCAGCAAACACTGTGAGTGATCAAAGTGGAATGACATGCTCAAGGAGGGTAAGAACAACTGGACGAACACCAGCAGTGTGGCTTGCATAACCGGCAGATGCCTGATCTTGGAAAAGATTGTCTTGACTTGCAAATCTGTTCCTCGTTCGATGGCGAGGAGAGTGTGTTGGTGGTACCCACACTTGGATGTCTCAGTTGTCTAGAGAGCTGCTGCTCAAGATAAAGGCAGCAGTTAAGATCAAGCTCGTTTCTGGCCGAGTCTGTGATTTTTCCAGTGTTTTGAGACACAGAAATGATGCCAAAAAGTTAAACTTTATACTGTTTCTGAAGTTGCAGAAGAAAAACTAATGCACAAGACTGTGCATGGAGGCCCGGTGTATATACAGGGGTAAAGAATTCTCCTGTCAGTGAAGGGGACATGGGTTCAATCCCTGGTCCAGGAAGATCCCACATGCCGCAAAGCAGCGAAGCCTGAAAGCCGAGCGCCACACTGCTGAGCCCGTGCTCCACGGCCCGAGCTCTGCAGCAGGAGAAGCCCCGGCAGCGAGAAGCCTGCACGCAAGGGAGAGCGGCCCCGCCCCGCACAACCAGACCTGCAGAGCAGCAAGTGTCCGGCACAGCCAAGGATAAAAGAAAGAAAAACCACTGTATAAATGGGTAATTTTACATCATATGAACTGTACTTCAATAAAATTTAATTTTAAAGTTCTAGGGGGAAAAGTAGCTGAGGAATTAAGCCAACATCTAGAAATCAATTTTGGATTAATTCATTCTACAAACATTTATGCACACTTAGTAAAGACTGAAGGCAAAAGAAGGAGGCAGCAGAGAATGAGATGATTAGGTAGAGCTAATCACTGACTCAGTGGACATGAAGCTGAACAAACTCTGGGAGACAGCGGAAGGCAGAGGAGCCTGGCGCGCTGCAGTCCATGGGGTCACAAGGAGGTGGCCGTGACTCAGCTACTGAACAGCAGCAGATTTCTCCGCACATCCCCACGACTGCCCAGGATATTTTAGCGTTAATAATATAAGCAGCTCTGAAGCAAGTTAGTTTTTAAAACGTTATAAATTTGGACCATGGAACAATAGATTCAACTGATGAGCCCAGAGTGAATTCTTTCCGTTGCCCTCAAGTCTTCCTACCCCAAAATCTTACCTAGTAAACCACTGGTCGATCTCTAGTTACCTGAGAGATTCTCTTACCTCATAAGTTAGGCTAAGTATGACATGAATAGTCTTCGATCAAGTCAATGAAAGCTTTTTAGAAGGATAAGGGTAAAATAAATATATCTTGGGCTGTAGTTTATTTCTCTTTCTCTTCACTTATTTTGAAAATCAACTGTATTGAGGAATAATTTACATTTAATAAAATGTCCTGTGGTGAGTGCATAGCTGGTGAGTTTTAATGCACATGTACTTGTATACAACCACCACTCTGATCAAGAGATCAAATATTCCTATCACCCTAGAATTGCATCTGTGCCCTTGGTAATCAACCCTGTCCTGTCCCTGCCCCAAACAACTACTTATCATCTGCTTTCTGACACTTACTTCAGTATCATCTGGTCCACAACAAAGTGTTCGCAGACTATGACTCACAGGACAAATCTAGCCCACTCTTTGTAAGGCCCACCCACAAGCTAAAAAGGTTTTGTTTTTTCCCTGGTTAAATGGTTGGAACAGGCAAAAAACAAAAATAATATTTTCTTATAAATGAAATGTTTATGAATTAAAATTTTAGTGTCCAAAAATAAATTTTATTGTAACTCTGGCATGCTCATTTGTCTACCCAAGCAGCCCATGGCTGCTTCTGTGCTAAAATGGTAGAACTCAGTATCTGCCACTGAAACTAAAACATCTACTATTTGATCCTTTATGGAAAATGCAATCACACAGAATGCAGTCTGCTGAATCTGGCTTCTTTTGCTCAGGATAACTTTAGAAATTCATCCATGTTGCTGCATGAAACAATAACTCAGCCTTCTCACTGCTGGATAATATTCCATTGTTTGAATATACCACAGTTTGTCTATTCATTCACATGCTGACATGCATTTGGGTTGATTCTAATGGGGGGCTGTTGTGAATTAAGTTCTTATAAACATCCTTCTACAAAACTTTTTCTGTAACATGCTTATATTTCTCTTGGGAAGATATCTAGGCCTGGATTCGCTGACTCACCTTCCCTGACGGCTCAGATGCTAAAGAATCTGCCTGCAATGTGGGAGACTCAGGTTTGATCCCTGGGTCGGGAAGATCCCCTGGAGGAGAAAATGGCAACCCACTCCAGTATTCTTGCCTGGAAAATCCCATGGACAGAGGAGCCTGGTGGGCTGCAGTCCATGGGGTCACAAAGAGTCGGAGATGACTGGGCCACTAACAGTCTCACTCACTCATGGTAAGAGTTATGATTAACTTTGTAAGAAACTACCATGAATGAAGATTCCACCTGCTCTGTACCTTTTGCCAATATTTAAACTTTTATATTCTTAGGGGTTAAATGGCAAATATTTCTAAGCAAAATAAATGATTTAATTTGGGTTAACTTCCTGGGTTATTTGTGTTGGGCAACGATAATTATGCTTGTGTCTCTGCCTCTCTTGTTTTCACATAAACGATATTATCTTTGAATTTCTACTTAACAACTGCATAGCTCTTATGCACGACTGAAATACCCTGTATTTCTCAATTCAGGTGATGATAAAATAGATCATGGTCAGTCTACTTGTCCTGTGAAGTGCCAGATGATGCAGCTTTGTGAGCCCCAGAAGGTCTCCACTGTCTCCACTGTTTCCCCTCCCCTTCTTTTTTTTTAAACAACCCTTTAAAAATGTAAAAATCATTCTAAGCTAATGGTCTATACAAAAATAGACCATGTGCTAAATTAGACAGACAAGCTATGGCTTACCCTTCTTTGACATAAACCATGTTCTTCATCATTTAACAATGCTCAGAGTTTTCTATGCATTTCCTTAAAAGTTCTGATTAAAGGCAGGTCAGTCTGACATAGCATGGAGCAGATACCTTTCAGGGAAAGTGTGCTAAGACACGGAGAAAATTTTCTTAGGTGGGTGACAACCAATGTTCTTGCCGGAGTCAGCATCTATCAGCTTGAAGAGCAGATTACTAAATACACGTGGGGCTTCCCTGTTGGCTCCATGGATAGGAATCTGCCTCCGAATGCCAGGGACACAGGTTCTATCCTTGATCTGGAGAGAGCCCACGTGCCTTGAAGCAAGCAAGTCGAGCCCATGCTCCACAACAAGAGAAGCCACCGCAACGAGAAGCCCCCGCTCCACAAGCAGAGAGCAGCCCCCACATGCCACGTCTCGAGAAAGCCCTCATGCAGCAGTGAAGACCCAGCACACCCATAAACAAACAAATACATTTATTTTAAAAAATAAATACTCATGAATTTTACTCACATGGGTATTTATGCCATTGCTAGATCAAAATGGGCCACGGTGCAAGCATTTACAACATCACAATCAGTAATTTTGTTTTTCTTTTTAGAGAGATTTACCTGTGCACCATTGGCAACATCCTCTCTGAACGCTAGTGCTTATGCAACCTGCATGCACAGACTTGATTGTACATGAACAAGAACAAATAAACCCACCAACCACATCCCCTTGGAGACAGCCTGCACCCTTCTTTCCCAGGGTAATGTGCAAAAGCCATATTTTTCTCACTCTTGTAATCTCATTCAAAACCTAGAAATCCTGACCATAAACTTAGGAGTTCAGTAGCTCAAAATCCCTCCCCAGAAGGCTAAAGAAATTAGGAAAATGCTTGTCTATCTGCATATTTCTGCTCTTATTTTTTCTGTCGCTAAGCAAACGGACCTTCTAGCTGATCCCTAGATATAATTAGAATTATAAAGCCCCCCGTGTTTTTAGTTTAACATTTTGCTCTTACTGTATTTATAACAAGTTCAGATGATAGCTTCTCTCTGGTTGTGACTTTTGTGAATTGAGTTGGGTTATTATGTAGGTCAAAGGTCAGTTGCATGCCAAATCTGGCCCATGATGTCTGCCCTGTCACGAGCTAATATGTGTCTTACATTTTAAAGAGTTTATAAAAGAAGAAGAAAAGGAGGAGAAAGAGGAGGAGGAGAGGGGACAGAAAGGAGAAGATATGACACCAACTGTGTGGTCTGCAAAGCCTAAGATACATAGAGATATAGTTTGCTAGTGCTTAGTATAGAGAATCAGCACAGCATTATTATCTCATGATCTACTCACGAGATAGATTTGCACATTATGACCTAAGATATAGGACACGGTGTTTCTTCCTATACATTCCTTTATGTTTGCATGCGTGCTTACTCAGTCGTGTCCAGCTCTTTACAACCCCACACACTATAGCCCACCAGGCTCCTCTGTCCATGCAATTCTCCAGGCAAGAATTTTGGAGCGGGTTGCCATTTCCTCCTCCAAGGATCTTCCCAATCCAGGGATTGAACCTGTGTCTCCTGAATTGCAGGCAGATTCTTTACCATCTGAGCTATCAGGTAAGTCCCCATTCCTTTTTAATCTAATGACAAATATAAGTGCATGAGAAGAAGAGCCACAGATACATGGAAGTTCACTTGTTTTCCTCTCTTCAGACCTTTCTTTCAACCTTCCTCATTTTTATAGGCAAGAATAATAATTTGAAAATAAAAGAGACAATGAAGCAGGTAGTAATCAGTGTCCCACGCCTATCACTTCACTTACCATCATCTGAACAGTCATCAGAGTCATAAGTTCTTTTTTTTTTTTTTTTTTTGTCGTAAGTTCTAAGTCTTTAAAACAGGACACACAAATAAGTTTTACTCACTGTTTGTGAGTAGGGCACCACAAAACTGCAATACAGTTATCTGCACAGGAACCCTGTGCTTCTGGAATTTACGTATTCAACTCAAGATCATGTGTTGAGAATCTGCTATACTCTAGGCATAGGAGAATCTGCATATACTCTAGACCTTAGCAGTCCGAAAGCAGTCTGGATACACATTTATCTATAAAAATTAAACCAGTCAATCCTAAAGGAAATCAACCCTGAATACTCACTGAAAGGACTGATGCTGAAGCGGAAGCTCCAATTCTTTAGCCACCTGATGCGAACAGCCAGCTCACTGAGAAGACCCTGATCCTGGGAAAGACTGAGGCAAAAGAAGAAGAGAATGGCAGAGGACAAGACAGTTGGCTAGCACCACCAGCTCAATGGACATGAACTTGAGCAAATGCCCAGGAGATAGTGAGAGACGGGAAGGCCTGGCGTGCTGCAGTCCATGGGATCTCAAAGAGTCGGACAGGACTTAGCGACTGAACAACAACAACAAAAACTTAAACATACAGCCACACTGTGAATGATCCATTTTATCCAGGCATCCCTCCAAACATGGGTGTCTCCTCATTACCGAACACTGGGCCAGTCTGCAGGATAGTTTGCGTTGACAGAGGAGCTAAGTGACGAGCCTGTTGACAGAAGAGACCCAAGGTGGAAGCGTTTCTCTAATCCTGCTACTGTTCTCTCAGCCTTCCCCCCAAAGCAAGCAACATCTCTGCTTAGTGCAGGTAGCTGGTGAGGACGTCTGACTGTAAGTGGTGCAGCCTCCTGAGCTAATCATGAAAGTCAAGGTCTGGGTCTGCATCGGATGACCAGCATCTCAAAAGAAGCAGGGTGGCTCGTGGCATTTAAAACATAAAATCAGGAGACCTCGCTGGGCAGAGTGAGGAAAGGGGGTTCCTGGCAGCAAGGACACCAGGGCGGAGCTCTGGAGGCAGAGGGAGCAGGCTGGGGTGCAGGCAGGAGGGAAGGGCAGTGTAGGAGGGGCGAGACCCCCGCGGGGTCACCAGGGGGCCTGCCGGCCTCAGACAGAGCCTGCCCATCAGAAGGAGCAGCCTTTGCACAGTCGGAAGACCTGGAAACATCTGAATGTCCTTCCCTCTTACCCTTGCCCCCGCTCCCCTGCGTCCTTCACATAAAGGTCAACCAGTAAATCCCCATGCGCTGAGTTCCATCCTGGTGCCTGCTTCATTAGAGGCCCTGAGCTAACATTAAAGGTAATGACAAGTATTCATCTCATTATCATGCAATTTAGTACAGCTATCTCCTGGAGGGTTGAGGGAATCAATAAAATGGTAACAAGGAAGATTCACTAATGACCAAAGAACCCCAAAGTAGCAGGATAAGTCCATGGATAGAATCGAGCTGCTCAGAATTGAATCACATCTATAAACGCAGAAGGAAAGATCCTGTGATGCTAATACACATGGAGAAGGACTTCCCAAGTCAGGGCTCTGAAGTGAGGTGCCCTAGATGTCCTGGCAAGCAGGTCTCAGCAGTCTTCTCATGCTAACCTCTGACCAGTCCCACCTATGAAGGAAATGGCCCTCATGCTAGAATCTAAACTCCCTGTTTTATAGCCCAATAAGCCAGACTCTAAAAATTGGGCCTAGAAACCAAAGCAGATTTGGTTTCAAGTGTATTTTTTTCCCTCTTCAGAGGAGACTTGTTTAGGCTTTGGCCTGAGAGTATCCTATCCTGTGAAGAGTTTCCAAAACCAAGACAGGGTGTGGTGAGCAGCCCTGGCGCTGGAAACAGCTGAAGATGGATGCCGGGTGGCATCCTGCCATGCATCACACCCACAGCCTTCATTGTCATTAGTACAGATTAGACACCACCACCACGCCCTACCATGCACTCGTATTTTCAATTAGAAAATCTCTTGAGGTTTCCGTGTAAATGTCTTACAAAGGGTAACATGCAGGCCATTGTCTACAAGGACTCTGAACAAAGACTTCGTGCTCCCTGTGATTGCTTCGCTGAGATACAAAATGAATAAACAGAGTCCCTGAAGATGCTGCAGGAGACCAAAAAAAAAAAAATGAAGCCCAGCTTAAAACTAAAGGAGATCTTTACGTCAATTGTCCTTACCCTGATGGCTCAGACAGTAAAGAATCTGCCCGCAGTGCAGGAGACCTGGGTTCAATCCTTGGGTCGGGAAGATCCCCTGGAGAAGCAAGTGGCAACCCACTCGAGTTATTCCTGCCTGGAAAATTCCATGGACAGAGGAGCCTGGTGGGCTACAGTCCACGGGGTCGCAAAGAGCTGGCCACGAGTGAGCGAGTAACTCTCCCTCTCTCTTATAACTTCAATTATGCATGTTTTTGGCAATACTGCATTGTTTTACATCTTGGTATGTACTGAAATTCCTTTCCGGTGAACTCTTTAACCTAAAACGTCATTAATCTCAAGAGAAATACAGATTGGCACATTCGGAATAAATCATCGGATTAGAACACAATGATGTCCCAATCACCATGTCTCCACAGGCACAGCTAGAGGGGAAAACAGAGACACCAGACAACACTCAGGAGCAAACATTCAGGTCAGACTTACTATAAATCTCATCTGGGAAAACCTGGAACTTCATATAACTTGAAAGAAATTAACAAAAATCTGTGCAAATTTGTGTAGATTTCAAAACTTGTCTCAAGAAGAAAATAAATATGAAGAATTTGGACAACATAAGGTAGCTGAAGTGTCCAGTGAGGTGGTGCTATGCTTCAGGAATTATTATCAAAATATATCCATTCTGTTGCATTTTTTTTAAAGTAATATGATAAAGAAGTATGAAGCCTATAAAAAATTAAAGTAAAAATGTGTCAATGTACACTTAAGATTCAAAGATGCAGGGCTCCTAAGGGGTCACAGTGGGAGGCTCTCCCTGCCTCCTATGAATGAGTCAAGTTCTTTTGCAGAATGTTGGGAAACTGCTCCTTCTCTAATGAACTAGATCCATCCTCCACATAAACTGTGACATGAGCCTCTACTTACAAAGGAAGAAGGTGAATGGAATACTTGGTGTAGTCGTTCATTGTACTGGGAATTTTTCATAAAGGTTCCTCCACTGATTGATATGATGAGGCATGGGGTTGAAAATCATGATTAGGAAAAGATGGTTTATTCTCCTTTGGCTAATTTACCAATGAAACAAATTATCTACTAAGTATGCCTCCTAAAGCAATCTCTGTGTTTACTTCCAGGAAAAAAAAAAAATAGAGACCCTAATTATGACCCCAGCCCTGAAGGAAAGATCTGGAAACAAGTGATTCAAATCAGCAACCTTTCCATACGTAACCCTTACTCTAATTAATGACCATAATGACACAATGATTCGGACCCACGCCAATTATTAGCTTCATCTCTGTGTTCTGTTTCTCAACACAGAGTCAATAAACAGTTCAAGACTTGCTGGGAGTTTAAAGGCAAAAATCAAAGCCAAAACCCTGGGTATATTAAAACCATTCCTGCAACAATAACCTCCAACTAGGCTCCGAACTGAAGAGGCTGAAATCAGCCAGCTTAGAAAGGAAGCTCTAGCTTAGCTCAGGAGAGAGAAGCATGGACTGACCTTCAGGTGCCCTCCATCCCCGGGCTCCTCCGACCACCTGCCCACCTTCCATGGCACATGCCTCTCATTCCTCCACGCCAGCATTGATAGCTGAGCTTAGGACGCTGGATGGTCCTGGGTGACTCAGAACCCATCGTTTATACCCCATTAGAAGAAAACAAATGTCTGGTAACAGGCCTTCAGCCGGATGGGTTTCATATTAAAAAGCATACCTGTGCTTTTTAAAGGCACCAAGTGCAATCAGAAAATAAGACAGATCACTGTTTAGGATGAGCTGAATCTATCTGTTGAAATCATTCTTTAACTGGAAATCATTGAAACATAAAGAAGTCCTTGCCACAAATTCTATCTTGGTGGTTTATCATACTTTGTATACACTAAGTGATTTGAAGACATCTGTGTCCCTGGATTTTTCCTATAACTAGCTGGTCCTTCGAGTTCAGTATGAGCCTGATTATATGCAATGGAAAACTTGGAGAGGATAAGATATTCAATCAGCAACTCCTCTTGTAGTATTAGAGTAAATTAATGACTCTTTCTGAGGCTTCCCAGGCGGTGGAGTGGTAAGGAATCTGCCTGCCAATACAGGAGACTCAGGAGATGCAGGTTCGATCCCTGGGTCAGGAAGATCCCCTGGAGATGAACATGCACCCCACTCCAGTATTCTAGGAGAATTCCACAGACAGAGGAGCCTGGACAACCACAGGCCAAAGCGTCTCCAAGAGTCGGACGTGACTGAAGGGACAGCACAGACATACGCACTGATCTTAGAATGAGTTTCTAACACAGCTTCTGTGACTGGAAGGCTTATCTGCAAGAGGAAGGTAACTAAGGCAAACTTCACATTGAACACCTGACTTCACAGAGGATAAGTGGGTAGTCTCATTTCACGTGGCTTGGCTATGCCTTGTGATCTGAAATTTTCCTCCAGACAAAATCTATGTCTTCACATACCAGTAAAGTCTGGATGCACAGAATTTTTTTTTTTTTCAGAAATATCTCATTGTCCTCTGGTAAAAGAACACTAAATATCCATGCCTTCAACTGCCTCGTTAATTCAACTGCCTCAGTGACGACTAGGGCAGTGTAGACCTTTCTTTGAAAGCTGTGAGATGCACAGGTTTTGCATACACAACAGCTATGTTCTGTCCCTTCCTTAACACTGAAACCATTGTCCTCCCATGAGTGGACAGCAGATGCGGGTGTTCCTCTTCCCAGCAACGCTTGCAGCCAGGAGTAGCGGTGTGGCCAGCTAGACACAGGGCAAGTCTGCTCGGGGTCTGCTGAGACAGAACTCTCCACCTCCTGCAAAGAGAGAAACCACAACGCTCACTCTCTTCCCAGATCCTTTCTTCTCATACTTGGGTGCTGAGTAGTGAGGTCATGGGGTTTGGAGCATGAGAGGTGGAAAACATTAGCACTTTGGGTGACAGAGGAAACTGGGGGAGTCTGACCTCTTGAGGAGACTGTGAGCCCGGCAGACCTATCTCAAGACCACCGTGACTCCAACCCTCTTCAAACACGAGAGGACACTACACGTTTCTCTAAACAGGGGATGAGTGGCCGCAGTTGTTTAAGCTGCTTCTGGTCCGCAAGTTTCTTACTCGCCGCCCCAGAGGACTGCTAGTGTAGAGATGGGGGGACAGAAGCCATCCCGAGCCAGCGCAGCACAGGTGTGTCAGGACTCCCGGGTAGAAGAACCTATCAAATGTGAACAAGGAGGCAATTGTCTTCAGTTCTTGCTGATAGCTGCTTGAGACCTCAAAACGAGCTGGCCTGAGAACGAGCCAGCCGACTGAGAATGGCTGAGAGGAAGGATGAAACGTATCCGTGTTGCTGGTGACGTCATCGACAGCTCTCTGCTCTACCTGAATCCTGGTTTCCCATCATGCGAGGTAATTAATCAGTGAAAGGTTCATGGAATTTGGATTTTGTGTGCGGTAGGTTGACTGCATTGAAAGCCTCAGTGACGTCCCTGGATGCACGTTCTTCAGCTTGTGCGTTTCCCACTATGTGAGAATGGCTTTACTCAATTGAAAGTGACAGAAGTGATGGGGCGCCGTTCTCAGCCTAGACCACATGAGACCTTCAGCGTCTCAGCTTCCTCTTGGAATTCTTCCACCACCATGACTACCGGCCTGGGCCAGCCCCCAGAGAATGACAGACCACGTGGAAGAGAGCCTGGTCACTTCAGTTAAGGTCATCCTAGTCTGGTCGACGAGTAGCTGACACCCGAACATGAGAGTCAGCCAAGAGCAGGATCAAGGTCAGACATGCCTCCTCAACCACCAGCTGACCACAGACGCATGAGTGAGCCTGGCCAAGCCCAGAAAGTCTGCCCATCTGACCCATAGATGCAATAACACATGTCCACTGCTGTAAGGCACGGAGATTTGGGATGGTGTATCATGCACCAAGAGCTGACTAATTCAGTTACTTGTGAACAAAAGCATCCTAGCTGATGAAGCCGAATAGGCAGTGAAGAGACAAGCAGAGGGGGTGTACTTAAATATATTTGAGCAGCTGGGACATCTGTGAAAATCTTTGATTAGCAGAATGATCACATTTGTACTTTAGACAAAACATTCTGGCATGACTGTGGAGGACGGTATTAAGTGACTAAACTTGTATTGAAAATAACTGAGCCCGTGAAGGAAGAAAACTTTAATGTGTAGAACAAGATGATCTAAGAAGAGGTATCTGAACAGAAAAAAGGAAAAGAAGGTGAAGCACAGAGGGCGGAGGTCGTAGGGATGTCTTGAGTCCCCACCACTGCAGGCAAGTTGATCTGCAGCAAGAATCAGACACTCAACGTGAGGTTCCCAGACCAACAGTATCGTCAGCACCTGAAACTTACTAGTAGTTCAAATTCTCAGCTCCTCCCCAGAGCTACAGCATCAGAAGCTTGGTATAGGTCCCAACAATGTCTTCACAAGCCCTTCAGATTCTTCTTACAGTTTGAGAACCACTGACCTGGGCCATGGTGAGAAGCTATTAAGGATGCCAAGACATGAAGGACACCAGCACTGATTCCAGATCATCTTTCCCATAAGGACTTCAGCTGAGACATCACCAGCTTTATCTGGTTCAAAATCTGAGTCAGCAGATACAAGGCTTGTTCTCAGAGCTACTCCTCTGGGTTCTGACCTCTCAGTGGCCATGTCCCGATGCTAGCCATAGGTCTTCCACTGGCCCTGAGCTTCCGCTGTGACACGGCTCAGAGGACTGACTTCCTGAACCATAAGCAGAGACCAAGATTTTCCTGAACCATAAGCCAAAACTGGAGTGCAGAATGCGTATATGGACAGAGGAAACTGAATTTACAATATCAGCAAATTAATGATCTTGCTACCTCAAAGGGACCAGGTCTGGTCCTCCTTCTGCCTGGAGAGGGGTCAATCTTGTGCTCAATGGGATGCTCCCCACGAACAGCTTGTGCTGACCCCCGGAGTTACATCTCTTACACCTTACCCCATCAGAAGATTTTTGGAAATGTCTTCACTTCCCAGTTTTCCTTAATTCTAGGGGTTGCAGATATATCAGTGATGTAATTCTATGAGTAAAATTGTAAGAATTAAAGTCTTAAATGCTAAAAAAAAGAAAAAAAAAAACAATGATTTCAATTAAAAGGAAAGTAAGGAGTTGTGAGGAAATTCTTTTGGTGAGAGAAACAACTATTTATTAAGTTATTCCAGACATTCCACTCTACGGAAGAGAACTCAGGGATCCTGGTCTACAGGAAGAATCAAGGGTTGCATTAGGAAGACATCTAATAGCGCCTTAGTATATGCTCTAGGGATTTCCAGTCTTTGGTTAAGATTCAGCAGAGTCCTTCAATAAAGCAGCCACACAGATGTCCAGGTGCGCGGGCCACCACGCTCATAGGAGAGACTCATCACAGTTCCGCAGAAGAAGCAACCCAGATCCACAATTTGAAAAACAATCCTCAAGTTAGAGGAGAGGGGGTGACAAACAGGGGGCAGAGAGGATTTTTAGGGCAGTGAAACTACTCTCATGAGGCTGTAACGGTAGATATGTGTAGATGCATTCGTCAGCCAGCCCGCCCCTCCTTCAAAAAGAAAATCTCCAAAGCTGCCATACAGTGTGTGTGATATGAGTGTGTGAAGTGTGTGAGATGTGTGATGTGTGTATGGTATTTGTGTATGATGTGTGTGTGGTATGTGTATGATGTGTGTGTGGTATGTGAGTGTGATGTGTGTGATGTGTGTGTGATGTGTGTATGATGTGTGTGTGATGTGCATGTGATGTGTGTGTGGTATTTCTGTATGATGTGTGTGTGGTATGTGTGTGTGATGTGTGTGTGGTATGTGTGTATGATGTGTGTGTGATGTGTATGTGATGTGTGAGATGTGTGTGTGCTGTGTGTGTGATGTGCATGTGATGTGTGTGTGGTATTTCTGTATGATGTGTGTGTGGTATGTGTGTGTGATGTGTGTGATGTGTGTGTGGTATGTGTGTATGATGTGTGTGTGATGTGTATGTGATGTGTGAGATGTGTGTGTGCTGTGTGTGTGATGTGCATGTGATGTGTGTGATGTGTGTGATGTATATGTGATATGTGTGATGTGTATGTGATGTGTATGTGATGTGTGAGATGTGTGTGTGCTATGTGTGTGATGTGTGTGATGTGTGTGTGGTATTTGTGTATGATGTGTGTGTGGTATGTGTGTGTGATGTGTATGTGATATGTGTGATGTGTATGTGATGTGTGAGATGTGTGTGTGCTGTGTGTGTGCTGTGTGTGATGTGTGTGTGGTATTTGTGTATGATGTGTGTGTGTGGTATGTGTGTGTGATGTGTATGTGATATGTGTGATATGTGTGTGATGTGTGTGATGTGTGTATGATGTGTGTGTGATGTGTGTGTGTGATGTGTGTATCATGTGTGTGGTGTGTATGTGATATGTGTGATATGTGTGTGACATGTGTATGATGTGTGTGTGATGTGTGAGATGTGTGTGTGATATCTGTGTGTGATGTGTGTGTATGATGTGGGTGTGTGTGATGTGTGTGTATGATGTGGGTGTGTGTGATGTGTGTGTGATGTGTGTGTATGATGTGGGTGTGTGTGATGTGTGTGTATGATGTGGGTGTGTGTGATGTGTGTGTGATATATGTGTGTGGTGTGTGTGATGTGTGTGTGATATATGTGTGTGGTGTGTGTGATGTGTGTGTGATATATGTGTGTGGTGTGTGTGATGTGTGTGTATGATATATGTGTGTGGTGTGTGTAATGTGTATGTGTGATGTGTGTGCGGTGTGTGTGATGCGTGTGTGTGACATATGTGTGTGTGATGTGTGTGATGTGTGTGTGTGATATATCGTGTGTATGATGTGTGTGATATCTGCATATGATGTATGTGTGATATCTGTGTGTGATGTGTGTGTATGATGTGGGTGTGTGTGATGTGTGTGTGTGATATGTGTGTGATGTGTGCATGATGTGTGTGTATGATGTGGGTGTATGGTGTGTGTGTGATATGTGTGTGTATGATGTGGGTGTGTGTGATGTGTGTGTGATGTGTGTGTATGATGTGGGTGTGTGTGATGTGTGTGTGATGTGTGTGTGCTATATGTGTGTGGTGTGTGTGATGTGTGTGTGATATATGTGTGTGGTGTGTGTGATGTGTGTGTATGATATATGTGTGTGGTGTGTGTGATGTGTGTGTGTGATATGTGTGATATGTGTGTGATGTGTGTGTGTGATGTGTGCATGATGTGTGTGTATGATGTGGGTGTATGGTGTGTGTGTATAATGTGTGTGTGTGATGTGTGTGTATGATGTGTGTGATATGTGTGTGTGATGTGTATGTGTGGGATGTGTGTGATATGTGTGTATGGTGTGTGATATGTTTGTGTGTGTGATGTGTGTGTGATATGTGTGTGTGATGTGTGTGTGGTGTGTGTTGGGGGGAGATAGGGGAATCTAAGGCTGGGTGTATGGGAGACAACAAGAGAGAGATGCGGGTCCCCACAAGCCAGAGAGCTCTTACTCCCCGCGGAAGACAAGTGGATAGAAATGCTCAAATCTTTAGTTTTGAGGGAGGAAAAAAATAGGATATTTTAATTTTGGGGTGGTAAAACTCACATAAGGTAAAACATACCGTTTTTACCATAAGTAACTGTCCAGTTCAGTGGACTAAGCACGTTCACATAGTTGTGCAACTCTCACCATCATCGTCGCCCACATTTTTCACCTTTCTAAACTGAAACCCTGTCTCCGTTAAACACTAGCTGTCATCCCCCCTCCCCACCCCCACGGACCTCTGCATCTACCAGTGCACTTCCTGACTGTTCTGGGTATCTCGTGTAAGTGCCATCAAACAATATTTGTTTGCACCTACTGTATCCTGGAATGCATTTTTAAGGTTAAGCTTAAAAAAATTAGTATTTCATCTTGAACAGACCAAAGCATAAACAGCGCTTCCAACTTAGAAGCAACCCAGAAAGATTTTACATACAAGGCCTGGAAGATACAGTCTACAATAAAGTAAGGCACGATGAACTACCCACGTTGGGAGAAGCCAGTCCAGATAACTCAGATCTAAGCTCCCATGTGCTTTTAGGCGACAGGCCCAGACAATGAGGGGCGACAATTGACGCAGACTCCTCCCAAGTCTTGAGAAGCTGGGAACTGTGACTAAAACCCTCATGTTCTAGTACTCAGCTTTAACTAATTTTGAATTTTTATGCTTTTCAAAACATATTACCATTAATAATTTAAATATTCTTAAAATAAATAGCAAGCTATGTTAATTATAGGAACATGAGAAAAAAGGATTTAAAAAGTAGATAATTAAAATCTTCTATAATCCCACCACCCAGATATGACTACTGGTTATTTTGACATGCAGCTTTCATGGAACTCTCTGCCTAAATATGTATATAATTTTATTGAAATTCATTGAACATAATATTTTGTAAACTGATCTTTGCTAGAAGTATAGATGCAAGGTCAGAAAAAAAGTTACTGAACTTGAACTCATAATCAGAACGCTGATTTAAAGAACTTCAGGAGAAAATATAGTGTGTAAGTTAAAGTCTCTTACTCAAATTCCATCACCATTGACATCTTATTAGGAAGCACTGTTGTTGTTATTGTTATTCATTCACTCAGTCGTGTCCAACTCTTTGTGACCCCATGGAATGCAGCACACCAGGCCTCCCTGTCCATCACCAACTCCCAGAGCTTACTCAGACTCATGTCCATTGAGTCAGTGATGCCATCCAACCATCTCATCCTCTGTCGTCCCCTTCTCCTCCCGCCTTCAATCTTTCCCAGCATCTTTGCAATGAGTCGGCTCTTCGCATCAGGTGGCCAAAGTATAAAAAATGTATTTGGCAAAAAATTAAACTGCATTAGAAGACTAGATTCTGCAGAATTTCTCCTATCTTGCTCCTTTGGGTTTTCTCTCACGCCATCGAGAGCACACTTTCTCTGTCCATGATGCTCTCCACCCTTCTTTGCTCTTCACTTTCCCCAACCTTTTCTTGCCCAGAATGACGGTTTTCCAGCTAGAAGCTTGGACCACGAGCATGGGAAGGCACTGCCGTCTGGCAGCCTCGGGGAGCATTGCCATGAAGACTTGTTTTCCATTGTGCGTCGCCCTGCGTGCCATATCCACCCCGGCCACTGTGCCAGGTGAAATACCAATGCTCGCCCATGTGGAAGATGGTTCATCCGGAGGCGATCGGCTCCACCGAGGGAAGGGAGAAAGAAAAACACGTGTGGTTTCTGCCGCCTTCACCTTGGCAGAGAAAAATGGATGTGAGGCTGGGGCCGGGGTACAGAGCCTTCAGAGTTCTGGGCGATCAGCAGGGCCGGCCTGAGCCAAGAAAGAACACACAGTGGTTGTGTGTGGCTGTGACACCTCAAGAAAAATCGCTTTGAGTCGTGCGCCTGATCATTTCACTGCTGTGGGCACAGGCCCAGCCCGCTCCCCAAGTCAAACGTAAATGGTTTAAGGAAACTGCTTTTTTTTCCCCCTCCACTTTTACCGGACTGCATGTCTGACAGCCATTTTACTGTGTTTACAAATTATGAAAATTCTGGGCAGCTAATTATGAAAATATTGAGAAGTCGTAGGAGAAGTAACTCTTGGAGCAGGTTAAGGCAGAGAACAGACTGTAAAGTCCTTGAAAAATGAGCTGCTCGGTCTCCGCGTCTGCCAGTAACTTTTGGTATTCCAGAATATTGCTATGCTAATCGGAAACCCAAAAAAGAAAGAAATCAATAAAAATCTAAGAGAAGAGGAGGGGAAGAGGCTGTCCGGCCATATTGAGCAGACGAAGGAGAGCAGATTCGTTCCTACGGTCTATCCATTTCTCTTCCAGAGGACCAGCAGTCAAGGAATCCAGGGGGGAAACATGAAAAGCAAGTTTCATAAGCAAACAAGAGGTGATAAATTTTCAGTTCTCTGGTTTTTGTTTTTTTTTTTTTTAAAAAGGACGGCCTTTCCTCAAATTTGACCTTGCTGCTTTCACACCATCTGGAAAGAAAATCTAGTTGTCTTCCCCCATTTGTTTTATGTTGAACAAAATTAATGCATGTGCAGCAATAACAGAAAGAATATAAATGCATTCTAGACTCACGATACAGTTGGTGAGATATCATGATATACCACAATAAGGTAACAAATGTTGTTTTTCTACAATGCCTTTCTTTCTTGCAGCGGATTTCCTTCATTAAACGTTCACGTTGAGCAAATCCTTACCAAATAGACTTACCGTCAACCTCTCTGGGTCGGAAAGATGAGTCACGGCAGTTGGGTCAGTTTTTAGATGGTCAGATAGTTCTAGAACACAGCTATTTTATGATCCAGTCCTATCTTCTTCCCATCAGAAAATGAAGCCTTCTGTCTAGATAATGATGCATAAAATTCATTTTATATTCCATACTACAACTTTACAGACAGAATTGTCTTTGCTATAAGACAACTTTTAAAAAGTTTTTTGTCGAAGTCTAATTGATTTACAATGCTGTGATTCAGTTAGACACGCACAGTACATATACTTTTTCAGATGATTTTCCACTATAAGCTATTAAATAAAAAATATTGAGTAGAGTTCCCTCTGCTGTACAGTAGGTTCTTGTTGGTTGTTTATGTTTTGTTGTTGTCTTTCAGTTGCCAAGTCGTGTCCAACTCTTTGCAGCTCCAAGGACTGCAGGACACCAGACTTCCCTGCCTCTCACCAACTCCTGGAATTTGCCCAAGTCCACATCCACTGAACCGGTGATGCCATCCAACCATCTCATCTTCTATTGCCCTCTTCTTCTGCCTTCACTCTTGGGACATTTAGATTGCTTCCGTGTCTTGGCTATTGTAACAAGTGCTACAGTGAACATTGGGGTGCATCTTCTCTAATTATGGTTTTCTCCAAATACATGCCCAGGAGTGGGATTGCAGGATCATATGTTAGCTCTCTCCCTCTCTCTCTTTTTTTTTTTTTCAGGAACCTCCATACTGCCCTCTATAGTGGCTGTACCAATTTACACTCCCACGAACAGTGTAGGAGGCTTCCTTTTTCTGCACACCCTCTTCTGCATTTATTGTTTGTAGACTTTTCAATGATGGACATTCTAACCAGTGTGAGGTGATCCCTCATTGTAGTGTTTTGATTGGCATTTCTCTAATAGTCTAAACTTCTTTTCATGTGCCTGCCAGTCATCTTTCTTTTTTGGGGAAATGTATGTTTAGATCTTCTGCCCATTTCTTGATTGGGTCGTTTCATTTTTGCCACTGTGCTAACTGAGTTGTTCGTATATTTTGGAGGTTAATCTTTTTGGTCACATGCTTTGCAAACATCTCCCATGTACGCTGCTTTTTGTTTATGGTTTCCTTTGCTGTACAAGAGTTTCTGAGTTTAATTAGGTCCCATTAGTTCATTTTTGGCTCTATTTTCATTACTATAGAAGATGATTCCAAAAAGATAATGCTAGGCTTTATGCCAAGGCATGTTCCATGTTTTCCTCTAGGAGTTTTACAGTACCTGGTTTTACATTTAGGTCTTTAATCCATTTTGAGCTTATTTTTGTGTGTTGCTAGATAATATTCTAATTTCATTGATTCATTCTTTCACATTCATCTTTCCCAGCACCACTTGTGTATGTACTACCTCTTCTGTCATAGACTAATTGACCATAGATGTCTGGGTTTATCTCTGGGCTTTCTACCATGTTTAACTGGTCTATAAGTCTATTTTTCTGCCAGGGCCATAAACATATATAGTGTGCATATACACAGTACTATACTGTAAGCCACTGCAGAAGAAGTCAGGGCATCTGATTCCTCCAGCTTCATTTCTCTTCCTCAAGATTGCTTTTGCTAATTGGGGTCTTTTGTTTTTCCATATAAATTTAAAAAATTTTGTTCTAGATCTGTGAAAAATGCCATCGGTAACTTGATAGGGATGGCACTGAATCCATAGATCACCTCGGGCAATAGTTATTTTTACAATATTGATTCTTTCAAGCCAAGAACATGGTCTATCTTTTCAACCATTTGCGTCATATTCAATGTCTTTCATCAGCGTCATAGTTTCAAAAGTACAGATCTTTAGCCTCCTTCAGTCAGTTCAGTTCAGTTCAGTCGCTCAGTCATGTCCGACTCTTTGCGACCCCATGGCACACCAGGTCTCCCTGGCCATCACAAACTCCCAGAGTTTACTCAAACTCATGCCCATCGAGTCGGTGATGCCATCCAGCCATCTCATCCTCTGTCGTCCCCTTCTCCTCCTGCCCCCAATCCCTCCCAGCATCAGAGTCTTTTCCAATGAGTCAACTCCTCGCATGAGGTGGCCAAAGTACTGGAGTTTCAGCTTCAGCATCAGTCCTTCCAATGAATACCCAGGACTGATCTCCTTTACGATGGACTGGTTAGATCTCCTTGCAGTCCAAGGGACTCTCAAGAGTCTTCTCCAAATCCACAGTTCAAAAGCGTCAATTCTTCGGCACTCAGCTTTCTTCACAGTCCAACTCTCACATCCATACATGGCCACTGGAAAAACCATAGCCTTGACCGGATGGGCCTTTGTTGGCAAAGTAATGTCTCTGCTTTTTAATATGCTATCTAGGTTGGTCATAACTTTCCTTCCAAGGAGTAAGCGTCTTTTAGTTTCATGGCTGCAATCACCATCTGCAGTGATTTTGGAGCCCCAAAAAATAAAGTTTGACACTGTTTCCACTGTTTCCCCATTTATTTTTAGGTATTTTTTTCTTTTTGATATGATGGTATGTGGGACTATTTCCTTAATTCTCTTTCTGATGTTTTGTTGTTAGTGTATAGAAGTGTGCCATACCTCTGTGTATTAAGTTTGCATCCTGCAGCTTTACCAGATTTGTTGATGAGCTCTAGTTTTCTGGCAGCATCTTTAGGTTTTTAATGCATAGTATCATGTCATCTGCAAAGAGTGACAGTTTTACTTCTTTTCTAGTTAGACTCTTTTTTATTTTATGACAATCATTAATGCTTTATAATGCACTAAAACCATAAGTGAATTTTGTGTAGCATTGCTGGAAGCAGTCCCTGAGTCATAATATGACAAATTAGAGTTTCATATGTGGATAGAACAAATATGCATCTTAAATTCAGAATCCTATAATCTCCAAAATCACTGCAGATGGTGACTGCAGCCATGAAATTAAAAGATGTTTGCTCCTTAGAAGAAAAGTTATGACCAACCTAGACAGCATATTAAAAAGCAGAGACATTACTTCGCCAACAAAGGTCAGTCTAGTCAAAGCTATGGTTTTTCCAGTAGTCATGTATGGATACGAGAGTTGGACTATAAAGAAAGCTGAGCGCTGAAGAATTGATGCTTTTGAACTGTGGTGTTGGAGAAGACTCTTGAGAGTCCCTTGGACTGCAAGGAGATCCAACCAGTCCATCCTAAAGATCAGTCCTGGGTGTTCATTGGAAGGACTGATGTTGAAGCTGAAACTCCAATACTTTAGCCACCTTATGCGAAGAGCTGACTCATTTGAGAAGACGCTGATGCTGGGAAAGATTGAAGGTGGGAGGAGAAGGAGACGACAGAGGTTGAGATGGTTGGGTAGCATCACCGACTCAATGGACATGAGTTTGAGTAAACTCCAGGAGCTGGTGATGGACAGGGAGGCCTGGCGTGCCTCAGTCCATGGGGTTGCAGAGTCAGACATGAATGAGCAACTGAATTGAACTGAAGATTTCTACAACAGGTCCTGCTATTTTCTTGTTCTTCTTGATCTAGCATACTCATAAGTTATAAATAAAAGAATTTTATTAATTGATAAAACGTAAGATATGATCACATTTTCAACTTCCCCTCTACTGTTTGTTGCCATAAGAAATAGGATAAGCTATGGTCCTAAGCTCCTTTTTCAATGTTATAAGCCAAGAAATGCACTAAGTTTTCCCTGACTTTCCATTGGCATAAAGCTTTATAAAAGCTGTGATTTATTTAGAGTATGGAAAAGCAAGGAACACCCATAGTAATACCTGTGAAGAAGTAAAAAGAGAAAGGATGAAAAAAGAGTGAAAAGAACTCTCCATGCACTGAAATACATAGCTACGTAAATAACTGACACCTTATATTCTCCAGTTACCTTTCAACTGGGCATTTGTGTTGATACAAATGCATATAATTTGAGTATCTTTCTAACAGAAACATCATAGACAGACCTTGTAGATATTTTGAGTTTGGTTCCAGGTCACTAAAAAAAAGCAGATATTGCAATAAAGCAAGTCCTGGGAATTTGTTTTTTTGTTTTCCCAGTGCATATAAAAGTTGTTTATATTGTATGATAGCTATGAAGTGTGCAACAGCATTATGTCTTAAAGAATCAATGTACATTCCTTAATTTAAAAGTATCTGCTGGAAACAGTGACCATCAGCTGAGCCCTCAGTGAGTTGTTGTTGAAACATCAAAGGTCACTGATCACAGATCATCATCACAAACAGAATAATAATGAAAAGTTTGAGATACTGTGAGAAATTAACAAAATATGATAGAAACATGATGTGAGCAAAACACTTGGAAAAATGGTGCCAACAGACATTCTCAATTCAAGGTTACCAGAAACTATCAATTTGTAATAAAAAAAGATAAGGATGCAATATCTGCAAAGTACAATAAAATGAGGTATGACTATAAATTAAAGGTCATGATGAAGACCAATTACTTTTGTGTCAGCCCTATTGTCCTATTTTAAAAGTTTAGCAACTTTTCCAGAAGAAAAGTCTTAACTCCTCTTGGAGCTTAAAAATCATCTTTTTACATCAACCCTAGAGGTTATCATTTGAATGCAAACAGTCATATAGCTTGAAGAATTCAAAATGAACTTTCGAATGCTTGTCCATTTTCAGTCTTGGGCCTCCTTCTCACTTCCCATGTATTTCTTTCTTTTTAACGGATACTAATTTGTCAATTTGCTTACTTGCCAGTGTTGCCAGTATTCTACAGGAGATAAATCAACTGAGCCCCACATTTTTAATTCACTTAGAACAGCTATGTATGCATGCATGCTCAGTTGGCATCAGTCGTGTCTGAGTCTTTGCAACTCTATGGACTGTAACCTGCCAGATTCCCCCATCCATGGGAATTCTCCAGGCAAGAATATTGGAGTGGGTCACCATGCCCTCCTCCAGGGGACCTTCTGAACCCAGGGATCGAACCTGCATCACTTACATCTCCAGCATTGCAGGCAGGTTCTTTACCCACAGAGCTACCTGGGAAGCCCAGAATAGCCAGGGACATATCTAAAATATGTTGTCTACCTTTGGCATCATGCTCTCCTTAGCAAATTTAGCCTACCGCTTTTCATTTCAAAGCTTACCCCTCTTGATTGTAAATACAGAAATCAAACGAGACTTAAAATAATTGTGACAGAATTTGGTATATGGCCACTAATGACAGTTGTCATATCAGAAGTGTTTATCTGAACAAACTATTGATTTGGAAATTGGAGTAAAAAGAGTCAGTCACAGCAGGAAGAAAAACATACTAATTATGCTTCCTTGATGCAGACATTCTCCCACTATTTGTCACAAGCTGGGAGATCATACCCTGGTTATTGCTTCAATAATTAGTTACCTGACTTTTATACATGGAGACAGTATTCAAGAATTAGAATATAATAACCATCATTCTCCCTTGGATTAGACGTGCTAAGTTAAGCAGAATTTGCCTGTGTATGATTTCAAAGGAGTACAAAGTGAAACAGTCTGGTCAAGTTGTTTTTTTTTTTTTTTTAAGCCCCAAACAGAAGAGCAGATTCTTTATTAAAACTGGGAAACACCTGATACGTGGAGACAGAGGTTTGTTTTTTGTGTTTTCTTTCTTTTTTCTATCTCCTTCTCCCTCTCGATTTTGGTCTCTTTGAGAAGGAAGCATTCAACGGAATGAGGCAGCTAGCTGGCTCTTTTTTTAAATTGTCCTAATTCATTTGTTTTACACTCTTTCTGCTAAGGTATAATTTAAAAATCAACAGCGCGTCCGCCCACGTGGAACCGTCTTGAGTGTCCGGGAACCGACCGAGAAGGCCTGCTGTCCAGCGGGCTCCCCGCAGCTCTGAAAGGTGCATGCCACTGACAGCCCTTTCAGCAGGCTCGGCTTCATGAGGGAGCAGGGTGCTGTCTCAGGACACGGGCTCGTCCGGAAAACAGCACGCCCACCCCTCTCCGGGGAGAAGTCAAGCCCTGAGTTTTCAGGCAGGGGTTCCTTCTTTGGCTTTTACCACCAAATCCTGATGGTTTGGAATGAGGTCGTCACTGCCTTGCGGGGCCTCACAATCTGTCTACAACTGCTCGATACCAAAACCCACCCATTTCTCTCTTTTATAGTGTGAACCAGAATCTCCTCATTCCTCACAGTCAAAGGTCTATCCAGTGTGCAATCTAATTCCTCATTTTCTCTAGCTTCCACTCACTCATCGCTCCGATCACACTGATCGAGTTTCCAAACCTAGTAAACAATTTTTCAAATTAAAAATATACTTTCTATTGAGTATTCGTTAACTATTTTGGAAAAAATATGAACTATAATGGCATACCTCAGAATTCATCATTTCCTTTTTTGCATGTAATCTTCCTGTCCTTCTGTACTTGTATATGCATCTGACCGACCACTGAACATTCTGATTTTAATTGTCACAGCTATGTCATGCTTCTGAATGGTCATTGCCCACTAATGCACTGGGTAAGACAATACAGTGTGGTCATGCCTGCCCTTTTCTGCTTAGTCCTGACAGGTGGCAATAAGTCGTTTCCACCATCACCATCACCATCATTATCGTGTTATTAGGATTCAGATGGTTTGAAACATTTAAACCATTTATCTTCTCAATGAGCCTGTGCTCGCCTTTCAGCTGATCCCTTGTGGAATATGTTGTGATAATACCATATGCATCTACCCAAACTGCTTTTAGATTTTGTTAAAAATGTTTAGTCAAGATAAATTCCCAGGAGAGTTAACAAGATCTAAGGAAATGAGTATCTTTCTTCCACCAAAAATTGTCACACCTTGCTGATATTTACGATCCTGTTTCCTTATTTGAGAAAACCACCTCCAGCCAAACACACTCAGACATTACCTTTCCTTCTCTCTGTCTCTCTCCTGCCTGCTAAAATCTTCATCTTCTTTAGAGTCCTGCTGTTACTCTCATGCCTCTTTCTCCACATAGATAAGTCTCTCTTAGAATCCATTAGACTGCTAAATAAGGATAAGTATAATTACTAACTCAAACCTGTTAAGTTACAGGTCACCTGAGACGATGTCTAAAAAGTGGCAAACATGTATTACGTATTATATCTATTCGATGTATTTACCATTACATTAGTCTCCCCAAATATGGCTTTTTGTTGTTTTCCTTAAAGAAAAGGTAAAAAGGCTGAGTAACTAAGCAGGAGACAGATATCTGAAAGGACTTCATTCTCATAAATCATCAGTTTTCAAGCTTAAGGCATTGCAGGAAAAAAACCTGGGTAAAGAGAGGATAAATACCAGCGGTTACATCCACATGTCCTCCTGGTGATGGGACGAGTTGCAGTGAAGCCAGCCAAGCTTACAAGGAAAACACCACGTCGATGTGAACATGGCACAAAGCTGAGCACCAGAAATCAATTCCCAACTCCCCCGTGACTCAAAGACTGCAGGCAGGCTGCTTGTGTGTGGAGAAAGACCTGGGCTCTCCTTCCTGAAGCGGCTGACATTTTCTCTGCTAAAACCCACGAGAGGGCTGCTCTCTTGGGAGACTTTTGGAAACAGAAGGCTATGCCATGAGTAGAAAGGACACATGGACGACTATTCCTGAACATGTGGAAGAACTATATTCTATATAGTGCATGAAATATCAGCTTGGCCAGCGCCACCTAAAGCTAAATCGATCCATATGATTGGAATTTTGCCCAGATCCTTTAACCAAAGGGGGTGGGAGGGGGGGAAGGCACCATTCCGAAATTAGCATTATCAATACGGTAATACATTGTGAATGCTAGTGGGCTTGACATAGGAAGTGATGTAATAAGAGACTGCTTACTGCTCCTGCCCCTTGAACAGGAAATATTTTCCTTGAGGAATAGAATACTTGAAAACTGCAGATTGCATTTTAATATTAACCAGATTTCTACATTAAACATGATTTCCGAGAACAATTTGATTTTTCTTTTTCTTTTTTTACCTCTTTCTCTCTCTCTTTCCCCCCACCGCACCCCTCAAGCAAGTGATCAGAACTGTGCTCAACCATGGGCAGCTCCTGGAGTAGACCCAGGGCTGCCTGCAATTTAAATGTCAAACTCCGTGCCTTTGAGCAGCACAGACCCTCAGTCACGAACACGTGTCACTCACTGCCACCCTGTCCATCACCACTGCCTCTTGATGCATTCAGATTGCTACAAGTTCTCCCCTGGTTTCTCTGATTGTCTCCAACTGTGAAATTTCAAGGCTTGTTTCTTCTTCTTCATTCGGTTTTAGACAAGTGAGTGTAATCACCTTCTAGAACAAGCAAGAAGCAACAAGAAAATGACCCAACCTGTTTCAAATTTTGAAAGCAACACAGAACAGCTTTTCTGAGCTCCTAGAACTAGCTTCTGCAACTAACTGCAGAATGCAAAAAGGCTTTTTTTTTTTTTTTTAAACTGGCTAAACAGATCTATCCCCAGTGGACACATACACAGGAATTCTAAGCTACCAGAAGTGGCCTCTCTCAGGACAGGTTGACCGCAGTGACAACCCCTGATCGGTTAATGAAAGCACTTCAGGATTTGTCAGTTTTGATTGCTATTGGCTTTGGCAGAAAAATAGTGAAATAAAGACAATTTAAGCACAGTTGTGCAGGGACGGGAAAGGGTGTGGAAGGACTGCTACAAGCAACGTGCAGTCACCCTTGATTTGTAGAAAGCAGATGGCTGTGAAATGGGGGCCACAAGGGAGGTGCAGTAAGGAAGAAAAACTAAAGCTGCCAGGTAATAAACCAAAAGCATGAGTATTTGGTACATGTAATGAGATACACGATGGTAACTGTCACCTAAGAAGATAATTAGGGGAGAATGGTTATAAACAGTTTTTATAATTTGACATAACTAAATAAGAATTTCTAGTGAAATAGGTGAAAGAAGGAATTTGCTAAGTTGTATCTGACTCTTTGTGACTCCCTAGACTGTAGCCCACCAGGCTCCTCTGTCCATGAGATTCTCTAGGCAAGAGTACTGGAGTGGGTTGCCATGCCCTCCTCCAGAGGATCCTCCTGGACCAGGAATCGAACCTACACCTCCTGCATTGGCAGACAGATTCTTACCGCTGAGCCACCAAGGAAGCCCCAAAAGAAGGAATTAAGAAAACAGAAAGCAACACTGCAGTCTCTCTGAGGATCTACGACTACTTGAGACCACCCCTCACCCTCAGAAAACATGGTGGTGTGATGGGCAAGGGAACCCAGGAGTCCTTAGAGGCGTCCTTCAACACAGCCACGACCGAGAGAAGCGGCCAGTGGCATTCACCTGGAAACCACACGACCTTCTTTTGGCAGTAGGGTTTCACTTTTCCACCACAGAGGAGAGGTTTTGTCAAGATCTGCAGGTTTCAAACATTAGAGGCGCCTGAAAGTAAAACAGGACTGTTTTTAAATAACTTATTTCAACTCAACATAAATGCCTCAAAGCTGCCCGTTCTCTTCTCCATTCATCCTAAATCTAGCTTTACACAGCAAGAAAAGAATTCAGCATTTGTAGAAAACCTACTATGGGCTGGACTGCATGTGTTGTAGTTAAATTTCATGAGATCCTACATCTAACCACCTTATGAAATAGGTATTGTCTTGGTTTTTAAAATGAGAAACCAGGTGTAGAAAGGTCAAGTACCTCTTCAAGATCAGAAAGCACAAAATATGTGCATTCAACCCTAAAGGAAACCAACCCTGAATATTCATTGGAAGGACTGACGCTGAAGCTGAAGCTCCAATACTTTGACCACCTGATGTGAGGAGCCGACCCTGATGCTGGGAGAGATTGAGGGCAGGAGGAGAAGGGGGTGGCAGAGGATGAGATGGTTGGAGGGCATCACTGACTCGATGGACATGGGTTTGAGCAAGCTCTGGGAGATGGCGAAGGACAGGGGAGCCTGGTGTGCTGCAGTCCACGGGGTTGCAAAGAGTCGGACATGACTGAGCACCTGAACAACAAATAAGACAAAGAAGCAAATTTTGAGCTCAAGCTTGCTTCAATCGAAGGTTAGTGCCCTTTTCATTACATTCCGTCTACTATCCAGATCAATCTGCACGTGTCTGATACCCGATGTCATCAGTAAACGGCCCTGGGCATCTGTGCTTCAGGGCTCTCGGGATGCCTCCCTGCACAGACACGACATCCAACGGGAGCCTTCTGCTCTGATGTCTGTTCCTTGCTCTAGAGAGTTGCTCTGTTAGTTAGCACTCCATTCTCTGTGCCTGTAGTCGAAGTCCTCTGCTAATCCCCTGATGTACTTGACTAAAGACCCTGCCTGGAGGTTCAAGAGGGAGGGGACATCTGCATACCTATGGCTGATTCACGTTGATGCATGACAGAAACCAACACAGTGTTGTAAAACAATTATCTTTCAATTGAAAATAAACAAATTTTAAAAATAAAGGCCCTGCTTGGACGTACATCATCTTTATAAAATCATCCACCCTCCCCAGTATTCAGGATAACTGCCTCCTGTCTGACTTTTCCACGCACTGTTTGATCCCATATCCTGCTCCCTCCGCATTCATCTCCCGTCGGGAAGACTAATTCTAGAAGCTGCTGGTACCCATAGATAATATTCTACCAGAGCGTCTACCAGAATCTCAGACAGAAATTTAGCTGTCTAATGTTCAACTGTCAAAACACTTAAGGAAAAACTTCTAGAAGAGAAAAAGAGACAGGTGCAGAATTGCAGTTAAATATTTCAATGTTTCCATCTTAATACTTGGTAGAATATAAAGGTAAAAATTCAGTTGGTTGACAGTTGCTCAGTCGTTTCTGACTTTTTGGGACCCCATGGACTGGAGCCCACCAGGCTCCTCTGTCCATGGGATTTTCCAGACAAGAATACTGGAGTGGGTTGTCATTTCCTCCTCCAGGGGATCTTCCTGACCCAGAGATCAAACCCAGGCAGACTCTTTACCATCTCGGCTACCCAGGGAATTGTGGTTGACATAACTATCAACCAGCTGAGTTTATATCTATAGAAAAACAGACCCCAAATTCACAGAGTACAAACTCTTTACAAGTATACATGGACCATTCACCACTATAAAGCATATGTTTGGCTATAAAATAAATATCAACAAATTAACAAGGATTGAAACCAAGCAGAATATGTTCTCAGACTAATGAATTAAATTACAAAATAACAACTATTTGGAAATTAAAGAACAAAAATAATTCATGAAGAAAAAAATTTAGAGTATAGCAAATATTTCTACCTGAATAAAAATGCAAACAAAGCATATCAAAATTTTCAAGATATAGCTAAAGGAGTATTAAATGAAACATGCAGATTTAAGTGTTTTTATTAATAGAAAGTCCAAAATCAACAACACCAGCTCCTACCTTACAAACTGAGGGAAAAGGAGGAGAGCAAATTAAATCCAAAATAAGTAAAAGAAAGAAAATGATAAAGATTAAAACAGGAAACAGGGAAATAGAAAATACAGAAATAATAAAGAAAAAATTCAATGAAACCATAGCTAGTTATTTTTAAAAAATGAATAAAACTGATAAACCTCTCACAAAAAATTATAGAAATGAGGAATAAAAGGGGATATCACTATATACTTTACAGAAATTAAAGGCTAATATAGGATTATTATAAATAATTATGCTAACGAATTTGAAAATCTAGATGTAATGGATAGATACTTTGAAAAACAAATTTGCCAAAACTGACACCAGAAGAAATTAACCATCTAAATAGCCCTTTGCCCTCTATTCATTAAATAAACTGAATGTGCAATTAAACATCTCTCCCCCATAAAAAACAAAAACAAAAAACCTCCAGACCCATGTGACTTTCCTAGTTACTTCTATAAGTGAAGCGAAGTCACTTAGTCGTGTCCGACTCTTTGAGACCCCAGGGACTGTAGCCTACCAGGCTCCTCCGTCCATGGGATTTTCCAGGCAAGAATGCTAGAGTGGGTTGCCATTTCCTTCTCCAGGGGATCTTCCCAACCCAAGGATCGAACCCAGGTCTCCCGCATTGCACGCAGACACTTTACCGTCTGAGCCACCAGGGAAGCCTTTACTCCTATAAAGATTTAAGAAAAAAAGGACCGCCCTCGCACCCTCCCGACCCCACCCCCTAGGTCATCACAGAGCGCTGGGCTGAGCTCCCCGTATAGACAGCAGCTTCCCGCTCGCTCACTATTTTACACACGGTGATGCATATAAGTCCATGCTATTCTCAATGTGTACCCCCCTTCCCCCACTGTGTCAACAAGCCCTTCCTCCGTCTGTATCTCTATTCCTGCCCTGCGAATCGGTTCATCAGTACCATTTTTCACATGGCTGTGTGGCTGAAACCAACATAACATGGTAAAGTAATTATCCTCCAATTAAAATTTTTAAAAAAGAAAGAAAAATTCCATGCATAAATTTCCGGAATAAAAAAAAAAAAAACTTTTTCCAACACATTATTTAAGGCAAGTGTTTCACCGATAACAAAACAATAAAATAATATGACAAAAAAGAATCAATATTCCTCACAAATACAGAACCAAAAGTTCCAAACAAAATTTTAAGAATTTTAATTTTAGAAATATGTAAACTTGATGGTATATCATCATCAAGTAGATTCTATTCCAAAAATTTAAAATGGCTCTAACTTTCAAAAATCAGTTGAGGTAATTCACGACATTAACAGAACAAAAGAGAAAAACCATATGACCATCTCAATAGATGCAGAAAATAAATTCAACAAAATTGAACACTTGTTTGTTACAAACATCCTCAGTAAATTAGGAACAAAGGGAATCTTCAACTGTATAAGGATATCAACAAAAATAAATCTTCAGCTAATATCAAACTGAATGGTAAACGACTGAATACTTTCTACTTAAAATCAGGAATAATGCAAAGCTTTCTGTTCAACCTTGTACTGGAATTCCTAAGCAATGCAGTAGGACTGGGGGGTTGGGGGTGGGGGGAAGGCACATGATTGGAGAAGTAGCACTATTCACTCATGAGATGACCTGTATCCACAGACCTTCCGAAGAAAAGCTACAGCAAAGCTTTGAGAACTTGATAAGTGAATCTACTTGGGTCACAGTAAATAAGATTAATAAAACAGATTTCTATAGACTTTTTTAAACATATATAAGTCACATTCAATCATATACTTCAGAATATACTTTTCCACAGTACTAGATTTAGAGAGAGTAGTCTTGACTTTTTAATTAAAAAATTGTATTGGGGTATAGTTCCTTCACGACATCTTGTTAGTTTCTGCTGTAAACACACACACATACACACCCCAATGTTCACTACAGCACTATTTACAGAGCCTGGTAATGGAAGCAACTTGCATGCGTGCTAAGCCACTTCAGTCGCATCTGACCCGTTGCGACCCTATGGACAGTAGCCCGCCGGGCTCCTCTGTCCATGGGATTTTCCCAGGCAAGAACACTGGAGTGGGTGGCCATTTCTTTCTCCAGGGGATCTTTCCAACCCAGGGATCGAACCCATGTCTCTTATGTCTCCTGCATTGGCAGGCGGGTTCTTTACTACTAAATGTCCATAGACAGATGAACGGATAAAGATGTGGTGTATACACACAGTGGAATATTACTCAGCCACAAAAACGGATGAAATTGGGTCATTGGAGAAATATGGATGGACCTAGAGACTGCCATACAGAGTGAAGTAAGTCAGAAAGAGAAACACAAATACCATATATTAGCACATATGTGTGTAATCTCGATTCGTACACACTTAAACACTGGAAAATAAACTTTTTAAAAAACTGGGTAATACTTCACAGTGCTGTTTTCATGTGTTTCAAACACAGGATGAGATATGAAAAATATGTTTGGACAAGAATCAAGAGATTCTGAGGACATTAGAGAATCGAGAATATAGATTAGCAGAGACATCCTCTCTTAGGGGCAGTTAAGTCTCACCACAAGTATCACTGGAAAACCCAACAATATAGACATTACTCTCACAGAAAAGTTGAAAATGAGATATAATGACAGGCCCCTGTTACTACCAATTAAGAGAGGTAATATCACGTTCAGTTTATTGAAACTGAATTCCAGCATGTGAGACATTAACTACCAATCAGGAGAGAGATGCCATGCACATTAAGAAGTCCTGGAGGGAAGAATAATAATATGGGCCCTAAATCAGTTATGCTACAGGATCTAACATCATTTCAGCACCTGTAATTTGTCATTATTATTAAGCCATGAAATGAAAAGGTGAGCCAAATGGTATGTGCTTTCCAGTGGTAAGTTTTTGTTGGAATGAGACGCTGGGCCACCAGAGCCGCTAAAATATTTTTTAATGAATTCATAAAGAAAATCCAGACTCTTAAAAATAACAAGGCCTACAACAGTGCATTTCAGCAGAGTTTGCTGAAGGGGAATCAATATTTTTCCTTGAGACTCACTTCCTCTGATTCTCTCCTGCAAATAACAGACATTAGAAAGTAAAGAGATCATTAGTTCTCCCTTAAACATTAATGAGTAAAAGGCAGATGTTTCAAATTTAAGACCAGGATTTGTGATAGAGCTGCTTCTCAAACAGGCAAGGTGGCTTCACATGCTCCAGGGAATATAGCCGCAGGAATAATTTTTCATATGTTCCTTAAGTAAAATGACAAACATGTACAGGAACTTTATCACCAAGTTAAAATGATCACAGCTGCGAATAAATGATTAAAATCATATAAAAGTTATTACAACTCCAAAGTTTTATTTTCTATTAAACTTCATCTAACAATGGTTAATTATTCTTGAGAAATGCCAGGCAATATAGCTGTTACTACTACTGCCGCTAACACTAAGAATAATAACCAAGACTTTGCTTATAAGAAGTATTTACTATGAACTGCGTGCTATGCTATGAAGCAATCAATCATCACAACAACGTCATGAAGAATGGATCACTATTATTACTATTATTCCCCATCTGGGAGGTCAAATGATCCAGGCATAAAGAGTCTAAATTGTTGCCAAGGTCTTTAGCTGCTGGTAAATGGCATGGCTGACTAACACAACACTGTTAATCAACTACACTCCAACATAAAACAAAAAGCTTAAAAAAATACTACGGTTGAACTTCATAAACAAGTTTGTCAGGGTCGAGACTCAGAAATAAGCATGTCATATTCTGAAGATTAAGTTTTTAAACACTATGATGTTCTATGTAATAGAGAACAAAGGAAATACCCAGAAGTACTGAACGATCTATAGCTTCTCCCCTATCCTTTCATGGCTGGTGCACAAAGGAGAGGCAGAAAAAGCCACTATGGCAATCTGGATTTAAGAAGTCTCTCCTCTTGTAGAAAGATTTGTTCTTAAACAGTCTGCTGTGTAAGGGTCAATTGTTAAGACTTATTCAAGTTACACGATCCTATTGGAATAGTCACTGGAAAGTAATTAGAATGGATCGATCCTGTTAGAGTCTATCTGAAAAAGATTTCTAGATATAAAGCTCATAGGTTCATACTTAAACACACACACACTCTTTCGTGCAATTCCTTGAGTTAGTACACCATAATCTCAAATAACCAACACTTTCTACATTCTTGGTTCTCAGTTAAGGGAAAAAAGAAAGAAAAAACAATTCAACAAAATTGCCATGGAGAAGTGAAAATCAAATTGCTTCTAAACACATATAACAGTAGGGAGGATGGCCGTCGTGGGGGAAACAGCACCGGGCTGAGTGTGTGAGGAAACTTGGCTAATGGCAAACTTCAGTAAAGGCTAATTACTCATGTAGAATTACAGAGACTCCTGAGGAAGTCTGAATCCACTCTGCCTGCCCCACGCTACCAGGGAGCCTTAATCCAAACAATTCTAGATAAATGGGTCTCTTCTTTGTTTTAAGGGAATCTCCAGAGTCTCAGGTTTCGAAACTGCCCTCACTTGCACATTTCATATATTTTCCTCAACGTTCATAAATCTCTCTTTTTATTAAGTAAATCTAACTTTCCCATAGGAGTAGGGGGTTTGGAGGAGAAATATTATACAAACTTTCTCTATTTCCCCAAAGTTCCAGCACAACCGTAGGAAAATACTGGTGATCTTGCAGTATCTAGAGGTGAAAGGACCGCTTGTCCACCGTTTTTACCGACAGGTATCACGTCTCAAACAAAAACACTCACAGACACACACAGAGGTCTTCCCTAATCAGCTTCTGCTGCGGGCTTAGTCCTTAAGTCGTGTCCGACTCTCGTGACCCCGTGGACTGGAGCTCGTCAGGCTCCTCTGTCCATGGGATTCTCCAGGCAAGAAGACTGGAGTGGGTTGTCATTTCCTCCTCCAGGGGATCTTCCTGATGCAGTGATCAAACCCGGGCCTCATGTACTGCAGGCAGAGTCTTTACTGACCGAGCTATCTACATTAACATAAATTCTGGGACCATTTCATTCAGAACCAGTCCTCCTCTGCTTCTCAAGTGTGATCTCTGGAATATACAGTGCATTTTCCATATTCACATGTGCTAGTTACTCAACACATATCCTGAGATTTCCTCTCCAAGCACACTACTCCCTTGGTAGCCGATAACTAAGACCACTCACAAGATTTAGAAAACACATAGATGGTAAAACTAATAAACTTATGTATTAAAACAGCTCCTATAAACATATTATGCCACTGAATCTAACAACTTAGGTGAAATGGACAAATTCCTCAAAGAGCAAGCTATCGAAATTCATTCAAGAACCTTTGACTGATAAAAACACTCAGAATACTTCCTAAAGCTGATAAAGTGAAAGTGAAAGTGTTAGTCACTCAGGGTGTCTGACTCTTTGTGACCCCATGGACTGTAGCCCACCAGGCTGCTCGGTCCATGGAACTCTCCAGGAAAGAATACTGGAGTGGGTTGCCATTGCCTTCTCCAGGGGATCTTCCTGACCCAGGGGTCAGACCCAGGTCCCCTGCATTGCAGGTGGATTCTTTACTATCTGAACCACCAAGGAAGCCCTAATCTGATAAGGAGTCTACAAAAACCACAGAGTTTATATCATACATGGGGATAAAAGATGGAATGGTTTCCCCCCAGGATTTGTAATGAAGCGATAACATTTGTGCTCACCATTTGTTTAATGTTTTAGTGGAAGTTCTTGGGGAGTACAATAGGGTAAGAAAAGAAAGAAAACACACACAGATTGGAAAAATGTAAGGAGAAAAAAATAACAAAAAGTGAGTTTAGTGAGCTTGCAGAACACGGGACAAAAATAATTTATATTTCTCTATTAGTAATGAACAATCAGAAATTGAACTTTAAAAAGAAATATCATCTACAATACCACTGCCGATATGTGAAAAGTCATCAAATGTACAAATTAAGCTGTACATGCAATTCATTTCCTTAATAAACCTGTAAAAAGGAATTTAACCGAAAAGTTATACACAATATTACTTGTACAGTAAAATAAATCAAACAAGGTCAGAGTTGACAACTTTGCCGTTTCTGTGTATCTTTTTCCACTGGAATCAAAATGTTGTTCTTATGACAATACTGTGTTCCCTTATTATATAATCAGTGTATAGTGCAAATTATGTTCAGTCACTGTACAGCAAAAATAAAGAGATAAGGGCCTAGTCAACAGATATTAGATGGGAAAACACATCTACAGAATGTTATCTGTCAACATGGAGAGGATGAGGGACAAGAAAATATGCTTTGAGCTTGAGTTTCCTAAGAAAGAAAACTGGAACTTCGGGGCAACTCTGTTTAAAAGAAAGCTGAGTTTGGATTTGAAACATGTTAAGTCTTCAGAGGCAGCACAGCTTGTCTCAAGGCTGGGAAGACAGACTTGAGCCCCTCTACACACAGTCTTCATTCTGATCAGAGCTGTGCTGACCAACCAGCCTTCCACGAGGGTGAGAATGTTCTGTATCTACACCGTCCACCACGGCGGCCACTCCCCGCGCGTGTCGGCGCAGCACCTGAAATGTGGTTGGCTGATAAACAGACTTAATTCAAATCAAGTTTAAACTGAACTAGTCAAACGTGGCTAGACAGGTTTAGAGGCTTATTATTCATTCAACAGCCCAACCAAGAAACTCCAGATAAACCTATCTCCTTCACTTCCTATTTTTTCATTCATTTACTGAATAAACACGGCTTACTTGTTCTGCTTTACTCATTATTGTATTCTCACCATTTAGCACAAACAAGGTCCTCATCGTCATGAAATTTATGTTCCAATGAATCCCGTTAATCACCAAGTCCTAATTATAGTCTCAACAGAAACTTTATTCGACATTATGCACTTCTTCTCTGCTATTTTCGACATAGCCTCAAGATCAATAAATTCATCCAAAAGAATGAAATAATCCAAACATTTTGTTTTGGTTTTTGTTGTTCCTGTTTCTTTTGGTGCTGTGAAAAGAAACTCAAAGTTGGTTTATAATCAATTTTGGTGTCATGCTAAGATATTATACTCTAAAATGCTAAGTTTATGAGTTTCTCAACTAGAAGACATTAAGTGTTCAAGGTATCTTCACATGATACTCTTTTTTTTTTTTCATTGCCAAGGATCTGCTGATAATAAATGTAGGTTGAAATACACAGCAAACTTTTATTCAGGTATCTTACTGTTCATGCTGATATGTGTCTATACGTTGTTTAACTACACTTATATTTATGTCTATCTTTCCATCCCTGGGTCAGAAAACTTCCCTGGAGGAGAAAATGGCAATCCACACCAGTATTCTTGCCTGGAAAATCCTATAAATAGAGGAGCCCAGTGGGCTATAGTCCATGGTATCACAAAGAGTCAGACACAACTGAACATTGAGCAGAAGTACATGTGTTGTTGTAGATTATGTGTTTTTATCCAGGTTAAAAAAAATCTTCTTACAGAGAAAAACTAATCTGAAGTAGCCCTAATTCTTCAAAGACTCAGTGAAATTGTTCATTATATCTGAGGCTCCAAGTGATACCATACACAGTGTATGTAGAAATGTTTCCCATGCAAAGCACACAGCATAGCTTCCAAATGGCTTTTCATTAGAAATTTTCTTTAGATAATTTGATAATAAAGCCATGGTAATTAGACTGAAACTTTTAATTAGCAGAGCATGGTTTCGAGTCATGGAGGGGAGAAGAAAAACTTGTCAAAGATTTTATCTGATGATTGCAAATCCATCCAGGGCTCTAAATTTGTCAGAGAAACCCACTGAACAATCCTGGGGGAAACCAAGAGCATTCATGAAGGAAACACGAACCTCATACAAGTGTCAAAAGGATAGGAAGCCAACGTCTGCGAGTCTTAGACTGTCAAAAAGAGCCGCTTGCAGGGCCTGTGCTCTGCCTCTCTGGGACGCCCAGAGGAATTATTAGAGCCTTGGAATAGCAAGCTTCATTACCATAGATGTAATAAGACTTATTTTCTGCTCACTTTCTGGTTATCACCATATAAAAGCAGTGAAATGCTGATATCCCCAGTACGCTAATGAAAGATGGGGTAACTAAATCTCATCTCTGAGTCTGAAATCACTAACCTCTTAGCAGAGTCAACAAGAATGACACGAATGACTTCATTTTTACACTCATGATGAAAAGTAACTCATTAGATGTCAAAAACTCGCTACAGTTTAAAGAAATGGGGGTGGGGTGGGGGATTTCCAACCTAACATCATTGAGACAGAATTAAAATAATGTGTGCTGATGGGTCAGAAATAAAAAGTCCCGCAATGTTCTATAGCCCTGAATTAGTTTAACATGTGGCTGTGTGCATAGGACATTAACCAGCGTTTGGCTGCAGCTTTTGTAACATAGAGAAGAAAGCAAGAAAGCAAGCCAGTCACGCACAGTGGCTCCTAACCTTTCTGGCACCAGTAACCAGTTTCATGGAAGACAAGTCTTCCATGGACTGGTGGTGGGGATGGTTTCAGGATGATTCAACCACATTTGTATTTATTGTGCAGTTTATTCCTAATCTAACGACACCGCTGATCTGACAGAAGGTCCATGACCTGGAGGCTGGGGACCCCTGATCTAGAAGGAATTTGGAACCTCCAGAAACCCTGAGAAGGAAAGGCTTTTGACACCCATCTGCAGGCGTGAAGCCTCAGGATCCAGCTCACGCAGGCAGGCGGTAAACCTGCTTTGTCATCATTGATCCCGAATCCTGTACACAGAGGCAGGCGCCAGGTCATCAGCCCTTCTAGCCTCAAAAGGGTTCTGCTGCTCTCTCAGCAGGGAGCTTAATTTCCATCATGAACAAACGGTGCTTTGAGAAACTGCACATCCAACTTGTTGACTGTTTTTATTAGTGTGGTTTTCTTGGTAACTAATATGGGAGCTGAAGAGGTCGTTGTTTGAACCTCAGAGCCCGTTGAGTCAGGCTGCTGGTAACAAAAGGGGGCTCTATGCAGATAATCTGTTGTTGGTACTTCTCTAGAGGTAATTTCTCTCAACAGCAGCATCTGGTGAACTTTTGGTCATAATTTAATTTGCCCAAACTTGCCTGAATATAAGAATCTCCTGGAATGATTGTTAAATGTGGGTTGTGAAGACCCTCCCATGGGGATTCCGATCCAGTGAGGAGGAGGGTCTCAGAATCTGAATTTTTAACTTTTAAGGAACGTTGCCCTAAGTTATCACCCTGCTGCAACCAATGCTGAGAAAGCAGAGATAGAACTGGGGTCTAAGCAAGCCCATTAAATCCTGGTTACAACTAGTTCCTGTCAGCCTCTCTATAGCTCTTACAGTCTTACGGCAATGGTTGCAGACAGCTGCAGATCTGTGCAAACTCTGATATTCAGGATGGATAAACAATAAGGTCCCACTGTATAGGACAGGCAACTGTGATCACGACCCTGTGATAAACCAGGATGGAAAAGATATGAAGAAAGGATATAAGTACATACAATCGTATTTTGCTGTATAGCAGAAATGAACACCTCATAAATCAGCTATACTTCAATAAAATTAAAAAATAGAAAAAGAAATGAAGTCGCCCATCTGACCTTTTATAAAATGAGGCAGAGGGAACTCTGTACCATGTAAAGCAGTCTTCATGTTTATCACTGGTTTCCACACTGTGACAGCTTCAAAAATAGCTTGTTCATCTTCTCAGCACTCCAAAATGGATGCGGTTTAGATTTCCAGGAGCCAGGCTTTGCGACGGAGATGTGTGTGGGAAGTTTATTGGGGACATTTAGGGATCAGCTCCTTTAAAGGAGTGAAAGAAACAAGTGTAGCTGAGGGAACACACTGGCCAGAAACGCAACAAATGCACAGCTGGTCCCAAGGAGAGGTCTGGCCCCAAGCGAGGATGGCCCTTTCGAGTTATTCCAAATACAACAAGGTGGCCAGGCCTTTATATGGCTTCAGTGATGTTTAATGGAGGTGAGCTACCCTTGGGCCGTGAGCCTGAATTATCTTCCAAGAGCAAACTGGTAGAAGAACTCAGTCAGAATCCATCAGATCAGCAGTCAACATCAACTGGGGAAATGAGTTGACTGGAAGGTTCCAAAGGCAAAAATCAATGACACAGACCACAGTATCCACTACAAAGTCCAGCCACCGGTTCCAATCTTGCTTATTTACCTTCGCTCACGTCTGGTTGTTCCACATTTCGATAAGAAAACAAACAGACCGGGGCCCACCGTCACCTTTGAGAAAACTAAGAAGCTTCAAACATTTTAAGACTGGGAATTTATACACAGTTCCAATGTACAATAAGGGCAGAGTGGGAGAGTCAACACGCCTTAGCACTAAGACGTCAGGTTTCATTAAGAGTTAGTTGTTCCAGGGAAGCAAAGGGAAATAAAACACAGAGAAACACTAACAAAGACTCACATTACCAGCCTTTTAAATACACTGACCATACAGTGGTAGTTTATATTGAAAAAAAGGAAATGTGCATTTTACACATTTCAGTGAATCAACATTCTCGTCCACGAAGGCCTCTCATCAATCATTCAGTGGCCAGACAACCCTGCAAACACGCAGTGCATCCAAGCGCACTTCTGGGTTATGAATTTCAGGTGTTGCGTGATAGCCCTGCACAGTGAACACTTTCACGGGGCAACAGGCAACGTGCGGCACCCATCCACCGCTGAATGGGCTGGTCTCAAAGTTTCAACTGTGGGTAATCACACGTAAGTCTTGAGCGTCAACAGAGATCTTATTTAACCATGAAAATCCAGAGAGTGCAACCAAGGCTCCGGTACTGCCCGTAAGACTAGCGTTCTCCGGGGCTGGGTTTTTTGCTGTCCGTACCTTCTCTCATTAGGTGACTTTACACTATCTTCTGGCTTAAGTATCATCCATAAACTATGACTTCCACACTCCTGTTACCAGGACTGAACTGTACGTCCTCTGTGCAATCAACATCAATATGTGGATATACAATAGGCATCAGTAAGCCTCTTACTTGGCTATGATTTCTTCCCTCCATCATTTCCATCAACAGTACATCCCACCATCCACCCAATTTGATCAAGTCAAAGATCTGCACACTAGCCTTCATTCTTCTCTTACTGTCTTGCTGGTGGTTTAGTCGCTAAGTCGTGTCTGACACTTGCGACATGGACTCTAACCCACCAGGCTCCTCTGTCCATGGGATTTCTCAGGCAAGAATACTGGAGTGGGTTTCCATTTCCTTCTCCAGGGCATCTTCCTGACCCAGGGATCGAACCAGGGTCTCCTGCATTGCAGGTGATTCTTTACCCACGGAGCTATGAGGGAAGCCCTTACTGTCTTAACTCACGTCAAATCCATCATACATGATGTCTCCTTAAATTCAAAACGTAGGCCTGACTCGGTTCACCAGATCTAGCACTTGAATTATCAAGATTCGCTCTTACTTGCACCACAAACAAGAGCCTCCACCTTACCTCCCATTCTTGCTCTTACCCGCGGTACTTTCTCCACAAAGAGGACAAACTGTATTTTAAGAACATGAATCAGATAGGGTTGCTCCAAAAGCTTCCATAGTATGTAGAACAAAACCTAAATGCCCTACCAATTCCACTAAGACCACACATGGCCAATACCATTTATTTTCACTCCTCTCCTGCCTTACTCCTCAGAGCAAATCGTGGAAAATTCCTAAAGAGATGGGAATACCAGAATACCAGAGCCCCTTACCTGTATCCTGCAAAACCTGTATACAGGTCAAGAAGCAACAGTTAGAATTGGATATGGAACAATGGACTGGTTCAAATTTGGGAAAGGAGTACGTCAAGGCTGTATACTGTCACCCTGCTTATTTAACTTATATGCAGAGTACATCATGCGAAGTGCTGGGCTGGATGAGGCAGAAGCTGGAATCAAGATTGCCAGGAGAAATATCAATTACCTCAGATATGCAGATGACACCACCCTTTCTTTAGCTGATCTATTTATACATATTTCAATTATTTCCAATATTTTGTTATCATAAATCATAAACCAGTGTTCAGATATCCAGGCATAGCTCTCAAATAAACACTTATTTTAAGAAGCGTAGCAAAATGGACAAAGCATATGTACATATAATGTGATAAAGGAAAATCTGAATATCATTTTTACTGAACATTGTTAGAGAAATTAAACTTTTGTCTCCGATATGTTTTACATATATATATTTCCTAAGTTGTCACTCAACTTTTCACTTTCTTTGTGGCATTTTTCTAAGAATTTGTTAAAACTTTTAGGGAACCAAGTTGTTGGCTTTTTTACACTTTTTAAAGTTGTGCAGAATTGATATGCTACTTCCATGCTAAGATAATTGATGCAATGCTTCTCTGTGCTGATATATACATATTTATATCAGCTTTGCTTTCTCTGGGTATATTTCAGGGTGAGATGCCTGGTCTGATCCCTTTAGGTCACCACCCCACTCCCACCAGCCCTCACCAACGGTTCCCCAATATTCCTGATACCATTTATTGAGTAGACTTGTTATTCCTTCAGTTTTTTTCAGTTCTCTCTTCATTACACAACGTACCTCAGAGTACAGGATGGTAACCAGTGCACAGAACTGTATTTATTTTCTTTTCATACTGACCAACTGGCAGTCCCGTTTCCAATAAGGCTGGAGATGGTTTCCCTCTGCTCTGGGCCTGGGGTCCCTATTAGGTTGCAGGATGGAGTGAGGGGGCAGGGCCAGGGGGCTGGACTCCGATGCATCTGCATTTCAGACAACTTGACATCTGGGGACAGGCAAAGGGGGTTTTCTTTCTTCTGCATCCTGGTACCTATTTTGGAATCTCAAATACAGAAAACAGCTGAAACAATAAAACAAATAAATTCTTAGGAAGTCATTCTTCCTTTTCATTGCATTTAAAACACACACACACACACCTGACTATCAGGCCCTCTATAATGAGAGCTAATAAACGCTTTTATTATTATTATATACATATATATCATATTTTATAAAATGAGTTGTGTTTCAATCTTTACCCAGACATTTCAAATTGTTTGATTAAAACTTTCTTTGCTGACAAATTCTTCCAGAAATTTATTCATTCATTTAATAAAATTCTTGAGTATTTCTAGGTGCATTTTATTCTTCTAAGGATTGTGAAGGACTCATAAATGAAGAAGAAAAGTCCCTGTCCCATGACCGTTTTTGCTGGCAGAGTTTAATAGATAAGACTGGAGCAGAGCATCTTCCTGACAGGAGCAGTGGGCACGTGTAACCCATGGGAGAATTTGATAAGCATTGTTATGAAGACTCAAAGAACATCTCTGGCATGCCAATTCTGAGAGACAGGATAATATGACAGGTTCTTTCTCAATGTACTTCTCTTTAAAAGACTTCAGGGGATTTACATGAAAGGTCATCCTTCAAATAGCCAGGCAGAGTTTACCAAATGTCTGGTTCAGTTCAGTTGCTCAGATGTGTCTGACTCTTTGCGACCCCATGGACTGTAGCACGCCAGGCTTCCCTGTCCATCACCTGGAGCTTGCTCAAACTCATGTCCATCGAGTCGGTGATGCCATCCAATCATCTCATCCTCTGTCGTCCCCTTCTCCTCCCGCCTTCAGTCTTTCCCAGCATCAGGGTCTTTTTCCAGTGAGTCAGCTCTTTGCACCAGGTGGCCAAAGTACTGGAGTTTCAGCTTCAGCATCAGTCCTTCCAATGAATATTCAGGACTGATTTCCTTGACAACTGACTGATTGATCTCTTTGCAGTCCAAGGGACTCTCAAGAGTCTTCTCCAACACCACAGTTCAAAAGCATCAGTTCTTATGCACTCAGCTTTCTTTCTCTGTCAGGTCAAATCTGTGGTTTTTCCAGTAGTAGTTATATATGGATGTGGAGCTGGACTATAAAGAAATGTCTGGTTACTGAAGTGATTATGTACAACAGAAGACCAGAGAGCTGGAATTCCTACTGTGAAGACTCTGTTCTTTATCCATATCAATCCTTCGATGACTTAGCCAAAATATCATCTACTCATTATATCTGAAACTTCAATTTGTAACGAAACTGGACAAGGTGATTTGAAAGAGGGTAACTTTAAAATCACGCACCACACACCATTTTCGAGAATGCGTTACTCGTATCAGGCTGTGTGTGTGTGGAAATGACTCAGTGTTCAACGTCTACGGCTTGTTAACACATCCTAAGTTAAGTCTCAGCCACATGTGCCTGCAGTCAGGCCTTGTGGTCTCAGCCAGCTCTTTAATCTTGCTTCTATTTACTACCTTCCTTGTAGCTGGGGTGGCCGTGTTGCCAATGACAGGGACAGCACTGATGGAGGGGACTCAGGAGAAAGCTGGTGACGAACCCATAACAGGGCTGACCAACGTGGCCTCTTTCTCTTCTCCTGTATCTCAGAGCCATGTGATGACCGAAAGGCCACATGAAGGACATTTAACCCAGCAGAGCAGGGAGAGACAGCACGCAGGGTTTGGATGGTTTTCATAGAACCAGTGGCTCAGTCCCATCTGCTTGTTATGTGAGAATAACAAAACTGCCCTTGGTAGGGTACGCTGCTAACTGCAGCCAAACACACTTCCACAGACAGAGTGTGCTGGGAAGTTGAGAAGAAAGTCTTTCGTTAAAGACTTCCCACTTTTTGGCCAACCCTTCAGAAATGTTATGGAGGACAGTCTATAAACAGGGCTTATTGATTCTTAAACAGATAGATGTGAAGAAGGTCCCTTATAAGTATGGTGAGATGCCATACACTAAAGAAATGAGAGCAGTCATTCAGGATAAATTCCAGCAGTAACAAAGAAGTAGCCTTTCAATTACCTTTGTGAATTCTAAAAATCCCCAGAACCTTAAACTAAGGAGGTTGGTCTCAAGGCCCCATGTCTTCACTTCGAAACACTCAGATCCTTCTGTTGAATGTCACAGCAGCAGCGCATGGTCATGCCTAACGCAAGCAGCTGAGGGAGGTAATCTCCAGAAGAGAAGGCTTGGCTTCTCATAGCATGGGACAGGGTGCGCAGGGCTGGTGCACTGGGTGGGGATGACCCTGGGGGACGGGGTGGGCAGGGAGGTGGGAGGGGGTTCAGGGTGGGGACACATGTACACACCTGAAGACTCATGTCAATGTATGGCAAAAACCACCACAATATTGTAAAGTATTCAGCCTCCAGTTAAAATTAACTGATTAATTTAAAAAAAAAGAAAAGTAGAGCCGTTGGCTGGTAAATGTGTTTGGTCAGTCAGCCTTCTAGCCCATGAATTAAAAGCAATTAGTTTTCAAGTTTCAAACTTTTTTTCTTTCTCTGAAGACTTTGCCTTCGAGTTATTTTCATCTTAAACAGAGTTCTGGGGCCCTGGGCAGATATTCTGATACCCTGATAATTTGTGGTCTTGCTAAAGACTAACTCTTTGCACAGCCTCCCTGGCTTGATTTGTTATTTCAAAGTTCCAATTATTTCACACCTTGCTCTTAGACTTTTTCTAATTGGGTTGTATTTTCCCAGTTGAAATTAGAACCGGCCCAACTCTCACGTTAATCAAAATCTGAGCCCCCTTTTAAAGATTAAAATTCTTCAGTGTTTTTAAATAGATGCTGTTATTTTTACAATCTTCCTAATTTCATTTCATGGGATGAACTAGGACCTTAAAATAGTGAGAAAATATTTTCTTACTTGATCCCCAAGCCCCATCTTTACTTAATAAATTTCCCATAAATAAACACTTTGGACAATATTTATAGCTTTTAAATATTTAGCAGCCATTGTGATAATTATCTATGAACCAGCAAATGAATTTTGTGATTTGTGACTAAGATTCTTTTTAACTTCCTTTCCTCAGGTAGAAAAAGTTATATTACTGCCATGCAGCATATGTCCAAACAGCCATTCAAAACCATTTCTCATTAGAAATAAATAATAAGGACAAGTTTAGGCCAGAGAAGCTAAATGGCATTCCAAGCATAAAAGGTCTTGTTTTAGTCCCGAGATTAAGTGTTTTGGGTAACTGGAACTTGATGGCTGTGATTTGCCATTCTTTTCCATTTCCTGAAAAATCTTTTAAAAAATAAAATCATAGCTTATATGTCCCACTGCCTTTAACTAAACTGTTAAGTGTTGAAGCAGATTTCTAAAATATTCCTTAATTTTCACGCATGTACCTGTCCATTCACGTGGGTGTTTGATGCTTGCTGATATAACTACTTCTCTATATGTCGACTCAGTGAATCATGTTTCCAGAATTGAAAGCTGCTTGTTTAATCAGTGAATTCACGACACTTTATCAAACCACAATCAAGAAATTTGCAGCCAAAGAACATCCAAAAGCAGGTTCATAGTTTCGAGGGAATAGTCTCACAAGGAATAAAAGAATCCTTCCATTATATCTTTCATGAGTTCTCCATCACCATCATCATCGTTATTATTACTGTTTCTTTAAAAATTTACACCTCTCCAACAGGAAATATTTTAAGGGTCTTAGCCTACTAATACATTATCTGGGAAACACAGGTCACAGATTCAACAAAATAAAAGATCAAGAGACCTCATGCGTGTGTGTGCCTGCTCAGCCGCAACCCCATGGACTGCAGCCCACCAGGCTCCTCTGTCCATGGGATTCTCCAGGCAAGAATACTTGACTGGGTTGCCATTTCCTCCTCCAGGGGATCTTCCCAACCCAGGGATCAAACCCAGGTCTCCTGTGGCTCCTGCATTGGCAGGCAGATTCTTTACCACTGAACCGCGGGGGAAGCCTCTGTCAATCCAAATATTAGACATCACAAAATTTCAAAATCTTTACTCGTCCTAGAGCTTCATTCTTACTCAACGCCTAGTTGTTCTTAAGAATCCAAGATCCAAACAGCTCTGTTTTTAGGTTATATGACACGTGGAAGCTTTATAACAATTAAGAGATAAATTTCAAGACAGGTTTGCCTCGAAAAAAAGCCAGAGTTGATACCCTAAAATAGGAAAATTACAAAAAAAAAAAAAAGCTTTTGAGAAACATTAAAGAAATCCACAAATAAAGACACTGAAGTTTAAGATCCTTTAAAGTATAAAAACAAACCTACATCCTCAATAGTCATCTTTTGTTTTTAGTAATAGTTCTGAAATTTGGACCAATAAGAAAATACTATATTTTTTCAGCTTCTACCATAAGAAAACAAGGAAGAGACTAAAAACAAAGAGTGCCTCTTTCCTGTGTGATAGAAAAAAAATAGCCAGACACAAATGTGAGCCATATATTCTAAAACTTTTAACAGCTTCATTAAAATTAATTTCAACAATGTATTTTTAGCCTCACATATCCAAATCTTAACATAATCATAAAATATATTAATATTTTAACATAAAAATATTAATACATTTTGCATTATTTTATGTCTGTTAGGTCTCCAAAACCTGTGGCGTGTTTTATATTTGCATCCTCACTTGGACCGGCTGCATTTCAAGAGCTCAGTAGCCGTATGTGTCTAGTAGCTGCTGTACCGGCCAGGACACCTACGAGGACACTCTGCTTCTGGGGAGCTCTCGGTCTACTTCAGAGAAGAAACAGAAAATTACAAAAACAACAAACAAGAGAAAATAAACATGTGATTTTTTTTTCATTTATTTTTATTAGTTGGAGGCTAATTACTTTACAATATTGTAGTGGTTTTTGCCATACATTGACATGAATCAGCCATGGATTTACATGTGTTCCCCATCCTGATCCCCCCTCCCGCCTCCCTCTCCACCCAATTCCTCCGGGTCTTCCCAGTGCACCAGGCCCGAGCACTTGTCTCATGCATCCAACCTGGGCTGGTGATCTGTTTCACCCTTGATAGTATACTTGTTTCAGTGCTATTCTCTCAGATCATCCCACCCTCGCCTTCTCCCATAGAGTCCAAAAGTCTCTTCTGTACATCTGTGTCTCTTTTCTGTTTTGCATATAGGGTTATCGTTACCATCTTTTTAAATTCCATATATATGCGTTAGTATACTGTATTGGTCTTTATCTTTCTGGCTTACTTCACTCTGTATAATGGGCTCCAGTTTCATCCATCTCATTAGAACTGATTCAAATGAATTCTTTTTAACGGCTGAGTAATATTCCATGGTGTATATGTACCACAGCGTCCTTATCCATTCATCTGCTGATGGGCATCTAGATTGCTTCCACGTCCTGGCTATTATAAACAGTGCTGCGATGAACACTGGGGTGCACGTGTCTCTTTCAGATCTGGTTTCCTCGGCGTAAACACGCGATTTTAAATGTCGTGAAGAAACCAGAAAGGCTGGTGAGGGCGAGGATGGGGAGGGCGGCGTGCTCTGCACATGTGACATCTAACCCGGGCCCCAGGATGGAAAGAACACAGGGCAGGAGAGAGCTCTCACCGCGAATCCACGGCGGAAACGAGCCTGCCTGTTCAACAGCAGCGGCAGGAAGGCGGGCTGAGAGCGCGAGGAGGACAGCCCGCGGCGTGGGGCGTGGGGCGTGGGGCGTGGCCGCTTAGCACTGGGGATGACGGGGATGCAGGGCCCCGGGGTGGGCAGGGAGGACGGCCCTGCAAACACGAGTTGCTCAGGGCAAACGCCATAGGGATGTGCCCCAACGTGAGAGCCGCAGGAATCAGTCCTCCTGGAGCTGAAACAGAGCCCCGCGTAGCCTGCAGCCCTCACTGGATGAAGGTGGTCTTCCTAGATCAATGTCCCTACTGTTAGGAAATCAAAGCTACTTTGGGAGAGTTAACCTCGAGCCTCTCCACTTCTCAGTGTAAAACGCCTAGCTTTTAATCCCAAATCACCATGAATACTGGCAAATGAGAGCAAACAACCAGAAGGAAAGGGAAGGAAAAAAACAAAAACAAAAAAGGCATTTTGGTGATAGAGACTCTGAGTTGTCACACTCCCGCTTTCTAATAACTCTGACTAGTGGGTCCAAGAAAATAAGATGGGAAGATGGAGAATTTCACTGGAGAACCAAACCATATGAAAAATGAACCAAATTCTCCTAGAGTTATATAGAGAGAAAAGGTGACAGTAAATACATAATTCAATGGAAGGGTTCAAAAGCTGATGTGATAAAGCAGAAGTAGAGATTGGTAAAACAGAAAATAGATCAGCAAAAAACAAAAAACAAAAAAACCCAGATCAAAGAAGTGAGAGAAAAAGAAAATTTTTAAAAATAAATAAATAAGATAATAAGGAGCATAAAAGATACACGGGCAATAAGGAAAAATGACCTAAAGTGTATGTTATTGGAGTTCCAGAAGGAGAGGAAAAAAAAAACAAAAAACAAAAAAACTGGAAACTGGGTGTGGTTTTATCTTTCTAATGCTCCTTTCTATATTTTCAGGTTTTTATTATTTTTTTTAAATGTAGATCATTACCTCACATCATATATGAAAATAAATCCCAGATGGATTAATGAATTTAATGTAAAAAATAAAATCACAAAACCAAGCAGAATAAAAAGGAACAGGAAAATATTTATCTTGCCTTTCTCATCACAAACACAAAATCTGAAACCACTAAATAAAAAATGTTATGTTTGTCTATATATGAATTTTTGCTTATGAAAAAAACACCATAACCAAAGTTCAAAGGCTAAGGGCCAGATGAGAAAATAGTTGAGCCAGGTGTATGATGGAAATATGTGCAGTAATTAAAATCATATTTCACAAGAATATTTAACGACATGGAAAGTGCTCATAATTTGTATTTATATTTAAAATAGTTTATTGACTTTCCCTCCCAGCGAATATGGAATAACAAGGGCTGGATTCACTCTTTCATGATAAGCAACGAGAAAATCAGACAAAACACATGAAACGAGGTTGTCAGGTACGGAACAAGCGGCACCGCAGAACCACGGTCCTGGAGAGACGGGGAATAAACACAGTCGGTCCCACGTGGCCCCCTTTACTGCTTCAGGGCAGTTTCCACACCACACGGCAAGGCGGGGAGACCCAGAGAGAGCCAACGATCCCCAGTGCAGGGGACAGAGGGCAGACGTCAAGAGAGCCAAGGAAGGGAGGGCAGGGCTGTGCAGACACCCCGAGCCCTGCGGAAGGGTGCCCTCGGGGCTTTGACTGATCACCAGCCTGCGCGTACGGGAGAGAAAGCCAGCAAAAGATAGGGGAGGAAATACTGGAACACGGTGGGCAGAGCAACTCCCACAGTCCACACTTGCGGGGAAATAGTGTCCGTTTCCACAGAGCAGAGCGACTTCCTATTACATGGGATAAAACCGCTGTTATATAGATACTTAGGGCTTCTCAGGGGGCTCAGTGGTAAAGAGCCTGCCTGCCAATGCAGGAGAGTCAACAGATGCAGGTTTGATCCTTGGATCAGGAAGATTCCTTGAAGGAGAAAATAACAATCTACCCCAATATTCTTGCTTAGAAAATTCTATGGACAGAGAAGCCTGGCAGGCTCCAGTCCAAGGGATTGCAGAGTCAAACACGCCTGAGAAATTGGGCATACACACACACAACATACAGATATTTTACTTGTTCAAGAATATAGAGGAAACATGATCACTATGGAGGGGAGAGTGAATTATAAAAAAAAAGAACCCAAAGGAAATTCATAGGATTTTTAAAATGAAATATATTAATATGAATTAAGAACACTTTGGATGTTTTAAATCCAAAGCACCCAGATCTTGTTTCTAATATATTATACTTCAATAAAGGAGACTAAGACTTCTTGGAGAAAAGGCTAGTTCTATGACTGGGGAAGGAAATACACAAGATATGCCTGGAGCATCCTGTAATGGCAGAAAGAAAACAAGTGCAAAGAAAACCAACCATAACATTGACGGGGGTATGTTAGAGAGACACTGAGATGAACTTAAAGAGCTTTCAATGGCTAAACAGGAATTTGGTGGTGTTGTTTGGTCACTCAGTTGTGTCCCACTCTGCAACCCAATGGATTGCAGTCCACCAGGCTCCTCTGTCCATGGAATACTCCAGGCAATAAAATTGGAGTGAGTTGCCATTCCCTTCTCCAGGGGATCTTCGCAACCCAGGGATTGAACCTGGGCCTCCTTTCTTGCAGGCCGATTCTTTACTGTCTGAGTCACCAGTGTAAGCAAAAAATTAAGTAGTATTGATTATAACACAAAGAATAAAACAAATATTCATAATATAAATAAATGGATAATTAAATGAATGAATGAAGTGGAAGGAACAGACTAATCCCCCATGTGCAGAAAAATTCCAAATAACTTACACAGATAATCCATCTCAAGGAAGGTAGAACAACTCCCCACTGCCTGAACACAGACTGCATGTAATGACATCATTCTATAGAAATATAGCATGAGAAAGGGAGGCAAGGAGTAACTTTACTGTGAAGAACCTGACAAATACTATCTCACTGAGGTGACCAAGGTCAACGTGAAGAATAATAAATTATGTTATAGGATATACTCTTGATGATAAAAATAACAAGTTATCTCTGTGAACTTCTTCCCAAAAATGCATATCCCCAGTGTAATCATGAGAACAACAGAAAAATTCTAAGAGACGGGAATTGAACAAAATAATCTGAGAAGCATTGAGGTCATCAAAAAGCAAGAGAACTCTGAGAAATTGTCACCAGACCAGAGGAGCCTAAGGATACATGACAAGTAAATATAATGTGGGATTCTGGATGGGATTCGGAAACAGAAAAAGCACACGAGGTTAAAAACAGAGGAAAACTGAATGAAGTACGGACTTCGGTTAATGAGAATATATCAATATTGGGTCATTAGTGATAACAAACACACCATACAAATATACGATGCTAATAATAGGAGCCTGAAGGCAGGAGGAGAAGGGGACAACAGAGGGTGAGATGGCTGGATGGCATTATTGACTCAGTGGACATGAGTTTGAGTAAACTCTGGGAGTTGGTGATGGACAGGGAGGCCTGGCTTCCCTGGGATTGCAGAGTCAGACACGACTGAGCGACTGAACTGACTGAACTGAATAATAGAAGAAATTGGACCTGGGGGTATGTCGGAACTTTCAGTACTATCTTTGCAAGTTTTCTCTATATATAAAACTATTCTGAAGAAATCTGTTTTAAAATGCATTGGATAACATTAATGGCACATTAATGCTGAAGATTAAAAAAGTAAACTTAAAGTCATAGCAAACTCCAGGAGATAATGAAAGACAGGGAAGTCTGGTGTCCATCGGGTCACAAAGAGTTGGGACACGACTTAGTGATTGAACAACAAGTCATAGCAACAAAAACAACCAAAATCAGAGAGGAAAAAGAAATGCCACCACAAATGTGTAACTAGAATGACAAGAAAGAGAGAAGGTGGCTAATGGCAGGGACAGAAAAAAAAATTTGACAGAATAATGCCCAAATTTTTGTTAAATTTGATAAAAACTATAAGCACACAGATCAATATTCCTTACGATTATCAATGAAAAAAATCTTCAATAAAACACTAGCAATCTAAGCCCAAAATCATATTGAAAGAATTATACAACATTGCCAAGTGGGGTTTATCCCATGAATGCAACGGTAGTTTAACATAAGAAAATCAACGTAATACACCATATTAATAGAATGAATGAAACAAAACAGGACCATCTCAATTGATGTAGAAAAAGCATTTAGAGAAAATCCAACACCATTTCATGACCCCAAAACTTAATAAAACTAGGAATTGAAGGGAAAACCCTCAATATAATAAATGGCACTTATGAAAAACCCATGTGCTGTGCTTAGTCATTCAGTCGTGTCCAACTCTTTGTGACCCCGTGGACTGTAGCCCGCCAGGCTCCTCCGTCCATGGGATTCTCCAGGCAAGAATACTGGAGTGGGTTGCCATGCCCTCCTCCAGGGGACCTTCCCAACCCAGGGATCAAACCCAGGTCTCTCGCTTGCAGGCTGATTCCTTACCGTCTGAGCCACCAGGGAAGGGCATAGGTAACATCATATTCAACAGTGGAAGATTAAGGCTTCCCTCCTGATATCAGGGATAAGGCAAGGATGCCTGCTCACACCATTGCCTTTCAACGGTGTACTAGAAGTTCTAATCAGAGCAATCAGGCAAGGGAGAAATAGGCATCCAAATTGAAATAAAGAAGTAAAACTCTCTATTCACAGATGACGTGATCCTGTACAAAGAAGATCCCAAAGAATCCATCAAACAAAGAAAACAGCAAAGCTAATAGGTGAATTCACCAAAGTTGCAGGGTACAAGATCGAGATGCAAAAATCAGTTGTGCTTCTATACCCAAAAAGGAAATCAAGAAAACAGATCAGTTATTGTTAGGGGCCAGGGTACGGGAGGGAGTTTACTACAAAATACACACACGAGTGATATTCTAGAGTAGTTGGGGATGATGAAACCACTCTATATCATGACTGGGTGGTAGTTATAAGAATGTGCATTTGACAAAACTCAATAAACTGTACATTTACTACTGAAGATTTTGCTATTTTACTATTTACAATTTTTAAATTGATAACTTTACCTATGTAAATTATATGTCAAAAGCTAATAAGGCAAATTTTAAAACAAAATGTGTACTCAAGATCCTCTTTTTAAAACACCTGAATACATAGATGAAAGTAGGGAATGACGGACAGTACAAAACATCCAAAAGGTCGGTTATCAGTGATTTTTACTTTTTGTAAAGGTCCGTTTGGTCAAGGCTATGGTTTTTCCAGTGGTCATGTATGGATGTGAGAGTTGGACTGTGAAGAAAGCTGAGTGCTGAAAAATTGATGCTTTTGAACTGTGGTGTTGGAGAAGACTCTTGAGAGTCCCTTGGACTGCAAGGAGATCCAACCAGTCCATCCTGAAGGAGATCAGTCCTGGGTGTTCATTGGAAGGACTGATGCTGAAGCTGAAACTCCAATACACTGGCCACCTCATGCGAAGAGCTGACTCATTGGAAAAGACCCTGATGCTGGGAGGGATTGGGGGCAGGAGGAGAAGGGGACGACAGAGGATGAGATGGCTGGATGGCATCACCGACTCGACAGGCATGAGTTTGAGTAAACCCCGAGAGTTGGTGATGGACAGGGAGGCCTGGCGTGCTGCGAAGGGGGTCGCAAAGAGTCAGACACGACTGAGTGACTGAACTAACTAACTAACTACTTTTTGTCTATGCTTTTTACTTTAAATGGCTTATAATATATATTCATTAGTTTTATAATCAGAAAAAAAAGTTGTTTAAAAATACATAAGAGCATTACACACTTTAGATTTACTTCCAATGAAGAGTTAATATTATAAAATATTGGCCCTTCCCATGTGAAATAAAGGGAGGTGTTATAATATCCTGAGCTGGCATCAAGTACTCAAAGCCCATTTTCACATTATGTCTCATAGAAGTCTGTGTACTAGAACCCCGTTTTTATATGGGTACAACTGAAAAGACTTCAGAAACCTAGACCATGACTGAGAATTCAAAGGCTATTTTCCAAAAAAAATTGTCCTGGTATGCTTAAGTAGAAACCTGGAAAGCTGGCTGGTTACCACAAACCCGTCTAAACTTTAAACGACATCAAACAGTAACAAGAGAGTTTTAAGAGCTCCAGGAAACAGACTTCAAGTGATGAGACATGAAGAAGCAAAAGTTGGCATGGATGTTTATGATCAAACCTCATGTTGCCCTTGATCTCATAAAGAACGATCCCCTAGCAGAGGAGGACAAGGCACCCTGACAAGTACTCTAGAGAACAGACTAAATATTAGGGATCAGGCGAGATGAGCATTGAAACGATGGCATTACAAATCTTGTTGCTATTGTTTAGTCTCTTAGCCGTGTCCCGCTCTTAGAAGCCCATGGACTATAGCCTGCCAGGCTCCTCTGTCCACTGGATTCTCCAGCCAAGAACACTGGAGTGGGTTGCCATTCCCTTCTCCAGGGGATCTTCTCAACTCAGGGAATGAACCCAGGTCTTCTGCATTGGCAGGCGGGTTCCTTACCACTGAGCCACCAGAGAAGCCCATTACCAAGCTAGACGAGCTCAAACACAGATGTGGCATCAAATTTGGAAATTCTACCGTTACTAGTCTAATTTTGGAGAGGCAACGGGAAGTACACCTAACAGATTAGGTGAAGATACAAAAAGTGATTGCTCCAGGTACAGGTACCAGCTGAGGGATGAACAGAAGTTGAGTCAAGAAGTTCATGGATAAATTTACAGACTCTTGGCCCATAATGAACAGTTAAAGCAAGTGCATTTAATTCTACCACAATGGACAAGAAAGCTCTTTGGAAAACTTCTCTAACTAAAATAAACCTAAATAAAAATCTTCTAAAAGCTAAAATAAAACCTTAAAAAAAAAAATTCCATGTGTAGAGTGCTCAGTATATAAGAAGCACTTTGTATACATTATCTCTAATCTAAATTAAATACCCAAATTTACGTGTGAGTTTATGGTGGTTGAAACAACTGGCAACAGTCTTTACAGTAAGTAAATATTAGTGCAAGGCTTAAGTCTCAGGGCTGTTTCAGTAAAAACCTCAGTTTTTTTCCAATCTCATGCTTCTTCCCTCTACACTAGGCTAAGATGTTAAGTCTGACCGTGCTTAGCAGGAAGAGAGTGGAGAGAGCCTGAAACTTCCATTGCATAGACCACAGAAAGTACATTGACTCCAGGGAGCTCCCCGGAAGAACTCAGTCTTCATCTTCATGGAGGAACACACACGTCTACGGCCACATTCAACAAAGATTCTCCTTTCATAAATTTACAATGGGTGGCTTCTCTTACGTGCCGGGTCAGGTGAAAGATAAAGACAAGTCTTACCTTTTCTAAACTCATTCTCGTTCAATTATGCCAAGTGGAAAGGAAAAAGTCATTCTGTCTAGCTCATTAGTCATCTATCTTTAAGGCAGAAATAATGACATTTGCTCCACAGGGCAGGAAGAATTCAGTTACGTACATTATTATTTTTTATTTTTTTTTACCGTGCTCAGCATGAGTTTATGGTGGCTTATGGTGGCTATTATCTGTCTCTTTGAGTCCTCAGTGTTTGCTAGGGCCATCCACGTGACAGTCCTTTGAGGGGTCATTATGGAAGGAACCACCAAAATAACAATCGGGTGAGCCTGGTACAGTGGACCCTTCTGCCCACGGGCTTCCCCAGGCAAGAAATACCAGAGTAGGTTGCCATTCCCTTCTCCAGGGGACCTTCCCACCCAGGGATCCCCAGGGAAGCCCAAGTGGATCCCAGCTCCTGCTGTCCCCTCAGTGTTACCTTTCATCTCACTGGAATGTGCTTCTTCCAGCAGCATCACCAGCTATTACTTAGCTTCAGCGTGACATTCCCTGACTATAGCTCTCAAGTCCTCCTTTCCTTTTGCATTTTGCAGCTTGAATGACACCTCCCCAAAGAGGTTATACTTCACTGATGAGTATCAAAGTAATAATTAAAAATCATTCTTTTTTTTTTTTTCATTTGTATTTGCACAGGGTGAGGATAAGTGAGGAGGTAGAGATATTTTTGCTTGCATGAACTCTGCTCACAACGTGAGGACAGTCCATCAGTCAATAGTAACTCAGGACACTTTTGAAACATGTGGGGTGGGAGGGTGGGTGGGAGTGTGCGTGTGTCAGCAAGAGCGAGAGAGAGAGACCAAGAAGTCATTGCCTTGTTGCCCCAAGCACACTTTTTCAAATCCAGTGTGGATACATTAGACCTTTCACTTTGAGTTTTTACTGGCAGTGCTGCTACAACAACCTTCTGAACAGCAACTACTGCTGAATTTTAAAATCTTCCTGGCCCTTCACTGAGCCAGATTTTAAAAGTACATCAGGCTTGGCTCATTCTGATATTCAGGAACCTTATCTTTCCTTAAAATATAAATTAATCTTACTAGTACTCAAGAGCACATCCAAGTACTGCCATAAGAAGATAAGACATAGGCCATTCTATACTGTGAAGAAAAAGGAAAAGACACAAAAATTTCTTTAACTTTCCAATGAAAGACTTAACCTCAGCCAAGTTTTATTTCACTTCGTCCCTTCATTCTCTTGAGGAACTCCTTGTAGCTAAGGAAAATCAACTATATAATTTTTTTTTTTTGACTGGCAAAACCAAATAATTAGATGAACTGTATGATTTGTAAAGGTTTTAGGAAGTCATCTCCTTAAGAAATTAATTAACCATGCTCCACAGTCTCTCACAGAAGGCCTCTCTAGCATTTTCATCAAGTTTTCCACTAGACTTATCTATCCTGGTACCATTGGCCCCCTCAAAATACGTGCAGACTTCAGTCTTCACAAACACACATCCTTTTCTTTGACTGCTGAGATTTCAGCCTAGGAATGTTTCCAATGGAAGAATTTCTCCGGTCTCATCAGCTGGCATACTGGAAGTGCACATTCCAAGGAAGGAGGCGATATTTATTTTTTCAAGCCTCGACTCCAGCCAACCACCATAAACTTGGTTATTCTGAGGCCTCCTTGTTTCACTTCTATCTGGGGTCTGCCAGCAGGTGACTGGATACGACAGCACATTTGTCTACTCCTCGGGGATCCGTCTAATGGGACCATAACTTGGAACCGGTCTTCCGACTCAGGAAAACCCTGAGTCCAGAATCAGCAGCCGTTTCGAGTACCTCTTCCCACATCCACACCAGGAGGTGCTGTTCCAAGGTGGTCTCGGCACTGCAGCCGCCAGCTTATGACTGGATCAGCAGGAAGCTTATTAAAAGGAAAGAGAGCTCAGAGAGCATCAGGTATTCTGCACCAGGCAAAGTGAAGCTGTAATGCAATGTCACCTAAGGTCACCCAGTCCTCTGAGATTTAAATAAAGTTGGCTTGGGCCCCGATTCCACATCCTGTGGGAGATGCTTAACTTTCCCCAAGATTTCTGCAAAACATCAGTCTCATGTCCTCATGGTCATATCTACATTCAAATTCGTTTTTTTCCCCCCCTGAACTTTTGATCTGAGTTCATTTTGCTAGCGTCTCATCTCCTGTGTATTTTTTCTTTCCTCTGCTCCAGACATGGGACTCAGCTGTTTTTCTTTTCGTCCCCCACAAACGCATGGCCTTTCTGTGGCAAGTAGATTCTCAGGCAGGTTTTGGCTCCAAGGGAGGTTAAGGCCCATAATTTAAAGCAGCAGCTAATCTCGATCATCCCTAGTCCTAGAGTCATTCAGACACCCTGAGCTCCCCCATCGTCCTGTCTCCAGCGGCTCCTGTCTTGATCTTTCTCTCTTCTTCATTTCAGTTCTCTTCTGTCTTGATACTCATGTTGATTCCTAGGTTTCTTGTATCTTATTTTATCTTAGTCCATGCAGGCTGCTATAGCAAAAAGCACCATAGACTGGGTAGCTTAAACAGCACATATTTGATTCTCACAGTTCTAGGGGCTGGCGAGTTCAAGATCAAGGTTTCAGCAGATCCGAAGTCTCTGGTGAGAGCCTGTTGGCTGGCTGCCAGAGGGCTATCTTCTTGCTGGGTTCTTATCTAGCAGAAAGGGGAAGGGACTCTCTCCTGAGTCTCCTTCTTAAGGGCACTAATCTCCTTCATGAGGGCCGAGCCCTCCTGCCCTAATGACCTCCTAAGGGCCCTACCCTTCCTAATACCAGTAACTGGGGGTTAGGATTTCAACCTGTGACTCTGGGGGAGAATATGAACATTTACTCCCCATCGTTTCTGTTTTACTCTCTGAACACATCACATACTGAGGACCTCACTTTCCACATTATAGTTACTTTCTTAAAGAAACGTTTTCTTTCCACTTTCACTGAAATACATTAATTCAACTTTGAAAATTCTGCTCCATAACAATTTTAAAATCCCATAAACACGATACACCATTTGACTGTGAGGCCTTTCAAACCAAACCATTTCTCTTGGGGTTGTTTGGAAAATATTTTTCCAGCAATGCCATCCCCACCAACTCCTCTCCAACACTATAAACCGGAAATACTAATATCCTATGAGCATGGTTTTTTTAAATCAGCTCTATCTTTGACACAGTCTGCTTTTTTTTTTTAATTGTACAATCATGAGGAAAAATATTGGGGAAGTTTTCGGTTATTATTTCTTCAAATTAAGTTTGCTGTCACTCTGTCTTATCTTCTCCATAGTGTGGATATTGTTCCAGAATGTCTCTTAAAACATTCTCATTTTAAAAAATCTTTTTTCCATTCAACTTAACTGATTTCTTTGTTTTTAGTGTGAATGGTTTTACAGAGGGCATATATTCATTTGCTCCAGGTCAGATGTTACCCCACAGACACGTAGCTGTTATAGTTTGATCATTTATCCTGAAGTGATTTGGGTGCCTGACTTAGGACCCAGGACATTTTTTCCTGAACCTATATTCTGGACTGTTTGGTGATAACCCACCTAATAAGAACTACAAAGCTAATGATATCTAGGTCAGCCAAGAGCACCTTTTGTTCACCCAAAGCTGGCCCTCATTTTGTCTGGCTGAGATACATTTATCCCATGAAATCCTTCCTTCCATCTACCATCTAGCCCAGGTCTGGTCTGTACTCTTACTTGAGATTGAGATAAAATCCTCTCATCTACCAGCTCCCTTAAGGATGTCTCATTTTGCCTGTGTTGTTGTTTAGTCACTAAGTTATGTCCAACTGTTTGCGACCCTATGGACTGTAGCCCGCCAGGCTCCTCTGTCCATGGGATTCTCCAGGCAAGAATACTGGAGTGGGTTGCCATTTCCTCCTCCAGGGGATCCTCCTGATCCAGGTATTAAACCCTCATTTCCTATGTCTCCTGCATTGGCTGGCAGATTCTTTACCACTGCACCACCTGGAAAGCCCATGATATATGAGAGGTTTGGAAAAATCAGACTTTTCTCTGAGTTTGTCTGACAGAGAAAAGGGGTGCAATGATTACTGACCCAAAGAAGATCAAATGGTGAGATCTGCTCAGGGCTCTTGGACTGAGAGCAGAATGGAGTAGAACTGAGCTCATTTACACTTCTGCCTGTGTCTGTGGGGGTGGGGGAAACTGGAGATGGACAAGACACCCCATGCCAAGAGAAGCCCCTGGCCTGCTGGTCACACTGGAGCAGGCAGCAGAAGAAAAAGAATGCGGAATGTTCTCAAAGACAGACACCATCTCACGTTCCACTTGTGTTAACTTACCTGTGGGTCTTAGCTCAGCATTATGGATACAGTAGAAACTATAATAAAAAGATTTTGAATGAGTTGAGAAAATGGAATCATACAACCTGGGCTGTAATGGGCTTCTTTCACTTGGCATAAGATTTTCAAAATTAGTCTATGGTGTATCATGTATCCGTGCCTGACTCCCTTTGTGGCTGAATACTGTTCCACTGTAGGAATATACAACACTCATCAGTAGATGTACATATACATTGTTTTCACCTTTGGGCTATAATGAGGAACTGTTAATAAACATTCATGTACATGTTCTTAAGTGAACATATGGTTTCATTTTTCTTGGGTAGATACCTACAGGTGGAATTTCCAAGTCGTATGGTAATTCGGTTTAACTTGTTGAGAAACTGCCAGACCATTTTCCAAAGTGGCTGCACCATTCTGCATTCCCACCAGCAGAGTATGAGCTCCAATTTCTCTGAATCTCCACCCATACTTGCTACTATCTGTCTTTCGATTATGGCAAGCCCAGTGAGTGGGAAGTGGTTTTAATCTTTTGTGGTTTTAATTTTCCCTACTCACTAAAGATGTTGAGCATCTTTTTCTGATCTGGGTATTTGTATATATTTTTTACAGAAAATTTACAATTGTTTCCTCATTTTCAAATGGATTATCTTTTTATTCTTGAGTTGTAAGAGTTCTTTGTACATTTTAGGTACAAGTACTTTATCAGATATGTTTGGCTACCATTCAGCAGGAAAAATCAGATTACTAATATTGTCACATTTTAAAGAACAGAAATAAACAAACAAAAAAACTTCCAGTACAAGATTATAAATACTGCACTATTTTCTGCAAAAACACATTTTCATTTTTATATGTTAATCATCAAATATTTTAAACCCAGTTTTTTCCTTAACTCTCATTAAACTCACCCCCAACTTTGGTTGGTAAGAAAATAAGAACATGTATGTCAGTGCCTCTACAGAGAAGAACGGCTGATTCTGCAGTAAAACCATTGCAGCTTTTATAAATCATGTTTTACAAATTCCCATACTAGAATTACATCCCAAAATAAGTCTTGGAAGGCATCTGGCTACATGCTGTAACCATTAAAATGATGTTCTGTGCTGCAGAAAATGTGTTAGAGATACCCTCTACATGAAGTACAACTAGACAGTTCAAGTCTCATATGACTGACCAGTACGTTGGTTCCCAAGAATAAATACCACAAATGTAGAAGTCCATGGAAACCGGCTCATTAAAGCAAGCCATATTCTCGTCAGGCTGGAGTCTCTGTTATGTGCTGAATGGTAAAATGTAATTCACTGGTCACTCTGCTGTGAACACCAGAAGATTTCATTTCTGAGAACATACCCAGGCAGGAAGAAGTGTCTTTAGATCACAGAACTCAGAAAACAGAACTCTTGATGTGAAGTCGAGTTCAAAGCCGAACACGTTCCTCACTATCCCTGTGCAATCCATCTTCTGCTCTGACAATTCTTGCTGGGTGCCTCGCTCCCGTCTCACCTTGAAATCCCCTCTCCTGGAGCCGTTGGAGGCTGGAGTATGTTTGAAATCGTTGAGTTCTACTCTGCCGGGCTGAGCCGCGAGCCTTGCTTAGAAAGACCTGGGAAACATTAGCTTACTTCTGGTCTGGCCATAATGAAAATAAATGAGGGCTTCAATTTAAAGTCGTTACTAAAAATTTGTTCTTTCCTCCATTCTAATTCTGAGACCCACTTGCAGCTAATTAGAACGGTTCCCAGCGTGATCCCCCAGCACACTGCTAGTGTAAACACCGACCATCTGAGTTTCATTACAATAAAGAAATCAAATAAACAGTGGACCAGAAAACAGTAGTTTGGGCACGGCTCATTACAGCACAATGCAGTTAACATTCCTTGCTCGGGAAGGAAAAGGGGGCGTCGGGGAGCAAAGCTGATGCCCAGTGCTTCCATTCTTATTAACGACGGGAGTGGAACAGGGGATTCTTTCTTACTGTTAAAACTTTCTGGAGAGAGAAGATGGGTTGTTTTTTTTTTTTTTTTAGTGAAAATAAAAAAGAAGTGCTCTCTGAACCTCATTGTAAACAGAGAGAAAAGGTAATTATTTGCTTTGGACTACTCTCTGCTTCTCCAGTTCCTCATAGGATATACTGTTTACAATTTAAATAAGGAAAAAGAAAAGGAGGAATAGAGTGCCCATTAATCTGCTTAAAATTTTTATGATTTGTCCTCGGTACAAACAAACCTCTGCCAACGCAGGCTGGACAGGACTCTGTGATTCCTAATATCTAGAATATTAAAAAAATAAAATAAGTAAACATATAAATAAGCGAAAGAACCACTCATGTATTTAGATGTTTTACTACTCTAACTCCCATCGACTAATATTTGGAAAATTCACATGAACAAATAAGCACTTTGGAAGTTCCACTGCATTGTTCAGCATGACCTTGGAATTCATTAAAAGGGAAAAAACCCAAGCATTTGTCTCTAAAATTTAACCCCACTCTTAAGTAAATGAAAAAGTCTAAAGACATTTATTGAATCTGGTTCACAAACTCAACAATGGTATGCGGTCTCCGGTTACAGCATCTTCTATGAAGAGAATGTTAACGAACCCCAGTACTTCCTAGGATCCTACCTGTCTGGATGTAAGGGTCAGAATTGCCACCTGGTCCCTGCCGCAAGCCCTGGGTTCACTGCACATGATAGATGCTACCTGGCCCCTCAGCAACAACACGGCTTCAGTGAAGTGAGTGAGAAAACCCCCTTTCTTCCTCTCTTACACACTCTAGGTCTAGTATCCCATGGCTGGTATTATTTACTTTTTTTTTTTTTTTTTTTTCATTTAAATGGTTACAGAAAGACTATGACACGTGTGCGAATGTATTCATTCAGAAAGTTCTAGGAGCTTTGGACTATAATTAAAATAAGTCTAAAACAGGCTCTTTACACTCCACTTGGACCACTCTTAAGAGCTGATGCCTGAAAAGACCCAAAGCGAGATCCTCAACCGGATTAATACTTTAAGAAGAACAGTCTCAAAAATGTAAATTACACTGAGGTGGACTGTATTAGGTAAAAAGTGCTAAATCAATGGAACTAAGAGCTGAAATGCATGCTTTAACCTTGAGGTCCCTTTGGACTCTGTGGAAGGAAACAGTCACTCATCCCGGGGAGGAGGGGGTGAGGAACAGGGAGGCATCTGTCTGCAGCAGTCAGTCATCTTAGGAACACATCAAAAAAAAATCGGCCTTTGTTTTGGAATCGTCTATCTATCATCTCCATGTTGAAAGAAAATTAAAGTCAAGGAAAATAAAAGTATCAATATATGTCCAGAGAAATTAAACTTAAGACACCATTTTTTAAAAATCTGAACACACTGTCACATCACATGTTTTGATAATTTTCTTAACCTGCTTCACCTCCAAGCAAGCTACTTTGGTCCGAAAGTAGCTCTCTTCAACTGGACAAATATTTATTCAACATCTGTCTGCTAGATGCCAAATCTATTCACTGATTTCTCAAGTGGAATTTGCACATATTCATGTGTACCTCTGTAAGATGGGAGATTTAGACGGAATCACGGAGAGGGGTGGCCAGCCCTTCCAGCTTCGAGGCGTTCCCTCACCCACAGGCAATCAGAGGTGGCCACGGTCCTCTATCTGGCCACACGTGCTGTGACAGACCGTCAGAACCAACCAGCCCACTTGTCAGCCATGAGTTTAAGGACTGAAATGTTTAGCGGAGTCGAATGGGGAAACTACGATTTCTCAGAAGTTCCCTCTGTATCCATGTCCTCCCAAGACTGGAATAATGCTGAAAGATAATCTAAATATTTCATGAAGGCCAAAAGGATGACAATAATCAGTACTCAGTTTAATTTTACTTTATATAAGCATTATTCCTTTCAAAGTATTTTTAGTATTAATTTCTCATACAGCATGACTTAACCTGTGATGGAATTTTAAACCAAGCAAATCAATGAAATGCTTAAATAACTCCATTATTCCTCTTACCAATGCCTGCAGTGCGTGAGGCCTTCAGATGCTCTACAACATCACGGGGTCTGCATCCGGGGACGTGGCCTGCCTGCTTGGTTGCTCAGTTGGGAAGCAGAGGAGCCAGGGCTTGAAACCAGGTTGATCCTTATGCAGAAACCCATGCTCTTTCTTTCTACCTCCTGTGGACTTATTTAATCTTTGTGCATTTTGCTACAAACTAAGTCTTAGAAAATAAATACACAATGCATTTTAGAAAGTAAACATAATTAAGGGAAATTGTATGATGGAAAGAAGACACAGTTCGGAGGTAAAATGACCCTCATTTGAATATGCATATTCTAATGTTAAAGCTTGCACATTAAAGCAAATCCTGGAATAGGAAATAGCAACCCACTCCAGTATTCTCGCCTGGAAAATCCCATGGACAGAGGAGCCTGGCGGGCTACAGTCCATGGGGTCGCAAAGAGTGGGACACGACTGAGTGACTGAGACTTTATAGCAAATAAACCAGACAGCAGTTGTGCTTAATATCAAATGACTGAGCCATTGAACTCTACGGCTAGAGATTAATTTTAAAGACCCTGGGTGGCTTTTCCTCTGTCATTTGCTTGTAGAACGTGGAGCCTGTCAATGATAGGGTTACCTAGAGTTCTATAAAAGTTTTTTGTTTGTTTGTTTGTTTTGATGTGGACCATTTTTAAAGTCTTTATTGAATTTGTTACAATATTGTTTCTGTTTGGGCCATGATTCTTGCCCATGAGGCATGCGGGATCTTGGCTCCCCGACCAGGGACCAAACCCACATCCCCCACACTGGAAGGTAAAGTCTTACCCACTGGACCAGTGGGGAAGTCCCAAGGGTGACCCAGAATTTGAAATGACGCAAAGTGAGCAAAACCTGTCATAATGCTTTTACAGGGGAAATGAAAGGAATGAAGAACTAACTCTCAAATTACTCTGTCAGGGATTATTTATACCAGTTTTCAGATCATCATTAAGGAAAACTGAAAAGGAGATAACACTATGATAAAAGGCATAAAGAGAGGAATGAGGAAAACGTTTTTATCTGTGCTCAGCCACTCAGCAGTTGCCTGAGCTTGGGGGTGATGTCCCTTATACTTTCTGCTACTTTACATGTGCAAAACTGAGGAGTGTTTGGTCTCAGATTTCCCTTCTAATTCTGATGTCCTCTTAGACTGTGAACCATCAAAAGAAAAAACACAGTGTTGCCCATCATGATTTTAATGTAGAAGTTATTCTTCCTTTGGCAGAAGGAAGTTCTTCTACCTCTTCAAATCACATATGTGGCCTGAAATTCAGTTTAATTTTCCAAAAGTCCAATCTAGGCAGGAAAGCAACAGATGCTATCAGAAGCTCAAGACACCAAATTTAAAGTGTGTGTGTGTGTGTATGTGTGTGTGTGTCCAGGAAAGGTCACAAATCTGACCTCCTGGAAGCAGCAAAGGTTCCATCCACAGAGCCTGCTGTGACAGCATCTGGAAATTCCTCTCTCAGGTCAGTGGGGAGACATTCTCTGTTTGCTTTGCTTTTGTTTTATACCCATGTGGTGTCCAGCATATCAATAATATATTTCAATCTCATCACGAAACCCTTTAATGATTTACTTTTCAAACCTCCCAGGCCCATCTAACCACAGGAAAACTCATTCCTTTTGTTACAAGCTTAAAGGATGACAGTCAAAACACAGACAGCAGAAAAAGTGCTCAGTGGAATCCTATGTCGTTCCTACTGTTTGGCCCCAGTAGTCAGGGCTGGGCTTTCAACGTCTGGAGAGATGTAGGCAAGGCTGCTGACTTCCTGTAGTAGCTTTTTCTGTTAAGTGACACATGTCAAAACGCATGGAGTTTTTGCATGATTGGCAGTATTCATAAAAAAATTTTCTGTGAAACAGAATATGGCAATAATTGGTTCTGGAATACCTTAACCAAGCTTTGAAAGGAAAAGTCGCTCAGTCATGTCCAATTCTGTGTGACCCCATGGACTCTACAGTCCATGGAATTCTCCAGGCCATAATACTTGAGTAGGTAGCTGTTCCCTTCTCCAGGGAATCTTCCCAACACAGGGATTGAACCCAGGTCTCCCGCATTGCAGGTGTATTCTTTGCCAACTGAGCCACAAGAGAAGCCCCTACAATTTTATAGACCTTTTCATGTATTTCATATTCTCCTGTGTAGATGACATTAAAAATTCACTTGGCTCTACGTCATTCATTGTTAGAAATACTGTGAATTTCTATGGAGAGTGTCACTGACGTTCTGTCCTGCTCAACACAGGCTTTGCCAAAGTAGTCATCATTCAATCAAGATGATTCTGTGAGTGACACTACTCACTCATCCTTCCACGTGCCCCAGGTCAAAGCTTTTAGCATCGTCTTTGTCTCACTCTTTCCATTCACCCATTGGTTCTAGTTAATTTCCACCTCGGTCTACTTTTTCAGCTAAAATTGTCCAAAGCAATTCATTTTCGTCTTCTCCACAACAAGCCCCATCCCCAGGGCACTATCCTATGGCGCCAGGATCATTGCATATGCTCCTACACTCTCCTACATAGCTCTGCCCCCACAGCTAAAATGGAGTAATCATATTTAAGTGACTTCTCAGTCGGCTCAGCTGTAAAGAATCCGCTTGCCAATGTAGGAGACAAAGGTTGGATCCCTGGGTCAGGAAGATCCCTGGAGGAGGAAATGGCAACTCACTCCAGTATCCTTGCCTAGAGAATTTCTAGGACTGAGGAGCCTGGTGGACTACAGTTCACAGGGTCACAAAGAGTCAGACATGACTGAGCAAGCAAGGAATCATATTCGAATATAAATCTGACTGAATCACTTCCATGTTTGAACCAAGCAAAGCTTCTCTTTGTTCATACAGATGCTCAATAAATATTCTTTATTGTCTGGGTGACTTGAATAACCAGCCTTCCTGCAAAGGTGGCTGTGTATAGAACGAAACGTTAATAAATATCTTCATATATTTGAAATTAAGCAGGGTAATTACAATGGGGCCAAGAAAGGAAGAAACACTGATGAACCCTTATGCCCCTGTTGGTGGATGTCCGCGATTTCATTTGTCATGGGAACTTACCAGAGTAGGCCTGCTCACGCGCATCTCAGGAGATCGAGGCATAGAGGGATTGGGTGTCTTGCTCACAGAGAGTTACACGGGTGACAAACGTCCGGGCCAGGAGAGCTGTCTAGTTCCGGGCTGGCTGACTCGTGCCCACCCCACACAGTAGGTGCGTTAGTCTTTCTCGCCCTCCTCCCTTCTCGGGATGAGCTTTCTCTGCACAGTAATGCCCGACTGCTCATCCCTTCAGCTTTCCACCTGCTCTCTCAGTGCCCGCTGTGTTCAAGAGGAAAAGCCGTGTGTCCCAGTCATCTCCTGCCCCACGTGTCTCTTCCACCGAGTCCCCTCACATTCATTCCTCCAGCCTCTGTAATAAGACCCTTCCCCGTCCCTCCCATAGACAGCCCCCTCCAGAGTCACAGCGGCTCCACGTCACACAGACAACAGTCCTCTTCAGCCCTCTTCTGTCGGAACTGCTCAAGAGCAAACAGTGCTTTTGACCACTTTATGTAAAACCTTATCTTGCCCCAGAACGCCCTGATTCTCTCTTCCATCTCTGTTTCTCAGTTTCCCGGCGGGCTCATCTTCTTCCCCATGGCTTTTAATTCCTGCTAACAGCAGTCTACGATCCCCCTTCCTGTTCTGTCCATAGCACGCTTTCTCTGCTGCTGCATGCTCCTGGAACTCTCAGGGTGATTCTTGACCCACTCTCGTTCCTCATCTCCCTCCATGTCCAGTTCATTACATGGTCCTGCAGGACTCACAGAATATTCTCCCACAGGGAATATTCTCCAGGAAAGACTAGGTCATAAAACGAACCTCAATCAATTTGAAAGGGCTGAAATCATACAAAGTATGTTCTTTGACCACATAGAATTAAATGAGAAATTGATGACAGATGGAAATTAGGAAACTCACAAATACGTAGAAATTAACAAACGTAAATAACCAATGTGTCAAAGAAGTCAAAAGGGAAATTATAAAATGAGATGAACGAAAATGTTACAACATACTATAACATGTAGGGAGAAATTTAAAGCAGAAAGAAATGTACAGCTCTTTATGCTTAGATTTGAAAAAGAACAATTTCAAATCAATAACTGAATCTTCCACTTCAAGTGACTGGAAAAAGGAATAAGCTCAACCCAATGAAAGAAATAATAAGGTTTAGAACATAAGTAAGATAGAAAAGCAGTTAAAAAAGTTAATAAAGCTATGAGTTAGACACACAAGATTAACAAAATGTTAGCTAGACTAAATAAAACAGTAGACTCAGAATATTAAAATCACATTATAATCATAATCATAATAATCATAGAGGGACAAAACATGAAGCCAGGGGATGTGAGAGCAGATAATGGTCAAAGATTCAGGCAGACAGAAATCTAAATAGGTTGAGGACCCCACCCCTGAGGGCACAGTATGGGAAAGAGCGCTGGAAATTTGAAAACCAACTCATGGCAAATCGATAGGCTCTGGGGCAGGAAAAGGAAGACAAGGATTCAAACAGGGAAACACACCGAGACAGGAGTCCCTGCTCCAGAGCTGGCCCCAAGAGAAGCGAAACGGCAGAGCCAGGCGATCCTAACAGCACACAACTGCAGAGCCAGAAAGCCACAGAGGGACGTGGCGCTAATACTTCAGATATAAAGCTGGATTCCAGCAATCCCCGATGCAACGGTCAGGACACGTCCTAAAGACTAGCGCAGCTGACATTTGGGTTAAGTGGTCTCTGCCATTAGGAAAAATCAACTTTTGAATTCTGGAAAGTGTATAATGCTGAACTTGTGACCTAAAATCTAGAGCTGTTTCGCTCTCATTCTTCTCTATTTTTAAGGAGGGCATTACGATGTAGTTAAATAAAAGACAGAACTATATATGGACAAATAATTTTGCAAATAGAAAATTTTATACACACATGTATATTTCAAGCTACATATATAATTTAACTTTCCTCAAGACAAGGGGATCTCTCATTCTCTCCAACACCTCAATATTCTTCAGACCTCAGAAAGGGCGAAGAATTTAAGAAGGTAAAGTGGAAGTGTAATATTTCTCTCCAGAATACCCCATTACATTCTGTCTCTAGGTCGGTGTTTCTCAAACAAGACTGAATCCCAGGTCTGTCAGAGAGTTTGTTTTGGTTTTATTCATAATACAGACTCATGCCTCCTCATGAAAGCAAGCCCTTTTTGAGTTCTTCCTATGTACCAGGCTAGTGTGAGTGTTATTTCTATGCTACAGATGGGGAAAGTCAGGCAGGAAAACTAAACAGCTCCACAGAGTGAGCTGGCTAGTATTGGAAGAGTTACAATCCACGTCCAGGCACTCTGGCTCCAGAGCGGGGCACCTCGCTGGCATATCCATCAATATTGCGAGAAGGCGCCCAGCATGTTGTATGTTTTTGAAAGCCCTAAAAGACACTCACGCTCACCTGGGCTCGGGAACCACTTTCCTGGCATGCTTCTGTTTGAAAGGGCACCAACAAACAGTTTGTGGTTCTTCTAACATCTGTGCTAATACTGCATTAAGTGTTCGGCATGTAGGGAAAAGGGTGTTCACGCTACTGCTTTAATTTGCTTTAGAAAGTTTCTTCTTTTTAATCTCTTTTTTTAAGTTTATTTATTTTTAATTGAAGGAAAATTGCTTTACAGTATTGTGTTGGTTTCTATCAAACATTAACATGAAATCATTTATGCATTATATACATCGATGTGTCAGGAATATACTTTACTTAAATAATAACAACACAGAACATTAAAGTAGTTATAAAGACGGTTAAAATCCAGTGAGTTCCACTCACTAAGATATCAGGCTGAATGTTTTGTATATAATATCTCCAATTCTTACAACAACGTCACCACTATAAAGATAACAAAACGGAAGCTATGGAAAGGTCCAAGGTGAGAAACCTGAACTCACCTATATTAATTTCAAAATTCTTATTATTTCCATTAAGTCTATGGGCATCCTCTTCACACCCTGAATTTGTAAGAAGCACTATCTCATAATCCTATGTGATTTAGTTGCTAAATCATGTCTGACTCTGCAACCCCATGGACTGTAGCCCACCAGACTCTCCTGTTCATGAGATTTTCCAGGCAAGAATCCTGGAGCAGGTTGCCATTTCCTTCTCCATGGGAATCTTCCCGACCCCAGAATCAAACCCAGGTCTCCTGCATCGCCAGCTCTGCAGGGAGACTCTTTACCGACTGAGCCACCGGGGAAGCCCGTTTTAAACCATCGCCCTCTGTGTGTGGTTCTTCCTATGACTAACGCCAGGTAAAGCCCTATTTAGAGATTACGATTTTCTTCGGAGTCCTACCGTTTCTGGAAAAGATAAGTGAAAATCATTCTGTTACTTAAAAGATTTCTGGAGTAGCAAAGAGGGGATTAACGCAAAAGGGACTCTGGAAGAAAACCAAAAAGAGGTCGGTAGCACGTCAAATGGAGGACTTGAAGAGAGGTGGCATCGACGCTATCTGCAAACCTTACTTCAGGGCATGCAAACAAAGGAAGACACGTTCCCGAGTCCATAACTCTGCGACCCCTTGGGTCATCCGTAAGAAGACTCGTGTAGATGATAGAAACACAAGCAGACTGGGACTTCCCTGGTTGTCCAGCAGTTAATATTCCATACTCCCAATGCAGAGGGCCTGGGTTTGATCCCTGGTCAGGGAACTAGATCCCACATGCTGCAACAAAGATTCCATGTGCCTCAAGTAAGACTCAACAGAGCCAAAAAAAAAAAAAAACCACACACATTTAAGTGTAAAAGTCACCTAGCTACACTCGAGGTTTCCAGCCCCAGTTCAGTCACTGACACATGTTAGCTGACCTCAGGCATTGTGTTTATCCTCTCTGGATCTCAGACGCTCTAGTTTCACATGATTAATGCACCAATATATTGTCTGTGCTTTCTTTCCAGGTCCAAATAAAAATTAGTCATCTGTATTTAAATTAAAGTTCACAAAGGAGAAAAAAAGGATATCACACATTTCCCAAGCTCCCAAGAACTTTAAGTACCAGGAAGTCAGGTAAGTAGGGATGTGGGGGAGTCACTGGCGCTAGAGGTAAAGAAATTGCCTGCCAATGCAGGAGACACAAAGAAGCACGTTCAGTCCCTGAGTCAGGAAAGATCCCCTGGAGGGGGAGATGGCAACCCACTAAAGCATTCTTGCCTGAAGAATCTCATGGACTGAGGAGCCTAGTGGCTACAGCCCATGGGGTCGCAAAAGATTTGGATATAACCGAGTAACTGAGCAAGCATATAAGTTTGCAAAAGGCCAACCTGACTCAAGCTCTAGAAGTTGTGTTAAGCATGCTCTCTATTTAAAAAATAATGATCTTGAGAGAAATATTTTCTTTGGTGGACTTTTCATAGATCTTGATAAGACTTTCAAACATCATCAAGGAAAGAAGAAAGATTCTTCTCCCGAATGTCACAAAACTGGAAATTTTACACTTTGATGTGGGAGTATAAACTGGTATAGCCTCTTTGGAATACTGTTTCGTCTTGTCTTCTGAGGCTAAACATATGCATAACTTATGGCCCATGGATGGGTCCTGTCAATGTTCTATTTCTCCATCCATCCAAGTGCTATTTGCAAGGTTTTATTCAGCTGAAAATCTGTCGAGGTTTTCCTTAAACTTTGAACTTGTCTCTGTACAGTTGTTATTCTTCATAAAACTTTTTTTTTAAATCCTCTTCTAACATCACAAATTGTGACTGTCTGACTTGGGAGCTCAGCTGATAATGGTGGTTAAATGCATCATCTGTGTAACAATTACAACACCCTATGTTATGGGATAAATTATTTCTTCCAAAAACTGTTGAAGCTCTAGTACCCAGGACCAGCAAATGTGACTTCATTTGGAAATAAGATGCTGGCAAAGATAATCAAATTAAAATGAGATCAGACAGTATCGGTCTTTGTCTGACTTAGCTCACTTAGCACAATGCCCTCAAGGTCCATCCATGTGGTCCCAAACAGTAAGGTTTTCTTATTTCTCATGACTAAATGGCGTCCATTGTGTGTATATGTATGCATGTGTGTGTATATATATATACATACACATAACTATCCATCTTCTCCATCCATTCATTTGTTGACAGACACTGAGGTTATCTCCACATCTTGGCTAGTGTGAGTAATGCTGCAATAAACACGGGGAGGGAAGATATCTTTCCAATATCCTGCTTTCACTTCCTTTGGATGCACAGCCAGAAGTGCAGTATCACTTATATGTGGAATCTACAAAAGCCGAACTCATAAAAATAAGGAGTAGAAGGGAGGTTAGTAGTGGTTGGAGGAATCTGGGAGATACTTTTTAGGAAACAGACTCATAACTAGAAGGTAAGTCAGTCCTAGAGACCTAATGTACAGCATAGTGATCATGGTCAACAATACTGTATCACATACTTCAAAGCTGCTAAGAGACTAGGTCTTAACTGCTCTCACCCCAAAAAGGAAATGTTAATTATGCGACATGATAGTGGTGTTAGCTAATGCTAAGCTATGGTGGTAATCATAATGAAATATATCAACTTATCAAATCAATACACTGTATACCTTAAACTTACACAATGACATAAGCCAAGTATGTCTCAATATAAAAAACAATGAGGTCACCCTGAATTAGAGTAAAAACTGATCAAACATAACTGAGACCGCATGACCAGAGAGTGGAGGGACGGGCCCACCAGCCGGGGACAACCGAGGGTTGCTGGCACCAGGAGTTAAGAGACAGGTTGTGCCGATAACTCGATTGTCGGAACCCTAGTCTACACAACTGTGAGAGAACAGATTCTCGCTGTCTTAAAAGTGAAAAAGTGAAAGGGAAGTCGCTCAGTCATGTCCGACTCATTGCGACCCCATGGGCTGTAGCACACCAGGCTCCTCCGTCCATGGAATTTTCTAGGCAAGAGGACTGGAGTGGGGTGCCATTTTGTCTTAAACCAATCCATTTGTGGTCATGTGCTACAACAGCCCTGAGAAATGAGCGCCCATGACAAAGTAGGTAGTGACGTCCTTGCTTGACAAGCGATGTGACTAAGGATTTGAAAGATTACAGAACTTGACCAAGATGGTACATCTAGAGAGTGCTGGGCTGCTCTGCCCAGCTTTCGTCGGGGGCTGGCGTTCTTTGATATCTCAAAAACGTCCTCTTTCTCACTAGACCTACAGGAGGGAAGATAAAGCTCCACAGTGAGAAAGAACTGCCAAAAGAGGAAGCGAAGACTCCAGGCAACACCCCGTACAGCTGAGCACTGAATTTAAACATGGCTGAAGCCAGGCCTTTGGTAGATCTTTCAACTTATCACAGACAACTAATCAAAGACAACTTACTTTTAATCTCAAGACCATTGGTGATTTTCTGCCTGTTGCACCCACGAGAGTCCAAGCTAAAATAGCCTTGTTTTCAGCAATCTCCATAAATAATGCATTTGTTTTAGGAGACATCTCTTTCTGACAGTTACTTCCACCTACCATACTGGGAAAAGCTCTGGGATGTTGGGAATTAGATGGCCTTATCTCTGATAGCCTCCTGAAGAAGAACAATGAAAGCCCACATGGCACAATCCACTTGGCACATGGCTCACTTGTCCTCTGGGTGGATCCTTTCCTAGCCAAAGTCCTTTCATCTCTTCTCTTAGCCCTTGCCAGAGACTAATCTAGAAACATGGCAATGCAAGACTGCCCTTACCTGCCAAATGGCAGGGCCCAAGTTACGTGGTCCAGAGGGCAGGGAGTGGTGATGGGGAGAAATTCCATCTGGTTGCTGACAACATGTCAGGCAAGCAAGTGATGCATGGAGACCGTGAGTAACAAAGGAAGAGGACCTTTAACAAATCTCAGACTCAGAAATGTTCATTGAGCATTTCTTCCTTATAGCTTACAAGCAGCCTGAGTCTTCTTAAGTTTCCCTTAAGTTTGGAAACTTTATCATTGGCAGAGGCAGTAAATAAATTTGCCTAGATGTTGCCATTAAGGAGTTAAGGAACACTTTTTTTTTTCTTTTTCTTTGGTATTATGATAATAAAGGGCACACATTTTAAAACTAATTTACCTTCTAAAAAATTAAAGCATTTTTACCACTGTTTGCTTTTCCAGCTTCTTTAATTTGGGTAATTGCTTAGTCAACTTTCAAAAATATATATTCTGTCTTAAAAAAACAGCCAAATATGACGGATCACCTTCATTTTCATTTCGGATTTGGCATGCTGGACCCAGATTGTGTATTCTTTCCATGGCGCCACACCAGCGTCGGATACTTAATTAATTTCCTTTCGTTTGTGCAGACTTGCACTTAAAGAGACACTGTCCCATTTTGATGGCTTACTTTTGGCTAAAGTTCAAAAGTATCACTTCTTAAATCTTTTTTTCCCCCCTTCAAAACTTCCCAGAGTGCTATATAGAAAAAATAAAATAAAAACACCCTGGTGTTTTCCTCCACCCTCACCCTTCTCTTCAACTCCCATTTCTTTCACTCTTATTTATTCTTCCTTAAAGCCAAGCTTTGCTTAAAAAGAGGAAAAGGAGAGAGGGAAAGAGAGAGGAAGTCACGAAAGAAAGCACTAGACAGATGCGCTCTTGCTTCCCTCCTCCTGACACCTGTTTTCAAAGCTGGGGGTGAGGCTGTGTTTCACAGTTGTGTCCATGGGTCAAGATCACTGGGAATAATCAAAAGCTGTTTGAACATGAAGACAGTATCTTCTCACTGAAAATGAAGACCTGCCACCTTCTCATTAGATACGCCACACCATCCTCAGAGTAAAACAAACATTTTTAAAGACAGGTGATAAGGAGGTGAGAGGTAGGCTTGCAGTTGGACATTTGGGAGGAAGTTGGGGAGAGCAGAAGAAGTTGCAATGGAGACTGGCAACACCAAGGACACGCCTGAGCCAGGCAAGTCTTCTGCCGACTGGGAAGTCCTTGGTCGTTCAGCAGAAGTTATTCTAGAACAGCACGGCCTGGTTCTTATGCACCACTCACACAGTGGCATCCAGTAAGACATTATACCCAGCAATTTTACGGGCTATGTCCCGAACAAATATTTTTAACAATGGATTGTTGCACAGTGATTTTTTTTCCCCACCTAAACCCAACTCTCTATCCAGGAAGGGAGATGGGGATGAAATATTTAATCCCAACTTGCAAAGACCCTAAACAGAAACAATCTCCTGTGGGGAATCTGGCGTTAGCCTGCTTCTGAACCTCACGTCCCTATTCCATTGCCCCTATGGCTCAACGCTTGCTGGTTTAGGACTTCCTTCCTTCCTTCTCCACTCGACTTTCTGCCTCTACTTACTCTTGGTATAATACCTCAAAGAAGTAAAACCATAAAGTATCTGTCCTTTTATTACTGTTTTATTTCAATCAGCCAGTTCATCCATGTTACAGCATGTTTAAAATTTCTTTTCAGGGCTGAATAATATTCCTTTGTATGTATATACCACATTTTGTTTAGTCATTTATCCATTGATGGAAACATGGGTTTCTCCCACTTCTAGCTGAGTTAATAATACTGCCATGAACGTGGGTGTACAAATACATGTGTGAATCCATCCTTTTAACTCTTTTTGATCTACACTCAGAAGTAGAACTGGTGGATCATATGGCAATTTTACGTTTCAGTTTTTGAGAAACTGCCATCCTGTTTTCCATAGAAAGTGTACCATTTTACATCTCCACCAGCTATCCACAAGAGTTCCTATTTTTCCACATCCTCACCAACATGTATTATTTTCTGCACTACCTTCCTTTTCATCATAACATTACTCTCTTGTCTAAGAGTTTGCTAACTTTGAAGCAATTTCATCTTTTATTGTTCTTGAGCGTCTCTGTCTAACACAAACTAGATAGGACTCTCAGTGGCTTCTTCTTTCCCAGGTTGAACTGGAAGTTTGACAGAAAATACAAGGAAGCTTGTAAATGTAACATCAGTTACTAAACCTGAAACAGCCTTCCATGGTCTGAGAAGAGAGGTTCGGCATTTACAGGCTCAGTAAAAATAATTCTTAACTCTAATCCAGCTGTCAGTGGGCAGGAATCTACTCTAAAACCATTTCTACAGCAGAAAGAAGTGATCAAACTTGGAAGGAATGTTGAAGTAAAGCAATTCCTTGTTGGTGGTCATAAAGCAGCAGTCCCGGATACCACCTCCTCACTCATCTTTATTGCCGAGGCCCCTGGACAGTAGGGAGCCCACACTTCATATTTTATGCTACCCCTTGGTATTGGCTTCACTGTCTATTCTACCTAAGATATATATATATATATATATGTAGAGATATATATAGATATATATATATCTACATATGTATTTACATTCAACATAACAAAGATAATGCAGTTTAGTTTTTGTTACATTTTTCTTATATTAAAAATTATGCATACATCATAGATATATACACATGCATACATACACACATAGACATAATATACACACACTAACACACACACACTAGAACCACCACTTGCAAAACTGAGTGATGAAAAGCAAGCTCCACTTCGTGTCCTCCCGGGCAGATGTCTCTGTGTCTCTGAGACCTTCAGATGTTCCTACTTCTTCCTCTACCTGTGGGTTGGTTCCTGCATGAACCCTATTTGTCATAGGCGCTCTCATTATCCTGCTGTGATGCTGACTGTATGCACCAGCATTTACTCACTTTCTGCCTCCAATCTGGGGTAGAGATCTGCATGGTGGAATTTTCCTCCCTGTTTAAAAATGTATCAAAGTGACCCAACATGCACATTCAAGAGAGAGGGAAAGAAAAGTCTCAGGGAAGAAACAGCCCTTCAACCCACGCCCTTCACAATTTAATGATAACAAACAGCAACCCAAGGTTCAGAAGGCCATGTGTGGCAAAACGGAACTGACAGGGCTCCCTGTTGATGAGAAACTGGCTGACTGATACACTGGTTGATAAAATCAGGAGGTCTTCCGTGCAGCCAGGACCTCAATCAAGCCCAGCAAGTCGAAACATCCAGCCACAGGGAAGGCCAGCTCACACTGTCAGATCCGTGGCCAGGTCAGTAACTGCCAGGAATACTCAACAGGGGAAAATTCTCGAGAAGCAGTGACACGGGGGAAGAAACAACCCACGATGAAGAGAGGAAGATGCTGTTGCCAAAAGTCTTCCTCGTGTCTGTAAGCCACCGGCCTGCTCGCCCTGAGTGCAACCTCCCGGAGCAGAACGACTTTCCAATGAGAGGGGAAAGGAGAAGATGTGATTGTTTGTCAAGCACCTACTGTCATACACTGAATGTTAATTTATTGAGTGATTACTGTGGACAGGAACTGTGTCGCCTGCTCTATAAACACCAGAAAATTTATCTTCCTACCACTGATGTGAGGCAAGTTTCATTCTCCTCATATAACAGGTAAAAACTGAGTCAGAAAGGTTACATAACAGGTCCAAGAGCCCCGAGGGAACGTTGGAACTCTGGTTGGGACCTTGGTCCATGAAATACACAGATGTAAAAATAACGCCCCAGACCTGCACCAGACAAAATCATGTAAACCTGGAGAAAACGATGTGTGTAGCCTATGGACCAAATCCAGCTGACCATATATTTTTGTATGCCCCACAAAATAATATTAACAGTTGTTGACTGGTTGAAAAAGAACCTCTTCTGACATGTGAAAATTACATGAAATTCAAATTTTTGTATCCATAAATAAAGTTTTATTGAAACATGGCCATGCTAATTCATTTGTGCTTATTGGCTGCGTTTGCACTTCAGTAGGATAGCTGAGTAGTTGCAACCGAGGCACTATGACCTACAAAGCCTGAAATATTTACTATTCAGTTTTTTACTTTAGAAGTTCATTGACAACAGACACTGTTCTAGGAAACATCTCATGCAATAAAGCCTTAGCTATCACACTGGTCACATAATTAGAGCACTCTCAAACTTTTCATGAGAGATAAAACAGTAATAGATGTACCCCAAATACACTAATCTGTGTCTTGTACGAAAACAATTCATTTTCCAAAAGGATGCACTCAGTGCTTTTCATTAGATCATTTCAGATGGGATTTGAGTTGCCAAATTCATTCTCATTCGCTCTTCTAGGAACATATACAACAGGTAAAATGAGGTACACCTGCTTTGCCAAACTCAGTCCAACACAAATCTGTCTTGGATCCCATCCAAGGGAGGCTAATTTTCAAAGGACCAGAGGGACCTCATTATAACTCCTGCTCCTTCTGTCCCAGACACCCCGCGGCACGGACGCCCATCTTAGGCTTTCCAGCCAGGTCCCTGGATACTCAGGCGCTGGGAAGCTAATGAACCAGGACTTGACTTCAGCCAGCTCTCAGCCAGCAAAACGACCAGGCTCTAGGAGAATATTATCGGCAGGGGAAATAAAACTGCCAGGAGGCCTTTTTTTCCCCCCAGAAACAAAAGGATGTAAGATGGGTGAGGCTTCCCAGGTGGCTCAGTGATAAAGAATCTGCCTGCAATACAGGAGCCATGGGTTTGATCCCTGGGTTGGGAAGATCCCCTGGAGGAGAAAATGGCAACCCACTCCAGTATTCTTGCCTGGAAAATTCCATGGACAGAGAAGCCTGGCGGGCTACAGTCCACAGGGTTGTAAAGAGTCAGGCACAACTGAGCACACGTACACACACACGCATGCACGCACGCACACACACACACACACACAAGATGAGTGACACAGTGTAGAGAGTAAAGCTGCAGACATTGAAGATACCCTGTTTCAAGACACAGGAGACCTAAGACTGTTCTGAAAGTTTAACTTCCTCAGTCATGTCCAACTCTTTGTGACCCCACGCACAGGAGCCCGCCAGCCTCCTCTGCCCATGGAATTCTCCAGGCAAGAATACTGGAGTGGGTTGCCATTCCCTTCTCCAGGGGATCTTCCCCACCCAGAGACTGAACCCACCTGTCCTGCAGCGCAGGTGAATTCGTCACTGTCTGAGCCACCAGGGAAAATCTTCTAATGTTCCATTTGTTTAACATGTGAGGCAGCTTGAGCACAGGCATTAATTTTGGGACGCTGAGCAAAGAAAGGTTTAGCCACTAATACAAATACAAAAGAAGGTCATGGACTTGTGGGCCAAAACTGGGATATAAAATCGGGCCCTCGAGCACTCTTTAAAAATCTCTGCTGGGAAAGGAGCGATGCATTGGCTTTTCACGCGGGTGGCCGGTTGAGCTTGGTCACGGTGACACAGGAGGCCGGCCTGCTTGCATGGCAGGAGTTACCCTGACCGCCCTCTTTTAAATCGCAGTTTCTCCCCAGCCACTCACTCTCTCTCCCGCTTCATCTTCTCCCACAGCACTCGTCACCACCTGACATCCAAGCGTCGCAGTTAGTCATTTGCTTATAGTCCACCTCCCACCCCGAGAACATGAGTTCCATCAGGGCAAGGATTCCGTCCGTCTACTGAATTCTCAGCCCGCTGTCTGGCCCGCAGCATGCACTCAAGTTTTCCTGAAAGATACAGTGACTTAAAGCGGGAACGAATAAACGCCAGAACGAATACTCTTGATCTTTGGGAACCGCCTCCTGAGAAGATCTGCACTTTCCTCCAAGAAACGGGAATACTAAGGTGACATGTAAACCTTCAAACCACCGTGAACTGACTCACCCTCTCACTAGCTACAAGGTTCATCTCTTCTTTGCGATCAGCCAGAACCAAGTGAGGAAGTAATCTTCAAGAAGTCCAGCACCTTCACTTCACAGGGGCTTGCTCCATGCCTGTGACTCCCTGAATGATAACTGAGTGAATAAGGGAATGACAAAGAGGACAAGCAAATGAACTGGCATGCTTTGGTAATTGACCACCAGCAAGAAGGTTCGTTCTGAAAACTTAAACATTTCATTCCCTTGATATTGCTGTCTCCAGGTTCTCCTTGACACCCGCCCCCCTCCCTGATCATTTCCCTCCTGTCTCCCTCTAAAGATTATTTTCATTTCCCTTCCCCTCAAATGATATATTCAGTGGTTGTGAAACTGGCTAATATTTCACCTGCTTTTCCATATCAGGAAACCCTTTAGAAGATGACAGAATTGGCACAATGCGTGAAGGAAAGGACACTGACAAAGCTGCTCGTGGCCCCAGGGCACCGGTCCCGGGGTTCTGCTGGCCCACGCCCCGTTCTGTGGTTTCGGGACACTGGGCGGCAGTCTCAGGATGGAAGAAATCAGTATGTCTGTATGCTTGCCACCCATCCACGGCATGCCCTCAACACTGCAGCACAGTAGCAGTGCTTCTGCTTCTAAACTGCTTCCGCTCTTCTGCTTCTAAACCGCTCTAGTCGATTTGATCCACTCACGCCTTTCATTAGCACCTAGACACCGTAACCCCTGTATCCACGTCTCTTCTCCAGACACCCACCCCTTCTGAGCTCCCGGACTCAGGGCGATACACACCACCGCTAACTGAACACGCAGTCAGGATGTTCCATGTCTGAATACGTCCTCTGCTTACCTGCTTCCCACCAGATTTCACTCTCCTGAGTGGCAATTAAACCTGAGATTCAAACTGAAAGCATGGGAGCCATCTTTCTTTATTCATCACACATTTCCCACATCTACACAGCCTCCAGGGCTAGCCAAGCCACGCTCTCTTCTACATCAGCCGCCTCTGTTAGTTCAGGCCATGTTGTCTTTGCCAGAACTATTTAGGCCTCTCACAGGCCTCAGTTCTTCCAGTGTATCCCCTCCAAGCCAGCAGTGGGCTGGAGCCGACCCCACTGGCTCCTGAGAGTCAACTGTGCCCTTCTCGTCCCAACACCTGGTTCAGTGGCTTCAAGTTGGTAGCTTAAAATCTGCCCTGTTGGAGTATTCACACCATGAAAATCAGCAAATGCTATAGTCAAGATTTTTTGTTTTCAGACAGGCCGTTGTTAAACCTTTACTAGCATATCACTGCTGGAATCTATCTTCTACAGAGAATAATGTATTTTAAAACAAACATTTAGTCATGCCTTGATTTAAGCCATTCTACTCCTAATTTCCCATAAGATTAACCCAAGCTCTTAAATGTCACAGGAAGGCCCCCTGAGATCTACTCCCAGTTCCTCCTAAAACCTTATCTGCTAACATTTCCCCTCCCTGATGGAAGCTTTTTGGCAGCATTGGACTACTCGTAATCACCCATATTTCAGGCTATTCTTGACTCAACGATTTTGCATAAACTATTCCAGAAGCCTGGAGTCTCTTACCATAGATCATCCCCTTTTGTACAACTATCTCTCTACCCAGAGTTTAATGTATAGTTGAGACAGCATTTTCTGCAGAAATTCTTTTCTGATAACCCCTGAGCTATGATGCCCACTCCCCCTCTTCTAGGTACTGAAAGCTCCCTCTAAATGTTTCTGTCACTGAATTTACTATTTCCTATTATAACCACGAGTCTGTATCTCCCTTTCTAGAAAGAGGCTGGGAGAGTCTTGAGAGCAGAGCACATGTATAATCATTTTGCATCCTCAGTTCTTGAACAGTAACTTGAGACATTGTAAATTCAACCCATATTTACTGCGTATATAGGTAAATGAATAAATAAGTGGACGAATAAATACTGGCAGTAACTATAGCAGTTTAAAACATTTGAAAGAACACTGAAACTGGAAATCACACTTTCTAACTGACTAACTGGGATTCCTTAATGTCATGCGCATGAAAGTCTGGTTAGGTTGCAGCCACCTCGTAGGGAGGGCCGCTGCTGGAGGCTATTATCAATACCAGCTCCTGCAAAGATCATTCTCTTTTATGCAAAGTTCTCTTTTCTATGAATCTGCCTGACCCTGATGTAGCAGATCTCCAGATAAACTGGCCACTCGTGAACAAGTAGAAAATTTGTGTGTGTGTGTGTATCTGGGGGAACAAGGGAAGAGGCTCTGAAACAGACAGAAGGGTGCTGGTAGACGTTTGCTCACCAGAGTCAAGAGTACCTCTTTTCTTCCTTCCTGATAGTGAACTACCAAGAGGACTCCGCCTTAACGTTGAGCTCATAAAAATTGTATAATATGGTTACAAACCAATGTCAGCTCAACAAGAAATCTAAAATAAACAGCATTATACAATCTTGAGGGATTCCCAAGTGGCTCAGCAGTAAAGAAGCCGCCCGCCAATGTAGGAGATGTGCGTTTAATCCCTCGGTCGGGAAGATTCCTTAGAGAAGGAAATGGCAACCCACTCCAATACTCTTGCCTGGAGAATCCCCATGGACAGAGAAGCCTGGTGGGCTACAGCCCATGGGGTCCCAAAGTGTCAAACACAACTGAGTGTACACACACACATATGCATACAGTGTTGTCTTGAACAGATTTTTAGAATACTTTTTCTTCTATATTTTTACACTGAAATACAGTGAGGCTCCTATACATCAAGTATTCTTCTGAGCTCTGAAGTGCAGTATTGCAGTTTGGAATGGAAGCAAAACGTTCATTTCTAGAAGAAAACATGTCCTGAATAACTTTGTGAAAAAGGAGGCATCAGTCCTTCCTGAGTGGTAGCCAGAAGCAGCTGAGAAGCTTAAGAATATTCCTCTCCTACAAAATAATAATAATAATAATGCTTTTGTGGTAACAAAAAGACTTTCCTTCTCTATATCTCTATTTTTTTCCCCTTTTTAAGGTCCCAATGAAAGCACTGAAAGCAGTAATTCCATGAGTATGTATTAGATGTATTTATTTTGTTAATAAAGTATTTAAATATTAGGAAGAAAAACAATACATGATTCTGCAACTAAAGCTCTAGGCCATAAAGAGAAACCACCAATTGAATTTAGAATCGACAGGAGTTTGCTGATGTAAAGAAATAGTTATTGAAAGTATTCTGCAAGGTCTGATGATTTTCTCCAGTCCGCCCCCACAATACCAACACCACCATCAACAGGCCCACTAACCATCTGTCTACCCACAGCGTTACCAAAAAGGTGACATTTATTGCAAGCTTGGCATTTTCTGAATCTGTCTTGAACCACAAAAATTATGCTGAACTCCCCAAAAGAAACGAAGCTGTTTTTACTTTTTCTTCATCTCTTTTTGCCTGACTAGTAACAGGAAGCTCTTGGAAACTTCCCAGAGAATGGATGGTCTTGTAAGAGTCCCAAACCACCCTTGTAGGCGCCAGAGTCTTGGCACATTTGAGGTAAGGGTTTTAGAAGCACCTGCATTGCCCCTTTCAACCAAACGTCCCATCACTAAGCCTGAGAAAGTTCCCTTGTTATTTACTAGCCATGATCCAGAGTGGAGGCAGGTCATGCAAAAAGCTACAAGGCTTGCCCCAACCAACCTTGCATATTGATTGTAAAGAAAATGTAGAAAATGCCTACAAAGCATCTTAAAGTTTGCAGCCAGAATTGGGACCCTCGATTAGACCCTAAGATCAAGCTATCACCTGTTCCCCATTCAGAACTTATCCTCTAACAAATAAAACATAGGGGAGGAGGGAAAACTCACAACACCTCATTAGTCTAATGAACAGGTCCTTTTTTTCAACCTCAGGGCTTTGGGAGGGAATTGGGAGATGGGAGAGGGAACTCACAGACCTTCCCGCTTCAGTCCACACCAAGCGATCTTAAACCCCTGGGCCTGTTCCATCTCCTTCTCCAGCCTGTGGTTAGGACCCTGCTGCAGTTGGAGACATTGCAAGAACAACAGTGATTATCTGAGGGAACACCTCCCCCTCTCCCAGAGCCAACTGGGTTCTACCAGATGTTGCTCTGAAGCTGGCAGGAACTCCAGGGACCTCGAGGGGCGGCATGAGTGTGGGAGGGCTGCCAGGAGGAAGGGGCGTCTCTGAGGTCCTCGGTGTGGGTTGAAAGCACCAGAGAGGTCGGGGGCCCACTGTGCTGGAAGAAGGCGAGAGGCTCTGGACGGGCTTGAGAAACTGTTCTGCTCGTAATAATATTTTTCTTCTTCCTGGATGGTTCAGTGACTTCCCAGTCCCAACAGTAGACGTAACTCCCAAGGATGGCACTCCTCCAGTTACATGACTATATGCACGGCTAGTCACTAAGCCAGCTCTTTTGCGACCCCACGGGCTGTAGCCCGCCAAGCTCCTCTGTCCATGGGATTCTTGTCCACGGGCAAGAATACTGACTCCAGTTGCCATTTCCTCCTCCAGGGGAGCTTCCCAACCCAGAGATAGATCTCACACCTCCTGCATTGAAGGCAGATTCATTACCCACTGAGCCATTGGGGAAGCTCAAACAAATGTATGGATTTCTCTAAAAGTACCCCGAGCCTACAAAACAGATTTCGAACTCATGCTCATTGCATGTCGACATTGATGCCAACAAGTCCACCATTAAATAGTTATTATTGCCATTTAAAGCCTCCTGGCTCATTAGAACAAACTGGTTCCTAGAGAAACGTAAGAGATAGTATCTGCACTTCCACATTAGTATAAATTAATACTAGCTAATTGACCATTAGCTAATAACAGATAAAAATTGGCTGACCTTTTTTTTTTTTTTGGTGCCTCAGTCAGTTCAGTCACTCAATCCTGTCTGACTCTTTGCAACACCAGGCCTCCCTGTCCATCACCAACTTCCAGAGTTTGCACAAACTCATCTATCAAATCAGTGATGCCATCCAACCATCTCATCCTCTGTTGTCCCCTTCTCCTCCTGCCTTCAATCTTTCTCAGCATCAGGGTCTTTTCCAGTGAGTCAGTTCTTCCCATCAGGTGGCCAAAATATTGGAGCTTAGCATCAGTCTTTTCCAGTGAATATTCAGGACTGATTTCCTCTAGGATTGACTGGTTTGATCTCCTTGCAGTCCAAGAGACTCTTAACAGTCTTTCTCCAACACTACACTTCAAAAGCATCAATTCTTCGGGGCCCAACTTTCTTCATGGCCCAACTCTCACATCCACACATGACTACTGGAAAAGCCATAGCTTTGACTATACAAACCTTTGTTGGCAAAGTGACATCTCTGCTTTTTAATATGCTGTCTAGGTTTGTCATAACTTTTCTTCCAAAGAGCAAACGTCTTTTAATTTTATGGCTGCAGTCACCACCTGCAGTGATTTTGGAGCCCAAGAAAAAGTCTCTCACTGTTTCCATTGTTTCCCTATTTATTTGCCATGAAGTGATGGGACCAGATGCCATGATCTTTGTTTTCTGAACGTTGAGTTTTAAGTCAGCTTTTTCACTCTCCTCTTTAACTTTCATCTCAAGAAGCTCTTTAGCTCCTCTTCACTTTCTGCCATAAGGGTGGTGTCATCTATTTATCTGAGGTTATTGATATTTCTCCCAAGAATCTTGATTCCAGTTTGTGCTTCATCCAGCCTGGCATTTCACATGATGTACTCTGCATATAAGTTAAATAAACAGGGTGACAATATACAGCTTTGACATACTCCTTTTCCAATTTGGAACCAGTCCATTGTTCCATGTCCGGTTCTAACTGTTGCTTTTTAGCAAATACAGATTTCTCCTAGATCCTCCTAGAAATACAGATTTCTTAGGAGGCAGGTAAGGTGGTCTGATATTCCCATCTCTTAAAGAATTTTCGACAGTTTGTTGCGATACACACAAAGGCTTTAGCATAGTCAATGAAGCAGAATTAGATGCTTCTCAGGAACTCTTACTTTTTCAGTGATCCAACAGATGTTGGCAATTTGATCTCTGGTTCCTCTGCCTTTTCTAAATCCAGACTGAACATCTGGAATTTCTCAGTTGATGTACTGTTGAAGCCTGCTGCGGCTAAGTCGCTTCAGTCATGTCTGACTCTGTGAGACCCCAAAGACGGCAGCCCACCAAGCTCCCCGTCCCTGGGATTCTCAAGGCAAGAACATTGGAGTGGGTTGCCATTTTCTTCTCCAATGCATGAAAGTGAAAAGTGAAAGTGAAGTCGCTCAGTCATGTCCGACTCTTAGCGACCCCATGGACTGCAGCCCACCAGGCTCCTCCATCCAAGGGATTTTCCAGGCAAGAGTACTGGAGTGGGGTGCCATTGCCTTCTCCACTATTGAAGCCTAGCTTGGAGAATTTTGAGCATTATTTTGCTAGCATGTGAGATGAGTGCAATTGTGTGGTAGTTTGAACATTCTTTGGCATTGCCTTTCTTTGGGATTGGAACATAACCTGACCTTTTCCAGGCCTGTGGCCACTGCTGAGTTTTCCAAATTTGCTGGCATATTGAGTGCAGCACTTTCACAGCATCATCTTTTAGGATTTGAAATAGCTCAACTGGAATTCCATCACCTCCACTAGCTTTGTTTGCAGTGATGCCTCCTGAGGCCCACTTGACTTTGCAGTCCAGGATGTCTGACTCTAGGTAAGTGATCATATCAACATGGTTATCAGGGTCATTAAGATCTTTTTTGTACGGTTCTTCTGTGTATTCTTGCCACCTCTTCTTAGTATCTTCTACTTCTGTTAGGTCCATAAGGTTTCTGTCCTTTACTGTGCCCTCCTTTGCATGAAATGTTCCCTTGGTATCTCTAATTTTCTTGACGAGATCTCTAGTCTTTCCCATTCTATTGTTCATGTCTCTTACTTTGCACTGTTCACTTGGGGAGGCTTTCTTATCTCTCCTTGCTATTCCTTGGACTCTGCATTCAGATGGATATATCTTTCCTTTTGGTGCCTAGGATTCTATAAAGTGTTTTATGTGCAGTATCTCACTGAATAATTAACAAAACACTTTGTGTAGCAGTCATGGTGGCTGTTCCCTGACATCTGCTATGAGTAATTATCTTAAGATCACCATTATCATTCTTTTCAGTGTTGATCTGGGCATGGGCATGATACCAAGTCCAAGCCAATAAGTCATGAAAGGGAATCTTGTGAGGGGATTTTAGCAAAGATTTTCTTACTCCTAAAAAGTTTTCCCTGGTGGCTCCGTTGGTTAAGAAACCACCTAGAATGCAGGAGAATGCCTGCAATGCAGGAGATAAGGGTTCAAACCCTGAGTCGTGAAGATCCCCTGGAGAAGGAATTGGCAACCCGCTCGAGAATTCCATGGATAGAGGAGCCTTGTGGGCTAAGTCCATGTGGTCACAAAGAGTCGGACATGACTGAGTGACTAACTTTCCAGTATTCTTGCCTAGAAAATCCCATGAACAGAGGAGCTTGGCGAGCTACCGTCCATGGGGTTGCAAGAGTTGGACATGACTTACCGACTAAACCACCAAAAAGGAATATACAAGAATGAGACAATCTTTCTTCTCACTTGACATCAGTATTCCTGGTTATGACATCTGCAGTTAACGCAACCACACCGCCACCATTAAATGGCCAAGGGGATAAACAGAAAACATTTGAGCCCTGAGCGGTGCTACTGAGCCAATGATTATACTTCACCCTGACTTCCACTCACGTGAGATCATAAATTTTGTTACTAGGCAGGCCAGTTTGAAATGGGGGTTTCCTGTTAGTTTCAGCAGAGGTCATCCCAGGTAATACACAACTTGCTTAATAAATAACACTGTCTTCCCCATTCCATACGTGAAGAAATTGAGGCTCATAAAGGTAAGTTTCCATGTCTCCCAAGGTTACGAAATAGTGATTTGAACTAAACAGTCAGAATTCCAAACTCACACTCAAACCACCATGCCACATTTTAATAATGTTAAAGAAAACAGTCTGAGACTAGCTCCGTGGGTAAACAGATTGGTTCCATGGGTAAATCTGAGCAGAATCAGGAGACGACAGGGCGCTGTGGGCCACTCAGGTTCCCCAGTGATTAAAATGCTGGAGCCCGTTGGAGAACCCTACATAATTAGGCCAATAATTCAACTCGGTAGTCAGTCACCGGGACACACAGGGCCCTGGTTCCCAAGGCTTCTGCGCCCCTCTGCTTCACAGTAAAGCAGGGGGATGTTAGAGAGTTGACTGCTCAAGAGGCATTTTATAATGGCTGTAAAATTGCTTTCCTTTAGGGGCACAGCCAAGGGTAATTAATTCCAACAGAGGATGAATCTCTTTATCCCGTCTCTCATTTTGGGTCTCAGGCTGGTCAAGAACATCTCCCTGCACCACCCCTTCCTGTGTCCCTTAATTGCAAACATTGCAATTACACTTTCTGATCTTTTATTTTTTCTCCATGGTCCTTGTTCAGGCCCTTCATCTCCGAGGATAAGGAATCACGGCCTCTCATCCGGGCTCCTGGACGAGAAATGGAGAGCATCTCCTTCCATTGACGGATGAGCTGGTCCCAGGGCTCGGCCTGTGACACTGCGAGCAGACAAGGGCGGACAGCAGCATCCGTACCTCACTCATTTTTAATCCTGGCCGTTTGCTGTTCAGGGTCTTCCAAACACATGCAATTATCTTTCAAGGTCATGACCTTGATATTGAATTTTTATCTAAAAATGCTGCAGATCTGTCACGAATGGTTTACTCACAGGGCCGAGGAGTCAAGCTGCTCACAGCTGCCAGAGTGTGGAGAACCAGGGGAACCCTGGAAGCAGCAAGACAGTTACCTCCCTGATAGAGCAACTGAGAACGACCCCAGCGTAACATCACTATTGAATGAAATAGGGAATTACTTCTGTGGAGCAATGTGTGCTAGTGGCTCATTGATAAACTCTCTCCCACCCTGTTTATGATTATTTTCTGTTAATTCTCGGTAGGCTAGAAATACTGATTTCCAAAAATCTCCAACTGGACATGGAAGGGAAATAAGGAGTTTTTGAGATGCTTGTTTCAAAGCAAAGTTTAAATCAAAGTGCTATTAAAAATGAACTCACCAGGCAAGAATACTGGAGTGGGTAGCCATTTCCTTCCCTAGGGAATCTTCCCGACCCAGGGATTGAACCCGTGTCTCCTGCAGTGGCAGGCAGATTCTTCACCGTCTGAGCCACCAGGGAAGCCCATTAAAAATAACACTCACCGTCCATTTAGAGGCATCCCTGCCTGACGAAGATGAGCAGGTCACATTTCAGCCCTAGGCCCTAAGTCTACAAGCAACTTCCCTCATAAACGATCACTGAGAGGCATTTCTTACCACGTGATATGTCAAAGCACTCTTAAAAGAACTGCTCCAAGTGAGAACAGTGAGAAATACACACAGCATGTCGCAGAGAAGCCATCAACACTCCCGCAGAGCCATTCGCTGCCCCCCAGGGACCCAGAACTATTCCATTAGACCAGAAAGTCTGTGGAGTGTAGATCCAGGGGCCTGAAATGCTGTATATTTTTCAAGGAGTACAAAGTGGAAGCCGTTGATTCCGTGGATTCACCAAATGAATGGATTGTTTCATCTGCACAAATGAACTGTCAGAAACAGTGGCCATGTAACACATTTGCTCCTGTTCCCCAAAGAGGAAAAAGCCACGTCCCAAACAAAGCTAGGTCTTTTTTTCATAAAACTTGAACACAGAAGCATGAGGAAAAGAAAGTTTGATTTATACTCTAAAATTTAGATGCCTGAATTTAGACAGCATGGGCCAGAAATAGGCAGCTCAATTCTCTCTGAATACTCAGAAAAGGTATGAGATAAACTCCCTGCCTTCAAAATACAAATGGGTGACCCTCAAGTCTAGGTTCCAGGTTATTTGACCCAACCTGCAAAATCACTTCTTGTATTATGCCTAGCTTCATTTTCTTATCACTGTTTCTTAAGGACATTTCTCCAAAGTTTTTATTCTGAACACTTTAAAACAACTTCATCCTTCACTTTTATACACTTTCTTGTTTGGGGATATAGTCTTTCATTATAAAATATCCAGAACAATCAGGAAGTTATAATGAATAACATAAGAAACACCATTTTGTCTTTTTCTACCATTATCATAAAATCTTACCATTTTGATAAATTGGGTCAAATTTATTTTAGGGAAGTTTCTAAAGTTGTTGCTTCTTGTCTATTGGTCTCCAAAATTATTACACTTGTCCCTTTTATATGACCTCTTCTTCCTGAGATCACTGCTGTCTAAAATTTGGTATTTATTATTATCCTCCTTCACATATACTTTTATTTTATTTTTATTTATTTATTTATTTATTTTTTATTAGTTGGAGGCTAATCACTTCACAACATTTCAGTGGGTTTTGTCATACATTGATATGAATCAGCCATGGATTTACACATATTCCCCATCCCGATCCCCCCTCCCACCTCCCTCTCCACCCGATTCCTCTGGGTCTTCCCAGTGCACCAGGCTGGAGCACTTGTCTCGTGCATCCCACCTGGGCTGGTGATCTGTTTCACCATAGATAGTATACATGCTGTTCTTTCAAAACATCCCACCCTCACCTTCTCCCACAGAGTTCAAAAGTCTGTTCTGTACTTCTGTGTCTCTTTTTCTGTTTTGCATATAGGGTTATCGTTACCATCTTTCTAAATTCCATATATATGTGTTAGTATGCTATAATGTTCTTTATCTTTCTGGCTTACTTCACTCTGTATAAGGGGCTCCAGCTTCATCCATCTCATTAGGACTGGTTCAAATGAATTCTTTTTAACGGCTGAGTAATATTCCATGGTGTATAAGTACCACAGCTTCCTTATCCATTCATCTGCTGATGGGCATCTAGGTTGCTTCCATGTCCTGGCTATTATAAACAGTGCTGCGATGAACACTGGGGTGCACGTGTCTCTTTCTGGTTTCCTCGGTGTGTATGCCCAGAAGTGGGATTGCTGGGTCATATGGCAGTTCTATTTCCAGTTTTTTAAGAAATCTCCACACTGTTTTCCATAGTGACTGTACTAGTTTGCATTCCCACCAACAGTGTAAGAGGGTTCCCTTTTCTCCACACCCTCTCCAGCATTTATTGCTTGTAGACTTTTGGATAGCAGCCATCCTGACTGGCGTGTAATGGTACCTCATTGTGGTTTTGATTTGCATTTCTCTAATAATGAGTGATGTTGAGCATCTTTTCATGTGTTTGTTAGCCATCTGTATGTCTTCTTTGGAGAAATGTCTGTTTAGTTCTTTGCCCCATTTTTTGATTGGGTCATTTATTTTTCTGGAATTGAGCTTCAGGAGTTGCTTGTATATTTTTGAGATTAATCCTTTGTCTGTTTCTTCATTTGCTATTATTTTCTCCCAATCCGAGGGCTATCTTTTCACCTTACTTATAGTTTCCTTTGTTGTGCAAAAGCTTTTAAGTTTCATTAGGTCCCACTTGTTTAGTTTTGCTTTTATTTCCTTTACTCTGGGAGGTGGGTCATAGAGGATCCTGCTGTGATTTATGTTGGAGAGTGTTTTGCCTATGTTCTCCTCTGACATACACTTTTAGATAGTATTTTAAAATGGTAAGACAAGTGTGTGTGTGTTAGTCAATTAGTCATGTCCAGTGACCCCATATCCTTATGTAACTTGTTGCATTGTTTCATCGTTTGCCTCATTAATATCTATGAAGACTGAAGTTGTTCATTGTAATGACTGTATTTTGTCGTTCAGTCGCTCAGTCATGTCCAACTCTTTGCGACCCCATGGACTGCAGCACTGCAGGCCTCCCTGTCCTTCACCATCTCCTGGAGTTTGCTCAAATTCATATCCATTGAGTCAGTGACACCATCCAACCATCTCATCCTCTGCCTTCCCCTTCTCCTCCTGCTTTCAGTCTTTCCCAGCATCAGGGTCATTTCCAGTGAGTTGGCTCTTAGCATCAGGTGGCCAAAGTATCAGGGCTTCAGCTTCAGCATTAGTCTTTCCAATGACTATCCAGGATGTACACGTGTATATACATGTATGCATGGCTGTGCATATAACAGTTGGTCTAATTTGTTTCTGACCAGCATTTGCACTCCTGAACCCATCATTGTTGTTCTTTCCTGTCATCTATGATCACTTAAGACTTTCTGGGCTGGTTCCAGTTCTTTCTCTGTGAAGAGATGTTCCTTTCATCTTAGGCAGCAACAGAATGCCATCTGCCCTGTCTGCTTTGGCTAATAACTCATGCTTTTATTACCTTCCAGTTTACTTGCATATCATGTTATGAATGAGTATTCTATTATCTTTCTGCATCACCTGTTTAAACACAGAGCTTTAGGACCAGCAGAATCTTAGGAGTCACATACTCCAACCTCCTTTTCATAAACCATGACACCACTGAGAGGAGGTGAATGACCGCGATCACTCAGTGAGGAGCACAGCTGAGGACCTGGGTGTCCTGCCTCCTGTCCCAGGTTCTTCCACTACAAACTGCTGCTCACCCATTCAACTGAACAATACGTTTTGGTATTAGCGGCTTCTCAGCAGGTCTCGAACATCTTACACCAGAGCAAATCAGTCAATGTGGAAACATCCAAAAAGGGTTCACATCTTCAGGGACATTAAACTAAAGACAAATGATAACATTACAGGCAACAATATCAACCCAGTTATGATAAAAGTCCAATAGGAAAAGCAGTGATTTCTCCATTTATGCACCTATATAATTTTATGAATCTTTGAGAGTATGTTATAAAGTGTCACTTTATTATATATGTGTTTTTCTTTGAAAAAAGGATATCCTCTTACATAGCTACAAAACTACTGAAATCCATTTTAGCACTGATACAATACTAATTGTTTCCCTGGTGGCTCAGTGGTAAAGAATCCGCCTGCAATGCATGAGATGCAGAAGATGTGGGTTCGATCCGTGAGTCAGGAAGATGCCCTGGAGGAGGAAACGGCACCCCACTCCGGTATTCTTACCTGGGTATCTCATGGACCGAGGAGCCTGGCGGACTACAGTCCATGGGTCACAGAGAGCTGGGCACGACCGAGCGACCAAACAACAACAGAGCACAGTGTGGGTGATAAATAATAAAAGCTTGAACAAGACCAGTAACACTGCTGAGGGAATTTGAAATATTTTAATGAAGGCAAGTGGACAGGACTCATAAACTGCTGGACGGAGGATGTCTGGTCGTGGTAAGAGGGATGAAACCATCTAGAATAATTCTCTGGTTCCCAGATGGGCCTGGATTCATCCTACAAAGGAAAACACGAAAAAGTCTGTGATTCTAAGCCATTGAAATATTCTAGCTTATTCTCCTAATAGTCTTGCTATACTCTTTGGAAACATGGAAAAAGCACATATTCCTGAGTCCTGCCCACACATTTCCCTGACCTGCACACAAGATTCCTTGTCTTCTAGAGGAGACGTGGGCTTGTCATGGTCCCTGCTCCCTGGGTGACCTGGCCATCCTCCATCTTGCAGTATTTCATCACTTCTCTCAGAGTAAGTCAGTCCCATGCCATCTTCTTTTCAATTCTGCTTGGGTTTCATGCATCATTCTGCCACCTACTGCTGCTAGACTTTATAATAATATTCCTGTAAATATGTCACAGTTGGTGCTCAATATGGTTTAGGGTGTTTATCCTTCCCCCTTCTTCAAACCAGTAGGCCTTTTTTTCACAAACTTGAATGTATTTCTCAGCCTACAGCTTTTTAAAAAATCTGCAAGTTCCCTATTAAGTTCTGCAGGGAGTTCATCTGCTCAAGAACACTGCTCTTCCTCAAGGCTTTAAAGATGCATCTTCAGCTGTTTTTGCTTTTAAATCTTCTAACTTTCTATCCACTTGGGTAAATGTATCTTATTCTCTCCTCTTTATCATCTGTCTGTACTTTCAAAACACGAATGTGTTAACACTGTGTTATGTGGGTGAGAAGGGAAAGGCCCAGGTGTTCTAAGGAAATGAAGTGAAATGAAAGCGGGAGAGGGGAGAGGTGAGAAGGCGACCTTCCCTCTGGCTTCATTCTTCGGGCAGCAAGTCTGACAGTCTGACTTTAGTCTCCTCTCCTAACACACACGCATGGCTCTTCTTCAATGTTCAGGAGACTTTCTGCTGCTTCTTCACTTTCCCTTTCGTGTGGGCTATGTCCCCAGATTTCTTGCTTGTTCTTAACTCCATTAACCTCTAGCATTCCTAACTTCTGACTGGGCTCTCAAAGCCATTTATCTTTGCTCTACCAAATGCCCAGTTCTGCTGATGGTTTTAAATTGTCTGCATTACTTTTCTTAAATTCCACACACACCTTCCTGATATATTTGCTTCTGTTTATTTCTTCCCTTTTGATGAAGAGAGTTGAAATGGTAGAGATGCTTATCTGAAGGATCTTCTACCAAAAAAAGAAAAGTTAGGCAATACTTTTCTCTTCACTTTCTGCATCACCTGGTCCTCCTACGGGCCCTATGGCTACTGTACTGTCTGCAGAATGAGTCCAGGCTTAGCGTTTCTGACTCGCATTCAATGTGGTTCTTTCCTTCGTAACCCACTGTGCCACTTTCAGCCAGACTTGGGGCCTCTCTGGCCCCAGGATCATCCTCTTGAAACAGGAAGCTATACTAAGCTGTAAGATGCTGAGGGTTACATTTCTTTCACTCTTTACTTTATCTTTTAGTTGTATTTGTGTTCCAGCTATCATAGCTCCTTTCAGTCTCCACGGCCCTTCCTATCTATTCCAAAATGCTTTCCTCACAGGATTCCTGGAGGTATTCCTAGATGCTGTCCTTGAGGGAAAGCAAGAATTGTTTCAGGGGTTAAGCTTTTTGCTACTTCTCTCTCCACATCCTTTCCATGTCCATATGATAATAGAGACAAGGATAAAGAGATCCCTAACACCAAAGAGAGCGGAGTTATACTTCTTGCCTCCTTGCAATTTCATCCAGGGTGAGTGTTAACCACGTGTGTCTTGGGAAGAAAACTATGACTATGGCTGTCACTCTGTTGGACCAGCCCTGGATCCTCTGCCGAGCCAAGGAAATTTAAAGATGATGGAATCAGCAAAATGAAAAGCAGCCTCAGTGATGAGCATGACGTGCGGCCCTGGGTGTGTAAAGACCCTACGTATGCAGCCCATTGCATGGAAAGCGATGCTTAAAGGCTTGACTATAACAGTAAAAAATTTAGAATCAATGTCCAACATCACGGGACCATGGACTTTATCGAGAGGAATTTAGGAAGTCATTGAAATGTTTACGCAGGGAGTGCTCTGATGAGATTTCTGTTTTAGAAAGATTAGCTTTTGCTAATGAAGAGGCCACTGTGGAGAGACGTGAGGTTTAGAATCGGAACACTGGTGCCCTGGACTGTGGTGCTGGGGGTGAACATGAAGAGACATATCTGAAGGCTTCGAGGAGAAAGAATCTGTAAGGAAGGACTTCCTGACTGACTGGATACAGGGGTTGGGAGAGAGCTCCCGCTAGTCAGACACTAATCAGACCCCTCCAAGGTCTTTCAACAGCTTTCTCTCCTCAAGGCCCTTTTCTGTGCGAACTATGTCCGTCTCAGAACAGCCACAGGGAAGAAAATCAAACAGAAAAGCCTGTCTTCAGGGTCACCGGTGTCTCCTCATCGTCTCAGGCTCGCTCCGCCTGCAAGCTTCCTGCTTCCCTACGTTCAGGCACCAGTGCTCTCGGAGCTGGCTGAGCCTTACCCACCGTAGCCAGCCCCTGAACCTCACTGCGCCTGGTTTTACTTGCATAAGCTAGGGGGAAAAGTGCATATTCCCTAGGGACACAGTGAGTCAAATCTAGATCTACAGCACCTAGCATTGTGTCGGGTACAGAACAAGCTCTCAAAAAATAACTGTTATGAATGTAATTCCACCCAGCAAAACAATATTTTATATTGTTTAAAGTCAGATTATATCCTCTCCCAGAAATATTTTGTTTTTCACTCCTGCCTCTAATACTGACGATGAAATGACAGATTTTGCATCTATTAGAGAAATCTGTGGCAAAAAAAAAAAAAAACCTACAGTGGAAGGGGCCTTCTTATTGTGAACAAGGCTCTTTCAATACTTGTGGTCATTCCCTCTCCAGTAACTGCCTCCTTCACCCTTAGAGACATAACCGGCCGGCACAGCCCAAAGAACAAGCGAGATCCACCCCCGCTCTTGACACATTTAGTCTGTGTTCTGACTGAGCTTCTGAGATGCTGAAAAGCCTCAGCGTCTGCCTGGCTATGGAACCAGGGGAAGTCAACCAGAAATCTGGAAGAGTGTCAACACAGAATGTAAAGCTTCGCCTTCTGGAATTCTCCCTTCCTACTTTTCAGGTACTGTGATCACCCAAGCCTCTCTCCTTTGATTTTTCAAGCTAATACAGCTAATGTGATTTAGGTTTTGTGTCTGCATCTCCAGCCACGCCACGTAACACAGACTGACTGGGGCCTGTCTTCAAGCTAAAAGCTCTGGAAAACGGCAAACTCACACATGCTGCCACTGCCTTTCCAACACCAACTTCCTTTCACTATCTGCCTATCTCTGCTTACTCTTGGGGCCCTCATACACTTACCTGCATTTTGTGTTTTGTCCAGAATTCAGTGTTTTTACTTATTAGAGGACTGGTCTGGCAGGAGCTACTGAGCCTTGCTGGAAATAGACTCCCACAGTATTATTTACATCTTTCAAACAGAATAAAAATCTACAATGGAGTTTTTTTTTTTAAGTTATGAAAGTTATCCAAATATTACCGCTCTAAATATTCACATTTTTCCCATCTGTGGCTCTTTCCAAATTTTGTCCATGAATATATTTTTAATTAGTTCATAAACTACTTACACAATGGGAAAGATTGAGGGCAGAAGAAGGGAGCACCAGAGGATGAGATGGTTCGATGGCATCACTGACTCAGTGGACATGAATTTGAGCAAATTTCAGGAGACTGTGAAGGACAGGGAAGCCTGGTGAGCTGCAGTCCCTGGGGTCACAAAGAGTCGGACGTGGCTTAGCCATTGAACAACAACACTGACCCAAGTCTGTCATTTTGACTTCCATGCTCCACTCTTTATAGCATAGATTATAAGGGACAATTTTGCTCCTGTTTTACAAATAGAGAAAAAGAGGTCTATATAACATAAGTAACTCCCCCAGTGCTTCACAGCCAGTCAGGAATTAGATTGCAAATATTCTGATTTTACAGTGGCTATTCTAACAATAAATTTTAAACAGCCACCTCACCCCACCAGGAAAATTCTCCTTTTCTGACATTTACAGAGGAGGTTAGAAATGTGTGCTTATTTCATTTCAAAATGTACGGGCATATTTATGAGTTTCTTTAGGCATGAAGATAACAGAAATCAAACAGGACAAGCTTTACCCTAGTTCTAAGTACTTAAAAATTCAGTTTCAAAAAGAATTTTTTGAAAAACCTTAACTTTCGCCCATCCACAAAGTCACTTTATAAAGTTCACTTGACTGGTGTTTCCTTACCTGTCTATGTCTGGTATCAAATTTCCAAGAACTAATATACTTCACGCTTCCTACACACAAGCAAATTCCAGACGGGGCAGTCAGTGCCCCCACGCAGGCGATGGATTCCCAGCAGGGTGGATGTGTCTTGGCGTTGCGCTTTTTTGTTTTTTTTTTTTAATGTGTGGGATTTGGAAAAAGAATGTTGAAAATTCCTTTTCCCCCTAACAGTTTAGGATTCTAAGTCATGTAGAACTGAGACAGTTATTTGCCATGCAATATAAACACCAGCACCATAGCAGCCCGTACCCTTTGCCAATCTTAGCATGCCTTGGAACACTCATTGGTCTGGGGATGCTGCTTCAAGATTTTATTCTCCTTTGTGATACTCCTTATGGAGAAACACACCCTGGGCTTCCCTGTGGTAGGCCACCTGTGTCGGGGAGTTAGGCTGTTGAACATTTACCTATGAAGCAGAGAAGTCCTTTCCAACCCTCTTGTTATATTTAACCTACCCTCATCTGATGTATCTTACAGGCTACACACACAAACACACACACACACACACACATATATATATAATATCACATATATATATAATATCACAGACCACAAGACAGTAAGATTCTGAGGCCAGGGACCAGAGATCGTAGCTTATTCTAATATTCCTTGGCCTTTCCACAATGTTCTATATACAGTCGATAGTCTCTAACTTCTTGGATTCAACTGAAATAAGCTATAGAAAAGTTTTAATATACTCTCTAACATTTTCTTGATGGTAAGACCATGAGAAGACCTCTATTTTCAAAATCTAAGTGACCGAAATATGCTTATGAAACAGGAATATTTATTGGCTAAGAACTTACAGTGAACTTTATTTTTTGTAAAAACGCTTATCAATGCAACTTAGATATTTTTAAGCCAAACATATCTCCAAGAATACTGTGGTTTGATACCTTAGCAAATTTCCAAAAAAGAGAGAGATACTTCAGCAAAGAGATATTTATATGTTAAAAGCAAAGTGATTTAATAAATTACATGCCATAAACAGTTTTGAGGGAAAGGAGACCATAAAATCATATACTAGTATAATTCTAGAATAATATTGATGCCAAGATAACATTTGTCAGTGTATTCCTAATAACAGGATTTCTAAAATATGCTCCAAGGGGAAAAAAAATACTAGCAGTCAAATATTTTCAGGAAACAATGTTCACTATAGCATCCAGTTAAATATTTGCAGTGCACGTGATTGTCTCATGGGCTTTAAGAAGCTTCGTTTATTTAATCCAGGATTCTGATAAATGTTATTCTGGGAAGCAGGGTGAGGAAAGATGGAATCTGCACTCAGGCATCATAGCTTCTAGTCCTGGCTCAGTTATTTAAGTGTGTAAGCTTAAGCAACTGGTTTAATCTTAAGAGTCCTGCAGATTTCATCATCTGAAAAATGGGAAACAATTTTTACTTCATGAGATGCTCTTATCTTTAAAGTCAGAATAAGATATTACCCTAAAAATCCCTCGTAAAGCTTGACACACATTTGGCACTTGTTAGATGATAGCGTCTCCTGATCCTGCTGTTTCTCTTCTCTTCCTCCTTCCACCCTCTACTTCTTCCTTTTCTTCTCCTTCTTCATTGACTGTTATTATTTTTCTCAAATGAACAGACTTACTTTGGTTTAACAGATCATTAGTGATTGCTTTAGTCAACCTTTCAACCTTCACTTGCCAAGAGATAACCATGAATCCCAACTCTTACATCTATTTCCATAAGGTCCAACAAGAGGCAAACTTAGGAGCCCGTTCTCCTCTTCCCTCCCCCAACTGCCAGGCTAACAATGGGCAAGAACTAACATGAAAGGAACATTCAACTCTTTTTCAGTCCTCTGGCACACCAGCACACATCCTCCCTTGACTAAGTGCCTTCCTTTCATAGAGCTCTTTGGGGATTAATGCCTGAAAATATTATTACCTTCAGAATGAAAAGTGAAAGTCGCTCAGTCGTGTCTGACTCTTTGCAACCCCATGGACTATACAGTCCACGGAATTCTCCAGGCCAGAATTCTGAGTGGGTAGCCTTTCCCTTCTCCAGGGGACCTTCCCAACCCAGGAATCAAACCAGGGTCTCCTGCATTGCAGGTGGATTCTTTACCAACTGAACTCTGAGGGAATGGTAAAAGCCTTAAGGCAGGGACCTGTCACTCACTTTACTAATGTACACTGATTGTCTACTAGACTGCAGAGCGGCGTGGGTGCCCTTGTGTGCTGCACAGTGAAGAGGACGGGGTGAGCAGTGCTTGTAGCCAGATGAGCTCTCCTCATTTATAACGCTCTTTACTGAGCCCCTGCCATTTGCTAAGTCACGCGCTCAGCGTTTCACTGGTGTGTGCATGTTCTCATTTACTTCTGAAGATGGGGTAAAAGAAGACAGACTGGTCAAACAACTGGAAAATCAGAAAACCCACAGTGAAGCCATTCAGATACATCATTTTGTTGGGGGTGGGGGGGGGTGGCTCCACAAAATAAGTGGATTTGATGGGTTCTCAAATCTCTCTATTCCCTGAGGTGAAAATCAGCAAGTTTAGTCCAGCCTTGAAATGCACTGATCAATTCATTTATTTTCTAGTCATGCTTTAAACACCTACTGTGTGCAGATTCTATAGTCTTTGCCAGGCCTAGAAATGAAATTGAAAGAATCTGGCTTTCCATCCTTGAGAAGCCTGACTTTGAAAAGCAGAGAGACTCACAAGAGCTACAGCAGAGATGGGATCAGGGGTCCTGGGCCAAAGAGCTTCTGTTTGCCTTTGGCTTCTTATACTCCTCAACAGTATTTTGATCTCTCACATCAGTTCTGTAAAATCAAAGTGAAACAAACAAAACCCACAAGTACCAGAATATTGTCTACAAGATATACGTCTATGTTTAACTATATCACAAAAGTAGATATAAGATCGAGTGCTTAAATTTATTTAAGATGAATGTTGAATGGATGATGTGGGTAGTCATTATTGATTCAGGTTTCTATTAAGTGTCTTCTATTGTGCCATTATGGTCCTGGACTTGGACCTGTTCAGGACTTCAACAGAGCTAATAAGATATGGACTTGACCTTGAAAAGTCCTATCCATGTTCCCAGAAGAGAAGTTGCACAGAAGATACCAGCGAGATGGCAGAATAGGGGTCTTCTATTGTCAACCTCTGAGAGAAGGCTGGCTTTTGACAACCACTCATGGATGAGACTGTCTCTGTGAGGAGCCAGAAGTCCAGCGAGAGTTCCAGCACATCTTCAGCAAAGTTTCTGAGAACAGACTCAGCGAAGAAAGTAAGAAAGTTTCACTTCAGCTGTGCCACCTCTTGGACAGTGCGACTCAGCTCGGCGTCAGGAGAGACCCCTCGGCCTGCAGTCTCCCCGACAGGAGACGCTGGGTGCACAGCGAGTCTGCACTGGGCTTCTTCCGCAGTGAAGGATGCCGATGTGAGGACACTTCTTCCCGCCCCAGGGAACGCTAAGGTGGCCTGAACGGGTGAGGCGTGGCAGGAGCTGGGACCACAGCAACCAGGGCCTGGAGCTCAGCGGCGTTCTGAGCATCCTTCTGACCTCCGTGTGGACTCCATCAGGAAGCACGTCCGTGCAGGGGCCTTGGGAACACAACACCGTGATCAGACCTAAGACTTCAGTAATTAATCTACCAGCAGAGCAGAAGGGGGTCTGCAACGGGCTGCAGAAGAGGAGGTGGGGAAGGAAGTCAGAAAGCTACAGTAAAAAATAATGCAGAAAAGAGATCAAGGGAATCTAAGTGACAGCAAGAACTAACATGAGGCGTCAGAGACAAAGAGATACTATGGCAACGGCAGTAATAGGACTTGATGTGAAAAAAAAAAATTCCTGAAACTATCCAATTGGCCAAATTTAGCTTTCAATTATATATATATAATTGAAAATTTATATATATATATATATATAAAATTGTATATATATATATATATATATAATTGAAAAAACATATATATATATATATATATTTTTTCTTTTAAAATTACACAAATCCTTAAAACACAGGATTGGTTTCAACCTGTTGCAGTTAAGTCCTCTCGCAGGGTCGTTACTTGGGTGTAATTTTCCTCCTCGGTTTGTTTCTGGGGAGGAACAAAAGGGGAAGGGCGTCTGCATCGTGGGTTCCGTGTTTCTGAACGCGCTCTCCCGGCTCAGCAAACATCTGCTTCCCATCAGCCCGAGCGGAGCGGAGGCGGGATGAGCAGCAGGCCCAGGATGAAATGCAGCAGATGAAGTCTAGCATCTCATTCATCAGGAGCTTCCAGACAGTCCTCCCGCCCTGGGCCGGGGACCTCAGATGACACTCCCCACGCTCCCTCCCCTCGGTGTGGGCCTGACAGGGACAGGGTGCTCAGACCAAGACTGTTATTCTTGTCCGCCTTCCAAGTGGTTCCTTGGAGACCTCATCAACTTCCAGGCCCTCTCCTCAAAAACTGAGGGGGTAACTCTTAAGGACTGAGAAAGGAGAAGAATTCCATCTGCAACGCGATCTAAGAGCCTCTCCCGCCAGCCGCTTTCACTGCGTGAGCGGTTACTATAAATTTGCTGCACCAAATAAAGGGAGGACAACCTAAGAAAGAAAAATGGAACTTTAACGAGAAATGTGGTGTCATAAAGGGCTTCCCTGGGGGCTCAGACAGGGCAGAATCTGCCTGCAATGCAGAGGACTCAAGTTCAATACCTGGGTTGGGAAGATCCCCTGGAGAAGGAAATGACAACCCACTCCAGTATCCTTGCCTGGAGAATCCCACCGACAGAGGAGCCTGGTGGGCTACAGTCCACGAAGTGAATTATATCCATTTTCTCAGCAGCTGTGAGCAGTCACACAGTTGAAAGGTCACTTAAGCCCTGTCATTCTCCTCAGAGTATTTCAGATTCAAGGGTAATATTGACCCGTTAACAGGGAACCACTGAGGACAGACAGCTACTTCTGTTCATCACAGACCTAAAGGATCATTCTCAAGCATCCACTCTCTGTTCAACAGCTAATTTGGGAGAAAAGCACTTTTCCCTGAAACCTTTTGGCTGAATCAGTGATTACTTAATCAATTAAATCTGCCAATATTTATTGAGCACATACTATGAACTATTCTACTTAGTAAAGATACATGGAGGGGAAAATATAAAAATGCTAGCCATCTTGGCACTTACATTTCAGAGGGTGATACCAACAAAAATTAAAGGAAATATAGAACAAATGTAAAACATGAAAAGACAAAACACAGGATAGATTTAAGAGTTGAGAGAAGTTGCATTTTTGCATGGGGCATTCTGAGCGGTTCTCAATGAGAAGATAAAGGGTAAATGACTGAGCAAAGCACGTGTCTTGCAGAAGAGGATTCCAAGGAGCTGGTGCAGCCGAGGTAAAAAGCCAGGTGCACACCTGGCCATGTTAGGAGCAGCAAAGGCCTTCGGCGCAGCTGCGGTCACGGAGAAGGAGGCTGGAGAGGGGCAGGGCGGGGCTGAGAGGCCGGGCGGTGATACTGAAGGCGATGCAGAGCCTGCGAGGGGTCTGAGCACCCCAGTAGTGTAACATCACTGAAGCTTTCACACGATCGTGCTCACATCTCTGGAGGACACACTCAAGATGGATTAATATTGGCAAAAGTCTCCTGAATTCATGACAGATACATTAGAGCAGATGCACCAAAAGCAATGCAAAAGAAATGAGATTTGGAGCAAGAACAAACTGCATTTTTAGCCAAAGTATAACTTGTAAGGACACTGTGCACAAATGCCCTCAAAGGACGAAAACGAGGCGTATCTTTGCACTTGGACATTTCCTCTCACTGTTCAATTTCCAAAGTGGAGAGAGCCACATTCTGCTCGTCTCTTCCTTACCTCAGCGGTGGCTTACTCCCCTTTCCATTCTGCTTAGCTTTTGGAAAGGAGTTTGCGTTTCTCGAAAGTCCATAGCCGTATTCTTTTTTTCCCACAGCAAGTGCTGAGTAATGGGTTTCGGAGCATCTGGGCAACCCCGGTGAAGGCACGACCCAGACCTGCTGTGATGAGGGAGGGAGGAAGCTAGTGCATCCCCAAAAAAGTGTCCTATCGTCATGGAGAACATCTGGTGGAATCCAAAGGGAGGTTACAAAAGGTCCTGAAGGTCAAGTATTAGGCAAACGACGCCCACTGAAACTAGACTGTGCTTTTCACTCCCTGGTAAAATTTTACTGCTTGCTCTAAGACTTACTCATCATGGGATCCTTAATATATGTTATGTTTACACTGAACTAAAAGAGCAGAAGGTGGTTTTTTGTTTAAAGTGAAATGGAAATACAAAGTGTGGGGGAAAAAAAAAAAAGGAGGGAAATCATTACCTAATATTCCTGTGCTGACTTCCCATTAGGGAAATAAACAAAAGTTTGAAATGCAAGTACCTGGGTAATATTAATAATAACAGTAGTAAGAGTGAGGCTCTTATCAGCGTTTTGTGAGCATTATCTCATCTGTTCCTCGGGTACTATTATTACTCCCGTTTCTCAAATGGGCAAACTGAAGCTCAGAGAGTTTCAGATAACTTGACCGGGTTCAGACAAACTAAACCAAGCCCTCCTGATCCTAGCTCTCACCCTGAGATTCTATGTCATGTTGAACTAACTTGCATTTCTCTGCAATGTAGGTATCTCTACGTACCACACAGAAACCCCAACAGAATGGAAAGCTTGTGATCTTACCAACTGACCTTCTCTTTGTTGACATGACATTTCTTACATTTTCCAGGTACACATCCATACAAACAATTTCCCCATAGCTTCACACCTGGAGGTAACAAGTGCTCTAGGGACTCCAGACTCAAAGACAACCCCCCACTGCTGAACTGGTTTTTATCAAAAACGTGTACTTTAAAGTAAGGAATTCTAAAAAATAGCAATTCATCTCTGCCCAGCCACTTACATATTATGAGAGTGGAACATATACCCAAAATGAACAGAAAGCAGAAAAGTATATATATTTACTTTGTGTTCCCTTTTTTGAAACTTTTTCCTTTATCAGTTCAGTTCAGTTCAGTGGCTGAGTTGTGTCCGACTCTTTGCAACCCCATGAATTGCAGCGCACCAGGCCTCCCTGTCCATCACAAACTCCCAGAGTTTACTCAAACTCATGCCCATTGAGTCAGTGTTGCCATCCAGCCATCTCATCCTCTGTTGTCCCCTTCTCCTCCTGCCTCCAATCCCTCCCAGCATCAGGGTCTTTTCCAATGAGTCAGCTCTTCACATAAGGTGGCCAAAGTATTGGAGTTTCAGCTTCAACATCAGTCCTTCCAATGAACACCCAGGACTGATCTCCTTCAGGATGGACTGGTTGGATCTCCTTGCAGTCCAAGGGACTCTCAAGAGTCTTCTCCAACACCACAGTTCAAAAGCATCAATTCTTCAGCACTCGGCTTTCTTCACAGTCCAACTCTCACATCCATACATGACCACTGGAAAAACCATAGCCTTGACCAGACGGACCTTTGTTGGCAAAGTAATGTCTCTACTTTTTAATATGCTGTCTAGGTTGGTCATAACTTTCCTTCCAAGGAGTAAGCGTGTTTTAATTTCATGGATGCAATCACCATCTGCAGTGATTTTGGAGCCCAAAAGAATAAAGTCTGACACTGTTTCCACTGTCTCCCCGTCTATTCCTTTATACTGGAGTATAATTGATTAACAATGCTGTGTGAGTTTCGGGGATACAGCAAAGTGACTCAGCCATGCATATACATGTATCTATTCGTTTTAAAGTTCTTTTCCCATTCAGGTTATCACAGAGTATTGCGCAGAGTCCCCTGTGCTGTACGTAGGTCCTTGTTGGTTCTCTCCTTTAAAGATAGCAGTGTGCGTGTGCCCATCCCAAACTCCCTGCTAGCTCTCCCATTAACCCTTCCCCCTCCCGCCTCCTGGTAACCATTGAAAGGTCGTTGCTGAGCCACGAAAGACGCTGGGATTCTTGGCCTCCGGAGGAGAAGAATTCAATCCAGGGCCAGAGACAAGGCTTGATCGCTCAGAGCTTTTGTGTAATAAAGTTTTATTAAAGTATAAAAGAGATAGAGAAAGCTTCTGACATAGACATCAGAAGAGGGGCAGAACGAGTGCCCCCCTGCTAGTCTTTAGGTGGATGTTATACAGCCACTAGCAGGCTGCTAATTAAAGAAAGGAAATGTCTCAAAACTCAGAGGATGGCACCAGGCCCCTCACCCACAGGATGCATTTTGAGATCATCTTGGCACCAGGTGCGTCATCCCGAGCCATAAAACGATTGGCATGAGTCTTGAAGAAAGGCAGATTCACATACAAATACATAGTTTCAGTAACATAGGTTAGGAGAACAGTGTATAACATACTAGTTTGTCAAGTCGGTTCTGAGCCTTTAGGTGGAACCGACTTGAAGACACAGTCTGGGGTAAATGCATAGTACATTAACATAGCTTAAGATAAAAATTTCCATAAGAAAAACGCATTGCTTAGCTCAAGGTTTGAGAAAAGTTAAGTTCAGGTGGAACCAGGTGTCATTATGGTGGTACAGAATTTTAAGAGAAACCTCTTTTTAAATCTGTATTGAGAAGTGGAAGAAATATCACACTAGTTTGTTTCCTCCTGCTGCTTAAGAGACAGATTAAAAAAAAAAAAAAAAAGTCTGACACTTGCAACCTATTTCTTCTGTTTGGAGACCCCTGGCCTTCCTACCTGCTACCCTCTCACCACGATTACACTCAAATGTGGTTATCATTTTCCTTATTAAATTATTGATATCATTGATTTGGCATATTACATGCCATATCACAGCAAGGGAAAACAGCCTTTTCTGCCTCTTGAAAAAGTTATTTGTCCAAAATATACAGAGAAAAGAAAGCATGTAGATTAATGATTATTAGAGAGCATGAGTCATGGTTTCTGTATGTGTAGCTCCAGTGGGGTCAGGTGTCTTTGATAAAGGTCATCTCCCCTTGAGCCCTAAATCCCTCTAACCACCAGAAAGACCATGTTTCCCATGGTGACGTTCATGATAACAAAGGCACAGTTTGATAACTGCCCTTTGAACAGTGCTACGGTAAAACAGGGGCACCTGTGGCTCTTAATTGGGAAATAGCTCAATGATTCATATGCTTCCAAATCTCTTTGACCTTTCAGAGTTGCCAAACCTCCTAGGTAGACTGTACAGGTATAGATACATTTCAAGAGCAGAGTAGAAGTAAATGAAAGTAAATCCAAATTAGGTTTAGGTTTCCCTTAAAATACTAAAATCATTCTCAGTTTTCAGCATCACTGAGCAACTGAGTAGCAATCTTTTTTTTTTTTTTCTTCCACAGATGACCTGGGGTCTGAGAAGGACTCTGGAGGGTGGGTCTGTTACACTGGTGGGTGACTTCTCACAGTTTTCTACTCTGAGTGTAGGAACTGGATGCAAATTATTGAGTTCCACTGGGAGGTCTGAGTCACCCCAGTGAATTCAAAGTGATGGTGTGACACAGATTCACTCACATGGTATTATGTCTTAAGAAACTAGATCATTACTCTGCAAAAATCCCAAGAAGAATGAGATGCATAGATCACATGGAAGATGGCAGCTGACCATACTCCTACTTTTTAATATGCACCATGCAAATCGAAGTGTTGGATTTAGCCTGGGCTTTCTTGGACAGCCGCAGTAATGTAGTTTTCTGTGGGTGGGTTAAGGAAGAGAAGAGATGCTTCTTTGTAGTCTTATTCCTTGTTTCCTATTGATTTAAAATTCCAGCTGTATTCTACATAAAGAACTTCATTATTTTTCTTAACCTGTTTGCTACCAGCAATGTAAACCAGTTTTAGAGAAGGAATTAATTCTGTCCATGGGGTTTCCTAGGCAAGAATACTGAAGTGGGTCCATTTCCTTCTCCAGGGAATCTTCCTGACTCAGGGATCAAACCTGCATCTCTTGTGTCTTCTGCATTGGCAGGTGGATTTTTTGTTTTTACCACTGAGCCACCTGGGAAGCCCAATCATTACATGGGATTTTGTATTTCAATTTCTGGATGACCTACTTTTTGTGAACAAAATAACTACAAGATTCTTGTTTTATCATCTATAAAACACACACACATACTTGCCTTAATAAGTAAGTTTCATTCTTCCAATCACTTAGAATGCTTTCAATTTCCATAAAATGAAACTCTAAACTTAAGCCAAAAAGCTTCATTATTTTATATGCCAAGATGTTCTCAGAAAGGGCAGATCCAGGACTGGGCAATTAAGGACATCAAAGAAAGAAAGTGAAAGTGAAGTCGCTCAGTCATATCCGACTCTTTGCGACCCCGTGGACTGTAGCCCACCAAGCCCCTCAGTCCATGGGATTTTCCAGGCAAGAATACTGGAGTGGGTTGCCATTTCCTTCTCGCTCCTTAGGGATAGTCCTCTGATTTCTCCTTGGACCCAGTGGTACCACATGACCTTCCCTCAAGAGTCAATGCAAAACAAACACATAATTTTGCTTATAAGGAGTAGGGAAGAGATGGAAATTATTGTTTTCGTTAACCAACAATATTTGCTACATTCTCTAAGTTTCTTATATAGTCAGTGTATTGTTTATATTAATCACTATGAAAGGGCTAAAGTGAAAGTGAAAGTCGCTCAGTCATGTCTGACTCTTTGTGACCCCATGGATATACAGTCCATGGAATTCTCCAGGCCAGAATACTGGAGTGGGTAGCTGTTCCCTTCTCCAGGGGATCTTTCCAACCCAGGGATCAAACCCAGGTCTCCCGCATTGCAGGCAGATTCTTTACCAGCGGAGCCACGAGGGAAGCCCAAGAATACTGGAATGGGTGGGCTATCCCTTCTCCAACAGATCTTCCTGACCCAGGAATAGGACCAGGGTCTCCTGCATCGCAGGCAGATTCTTTACCAACTGAGCTATTGGGGAAGCCAGAAGGGCTAAAGGAAGGGGTTAATTAGAGTAAGATTCAGGCCTGGAACTTAAAACTTAAATGGTGATACAAGACAGAAAGGGAAAATAGCTAACAATTTCAAAATTAGGCAATCAGAATTCCACTATGCAATACTACTTTTTGAAACATTAAGAAATCTGTTTGGGTCTCCCTCTCCTCTTCCCCGCAAACTCTTCCATCACTGTCTCCACTTGGGATGGCGTTTCCAAGGAAATGAGGCCAGAATGGGATGGAGAGTGTATGGAGCTGTGATTGACTTGTCACTGCACCCTACAAAATATGTTCACAGTTAAGTCACTGTCTGTATTGATGGAAAAGGTGCCTATTTCAAACATATTAAATTTACACGTGTTCTAGAAGAATCCCTTATCTCAGCACAGCAGAGCTTCTAGACGAATGACCACTTTGGGCAGGGTCCTGGGCCAAAAGTTCTCTCTTTAACATCAGACAGAAGAGAAGCAAGAGCACTGCACACACCCCGTGTGTTTACAAACACACAAAAATGAGAACAGATTCTCTTAAGGATGAGAAAAAAGAAAACAAATAAATGAACCTAAGGACAGGGGGACCTTAGAATAAGAGAAAAGAAAGCCTCACGAAAACTCAGAAGACATGTACTTCTGAAAAGGATTCACATCCAGAAACCAGAAGATAATGCTCAATAGTATAAAAGAACTGTCTTCTATACAGCAAAGATTAAAGTGCATTAAGCAGTAGGGACTTTCCTGGTGGGCCAGTGGCTAAGACTCTGTGCTCCCAATACAGGGGGCCCAGGTTTGATCTTTGGTCAGGGAACGAGCGCCATAGCTGAGTTCACGTACCACAACTCGAGATCCTGAGTGCTGCAACAAAGATCCAAGCTCCCCCATGCTGCCGCTAAGACCCAGTGCAGACAAAGAATAAATAGTGTTTATTTATATTTTCATAATACATATGATAAAAATAAATAAAATATAAATATTTTATATTTATTTATATATTTATGCAAACAAATAAGAAACAAATAATAAGTACTAAAAAAAAAAAAAAAACCATAAGGAGCAAACATAAAAGATAACAATATTAAAGGATGAATCAGAAAGACCAAAAAATTAGCTATAAAGGCAATAAACTGAAACAAAATAAAAAATAAAAACCATGAGACACATAAAAGGAATGCACAACAACTAAAATTAAAATCTTCATGACAGGATCTTAAAGGCAAACATTTTCAATCAGTTATTTCCAAACAACCTTGGTAATACCTCTTCCAAAATAAAGAGGAAAAAAGCAGAGAACCAAATCTGGTGAAAGGAGAGATGATAAATATAGAAGCTAAGAATTACAGTCATTTCCAAGGATGGAAAAAATGCACTGTTTCAACACTAGCAGAAGAAACAGTAATCAAGTCCATAATTAAAAACTTTCTGGAACTCAAAACTAAACACTCTAGAATGGAGATTAAACAGATTCAACTTCTTTCCAATTGTTTTCAATGCTATTAATGGAAATAAATCCACAAATGGGTAAATTCTGACAAAATTTTTAACTTATAAAGAAAAAGAAAATTTCACAGAAGATTCTGTCCTAATAGCAACCAACACCTCAGATAAGGGGCCTGGGAAGAAATAAAAGTCCTCAAGAAGGCATATGTTGCCAAATCATTCTCATTAGGAGCTTCCAAGTGTCACAAAGGACCAACACTTCCACTTGCTCTTCTTGGATTAACACAGGTTAGGTATCACTTTGAGCACCGTTGACAAGTCTGTATTTCCTTTCAACCCTATGGACTGGACGTTGGGTCCATGACAAATCTCTCTCCAACAACTCTCCAACAACAGCTGATAAACAGACTAGCTGGTGGCTGAGCTCCAGGTAACAGTTCCCCACTTCAGTTTTACTTGGGTTTGGTTTTCATGCATCAAAACGTCATGGATCCAGAGTTTCCCCTGTGGGTCACAGGCCACACGATCCAGGAGGCAGGGGTGGGATTCCCTCAGAGTGGTGCGAATTAGCTACTCCTGTAACAGGACACATGCTGCAGCGAAACGAAAACCAGAAAGAGCAGGAGTTTCTACTTGGCTTCAGGCAGTGAAGCACCGGAACTTTCACGGGGTATCCTCTATGAGAGAGACTGCAATACAGCCCAGCATGGACCAAGATTCCAAGAAGTTCCATTCTATCTGAGAGAAACAGAATTCAGAGTCACTGGCATTCTTTTGGTAGCACAAAGGTGGGAAGCAATCAGACCACCCAAAAAAGTACAAGTAGAATGCCTCACTAAAGCACAAGGGGAGACACGTACAAAAGCCAGGGAAAGAGGGAATTACAGAATAACCAGAAATACTGAATTATATCAAAAATGATGAGACACTGTTAGACTGGGTGATCTGTTGTCGCTGTTTAGTCATGCAGTCACGTCCAACTCTTTTCTGATCCCAGGGACTGCAGCAAACCTGCTCCTCTGTCCATGGGGATTCTTCAGGCAAGAATACCAGAGTGGATGGCCATCTCCCTCTCCAGGGATTCAACCTGCATCTCCTGCTTGGTGTGTAGATTCTTTACCACTGAGCCACCTGGGAAGCCCAGATTTGGTGATTAGGAAGTCACTGATAACCCCCTCAATGTGTAGTTTTCACATAAGGGAGGTGCTGGCAACTGGAGGTAAAGATTTATCTCCGAGAGATATTGGTCCAAAGAGATTATTTAACAGAGTAAACCTCACGGGTTTGCACTTCAGTACAACTGACATTTTGAGCCAAGTAATTATCTGTTGGGAAGACCGTCCTAAGAACTATAAAATGTGCAGCACCATTCCTGGTGTGGACCCACTGGACGCTGGGAGCAATCCCCGGCTGTACAGTCGTGATCCACTAGACCCCAGGAGAAATACCCGGTTATACAGTCATGACCCACTAGACCCCGGGAGCAATTCCCAGTTATACAGTCGTGATCCACTGGATCCTGGGAGCTATCCCTGGTTACTCAGTCATGACCCACTGGATCCCAGGAGCGATCTCCGGTTACAGCTGTGACCTACTGGACCCCGGGAGTGATTCCCGGTTACACAGTCGTGACCCAGGACCCCGGGAGCGATTCCCGGTTACACAGTCGTGACCCAGGACCCCGGGAGCTATCCCCAGTTACACAATAATGACCCGCTGGATCCTGGGAGCAATCCCCAGTTATAAAGTCGTGAGCCACTGGACCCTGGGAGCAATCCCTGGTTATAAAGCCGTGACCCACTGGACCCCGGGAGTGATTCCCGGTTATACAGTCCTGATAACCAAAATATGTCCCAGACATCCTCGACTGTTTCCAGGGGGACACAACTGTCCTCCCAGGCTAAATTATAATATGGAAAATCTTAAAATAATGTTACTAGAGAGTTAGAATGAGAAAAATTAAGACTCCCCAGAGTCAAATTACAGCTTGTAAGAAATTTAAGAAATGCCATTTAATTTTTTTTTATCTCTTACCTTTCACGCTTTGTCTCTTGAGACAAACTGTCAACACCTTGTAGGTATCATTCTTTATATTTTCAAATATTTTTCACAATAATAGGAGCTACAGTTCATGGGGTTGCAAAAGAGTGGGACACAACTTAGCCACAGAACATCAACAGATCATAGTGTATGTGATGAATAGTATATCTACATGCTAAACAGACAAAAAAAGACAAGAAAATTAGTCAAAGGTCACATCTCTGAGGAACCATGTCACACAGACTCCCAGAGGAGACCCTCAAGACCTCGCTCCCTCCCGTCCCTCGGAGAAGAGCACTTCCTATGATGGCCGAGGTTCCGTGGGATTAACTGAGCCCCAGCTGCTAGCTGCCTGGTCACTACTATGTAAACCGTCACGGGAGCTAATGCACTCCTCTCTCTGAGGGCTCGCCACGTTCTCGCGCACAGATGATGGAGAAGTAGATAGCCCCTGTATCTCTCAAGTGTCCACTTGAGACTGGCCCATCCAGCCTCCATTCCTGCTTCTGTCCTGGCATGCAATGCCATGAATAGACTGGAGTTTGAGCTTAGGAAGATGGAACGCATCCCTCAGATCCTGTTCTATGACCAAGTTTAGCAGGGTACCGTGATCTGGAGTCCAGATGTGAGCTGGGCCAAGAGTGAGACAGGGCTTTCCCAGTTACTAGTGTCAGGGTCCTTCCTGTGTGTCCGTACTAGGAAGTGCGCGGTGAATGGTGGCCGTGGCTTAGGATGGATTCTGGCGTACCTAGGACGCTTGCCATGCTAATTCCACTGTAAGAATCCCAAAGCTTCAATTTAACCCTTAACCCATGGCCAGAGTAAACATTTCTTGGACAATAGGTTGAAATGATAATGACACACTTATTTTAAAATATGTCATTAAAAAAAAAAAAATCTTCTGTTGATCCTGGCAACATGGATGTAAACCTTCAGTTGCTGTTGCGATTAGTGGCTAAGTCGTGGCTGACTCATTGCAAACCCGTGAACTGTGGCCCGCCAGGCTCCTCTGTCCATGGGATTTCCCAGGCAAGAATACTGGAGTGGGTTGCCACTTCCTCCTCCAGGGGATCTTCCCAACCCAAGGATCAAACCTGAGTCTCCTGAATCACAGGCAGATTCTTCATCACTGAGCCTCCTGAATGTATGATTTCAATGAAAAGATCACACAATCAATTTCAGTTGAAGAATGAGGCCAAGAGGCTCAACCAGGCCTCATATCAGATACCCACCCCTTCTTGTAAAGTCATGACTTCCGGGGCCAAAGAAGTTGACCCAGACTGACTGTGATGATGCAGATAAAGCAAGTCAGCGTCAAATCTACACTGGCAGGTGGTGTTTTTCAATGATAAGCTGGGTGACAATGGAACCAGGCATCTCCCCGCAGACACTGGCCATGACTCCCACTGCCATTACTCAAGCCCAGGGGTAGTGAGGATATACCCCAACCTGTCAACTGTCAGCAAAGGGCCCAGAGGCGAGGCTGACAGGGAGCCTGGCTTTCCTCTGCGGTTCCCTCTCCATCTTCACCCCCACTTTCTGGTTTCCTTTGCTTCCTTTCCACAAAAACTGAGGTCAAGTTCTAGTTTATCAAGTCCTCCTCCTCAACTTCAATCTCTCAGTTCCTTATTGCACGAAGGCTTCCCCCACAAACCCTACCCTTGTCAAAGTGAAACTACAAAGGTGCATAAATGCGAAACCCTGGAAAACCAATTCAGCTGAAACTTGCAGCCATCTCTTTGCCAGACGTCAAAGGTGGTTTCTATTAGTTTATTACGTTTTCTTTACTCACAAACTTCTGCTATCAGTTTCAGGGTGATTTTTGTTTTGCTTCTTCCTTTTGCTCCAGCCTGATGGGGAAAATGACAGATTGTATGATGTTCTAATTAAAACAACAGAATTCACCTTTCAGAAGTACCTTTATGTTTCCTTCTCAAACAAACAAAGGGAATGCAATGCTTTTAATTGCCTACATTGGCTTTTTTTCTAAAAAAAAAAAAAACTTTTATTAATTTGAATATGTAAATAGTAATATGATCAAAGTGGAGAAATACAACCTTGCCAAGCCAGGTGTATTTGTGTTACTTGACTCTGGGGATTTAAACTCAGGATTCTCTCATGGGTTTCTGAACCCACGGTTCAGGTTCTAAGAACAGAACCAGAAAGAATGTGAAAAGTGAAGCCAAATGGGCAACTGGATACCTGACCAAGGGAAGCTGAAAGTGTGCAAACCCGCTTCATAGGTCGTCTTTCTCTCCACACAAGAGCCACAGTCTGCCCCCAGTAAGGTCTGCATGATCTTCCAATTTCAGTGAAGTGAAATGTAAGCTGACATCAAGTTTATGAAGTGAGGGAGAAAGACCAAAAAAACAAAGCAAAAAAAGTACGCTATGGTGGAAGCACTCAGGCGTTTCCCTAACTCTTGGAAAGAAAGTGTTTTCCTGGAAAGACACTGGATGAGTAACTTATGTCGTCATCAACAGAAAAGTTTGTCTTTAAGAAGGAGGATTCTGTAAGGAAGAAAACTTGTGATCCAGCAGATAATGTTCGGGTCTACAGGGTAATTGCAGCACCCGGGGCTTATCCAGCCAAACACGTGGAAAACGGACATTTTTTTATTTCTTAGGAATTCAAGGTAGCTTAGTGGGTTTCACTGTTCTCTCTTTTCTTTTTCTGGAACTTTTATGTAGACGTGGCCCAGACTTCAGAAGACAAGTGAAAGAAGACTACTGCCAAGTCCACAATCGGAGGAGAGTAAAGGGAAGCGGTTAACACCTCATCACATTAAAGTGCAAGGAGCGGACTAGAGACTATGGGTTAGAGCAGCGAATCAGTGGCTATTTTGTAGACAGATAAATAAGTGTATACTTTTTTTCTTTTTCACATGTTTAACAGTTGAGTCTCCTTTTAATATGTTGGATCTATACCTCTAGTGCTATTCATGTCTCTCAACACCATTCACAGACTCGGTACCTGAAATAGCAACGTCATAAGGCATTCATACATACAAAAACACCAGGACCTCACGTGCGGGACACTGCGTACCTCACATGGGTGACAGGATCTGAAATGACACAGGCCCACACGCTGCTGTGTTCAATGAGAAAGTGCCTGAGGGATGGCCATCAGTGTCTATGAGTGAGCAAGGTAAATGGAAGCTTGTACATTTGTCTCCCTGTTTGTTTTATCTCTTCAGTTCTTTGGTAACAATATGCCAATAAGATCATGAGCTACTAATTTTCCGAAGAAAATTATAAGGGAAGATGGACTTGACAAAGCTGGCTTGCAAATGCACATGATTCTGCCAAAAAAAAAAAAAAAAAAATGGTAGAACGCTGACATGCTCAATCTGCTGTTACTCTTTTATTCCCTAACAAAAATCCTTATAACGTCAAAGATGCACCACACCTCAGGGTAACAGGACATATCTTGGCTTTTTTTCCCTCAAAATTACAACAGGTGTCTCCATGTACACTCTGAGAACCCTGACTTCAAGGAATAATCAAAAGTGACCAAGAGGTACAATCTCAATGGTTCACCCTAGGTTGCTTGCTAATACATTACATAGTTCTCCAAGCCCCACAAAAAAATTCTAGCAACACTAACTTTATTTTTTTTAATGAATTTTATGTGGACCATTTTTAAAGTCTTTATTGAATTTTGTTACAATATTGCCTCTGTTTTATGTTTTTGGCTAAGAGGCATGTGGGATCATCGCTCCCTGACCAGGGATCGAACTCACAGCCCCTGCATTGGAACAGGGAGTCTTAACTGCCGGGCCAGCCAGCAGCTGTAACACTAACCTTGCCGCCACCGGTCAGGTGTTTAAAGTGCCGTGTGTGTCCCCAGCTCACTCCCGGGCCTTAGCGCACGGTGCCTCCGGCGGGTGTGGCTGCTGTCTCTAACACCCCAGGCCAGCGGGCCCATCTCCACTCTCACCCTCATCACGACGCTACTACAGTCCTGTGGCTGTGACTCGGTCCATGGCAAACAGATGGAGCAACAACGGAAGCAGTGACGGACTTTATTCTCTTGGGCTCCAAAATCATGGCAGATGGTGATTGTAGCCATGAAGTCAAAAGACGCTTGCTCCTTGGAAGAAAAGCTATGACCAACCCACCTAGACAGCACCATATGTAAAACAGAAAGCCAACAGGAGTTTGCTGTGTGGCTCAGGAGACTCAAACAGGGGTTCTGTATCAACCTAGAGGGGTGGGACGGGGCGGGAGACAGGGAGAGGTTCAAAAGGGCGGGGAGGTATGTATACCCAGGACTGATTCATGCTGAGGTTTGACAGAGAACAACAAATTTCTGTAAAGCAATTATTCTTCAATAAAAAATTAAAATAAATAAATGGGCAAAGGAGCCGAATAGACATATTTTCAAAAAAAAAGGCAGAGACATTACTTTGCCAGCAAAGGTCCATCAGGTCTAAGCTATGGTTTTTCCAGTAGTCACGTATGGATGTGAGAGTTGGACTATAATGAGTGCTGAAGAATTGATGCTTTTGAACTGCGGTGTTGGAGAAGACTCTTGAGCATCTTGGACTACAAGGAGATCCAACCAGTCCATCCTAAAGGAGATCAGTCCTGAATATTCATTGGAAGGACTGATGCTGAAGCTGAAGCTCCAATACTTTGGCCACCTGATTCGAACAGTTGACTCATTTGAGAAGACCCTGATGATGGGAAAGGTTGAAGGCAGGAGGAGAAGGGGACGACAGAGGATGAGATGGCTGGATGGCATCACCGACTCAATGGATGTGAGTTTGAGTAAGCTCCGGGAGTTGGTGATGGACAGGGAGGCCTGGCGTGCTGCAGTCCATGGGGTCGCAGAGAGTCGGACACGACTGAGCGACTGAACTGAACTGACTGACTCGCTCCCTTCTTGCCTCTTTGAAGCCGGAAGCCAAGCCGTGCTCTCCCCTGCCTCTCTGACAGCACGCAGAAGTCACGTGACACACAAAGGCCGCACTATGCACTGAATGAATCAAAAAGATCCGCACATTCCCCTCTTGCTCCTGCTTTGGGGCTTTTGTGAGTCTGCATTGAGACTTTCAGAAGTCAGAAAATAAAAAATATTAAGGGGTGTTTATTATAAACGAGGCTCTGTTGTACATTCTTTATATTATTAACAATCTCTGAAATACTTTTTATGAGAGAGACGGCTGAGAAAACAGGTGCACCCTGAGATGAACATTCCGGCTCTCCACCACACGGCTAACAGTGAAAGGCTCCATCCTGAGCCCAGACGCCCTCTCTTAAGCCCCAGACCATCGCTTGTCCCGGAGAGCCGCGAGGGACCCAAGTGCAGTGGTGACCGGATGAAGTGGTGACACCACCAGGACTTCGGTCAGAGTGAATCTATTAGAACAAAAAAGAAACCCGAAACCACAAGGACACTTAGCGTGCTCCCTCTGCATGTGCAGTGCGCTCCCAGGAAAGCCTGTTCTCTGCAGCAGAACAGAGGGAAGACCTATAATTCACACTTCGTAGAGCACATCATCAATAGACTCGCTGACTCCTTAGGCTAACCTCTTCACCGTGCAAAAGGATGAAACGGTTTCGTCTGCAGTCACCACGGATGGAGGCTGACCTGGGGTGAGGACCATCAGCCACGGGGCCCAGGCCAGGGTTCGCCCATCCGTCACGGGGAGCTGCCGGCCCCTCCGCGTGTGATGACGGGTCCAGCGCGGCTTTAGAACAGACGAGGCAGAGCGCTGGCCTCCCCCAAAGGTGCTTAGCATCGCCTGCCAAGATGTGCTCCCCTTCCTCCCTGAAGCAGCACTTTCAGCTCTCCAGTTTACACCCTACAGTCCCAGAGGATAAGGACTCAAGTGCCCCAACCACAGGCCTGAACGAGACTGATGCAGAGAGGAAACTGCCTGCAACAGGAAGCAGGAGGAGCCCCAGGTCTCTGCCAGTGAGGAGGGAGAGGAGGCGGTATGGTCCTCCTTTGGGCAAACCAGAGGGGGGGTTTCTAGAACCTTCCTTAGAAACCCATTATGGTACCCCTGGCCTGAGAGACATAATCGGGGAGCTTCATGAGACACGGCCTCAGTCCATTCCATCCCAAGAGCTGAGACTTATTCAGAGGCTGCGTCTTTGACTTTCCTAAATAATTGTATGTGTGTATGTGTTCATGCACGCAGACGCACTCAGTTGTATGTCTTTGTGACCCCATGGACTATAGCCCACCAGGCTTCTCTGTCCATGGGGTCTTCCAAGCAAGAATACTGGAGTGGGCTGCCATTCCCTTCTCCAGGGGATCTTCTCGACTCAGCGATCAAACTCATGTCTCTTGCATCTCCCACAATGGCTGGCGGATTCTTTACCAACTGAGCCACCTGGGAAGCCCTTCTTACTAATTGTTGTTCCCTTATTTTCTGCAAAAAAAAAAAAAAAAGAAAAAAAAAAAGCAACAGCCACACAAAGAGAACTTCAGAAATGGAGACTACTAAATAGGAAACATAGACCCAAGAAAAACCAAAAGTAAGGCAGGGTAGGGAAAGAGGCTGTTTAAAGAGATAAGCCGGGGGAGTCGTGAATCTCTGCCATAAACAAAAATCAAAGAACATTAAACACATACATGCCTTTAAAGAGCTAAGATGATCAGAGTGCATTTATTTTTTCAGTGTTATTTAGCCAGGTTGGAAAACAAAACCCTGAAATTAATGCCAAGATAACAGAGATGGGAGCAGGACTTCTCCCCCTCATAATTATCTTACTATCTGTCCATCTTAAGTCAACAAACTGGCCATGATTGACAGGTTAAGATGTTTAGGTTAATTGGAGCTCACATAAACCATTTTACGTTTTCTAAGACAGGAGAATGTTATAAAACAAACATAAAGTCTTCTCTCCAACTTTCTACTTTCAGACCTTCTTCCCACTGCCCTCCCCGTCTCTCAGAGGAGCAGGTCCACAAAGCGTTTCCCGTTATCACCAGGCTGGTGGGCACAAGTTTTCATGTGACCTAACCGATTACCGCATTCTTCCAAATGAAAGGAGAGGACGTGCTTAATCTCACTGGCTTCAGTATATACGACAGAAGGAAAAACAAGTGAATCTGAGTAACTATCACTGTTCCTCCTCTGAACTCTCTTGCAGATTCTTGACCCTGTGTGGGGAGGATCTGGGTACTGGTTGGGGAGATCACTGAGAAGAACCCAGACCTGCTGGGTAAGCCAAGTGGGAAGAGAAAGGACTCCCTTGTTAGAACAAAGAACAGAGTCCATCTGGAAGGTCGGATGGAGGCAGAAAGGGGAAAAAGGAAGAAGGAGCTTCAGGGAGAATATGTGGGCAGATCTCGAGAGGGACTTGACTTGGTAGGCAGGGAATATGTGTATGAAGTGAGAATTTTAGACAATTCTGGAGTGTGTATTAAGTGGAATGAAAACAAACCAATTTTTTTATACCATTCAAGATTAAAAATGTCTTTGCAATGAATGTCACTTTGGGCTGGTGCTCATCTGAGCGTGGCCCAGTGTGGAAACAGACAGAGAGCAGCCAGCTGTGTGTGGATCACACATTTTTAATGTAAGTTCTGCGTCAAGTGACAGCTTAGCTTATCATTTGCACCACCCCTCTCCTGGTAGCTCAGACAATGGAAGACCCGGGTTCGATCCCTGGGTCAGGAAGATCCCCTGGAGAAGGAAATGGCAACCCACTGCAGGATTCTTGCCTGGAAAATCCCAAGGACAGAGGAGCCTGGTAGGCTACAGTCCGTGGGGTCGCAAAGAGTCGGACACGACTGAGTGACTTCACTGCCCTCCACGAATGACAACTTAGCTTATCTTTCGCGCCACCCTTTCTCCCCAGCACCCTTTCTCGAGGAAAAAAAAAAATCATTGTAAAGATGACTCTAAGTAGACTGCATGAAGACTCCAGTATAAACTAACTGAAGGTCCAAGGTCACACACATGGAAGAAAATATGCCAGGACAGCAATTAGAAAACCCCGGTCCTAGAGTTCACCACGGCTGGAAAACGTGAGGGCGTGCCCGTCCATTCATTCACTAGAGAAGCAGCTGCCACATGCCCTCCTCTGGGAGCGGGCTTCCCTGTTGGCTCAGGCGGTAAAGGATCCGCCTGCCGTGTGGGAGACCCGGGTTCAATTCCTGGGTCGGGAAGATCCCCTGGAGGAGGGCATGGCCACTCACTCCAGTGTTCTTGCCTGGAGATGCCCGTGGATGGAGACTAGTGGGCTACAGCCCACAGGGTGGCAGAGAGTGACAGGAGTGAGCGGCTAACACCCTCACATCTTCACTTTCTTCTCTGTAAAGTGATCACAGCAGGGAATAAAAGAATCAAAATCCCTCTCTGTGGGGCTAACTTTCTAGTGAGGAGAGACATGTCATCGGTAAACAGATAAGTATAACATATGGACTGTGATTTGCGGGCAACTGATGTAAAAAAGTGTAGTATCTCAACCAGGAGGTTTCGGAACTGACGAGTGTCAGGACAGGATAATCAAGGAAGACATCACATCTGAAGAAGTTGAGGGTTTGAGCCATGTGGATATCTGGAGGGAAAACACCCCTGGCAGTGAATGCAAAGACCCTGGGGCAGGAGCTTGGCAGGTATTCCTAAAGAAACTGCAGTTTTGGGTTTTTATTTTTTGTTTTTGTTTTTGGCCATACTGAGAAGCAGCGAGATATGGTTCCCTGACCAAGGATCAAACCCGCGTTCCCTACGTTAGCAGCGCAGAGTCTTCACCACTGGACCACCGGGGAAGTCCTGCAACATACAATTAATAGAATATCTTATAGCGCTCTAAATTTTATTCATTCATGTATTCCCAGGTGGGATCAATCAATTTCATAGAACTCTTGCAAAGCAATTAGAGACAATGTAGGGAAAGTGCTTGGCTTCTGTGTAACAAACTCATGTGAGTAAGTAAATAGCATCCTTCTTGCCATAGGGCCGATCTGCCAAGAGATGTGTGCTGTCTTCAGAAGTCAGACCGCAGGAAAGGCTACCAGGAAGTCCAACCTAGGGGCAAAAAGCCACTGTGATGATGGATGCAAACTCAAACCACAGTTCCATGATTCACAAGATGCATAAACTTGTATCGATCACTCAAAGTCTGTGAGCCTCTGTTTCACAATCTATAAAGTCCATACAGTACAATAATAACACCCGTCCCTCAGAGGGGCTGTGAGCGTCAGACAAGACCCTGAGAAGACGAGCAGCGCTAACAGCCGGCGTGTGTCATATGCTCAGATGGTGCAGGCACAGCACGGAGCCGTCTCCCTGCACCATCTCATTCCAACCCCGTAAGACCAGGAAGTAACGCCAAACCCATTTTATAGATGAAGACAGGGGCTTCCCGGGTGGCTCAGTGGTAAAGAATCTGCCTGACAGTGCAGGAGATGCAGGTCCAGTCCCGGGGTCGGGAAGATCCCCTGGAGAAGGAGATGTCAACCCACTCCAGTATCCTTGCCTGGAGACTCCCATGGACAGAGGGGCCTGGTGGGCTACAGTCCATGGGGTTGCAAGAGAGTCGGACATGAGTGAGCGTGCAAGACGAGAGAGAAAGAGACAGATGAAGGGACTAGGGTCTAGATAAAAGGCTGGTGGGCCCGTATCTAGTAAATTATGGAGTCAGCATTTGAATCCTGCAGTCTGAAGACAATCTGGGTTGTGACTACCATCCTCTAGTATAGCACGTAATTAAATTCAACAGATGGCAGATGTTATTGCTGTTGATATTTTTGTTGTTGTTGTTCCATTTAGAATATACTACTCCTTTCAGAAGGAGAGAAATGCTATATTTAAAATGACTGTGCTGGGGACTTCCCTGGCGATCCCGTGGTTAAGACTTTGTGCTTCCACTGCAGGGGGCATGGGTTCAGTCCCTGGTTGGGGAGCTAGAATCTTGCTTGCCATACAGGGCAAGGCAAAACGCATACACACACGGAAGAGAAAACCCTGCTAATCATAAAAATAATGAATCACTATGTTGTATATCTGAGACTAACATAATGCTGTAAGTCAACTGTGCTTCAATTTTTAAAACTAAATAAAATAACACCGCTAGCAGGGTTAGGAATGAATATACCCATCACTAGGGATAAATAAACAAACAGAAAAAAGGTCTACCAACCAGACCCCCAGCTTGCAATAGTCAAAGAGACAAATCACAGATGTGAATCACTGTATAAAAACCTGGAGAGACACACTGCTTCACCCTAATCCCAGATATTCTAAAATTGGGAACATCAGCAATTAGATGAAATGCATTATTGAGTTTTCTCTCAACATGGCTTAAGTGTGGCTTTCTCACCAACCCAACAGACACGTATGCAGAGCACTGTCAGACAGCAGAACGTGGAGAGAGAGTTAACGCGGACAGACTGCTATGTTCCCCCCATCCCGGGGATTCCTCCCCCCAGACCCATCCCATCGCTCACAGACTCACACACACATACACACATACTTGCTTCCTGTCTTCCTTTTCACTGCTCAAGCAAGTCTATACAGATGGTTTTCTGAACTGACTTCATTTTAAACAACTCACACTACAGAGTTGGTCCTTCTCCTGCAACCCCGACCAGAAGTGCCTCTGTGTGTTCTGGGTGCGTCCTCAGTCACGGGCTCCCAAGCCCATCTTCCTCCCCGCCTCCCTCCCCTGCTCTCTCACACACACACACAAACTCTCTCTCACTCACACACACACACACACACACCTCTCTCTCATACACACACACACTCTCTCTCACACACAGACATTTACTCTGGTAAACTTCTCCTCCATCAGGGGATGAAGAAGAACCCATATTTTGACCTTTATATACAAGTATCATCCCAGCACTTTAAAAATCCCCCGTTTCCCCGTAAAGAATAAAACTCTTCCCATGGAGAGAGTTCACTGTGTGGCAATGGCCTGTGCATCACGTATAATTAAACCATGTGCCACATAGCGAGTTTCCTGATCAGAGAAACTTCGGGGGGCAGGACATCAGAGGGAAGGTGTTTGCAACTGGACAGAGCATAGCCTTACGCGGGGAGGAGAGGGGCTGAGAGCTCTTGGGTGTCTTCTGCTGCTCGGAGAGACCCCAGAGCTGCTCAGCCATTCTGTAACAGGTCCCCGGTTTCACGGAACTCCTCAGTCAGTACAGAGTCGGTCCATCCCTGCTGGCGCCTGCCAACATATTATGAGCTCACATCCTCACAGAAGCACACCCTCAGCCTCAGGCAGGGGCGTGCAGGAAGACACTAGCTTCCATCCCACCTCTAACACCATTTCCATTCCCCTCCTTAGAGTCAAGAAAACGTAGCCTTGTTTTTTTTTTTTTTTTTTTAAAATAAAGTTCCTTCTTACAACCAGAAAGCATATCTCTTGTTTTCAACTTAGCTTCAGATACCTCTAAGTCCCCATGTTCTGAACCAAGAGGAGAACCGGAGAATATAAAGGATTCCCAAGTGCAAACCCAAAGCACTTTACGATTCAACAGACCTCGAAACAACAGGCCTCAGCGCTGAGCCTGGAGGCAGGTTTAGCCGGCTCTCATGCGCAGCTGCCCAGAACCGCTGAGCCCCACCAGCCCCGCGCCGGACCCTCTCATGTACGACTCTTCCACATACAGGCGCCTCCTTTTATTTTCTTTCCCTCTTTACACTCATTTTGCAAACTAAGCACTGCCAGCCCCGCCTCCCTCCCGACTCTTGCAAGTTCTTGTGGGCTAGTTCAAAAGCAGTGGGGTTCAGATGGGAAAGAACCCGCCTGCAATGCAGGAGACGCAGGTTGGATCCCGGGGCCAGGAAGATCCCCTGGGGAAGGGAGTGGCAACCCACGTCAGTGTTCTTGCCTGGAGAATCCCAGGGACAGAGGAGCCTGGCGGGCTACCAAAGGAGATGCAAAGAGGGCTCCTCAAGGGGGGACCTTGAGTCCAGGGAGATTTTCTTCCTCTGAGGAGGCGTTTCTGCCAACATCCCTTCCCCTTCGTTTCCCTCCTGCTTCAGGAAGGTGAGAAACAGAAAGAAATGTAGTAGCGGGGCCCTCAGCAGAGTCCAAAGTCAAATGCGCTGGATTCCTGGTGGCTCAGACGGTAAAGTGTCTGCCTACAACACTGGAGACCCGGGTTCAATCTCCGGCTCGGGAAGATCTCCTGGGGAAGGAAGTGGCACCCCACTCCGGTGCTCTTGCTTGGAAAATCCCATGGACGGAGGAGCCTGGCAGGCTGCAGTCCATGGAGTCGCAAAGAGTCGGACACGACTGAGCGACTTCACTTTCAACTTTCTTTTCGAAGTCAAGACGCGTCAGCCCTCGATTGTCCCCGGGCCCTCTCGATGGAGCCGGGGCTGCCCGGAACGCCTCCTCTCGCCGCCTTGCTGAGCGTGCGGAGTGGGGCAGGGAGTTGTGGTTTTCCGGGCCAGGCCAAGGCAAGCAGGCCGGGTGCCACCTGGAGTGCTGAAAGGCCCCTGGGTCACTCCGAGGTGTGCCATGAATGAGGAGCTTACTGAGGCACTGATTTGTGCTCGGACATGTTAAAATGCGTGTGCCACGTCTGCCGTGATTTTCGTTGCCAAGGTTTTAAAACACCCGTATATCTGTCTTCAATGCGGCCGGCATGTTTGGGTGAATGTTAACCTGTGACAAATCATTTCAACGAAGTCATAAGTGTAGAGTCAACCCTGTTTCTAAGTTCCTTTCTCGTTCAGGAGAACATTCTTCCCCCCAAATCTTTTGATATTTTTATCTCTCGTGTTTGTTTCGCCGCTACTACATCACTGCACTGTACACGTATGTGTTGGGAGGAGCGTTAGAAGTCCAACGCACAGGATTCCCAGGCGGCACGAGTGGTAAAGAAGCCGCCTGCCGGTGCAGGAGACGTGGGTTCAGTCTCTGGGTCAGGAGGATCTCCTGGAGTAGGAAATGGAAACCCACTGCAGTATTCTTGTCTGCAGAATCCCATGGCAGAGGAGCCTGGCGGGCTGTAGCCCAGGGGGTCACAGGGAGTCGGACACAACTGAGCGACTAAAGAGCCACAGTCCGGCGCACACAGCACAGGCTTGGAGCCAAAGGCTCAGTGTGATGGTTGATGTTTGGCATCAACTTGACTGGGCCACGAGGTTCCCAGATATGTGCTCAAACAGTATGCTGGGTGTTTCTGGGAGGGTTTATTTTTTAGATGAGATCAACATTTAAATGGGTAAGAGTCTGTAAAGCAGATGACCCTAGTATGGGTGGCCTTCATCCAGGCTGTCGAGGGCCTGAACAGAACAAAAGGGCTGACCCCTCCAAGAGTAAGGGGAAACATCTCCTGCCTGATGACTTGAGCAAAGACATCATTTCATCCCTGCCTTAGGTCAGCTGAAATGTCAGCTCTCCTCCCGTCTCTAGCCCGCAAGCCTTAAAGCATCCGGACGTGAAATGACACCCTTGGCCTGCCTGGACACGGGCTTGTTTTCCTCATAGAGATTATTGAAATAAATGAGTATCCATGACTCAAAGGAATCACCGGGCAGGAAGAATAATACTTCCTACACCAAGGAGAACCGACGTAGGGAGGGAACGAGAAGGACGGAGGGGAAAGCTCTCAGCTGCTGGGTGGAAAGACTAGCACTTCACTTGCTTGTTTGTTTTTAAGCTAAATATCACCACTCAACAGAAGAGCAGAGGTTTCCATTCTGAGAACATGCTTCGTGGTCTGATTGCTCTTCGCTAATCAGTGTTTACAGCCATGTCCCAGATGGGATCCTGAAGATCACTCCAGAGAGCTACATTTTATCATCTCCCTCATCCACCTGGAATCCCCTGGGGGCTTCACGTTCTGCTCAGAGTCCACCCCGGCGTCCTGGGCTTCCGAGCCGGGGCTCCGCAGGCTCTGCTAGGGCCGCCCTCGGCCACACGCTCTGCACCTGCCTCCCGCTCTGCTCAGATCCTCCACCAGAAGCATCTCCCCTACTATCCAGGCTCCTGTCTCACCCGGTTCTCACTGTAGCTCTATCCACACTGTGTATTTGCTTCTCTATGTCTACGCGGGCTGCCCCTCCCCCTCACCACGAGACCAGCAGCTGGTGCGAGCACGTGTAGCACGTGGTTTAGGGCTGTTTTGCATGGAGTCTCAACAAATGACCCATTCCTAATTAGTACGCAAAGCATGGATGACCGTATAAATGATTGGGAGGCAGGAAGAGAAGGAGCAGGGGCCGCAGACAGCGTGGGTGGGGAGGGGGAGGGACGCTCGGACTCAGGCTTGGTCTCCCTCTCATACACAGAGATGGCCTCTCCAGCAGACAAATGAGCTTCAGGTCAAAGGTCCCCAAAGCCAGAGCCACAGAAAGCCAACGGCTCCAGGAGGTTTCAAAGGCATCATCTCCACATGCAACCTGGGGAAAGCAGGAAGTCACCAGTGGGTCGTAGACGCAACGCAAAAGCTCACCACTGTGGTGACTTCAGCCCAGTCCTCAAAGCCTTGCCCACTGCTTGCCATCTTCACTAGGGTCTCTCAACCCCACCAAGAGCTTTTTCGGTGCCATTTGGTCACCAAGTCACACCTGACCCTTTGCAGACGCCAGGCTCCCCTGTCCTTCACTGCCTCCCGGAGTTTGCTCAGACCCATGTCCACTGAGTCCACTGACGCGTGGCCAGTGCGTGCACCAGGAGCTGCGGGTCATCTAACACGAACTGCGTTCATCTCACACGTCACAATCCCACTGCATCCTTGGGGCAGCTCTGAGAGGCCCATTTTCCCAGGAGACCGAATCCACTTAGGCTACATGGCTTGCGCGATTTCACACACCCACACACGGTAGAACCAGGCTGGGAGAAGAGGCTGCCAGAATCCCAATGCCAAAACCTCCGGAAGCCGCTCCTCTGCCCTGCCTTCCAATCCCCCGGTACCTTGCTTGACGCCGTCTTTCAAAGACTGAGTCCAGTAGCCGTGAAACGAAAACCACTTCACCCGAGACAGCCCCTGACATCCCGACCTGAGCACTGACATGAGCTTTGTGCCCTGAGACTAAGGTTAACTATGATGACAAAAAATACAGAGTGGTAGAAGGAGTATTTTTTCCTGCTTTTTTATGATGACAGAAAACTACAATTCATCAGTAGTTAGTTATAATCTTACCAAGCACTCTGTTTGCTGTCACGGTACCTACAAAACACAAGGATAATAAAGGAAAAGCAAACACGTTAATAGCCTATTGACAAAGGGACCTGGAAGAGATGGCGAAGCCTTTGTACAGAGTCGGAGATACAGGCGGCGAGGGAGAGGGGTCCTCTGTCGTCTTTACAAAAGCGATCCACGCTGCACAGAGGGAATCGGTGTTTCAGTCGGTCACAGAATATCAGTCAAAAGTTGCTGTTTAGACCTTACAGCATTCCTGTCCAGGTAAAGACTCTAATCGTTCATTCCAAACATGGTAAAATACACATCTTAAAAAATAACCACAAGGAATGCAAGGAAAGCAGGCAGAGTGGATCATGAAACAGGCAGACAGGAAGGAAAGGAGAGGACGGAAGATGAATATCGTCTTGTCTCCTCCTGCGCTTTCATCTAGAGTCAGAAGATCACTGTAGGCTAGAAGTCCAGCTCTTCTCATAATAACGTGAAACCGTGCTGCGGAGAGCAGCTTAGATTGACTGACACTAGGAATAACATGAGACGGGGAAGGGATGAATGAGCAGAAGGGAAGACAGGCTTTACATTTCCTTGCAGACCTCAATAACCTTTCTAGAAAGGATCCTGTGGGAGACAGTGCTAAGAGACTGTCTGTACATTATTTCACTCCATTTTCAAGACAACACTCTGAAAAAGACATTCTAACAACCATTTACTGCTGAAGATGCTGGGGCTCAGAGAAATGATCTGCCTCAAGGTCACGCTGCTGCTTAGGTGGCAGAACGCTTGGGGGCTGGGCGTGGGGCCTTTCCGGCCACTCCCTGCTGCCTCCAGTGGACACGGGGTGGGTTACTTCTTAGACAGCGTGTCTGTGAGCCTTGACGTTGGCAAACAAGCTGTAAGGTTACAAAACCCCCAAGGCTTAGGAGAGACAAAGCAGATAGGCAGCTTTTCTACAAGCAGCAGCCTTTAAAGAAATGAGCAGTCAACTCAACACATGGAAAAGCCAGCTTCTCCGAGGTCTTCTGGGCTTTTAGGCCAGACCAGACTCCTCTGACTGGCCGCCGCCTCTCTGCTCTCTAGAGAGTTCCAGATTGGATTAATACCTTATCTGATCTGTAAGTGCTTTTCCGTCTTCTCTTTATCCGGGTTTTCCCAGCTTAAAAGCCGTCAGTCTCTTGGTGAAGTTGAACTAGTTCTTTACTAATTCTGTTACCAGCTCCACCGGGTAAACTCAGATTAGGAAAAACTATCAGCTTGTTTTTAAAGAACTCCGCTTTCACTGGGGCCATTGTTATCCTAGTTTCAAGAGCTCCTTTGAGGTCACAGAATCCAGTAGCTCTGTGGAAGCAACAGATTAGGAGAGAAAACCAAGATCTCCCTCTTCTTCCTCATGAATATCTCCACAGATCTCTGAGTCCGTGCCAAAAGTGTGAGTGAGCCCGCCCGTGGGTTTTCAAGTCAGGTCCGGTGTTCACTTAAGCTGCACGGCCATCTTATCAGTTTGACTTCACCCACCCATCCGAGTTCAGCTCGATTTTAGGTTTCTGAAGTTGACTTGGTAATTTCTAATAGATGTCAAATATTACAAAGGTTTAGATGTGGAGCCAAACATATTTGGGCTGCAAGTTTTTGGAAAGCTGGAACTGACTCTCTGGAGAGATTTCCAGTAGGGATGGGTGAGTGCTTTTTTTGCCAGGTTTAGAACCCATTCCAAATCTAGGCTTGGCTGGAGTCTTCTGGAAGTTAAGGGGGAGTTGTTCTGTTTTATTTTCCCCTCATTTAGCAAAAGTCTTCTTAGCTTTTGGAATTATGTCCCAAGGGAACTGTGTGTAGATATTCAGTGGCTCTGAGAAAACCTCTTTTAAATTACTAAATGTGATTTTTTTGTGTGTTTATATGTTTTTAATCCCACACAGCCAAAAGCATCTGTACTTTATAGTTTTCACTGTCTTAGTGTGACTGACAGAGTTTTATTCACTGGAGAAAAGTCACCTCTAAACATGCCTTTAGGAAATAACAACCCCCTCTCCATGAAGTTAAAAGTAAATCGTTCCTTCTGGACAAATGGTGTGTGCCCAGAGTTAATACACCCAAGAAAGCAAAAGTTGTTGCTTGGCTCCAGGTGAATTTTACAAACATGGCTTTCCCTAGGCCCCATCACTCTCCTCCTGTTTATGGAGACATCAGAGCCAAGGCTGAGCCCGTTAATGGAACAGAGCGGTAGACGGCAGGGAGCGACCCACGCGGAGAGGAGGTGTGCAGAAAGCAGAGGGAGCCTATGACCCGGAGACTGGATTAAAATCCCTGGTTCCGACGCTCACTCACTGTGATCTATCCTTTGCAAGTTATGCCATCACTGATCTTTCCTATAAAAGAGGAAAACTAATACCTGCTTTACTTACCTTGAAGGAAGACGATATATATCAAAGAAGCACTTCACATAAACACACAAATACACAGAATTCTAGGAACTGTAAAAAAGTGCTTATCCTGAATTTTGGAATCTTCATCCATCTTAGAGGATATAAAATGAAATCTGCTTAGATAATTCAGTGTCATTATGATCCTTTAACATGAGGCAGTTTTAAGCAATAAAATAACTGATGACTAGGGAAAGTTTAATAAAAACCTCCTTCCCAAGTCTACCTCTCTGCATTTCCCCCATTAAAAAAGAGCTCCTTTACAATAGTGAGTGAGTCTGGAGAAGCCCAAAGATTGTGAGGGTCCCAGGCTGGCAGTGAGGGGGCCCTCACTCTTCTTATTTGGGACCAATTAATTTCATGGAGTCCCAACCCTACAAGGAGTAAGCCCCCGCATTTCCTAAAACTGGGGCACCCCATCACCCCAAAGGGCAGAGAGGTAGCACCTCGGGGCCCTTTCCCTCAAACTCCATCGGAGAACGTAAGCTCCCCCGACTCCCCCCACCCCTGCAGTCCTCTCCTTCTTTATGAAGTGAGACTATTGTGGATGACTGTGGTCTCGTAATGCATTTTTGGCTGGCCAAGGCAATACCATGGCTTCAGAAGCTCTCTTTAGCAGGAGCTGGCCGCGGCTCCATTGTTTGCATCTGGGCCATGGCCAGTGGAGCTCGGACATCTGCCCATTGTGTGAGCTCCGTGGGCGCCAGTGGGCTGCGGCTCATTGTTCCGCTGGGGATTATGCCTCTGGTCCTTGGAAAGGGGAGTGACTCAGCAGCAGCCCTCTATCACGTCTGACATTTGGAAGACGAAAACCCCTTCTGAGTTCCAAGTCCGATTGCCAGTGAGTTTCTTATTCTAACCAGGCTGACCCATAAAGGTATTTGCCTGACAAAGCCCAAGCCTGCTCACCTCAACAGAGTTCCGATTTAGTAGGAAACTTGGGGATCCTTTTTCTAGACATGTCTAAGGCTGCGCCAGTTCAAACGGTCAGCCCCCTCTCTGTATGCAAAACCAGGAGACAAAAAGAGAGAGCGGGCACTAAAAGAGGTTAGGGCTGGCACAGTATAAGAGGCGGGCACACTGCTCAGACCCCTCAGTCATTGTGCTCTTCTCTGTCCCTTCATTCTTAATCCTCCTGCAGCTCTTTCTAGCTCTGTGAGAATCTCAGTGAACATTTCTATCCTAGTCCTCCCCGTTCCTGTTATTAACTAATCACGGTGTGTTTTTAGAGCTGGTTTAACCTAGAGCTCAATTTCTTTGCCTCAAAAATGAGGACCATATTAACATTTACCTTACAGGACGGTGAAGGCTGAAGCCCTTAGCACAAGAGCACGGTATGTAAAAAGTGCTCGTTAAATGTTAGAGGTGAAAACAATGATGACGGTGTGCATAAACAGCTCAGCTCCATGTTGAGCGTTCAGAAATGACTTGATAACCATGAGAAATACTGTTAGGGTCATTACACTGTTATTTGCTCTAAGTAAAAAGTGAACAGGGTCCAGTTGTCTTCTCTGTTAAGGCCTATTTACAGATGATGGCCCATGAGGGTCCACACGTGGCTTGGGTCAGACCTGAAACTGAGGCTTCATCTTGAAATACCATCATCTCTGCTGTTCCATGACCTTGCTCCCCACTAACCATGGACCAAACTTTTAGTTCTTTAAAGGCTTCCAACCAGGCCTCCATGGCTAACAATAGCCAATAACTTCCAGGAAAACAAAGAGCAGGATATTGGGGTCTTTCGGCCTCTGCATCAAAGAACAGCTGGATCCAATTCAGAGCCTTAACTGAAGAAAGAAAGAAAAATGAACACCCTTCCGCTGGTCATGTGTCAGCCATTACAGGCTGTGTCCCTTACCACCTGCAGGAACAGACTCAAACGGCCCGTTTCTGTTGAGGAAATCTTCCGGCAGATGACAACCAGTGCCCCAGCGGGGAGCCCATCTGATGGAGAACTGACGACAAGCCTCTCCCAGGAAGTCGCAACCGGGCCCGGCCTTGGGAATCAGAGAATGGTAGGTTCAAAGCCTGACTCTGGCCCTTACTTTGGGCAGCTCTGTCATCCTTTCTGAGCTTCAGGTCCTTCGTTTTACACAAAGGAGAGATCATCAAGATTACACATTGCATACTTGGGAAGACTGCTGGGAGACTGCACCAGGATCCGTGAGCTAAGGCGCCCCACGCAGCCTGCAGCGCCTGCTGAGTCTGACACATGTTGGCACGCCCTCTCTCCCTCCCAGGGTTTCCCTGTGTGTGTGGAGCTGTGCGGCCCTGCCAAATACACAGCAGAGGTCGGGGCAGGGGTTCTTCCCTAAAAGCCAGTGAGATCCTGGGTGCCCGCTGGAGTGGCACACTTGCACCACGTGCCCGTGGAAAGCTGGAGACCAGAGAGACAGGGTCAGCCCTCAGCTTCCAGAAGCCCACTGTGGCCCCGCTGCAGCCCGCAGGTTCCTGCCCTGGCCAGCGTGTTCCTTCGGCACCCTCCCCCTCCACAGGGCAAGAGCTCGCCTGCCTGCCCTCAAGCATCTAGAGGAGCCCTTCCCGGCCCCTCCAGGGAGTCTGCAATACAGCCCAGATGCTCCCGGAGATTAGACGGGCTTTTCAGTCTAGTCTGAGAAAAGCAGCCCTGTCCCTCGTCTCAGGCCATTATTTCTTCCTCTTACCAATTTTCGAGGCTGCAATGTCCCATTCTTCATTTGTGATATTTCACTGAGGGTATTTGTAGGTCGTCAGCCTATACGTCAAGTCTTCTGCTTGATTACACCATATAAATTCAGTTCTATTTATAAGCTGACGCAACTGCCACTAGAATAGGAATTAAACGTATTTCTAGTTTCAGGGGCAAACAGAACTCATCTTTCTAACTTAGTATTTCTTCAGATGAAACATTATCCTCAATCTAAAAATTAGAATTTTCAAGCTGCAGGACCCGCCTCGTTTGGGAGAGGAGGAAGGTGAAGAACTTGCCTTGAGGGAGACGTCCCCGCTCATGGCAGGATCAGGACTTGCACGCACGCAGCAGGTTCTCAGGTAGGTGCGTCTTCACTAGCGCATCACCCCTGACCTGGCAGGGACCCCGCGTGTAACGCCTCCACACCGTTTGTAAGGCCCTTGGCACACATGTTCCTGCCGAGACCTGCTCTGCCGACCCTCTGCCCTGGGCCCTGTCCATGGACGACATCCCATCTCTCCAACGTGTTCAGGGGACCTCTTCCCACTCCCTGGAATGGCCTGCCTCACCTGACTGCCTGGAGAATCTACTCATCCTCTAATATCTAACTCAGAGTGTATCTTTCCTTCTGTAACTCTCCAAGACTCCCTCAGAGAAATCAGCCGCTTCGTTACCAGTGTTCTGACGGAACCCTGTATCTGTCTCGTCTTAGAACATGTTGTTTAGTCACTTCAGTAATCTCCGAAGCTTTGTGATCCCATGGACTGTAGCCAGCCAGGCTCCTCTCTCCATGGGATTCTCCAGGCAAGAACACTGGAGTAAGCTGCCATTTTCTTCTCCAGGGGATCTTACCAAACCACAAACTGAACCTGCGTCTCTTGCACTGGAGATGGATTCTTTACTGCTAAGCCTTTAGGGATGCCCCAACAGGACACAGTGCACCAGATGACAGCTATTTGATTATCTCTGTCTAACCACTAGACTTCAAATTCTGCAAGTTCAGGAATTATACTTTATTCGCCCTTGAATCCTAAGCTCTCCAATGTGTTTCTGATACACAGAAAGCCTTAATAGCGGTCATTTTTGTTTTGTTTTGCTTTCACGTTGTTCTGCTTGCAGATGATAACTTTCATGTTAGTTGCATTAGGTGAATAAGAATACACTTACATGGAGTATAACTATTTGATTCTGATCAACATCCAAATATGTCTGAACATCTATGGATACCTTGGATTTCCAGAAACTAGAAGTACTAGTACTGCTACTATTAATAATTGGAAAATTTTGCCTGAAGGGTTCGGTGACTTTGTGCAAAGAGAGAAAGCTCATGAAATCAGAGCCCCAAAGAGAATGTCTGGAGAGTTCCCTTTATTCTCTCAGTTCAGTTGCTTAGCCGTGTCCGACTCCTCGCCATCCCATGGATTGCAGCACGCCAGTCTTCCCTGTCCAGCTTCCCTTCACCAGCTCCCAGAGCCTACTCAGACTCATGTCCATTGAGTCAGTGATGCCATCCAGCCATCTCATCCTCTGTAGTCCCCTTCTCATCCTGCCTTCAATCTTTCCCAGCATCAGGGTCTTTTTTAATGAATCAGTTCTTCGCATCAGGTGGCCAAAGTACTGGAGTTTCATCTTCAGCATCAGTCCTTCCAATGAATATTCAGGACTGATTTCCTTTCGGATTGACTGTTAAGCTTAAATTAAAAATTTAAGAATTCCTATGTCCCTCCTTTGACAAAACAAAAATAAAAACAAACTCAACTTAAGATGACATACACTTCAACATCTTAAGATTTAAAACAAAGATTATAATTAAAAATTGAAGCAAAATAAAAACTTGTTTTGGAAAGAATAATAAACCTCCAGTGACTTAAAATTGGGCGGAGGGGGTGCTTAGTCGTTAAGTCGTGTCCGACTCTTGCAACCCCACGGACTGTAGCCTACCAGGCTCCTCTGTCCATGGGATTCTCCAGGCAAGATTACTGGAGTGGGTTGCCATTTCCTTCTCCAGGGGATCTTCCCAACCCAGGAATTGAACCAGGGTGTCCTGCACTGCAGGCAAAGTCTTTACCAACTGAGCTATAAGGGAAGCCCTAAAATTGGGCCTTAGAGCTGAGCTGAGCTGAAGTCACTCAGTCGTGTCCGACTCTTTGCGACCCCATGGACTGTAGACCCCCAGGCTCCTTGGTCCATGGGATTTTTCGGGCATGAATACTGGAATGGGTTGTCATTTCCTTCTCCAAAAATTGGGCCTTAAATGGTAATTAAGTCTCTAATATAATTAAACTATCTCAGTAGGTCTGAAAGTAGAATTATTTAAAAAGTAATATGGGCTCTAACCTATAACCCCCATCCCTGAAAAATATTGGGGAATTCTCAACTCTGTCATTTATTTTTTAATATTTTCTATTCCATTCAGTTTCCCAGCAGAAAAGCATGAGCATGCACACACCTGGCAAGTATCTTAGAAGTTGTGAAACACTGATGTCGAATGACCAAAACTGCCCTCTAACTAGTCGCTCTACAGGCAAAGTCTTACTTATGGGACGTTGTGGGGACGCCACTGCCCCCGCCACGACTGTCACCATGTTCCCCGTAGACTAAGAGGACTATGAGTTCAGTTGTCTTCAGTTTCCAACTCCGCTTACCCTGGGATAATACCAGATTGGTACTTTGAGCCTTGTTTGGTTATTCTTGGCACCAGAAGACAATCATAGTTTCTCCCAATCAGGTTATAATGTGCTACAATGGGAAGGCAAGATATATGAAAAAATATGAAAACCCAGAAACAGTTCTAATGCATGGAATCCACACAGCTATGCTGAGTGATACAGGAGGGCAGGAGGCTTGAGGTATGTATTTTGTCTTAGAGCAGAGCATGAGTTCCATTCAACGCAAACTAGAAAGAGATAAAGGAGAACAGAATCCCTGTAGGTTGAAAGCAACTCCGGATAGAAGCTCCAAAGGCAGGAGTCATTTAACATAAATGCCACGGTTTCGATTTGTTACAGGTCTCTGTGACCTTATCTTACCTTCAAGACTGATGAGGAGAAAGAGAAATATCGGCTCATGTGCAGAATCGTCCCACAGATCAGAAATGACCCTTTCAGCTGAAAACTTATTAAGAGCCATGCTGATGATGTTCAATGTCAGAAGCTACACAGCATCTGTTCAAATTCTATGCAGCATTTCAACTAGCTTGATCCTAATTGGCAATTCCTGGCCAGAAAGACTCTCATTCAAACATATCCAGTCTAGTTTTTTAAGGATTTTTCCCATTTTTTCCCCCAACATCTCCCCTAACCTTAAAACGTGGGTTGTTCTGTTTTGCTTGCTTTTGTATTCTCCTCAGGTTCCTTCCTGTAAGTCACATGAATAAGGAGCTGTATTGACTACTGGACCCAATGGAGAAAAATCAAAGAGAACAGCATGTTAAGATGACTCCTGGCAACTGCCAAGGAGACTGGCAAAAACCAGACCGCACAGCTGAAACCCGTGGTTAAGTATCTGACTGACTGCAGGCTGAATCTTCGCTTCACTGAACCTCTGTGTCTCAGCACCCTCACCCAGAGATGAGAGCCACAAAAACCAGAATTTCAGTTTACGGCGGCCAACTCACTGCCTGACAGATGGCTGGCATATACACAGATGACTTTGCACTTTGCTGTTTTTGTTTATAAATACATTATTTTACTATGTCGTGTGTATATTTTACATATCTGCTGTTACATACCATAGTCAATTACTTCCGAGCTCCAATCATGCATCAAGCAATAAGATGCAGCAAATGAGAAGACAACATACACTCGAGGGTTCTTCCGTTTCGGTAAGTTAACGGTGGGGGAAATAAGTAACCAAGAAATGCCAAAGTAATTGACGAGGCAGACGAGCTTTCCCTGGGCATGCCTGGCTTACACCTGCTGTCCCAGCACACGTATTAAAAACTCTTCTTTCTGAAGAGTATCTTGACCAACTAAATGGTCGTGTGGGATAGACTTCTGAGACGAAAAACATACTCCAGGCACCCGATCCCTGTAGACAGGGGCTGGGCGGGAAAGCTCCCGAGGGTCAGGTAAGACGCAGGCTGATGAGTGGAAGAAGCTGCGTGACAAATGTTGCAGAAACAAGGTTAGGAGCACGAATTCCAAAAGGATGGAAGAGTGAGTGCAGAGATAAAAGCCCGGAGGACTGTGAAGAATGAGAGAGAAATTAAAATGCAGAGGCGTCATGGAGTTCAA